>NC_140584.1:1165722161-1167009637 GCF_964204655.1 Triturus cristatus | reverse complement strand
GTACCGCTGGTGGGTTTCTTTTGGTGAATACGGAAATGGTTGCCGTACGTGCCATGTCTATGCAAAATCGACTTGCCCTTGATATTCTATTGGCCAAGGAGGGTGGAGTCTGTGGAATGCTGAAAGTTCAACATTGTTGCACTTACATTCCTGACGAAAGCAAAGACCTGAAGGTCTATATCAAAAATATTACTGATTTGCATGAAGAATTAGTACCACTGGAAGCTGAAAGTATCTGGACCAAAATAGCTAATAAAAAAGTTGCTGTTAAGAGTTTTATTGCAAAAATAGGTAGTACTATAATAGGTAAGATATTGTTTCCTTTGACCTGTGTAATTGTTGCTTTATTAATACTAAGATTGGGGTGTTTGTGTTGTAAAAACAGGGGAGGGAAAAAGAAATTAATCAAAAGAAATATTGAAAAGAGAAATGAAAGGTCAAAAAGAGATCCACAAGAAATAGAATTAGAAGAATTGAGGGAGAGTGTTTACTTGGAGACGAAGAGGGATGATGAAAGGGAGTCTGGTGTGTAGTGTTGTGAAAAAGAAAAAGACATTTCCAATTTCTCCTAAAATGGGACTAAAATGTGACTAAAATTTTTTTTTGGGGTTGTTTATTTGGTGATAATATCACCAAAGGGGGGATTGCTGGAGCAGAGTTTTCTGTTGAAAATCTATCGGGTTTTTAAGCTCCGGTTTTGTCTATAAGTCGTGATTAAAAATACTAATTCATAATTAGTAATTATTTGTCTTGTGTGTAAATTCTAATTAACCAACCTGATTAACAAAAGAAATTACACGTGGGAAAGCATACATGTTGCTTAATAATGTGCAGGTTTTATTTAATGAATGTTGCTAGGTGCTGTTTGTTTTAAAGCACAAAACGCTTTTGAAATAATGTGTACTAATGCTTAAATATGTTGCAGATAGCTAGTTAATTACATACACATAAGGGTATTAGTGGGAATTAACACTGTTTAATCATTGCGATGATGTAGTAACGTTATTTGTATTTCTTTCGATTAAGATGGTTCGTTTTGGCCTAAAACAAGATGGCTGCCGTTTACAGCCTGTATTCGAGTGATCGAATTTTGATGAGAGGGCCTTGCTGAACATGGTCGAGAGTCACCTGACCACAGCCTTCACCTGGTTTAAAAGTTTTCCGTGAGGACAGCAGTTCTGGGCGTAAGTCCAAGTGCCTTGGACAAGGATAAGGCCACAATGAACAATGACAATGCTGCGGTGGCTCTGCTAGAGATATCAAGGAAGAGCGGCTTCGAAAGAAACATTTGTAAACTTGAGTTCCTTCTTCCGTCTTTTTTATTTTTGTGATTTTTTCTGAGCGGAGATTTTCCAAATGTAGCGATGCTACATCCTTTCCTGCTCGCTCTGCTCAGCGGCTCAACGGAAATTCAGAACATTGTATGTTGCTATTATTTTGTAATTTTTATTATAAATATACTAGACTAGAGAGGGTCCGTGGTCATTGCATTCGGATTTTTGAGGCCACTTCTTCCCAAACTTGCGTTGGTGAGGATCGATGCTGTGAGGACGGCGACTTGGGAGACTTCTACTAAGAGACCTGTCCTGACCCATTTATGACATTTAGCTAGAATAGGTAACTATGAGAATAATGATTTTATTTTGATTGCTTTTCCATTTGAACTAATTTTAGATAAAGAATCATAATTTTAAATACAGTGTTGGTGGTTATTTCTTGTCAATTATTGAGTACTCTATTTTGATTATTGTTGTTTAAATCATAACTCAAGACAGTATCAATTAGGTCTCATCGACCTTGTTGTAGATGCAGGGTGTTTAGTAGGTTTTCTCTCTCATGGTTGGTACTGATAGAGTAATCTGAGTGTATGTTAGTGAAATGGGCCCAAGTGTATGGTGAGTGTATGTGCGTGTATCTGTGAAATTACTCTATCCATGGAAGTAGGGAGAATTTATATGCCCTGATCTGCACCACTACCAGCTACAATACTAACATCTACAACTACCAGTCACAACACTAACATCTGCCGCTACCAGCCCGATACTAACATCTACCATTAGCAGCCCGATACTAACGTCTACCACTACCAGCCACGATACTAACATCTACCACTACCAGTCACAACACTAACATCTGCCGCTACCAGCCCGATACTAACATCTACCATTAGCAGCCCGATACTAACATCTACCATTACCAGCCCTATACTAACATCTACCACTACCAGTCACAACACTAACATCTGCTGCTACCAGCCCGATACTAACATCTACCATTACCAGCCACGATACTAACATCTACCACTACCAGTCACAACACTAACATCTGCCGCTACCAGCCCGATACTAACATCTACCATTAGCAGCCCGATACTAACATCTACCACTACCAGCCACGATACTAACATCTACCACTACCAGTCACAACACTAACATCTACCACTATCAGTCACAACACTGACATCTGCCGCTACCAGCCCCATACTAATATCTACCATTACCAGCCTGATACAAACATCTACCATTACCAGCCCGATACTAACATCTACCACCACCAGCCACAACACTAACATCTGCCGCTACCAGCCCAATACTAACATCTACCATTACCAGTCCGATACTAACATCTACCATTACCAGCCCAATACTAACATCAACTGCTACGAGCCCTAATCTAACATCTACCACTACCAGTCACAACACGCACATCTGCCGCTACTTTCCCGATACTAACATCTACCACTACCAGCCCCGATACTAACATCTACCACTACCAGCCCCATACTAACATCTACCGCTACCAGCCCCGATACTAACTAGTGCCGCTATCAGTTTCCACTACCAGTCCCGATACTGACATCTACCGCTACCTGCTCCGATACTAATTGATGAATAATTAATTGGGTGCAGGACTTACCACTAAGGCAACATAGCAGTCCCCCTCGAAGAAGTTACCATAGGATTTCTCGGGCACAGGAACCATTTGCATGCTCTGAAAAAGAAAGTCACAGCGGGTATTTAACACCAGGCTTTTGTTTAAGTTCCCCTCCACCACTCCCCCCAACACCATGAGAAGGGTACGGGGTTTCTCCATAATAGCGCCTCCTAGTGGTGAGGTTACTGAGCAGGAATGCATCATACTTCATGCAGCTTCTTATCTACCCTAGAGGGTACCTGAGGCCAAAAGAATCTAGGTTGAAATTTCGAAATTAATATCCAGCAAAGGAGCTGAGCTGTTTCCTGAGAAATGGTAGGAAGATTTGTGCACATACATTTTAGGACTGTAAAGGATTTTCGGTGTTCCAAGCAAATTACCTTTTAACAACTGAAGAACATCCATACACCCAAAAAGGCAATTTCGGGTAATTTGGCATTTTATGCTACCCCTCACTGGCCTTAACCAGGGCACAAAAAAGCACAAATATTTGCTAACTGAGCAGAAGGATACATTAGATTAGAAATAATGAAAAGAACCTGAGACAGTAGAGAGCATAGGGCTACTCCCTGAAGACTGAGGCTTAATTACTGCCCATGGACAGGATTATTTACTGCGTGAACGGTTACATTAAGGCATATGCTTCCCTAATACCCGGTTACTTACCGGTAATTTTCATTACTCCAAGTTCATTTCTTCCTCATCACAGTCCTTATGTATGAGTTTATCTCCATTCATGCAAAAACTAATGACCAAACTTAACTTTCCCTTCCCAATCCAAGATGGCCTCCATACCCATGAGTACAAATACATCACTTCCTTGGAAGGACTTCCTGAAATAATCAAGCATTAACAGAAACAAGTGGAACAATAGGCAGACTCAAAGTAATGAAAATGACTGGTAAGTAACCGGGCATTATCTGCTCATTCGTCTTCCTCTCACAGTCCTTATGTATAAGTACATACCCAAGCCAAACACTGATTTCGAAGCAAACCACACCATGTGCAAACAAAACAGGTGAATTTAATGAGAGAAAAGACTCAAATGACCCAAAATATTACACTGTAGGAGAACATACAGATCTCAAGACAGCCATACAAAAATAAGAGGATTAATCTCCACCCAATTGTAAATGGTAATGGGTCACGAAAGTGTAGGGAGGAGCCCAAGTGGCAGCAAAACAAATGTTTTGAATTGAAGCCCCCTTAAAAGCTGCTCAGGAGGTAGAAACACCCCTAGTAGACCTCCCAGGGAAAGACACAGAGACAGGTTGGCCAGCCTTGTAATAGGAATGAGAAATGCCCAACTTAATCCAACAGGACAAAGGTAGAGAGGGCCGGCTTGAAACCCCTCTTCGCCAGACTATGGGAGACAAACAAATCATCCGACTTACGGTACGCAGCAGTGCGTTGCACACAGATAGGAAGAGTACAGTATACATCCAGGGAATTCAAACGCACCTCTTCACCCGACACAGGAGATGGACAAAAGGTAGGCAAAACAATACCAGAATCCAAATGAAAAGAGAACACCACCTTAGGGAGAAAGGCTGGACTAGTACGAAGCACCACTTTATCCGGAGGCTCCTATCTCACCAACCCATCTCCAAAAGGAAATGGCCACCAGAAATGCAACCTTGGCCGAAAGAAACTTGAAGTCAACGGACTCCAAAGGCTCAGGTGGCACACCTTGCAGAACCAAGGGCAAGTCTCAAAGTGACACCCAGAAATAAACAACAGACCGCTGAAGAGAACTACTCTGCAAGAACCGAGCCGCCAGAGGGGCAACAGACAAAACACCAGCCGCTTGAACAGCCGCCCACTGACTACAGTGGGAAGAGACAGCCAACCCCAGCTGAAAACTGTCCCGAAGGAAGTCCAACACAGCTGTAGGATCACAAGAGGAAGAAGACAACTCCTTATTCCAACACCAGATGGAAACATTCAGTCAATGACGGCCATAGGCCTTAAGAGTAAACAGCTGCCGGGACTGCTGTGTCAGTGCAGCAGCATCCAAAGAACACCCCTTTTCTAAAAGCGACTGCTTTTCAGGTGTCAGATCGCAAGCCTCAACCTGGGAAGAGTGTCCAAGCGGAAGCAGCGGCTGACGCAGCGGGGATGGATGGATTTGCAACATCCTATGAAGCCTGACAGACAGATAGAGATGACAAGGGGACCAAGGGTACCTCGTCCAAGCCCAGGCAATCAGCAGAATCTCCGTCTGGTCCTGTACCACCTTCTGAATGACCCGAGGGAGAAGAGAGATGAGTAGAAAACAATAATGGAGACTCCTGGGCCAGGGAACATCCACTGCCCAGGATGGAACCAGACAACAGAAGTGGGGAAGAATGACATTCTCTTCAGCAGCAAAGAAATCCAGCCAAGGTTGACCAAACTGACAAAGAATGCACTGATAGATGCCCAGATCCATACACATCGTCACAGAGGACGGAAACCTCCGACTCAGAGCATTGGCAGGCACATTCTCCTTCCCGGAAGATAGACTGCCAACAGAGAAAGGAGATGGGATTCGGCCCAAGGGCAAACCCTCTGGGAAAGGAGAAATAAAGAAGGACACATGCTGCCCTGCCAGTACAGATATGGGCAGAATAATGAATTGTCTGTCTGTCTGCACACACACTGAAGTACGCAACAACAGGGGGTGGAAAAACAAAAAGGCCTTCAGGACTACTGCCAGCTCTTTCCAATTCAAAGACTTATGAGCCTCCGTCCGATTCTATCTCCGCTGAGCCATGGAATTCCCCAGAGTAGCGCCCCAGCGACTTCCACAAGCATCAGCCATGAGAACCAGGACAGGAAGAGTAACCAAAGAAAAACCCTTGCTTAGATGAGCAGGGTCCAGCCACCACTGGAGATCCCCATGGATCAGAGGAGTCACAGGAACAAGTGTCTCGCACACCCGATACAATTGGTTTCAATGCCTCAGGAGATGGTGAACAAGGGGATACAGATGCACCCTCCCCCAAGGAACCAGTACCAATGTAGAGGACATCTCCCCCTGACTGCAAAGCCATGTCCTTGCAGATGCTGGTGGGAGAATAAGGAGAGAGAACAAATGGGAGCTGAGACGTACACAGCACTCTTCCGACACCAAGACCTTCCCCTTGTCCATCCTGAAGTGTGCCCCGATAAAGAGGAGTTCTTGGTATGGCAGGACCTGGGACTTCTTCCAGTTGATTAAGAAGCCGTAGTCCTGCAACAGCGAGGTCACCTTGAGAACCTTCATCTGGGCCTTGGTTAAAGAACAAGAGGCAATCATTCAATCATCCAAATACAGGAAAAGCTGGACACCTTCCGAATGTAAAATGCCCACCAATGGTGGTAAAAACTTGGTGAGCACCCTCACTGTCGATGCCAGCCTGAAGGTCAGGACCCGGAACTGGTAGCGGTTGCCCTGGACAGCGAACTGGAGGAACGTTTGCTGAGATGGATGCACTGGTACATGGAGGAAGGCATCCATGAGATCGATGGAAGTCAAGAACTCGCCCTTCATAAAGAGAGGAAGAATTAGCAGGAGATACACTATCTTGAAGGATACATGAGGGATATACTGATTGACCCCCTATAGGCCCAGCACAGGGTGGAACTCCCTTGACGCCTTCTGCACCAGGAAAAGCAGAGAATAATAACCATGGAAAATCTTCACAGGCGGAAATGGAATTATCAATCAATCAATCAATCATAGCATTTGTAGAGCGCGCTACTCACCCGGAGGGTCTCAAGGCGCTGGGGGAGAGGGGTCTGTTACTGCTCGAAAAGCCAGGTCTTGAGTTGCTTCCTGAAGGAGAGATGGTCCTTGGTCAGCCGAAGGTGGATGGGGAGGGAGTTCCAGGTCTTGGCTGCCAGGTAGGAGAAGGACCTTCCTCCGGTGGTGGCTCTGCGGATGCGTGGTATGGCGGCGAGGCAGCCTTCTGGAGCAGCAACTAAATCCCCTGGAGTACAGCAGCCAACTTCCCCGGGGAGTGAGGAGGAGTCTCGAAAAAATGCAAAGAGGAGTGTCGCTGAAATTTACTCTGTATCCTTCTGAGATCACTTGGACGGCCCATGCATCTGAAATGACACAAGTCCAAGTGTGCCAAATGTACTGAAGACGACCTCCCACTGGATGGAACGTGGAGAGGTGAGAGAGGCAGCAGCAGCACAGTACCTGGATTTGGCAGCATATGGGGTGCCCTGGCCAGGACCTTTGCCATGAAAAAGCTGGTTTGGCAGAGCTTTACCCCCAGAGGTAAAAGCCCTCCTGTATCCAAAACCTCTGCCCTTGGTGACCGTCCATACAGGAGTAACCAGTTTCCCATCCTCCGCAGATTTCTTAATCATGTCTTCCAAGTCTCTGCCAAAAACCTTAGAACTTGTAAAACGCAATTTCAAAAGGACTGCTTATGAACAGCATCGCCCTTCCAAGAACACATCCAAATGTTGCGAAGGGCCGCCACAGCAGCACTAGAACCTGCTGTAGAGGCACAGAAATTGTCAATAGTGACATCTGAGAGGAACCGCACCTACAGTTCCATCAAAGCCAACAAGGTCGAAAAATCTGCACCCTCCTGCACCTCTTCGGCCAAAAAATGGAAGTCTTTCAGGAGGGACTGAATAGCATAAGTGTAGTAGACATTTACACGGACAGCAAAGTTCGAAGCTGTATACAGATGTTTCACTGCCCCCTCCACCTTCTTGTCCACAGCGTCAGAAGGCGAAGCATCCTCTGACACCACAGCCCCTCGAGAGGATAACCCTGCCATAATGTTATCAATCTTCACCGAGGACGGAAACTCCTCCCCAAATTGATCCAAAGGGTGACATTTCAGCAAGAAGTGTGGGAACGACTGCTTCTCAACATCTTTCCATTCATTCGTAAGAACATGGCGAATGGAGGCATGCAAGGGCAAAGAGTCTGGTTCAGTCTGCTCATACTGTAAAAAAAAGTCCTCCTCAGCTGCAAAGCCCAAATTCTCCTGCACATGTTGCAGAATTTCAGCCAGATCTGTGCCCTGTGCAAAGCGGCCCTAGATGTCATCCTCACCCACCTCAACTGAAGGATTCATCCTATGAACTTTAGCCAGAGGAGCCCCCTCTTGGGTACGAAATGCAGCATCCACAGCTGCAGCGATAATGGCTTGAAGATCAGGGGGACACAGCAACCCCATAGGATGGCCCGGCCACCACAGGTGTCATCCAAATCACTCATAATAGGGCATGTGTCACGTCCAAAGTCAGAGTCAGGAGATGGTAATCCAAACTCCAGTAGCACTGAAGCCAGTATATGTAGATCAAACAGAAGGGGGATGGGAGCACACTGCCTCACCTCCCAGCACAGTTCGCCCCTTAGCATTGTGGTAAATGCAGTTCATAGTGATTGCTTACTTGAATTTTAGCTGTAGTGGGTCACCAAAGTTGGTGCAAGTTAGTGCTGTAAGTCTCTAGGCATGTGTTTCTGGCTATTATCCTTCATCAGTAGAGATAAAAAAACAAATTCATCTGGGGTTGCTGTGAAGGCTGCCACAGTCTCTCAGGTCTCAGTACCTCTCTCGGAAGCAGTGTGCTCCCATCCCCCTTCTGTTTGAAAAGGCTCCCTTGAGCCATTGAGCTGACAAGCTTTTGGAGATGCACCTGTGAGAGGTACTGAGACCTGAAAGGATTGTGGCAGCTTGCTCAGCAACCCCAGATACATTTTGTTTTTATCTCTACTGATGAAGGATGATATCCAGAAACACATGTGTCTAGAGATTGACAGCACTAACCTGCACCAACTTTGGTCGAATGCTTCAGCAAAAACTCAAGTAAGCATTTAAAATGAACTGCATTTACCATAATGCTAAGGGGTAAACTGTGCTGGGAGGTGAAGCAGTGTGCTCCCATCCCCCTTCTATATGTAGATCAAGGCAATAACTCCAGCAAGGCAACCACAAACACAGAAACCAGACTGGCACAAGAAGAAACTTCCTGAGAAAGCCGAATGGTTTCCCAGGCAATACCGTCCTTGCTGCAGCATGCTCCTTGTCCGATGCAAAAGCCAGGAGGAAGTGCGAGGATGCCCCCTGCAGAAACCTGGAGGCACCATCTTGGAATCAGGCAGATTCTGTACGCCTGCCGATTCCATTCAAAATAATCCTTGCACTGATTCTGCATGAGTGCTGCGCACCCCAGTACATCAGTGGCAGCAATAACAGCAATATTGGGGAATTAAATGAAAACAAAATAATAATAAAGAAAAATAGCTCCCCGACATCCCTGAGGCTGCCACAGGTTGCCTAGCAAACCACAGACATCCTCCGTGATCCCATATGCCTTAAATAGGAGCGTGATCACCAAATTAAAAATACACATACCTCAAACCGGATGTATGACGTTACAACGCATACATTTACATCGCGGTACACTACATCGCGGTTTTGACAACGCAAGTCGTTACAACGACTTGCGCTAGATGGCGCTCTAGGACAAGGAATAGGACTTAGGAGTAGTATAATTTACTATTCCAACTCCAGTCTACGTACAGTAGGGAAGGTGTTGGATAGTAAATTATACTATTCCTTGTCCTAGAGCGCCATCTAGCTCAAGTCGTTGTAACGACTTGCGTTGTAAAAACCGCGATGTAATGGCATCGCGATGTAATCCCCGCGTTGTAAACGATGTTTCCCCTCAAACCAGATGGTAATTGGCTGTGTAAAAAAGAAACATGAAGTGCTTCCCAGGAAGTGATGTATTTGAATTCATGGTTATGGGGGCCATCTTGGATTGGAAAGGAAAAATCTAGGGGCATATTATCAAGAAATGGCGTTAAAATTATTGCTGCTTTAGCGGCAGAAAACTGCCGCTAAAGCGGCGATAATGGGCTTGATAATATGCCCTTGTGAATTCCCATAGAAGCCCATGTTCTGGTGTCAACATGGGCTTCTATGGGAATTCTCTGCAGCATATTATCAAGCTCATTATCGCCGTTTCAGCTGCAGTTTTCTGCCGCTAAAGCGGCGATAATTTTAACGCAGTGCTTGATAATATGCCCCCTAGTTTGCTAATTAGGTTCTACATGAATGGAGATAAACATATACATAAGTACTGTGTGAGTAAAACGGACGAGGAGGTAACATACACTGCTGCTGCCTTTGTAACCATGGTTATTGGCAGGGCGGGTTGCTTCTTACACTATCAATACATCACCAGAAGTATTGATCGGGTTGGTTTTTCATGATATTCGTAGACATGGCATTCTTTGTTTCTCTTCACTTTTTTGTACTGGGTTAGCAATGGTTGTGTCTTACTGTGGATAACTACTAGGGTACTGTGTAATTATGGGAACCAGAAGATAGATGAACTCAACAACCTTAGTGTATTACTTCATCCATGATACCTACGTACTGGTAAAACAGAGCAAAACTCAGCCACAGAAGTAATCCCAAACAATGGATGGAACTTACTTACAGACCCATGCCCAAACATCACAGCCGAGCAGAGACCAATTACAAGGGAAAATGCAACCCATAAACATACAGAACCAGCTACCGGGTGAAAGAAGAACAAAGAACCAGCAGAGAAACCAGTAGACTGGTAGAACCCTATGATAGATGCAGCTCCATCAAAAATGCTAAACACCAGAATCCAATTGATGAGCAGAAATCAACAAATAGGTCAACCAGGAAAGAATCCAGCCCATAGACAGGCCTCTATGGTAGAGTGAACTCAAAAAATAAAGGCAAAACAAGCTACAGGTGAGAATCTAACTAGCAGAGTCTTGCAACTACAGAATGAATTTCAAAAGGACCGGTTGGAAACTCAACTACAAGAGAGTATTCAACTGATACGTAAAACCAAAATACTAAATGAACATCAATGATAAGGAAGAAGCTCAGATGCCTAGTGGAGGAAGAACAAAATGTTAGAGATAAATATAACAGCAAGCAAAAACAATTTTCAGAAGAGAATTCAACCAATGGACAGAACTCAACAAGAAAACAAACTCCAAAACAAAGCCACCAAAAGAGAATTCAATTGAAAGGTAGAATCGATATGCAGAATTAACTTCTAGCTGATGCCAAAATCTAGGAAGAAATTACTTACATGAAAGAATCATACTAATTCAGTAGTACAATTACAAAATCACTTCCAAAAAGAAAGCAGCATGTAACCGATGACTAAACTACTGAATGAGGCCATAGCAAAGTACAACTGGCAGCAGAGAGAACAACCTACTGACACAATCTACATAAAACATCAAACCCAGTACCATGTACTAAAGACAGCCTTGTGGATGAACACAATCCCCTATAGAAGCACCTCAGAAAGCTAGTGAGAAGCTTCATAAAAGATAGATTTAAAGTGAAGCACAATATGGCACCACAAACTCAACTTGAAAAGCAAGGCAGAACTGAGCTAGAGCAGAGAACCCAATAAGTTTGAAAAAAGGCTAAAACTTCAAATCTATAAGCAAGGCAGGAACAAATTCAGCACTAACAGCAAGATGGGTCTCAACTATAGGAGATACCACAACCATAGACAAAAACAATTTACATGCCACCAATGGGTAAAAGCCCCACAGCAGGGCAGAACACAACCAACAGAAAGAATACAACTTAACGATAAAAGGCTACTTGCGGGTGAGTTTCATCTTTTGGAGGAAGCCAACACAATACCAAGTACTGAAGTAATGAATGGACTTCAACCACAGTAGGACCCTGATTCTAAGGAGAACACAACTAAGATACAGTAGCATACAACTTCAAAATGAAATGCACATAGTAGAATCTAACCAGTGTACAAAACTAAACTCGCAGTGAAGAAAGATATTCATCCCATGATGTTACTATAAAGTAAAGTCCACTAGCAAGAAAAGTCCATCCTAGAACACATGGACATAAAGTAGCTGTAGAAGTAGTTCTAACAAGACAATCCCCATCTGTAGGCGGGACCCTGACCAATGACGTAGTCAAGTCAAGTCAAAGGCACTTGTATAGCGCAGACATATCACTCCGAAGAGTCTCATGGCGCTTGCAGACGACTCTGGTCGGACGGAAGAGATGTTACTGGTCAAACAGCCATGACTTCAGATTCTTCCGGAAACAGCTGTGGACAGGGATGGAGCGTAGGTATATGGGCATTTTGTTCCAGGAGAACGGCGCAAGATACGAGAAGGGTCTTCCCCCTTGTCTCGTTGTGTGTATTCTGAAAGGAGTGAGCAGTGACACAGTGCTGGTCCTAAGTGTCCTCTGAGGCTTATACCAGTGAAGCTTTTTAGACCAATATTGTGGGCCTTTCCCATACAGATATTTATGCGTAAGGCAGAGGACTTTAAAGAGAATTCGCTTTCTCACCGGCAACCAGTGTAGGGCTTTCAGTCGTGGAGCGGAAGATGTTCTATGGGGAAGATTCAGGATCATTCTAGCCGCAGTATTCTATAAAATCTGTAAAACCTGTAAAGTTTTTATGGACAACAGAAGCGCATTGCCATAGTCCATTCGATTTGTAATTAGTCCCTGAATCAATGGTTTTCTTGCATCGATGGGAATCCATTTGAAAACATTCCACATGGTACGCATTATTCCAAAGCATGTACTAATAATATGGTTTATTTGGGTTTTCACGGACAATTGATTGTCCATATAAAAACCAAGATTGCGGACCACCTCTTTGGGAGCAGGACAGGTGCCTAGACCAGATGGCCACCAATCAGGTGACCAATGTTCAGGAGCTTTCCCAAAGAGCATAATTTCTGATTTAGTACCGTTCAATTGGAGATGGTTACTTTTCATCCACCTATCAATGTGGGACATGCAGTTTTTAAAGCGTGCCTTGGTTTCGATAGGATCAGGACCCAGTGTAATCAGGATTTGAGTGTCGGCAGCATACGATATGACATCAAATCCATAATTTCTAATCAATGGGGCCAGAGGAGCCATGTACAGATTAAAGAGTGTAGGACTCAGAATGGAACCTTGTGGCACTCCCATCATGACAGATCTTGCGGAGGAAGTACTGACTCCCGTCTGAACAATAGTTTTGCGGTCCGATTGAATAATACAGAATAAACCTGCAACAAGACAGGACCCAAATATAATTAACACTAACACAGAGAGGAACTAAACTGGATGAAAGATCACACATAAAGAAGTTAATCAAACCTAGATTCAACTGTAGCACAAATACAGAGAAGAGAGACCAATTTATGGGAAGAAAACATTTGCAGTTTCAGATCTTTCAAGCAGGCAGGACCCAGCTCAGTTACAGAAGAGAAGCTAAGTGTTGGGCAGATGTTAGCTCCACATGGAAGTTGGAGCCATCAACTACACAGTTACGGGTGGAATCTACTAGAGTGTAAACCCCATTGGCAAAGACAAACTCAACTACAGACAGAAATTCAACTAATGAGTAGAATGCAACCAGTGGGTTTAATGCAGCTAGTGGGAAGATTTCAACTACAAAATCGGACAGGACCAGCAAAGATATTTTGGATGCTTATAGGCATGTGTATATTTACTATTCCTAACTCCCACAGAGTGCATGCTGACAGGGAAGTGTGTGTTTACTATTCTTAACTCCCACGGAGTGCATGCTTACAGGAAGTGTATATTTACTATTCTTAACTCCCACGGAGAGCATGCTTACAGGGAAGTGTATATTTAATATTCTTAACTTCCACGGCGTGCATGCTTACAAGGAAGTGTAGATTTACTATTCTTAACTCCCACGGAGTGCATGCTTACAGAAAAATGTAGATTTACTATTCTTAACTCCCACAGAGTGCATGCTTACAGGGAAGTGTACTATTCTTAACTCCCACATTGTGCATGCTTACAGGGAAGTGTACTATTCTTAACTCCCACATTGTGCATGCTTACAGGCAAGTGTACTATTCTTAACTCTCACAAAGTGCATGCTTACAGGGAAATGCAGATTTACTCTTCTTAACTCCCACAGAGTGCATGCTTACAGGATAGTGTACTAATCTTAACTCCCTTGGAGTGCATACTTACAGGGAAGGGTATATTTACTATTCTTAACTCCCACATTGTGCATGCTTACAAGGAAGTGTAGATTTACTATTCTTAAATCCCACGGAGTGCATGCTTACAGGGAAGTGTACTATTGTTAACTCTCACAGAGTGCATGCTTACAAGCAAGTGTAGATTTACTATTCTTAACTCCCACAGAGTGCATGCTTACAGGGAAGTGTAGATTTACTATTATTAACTCCCACGGAGTGTATGACTACAGGGAAGTGTAGATTTACTATTCTTAACTCCCATGGAGTTCATGCTTACAGGGAAGTGTATATCTACTATTCTTAACTCCCAGAGAGTGTATGATTACAGGGAAGTGTAGATGTACTATTCTTAACTCCCTTGGAGTTCATGCTTACAGGGAAGTGTATATCTACTATTCTTAACTCCCACAGAGTGTATGATTACAGGGAAGTGTAGATTTACTATTCTTAACTCCCATGGAGTTCATGCTTACAGGGAAGTGTATATCTACTATTCTTAACTCCCACAGAGTGCATGCTGACTGGGAAGTGTAGATTTACTATTCTTAACTCCCACAGATTGCATGCTTACCGGCAAGGGTACATTTAATTTTCTTAACTTCCAAGAAGGGCATGATTACAGGGAAGTGTATATTTACTATTCTTATCTTCTACGGAGTGCATGCTTACAGGGAAATTGAGATTTACTATTCTTAACTCCCACTGAGTGTATGGATACAGGGAAGTGTGAATTTACTATTCATAAATGCCACGGAATGCAAGCTTACAGGGAAGTTTAGATTTATTATTCTTAACTCTCACGGAGGGCATGATTACAGGAAAGTGTATATTTACTATTCTTAACTCCCACGGAGGGCATGCTTACAGGAAAGTGTACTATTCTTAACTCCCACAGAGTGCATGCTTACAAGCAAGAGTAGATTTACTATTCTTAACTCCCACAGAGTGCATGCTTACAGGAAAGTGTACTATTCTTAACTTCCACGGAGTGCATGCTTACAGGGAAGTATAGATTTACTATTCTTAACTCCCACGGAGTGCATGCTTACAAGCAAGAGTAGATTTACTATTCTTAACTCCCACAGAGTGCATGCTTACAGGGAAGTGTACTATTCTGTACTGCCACAGAGTTCATGTTTAAAGGGAAGTGTAGATTTACTATTCTTAACTCCCATGGAGTTCATGCTTACGGGGAAGTGTAGGTTTACTATTCTGAACTCCCACAGATTGAATGCTTACAAGGAAGTGTAGATTTACTGTTTTTAACTCCCACGGTGTGCATGCTTAAAGGGAAGTGTAGATTTACTATTCTTTTTTGAAAATCTTTTTTATTAAATATTCCTCAGTTGCAGTGTACAGTATCACAACAACAGGCTTTGTAGTAGTAAGTACAGTACATTGCAATTCAATGCTTACATTTAACTTGACCAACATAAGACAGAAGGGATATCGTATGAGTTGATAGTAACTTACATATAATACCATAAGATCACAGGAGAGGGTTCTCCCTGCTCCCTGCCACCCCTTTCCTGGCCTCCAGATTCTTCGGAGTCCTCGACACTCAACCCAGCGACCCCACACCTTTACCCATTTCCGAGGGCAGCCTCTCCTCTCATAGGTCACTCTTTCTGCAGCACAGCACCAATCCAAGTCGTATTTCCATTGCCCCACCTTTGGAGGGAGGCTTGCCCCACAGGCCCTGGCGATATTCCTCTTGGCTACCATAGCCGCAGCCATCTGCCACAACTTTTGGTATCTCTGCCATGTCTCCTCACCCGTTACGCATAGTATATGCCAGCTAGCCTTTCAGTGGTATTGCCTGGCCCGTCACGTCAGACACGGTTTGTGTCACTCTCTCCCAATATTTCTGTATGTCAGGACAACCCCAGAGGATATGGAAGAAGGTACCTATTTCCTGACAACCCCTGGTGCAATGGTTTGAAGGACAGCGCCCGGCTTGTGCATGAGTGCTCTGGAGGAGTAGGACCTATGGAGGGTACGGAGCTAGATTTACTATTCTTAACTCCAACGGAGTGTCTGAAGTTTAGAATAATCATGCATATATGCACATACCTTCTTGATATTTTGGTCTTCAATGGTTTGTCTATGATATTTTGATAGCACGATGTTTATGACTCAATATTTCGACACACAGCACACCCCACCGCCTCCACCAAATATCAAACATTAACTTCATGTGCAGAACTCTACAGGTCCTCACAATATCCAACTACATGTGACAACCTTAGTTTAAACCAATGAAAGGGATATTCTGAGAAAAAACAGTAGTAAATCCCAGTCTCTATTCTGCAGAACTCGAGATCTTCTGCGGGTGATTTCGGGAGCAAGGGGGCCTCGCGTCAAGCTTGCTTTTTAAGTACAATTGGAGCTACTGCAACTTCAAGGACAAGGGCAAACAGTTCGCAAAACTAGAGACAGAAAGTAGAAAATGACTGCCTCTGTGTTTGCGCTTCTTCACCTAAGCGATTTCTAACGGTGGACGCTCTCGCTGTACAAAGCCGGAAGGGCTGGGTTGTGGGATTTCTCCCACTTTTAACACAAAGTGACCCAACTTAGAAACTATGGGGCATATTATCAAGATACAGCGTTAAAATTATCGCCGCTTTAGCGGCAGAAAACTGCCGCTAAAGCGGCGATAATGGGCTTGATAATATGCCCGTGTGAATTCCCATAGAAGCCCATCTTCTGGTGTGAACATGGGCTTCTATTGGAATTCTCTGCGGCATATTACCAAGCCCATTATCCCCGCTTTGGCGGCAGTTTCCTGCCGCTAAAGCGGCGATAATGTTAACGCCGTGCTTGATAATATGCCCCTATATTGGCTCAAAGGGAAATCCAGTGAGGGAATCCAGGATAGTTGAAACGTGGATGCAGGTTCTAGCTCAGGCCACTAGTTGTGCTGCTGAGTGAAAAGGAGATTGGAAGGGCTGTAAGACACGCCTCGCATGGTGCACCTGACAAATGGATGCTACCCCGCTGAACACGAGAGGCCTAAACTGTGACTTAGATGTATTGTATAAGGTAGGCGCTTTAGATGGAATTTTTAAGACACTATCCATGCACAACACGCTAAGCCACACCGTTTTTAAAAGATAATATGTTAGGTAATGATCGTTTGGTGCCATTTGTACAACCCTCTAGCCCTTTCAGAGCTCAGTCTCCTTCCACGGTTCTAGACACCGAGTCACGGTTGTCTGTGGACTCTGGGGCTTATTTACAAGCCCATTGAGTTGCCCGTGCATCACTTTTTTGGACACACCGGTGGAGCAGTGTGCATGCCCATATAAACAAGGCCAGGAAAGCCACCATGCGTGACTTTTCATGGCCTGTAAATATGGCCCCCTTTGATGCATTACTCTGCGTGAAAGGGGCGTGCCATGGGTATTGCTGTGGGTGTTCCCATGCACTATCCGTGAAACCAGACGCATTTCTAGATTTACAAGGTTTTGTAAACCTGGTAATGCGTCAGATTCCAATGCCTCCCCAGGCATAAGGGAGGCGCAATGAGGAGGAATACCTTTATTTCTCCTCGTTTTTCCTTTTTCTATGTGTGCTGTATTCTCAAGCACACGTAGAAAGAGGAGCACACCTCTCTCTCATGATTGTTTTTGTGCAGGAAGGTGTCCCTGCATCACAGACATCCTTGCACCATGGAGCAAGGGTGGCTGCGTTGGAGCATGGCAGCCTATTGTGCGCCAGTACAGGGGAAAAGGATAGGACTGCGGCGTGTCTCATAGATACGGCGCATTCCTGCCCTTTTCTTTTGACGCAGGGCAGCGCAGCAAGATTCCTTGCGGTACTGCTCCGTGCCAAAACCTCGTAAATGAAGCGCACTGAGTCTAGTATTGTTTACTAATTGATTGAATTGGGAGGACTAGCATTGATGAAACTGACTCATCTATTGTTTAGTGATGGTTCATACTGAACAGTAACCGGATGGACTGTGTCACTGACTTGCCTTATTTGCAAGTATGTGTGTGCTGAAGGACTTTACTATTAGTTTCTTCTGCTGGCTGCAAGGTTTCCATTGATCGGGTTATGGCGGCTGATCAGTTAGGAACCATTCTTAGCAGAGTACATGCCTGAAGGGTGGCTTGGTACATTGGAGGAGACATTTCCTGAATGGTTGGTGAGAGTTAATGGGTGTGCTGTAGAGCTCAACCAATGGTTAGTTTGGTGCCATGATATCTGCAAAATAGTGCCAGGGAGGTGTGTCTGCTGTGTTCTGTTGTTGTAAGGCAAATACTGGGTGTCACAATTAGTCGGCTAGATTTTTGTACGGCAAATACGGGGTGTCACAATTAGTCGGCTAGATGGCTTCAGTGCCACACTGGTGACCGGGAGGCTACAAGGGTCTGGACTGCAGCAGGTCTTGAGTGAAGCAATGATGCTGTGCCGTACCTCTATCCTCCATATCTGGATCCCCGGAGTGGTCCTGTTGAGGGTCTTCGTGACGGCGGCGCTGAGTTCCGTCATGCTGAAGGTCAGGGCACTGGGCTGCAGACACGAAAACAAATGTTATTCTGGGAGAGACACCATAATAACACAGACTAGAGTTACAGCAAACGATGCAGCATTGACAGCAAATCAGCGCAAGGCAGAGTGGTCTTTAACAGTGCGATGCGCGTGATGCATCCGAGCTGTATGAATATTAAAATGCCAAAGCGTTATGATGCTCACTGTGAGAAATCGGGTTCTTTGTTGAGTGTGGTGTTAACCCTGCTCAAGCAACCGTCACAGTTACCGTCCTGGTGAGCCGCAAAGGTCGCTAAATTAACCTGTGCTTGACCCTCTGGTAGTTTGCAACAAAAGCAGCGAGGCTTAACTAATAGGCAATGCGTAAAGTATTTATGCAGCACACAAGCCGTAATAAGGTGAAAATACAACGCAAGAAAAATCCCACACCATTTTAGAACAAAAGGGTACATTTTAGTAAATTATGTGACACCAAAATAACAAAAATCCAATCAGTAGAACCAGAGTGATGAAGTTTTAGGTAAAAACTAGCATGTAAAAGATCAAAGCCCCAACCACAAACATCTAGTTGTGCGAGACTGTTGTGTGAAAGTTGAAAAATAAGGCCAAATGCATTGAAGCGCGGGTTGCATACAAGAATGTGGATTGGGTCCAGTCGCCTCTTACCCTTCAGACTTGGTGACTTCTTTGACGGAGAAGTTTCTAGATAATTCCCTCTGTAGGACTTGGAATTTCTTGCCTCCCCTGCTATTGCTCTAGCCTGGCTGCCTGAACAATGCAGTGGTGTGAAGTCATTTGTGAGAAGTAATGGCACAGCCTATGGATTTGCAAGTGGGGCTGTGCCCAGCATTGACCTCTCCCCCATTCTGCAAGTGATGGTCCATCCAAACACACCTAACACTTTTATTATGTGGCTGTCTGGGAGGAATAAACAAAGCCCAACTGCCAACTACACCTAGTCATGTGACCCAGTAACAGGCTGCAGACACCAAATAGTTAGGGAGGAAAATTACATCTTTCCAAAAGCTGCATTTTCAAAATTGTGACTTAAAATCCAACTTGGCCATTAAAGAGGGTTATAAATTACAATTTCTGAGACATTAACCATGAAGTCCTTATCTGCTGTCAATCAAAATTTAGCACTTATAAAATGTAATAAGGCAACCCAATGTTATCCTATGGAACAGATAGGTCTCTCAGTTGTGAAAAATTCCCTCTGGACTGCCTAGGGCCTATCTTATGGGTGACGTATATGTAATTAAAGAGGGGGGGTTAAGGCTTAGTCAGGGGGTTATTTTGCCAAGTCAAATTGGCAGTTTAAAACTGCATTCGGGCTGCAATGTCAGGTCAGAAACATGTTTTAGGGGGCTATTTAAGTGGATGGCACAGTAACTGCTGCAGGCCCAGTAGTAGCATTTAATTTACCTGCTCTTTGTATATGGTATGCCAGTTTAATTGAGACTTATAAGTAAATTAAATATGTCGATCAGGTGTAAGCCAATTTTACCATATTTTAAGGAGTGAGTACAATCACTTTAGCACTGGTTAGCAGTGCTAAAGTGCACAGAGTCCTAAGGCCAACAAAAGCCAATTTAGCAAAAATAGGAGTGATGAAGGCAAAAGGTTTGACGTGACCATGCAGAGAAGGCCAAGTACAACCCTCACTGATGCTTGTAATTCCACCTGTATCTAAATGGTTGGCATACATTTAGAAATATATGAGTATAACAATGGGCATCTGTGGAGCTAACACTTGTTTCTTAAACTATGTCTGCTGTATTACTGAAATAAAGTGTATGTCCACAGCTTTTGTGCAAATTCTTGAGTTTCCTGGATTCTGTGACGTTCGTTCTTCAGGAAAGGGTTTGGGGTCGTGAGGCCTGAGTGAAAATGCTCATTCTTCCTTGAGTGAAAAGTACAACTCTTGTGAATTTTTCGTGCTGCACACGTAGGAGGGATTCGCATGAAGAGGTGTATGTGAGGGGCACCCTCGTGTCCAAAGGTATCTCTGGACCAGCTTAATGTATTGTCCATGCAGTTTCTAGAGTCTAGCGGTGAACGCCGATATCGCAGCACGTGACCACACACCCATCCAGTGGCATAGTTCCTACAAGACATTTTATTTTTATTTGTGTTGGAACAAAATTCTTGAGAGAACTCAAATTACACAAAAAACCTGAATGATACAAAAATAGAACTGAAATTGTGAGAATTCCGTGCAGCCCAATAGCTGGATTTATTTTCTTACAGTTTTACGCTAAAGCATACTAAGGACGTACAACACCTGAAAAGATTATTGCCCCTTGCGTCGCCGGTGCATCACTTTTTGTGATGCACCGGTGGTGCATCTTGCTGCCCCATATTTACAAGGACACGTAAAGCCACCCTGTATGGCTTTTGTAAATACGACCCCTTTACACACAGCACTTTGCGTGAAAAGAGCGTGCCATGGGTGTTGCTGTGGGTGTTCCCACGCTACACCCATGGTTTCTGCCGCATTAACAGATTTACGAGAAATTGTAAACCCGGAAATGCGTCAGAATGGTACTCCTCCTCAGGTGAGGCTTAGGGGGTGCAACGAGAAGAAATGTTTTAATTTCTTCTCATTTTTTCCTCTTTCTATGCGTGCTGCATTGTGCAGCACGAATAGAAGAAGGAAAACACCTCTTCTGATTGTTTTTGTGTAGGAAGGTTTCCCTTCCTGCACAAAAACAGTCATCCCCGTGATGCAGGCACCCTTGCACCATGGTGCAAGGGTGCCTGCGTCGTCGCATGGCAGCCCATTGTGCACCAGTGCAGGGGAAAGCAAAGGGATCCGTCATATCGTTGCAGATATGATGCATCCCTTTGCTTCTAAAGTAACACAGCGCAGCCAAATGGATTTAAACAAATACAAGAAACAGAAATTACCCAGACATACTCTGCACAGAGGACTTGTCGCAGAATATGTCGAGAAACTACTGAACAGACAGGCAGAAAATATGAAGGATAACAAAGCACAGGCCAAAATGGAGTCCAGTGAAGAAGCAAAGGAAGAAAGGGACAGAGCTGCAAGATGTTCAGGGAGTAGCAGGCCAGGTGACATAAACCAAGCAGTGCAAATAATAATAGACCTGCTATTTAGCTAGAGCGTATGTCGCTCTTCTGTCATTTTGCTATAATAGTTGGTCTTACCATTACCTAATGTATTGATACAAAGTTTATCAACTGTAAAAGGATGAAGGGCTATGTTGGCTTTTGGATTAAAAAAAAGAGCAACAATGATCAAACATAAACACAGAAACAAAACTAGTGAGCAGAAACAAACCAAATATCATAAGAAACTCAAAGGGACAAGGCCAAGCAAATGGATGGAAAATATTTGAGCAGAAAACAATAGTTTGCCAAAGAAAGAAGACTAGACAAAATTAACGGACCTACTGGAAAGAAAACCATAGCACAAAACATAACCAAATAGCAAACACCACCAAAGATATGACCCTCAGTAAACACTGAGAAGGAGGGAGAGAGTAGGTCAAAATATAAAGTAACTTAACAAATTGGTTGAAGCAGGCAAAAGCACCAGACCTAACCAAAGACCATAACGCAACCAGAGGGACAAGTCTCGGTACTTCAAAAAAAAAAATGCTAAAGTTAGTCAATTATAAATGGCAAAAATTAAAGAAAGAACATAATACAATCCAAGGGATTGAACCCAGTAAGATAAAAAAAACAACAACCAAAGACCCAACTTCCAACAAACATTGATAATGGATCATACAAAGGTCGATACCAAAATACATGAGAACAAAATGAAAAACTCAAATGAAAGCAAATAAACAAAAGGCAGGCACAAAGTTCAACCACAGATCAGAACTAAACTAAAGATGTGAAGAAACAAATTTACAAATGGCATGAAACCAAAGAACAAAACTCTAACATACATAAGGATAAACCTAAACTAAACGAGTGATCAAACAGAAATCAAAGTGCATGACAAACTGAAATAACAGAATAGAACCTAACTCGGAATAGATCTTGTTAATTGAATGTGGCTCTGGAAATAGTCAGAAGGTGAAATAAACACCCAAAGCATAACCTAAATAAGGAACACAATTAAAAGACAAAACCACACCAAACACAGGGACATATGTGAGTGTCTGATAGGAATGACTTTAGGAATGAATTTATAAAATGGTTTCTGAGTGAAACCCACAGACAATGCATGTATGTTTTTTTATGTGATTCTTTTACGACCCCAGTAGATTCCCATGAGTGCCTTTCTGGAAAACTGGAAAATCTCTGCTGTGGTAGTGACAGTTATTGCCTGTAGGAAGTTGGTACAATTGGCAGCGGAGCATGATCCTAATCTCTAGTAGATCCCTAGGCAGCTTGCCATTGAGACTAATGTCTTATAACAAAGTAGTAAAGACATTTAAAGTGATCTACTTTGATATTTTCTGTTTATTGCGGTAAAACCCAGCGGAGAATGTTGCTTGGTTTTCTTTGGTGACCCATTTATCAGTGTAAAGTCATCGTGCACTCCCAGCCCCATGGGGAGGAAACAAAATCCAACAAACCTGTTGCAACTAAATGAAAAATAACACAATAAAAAACGAACATCAAGTAACAGAAACAACCTAAAGCAGAATAGACAAGACAAAACACAAGTTACATAACTGTTACTGACCACTGTACAGAAACCAAATAAAATTCAAATCTAAAGTTTGTAAGTGAATAAAAGGGAAAGAGTCAAAACGTGTCCAGGAAATACTAGACCAAGAAACCAAAGGCCTGAACTCAAACTAAAGACCAAACCCACCTGAAGGAGAGGACCAGACAAATACTCACCTCTACCTGAGAGAACTACTTAAAATGCAGGTTGTATTAAGTGACTGCAAGTAACACGCACAATTTTACATGATAGTGTTCTGTGTCAATGACATCTCCCAGCAGCATCCCTCCTTGGGGAGAAGCAAGGTCGCACTGTTTGCCATTCCCTTTGATTCGTGGGCTGTGATCTCTGGCATGGGTTCGAGGAGAGGGTACCTAAGATTTATCGACAGGACAACTCTCCATCCCTCCCTGCCTATCTGAAGGGACCCCGAGCCTTACCTAAAGCTGATTGAAATGCAAGAGTGTAGAGGGTGGAGAAGAGATGGGGGGTGAAGGGGCTTAAAATGAAACAAAGCACACAAGGGTAAAACACCACAAAGTGAATGAACAAAAACAAACACAGAACGCAACCAAACTATAGGCTCAATTATTTTTAAGACAAAGAAAGAACGCAACAATAAGTGCACAAAGAACCCACATCAAGGCTCGAGGCAACCTCTATACACTAGACCAGGAGAGCACGCGCATCGGAAGAGGGGATATTAGGGCCAGAATACATGCACGTGGCATGAAGCCGTTTCAAGGCTGAGCAGATGTTACACCTAATGCAGACCTATGCATGTGTACGCACAGCCAGGCTCAAGTGCACAGCTCTAGCAGTGGTAGTCAGTCAGATATGTGTGCTGACACTGGAGTCAGGCTGTCTGCAGCAGCTGATATTCCATGAGTCCTAAGGCATGGAAACCAAAGACAGACTGTGTGCTGACACGAGTCAGGCTGCCTGCAGCAGCTGATATTCCATGAGTCCTAAGGCATGGAAACCAAAGACAGACTGTGTGCTGACAGACAGAGTGGAGTCAGGCTGCCTGCAACTGCTGACATTCCATGAGTCCTAAGGCATGGAAACCAAAGACAGACTGTGTGCTGCCAGAGTGGAGTCAGGCTGCTTGAAGCAGCTGATATTCCATGAGTCCTAAGGCATGGAAACCAAAGACAGACTGTGTGCTGACACTAGAGTCAGGCTGCCTGCAGCGGCTGAGATTCCATGAGTCCTAAGGCATAGAAACCAAAGACAGACTGTGTGCTGACAGAGTGGGGTCAGGCTGCCTGTAGCAGCTGATATTCCATGAGTCCTAAGGCATGGAAACCACAGACAGACTGTGTGCTGACAGAGTGGAGACAAGCTGCCTGAAGCAGCTGATATTCCATGAGTCCTGAGGCATGGAAGTCAAAGACAGACTGTGTGCTGACAGACAGAGGGGAGTCAGGCTGCCTGAAGCAGACGATATTCCATGAGTCCCAAGGCATGGAGACCAAAGACAGACTGTGTGCTGACAGAGTGGAGTCAGGCTACCTGAAGCAGCTGACATTCATGAGTCCTAAGGCATGGAAACCAAGGACAGACTGTGTGCTGACAGACAGCGTGGAGTCAGGCTGCCTGAAGCAGCTGATATTCCATGAGTCCTAAGGCATGGAAATCAAAGACAGACTGTGTGCTGACACTGGAGTCAGGCTGCCTGCAGCAGCTGATATTCCATGAGTCCTAAGGCATGGAAACCAAAGACAGACTGTGTGCTGACAGACAGAGTGGAGTCAGGCTGCCTGCAACTGCTGACATTCCATGAGTCCTAAGGCATGGAAACCAAAGACAGACTGTGTGCTGACAGAGTGGAGTCAGGCTACCTGAAGCAGTTGATATTCCATGAGTCCTAAGGCATGGAAACCAAAGACAGACTGTGTGCTGACAGAGTGGAGTCAGGCTGCTTGAAGCAGCTGATATTCCATGAGTCCTAAGGCATGGAAACCAAAGACAGACTGTGTGCTGACACTAGAGTCAGGTTGCCTGCAGCGGCTGAGATTCCATGAGTCCTAAGGCATAGAAACCAAAGACAGACTGTGTGCTGACAGAGTGGGGTCAGGCTGCCTGCAGCAGCTGATATTCCATGAGTCCTAAGGCATGGAAACCACAGACAGACTGTGTACTGACAGAGTGGAGACAAGCTGCCTGAAGCAGCTGATATTCCATGAGTCCTGAGGCATGGAAGTCAAAGACAGACTGTGTGCTGACAGACAGAGGGGAGTCAGGCTGCCTGAAGCAGACGATATTCCATGAGTCCCAATGCATGGAAACCAAAGACAGACTGTGTGCTGACCGAGTGGAGTCAGGCTGCCTACAGCAGCTGATATTCCACCCACGAGTCCTAAGGCATGGAAACCAAAGACAGACCATATGCTGACAGACAGAATGGAGTCAGGCTGCCTGAAGCAGCTGATATTCCATGAGTCCAAAGGCATGGAAACCAAAGACCGACTGTGTGCTGACAAACATAGTGGAGTCAGGCTGCCTGAAGCAGTTGATATTCCATGAGTCCTGAGGCATGGAAGTCAAAGACAGACCGTGTGCTGACAGAGTGGAGTCAGGCTGCCTGTAGCAGCTGATATTCCATGAGGCCTAAGGCATAGAAACCAAAGACAGACTGTGTGCTGACAGAGTGGAGTCAGGGTGCCTGCAGCAGCTGATATTCCATGAGTCCTAAGGCATGGGAACCACAGACAGACTGTGTGCTGACAGAGTTGAGTCTGTTGTATTATGTTGATTATGGATACTCAACCATATGTTAAACTCAAACTGTAAATTTATGGTGCACTTCGGAGTTCGAGAAATGCAGAATCTTTTCTTCTGGAGCCGCCCACCTTCTCTCAAGCTACCTTTAAAATAAAACTCAGACTCCATCTTTGGGACAGGCACTTTGCTTTTACTTCTGATCGTCCTTACACTTGCAATTCTCTTGGGCTACACCCTCCCGGTTTAACACCTTTTCACGGTTTTGCTTGAATGTTTGTTTTTGTCAATTGTAAGACCTATTTTTTAGTGTTTCTCTCCACCACCACCTCCACCAGAAAAATCGTCACCCAAGCCCTCATCACCAGCCGTCTCGACTACGGGAACGCTCTCTACACCAGAATTACCACCCAACTCCTCAAGAGGTCTACCACGGAGGGTTGGGTGCCCTGGGAGGTCTGCGAGGGGTTCCCGAAAGTGGTCAGGTCTAACACTGAGGGTTGGGTGCCCTGGGAGGTCTGTGAGGAGTTCCTGAAAGTGGTTAGGTCTAACACTGAGGGCCGGAGGGTTGGGTGCCCTGGGAGGTCTGCGAGGAGTTCCTGGAGGTGGTTAGGTCTAACACTGACGGTTGTGTGCCCTGGGAGGTCTGCGAGGAGTTCCCGGAGGTGGTTAGGTCTAACACTGAGGGTCAGGTGCCCTGGGAGGTCTGTGAAGAGTTCCTGGAGGTGGTTAGGTCTAACACTGAGGGTCAGGTGCCCTGGGAGGTCTGCAAGGAGTTCCTGGAGGTGGTTAGGTCTAACACTGAGGGTCAGGTGCCCTGGGAGGTCTGCAAGGAGTTCCTGGAGGTGGTTAGGTCTAACACTGAGGGTTGTGTGCCCTGGGAGGTCTGCGAGGAGTTCCTGGAGGTGGTTAGGTCCTACACTGAGGGTTGTGTGCCCTGGGAAGTCTGCGAGGAGTTCCTGGAGGTGGTTAGGTCTAACACTGAGGATCGGGTGCCCTGGGACGTCTGTGAGGAGATGATAAAGGTGGTGAGGTGCCATATTTTCATGCAGGTGGCTGCAGGTTTGGAAGCTCCTGAACAGTGTGCACACCCTAGGCTCTTCCCTGAGCTCAATAAGGATGTGAACAGTTCGGCAGAGCTGAAGAGCAAACAGACATTTTATTATTACTGCTCTTATAATTACCTTTGCTATATTTATTGAAAAATACATTATTGGAGAAATGGGCACATTGGCTTCTCCCAAAGGGCCAATGCGTTACCTCTCACAGGAGGTCCTGCCTGAGTCTACTATCCTCCACAGAATAGTTTATGGGTGCCCTTCAGCTACCATGGTCCTAGCGTAGCCTTATCAATTTCTGCATGGATAACGAGCCTAGTAAAAAAAACACAACTCTTCTCCCGGAACTAATTAACCTGTGGAGAAGCTTGAATATCCTTAACCTGGTGATTTCTACCATCTCTTGCGTGACAAGCACGACCTCCAACTAGAGCCAAATGATGACCTTCTAATCCACCTGGACAAGAAAGTCATTGTTGGACTGGGCATTCCCACAGCCGTCTCCAGACTCCACACAAGGGCAGAATCCACAAATACAAATCAGCAGATCCCACGTAGTGCAGATGAGCTCCTACATTCGAAAGGTAAAGGCAGAGCGTCGGAAAGAGGCTGGAACGAACCTAAATTACTCTCTGTTGGTGCTGCATGCAGCGTACGCTATCAATTATATTGCACAAGAGCCTGAAAGGAGTGTTCCAAATGTGCATCACTGAGAATGGAAACATGCTCAAAGAATGATTCTTTATCCACAAAAATCTGGTGACCCCCAACCAAATGTGAAGCACTCTGGAGCTTTCCAACAACTGTTGCAACAACTTCTCATGCTCTGTCATAATCAAAACCACAGATCTAAGAAACAGCATCACCGCTCTGCCTAGTGGGTTCAGGATCACACCTCTACCCAGTGGTTTGAGAATACCCTCCACCAGCACCTCCTTGGCGCACTCTCTCCTAAGTCACATCAGCCACTGGAGATGAAATTTGGAAAATATTGATGTCCTTGAAACATTTCTTCCCATCCTGGGACTTCTGTAACTCTAAAGTGCCCTCCAGGGGGACTCCCGTGCTGCTGCCACTCATCACCGGGTAATTCATACCTCCCACTGCACCAGACTTGTCTGTCAATTCTTGTGCATGCGGCCATCATGCCTCACCTCAAGAAAACTTCAGCGTATCCCGAAAATTGTACCGGCTAAAGGTTCATCCCAACCCCACCTTGTCTTTCTTCTGCATTGGAAACTGTTTTCCCCTGTCCTCGCAATGAAATGAAAAGGCCTCATCAGCAATTTTCAGTTAGGATTCAAACAGAAACAGCATTGTTAATCAACATCGAGGAGTTAATTAAGCCTGAACCGTGCTCGCCATGCCACTGGAGTCAAGCAAGCCTGGCTTATAAGGGGTGATGCCCTGAAACTGGTCCCAGGATGCTTGTTTCCAGTCCACGGAGGACCTGGCCTGGCAGTTCCGACTGGACTGTTCCCACGGGGAACGGGTTCAAGACTGATTTGCATAAGGTTGGGTCCGAACTGGAATGGCATGGCATGGTGAGCAAAAAAACGATGGCTATAGGCCCAGGTCTCTGTACTGGGGTGAATGTTTGACATTGCGCAGCATTCTGTCCATCAATTGTTCTTTTTGCATTTGTCACCGCTAGTGGGACGGGTATGCCCAGATGGGGGCCCCATGCTCTCCATGCCACTGGAGTAAAGCTAGCCTGGCTAATGAGGGGTGATGCCCCGAAACCGGTCCCAGGATGCTTGTTTCCTGTCCGGAGAGGACCTGGCCTGGCAATTCCGACTGGACTGTTCCCATGGGGAACAGGTTCAACACTGATTTGCATCTGGCTGAGTCTGAACTGGAATGGCATGGGAAGCAAAAAAACTATGGGGCAGATTTATGTTAACTGGCGCATCCCTGCATATCAGCAGGGATGCGCCAATTATTATGCGCCACAGCTGCGCCACCATGGATGCGCCGCATTTATAATGCGGCGCACCATGGGGCAAAAACGGCACAGATGCGTGACGCATCTGTGCCGTAAAAGTGGCGCATTGCTGGAGTTGCGTCGCAAGCGCGACGCAGCTCCAGCAATGTTCTGGGGGGCCCTATCTGTACAATGCTGCGTCAATCCTTACGCCTGCTTCAAGCAGGCGCAGGGTTTTGACGCAGCATGGGCCTAAAAGTGACTGAGTGAAATCTTGTAGATTTCACTCAGCCACTTTTAGGAGGCGTTCCTGCGCCGGAACGCCCCCACCTGCCCTGGAACGCCTACATGTGGCGCAGGGCTTTACAACGTGACGCATCTCCCAGATGCGTCACGTTGTAAATACCCCGCACCATGGCGCAGGATTTGCGCCGCTGCTGCGTCACAAAAGTGACGCAACGGCGGCGCAAAAGTGGCGCAAGTGCAACATAAATCTGCCCCTATGGATTTAGGCCCGGATCTCTGTATCGGGGTGAATGTTTGACATTGCGCAGCATTATGTCCATCAATTGTTCTTTTTGCATTTGTCACCCCGAGTGGGACGGGTATGTCCAGACGTGGGTCCCATGCTCTCCATGCCACTGGAGTAAAGCTAGCCTGGCTGATGAGGGGTGATGCCCAGAAACCGGTCCCAGGAGGCTTGTTTCCCGTCCGGAGAGGACCTGGCC
Source organism: Triturus cristatus (assembly GCF_964204655.1). Classification (NCBI taxonomy): domain Eukaryota; kingdom Metazoa; phylum Chordata; class Amphibia; order Caudata; family Salamandridae; genus Triturus; species Triturus cristatus. The sequence continues at coordinate 1,166,980,119 of NC_140584.1, read as the reverse complement.
TGGCAGTTCCGACTGGACTGTTCCCAATGGGGAACAGGTTCAACACTGATTTGCATATGGCTGAGTCTGAACTGGAATGGCATGGGTAGCAAAGAAACTATGGATTTAGGCCCGGATCTCTGTATCGGGGTGAATGTTTGACATTGTGCAGCATTCTGTCCATCAATTGTTCTTTTTCCAGTAACCAGATGGGCAGCAGAATGGAAACCTCAGAAGCCCATTTCCATCATCCAGTCTTGAGATCACTGAAGCCGGGTCGCCACATGTTAAGGGTCTCGATATGAGAGCTCGTCAGTGGCGGATTTTGGGCGGTGCGACCGGTGCCACCGCACCAGGTGCCAAGTTTGCGGGGGTGCCATTTGCACTGTTTCTGAAATGAGTGCCGTTGTCTGTCTTCAGTTTCCATGACGTCGGCAGACGGCAGTTCTGGTAATCGAAGACGGACACCGGCACTCACGGGAGTACAGATGGCACCCAATAGGATACAAATTGTTTAATGTTAGCATGCTGAACCTTATGTGAATTATGTACTGCAATAAGTGTCTTGGGGGCATATCAGCAACAACCGGCGATAATTATCGCTAAGCTCACTTAGCGCTAGGATAATTATCGCCGGCTAACGTGGATTTTTATTCCTGAGTAGCATGCTATTAGCAACGCTTATCTCAAAAGTGATAAAAATCCTAGCGCTAACTGCCAAACGTGAGATCATCGCTGGTAACCCAGCGATAATCTCACGAAGTTTGGTGTTAGCTTGATGATAGGGCTTCACATACTTAGCCATGATATCCACCTTCCATAGGATATCATGGCTTAGTCAGTCCTGAAGCAGGAGTAAGGAAAGTAGCGATAACAGGGGTTATCGCTACTTTTCTTGCCGCTATGCTTCATTGCGTGGGGCTTGATGATAGGAGAAATGTCGCTTAGCGAAATTTCTCCTGTCATGCCAGGTCAGGAACGCTGACATACATGGTTACGGCTGATGGTAAAGTATATACTAATTGCCTGGCTGTCTTAAATACTGTACCAGTTGTGAGAAAGTGCCATCGTTCTTGCATGGTATGCCCCCACTTTAAGCTGAATCGCTGAATGTACTTTGACTGAGTGTGCCCTGGACTCCTGCCAATCAGGTGCCCTGGGCCTATGTTCCTTCCCTAAACAAAAACCTCCAAATTGGCAAACCCTGGCCACATGTCAGCCCCTGGTAAATGGTACCCTAGGTACCAAGGGCCTTGTGACCAGGGAACGCCTCTAAGGGCTGCAGCACTCATTGTGCCACCCTTAGAGGCCCTGTATCCTAACACACACACACTGCCCTTAGTGGCTGAGTGTCTGGGTACAAGACAAAACAAAGAGTCGACATGGCACACATCCCTGTGTGCCATGCCCATCACCTACACTGCCCTGGCATGCAACAGCCACCTCTCTAGCTGGGTGCCCTATGCCAGTGGTGTGGGCACAGGAGCATGAGCCCTGTGCCCAGGTCCATTCCTGGGCACTGTAAGTGCAGTGCTGCCATTTAAGAGTACATGGTGCTGAGAGCTCCTCAAACATGAACTCCACAGCACCATAATGGCAACACTGAAGACTGAGAAGTTTGGTATCAAACTTCTCAGCACATTAAACCCACACTGATGCCAGTGTGGGATTTAATGTACCAAGCACCACAGAGGGCATCTTAGAGATGCTCCCTGAAACCTAACCTACAATCCACGTCTGGTCTGAGAGGCTACCTAGGCTGCCACACAGCAGACATGTTGCTGGACCCCTGGGTAGGAGAGCCCCTGCTCTCCTGGGCCTGCAACAATGCACATCCTGGGCGATGTGTTAGGTCTCCTCCCCCAGGATGGACAGGGGGAAGCTTCAAAGGTATGCCGCCTCTGTGTGCTTCCCCAGGCCACTTGCAACCCCCTCTCTGGCGGGAAGCCTGGCCGGAAACCCCAAATAAGGACAGGGGATGTGCCAGCCTGCCAACCCCACACCTCAGGTGGGGGAGACGAGGTGAAGCACATCTCCGGGCGCTCGCCATCTTGAAGATGGGAGGCCCTACCCAATCAGGACTAGGCTACTGACCCCCTCCCACAGGAGAGTGGCAGAATAGGGGGTGTACCCATCCCAGGACAGGGACCCATTGGTCCCTGCCCTTTACCTACCTGTAACGCCCCTAAATCTAGCATTTAGGGGTACCCTGAATCTTCCTTCCCCAGATTCCAGATTCCGAAATACAAAGAAGAGCAAGAAGAAAGAAGACCTGTCCTGCAGCTGCTCAGAAGAGGAAGACACCAACTGCTTTGGCCCCAGCCCTACCGGCCTGTCGACCCTCGAACCTGCTCCTGCTACAACCCGGCACCTCTTGTGGCCAGCACCCTCACAAACCCCGGAGGACCTGGCTACCTTCTGGCTCTAAGCACCTGGGGCTCCCATGAGCAGAGGCTCTGCTCAAACTCAGCATCTAATCCCTGGCATCAGCCCGGAACCGCGAACCCTGCACACTCTGCACCCGCCAAGCCTGGCCTGTGCCGGAGTGAACAAAGACCACGAGGACGACCCCCCGGCGACTGTGACCCCGAGTCCGGCACCCAAGGACTTCCCTCGACGCTCCTGACGACGCCTGCAGCCTCAGAACCAGGTACCCCCCCAACCGCTATCAACAAAGGGTAAGATTTCCCGACACCAAAAGGCACCCCGGCGCCCTGCGGCCCCCTGTGCCCAACTCCTGGGTACCTACCTATCCTCCAACTACCCAATTTACCTCTCGAAGGGGTGGTGGCACCTGAAGAATCTTTGTCCCCAAGCTTGCAGTCTTTTTCTAAACTTGAGCTTTCCCATTGAAATCAATTGAGCGCCCGAAGGCTCAAAAGCACCTTGCACCCAGCCGCCCGAGTGGCCCTGGCAGTGTAACCTTTGCACCTATATACTTACCCATTTGCCCTGAGCAAGTGACCAGGAGCCCAGCTCCCACAGCCGCGTGGCCTGCTAGTAAGCAGCCACCAACCAAGGCCCCCCTGCCTCCCATTGGATAACATTGGGCCTAACTCTCTCTGCACCCGGCTGCCCCTGTGCAGCTGAGGGTGTAACTACTGTACCTACCTGACTCTGGGAGACCCCTGAGTCTGTGCCCAGGACCTTAACTTTGCCAGTCGAGTACATACCTTAAAGCTGATAACTCAATTTTCTCCATAGGGTAACATTGACTGGTTTCTTCTGAAATTTCTTCTAAGTGTGGAGTTTTCAAAACTTAAAATATTCACCAAAAATCAGCCGAGTAACGAAAACGAAAATACTCACCTGCTATCAGGTGAGCTCCCAGTGCTGGATCTTGGTGCCCAGCACTGACCCTGAAAAATATTCACAACCATACTTACCAGTAACCCAATTTTATCCCGTAGAAAATCATTGACTGCTTTTCTGTGAAATTTCTTCTTAGTGTTGATTTCTGCAAACTTTAAATATTCTTTAAAAATCGTATAAATTGTGAAAACGTCATTACTTACCTGTTTTGGATAAAGGTCCCAGTACTGAGTCTAGGCACCCAGTACTGGATTACAAAAGTAACGAGAACATACTATACCTGCAACTTGAATTTTCTTCATTAGGGAATCATTGAGTGTTTGCTATGAAATTTCTTCTATCAACTCTTAAAATAGCAAAATATTACTTAAAAATCCTAGTAGTAACTAAGTCGACTTTTATCACTTGTTTCTAAGAACTGTCCCAGGATTGAATCTAGGATCCAGTCCTGGAATTACAAAAGTAATCCTGAAAGTAATCTATTGCAAATAACCTGAAACTTCCATTGAACTCAATGCATTATTGTGTTTAAACTGTGTTGCCTATTGCAACAACTTGTAAATATCTACAAAAGCCGATTGCATATTGCAAAAGTAATTACCTAAAGCATCTCATTCTGAGAAAGTATATTTTAATACCTGTTGTTGGTTCTAAAATAAAACAAGCATATATTTTTTATATATAAACCATTGGCCTAGAGTTCAGTTATTGAGTGTGTGAGACCATTTGCTGACTGAGTGTGTGCAACAAATGCTTTACACTGTCCTCTGATACTGCCTTACTGCTCGACCAAGCTACCACTTTAGAGAGTAAGGTAATATCTAACTTTAGCCTCTGCCAAACCTCTGCAGACTGTGGGCTCTGTACACCCTGTACCTATTTGGGGACAGTATATACAGAGCCACTTTCTCACACCAGTGCGTCAGAATAGGCCTCCGTGTATGACTGTACACTTATATGTGAGTGCATGCCTCTGGGTGAGAGTGCTGGTGTACGTTCTTGCGTAGGCCATTGATTTTCAGTACAGTTTAATGTGTGTACACATGTAATTATCCTGTTTAGTGTATGCCACTGTGAGTAGAGAGCTTTCCCAGATTACCTTCTTTACATTTCTTAATATAAAGATAATGAGGATGGGGGAATCGCTTTGCCACAGCTGTGCCATTCATTCTCTCTTTATATTATATTATGTGTGCGTGATGTGATGCTTTGACACCCTGCATTGCAGTGAGTAGCGCTGAAAGTGTGAGAGGGTGTAGGAAGTGATAAGCGACACCGGTGGAGAGTGGAAGTGAGAGGATCTTTGGAGAAGAATGTCATAGGGGGGCCAACAAAGATTGTCGCACCGGGCGCCACCAATACTAAAGCTGGCCCTGGAGCTCGTAACCCTGATTGGGCCACTACAAGGCTTGCCTCCCCCCTTGGGAAGTATGTGGGCTGCATCTACAGAGTTATCATGCCTTCTGCAGCTAAACTGTTTAAGATAACCTGCAGGGGAGAATGAGAGGTTACTGAAAGATTCAGACCCAGGATCCATGATTCCCTGGTAATTCCCCATTGCTCAGGGGAGCCCCTTTACTTCTGCAAGTCTGGGGTTAACATGACCCGGTATTGCTAGATCTTATTGTGGCAAATTGGAGGTTTTCCAGACCCAGTATCCAGGTGCCTGGTTTGTGTGTTTTCTGTGGGGACGCCCAGGTGCAGGAGCAAGCGCTTGTAGGTATTCCTAGCGTTTTTACTCCGAGTTGCGCCCTCAGTGCGGCACTTTCTGCAGTTCACGATTACTACTTTTCATACCTTCCCAAAAGTACTTGGGAAATTTAGGGGCATATTATCAAGAAACGGCGTTAAAATGATCGTTGCTTTATGTCCTGGTGTCAACATGGGCTTCTATTGGAATTCTCTGCGGCATATTATCAAGCACTTTATCGCCGCTTTAGGGGCAGTTTTCTGCCGCTAAAGCGGCGATAATTTTAATGCCGTGCTTGATAAAATGCCCCTTAGAATTTTCCCCAAAATATTCCAGGACTGGAGGTGGAATACTAAATAAGCCTCCTTGAATATAGCACACTGCCCTCTTGTGGCTCTTAGCAGTACTGGCCCACAGCCACATTCCACCCCCTGATGGCCAGATGAGGTGTGATAAGCTGGCCAGATTTTGAAAAACAAAAATTGAGAGATTCTCCAAACACAGAACCAGGGCTACAATTTTTGATCCAATAAAGGGCACAGAAGGGGGTCCAAGAGCACAATAAAGAGACCACCCCCACTCACACCCTGCGGGCATGGAACCCTCCAACACCCGATTAGGTGCGGTCTGGGGTATAGCCAGACAGTAAACAAGGCCTCTGTATCTGATCAAGAGCTTAGAAGTGAAGCGATGGCGCTGTGATGCTGACACACCTTCCGGTAAGTTTTTAAAATGAATGTCTTTGATGTTTTAAGTCGCGCGCTGGGCTTTTAAATATTCTGAAAGCGTCCATTAAGTCTTAAACGTATCAAATGGAATCTACACAAACGCTTTATAAACATTTGCAGAAGGTTTCCCAAAGTCCACACATCATGTTTGTTTAAATGAATGGCAGAACAATAACCTTGCTCGATTACATCACTTCTTTCCCGGTTTCCAGATCGAAATGGGGAATAACACCTGCTTTTGGTTTCACCAAAGAGTTGAAACCGGCTGTGAATCCAGGTCCGAACGCAGCTCGTGCTCGACTCTTAGGGGCAGATTTATGAGCCCCTTGCGCCACTTTTGCGTCACTTTTAACATGGGAAAAGTGACGCAAAAGTGGCGCAAGGGGCTCATAAATCTGCCCCTTAATGTGAACTCTCGGGGGCAGATTTACGAGCCCCTTGCACCACTTTTGCGCCATCTTTTCCATGTTAAAAGTGTCGTAAAAGTGGCGCAAAGGGCTTGTAAATCTGCCCCTCGGTCTTCAACTTCCTCTATTTCCCCTCCCCAGCCCTCATCCCCACGTACTTTTGTTGTCACACTTTTACCTTTCCATATCTAAACTTCTCCACCCTTACCTTCCAATATCTTCACCTCCCCGCATCTTTACCTCTGCATACATGTACTCCCTTAGCTTTGCATTCCTATCCCTTACCTAACCACCATGTTACCTCCCTATACCTCTACCTCCCCACTCCTACCTCGCCATGCCTTTAATGCTGCTTTGACGTCTCCACACCAGTGTCTCCACACATTTACCTGCACATACTCTTACCTCCTCACTTGTACCTCCCCATGTCTTCATCGTATCCACCCACTATGACCTCCCCATACAATTCTTTTACTTCTGGCGGCTGTGAAAGTCCTATTTCGAGTACGGTTGTTCTTGTTGCACTTTGGTCGTTTAAGCCTCTGAGCGCTATATAGTGCTCACTTTTCTAGTCTTATGCCAGTCGTCCTTCTACCTGTATACCTCAGAGCTGTCGCAGTAGGCATGCTTCTACTTTAGCGCAGTGAAAGGGGTGTTCAGGGAGCTTCAGATTGACAGGGCAAAGCGTGTCTGTGATTGTCAAACGACTTTGAGAGATATCTGTCTGTCTGTCTCACAGGATCTCCTTTAGAGTGACACTGCCCTAACATTATAACATGCTTCTGTTTGCTTCCTTGGAATCGCCGATACCCACAAAGTGGGGGTTAATTAATAAATGTGAATCTCTCCTGTGTCCGCTTGATTCTGGGCTGAGGTTTGTTTAATGGGGCAGATATTCACTGTTTTCTTTACAGGAGATATTTGTGTCCCTGAAATCACTCTTCCAGGCGTGGGCATTCTTCCTCAGAACTGCTTCCGGGAGCACAGTGTGCGGCGAATCCTTCAGAAGGATGTCATTCACCCCTTCAAAGGTTACACACTCAATAAATGATCGGTTAAAGATTATACCTAAATCCAATCACTTATGCTTTCATGTTATTCGGTTTTGTCGGCTATTATGCCATGCTGGTAGCTTTTTGATGTCTTGGAGTGATAAGCATTTCCCCCTTGTCATCCTAACCTTTGACCCCAGGAAGGGAATCATTTACATTCCTTGCAGCTCGGCCTTCCTCGGCCACACCCGGGTCCACAGGCTCAGATCTCCGCATCTTCAGAGATAAAGTCACACAGAAAACTGTGTTTGTTTCCAGCTAAAGAATAAATGCAACCACGTAACGGATGTCTGTGCAGGACAGGTGTGGAAGAGGACGGGTCAGGTAACACGGACAGGCGAGAGACAGGTGTCTGTGCAGGACAGGTGTGGAAGAGGACGGGTCAGGTAACACGGACAGGCCGAGAGACAGGTGTCTGAGCAGGACAGGTGTGGAAGAGTGACAGGACAGGTGTGGAAGAGGGACAGGGCAGGTAACATGGACGTGTGAGAGGTGCCTGTGCAAGACAGGTGTGGAAGAGGGACAGGGCAGGTAACACGGACAGGCGAGAGACAGGTGTCTGTGCAGGGCAGGTGTGGAAGAGGACGGGTCAGGTAACACGGACAGGCGAGAGACAGGTGTCTGTGCAGGACAGGTGTGGAAGAGGACAGGGCAGGTAACATGACCGGATGAGCGGTGTCTGTGCATGACAGGTGTGGAAGAGGACGGGTCAGGTAACACGGACAGGCGAGAGACAGGTGTCTGAGCAGGACAGGTGTGGAAGAGGGACAGGACAGGTGTGGAAGACGGACAGGGCAGGTAACATGACCGGATGAGCGGTGATTGTGCATGACAGGTGTGGAAGAGGCGGGTCAGGTAACACGGACAATCGAGAGACAGGTGTCTGAGCAGGACAGGTGTGGAAGAGGGACAGGGCAGGTGTGGAAGAGGACGGGGCAGGTAACATGACCGGATGAGCGGTGTCTGTGCATGACAGGTGTGGAAGAGGCGGGTCAGGTAACACGGACAGGCGAGAGACAGGTGTCTGAGCAGGACAGGTGTGGAAGAGGGATAGGGCAGGCGTGGAAGAGGATGGGGCAGGTAACACGGACAGGCGAGAGACAGGTGTCTGAGCAGGACAGGTGTGGAAGAGGGACAGGACAGCTGTGGAAGACGGACAGGGCAGGTAACATGACCGGATGAGCGGTGACTGTGCATGACAGGTGTGGAAGAGGCGGGTCAGGTAACACGGACAACCGAGAGACAGGTGTCTGAGCAGGACAGGTGTGGAAGAGGGACAGGGCAGGTGTGGAAGAGGACGGGGCAGGTAACATGACCGGATGAGCGGTGTCTGTGCATGACAGGTGTGGAAGAGGCGGGTCAGGTAACACGGACAGGCGAGAGACAGGTGTCTGAGCAGGACAGGTGTGGAAGAGGGACAGGGCAGGCGTGGAAGAGGACGGGGCAGGTAACACGGACAGGCGAGAGATAGGTGTCTGTGCAGGACAGGTGTGGAAGAGGGACAGGGCAGGTAACATGACCAGATGAGCAGTGTCTGTGCATGACAGGTGTCGAAGAGGCGGGTCAGGTAACACGGACAGGTGAGAGACAGGTGTCTGTGCAGGACAGGTGTGGAAGAGGGACAGGGCAGGTAACATGACCGGATGAGCGGTGTCTGTGCATGACAGGTGTGGAAGAGGATGGGTCAGGTAACACGGACAACCGAGAGACAGGTGTCTGTGCAGGACAGGTGTGGAAGAGAGACAGGGCAGGTGTGGAAGAGGACGGGTCAGGTAACACGGACAGGTGAGAGACAGGTGTCTGTGCAGGACAGGTGTGGAAGAGGGACAGGGCAGGTAACATGGGCGTGTGAGAGGTGTCTGTGTATGACAGGTGTGGAAGAGGACGGGGCAGGAAACACGGACAGGCGAGAGACAGGTGTCTGAGCAGGACAGGTGTGGAAGAGGGACAGGGCAGGTAACATGGACGTGTGAGAGGTGTCTGTGTATGACAGGTGTGGAAGAGGATGGGGCAGGAAACACAGACAGGTGAGAGACAGGTGTCTGTGCAGGACAGGTGTGGAAGAGAGACAGGGCAGGTGTGGAAGAGGACGGGTCAGGTAACACAGACAGGCGAGAGACAGGTGTCTGAGCAGGACAGGTGTGGAAGAGGGACAGGGCAGGTAACATGGACGTGTGAGAGGTGTCTGTGTATGACAGGTGTGGAAGAGGGACAGGGCAGGTAACATGGACGTGTGAGAGGTGTCTGTGTATGACAGGTGCGGAAGAGGACGGGGCAGGAAACACAGACAGGCGAGAGACAGGTGTCTGAGCAGGACAGGTGTGGAAGAGGGACAGGGCAGGTAACATGGACGTGTGAGAGGTGTCTGTGTATGACAGGTGTGGAAGAGGACAGGGCAGGAAACACGGACAGGCGACAGACATGTGTCTGAGCAGGACAGGTGTGGAAGAGGGACAGGGCAGGTGTGGAAGAGTACGGGGCAGGTAACATGGACAGGCGAGAGACAGGTGTCTGTGCAGGACAGGTGTGGAAGAGGACGGGACAGGTAACATGGACAGGCGAGAGACAGATGTCTGTGCAGGACAGGTGTGGAAGAGGGACAGGGCAGGTAACATGGACGTGTGAGAGGTGTCTGTGTATGACAGGTGTGGAAGAGGGACAGGGCAGGTAACATGGACGTGTGAGAGGTGTCTGTGTATGACAGGTGCGGAAGAGGACGGGGCAGGAAACACAGACAGGCGAGAGACAGGTGTCTGAGCAGGACAGGTGTGGAAGAGGGACAGGGCAGGTAACATGGACGTGTGAGAGGTGTCTGTGTATGACAGGTGTGGAAGAGGACAGGGCAGGAAACACGGACAGGCGACAGACATGTGTCTGAGCAGGACAGGTGTGGAAGAGGGACAGGGCAGGTGTGGAAGAGGACGGGGCAGGTAACAGGGACAGGCGAGAGACAGGTGTCTGTGCAGGACAGGTGTGGCAGTGGGACAGTGCAGCTAACATGGACAGATGAGAGAGCGGTGTCTGTGCAGGACAGATGCGCAAGGGGGACAGTGCAGGTAACAGACAGATGAGAGAGAGGTGTCTGTGTAGGAGAGGTGTGACGGACGTACAGTGCAGGTAACATGGACAGGTGAGAGAGGGAGCTGTGCAGTTAACACTTTTACAAGCGTGAAAGGCCTGGGTGTGCAGGTAGCACTGGGACAGGTGAGAGAGGGGGCTGTGCAGTTAACACAGTTACAATTGTGAAGGGCCTGGCAGTGCAGGTAGCACTGGGACAGGTGAGAGAGGGAGCTGTGCAGTTAACACAGCTGCAAGTGTGAAAGTCTTGAGTGTGCAGGTAGCACTGGGACAGGCGGGAGAGGGGGCTGTGCAGTTAACACAGTGACAAATGTGAAGGGCCTGGGTGTGCAGGTAGCACTGGGACAGGTGAGAGAGGGGGCTCTGCAGTTAACACAGTTACAAGTGTGAAGGGCCTGGCAGTGCAGGTAGCACTGGGACAGGTGAGAGAGGGGCCTGTGCAGTTAACACAGTTACAAGTGTGAAGGGTCTGGGTGTGCAGGTAGCACTCAGACAGGTGAGAGAGGGGGCTGTATTGTTAACACAGTTACAAGTGTGAAGGGCCTGGGGTGCAGGTAGCACTCAGACAGGTGAGAGAGGGGGCTGTGCAGTTAACACAGTGACAAGTGTGAAGGGCCTGGGTGTGCAGGTAGCACTGGGACAGGTGAGAGAGGGGGCTGTGCAGTTAACACAGTTACAAGTGTGAAGGGCCTGGCAGTGCAGGGAGCACTGGGACAGGTGAGAGAGGGGGCTGCGCAGTTAACACAGTTACAAGTGTGAAAGTCCTGTGTGTGCAGGTAGCACTGGGACAGGTGAGAGAGGGGGCTGTGCAGTTAACACCGCAACAAGTGTGAAAGTCCTGAGCATGCAGGTAGCACTCGAACAGGTGAGAGAGGGGGCTGTGCAGTTAACACAGTTACAAGTGTGAAGGGCCTGGGTGTGCAGGTAGCACTGGGACAGGTGAGAGAGGGGGCTGTGCAGTTAACACAGTTACAAGTGTGGAGGGCCTGTGTGTGCAGGTAGCACTGGGACAGGTGAGAGAGGGGGCTCTGCAGTTAACACAGTTACAAGTGTGAAAGTCCTGTGTGTGCAGGTAGCACTCGGACAGGTGAGCGAGGGGGCTGTGCAGTTAACACTTTTACAAGTGTGAAAGTCTTGAGTGTGCATGTATCACTCGGACAGGTGAGAGAGGGAGCTGTGCAGTTAACACAGCTGCAAGTGTGAAAGTCTTGAGTGTGCAGGTAGCACTGGGACAGGTGGGAGAGGGGGCTGTGCAGTTAACACAGTTACAAGTGTGAAGGGCCTGGGTGTGCAGGTAGCACTGGGACAGGTGAGAGAGGGGGCTGTATTGTTAACACAGTTACAAGTGTGAAGGGCCTGGGGTGCAGGTAGCACTCAGACAGGTGAGAGAGGGGGCTGTGCAGTTAACACAGTCACAAGTGTGAAGGGCCTGGGTGTGCAGGTAGCACTCGGACAGGTGGGAGAGGGGGCTGTGCAGTTAACACAGTTACAAGTGTGAAGGGCCTGAGTGTGCAGGTAGCACTGGGACAGGTGAGCGAGGGGCTGTGCTGTGCAGTTGACACAGTTACAAGTGTGAAAGTCCTGAGCGTGCAGGTAGCACTGGGATAGGTGAGAGAGGGGGCTGTGTTGTTAACACAGTTACAAGTGTGAAGGGCCTGAGTGTGCAGGTAGCACTGGGATAGGTGAGAGAGGGGGCTGTGCAGTTAACACAGCTACAAGTGTGAAGGGCCTGGGTGTGCAGGTAGCACTCGGAGGGGTGAGAGAGGGGGCTGTGCAGTTAACACAGTTACAAGTGTGAAGGGCCTGGGTGTGCAGGTAGCACTGGGACAGGTGAGAGAGGGGGCTGCGCAGTTAACACAGTTACAAGTGTGAAGGGCCTGGGTGTGCAGGAAGCACTCGGACAGGTGAGAGAGGGGGCTGTGTTGTTAACACAGTTACAAGTGTGAAGGGCCTGGCAGTGCAGGTAGCACTGGGACAGGTGAGCGAGGGGGCTGTGCAGTTAACACAGTTACAAGTGTGAAAGTCCTGAGTGTGCAGGTAGCACTCGGACAGGTGAGAGAGGGGGCTGTGCAGTTAACACAGTTACAAGTGTGAAGGGCCTGGCAGTGCAGGTAGCACTGGGACAGGTGGGAGAGGGGGCTGTGCAGTTAACACAGCTACAAGTGTGAAGGGCCTGGGTGTGCAGGTAGCACTGGGACAGGTGAGAGAGGGGGCTGTGCAGTTAACACAGTTATAAGTGTGAAGGGCCTGGGTGTGCAGGTAGCACTCAGACAGGTGAGAGAGGGGGCTGTGTTGTTAACACAGTTACAAGTGTGAAGGACCTGGCAGTGCAGGTAACACTGGGACAGGTGAGAGAGAAGGCGCCGCAGCTAACGTGGGCTTCTCTCTCAACCAGCATTGAGCTGACAACAGCTGTGGTACACAAACACCCGCCCAGTCACCGCTGTCACAGTGTGCTTTATACCCAAAGTAGAGGAATACTCCATTCATGCAACACAACCTTAACGTGCACCTGTGAGCACCAGCTGAGCAGTAGGTATTACCCAGGTAACACAGGCACAGGTGTGCCACCCTCCAGATCCAGGCCACTGCGGGCGAGGGAAGGAATCTTCCACTCTCTTCTCCGAGAGCTCGCACCACCCCTTGGAGAAAGACATCATTCCGTGGACCAGGGGCCCCAGTGTTACCTTAGTGACACCTGGGGACAGGCTCGCACACCTGGCCCAGGGTACCTGATGAAATCAACACACAACTCACAAGCACAGCGACAAGGCTCCGGAGACACCTACCTGCAGGTTCCGTTTGTGAGTCCAGGGCAGGGAGGGGAAGCGACCCCGCGTCGTCCGTCCACAGGTAGGAAGCCGGAGTCAGCTCATACCTGTGCGGAGAGCCTTTCCTGCCAGCAACAGGTGACCTTTGTCCCCTCCTCTGCGCTATCTTACTTCACCATATAAGGGCACCGTCTCCTCTGAGTGCAGGAGGTAGGCTCAGCCAAGGATCTCCTGCAGTCCCACGAGAACTTCCACCTCTGCTTAATTGTCCTCATTACGTTAATTATTATTTTTTGCCTTGGCTCTACGCTGCTCAGGCTGCTGGTAAGTGTAATCTGTCTTGTACATTAAATCAGCTGCGCTTGAACAGAGATACTTCAACATGCGCCTACTCCAAATCCATCGTCATTTTATGGGGAAGAAGGTGCTAACTTGTTAAATGCCCTTAAAAATAAGTCACCTTTCAGAGGGATCTCTAAAGGGTGTGGTAAAGGGCACCAGGATGGGATGTACAGCCACCTCACCAGCCCCACTCTCCCTCCTCAAACCTGCTGTGACAGAGGAGGGTCGTGGTAGGTCCCAATGGCCAAGAGAAAGAGATGGGACTTGGGTGTCCACCTCTGGTTGTCTTTGAGAGTACAAGGGGTGCCTACAAAATGGGATCCAGAAAACAACCATCCATAACGCCTGGACTATGACCCTCCACCCACAAACAACCACGTCTAACCCTACGAGCGACACTGCAGCCTGCGCCACCTCCCCAATAGCTCATGGACATGCCTACTCTAGCTAACATCTCTACTCCACCACCTTCTAAGGCCGCTTACATGTGCTACTTGTTGAGTAGCTAAACATCCTTTATTGTGAGCTACATGTTGAAGCGGGGACACCGATGAGCGTAGCGACTCTTCTTATTACATTAAGTGTCATTTCCTCAATTTACGTGACCTTGATAGACTTTGCCTAATATTACCCAGTGGAGGAGGTCTTAGTAGAGGGGGTTTACCTTGTAGAATCTAAAGGAACCAGTCTCATTAGACATAAAGTTTACTTCTTGTATCCACAGCTAGTCTCGTCAGAGTTCATGTATTTAAATACATTTTATAATATGTTTGGCCTCAGTGGTTCTAAAACATTTTAGAACCAAGACCCACTTTTTAGATTGACAAACTTTGGTGACCCTCCTACCTTGAATGGACATGACGAAGGGTGATTTACCGAAGCATCGTGCGGTGGCGCATTGCCATTTACAGACAGCACATTTTGCATTGAAGTGGCCACTCATTTTGCACAGACATCCAATATTACTGATAAAACTATAAATCAGACAAAGGATAATGTATGCAAATCCGGTTTCTGTGAGTATTGATCATTTGTTCATCACCAAGTAAAGTATCTTGATTTCTTTTTATCATATTAAAATCTATTTCCAGCACACTTAAGAATTACAAAAAAATGTGCTTCTTTTATGCTGTCCTAGCTGCTAAATGCATTCAGTTCATTTACATATGTTAAAAAAAAATTGTGTTGAAAAAAATGACTCTACAGCATTTCCTTTCAGACTCTCTGTACTCCGGCAAGATTGACTCATAATTCCCTCTAAAAACCCCTCTCACTTTGCAGTCAGAGAAAAAAAGTAAACACCAATCCCATGTTAAAAGAAGAAGCAGAAGTTATACCCTGACTTTTGACCTCTGTCTTTGAAGCAGGCAAATGTGACAAGATAAACACAGAATTGAAAGCCAACTTTATTTATTGCCCGGACTTTCCCAAGGTACCTCCCACAGTTTGGGAAACACTCGTTTACCCCACTGCATGCAGGACAGCTGATCCTATCAGATTATTGTTGACCTGATTGTATCCAGCTGAGCTGTTCTCCTTGGAGGATGAACGTTAGTGTTACTAATTGTGCTGAGAGCTCCATATGCTTTACCATATTGTATGTCGGGAAGCCAGCCTCATTACCGGATAGCTTGTCATACTGCATCCAGTGGAGCCCGTCTCACTAGTGGACAGTTTACCTTATTCTCATTAGAGGACACTTTATCTTACTGAAGCCAGTTGAGATGAACAGCAAACCCATTTTGTATCTAATAGAGCTGGTCTTTTTAGCTTACGGCTTAATTTGTTTTTACCCAGTCGAGTTGTTCTCATTAGCTTATGGTTTACCTTGTTTTACTTAGTCGAGTTGTTCTCATTAGCTTATGGTTTACCTTGTTTTACTTAGTCGAGTTGTTCTCATTAGCTTATGGTTTACCTTGTTTTACCCAGTCGAGTTGTTCTCATTAGCTTATGGTTTACCTTGTTTACCTAGTCCAGCTGGTCTCATTAGTTTATGGCTTAACTTGTTATGTTATGATCATTTATATTGCGCAATAATCAGCCCCTGAGGGGTATCTCGGTGCAGGAGCCTCCTGGCACCATGCCACAGTCCCCACAAAAATAATCCCTAAAACAGTTCAGGTTTAAGTGATTTCCTAAATTTGAGGTGATCTGTACAGAAAGGTAAATGAACAGGGAAGGTATTCCAAAAGAAAGGAGCTGGATAGGAGAATGCTTTGTCCCATGAGCGAGACCTTTTAGTCCGAGGGATTGCAAACAGCCTTTTTCCCTGGGAGTAAAGAGCCATTTCAGGATTGTATAGGGTAAGCCTTGAGGACAGGTATTGGGGGCCCTTCCCTATTGGGGCTTTGTGAGTCATACAACCTTGCTTTACCCAGTTGAGTTGGTCTCATTGGCTTATGGCCTACCTTGTGTCCAGCACAATAGCTGACCCTCCACCGCTCCTGAGTGTACAACTGATATCGTTTACAGTGACTCCTGGTGTACAGTGCATGCCTCCAGGTCGCCACCTGTTGATGCGGGGCGATTATATAGAGTATCTGCCGTAACCTTTCCCTGCCTGAAGCTCCTGGTGGCTAATGTGCATTAACCTGCCAGCAGCTGCCCCTTGACAGTGTTTGGCCTTAATAAGGTGTGAAAACTGCAGCCAAAGCAGGACAGTGGATTAGGCCTGGTGGCATGATGGCGACGTGTGGGGCACATGATCCCTATCAGCTCAGATGGCTCTGTCCCAGTGGGAGGGGGAGGTGGTTCCAGAAGCGGTTTGATGTAGCTTGGGAGGGAACTGCTCATTTCCTTAAACACGCATTTACAGGCACGCAAGTTTCCCCTCCAAGGGTAGAAGGATTATGGTATCTCGGATTTCCCTTAGAATAATGCACTCTGGGATAGTTTGCAGTAAGGCACACATGATGTGCTGTAAAAGTGGGTAGGGTTGACCCTTGAAACGTTTACCCTATTGGTTAGGAAGTGTACCTGGATCACTCCCATTCAGGAGCTATTGAAATGTACACAAATGGATTTCACCACCAGCTCCTCAGAACACTTTCTGAACCTGCAGAAAAATAGACGAGGACTGAACCTGCTGTGTGAAACATGTGAGGAGACCTGTAGGGCTGGGATTGATCTAACTGGTACCCCGAACAAAGATGTGGACTCTAAGGGTGAGTTGGCTGACCTCCTGTGTGACTACAGGGACATGAAAAGCTGCAACAGGCCTTTTTTCTGGAATGACCAGTGACCAGTTGCAATTGGAAGGAAACTGGACCCTGTTAGTGGCCTCTGCTGAGTGAATCGTGGCCCATAAGTGCTGGGTCTGAGGTCCTGGAAGCCATAGTAGTGTCCAGAAGGCTACTCTGCTCCAAGCTTGACATCGCTGGTCAAGAAAATAAGGATAGTCCCTCTCAGAGCTCTTTACTGCTAAAAATCCGGTTCAGCGGCTTGTCACGGCTAGCCTATCTGACTTTGTTGCAAACTTCCCAGATACAGCCTGCTGCCTTGCTCCACCGGAGGAGCCCGAGCTCCAAAAAAGAGACTGAGGGGCTTAGTTACAATAGGCCTGTGCCGCCGGAGCGTCGTTTTCATGACGCCTCTTAGTCATATCTATGAGGTGACGCAAAGCCACCCTTGCCTTACTCTGCGTCAAGGAGGCGCTCTGGTGGAATTGCCGTGGGTGTTCCCATGCAACGCTCATGGATTTTCATGCTGCCCAAGATATACAAAATCATGTAAACATGGCGCAGCGTCAAAACCCCAGAAGAGGCGTAACAAGGAGAAATGTTCCAATTTCTCCTCGTTTGTTTCCTCTTTCCATGTGTGCTGTATTCTGCACACAGAGATGAGGAAAACACCCCCATGGATTGCTTTTGACAGTATCCTTTTCCGCACAAAAACAATCCTGCCAACAACGCAGACACCATTGCACCATAGTGTCAGGGTGCCAGCGTTTGTGCTAGGCACCATATTGTGCATTGGCTGAAAATACAGGAATGTGCCGTATATCATAAATAAGGTGCTTTCCTGCCCTTTCCTTTTGATCCAGGGCAGCGCGTCAAAGTGACTTGCTAAATTGCCCTGCGTCAAAAACTCGTAAATGAGACCCTAAGTCTGAAGGTAGAAATCTTGACTGAGCGAAGGCCCCAAAAGTCTCCAGCTGGTGAGAGGACTTCCCTGGGCGTGAAAGTTGACTTTTCCCACTCTGACCTTTTTCCCGCCAAAACCAACAGCGTCCGCTGGACCTCGCTCAATGCCCATCCAACTTCAAAGGGAATTCACTGAAGACCGCCGGCTGCTTTGTCCTGCTGGAGGATTCTGACTTCCTTTTCAGAAACTAAGTCAGAAGGTAAAATCTATGAAAGGGACGAACCGGTTTGGTATATCCGTCCCGCACTCCATTGCGGTCGGCCTGAAATCACACCTAGATTCCGGTCAACCATGAACAGCAATTACTTATTGGCTCTTTACTTTTTCCTCGTGCATTTTGCTTTAAATTAATGCATATCTCTGTTTATCCTTATGGGATTTTTGTCATTTTGGCATAATTTTAGTTATTCGTTTTTATTGTGTTGTGCTTTTGACTTTTTAACTGTTTTTGTACTTATAAATGATTTACACGCTTTCTCTATGTTTAGCCTGTCTGCTCTGTGAAATGCGACCAAGAGATGAGCTCAGGTTTAAAGTCCTGAAACCTTCTGTTGGATATAGCAAGTTGGTGAGTTTATTGCTAGTGGTGGATCACCATGCACTTAGTCACTTAAATTACTCTAACGAATCAACCGCAGTTGATATGGGTACACTTCAGTGGGGAGAGATGTGAAGGATCTAAATAGAGTAAATTCTTACGTCTTCACCAACAGGTGAGCAAGGAAAAATCTTCCTTTTTGTTTATTTACCCTCACACACCCTAGTGGTGTCATGCTTCATCATCGGGTCACCCCAACGGCAGAATACAGGATCACCATGCACCCCAATTAGTAATTCACTCTCCTACAGATCGTATAAGGCATTTATTTAGGTTCCTTGTGTCCAGTGCATGCCCATGGGTCAAGCTCTGCTGCACCCTGGCTGCCCGTAACCTGCATGCTCTGTGGATCGCCCCTCTTTGGCTCCTGAGAAGTCCCCCAGAACTCTTACTTTGGGTGAACTCTTAGGATCAGGTGTCATGGACGCCTGTTCACACTGCATGCCTGTGGATCGCTCACCTGTTGCTGCAGGAGGATTGTACTTCTGTGTCCTGTGCAATCAATGGCCTCTTCTCTGTGAATCTAGGGTGGATTCTACAGAGACCCCTCATTCAGGCACAACAGCAAGATGTGCTAAAGGGTGTGTCTCGGTCCTGGTCCCACCATTACACACCTTGGTGCATGACCTAAGGAAGTGTAAGAGCTTCACTCTGGCCACTCAAGCACAACTGACACAGGACACACTGCACTTCAACACTCTTCCAGCCAAGCATCCCTCCATGGTGTAATGTGCTACTCGTCTGCTAATACACTTGAGCGCCTTGGAAGGGGTGTGAAGCACTATATGAAGGTACTACAATAAAACACACACATGGACAATGCAGTTCAAGCTTCACATACATACACACACACACACACACACACGCATAGAGTGTATCTAGCAGCAGGGCAAACACCCATCGTACACAGAACAGATACAGCAGGACAGCAGCTGTCTAAGCTTCTCACACACAACACAGGTATAGCTTGGGTATTAGCACTGCAAGCTTCCCTCATTCACATTGAACTGCCAGAGTACTACAGGCTTCCATCACATACAGAACAGGTACCAACCAGGAAGAAAGAGTGAAGCCCCTCAGTTCCAAAGCACTGGTAGAGCATTTCATCAATAGTGCAAGCTTCACTCATACACAAAATTATAACAGGTACAGCCTGGGTAAGAACAAGCATTGTCTACGGACACAGATACACTACAGTCAGAGCACAGGCATCATCAGTTTTTCTCACAAGGTACTGGACTAATAGCCGCTGCACATGCCACAGCGGCGCAGGCTTCCCTTACAGGTACTGGACTAACAGTTGCTGCACATACCACACAGCGCAAGCGTCCCTTATATCTACTGGACTAACAGCTGATGCACACACCACAGCAGCACAACCTCCACTGAAGTGCTGGACTAACAGCTACTGCACATGCCACAGCAGCGCGAGCTCCCCTTACATGTACTGGGCTAGCAGCTGGAACCCATGCAACAGTAGCGCAAGGTCCCCTTGCAGGTACTGGACTAGCAGCTGCTTCACACGCCACAGCAGCACAACCTCCCCTTACATGTACTTGGCAAACAGCTACTGCACATGCCACAGCAGGCCGAGCTACCCTTACATGTACTGGACGAACAGCTGCTGCACATGCCACAGCAGTGGAAGCTTCCCTTACAGGTACTGGACTAACACCTGCTGCACACGCCACAGCAGCACGACCTCCCCTTACATGTACTGGGCAAACATCTACTGCACATGCCACAGCAGGCCGAGCTACTCTTAGATGTACTGGACGAACAGCTGCTGCACATGCCACACAACGCAAGCTTCCCTTACAGGTACTGGGCTAATGGCTGCTGCACATGCCACAGCGGCGCAAGCCTCCCTTACATGCACTGGACAGGACTAACAGTTGCAGCACATACCGCAGCAGCGCAAGCTTCCCTTACAGGCACTGGGCAGGACTAACAGCTGCAGCCCATGCCGCACCACGCAAGCTTCCCTTACAGGCACTGGACTAACAGCTACTGCACACGCCACAGCATCACGACCTCCCCTTACATGTGCTGGACTTACAGCTGCTGCACATGACACACAGCGCAAGCTTCCCTTACAGGCACTGAATGAACAGCTGCAGCGCATACCAAGCAGGGCAAGCTTCCCTTGCAGGCACTGGACTAACAGCTGCTGCGCATTCCACAGCAGTGGAAGCTTCCCTTACAGACACTGGAGAGGACTAACAGGACATGCTACAGCGGTGCAAGCTTCCCTTGCAGGTACTGGACTAACAACTGCAGCACATACCACAGCAGTGGAAGCTTCCCTTACAGGTACTGGACTAACAACTGCAGCACATACCACAGCAGCACGAGCTTCCCTTACAGGTACTGGACTAACAGCTGCTACACATGCCACAGCAGCTCAAGCTTCCCTTACAGGTACTGGACTAACAGCTGCAGCACATGCCACAGCAGGGCAAGCTTCCCTTATCGGTACTGGAATAGCAGCTGCAGCACATGCCACAGCAGGGCAAGCTTCCCTTACAGGTACTGGACTAACAGCTGCAGCACATACCGAAGCAGCGCAAGCTTCCCTTACAGGTACTGGACTAACAGCTGTAGCGCATACCACAGCAGGGCAAACTTCCCTTACAGGTACTGGACTAACAGCTGCAGCATATACCGCAGCAGCACAAGCTTCCCTTACAGGTACTGGACTAACAGCTGCAGCACATGCCACAGCAGGGCAAGCTTCCCTTACAGGTACTGGACTAACAGCTGCAGCACATACTGCAGCAGCACGAGCTTCTCTTACATATACTGGACTAACAGCTGCTACACATGCCACAGCAGCTCAAGCTTCCCTTACAGGTACTGGACTAACAGCTGTAGCACATGCCACGCAGCGAGAGCTTCCCTTACAGGTACTGGACTAACAGATGCAGCACATACCACAGCAGTGGAAGCTTCCCTTACAGGCACTGGACGGGGCTAACAGCTTCTGCACATGCCACACAGCGCAAGCTTCCCTTACAGGTACTGGACTAACAGCTGCAGCACATACCGCAGCAGCGCAAGCTTCCCTTACAGGTACTGGACTAGCAGCTGCAGCACGTGCCGCAGCAGCTCAAGCTTCCCTTACAGGTACTGGACTAACAGATGCAGCACATACCGCAGCATCGCAAGCTTCCCTTACAGGTACTGGACTAGCAGCTGCAGCACATGCCACAGCAGGGCAAGCTTCCCTTATCGGTACTGGACTAGCAGCTGCAGCACATGCCACAGCAGGGCAAGCTTCCCTTACAGGTTCTGGATGAACAGCTGCAGCACATACCACAGTAGTGGAAGCTTCCCTTACAGGCACTGGACTAACAGCTGCAGCATATGCCACAGCAGGGCAAGCTTCCCTTACAGGCACTGGACTAACAGCTGCAGCACATACCACAGCAGTGGAAGCTTCCCTTACAGGCACTGGACTAACAGCTGCAGCACATACCGCAGCAGCGCAAGCTTCCCTAAAGGTACTGGATGAACAGATGCAGCACATGCCACAGCAGGGCAAGCTTCCCTTACAGGTACTGGATGAACAGCTGCAGCACATACCACAGCAGTGCAAGCTTTCCTTACAGGCACTGGACTAACAGCTGCAGCATATGCCACAGCAGGGCAAGCTTCCCTTACAGGCACTGGACTAACACCTGCTGCACACGCCAGCGCAAGCTTCCCGCGCACACAGATGTACAGCTGCTGCTCCGAACATACTGACGTGTGTGTGACCTGAGCCCATCAAGGAATGTATTGAATGCACTTCCGCGGTTAGCAAGCAATGTAAACAGCTCCCATGGTGATGTGTGCGCGAGTCCTTGGCCCCGCCCCCTGCCTCCCTGTGGGGCAGGCTGTCACCTGAGCACAC
This sequence comes from Triturus cristatus, assembly GCF_964204655.1. NCBI lineage: Eukaryota > Metazoa > Chordata > Amphibia > Caudata > Salamandridae > Triturus > Triturus cristatus. The sequence continues at coordinate 1,166,958,124 of NC_140584.1, read as the reverse complement.
CTGAGCTGCTGCTCTCTTCCAGGCACCGCTCTGCCGGTCCCATGTGTACACTGTAGGCGGGGAGCGGGGGGCTGGGCACCCTGAAGACACAGCAGTGCTGCGGGGGCCTGTGCTTCGTGTCACCCCCTCCACCATGGATCTCTTCAAAGATCCTTCAAGACCCAGGATTTGTAGGTTGGCATCGCCTTCTCCCCTAATTGTGTCTATTCCCTTCTGGACAGGGGCGTAACACAGGCCCCCGCAGCCCCCGCGGTGCCGTTGCACGAACCATCGATGTACCACCATAGCTTCCAGGCTCCTACTCGCACGCTTGACATTCGGATGGTCCCGAGTTTTTAGAAAATAGCACGTTGCATTCTGGGACACGTAGTTTCATTTTACCAATAAAATTATTGACAAAAAAATGCCTGCATGCAATGTTCTGCTCGCTAAAAAGCCACTACTAGGTGAAGACGTCAGAAACGACTCGCAGCCTCTAACAGGTGAACGTGAGCAACGCTGCTGGGACGTGCAAAGAAACACTTCTACTGAAAATTCAAATGTGTAAGCCGAAATGGAGAGTTGTGCAATGTGAGGAGTGCAGTGCAGGGACAAGGGCGGTGCTGTGGTGCTGGTGTGGGTGGTGTGGTATTAGTGGTAGTTTTTGTGATGGTCGTACCACCACTAACAACACACCGTCCATACTATTACCATCACAACAATACCATTAACACTGCCAATGCCACACCACCACAAATTCAACCACTATCAGACCACCAAAACCACCGCCACCAGTACCACCACAAGTGACGACACCATCAGAACCACCAATACCACCGCCCCAGTGCCGTCAACAGCAGCACCAGCCCCCCAGCACCACCACAAGTGACCACACCATCAGAACCACCAAAACCACCGCCACCAGTACCACCAACAGCAGCACCTGCCCCCCCAGGACCACCACAAGTGACCACACCATCAGAACCACCAATACCACCGCCCCCAGTGCCGTCAACAGCAGCACCAGCCCCCCAGCACCACCACAAGTGACCACACCATCAGAACCACCAAAACCACCGCCACCAGTACCACCAACAGCAGCACCTGCCCCCCCAGGACCACCACAAGTGACCACACCATCAGAACCACCAATACCACCGCCCCCAGTACCGTCAACAGCAGCACCAGCCCCCCAGCACCACCACAAGTGACCACACCATCAGAACCACCAATACCACCGCCCCCAGTGCCGTCAACAGCAGCACCAGCCCCCCCAGGACCACCACAAGTGACCACACCATCAGAACCACCAAAACCACCGCCACCAGTACCACCAACAGCAGCACCTGCCCCCCCAGGACCACCACAAGTGACCACACCATCAGCATCATTGCCACCATAGTGGTGTTGGTATTAGTGTAACTGGTCGTGTGGTGGTGGTGGTGGTATTAGTAGTGGTATTGTGAGTCGCGCATTGGTGGTGTTAGTGGTGTGCTATCGGTAGTTCCAATCAAGTGTCCACATGTTAACACATGTACATGTACAGCACAGACTAACCCCATGATGCTCAGCTGGTGTGATTAACAAAAAGCAAATATAAAGCCATGTTAGAGTCAGGCTTGCGCTTGGCTCATGATAAAACACGCCTCTTGCGAGTAAATGTCTCTGTGCATTGTCACCCCAGATGTGGACTGATGCAGCTGGTTTCTCGCCTCTGGGAGTGCACTGATGCTGCTGGTTTCTCGCCTCTGGGAGTGCACTGATGCTGCTGGTTTCTCGCCTCTGGGAGTGCACTGATGCAGCTGGTTTCTCGCCTCTGAGAGTGCACTGATGCTGCTGGTTTCTCGCCTCTGGGAGTGCACTGATGCAGCTGGTTTCTTGCCTCTGGGAGTGCACTGATGCTGCGATGCTGCTGGTTTCTCGCCTCTGGGAGTGCACTGATGCAGCTGGTTTCTTGCCTCTGGGAGTGCACTGATGCTGCGATGCTGCTGGTTTCTCGCCTCTGGGAGTGCACTGATGCAGCTGGTTTCTCGCCTCTGGGAGTGCACTGATGCTGCTGGTTTCTCGCCTCTGAGAGTGCACTGATGCAGCTGGTTTCTCGCCTCTGGGAGTGCACTGATGCAGCTGGTTTCTCGCCTCTGGGAGTGCACTGATGCTGCTGGTTTCTCGCCTCTGGGAGTGCACTGATGCAGCTGGTTTCTCGCCTCTGGGAGTGCACTGATGCTGCTGGTTTCTCGCCTCTGGGAGTGCACTGATGCTGCTGGTTTCTCGCCTCTGGGAGTGCACTGATGCAGCTGGTTTCTCGCCTCTGAGAGTGCACTGATGCTGCTGGTTTCTCGCCTCTGGGAGTGCACTGATGCAGCTGGTTTCTTGCCTCTGGGAGTGCACTGATGCTGCGATGCTGCTGGTTTCTCGCCTCTGGGAGTGCACTGATGCAGCTGGTTTCTCGCCTCTGGGAGTGCACTGATGCTGCTGGTTTCTCGCCTCTGAGAGTGCACTGATGCAGCTGGTTTCTCGCCTCTGAGAGTGCACTGATGCAGCTGGTTTCTCGCCTCTGAGAGTGCACTGATGCAGCTGGTTTCTCGCCTCTGGGAGTGCACTGATTCTGCTGGTTTCTCGCCTCTGGGAGTGCACTGATGCTGCTAGTTTCTCGCCTCTGGGAGTGCACTGATTCTGCTGGTTTCTCGCCTCTGGGAGTGCACTGACGCAGCTGGTTTCTCGCCTCTGAGAGTGCACTGATGCTGCTGGTTTCTCGCCTCTGGGAGTGCACTGATGCAGCTGGTTTCTCGCCTCTGAGAGTGCACTGATGCTGCTGGTTTCTCGCCTCTGAGAGTGCACTGATGCTGCTGGTTTCTCGCCTCTGGGCGTGCACTGATGCTGCTGGTTTCTCGCCTCTGAGAGTGCACTGATGCTGCTGGTTTCTCGCCTCTGAGAGTGCACTGAGTCCTGCTAATCTGACCTCAGTGCCAGCCTTCTAACCTTTTATAAAGTGAATGCAGAATTGGGTACACCCAATTGTCATAAGTTAATTTACTTATACGTCCCTACTATATGGTCCCAAGGGCTCCTAAGGCCTGTAGTTAAAGCGTTCGCACAGGGCTGCAGTACTAGTTGTGCCGCCCTAAGAGTGACAAACTAAAAATGTCTCCCAGCCGCCACTGCAGCCCGGAAGAGGAGTTTAAACTGCTCGTTCGACTTTGCATTGAAATCAATGGCAAAGCTCCCACTTCCCTCAACAATATATATGTCTCCCCTGAGGAGGGCCATTCGAACCCTAAGGCAGGGAGTTGTATATTATTAAGTGGGACGTATGCTATAATATGTCCTACAATAAAACTCCCAAATTATCATTTTTACTGTGGAAAAGTTAGTAGCCCCATTGGCTAGTGTAGAGTTACAGGCTGATATCTCAGATCTGCTCACTTCTGAATGGAACTACTAAAATTGCAACTTCAAGATACCAAATTAATCATGGTACTAAACCCAGATTGATGCTCAGGTTGAATTTAATGTCATTTTTAGAAAAAGCAACTTTTAGGAAATCGCCACTGTTGCCCAGTTTATCTGGTGGCTATTCACAGTTGCTGGCCACCAGACAGACTTCTGCCCTCCTGGGGAGCTGTGTGTATGAATGCCGGGCTCAAGTGAAGAGCTATAGAGGCCTGCCACAGCGGGAGGTGCTACCGCCCTCTTTCAGGAAGCCACACAGGGTGTTGGCCCAAAAGGCAAGCTTCAGAAGTGAAGCCTCCTTTGGTGGGTAAATGGTGATTACGCTCGAGAGGGACTGGCCCTTTATTCAGGTAGACAGGCTGGCAGCGGGAACGAAGAGGGCAAACCAGTTGCCAACCTGGTTTTTCTGTGGGCGTGTAGACCATAGTTAACCACATCTCTGGGGTGGGATACCAAGCTTCTAACAGCCAAGGAAGGGTTCAGACATCTTGAGAGTGAGCAGAATAGCGCTCTCTGGGATTAGATACCTGGAAGTCGTTCTAAAGCAAGAGAGATTGGGGTAGCCCATTGGCTAATGATCGCTTCATCCCCCCAAGGCACATTTTGGGCATAAACATGGCACCCTTGGCACCATGAACCTCAGATCACATCTTGACTGGAGAAAGGACCGAATAAGGACTGCCCTGATGACCTCTGGACCTGGCAAGAGAGGCTGCATCAACAACTGGACTACAGCTGCTGGTCCTTGTGAAGAGAGGACTGTGCCTGTGGTGCCTGGCTGGTGGAAAAGTCACTCAAGAGCCTCAGACCGAAAAGGTGAACTCCTGGGATCAGTCGGCAGACTCCCTGTTTCTGCACCAGGGCCATAAAAACTGAAATAGCCCATCCTGGCTAGTCAGTACCATCTGCAATGAATCGCTGCTAACTGCCGAATGCAGCCAAGAAGACCCCTTCCCACATAACTCAAAAGTTGCACCCACGTCTGCTAGACTGAGGAGAGTCATCAAATTGCTAACCAAAGATGTACACAATATGACCATGGGCGGGAGGAGCTTAGCGCGCATCCAAGATGGTCGCGTGAGCACAGGGCTCCCCGGACCCTCGCCGCTCCTCGCAACTTATCCTGATGATATCCTGATTTCTTGGACAGACTTTTGAAGGCGAACCTAGACTGAGTCCAGAACTCTTTCCAGAATTTGAATCGGACTTGGGCGACCGAAATTACGGCACTTTGGACTTTGGAGGCCCGCCTTGAGGCCGTGCCGGGGACTTGGTGATCTGTGGAGCCGGAGCGTAGTTGAACAACAACGGCATTGGACCTCCTCAGTGGCCGTGTCCCCACTTTCGGTTTCACTTTCGGTTTCTGGCGTGGTCTGATCGAGGGCCTGTTTCGCTCGGCCAGGGACCAATCCAGTCTCCTTCTGTAGTCATCGCTGCCTTCTCATCACAGCGTACTGGGTCAAGTTGTGCCTCTCTCCGGACCCCACGAGCCAGCTTCTTGGCCGGCCGGTGCCCGACCTGCCGGCGGCCATTTTCACTCGGTCTTGTGGGCCCCTCCGGGGTGCATCTTCCACCATGGCGGGCAGGGGTGAGCCTGAAAGGCGGAAGACCAAGACGTCTCTTCGTGGGGGACAGTTCCAGACAAATGTTATGGACCGCTATACTCAAGCTAAAGGATCCCCCGGGCCTTCCAGCAGTACCCCGGAGGACGCCAGAGCAGACCTATCTGCCCCTGTTGTCTTGTCCCTGCAGGACATTATGGGTGCCATCACCAGCATGAAGGAGACCATCGGCCGGCAGTATGAGGCCCTGGCTCGGAAAATTGACACGGTCGCCATTGATGTCACTCTAATCAGGGCTGACCTGTCCAAAACTAATGAGAAGGTGAATTCATTGGATTTGAAGACCTCCAGCCTCACGGCCGATGTGTCAGGACTTTTAACAGACCTTGGCGCTTTGAAATCGGCCAACGACTTGATGTCCCATCGGCTGGACGATTTTGAGAACAGGGCAAGACGCAACAACATCCGCGTCATAGGTGTTCCGGAGAATCCCGAGACTCGCTCTGTTGACCTCCTGGTTGAAGATCTAATCCTTACTCATCTTGCCCCTTCCGGACTCAGCAAGTTCTTCGCTGTGGAGCGTGCACATCGTGTTCCGGGCGGCAAGCCCAAGCCTGGCGCTCCCCCGAGGCCTATCATTGCTAAACTCTTTCATTTCAGGGACCGTGATGCGATTTTGCAGGCCTCGAGGGTGCACCGCCCGGTGAAATTTGAAAACTCCTCTGTCAATTTTTTCCCGGATTTCACTCAACTTGTGCAGAGACAGAGGATGGGCTTTCAGGGGGTTAAGCGACGTCTTCGGTACCTGGGCTTGAAGTATGCTATGCTGTTCCCTACCAGGCTTCGAGTGGAATATGAGGAACGGACCTTCTTTTTTGAACGACCAGACAATGTAAGTGACTGGTTGGATTCCCTGCCTGGCCGGGGCGATCGAGCGGGGCATCCTGGAGGTGCCGAAGGTGGTGAGCCTCCACAGAAGTGATCTTTCGGTCCCTATGCTTGATAATTGGACATTCCTCAGTTGGGTTCTACCTTTTTGTATATTTTGTCTTATAATAGTTCGTGTCTGGGTGGCGGGTGGAGACGGGCCTCTCTCCTCCTCCGGGGTATTTTTGTAGAATGAGATTGTTAGGGCGACAGGCACACTGCATTTTGGGGTGGTTTTGTTGTTTGCAGGGGTGCAGGGAGGGGGGAGTTGTAATGGGTTTTGGTTGGGGGGTTTGTGTTTGTGTTTTCTTTTCTCAAGGCGGCATATTGGTTCTTTCCTTGCTTCTGGTGTCCTGCTCTCTGTGGGGAGACTCCTGCTATTTTTGTGGGGATGGGGGGTAGTTGGTTGAGGTTGATATCTTGGAACGTCAATGGATTGGGGGATCATATCAAACGGGGTGTTGTATTGCAATATTTGCGTCGTTTGACTCCTGATGTCGTACTCCTGCAGGAGTCGCATTTGGTTGGCAATGTGTGTCATGCTATGAACAGGTGGGGATACCGATTGGTTGCACACTCTGGGTTCACCACTGGTTCCAGAGGGGTTGGTATTCTTGTCCGGTCTTCCCTCCCACTGGAGATTGATAAGGTCATCCTTGACGACAGAGGGCGTTATGCTGCCCTAACTGGGAGGTGGGAGGGCAAGACCCTTTCCTTGGTCACGATATATGTCCCCCCAGGCCTCCAGACCTCTACTTTCTCGGATGTCGGCCGGCTGTTGTTGGAACTCCCCGATAGTCTTCTCCTCATGGGTGGGGACTTTAACTCGGTGCTATCCGGCGATCTGGATCGTCACCCCCCCAGGGCCCTTCCTGTTTCCCAATCATGGCTCGGTGGGTTTTTGGACACCTTTGGTCTGGTGGATTGCTGGAGGTTAATGCACCCGACGCAATGTCAATACACCTTCCACTCCAGGGCGCATGGGAGTCTCTCTAGGCTTGATTAGTTCCTCCTGCCTGCGGCCCAGTCCACCCATGTTGGGGAGGTTTGACACTTGGCCCGGGGCATTTCAGACCACTCCCCTGTGTGGCTGTTTTTTGACACGGGGACGCAAGCCGCGGGGCGGATCGCCCCTATTAACCCTTGGCATCTGCGCAAGCTCAGGACTCGCAACAGCCTCATTAAGTCGCTCGACCACTACTTCCTGGAGAATGAGGGGTCTGTCCTGTCCTCCGTGTTCCTGTGGGAAGCTTTCAAAACTGTTATTCGTGGACAGGCCCTCTCTTTAATAGCTGAGACCAAGAAAGCTAGGAATGGGGAGGTTGTGAGGCTGGAGGCTGAAATACTGGAGTTGGAGTCTGAGCTAGACTCGGGTGTCACCCAGGACAGGCTCCACGCCCTTGGCTTGAAACAGTTCGAATACAAATCCCTTGTTACTGACGCTGCCAAGACACTGTACAGGGAACAGCAAGGTAGACTCTATGATGTTGGGGATAAGGCGGGTAAACTGATTGCGTGGCTCGATAAGAAGGAGAGAGTGAACCGTGTGGTCCCTGTGCTTCAGGATTCCGGTGGTGTGTGTGTGACTGACCCTGGCGAGATTGTGGAGTGTTTTGCTGATTATTTTCGTGTGGTTTACTCCCCGGTGTCCGACAGAGATGAGGTTGACTCTCGTTCCTTGTTGAGGGACATTGCGCTGCCTTGCCTGTCTGAGGAGGATCGAGAGTGCATGGATGCATCATTGTCAGCCGACGAGATTGCTTTTGTGATTCGTTCCCTTCGTACTGGTAAGGCTATGGGCCCCAACGGATTGCCTATTGAATTGTACAAATTGTGTCCGGATAAAGTCGCACCTTTTCTCCGTGATATGTTTTTGGAGTCGCGTGAGCTTGGTTCCCTCCCTAGTGACCAGCGGCTGGCCACCATAGTTGTGATTCCCAAAGAGGGTAAGCCTCGTGATCGTTGTGCTTCATACAGGCCCATTTCCCTACTGAATGCTGAACCAAAGATCCTCGCCAAGGTTCTCGCTAATCGCCTACTCGCTGTTATCTGTGACCTGATTCATCCAGATCAATCTGGTTTCATCCCGCACCGGAACACCGCTCTCAACCTGCGGCGTTTGCATGGCGTTCTCGCCAGGGCGGAGTTTCTTTCCGAGCCGGCCATCTTGGCTTCCTTGGATGCCACGATGGCCTTTGATACGATAGAATGGTCATACCTTTGGGCCACTCTGGCGAAGTTCGGTTTTGGGCCGGGATTTATTAGTTGGGTCAGACTTCTATATACGGATCCGCTGGCTCAGGTTGTTGTCAATGGGAGGGTGTCCCAGCCCTTCGCTCTCGGGAGGGGTACTAGGCAGGGGTGTCCGCTGTCCCCCCTGCTCTTTGCTCTTGCTTTAGAACCGCTCGCAGCCTGGCTCCGATGGGAACCGTTGATAAAGGGCATTCAGTGGGCCCCTGGCTTTGAGGACCGGGTCTCGTTGTACGCCGACGATATTCTTTTGTACCTCACCTCCCCGCGTGAATCCCTTAATGTCCTCTTTGACGTCCTCACTTCTTTCGGGAAAAACTCCGGGCTGATCATCAACTGGTCCAAATCCTGTGTGTATGTTATTTCCGGTGCCCTTCCCCCCTTGCCGACTAGGTTTCCCATTCAAATTTCACAATCCGGTTTCAAGTACCTGGGGATCTACGTATCGTTGGACTCGGCGGTCCGCCATGAGCATAATCTCCTTCCTCCTCTTCGGCGATTAAAGTTGGACGTGGCTCGCTGGCGTAGGTTGCCGTTGTCGCCACTCGAGCGGCACTTTTTAAAATGATGTCCCTGCCCCGATTTCTTTACGCACTCCAGAACTCCTTTGATATTATTCCGGCGGCCTACTTCCGGGAGGTGGAGGGTCTACAGAGGAGACTTATTTGGGACGGTCGCGCTCGTATCGCTCTTGCAAAACTGACTCTCCCCTGGTATGACAGGGGCATCGCGCTCCCGGACATCAGGAGGTACTATTGGGCCTCCCAGCTGTCCGCTATCAACCATGCTACGTATGCACCTGGACCAAATCCGGCTTTCGAGATGGATAAATATCAGTTGCCTGGTGGCAACTTCAACAGAGCGCTCTATTCTCGGACGGCGGGGAGAAACCTAACGGGACCCACTAGGATTGCAGTGCGTGCGTGGAGGGATGTCAATGTGGCCATGCATTGGAATGATCGCCTGACACGAGCGACCCCCCTGTTTGCGTCGGACGGATTGGGATGCCTCTGGACGACGAAAGGTTTTGAGAACTGGGATATGATTGGCATTAGCAGAGTGGGTGATCTCTGGGTGAAAGGGTCTGTCAAATCCTTTGCGGCGCTTCAGAGTGAGTATGAGCTGAGTGAGAGGGAGTTCTTCAGGTACGCACAGGTTCGCCACGATTTGCTGTCGGTTTTTAAGGCCGGTACCACGATCCCCGTAGCTTCACCACTCAAGGACCGTATACTTGATGGTCATCTGCCCGATAGTACGATTTCTTTGATTTATAAGAAGTTAATCAACAGTCGGGCGGACCTCCTCGTACATCTTCGGGAGGCATGGACCGGAGACGGGTTGGAGTTGGACGACGAGGACTGGCAGTCTGCATTGTCTTCCCCGAAAGAGGTCGCCATTCCTGCCCGTCTCCGTCTTGTCCAGCTTAAAATTCTTCACCGTGTGTATGTGACGGGTCCTCGTTTGGTTGTGATGGGTTTTTCTTTGGATGGGCTATGTAAGCGCGGCTGTGGTATGAGTGCCACCTTCCTTCATATCCTTTGGGAGTTTCGCGAAGTTGCGGCCTATTGGCGCCGTGTGCATGCGGTAATGGAGTGTGTCACTGGGGTTGCTCTGTTGCCTGAGGCTCGTCGATGTTTGCTGAATGTATGGGAGCCGAATGATTATAATGTTGCCCAGACCCGGTGGGCGGCACTTGGGAACATGATTGCAAAGAGGGATATCACGCAGCTTTGGGGTTCCCGACGGCCTCTCACCGTGTCAGTGTGGAAGGAGAACATGGACTGGTGTATGTTCAGGGAGAAGACGGTATATCTGGTGCGGGGCAAGCCTGGGGCGTGGGGTAGAATTTGGGGTCAGTGGAACGCCTACCGAGGTAACATTTGTACGCCCCCTTTTGAAGATACTTCTGATATTTCCCTGTCCCCCTGACCCTGGGGTTCCCTGAGTACTGTACTCTTTACGCTGTTTGTTCTGGCCTCCCCGCTGCCTCCCCCCCCCCGGTCATCTTTTTGACCTCCTGATTCTTCACCTGGTGGGGTGGGGTCCCCCCGTCGGCGCTTGACACTGTCTAGACTGTTTCTCGCCTTGAGTTTTGTTTTTCTTTTTTGTTTGTTTTTCTTTTTTCAAAATTGAAAATATCAGTATTCTGCCTAACTTCTGCGTTGCCGAGCGTAACTTTGTAATCCTGCTGCGCCTCTGGGGATCAGTCGCTGCTTTGTGACGACACGTAATTGGCATGCATATGCTAGCGGCCGGCCCTGGTGGTTGTAGACCGACGTTTGTACTGTTGCTTTCTGCACAATAAAGTCTTTCAAAAAAATATATATGACCATGGGAACATCATCTCTCTTATATCCTCCTATACTTATGGAGGCATTTTGACTTTCGCATCCAGTGGTAGGTATATACTCTACTAACTGTTCTATATCAAGTCATGCCTTTTGTTTGACATAGTGGGAGTATGCCATGTCTAGATATAACTATGATATCTTCTACTATCGAGCCTGGCTACCAAAAATAAATCGGAATCTATATAATGTTGAATACGGCCTAAATAGGCTTCCAGTATGCTCCATGTTTATTGGGAGCTCCCCTTAGGGGACAGGTAGATTTAGACTTTAGTCTCATTCCTTTCTCATCGTTATTTCTCTTCTATCTCTCTCGTAGTTGTAACTTCTTGTTCTTGAAATAACTGTGACTCAACCTAATTTTATCTCTTCCTAACCTTCTACATCATAGGCAACTTAGAGTGAATATTAGGTAGTCACTTTTGATAAACAAAGTGACAAATAGAAATGATAAAGTAAAATATTGTGTTCTTTCTGTCCAGGTAGGGACTGTTGGCCCTCATGAAATATAAAAATCTTTTTATAATATGGTTTTAGAGAGTTTGGGAACATATGATATACTGAAACTAGAAAAATTATAACTGTCCATCTGTCTTTAGGTTTTTGTCCATGTGATGTATAAAGTAATAAGGTCTTGACCATTATGATATGATACTGCGTCTAAAAACAGTCCTTGTTTGAATCTGTCTTTTCTGTTATTTCATGTCTGATGTTTTATAATTGTTGTAGGTGTTTTTATATATGTATGTTCATGTGTTTTTAACAGCCCTGAAGAAGTCCTGTACCAGGACGAAACGCGTCGGCTGTGTTGTGTTTCTATTTCTACGTAACAAGAAAATGGAATAAAGGGATAAAACTAAGGAACTTTCTTCTTTTTGTCGACTGGATTTGGACTTTATAATTGTTCCTACTGACCTGTTTGTTGTGGTGTGGTGCACCTGTGCTTTTGTTTCAAATTATTGAGTTCCCGAAGGAACAAGCATTGTGACGGTGGGTGCTGTTCGGTGTGCACATGTATCTTGAAAGTATAAAAGGGATAGAAATTTGGGAGCAATAGTGTGTTAGGTGCTGGCAGTGAGAAGGTTCCACTGTTATCTTTAGGTCTCTTTGCATCTTTTACCCTTCACTAGCACTAACCGGCTCTATATAAACGTTTTGTTAGATAAGGTTGAATTTCTATAATCTTATTAGAATTAAACCATGCCTACTTTTAAAGACAGACGACAGGAATTAGCTCAGGATCTTTTTTCCACTAAAACCAGGTGGCTCAAATGGGAATGTTCCAATAATAGCGGGCCTGAAAGCAAAATTTCAAAGACTAGAAAAGTTAAAGAAACATGAAATGTCCAGATGGTGGGATGGCACCACCCTGGAAAAATATATAGAAAATGAGAAGATACCTCGGGCCTCAGAATTTTAATCTTTCCTACCTATGAGGACCTGGATAAGGAACAGTTGGAGGATTGGGAGGGAAATCTTCGAAATGCCTCCTTTAATATGATGCGTATCCTGATAAAAAATGCGGAGAAAAAGGGAGCAAAATTGCAACATGAAATTGAGGATCTTGAGAAAGAGATAGACATGTCAGAACTTAAAGAAACTGTTAAGAAAAACGATGCCATGTTAGATGGGATTCTTGAAAGGTATCAAATGTACTTAAGAGATAAGAAGGTCAAGAAAATCAAAAGGGATGACAAGGACTATAAAGATGGGAGAGTTTACACCTTCTCTCACAGATACGACAATGTTAAGACACCTGGAGAAGGCAAAAGACCGAGGGAAGAGACTTTAGAATTGACTTCTGCCAGTAGCATAACCTCCCTCTCATCTGTAGTCAGCTCAGTTGCCACGGAAGATTCAGTAGGAGCTGTAGAGACTGAAAATAGGCCCAATAATTTTTTATTGGAAATGGAAAGACTGAGATTAAGTGCAAAATCTACACCCAAAGATCAAAAACAAGAAGGGGGGGAGGAGATGGCAGAAATATAAAGAGAAACAACAACAACAAAACAAGAACTGGTGGTCAGAACGACCAGATCAAAGAAAACAGGTGATTAGTAGATGTAAATGAAACAGGGGATATGGTGGAAAAGAAAGCAGTGATTGTGAATTTATCTGACAGGGTGCTCTCCAATGACGACAGGTCAGTTTTGAGTAAGGGACTGGGCTTTTGCCCAAATCAGCTGGGAGGTGATGTTGATTTATTTGTTGACTTGTCAAAATTTGCCAGACTGTTAAAATGGAAGGATCATTTTATGCGAAATCCTTCCACTGATGTCAAGCCCTTGATTGAAACTGCTCCTTCAACTCATATAGTACATAAAATAAATGCTATTCAAACAATGATGTCTATTGAGTTGGAAACTTCAATCGACATGGATCTCATGCGAAATGAATTTGATATTGTGGAGGATGTGTCTGTTGATAGCGGTTTGAAACCAAAGTCAAAATTCATTCCAGTGGGTACGCACCCCAATATAGACATTTTTGGTGATAGGGTGACACAAGGTTTTCACCATTTATTGGAACATCCAATTCGCCCCAATATGCGTAACCATAATTTAACATCCAATGAGAATGGAGCCTTAAAATGTTTGAAGTCTGATCCTACTATTGTCATACGTGAGGCTGACAAGGGGGGAAACATGGTTTTAATGGAGAAAATGAGGTATATGAGGGAAATAGATCGCCAATTAGCAGATACCTCTTACTACACTAAAGTATTGGGAAATCCCATCAAGGCTTTGAGTGCTCATATCAACATGAGACTTGTAGAATGGCGTGATGGTGGTCTGCTAAGTGAAGAAGAGTGCAGATACCTCACAGTTTTGGAACCATCCTTCCCCTCTATTTACGTTTTGCTCAAAATACATAAGGGCGGCCCCTTTCCACCGGGCCGCCCGATTATCTCTGGGGTTAACTCACCCACGGAAAAACTGTCCGAATATGTGGATCGTTATATCCAGCCCCTGGTCCAAATCTACCAGCTTATATAAAAGACACTAAGGATATTTTGGCAAATTTGAAGGTTTCAAATGGTCTGATACTTTGACCTTTGTTACCCTAGACGTAACAAGTCTGTACACCTGTATCAAAAAGGAATTTGGGGTTAAAGCCCTACAATTCTACTTGGGACAAAGGACGGCAGATCACTACTCCCACAATGCGGTGCTCCTGGAGATGACAGATATTATCTTGTCAAAAAACTTTTTTCTCCATGATTCCAAATGGTATCACCAAACCCAGGGCACAGCGATGGGCTTCGGATTTGCTCCTGCTTACGCCGGGCTCTTTATGGGCTGGTTTGAGCGGGAGAACGCCTGGGGATGCCATGCGGCAACATGGATGGAACATGTAATTTTCTGGGGCAGGTACATCGATGATGTTATTATACTCTGGGATGGACCTGCCCCAGAACTCATGTTGTATTATGCCTATCTTAATGATAATCCATTCAATGTAAGGTTTACCAATAATTACAGTACAGAGGAAATTGATTTCCTGGATGTTACTTTGTTCATACAGGATAATCATATCCACAGTCGTACACATAGGAAGACTACTGCTTGCAACAGTACACTGCATTTTCAGAGTTCACATCCACAACATGTGATCATGAATATTCCCTATGGGGAGATGATCCGTATGCGATGGAACTGTAGTACAGAGGAGGCCTTTTTGTCCAATCTTAGGGAGACACAAAAGTGTTTTCTGGAGAGGATATCCTGAAAATATATTGAACAATGCACATAGGAAAGTAATGGAGGTACCGAGAGCAGCCACTCTAACAGTGAAACCAAGCAAAAGGTCCAAAAAAGCTCCAATTTCCTTTAGTACACAATTTATTGACCGCAGCAGTAGGGTGTACAATGTTCTTAGAAAAAACTGGCACCTACTGGCAGATATACCAAGTCTACAGGGCATACTGGACAAGAAACCGAAGGTGACATATAGAAGAGGACAAAACTTCTGAGATATGCTATGTCCTAGTTATGTCACGACTCCTAAAAAGCAAACCTGGCTTACTTCCACCGTGACAGGGTTCTATACATGCAGAGAGTGTAATGTCTGTAGATTGGGCAGAAACAAGACCAAAGACTTTTGCTTTAACACCAAATGCAAATATATTATAGAATATCTAATAAATTGTAACTCTAAATATGTAATCTACATATTAGGCTGCCCATGTGATAAGATCTATGTGGGCAGCACTAAGAGATCTTTGAAGATAAGAATACAAGAGCACGTATGAGCACATCGTAATGGGGACCTCAGATACCCCCTCACTTTTCATATGCAGGAAAACCATACAATTGATGAGGACCTCTGGTTCATAGGGATAGACCATGTCCCTGTTCACCTAAGGGGTGGAAATAGGGAATTGGCCTTGAGAAAGAAGGAAGCAGGTTGGATATGTAGACTACGAAGTGTTGAACTGGGTCACAATAGTGATGATGAGATGCACTATTTTTTGTAAGAAGCTGACCTTGTCACCAACTGTTGATTCTGTCTGCATACAAATATTGTCATCACCCCCATTCTTTGGGCTGATGTTTATGTTTATGTTGCCTGCTTCTTGTAATAACTGTCTGTTGTTTAGTGGTCAAAATACTGATGATTGTCATTACCGTCAAGCATGTGATCTGACGAGCACCACCAGCCAATGAAAATTTGATTTAAGATAGAGACAGAATGTCTACAACTGCATTACCGTCAACAAATATGGGATCATATTTGGTCATTACTGCCCTTTTCCATCTACTGACTCTTTTCATTACATTGTCCATAAGCTGTGACTCCCTGGTGTATAAGGCATCTTGGAAATTTGTCGAATATAAAATCACATGAATAATGACTGTCATTACTGTCAATAAATATGAGATCATGTCTGTTTGTTCATTTCTGTCCGCCTCTATCTACTGACTCTTCTCTTCTGTATTGTCTATAGGCTGTGGTTTATTGCTGTATATGACACTTCAGAGAGGTAATGGTCTAAGCAAGAATGCTTGTTCTGATCACAAATAAGCTGATGTTTATGTTACCTGCTTTTCATAATAATTGACTGTTGTCTAATGGTTAAACATTTTATGATTGTCATTAACGTTAACAAATATGGGATCATATTTGTTCTGCATTTTTATCTGCTTTCATTAACTGATTCTTCTCTCTGCATTGTTTATAAGCTGTGACTCATTATTGGAGTATGGTGTTGTGCATTCTGTCTGATTGTCAGGGTTGAGCATTGGTTATATTTTATCTGCGATGCCACCATCTTCCATCTACCTTTTGTTACTGTTCTCCTTTTTGCCCTTTTTTTCCCCCTCTTTTTCTTAACCTATTTCACCTTTTAATAGAGTCAAAACTCTCTTTCCCGTAATCTACATAAAATGGGAATAATATACTGTTTACTCTGAGACTAAGGGGGCATTTATGATAAGGGATCAGACTTTGTTTTAGAAAAACTCTTGGGCTGTACTTACTCTGTATGATTGCATCTGACATTGAGTCCGAGAGATCTATAAGCGCTTCCGTTCTCTTCATGATGTCCTTTAGTTACATATATGGCATACATCCAATATGGTCATATTGACGAGGCAAAGATGGCCGCCGTAATTCTATTGGCATTGGGAAGTTTCGGCGTTTTTGGTGTGATCGCCGGAAGAACAGCGTGCAAACTACACACCAGGCTCCTAATGAATGTGAGAGATTTACATGCTCTGTTGCCTCTTAGACAATATTGTTGTTGTTCTATTAAATTTTAAATTATTTACGTATAGGGTAAATAAAGGACTGGTATTTAGACCAGGCTAAGATGGCCGCTATGTTTTTTATTGATTTTAGGATATCGCTGCAGTATATAAAATACATTCAACAAAGACTTTGTCTCGTTGTTTTAAGCTTTAGTACATTCTTGCTATTACCTTACAGATCAGTGGGGAAATTTACGTAACATCAGGCCAAACTGCAAGCTCCATTGGGACCGATGAGATGATTCGATCGAGCAATAAGTGTACATGGTATGATCCAACTGAGTGACTTATATATATGCTCCATGCTGTCTATTGGGACCCCGCTTTATTTTCAATTATATTTGAGATTATCCTTCCTTCCATTCGGCTCCAATAACATCATGTTCATAGTTAAACTCGGGTAAAGCGTGTACATTATAAGATGGTCGCCAGTTCTCTATGATAAGGCACGTGACTACAAGTGGGCGTATGATATTTGCCCCACACACTTTAGTGGCCTCCCCGCGTTATTTAAACGGGATTGCAGAAGTCGTGGCTACGTCTTGTCGGAGGAAGTCCTGCTGCTGCTTTTTTTCGCCGATCGTAACCATCGTATTGCGGTAGGTGTGACAACAGGGTGATAATGTTTGGGTTCTTGAAACCTATTATTCTGCCTTGGGCAAGATAGAACTCTTTGGTCTGCATTATACATACTGTCCAAGTTGCACTCTTCCCATCAAATTCCAATAGACATATAAAATACAAAATATAAAGTATATATACTGTGCTGCTTTTTATATCCTTTTTAAATCCTTCTGAGGCTGACTTCTGTTTTGTATAAATTAGAGACGGATAGGTTAGAGAGGTACATGTATAGAATGGCCGTAGTAGACGTTGGACATGTTTACCTGGGGAGGTTGTTTTTATAAGTTTTATATTCTTCTTTTTGACCTTGGTTGTCCCACATTATTCGACTTTTTGGAAAATATTGTCACCTTATAGTCCGGTCATCTGGACATAGACTGCAGGTAAGATGGTACAACCGATGTAGATTTTCGGGGGTCCTTTTGAGATCCTTGATGGCAAAGTCTTGTTGTACTTGGGTTACAACATATGGATTTTGTGATTATCTTATGGAAGTTATACTGATGACTGGACTTTTGCATCTTGAATTTGAACCATCTTCCTTCTGTTTTAGGTCCAGTAATAATACTTTTACTAATATATACATTCATCTTATGAATTTGATGATTCCACGGAGATCTAGACGTGTATTTGACTCCTTGAAGGTATGCTTTACCTGTTAGAACGCCCTGCTTGCGTGGGGTTTGACTGGTATATATTATTGACTAGTTATAACTACTGGGCCAATATTTAATGATTTATATATAGACTGATATACCTGGTTAGAGTCTTCCTAACGGATTTATAATATTTTCTGCAGATTTGACTGTATTCCTCATCAATAATTAGACGGTGGAGAATTTGGGAGTAATACCTGTGGGTCGAGAGGTGTAGAATTTAAATTTACTCGTGGCTTACAACTGGACGGCCTCGTAACTTTTGCTTAGTTGTAAGTGTAGATAAATGGGCCTTTGTGCTACTAATTTTTGCCCTGATGTGTCGGTGACTAACCATGAAGGTAACTGAATTAATATGTCGTTATTTATATCACAGATTTGGATGGATGGGAATATGACCATGGGAACATCATCTCTCTTATATCCTCCTTTACTTATGGAGGCATTTTGACTTTCGCATCCAGTGGTAGGTATGTACTCTACTAACTGTTCTATACCAAGTCATGCCTTTTGTTTGACATAGTGGGAGTATGCCATGGCCAGATATAACTATGATATCTTCTACTATCGAGCCTGGCTACCAAAAATAAATCGGAATCTATATAATGTTGAATACGGCCTAAATAGGCTTCCAGTATGCTCCATGTTTATTGGGTGCTCCCCTTAGGGGACAGGTAGATTTAGACTTTAGTCTCATTCCTTTCTCATCGTTATTTCTCTTCTATCTCTCTCTTATTCGTAACTTCTTGTTCTTGAAATTACTGTGACTCAACCTAATTTTATCTCTTCCTAACCTTCTCCATCATAGGCAACTTAGAGTGAATATTAGGTAGTCACTTTTGATAAACAAAGTGACAAATAGAAATGATAAAGTAAAATATTGTGTTCTTTCTGTCCCGGTAGGGACTGTTGGCCCTCATGAAATATAAAGATCTTTTTATAATATGGATTTAGAGAGTTTGGGAACATATGATATACTGAAACTAGAAAAATTATAACTGTCCATCTGTCTTTAGGTTTTTGTCCATGTGATGTATAAAGTAATAAGGTCTTGACTATTATGATATGATACTGCGTCTAAAAACAGTCCTTGTTTGAATCTGTCTTTTCTGTTATTTCATGTCGGATGTTTTATAATTGTTGTAGGTGTTTTTATATATGTATGTTCATGTGTTTTTAACAGCCCTGAAGAAGTCCTGTACCAGGACGAAACGCGTCGGCTGTGTTGTGTTTCTATTTCTACGTAACAAGAAAATGGAATAAGGAGATAAAACTAAGGAACTTTCTTCTTTTTGTCGACTGGATTTGGACTTTATATTTGTTCCTACTGACCTGTTTGTTGTGGTGTGGTGCACCTGTGCTGTTGTTTCAAATTATTGAGTTCCTGAAGGAACAAGCATTGTGACGGTGGGTGCTGTTCGGTGTGCATATGTATCCTTGAAAGTATAAAAGGGATAGAAATTTTGGAGCAATAGTGGGTTAGGTGCTGGCAGTGAGAAGGTTCCACTGTTATCTTTAGGTCTCTTTGCAAAGATGGACACTAGCCCTCACAAAAGGAAGCCGCTGGACCTGCTGTGAGCGTTGATCGATTTTTCAGCCGCTTCTGGACATCTACTTGCTCAAAGAGGACTTCAAGGAACCCTGACTCCTGTGGTCAAGGTTGCCCCCACCTTACTCGTGGTCTGAGGAATAACCCAAGGAGGACACCCGTTGACCATACAGCATTCAGAGCATCTTTCAGCATCCTCAGCATTCTGTGTCCTCAGCAGCAGGACCATTCCATTGAAGTCTATGGCTGTTTTGATTTACAGTTGGCCTAGACTTGAGACTGCTTTAGTGAGCAGGAAATTGTCCAAATATTTCTTATGGGCCTCCCTGACCTTCTTCGTGTCGGAATTGGTCACCGAGTCCAGAGTAGCCAAACACAACTTTCCAAACCTTACGGCTACCAATGCTTGTTTGTGCTTTAGACTAAAAAAGCTGAGATTTACATTTTACTTAAAAATCTATATCTTCGGAACCCTCTGGTGGATTTTGCTCATCTTGCTGTCTAAAACTTTGTAAAAATATAATCTATTTTTATAAATTAGTGTCACATTTCTTTCATGTTGTGTGACTTTCTTATTCCGTTGTTTGGTACTTCTAAATGTTTTACACTGGTTCCTTTGTTTAAGCCTCGGTGCTCGAAGCTACAGATAACCAGGTTTGAGCAAGAGGTTTTGTAAACAAGCCTGACTGGACCCAACACATTTTTGTGAGTGTATTACACTGTTAGGTCTCACAACCACACAATATAATATATCACAATCCTCACACCCCTGCTGTCAAAAAAAGTAAGAAATACACGTGTAAAATGCATGCATGAGATAAGGAACGAAGGGGAATATTAATTGAAAATCATGCAGCGTTGTGTGATAGAGAATTGGCGGAATGTGCCTTATCTAACATGATATGGCACATTCCTGTCTTTTCTCTTCGTTGGCGCACAATGTGCAGGATTGTTTTTGTGCAGGAGGGATACCTTCCTGCGCAAAAACATATTTTCCTCTTTCTGTGTATCATAGAAAGAGGAAGTGACTCCTGTGGTCAAGGTTGCCCCACCTTACTCGTGGTCTGAGGAATAACCCAAGGAAGACACCCGTTGACCTCACAGCATTCAGAGCATCTTTCAGCATCCTCAGCATTCTGTATCCTCAGCAGCAGGACCATTCCATTGAAGTCTATGGCTGTTTTGATTTACAGTTGGCCTAGACTTGAGACTGCTTTAGTGAGCAGAAAATTGTCCAAATATTTCTTATGGGCCTCCCTGACCTTCTCCCTGTCGGAATTGGTCACCGAGTCCAGAGCAGCCAAACACAGCTTTCCAAACCTTACGGCTACCAATGCTTGTTTGTGCTTTAGACTAAAAAGCTAAGATTTACATTTTACTTAAAAATCTATAACTTCGGAACCCTCTGGTGGATTTTGCTCATCTTGCTGTTAAAACTTTGTAAAAATATAATCTATTTTTATAAATTAGTGTCAGATTTTTTTCATGTTGTGTGACTTTCTTATTCCGTTGTTTGGTACTTCTAAATGTTTTACACTGGTTCCTTTGTTTAAGCCTCGGTGCTCGAAGCTACAGATAACCAGGTTTGAGCAAGAGGTTTTGTAAACAAGCCTGACTGGACCCAACACATTTTTGTGAGTGTATTACACTGTTAGGTCTCACAACCACACAATATAATATATCACAATCCTCACAACCCTGCTGTCAAAAAACGTAAGAAATACACGTGTAAAATGCATGCATGAGATAAGGAACGAAGGGGAATATTTATTGAAAAATCATGCAGCGTTGTGTGATAGAGAAATGGCGGAATGTGCCTTATCTAACATGATATGGCACATTCCTGTCTTTTCTCTGCGCTGGCGCACAATGTGCAGGATTGTTTTTGTGCAGGAAGGGATACCTTCCTGGGCAAAAACATATTTTCCTCTTTCTGTGTATCATAGAAAGAGGAGGTATTGTCCTCGTTACGCCTCACCTGGGGATGCGTATCATTTCAACGCATTCCCAGGTCTACCAGTAATGGTAAATCTGGGATTGTATCAAAATCTCTGTGCTTATTTAAAATGTGACTGACAATGTTACAAGCCAATGACTGAAAGAAGCTGACTTAAGTAAGTCACTGTAGAGGGGGACTAACCCAAAGCTTATGCAATGTATATCAATCAATCAATCAATCAATCAATCAATCAATCAAATATTTGTAGAGCGCACTAATCACCTGTGAGGGTCTCACGGAGCCTTGGGAGAGGGAGGGGTGCAGCTACTGCTCGAATAGCCAGGTCTTGAGAAGTCTCCTGAAGGTCAGTAGGTCCTGGGTCTGTTGCATCTGTGTGGGGAGGGTGTTCCATGTCTTGGCGGCGAGGTAGGAGAAGGACCTGCCGCCAGTGGAGGTCCTGTGGATGCATGGGACGGTGGCGAGGGCGAGGTCGGCGGAGGGAAGCTGGTGGTTCGGGGTGTAGAAGGTGAGACGTTTGTTGAGGTATGCTGGTCCAGCGTTGTGGAGTGCTTTGTGGGTGTGGGTGAGGAGCTTGAAGGTGATCCTCTTGTTGACTGGGAGCCAGTTCAGGTCTTTCAGGTGGGTAGTGATGTGGGTGTGGCGGGGTATGTCAAGGATGAGGCGTGCAGAGGCGTTCTGTATGCGTTGGAGTCTTTTCTGGAGCTTGACCGTGGTTCCCGCGTAGAGGGCCTTGCCGTGGTCCAGCCTGCTGCTGACGAGAGCCTGGGTGACTGTCCTTCTGGTTGCAGTGGGGATCCATCTGTAGATCTTGCAGAGCATGCGGAGGATGTTGAAGTAGGAGGAGGAGACGGCGTTCGCTTGCTAGGTCATTGAGAGCAATGAGTCCAGGATGAACCCCAGGTTGCTTGTGAGGTCAGTGGGTGTGGGTGCGGCTCCCAGGGCAGCTGGCCACCAAGAGTTGTCCCAGGCAGAGGGGGTGGATCCGAGGATGAGGACCTCTGTCTTGTCCGAGATAAGTTTCAGGCGGCTGGTCTGCATCCAGCTGGTGACTGCCTTCATTCCTTCGTGGAGGTTGGTTTTGGCTGTGGCGGGGTTTTTGGTGAGTGAGAGGATCAATTGAGTGTCATCGGCGTAGGAGACGATGTTGAGGTTTTGCGAGCGGACGATGTTGGCGAACAGTGCCATGTAGACGTTGAAAAGGGTAGGGCTGAGGGATGATCCTTGCGGCATGCCGCAGATGAACTTGGTGGCTTCAGAACGGAATGGGGAGGCGAACCCTCTGGATTCTGTCGGTGAGGAAGGAGGTGGCCCAGTCCAGGGCTTTGACGCGTATTCCTGTGTAGTGTAGGCGTGTGCGTTGGGCGTGGTGGCAGACAGTGTCAAAGGCGGGCGAGAGGTCCAGGAGGATGAGGGCTGCGGTTTCGCCGTTGTCCAGTAGGGTCCTGATGTCGTCTGTGGCAGCGATGAGGGTGGTTTCGGTGCTGTGATTGCTGCGGAATACGGATTGGGACGGGTCCAGGATGTGGGTCAGTTGCCTGTTGATGGTCTTTTCGATGACTTTCGCTGGGAACGGAAGCACAGAGATGGGCCAGAAGTTCTTGAGGTCCTTTGGGTCCACTGTGGGTTTCTTGAGAAGGGCGTTATCGAGCATAGTGACGGAGTTGCTGTCGTTGGCGTTCTTGAGGTGGAAATTCAGGTCTCCGAGGAGGATGTAGTCTGTGGAAGCAAGAGCATGCGTGCTGACGATGTCGGAGATGGTGTCAATGAAGTGTGGCTGCGGACCGGGGGGTCTGTAGATGAGTGTTCATCTGAGTGTGATGTTGGGGTCGGTGTGGATCTGGAAGTGCAGATGTTCGGCGGTGCTGGAGGTGTCTGTTGTGCAGGTCAAGACTCTGAGGGTTTTCTTGTAGACGATGGCGATTACTCCTCCTTGTCTGTTGGTGCCGTCCCTTCTGGTGATCTTTTAGCCATCTGGGATGGCTATGGCAATGTAAGGTGCCGAGGAGGGGTTCATCCAGGTCTCTGTTAGGAATGCGACGTCTGGGGAGGCTGAGTCGAGTAGGTCCCAGAGTTGGATGGCATGCTTGTGGACGGAGCGGGTGTTGAGTAGTATGCATCTGAGGTGGTTGCGTTCTGCTCTGATGGGTGGGGTAGGACGTGCGGGTGTTCAGCGGCTGGTGAAGCTGCAGCTTCGGCAGGTGAAGAGTCCGTGGGTGAGTATCGGCTGGCCTGGAAGCAGTTTGATGATGTTGAGTCTGTGGAGGAAGCCGGCATAGTAGCGTCGTCGGATGTTGTGGCTCTCGCTGGGGCCGGGGGGTCTGGCGCAGGGTGCAGTCCAGGCGCGGACAAGCGCAGATGGGCTTGCCTTAGGCGCCCGTTTGGCACGCCAGCATCGCACCCTCTGTGCGCGTCCGCTGCGCGACGGTCGCCATTTAAGTAGGGGAGGGGGAGGGACGTGTGGCTGGGAGGTGGGAGCAGGGCGGGGAAACAATAAACGCAGTAGCAGCGTTATGGGCTACAGGGGGAATGCAGGGAAAAGCAAGAGCCAAAAGAAATAGAATATATGCTCGGGACCCAGCAGGGAGAGGTCTCGAACCCTGCCTGGGTGGGAACGTAAACTGAGCGCAGTCAGGCGGAGCTGCAGGGGAAGAGCTGATCTCTGACAGTGGGTCAGGGGTCTAGCTCGCGCTCCCCGCAGCGGTCACCATTTAAGTAGGGGAGGGGGGAGGCACGTGCGGCTGGGAGGCGTCTGCACCAGCCTGCCACCTATAGAAATGTTTCTGACCACCTGAGGTGGAAGCCCTTTGCTCTCGTGGGTCAGAAATAAAGTCTGGTCTGGGTGGGGGTGCTTCACACCTACCCCAAGTAGGAACAACATTTAAAGGCAGTGAGTCTCAAAGGTTCCCCACACTTTGTTATACTGACCAGGGCCTCTCCAGCCAGTGGAGATGCCCACCCTACTGACCAAGTCCTACTTTTGGTGGCAAGGTCAGAGGGAAAATCAGTAAGCAGGAGAGGTGTGTCCCTTTTCAGCCAGGGCCACCCCTAAGGTGGCCTGAGCTGAAGTGACCCCCTCCTTTCAAAATCCTCCATATTGCTTTAGAGGATTCTAGCCAATAAGGCTAGGGGTATGCCCCCTCCCCAGAGGAAGTGGACATACAAAAGGTGTAGGCAACCTAAGTGCAAGTATCCCATTGGCTACTATCTTGTAACCCCTGTAACACCCCTAAATTGAGTATTTAGGGGCACCCCTGAACGTTAATCCTCAGATTACTGATGACCTACGAAGAAGAGGACAAAGACGAGCAGTGCAGCTGCGAAGACTGAAGACACCAACTGACTTGGCCCCAGCCCTACTGGCCTGTCTGCAGCCCTTAAAACCCTGCTACAGAATAGTTACTTGTCCCACAGCCCAGTGACCTCCAGAACCCTGGGAGGACTGCCTGCCTTCCAAAAAAGACTCCTGATCTCCTGTAGACAGCGGACCTGTCCAGAAGAAAACCAAGTTTAAAGTCCAAAGCTCTGCCTGCGGAACCTCAAAGTCGACCACCTCTGCACCTGACGCACACGGCCCGGTCCAAGAGGCCCACCGGTCCAGAAAAGGTTCCCCAGCAATCCTGACAGTGGCAGACGGCACAAGTAAGCATGGTGGGGTGATAGGGCGGGGCAGGGTGCAGCAGGGGGGGAAGCTGACAGATGACAGCATAGGTATTATTTATTTAATGATACCTATTCCGTCATCTATCAACTTCCCCCTTTACCTTCACACCCCACCCCACCGCCCACCGCATTTACCTGTGCCGGCTGCCACTGGATCTTGAGCAGGAGTCCCTCGTGAGTTGACCCCTGCTGGACTCAATGTCGAGGCCTGCAGCCTATGCACGAAAACCCCCCTCCAACTGCGACCTCACAGGTAAGCTGCTGACTTCTGACACCAAAAGACACACCTACACCTGGGTCTTGGGGAGGTGTCCTGATGCTCCAGCACACCCCAACTTACCTGTGCATCTGTAGGTTTCTTTTTTCCAGCCTCCTGGCCTGAGCCTTTTTCTGATTCCAAGATTCTCCATTTGTTTGCATTGGGCACTCAATGCGGTGTTGGCCCTTTGCACCCGTCCGCCCCTGTGCCGCTGAGGGTGTACGTTTGGTGCTTCCTTGTGGCCCCCTCCTGTGCTTACCTTAACCCCTGGAGACTGGGTTACCAAATGGTTCTACTTACCTGTAAGTAGTACCACTTTGATTACCCCCTTTCTCCATTGGATAACAGAGGCACCAAAACCAGCATTTGACCTCTGCACCCGGCCGCCCAGTGCCATTGGAGGTACAGTGAGCTCATGTTCTTGAACCTTGCCTGGTTCTGATCCTTCATCCAAAATCTCAATATCGTAAATTGTTTACTTACCTGTGCACTGCTGATTTTGTTTCCTTCCATGGGATAACTTTGCACTGATTGAAGAATGCAGTGTGTCCATTTTGTACATTGACACCAGTGTTATTGCAAAACATATTTTACTGCAACAAAGTGTCCTTTGTTCTATAAAATAAATATCCTAAAAGTAATATTTCATATTTTTGGTCTTCCATTTATTCAATGAGTGTGTGTAATCATTTCTTTCCTGTGTGTGTACAACAAATGTTTAGCACTGCCCTCCGATAAGCCTTACTGCTCACCCACACACACTACCACAACAGAGAGAATTAGTATTATCTACTTTAGCCTCTGGGGATCCACTGGACTCTGTGCACACTATACCTTACTTTGGTATGGTATATACAGAGCAAAACCAAAGGAAATGATGGACGGAGTGTTGCACTCACCCCCAGTCAACTGATCTGGGTTTAATCCATCACCATAAGTTGGCAGGGTATGCTCAGACGTGAGTCCCTTGCTCACTTTGCCACTGTATTCAAGCAAGCCTGGCTGAAGACGGCTGAAATGCCAGAAACCGGTCCTAGGAAGCTTGTTTCCCGTCCAGGGAAGACATGGCTTGGCAGTTCGGGCTGGACTGTTCCCATGAGGCACAGGGTCAGACTGATTTGCATATGGCCATGTCTGAACTGGGGTGGCAGAATGGGCTAAAGAACGGTGATGGATTAAACCCAGATCAGTTGACTGGGGGTGAGTGCTTGCAATGTTCAACACTCCGTCCATCATTTCCTTTGGTTTTTGCTTTGTTCGCCATAAGTTGGCAGGGTATGCTCAGACGTGAGTCCCTTGCTCACTTTGCCACTGTATTCAAGCAAGCCTGGCTGAAGACAGCTGAAATGCCAGAAACCGGTCCTAGGAAGCTTGTTTCCGGTCCAGGGAAGACATGGCTTGGCAGTTCGGGCTGGACTGTTCCCATGAGGCACAGGGTCTGACTAATTTGCATATGGCCATGTTTGAACTGGGGTGGCAGAGTGGGCTAAAGAACGGTGATGGATTAAACCCAGATCAGTTGACTGGGGGTGAGTGCTTGCAATGTTCAACACTCCGTCCATCATTTCCTTTGGTTTATGGTATATACAGAGCCAGCTTCCTACAGCAGGTCTCCTGTTATTTTCATAAGAATGGCTTGGTTGAGACCTCAATGTCAGATTCAAGTTGTTCCATAGTGTTCCAAGGCATTTTCTCGGCTGTAACGTTAAATATACTATACAAGAAAGGCTGGGGTTAAGCTATGCTCTAAGCTTACCCCTGAATCCTCGTGTGAAATGTAAGGCTATTAGATTTTTCCACTGGAATAACATATTATAGCATCACATAACACAACACAACTTCACATCAAGGGTACTAGAATAGTAAGGAGCAGCTACCTCTTGATGTTAAACACACAGATTCTGTTAAATGAGATCAGCTGGGTTATTCACAAAGTTGTGTATCCTTCTAGGTTGGATAAAATAAGTACTGTTATTTGGGTAATAGTGACTCTGGATAGTTAAGCTTCTCGTGTGGTGTGGAATTGAAATGCAATGCGAGACCCGAGGAAGGAAAACCTTTGTTCTGCAGAAGGGAATCTTGAATTTTAGGAGTAAGGCGCACTGTGGGATTGTTTGCAGTAGGGAAAATAGGAACTGCTGAAAAAGGAGTAGAGTTGGCCCTGGGAACCTTTACTCCATTGGTTAGAGAGAAGCCAGGAGTCATCTCCACCCTCTAGCTAGTGCCAACCATAAATGTGGCATCCGAAGACACCCTCTCAGAATACTTTCAGGACCTGTGGAAGATCAGCCAACTGAAGCCAGCTTGCTGTACCCTGAGAGGATATCTCAAGGACTGGACCTGCAACCTTCTTGCACTTAGGACAAAGAACTGGACGCAAGAGTTAGTGGGTTGACCTCTTGTGTGGCTACAGGGACACAACTAGCTGAAGAATAGCTTTTTCTTAGATGACCACTTGGCTAGTCACAACTGGAACGGCACTAGAACCTACACAAGGCATTAGGTGAACCAAGCATTGAAGTCCTAAGAGCTCCATGGAGCCAGGGAGCCTTGGATGAAGGGCTGAGGAAAAAGAGGCTTACCACTGAAAAGTTTTAGACATCGATAAATTCTAACTTCTGGCGGCTGGACGACTGAGACAAACTTGTAAACCTGATACAGCAGAGATGCGACCCTGCTGGCCTGAAGAAGCAGGTTCATCCCACTTGGACCTTCCCTGTAGCAGCAAATCCATTTCAGCGGACTCTTGGCAAGAAGGTATCTGACCACGTGGAGCCCTCTTTGGATAAAGCCTGCCAACTTGCTTTACTGGAGAATTCCGAGGTCCACTTCAGAGACTAATTGCAAGGTAGAAATCTTGACTGGGGGAAAGCGTCAAAAGTATCCAATTGACGTGATGACGGCCCTGAGAGCGAAACTTGACATTTTCCGCTTGGAACTTTTCTCACCAAATCAACATCTTCAGTGGGACCCCAATCAAAGTCTATCTGTCTTGGTGAGACCTGCCCAGATACAACGTGTTGCTTTGCCCAGCTGAGGGGTTCTGACTTCCATTTTGTAGACTAAGGACCCGACTTAGGTTTCGGAAAACGGGTTACTCTGTAACAACGGTGACAGATGTCCTGTCCATCAAAATGCAAATCCCATAATATCCAATGGGATTTATATTTTGGCAGATGGGATACCCATCACCATTGTGACGGAGTAACCCAGCTGCTGGAATCTAAATCAGGCCAGAAGTCTGGAGGTAAAATCCTGACTGGGCCATCCTGCTTCATGTATCCAACCTCAGGATCCAAGGCAGTCAGCCTCAAGTACGCCTAGGTCCTGGTCTATCACAACCATAAGCTACCATTGGCGCTTAGTGCTTTTTGGTGCTATTTTCAATTAAAATATTAAAAACCTAATATTGACGGTTCCCTTTATTGATTGTATCATTTGTTTACTAATATGTACTCTATGTTTTTTAGTTCGGCATGGGATTTGTATTGTTTGATTTTTGACTATATTAGTGTGTTGGTATGGCATAAATACTTTACACATTGCCCCAAGTTAGCTTCCAGGAGGTTGAGCTCAGGTTAATTTAGTGACTTTTGGGGTTCACTCTGACGGGATAGTGTTATTATTCCTGGGGTGGACTTCTCCCACCCCAAACTATAGTCCACTTTCTTACAATAACTCACTGTGCAGTTGACCCCAGTTACAAGTTACTTCGTACGCTCTCCCCCCAACAGGTTGCCATGCGTCTGCACACAGCAATGGGTTGCCATGACGTCCTTGCCAGGCAACCACACTATCCAGGCTCAAAAGCTACATAAATGGACCTCTTCACTGAAGGGGGAAAGGACCATCAACTTTCCTGGGAGTCCGACTCATCTCAAGGAACCAACCGGTAAGCCAGCATTCCAGGCTCAGGGGCAGTACCAAAGTATGGGGGCAGTTTTGCATAGCTCAGCAGATCTAAACACCAAGGTGGGCTAGGGTTCTCACTGAGAAATAATGTTTGGTACCATGATATTGTTCTCACTGTTCACATTTGCTAATATGTGTACCATAGTCATGATGGTTTTAGTCCATGTTTTTTATGTTAGGATGAGGTATGATAAACTCCCACTAATGTGTGTAGATATTGTGGGTCGTCGGGAGCTCTGAAACCAGGCACGCTAGGGTAGGCTCCTCATACTCCCTGAAAGTCACCTGGCAGGGCTCCTGTCCCTCCTATGGATGTGTGCATTCACCTGGAGTAATGGGATCTACCTATTTGTTTTCTATTTCTTCACAAGGGGATGGCTACAGACAAAACTCAGACGCCTATAGATCTAACCATTGTACCCCAAGACAGGACTGGGTAAAGAACACTAAGAAGCTACAAAAGTGAGCACCTACTTATATAAACTTATTATCTTTGTAATATTTCCATTCACACCAACAGAATGTGAACTTCCTCCTGCAAACAAACCACTTCCCCATCTGTTATCTTGCTACTAGAGGTCCTGAGAAAGTCCCCCATAATGCCCTTCTTCTCATCTCTCCTCCCAACACAACTCTTTCTGTTACCTACAGAATATTGAGGCGTTCTGGGCAGTAGAAGGGGGACAGACTTCCCAGGGCTGACTGAAGAGAGAAGCCTGTCATTTGGAGAGTGAAAGCATCTGGAAGTGTTCTATTCGCCAGGCACCACCTTTATAGTAAGGTATTATTAGTGGCGAGGCTTTATGGCCCCCGCGCCCTGCACCAGATAACAAAGGCCCTGAGCAGGCCTTGCTCCAGCAGCTGATAGATGCCGCTGTTCCACTACAGGGAGTAGTGAGTGAAACATTAACTTTGGGACAGGTACCAGGCACTGCCCAGCCCTCTCTCTGGGCTCAGGCAGTGTTCACAGGACTCTTGAATCCTAATGTGTGAATCATTTACGCCACTTGTAACTTACGACTAGGCCTGGACAGAATTTCGATTACGCCGGAGTAATCAGATTTATTTTGGTAATTCCACTGTACTCTTTGATGCAGAATTACCAATATTCACGTAATTACTCCTGTTCATTTGATTAAGAGTCGTTTGGGGGAAAAGATCCTACTGCAAGAGCACATTTTCCTATTAGTGTTCTGCCGCATTTAGCACTGTTTCTTCACGCAAAATACACCTTTGTGTCCATTTTGGACGTAAGGTTGCATTTTGCAGTAAGAAAATAGTGCTGAATGCTTGTAGTGAGCCGGGGAAAATCCTACCCCAAGAGAAAACCTAGCAAGCGTGAGCGCTGCTTGCACTTGCTATTTGTGTTCTGTTGCATTTAGTGCTCCCACTTATTCACAAAATTCCTCCTTGCGTCTATTTTGGACATGAGGGGGCATTTTACAAGAAATATTGCTAAAATCAGAATTACTCTCGTGTTAGACCTGGCATCTTTTGGCGTATTTCCCCCGAGTGTTTGCTCTCTGGCCTCCCGGATTTGACTGTTTGTTTGTGCTGGTGTAACGTTTCTGCGCGCTTTTGGCACTGCTGATCAGTGGTAAAGTGCTGGTGCTCCTGTGGTAAATTGTGTTATGATTGGATGTTTGACTTACTTGTTAGTCCCCAGAAAAGGGCACTGCGGGTGCCGGAGCTTGTGAGTCAACCACTACTCGTGGGCCTGCAGCACGGACTGTGCCACCCACGTACGTAGCCCGAAAAAGGTATAAGTGAATGAAGTTTGGTATGCCTGAACTCAGCGTCTAAAGACGCAGCCTTTAGCGAGGGTGCCCTTTTCATTCTGAGTTCATAAAGGCCACTTTTAGAAAGTGGGTATTATTTTGCTTGGTCATCCTGTGTGCCCATGCTGGAATGTGGATTGCCTGTCTGGGTTTTGGACGACAGAGGGCTAGGAAGCAGGGTGGCTGCCGATAGTCTAGGTAGGTCAGGAAAGGGCTAAATAGACCTGGGTTGTGATGGGGGGAAGAGTGAGGAGATTTCCTTGCACCTCACAGGGCCTTGTCTGCCTCTGACAAAGAGGTCTCCACCTCCTGCCAGGATTTCATGCCAGAGAAGGCCCAACTGGTTCTGGCCAGACACAGACACCCTCTGCCTGGAAGATCAAAGGATTTTTTTAAATACAAATACTGGGTACTAGACCCCTGAACTTTAGAACTCATCTGGATCAAGAAGACTACCAGGAAGAAGAGCCGGAGAAGCTGTGAAAAGGAACGACTACTTTGCTGGGTGCTTTGCTAGGCTGACCTGCAGTGGCTGCTTCTGTGTTGGGTGGTGAAAGGCCTGGAATGGACTTTCTGCAAGCTAACTTGTGAGTCTCTCCAAGGGCTTGAGGTAGAGCTTGCCCCTGTTCACGAAGTCTCAGGAACAGCAAAGACTTCAAGTTCTTTGACCCGCAGCACTGGGGACTGTGTGTTTTGAGCTGCAACCTGAAGAACACCAACCCGACGACGTCTACGACGTCACCGCCGACTCCGTGTCCTGAAGACACTGCAGAGGGCACCGCCGCAACGCTGCACTGCAACCCTGGTCTCACCGACGATGCCTGTTGATGCCGCCACCGAGCCGCTGCTTGCACTGCGACCTGTGGGCACCGCACTCCACACTACCTCGCTTCACGCTGAAGCTTTGGCACCGCAGAGAGCAACACCGCACCATGACTCTGGTCTCACCGGCGATGCCTGTTTACGCCACCACCGAGCCGCTGCTTGCACCGTGACCTGTGGGCACCGCACTCTGCACCGCCTTGCATTTCTAAGAGTTGGACATCCTCAAGCCATACCCCTATTGGCTTTTCATCAGGACCTAGGGAAACCAACTCTCTGGCCCCACTCCTGCTGTATTACGTTGAACGCAGTCTAATGGCCTGCTTACAAATGAGTGCGTATACATTTACCACCTACTTGGCGATTACTGTCCATATCTGTGTAAGATGCTGGAATGGCGCATCATGGGTCCTCGGGTGAGGGGGGAGCCTGTAGTCGGACTCACTCCAGGGCTCAGCCTCTGCCTTTCAGCCTACTCTGTGCAGGACCGGGGGCCGCATATGTGAAGGGCACCGTCATATAGTTCAGTAGGGTGCTTCTTCACACGGACCACAGATATTCACAAATGAACAGGGAAGTCATGGCCAGTGTGTGTCGGTGTCGCCATTTAGGAACAGTAGTAGTCAAGGTGAGTGGCCTGCAGCTTGCCTGCAGGTTCAGGAGTCAGGAGCAAGCAGACATATCCGCGGAGCTTCGCACCCCCCCCCCCTACTGAAGCAACAAGGGCTCGGTCTGAACTGTATTGACTGGCGAATATCCCGAGGAGGGTGATGCCGAGACTGATGACGGACCACGCTCCTGACCTTGGAGTTAACACTGGAATTAGAGTACTCAAAGGTGTGTCAGGTACACCTGGGGGCATATTATCAAGGTCCGGCGTTAAAATTATCGCCGCTTTATCGGCAGAAAACTGCCGCTAAACCGGCGATAATGGGATTGATAATATGCACCAGAGAATTCCAATAGAAGCCCATGTTGACACCAGAACATGGGCTTCAATTGGAATTCTCCAGGGCATATTATCAAGCCCATTATAGCCGCTTTAGCGGCAGTTTTCTGCCGATAAAGCGGCGATAATTTTAACGCCGGACCTTGATAATATGCCCCTAAATTCTATATATTGTTCAACCGTACCTGCCCCTGGCCCTGCTACTACCCCGGAGGTGCAGGGCCGGGGCAACACAAGTCAGTGGCAGCAGAGCACCGTGTGACACAAGTACACAGCAGGCGTGAGTCCCATGGAATCAAGGCATGACATCAAATTCAGGCATGGGGAGCTTGCAAGGTAGATGCCAGAGGCAGGGGTGTTCTCAGTAGACCTACTTTCCTTGTGCTCATGTAGGTTGGAGTGTTAGTTCTTCATAGCTGTACTTGTGTGTGCTATGTGCGTCTCCATAATCTCCAATGATTTTGAGGCAATGTGTGCCTGGCCTTGAAAGGTTAATGGCTCTCAACAAGCAGCTTTGCGTTTGCAAGCTTTACTTGTACAGGCGACCTCTGACCTCTGACGTTTCCTGGCGTGGTGCTTTTTTTCTTTCAAGACATGGGGGTTTTGCTTCGGTATTCGAACGGGTTTTTGGGAAAGCGAGTTTTTTAAAGGTGTATTTATTTCCTGTGATATGTTTGTTCTTGTTATATTACCTTGTTCTTGGCAGTTTTTCTTACGTCCTGCTTCTCTTCTGAGGTGTGCTTGTCACTGGAAGGGTTGAAATGTCGAGAATGATGTGATTGTTGTTTGGACATTTGCTTGGTTTTTAGAGGCGGCCAGATTCTGAGAGGTGAAGTTATGTAGTTATTCTTTTAAGGATTTTTTTCTGTAAGAAGTGCTTGTTTATCTGAGGTTCTGTGAGTGTTGCTTGTTCTTCTGGTGTTTATCAGGTCTTGTCGTACATACTTTTCGTTGCAAGGTAGTTGTTCATGTGAGATGTGTTCACTGTTGTGAACCCTGCTTTGTGTATTGTTGAGTAATCCTTTGTCTGTGGTACACATGTCCAAGGGAAGCCTACTCTTTCTCACAAAGTGTAGTGAGTTTCACAAGGTATGTTGATCATTTGATGTGTACTGCTCTTGGGATGTGCATTTATTTTATTGTGGTGGGATTATTCGTAGAAGACTTTGGGGCATATTATCAAGGATGGCGTTAAAAATTATCGCTGGTTTAGCGGTAGAAAACTGCCGCTAAAGCGGCGATAATGGGCTTGATAATATGCCGCAGAGAATTCCAATAGAAGCCCATGTTCTGGTGTCAACATGGGCTTCTATTGGAAATCTCAAGGGCATATTATCAAGCCCATTATCCCCGCGTTAGCGGCAGGTTTCTGCCGCTAAAGCGGGGATAATTTTTAACGCCGCTAAACCGGCGATAATTTTTAACGCCATCCTTGATAATATGCCCCATTGTTCTGGGAAATGTTGCTTGCTTTGTTATGTGTGTTTGCTTCTGGTGGAGTCTGTGTTCTTGGGTGCTCTTTGTGTTGTTGAAATGCATGCTCTTTTTTCTCCAGTGTATGCTAGTTACTGGAAATTCTGCTTATTATTAACATTTGTGCCAGCTCAAGGTAGATGTCATTGTAATTGCATTTATAAAGCACTTACTACCCCTGATGACGACTCAAAATGCTTTTCGGCGAGAAACACACAAAAAGTATTAGTAGTGAATTAGTATAGGGAAATTTGAAATTAATCTGAGCGACGGACATGTGAGTATGTTGGTTGGATTAAAAAGGATAGCGGAGGGATAGACGAGGGAAGGGTCTAATAAGAGTTTTTTTGGGCGATCATAGCAGTAGGAGGAGGATTGGGATGAGTAAAGGAGGGATGGAGGAACGAAGAGTCTCTAGAAGTAAATGAGGGAGAAAGATGAGGTATCGGATGAGTCTAGGAGGGATATATGAGGCATGGATTTAGAAAGGCTTGTTTGGGAGATCTGAATATCAACAGAGGCTTGAGAGGATGCAAGGAGGGGTAGAGGAGGGACGAGTCTAGAAAGGGTTATTTCGGGGATCATAGTAGTAGAATAGGATAAGGCATGAGTCAGACAGCCAGTGAGTAGAGGTAGAGGATATATTGAGAGAGGGACAGGGTGAGATACAGGTTAGTGCATTGGAGATGCTGAATTAAGATTAAAGTAATACATATAAAGATGCCTAAGTACATGGAAGGTATATATGTATAAGGAAGGTAATGTATTTAGATTTAAGTTGTATTTAATAAACTCAGACTTTCATGTGTTGCTGTACTTTGAGCTAATTTATTTTTGTATTTTTTTCCCTTTATTTATGCAGTGACCTATATACATGTTAAACATAGAATAATATAGCCATAAGTCAAATGTACATTTGTTAAGCAGACCTAATGAGTATCTATATATTTTTAGGCATAATTATTACTATACACATTTATACAAAGGAATACACATATCTAGATACACACATATAATCCAAATAAATGCTTATATACACAGGGATTTGCTTTACATTTAAGTTTGAGTATATTGGTTATGTGAGAAAGAGCCAACTCTAGAGCAGTATTCTGAAGATAAGGAAATTATCAGTGGATCTTATGTTTGGGGGTAAAGAGTTCCATAGTTTGGCTGCTTGAACAGAGAAGGATCTGCCACCTAAGTTTTGTTTTCTTGTTTGGTGGGATTTTCAGGCGAGGTGCCAATCTAGAGCGGAAGTACCTTGGTTGAATGTATTTTCTGATTTTGGTCCTGCTGAAGAGCAGCCCTGTTCCATGTATCGCTTTATGCGACATTACGACATAAATTCACAAATTTTGCTGCACAAAAATGGAAATTTCGCTGCATTATTGCGGCATTTTAATTTCATTTCTTTTTAGCCTTAAATAAATGGAAACTGTTTTAGCAGAGCATCTCACTTAGAAATAAATAAAGTGCCTGAGAGTGTTTGCTATATTCTTCTTTGTGGTAACATTCTGGATCATAGGTCTCTAATCATCCTCTTTTCTGTGGGACTGTGCTGACTTGGGGCTGAGAGTTTGAAGCCCCGGAGCCATCTGCTGGAGAACACCATGTTTTGAAACATAACCAGATTGGTTGAGGAAAATCGTAATTGCTTAGTGAAACTGTCTTCGACAAAGCGAGTAGGTTTGGCTCTTGTATGAAACATGCATGAAGAGGTACACAACAAATAGGTACAAATGCACAGATCATAACACATGCAAAGAGGCCAACTCCACCCATTTTAATGAAGCACAGCTAACATTAAAGCACATAGCCAATCAAATGGCACAGTTTTTTTGCTGTCTGCTGGAGACCTTCTTTGCAGCCAAAAGATAAATATATCATTGCGCTCCTAGCTGATTTCACGATTATTTAACGAATCGCAAAATCGCAAAATGCTGAAGGGTCTGGTCATTACCCTGAATGCTGAAAGACACACAATGAGATCTATCGAGGTCTGTCAGCGGGCGCATATACACAGGGCCACTGAAATTATGTGATTGTGCGGCCACAGCAATTTTCGCCTAATTATGGATCTGGTGCATTTGCCACATAATCCATCGTCTGCAGCATAATCTGCAGATTAGAAAAAATAATTCCATCTAGCTCAAACAGTTCAAAAGTTACTAAAAATGTGATGATGTGTTGCGGCGCAGTGGAAGGCTCTTTGCAAAGCTGGACTAGTCTCCTTTCCATTGCTTATTACTGTATTTTGATGTTAAACTGGTACTAATGAGGTGCATGCACAACAAGGAGCATCAGAGGGAATAAACCGGTCAGGTCGCCCTCCACTCAAAGGTTCCATCAACAAAGGAACCTGACTGTTATATGACACACAAACTTTCTTAAGAAACCGAAGGTTCAGAATGTCCCATGTAAAAAAAGGGGTTATCCTTACCAAATGTAAAGTTCACCAATTTGACCCGATTAAATCCATCCCCAATCCCTTAAACAGTCTATCAGTGGAAGAGGAAAGAAAAAAGGTGTTAAGGAAAGCAAGTACCTCACGTAAGCATCACCTCGGGAGCTGCTGGTTGGTACTCACCAGTATAGATGTATATTGAACTGAGAGTGACCCCTCATATAATGAAGGGAAAGGGGTACAAATTACAGATATCCACAAGACAATCCCTATGCAACTACACAATGGTACACTACTATTACACAGTATCACACAGATATGATTGAATTCCAAAGTTTGTCACATTTATTAAAAAAGGTTTACATATATCACGATTAAAATCGATCCTCCGTTGTTTCACAACATTTTAAAAAACACATCATTTGAACATTTATGAAAAAAATACAAATCAAAATACAAATAACAACCTGTTATGAGCCCGCATAACAGAAAACATAAACAGACAGTGAACTTTGTCATTAGTAACACAGCCTATATGACCATCAATTTGAATCCGTAGTTCGGGATATGTACAACCCACTTATATCTCCAATTCTCTACGGCGGTCCCTTGGATTATGTGTATAACTTGCGTCGACGCGTTTCGATGGTTTTTACATTATAGAGCCATCTTTATCAAGACGATTCATAGGCTTTTATTCATACCGGCTCGATTCGAACCTATAAAGACATAAATACTTTTAGTGAACTTAATAAAAGTTCTACTAGCAAAGACATACGATGCTACATCAGTATTCATAGGTGTTTTACTAGTTATCTTATATTGCTAAATACCTTTTCCTGCATCCCATCGTCCCTGCAGTTACATATTGTTGCCAAAGGTGCTCCCCTCAGTATTCGTTCCCTCATTGACGGTTCTCTGATGTATCTATCCAATCTAATTAAACCAAACCGCTAGACACCCTGCATAATCCCAACATGCTAGGTAAATGCCAGAGTTATTCGTGCTAATAAATCTAAATCTAAAAAGTGCCTCAAGTGGGGCGTATCGGCTAAATGTTACTCTATGAGTCTACATTGCCTGCACCTCTTCACAATGGCTATCCCCCGTGATGTATACTAATTGAGGGATCTACTCCTCACCTTTTTAAGTCTTTTCCTGGGCTTTGACCAAACTTCGTATAAATGTTGTTAGCTTTGGTCTTTAAAGGCTCACTATTTTTAGTTGAAAACAGGGGTGGGAGCACACTGCTTCACCTCCCAGCAAGGTTCGCCCCTGGCATTGTGGTAATTGCAGTTTCTGTTACTTGCTTGCTTCAAGAGTGTTCAAGTGTTTTGCCACAGTTGGCGCAGATAGTGCTGATCTCCGAACACCTGGTTCTGGTTCTTTAACCGTCATCAGTAGAGATTAAAGTCTTTCAAATATGGGGTTTGCTGAGTAGGCTGCCAACATCTTTCTCAGGTCAGGTACCTCTCACAGGGATGCGGGTGCTTCATCCACAAGCTTGTCAGCTCAATGACTCACGGGAGTACTATTAAATAGGAACAGGGGTGGGAGCACACCGCTTCACCTCCCAGCAAGGTTCGCCCTAGGCATTGTGGTAAATGCAGTTTCAGTTACTTGCTTGCTTCAAGTGTGTTCGAGTGTTTCGCCACAGTTGGCGCAGATAGTGCTGATCTCTAGACACGTGTTTCTGGTTCTTTAACCGTCATCAGTAGAGATTAAAGTCTTTCGAATATGGGGTTTGCTGAGTAGGCTGCCAACATCTTTCTCAGGTCAGGTACCTCTCACAGGCATGCGGGTGCTTCATCCACGAGCTCGTCAGCTCAATGACTCACAGGAGTACTATTAAACAGCAACAGGGGTGGGAGCACACCGCTTCACCTCCGAGCAAGGTTCGCCCCTGACATTGTGGTAATTGCAGTTTCAGTTACTTGCTTGCTTCAAGTGTGTTCGAGTGTTTCGCCACAGTTGGCGCAGATAGTGCTGATCTCTAGACACGTGTTTCTGGTTCTTTAACCGTCATCAGTAGAGATTAAAGTCTTTCGAATATGGGGTTTGCTGAGTAGGCTGCCAACATCTTTCTCAGGTCAGGTACCTCTCACAGGCATGCGGGTGCTTCATCCACGAGCTCGTCAGCTCAATGACTCACAGGAGTACTATTAAACAGAAACAGGGGTGGGAGCACACCGCTTCACCTCCCAGCTTACTGGGAGGTGAAGCGGTGTGCTTCCACCCCTGTTACTGGTACTCACCAGTATGCCCACGTTTCTCATCATCAGTAACTTTCTTATCTGTGTAGAGAAAGGAAAAGTGTCCAGTGTAAACTATCAAGGGTGAATAAATGAGTAAATTAAAGTATGCACCAAAAAGTTCTGTGTCAAAGAAAAAAGAGACCCCATACTGTGAAAAGGGGTACTATTCTCTGATTAAGATAGAGTTATGACTCACACGTTCCTATTTTATTCCATGGTGTGAACCTACTCAAATTTGAAACCAAATTGCATGTTTCGAACCACTTTAAGATTGGCCAACATGTTTCATTGCCAATCTTCTTTAAGGCAATTTCTTCAGGGCTCGGGCCAGACTTCACCACACTGG
Source organism: Triturus cristatus (assembly GCF_964204655.1). Taxonomy (NCBI): domain Eukaryota; kingdom Metazoa; phylum Chordata; class Amphibia; order Caudata; family Salamandridae; genus Triturus; species Triturus cristatus. The sequence continues at coordinate 1,166,919,211 of NC_140584.1, read as the reverse complement.
ATCTCAAAAAAATGTAATACCCCGGGTGACTGGTAAACAAAGAGAAAAGAACAGAACAAATGTAAAAATACCAACTAGTCAGGACACCCAAATTTGCGTCCATTAACACACATCATGATGGTAATTTATATGATGCCACATTCACAATATATTTCCAGGTAGAGGCCATCAAATGTCATACCCCCTACCCGCCATATTCAAAAGTAATTCTCGATTCATAGGACCCTTGCGGCACAGTCTGCTGCCCCAAGAGCACGCGCTGCAGCCACCAGCGTGGCATCTTGGGGTATGCTTGTATAAAGAGATTCAATATCTATGGTTACATATGTCCAAAAATGTCAGTAGTATCTTGCACATAATGAAGGTTGATTTACAACCGACTCCCTCAAAAAAAAGTCAGCAAACTGGGACAATCTAGGACAGACTGGATCCCTGAAACTATCGGGCGTTCTGATGTAAAAAGCCGGTATCCTGGGTTTAGAATTTACCAAAAATTCAGCTTCCTTAAAAGTCATCAATTTTTTACTTTTTGCCTGATGCACCATGGTCTTAATGAGGTCTAAAAGTTCAACCGCTGGATCCCTAACAAGGGGTGAAAACTACCAACCCCTTGTTAGGGATCTGACGGTTGCTGACTTGTTTTTGAGGGAGTCGGTTGTAAATCAACCTTCATATGTGCAAGATACTACTGACATTTTAAACATTCTCACTGAAGTAGAGTTCGATCCTACACACCAGTTCTTGGTAACCATAGATACTGAATCTCTTTATACAAGCATACCCCAAGATGCCACGCTGGTGGCTGCAGCGCGTGCTCTTGGGGCCCAAGACTGGTTTTATGACACTCCCCAATCGGTTGTACTTCAGTGCGTTGAATTAGCTCTGACTAGAAACTACTTCAGCTTTAAAGATCAGTTGTTTTTACAAGTGTCCGGAACATCGATGGGGGCAACTTTTGCGCCAAGCTTGGCATGTATCTATGTGGGTCAATTTGAAGAGAACTACATCCACCATGCATCAAACCCCTTCCAGAGGAATATTTGCCTCTGGAAGAGGTATATTGATGATGTGTTGTGTATTTGAGCGGGACATGAGGCCAGTCTAATGGAGTTCCTGACATGGAATAATGGATTGGACAGGTGTTTAAAGTTTACTTGGACAGCCAGTAAGCAGGCGGCAGTCTATCTAGACCTGGACATTTTTACAGTGGATAACAAACTATGTACCGCGGTCCACCAAAAGCCCACGGACAGAAATTCACTGCTGCACTAGCAATCGTATCATCCGAGGGCACTGCGGGACAATCTCCCTGTAGGACAGTTCCTGCATTACCACGGGAACTGTTCCTCAACGGATCACTATAGGGAAAAATCCGAGCAGTTGGTGCCCAAATTGGAACAAAAGGCTTACCCCTGCAGGATGAGTTCAAGAGCTCGTAAGAGAGCTTTAAATACACCGCGTAATGCATTGTTGGAAAGAAATGATAAAAACAATAATGAATGCTTGCCAATAGTCACGACTTTTGACCCGTTATCAACCAAAATACGAAAGGCCATTAGGAAGCATTGGTCACTGATATCCGCATCTGATTTTAATATGCCACCACCTAGATTTGTGTTTAAAAGAGCTACCAATTTGAAAGATAAGTTGGTTCATACCCGTCAGGTGCAATGCATCAAATATTCAAACATCCTGCCCGGACATTATCCCTGTGGGAGTTCCTCAGTGTGTGACCTTACAGAAAGATCTAGGAGTGTGCAGGTACTGAATGGGAAGACATGGCATCTCAATAAATTCAGCAACTGCAGCACTACCAATGTAGTGTACAGATTGACCTGTGAATGTGGACTACACTACATTCGTCTAACCACACGAAAGATCAAAATACGAATTTAGAAACATCTGAGCACTATAAAAGCTGGAAAACTAACCACACGATTGGCTCGCCACTTTCACGAACAACGGCACAATTTCAGAGCATTAAGATGGACATTGCTAGAGCGAGTGATGGGTGATGCATGTAGCATAGAAGGGACGCTAGCGAGGAAGGAGGCCCGTTGGATTTTCTCTGAGGTCTCAATGATTCTATAGAGTGGAATAAAATCAGCAAATGAGCCAGCGCTGAGACAAAATCGGCCATACTCTGTATATTGAAATCGTGAAAGTGAACTGCCTTACTATGGATATCAGTGGCTGTGGTTATGTGAATGATGACACATTCGCTTTGGTGTCCTTCATGAGAATCTGTCTTGTGAGAATAAGACTTGATTCATCTTGATGGCGTCTTAATTATCTAATGACGCACTTCCATTCAACACTCAATAAGAGTGATTAGAAATGTTGGGGTATAGTTGTGTATCCCCGTAAGTTGGTTTGGTATACACCCTGTAATGTTATACACAGGAAATTATTAACAAGACCATTAGAAGGTGGCACGCTTGTGAGGACCAATGTGACATCATTATACAAGAATGATTGTGTGTATAAAATAGCCAAGCTTTTTTTTTTTAAACTCCAAATTTAAACTGGTTGACCTGTGAAAGGCTTCTTTTGCAGTTGTAGCTTTACAATTGTCAATGAATCATTTTCTATAATATTTAAGAATCCAGCAAGAAAAGGTTGAGTTAATATTGACGAAAACTTTTGATTATGTATGGATAAATACTGGGTTTCAAAAGCATATTTATGTAAGTTGGTTATGTATATTTGCTGCAACGTTACACATAGAAAAACACTTCCAAACCATTATAAGTTGGAGCGCACGCACGGGCCAACGTGACATCAATATACGTAAGGTCACGTGGTTCGGCGGTGTATTTGAAGCAGCTCGCAGTGAAAACAAATAAGGCTGGGACGAGATAACGCAGTACACGCGTCTGAAACTCGGTAAGGGTATGTGAGGCAGCATGGTGGGCGTTGAGAGTATCTTGTGGCCCGGTACTGAGAATGCTGTGCACGTTACCGAAGGTGGGGGGTTGAGTTCTGCACGCATGTAGCCTGGAAGAGACGACTAATGGTGGCATTGTTCCCAGTGTAAAACGAAGGCGTGTCATAGGTGTTGCATGCACATTTTAAAGGTAGTATGTCAAGCGGTGTGATAGACTGAAGGTATAATTTTGAAATTAGGGGGCACACTGCTTAAGGCTGATGAGCCTTAGTAGGATTGGAAAGTAGTAAGATTGTCTCTCGTTGTAAAACGATGACTCTATGAAGTGCTCCATGTACATTAACCTATGGGTTTGCATGCTCTCTGGGTCACTGGGCAGGAATTTTGATTAATGTGATGTTGCCTGTATAAAATTCGATTCAATGGTGGACTCTCACCATAATCAGAGAAAGGGTGAAAAAAATTGTACATATACTTGCAGGTAAACAGATGGCAACGGACTGTGCCGGTATGACATTTGATGGCCTCTACCTGGTAAATATATTATGAATGTGGCATCATATATATTGCCATCATGATGTGTGTCAATGGACGCAAGTTTGGGTGTCCTGACTGTTAGGTATTTTTAAATTTGTTCAGTTCTTTTCTCTTTGTTTACCAGTCACCCGGGGTATAAATATTTGTTGAGATCCAGTGTGGTGAAGTCTGGCCACGAGCCCTGAAGAAATTGCCTTAAAGAAGATTGGCAATGAAACATGCTGGCTCATCTTAAAGTGGTTCGAAACATGCAATTTGGTTTTAAATTTGAGTAGGTTCACACCTTAATCAGAGAATAGTACTCTTTTTCACAGTACGGTGAGTCCCAACCAGCAGCTTCCGCGGTGATGCTTACTTGGGGTACTTTCTTTCCTTCACGCCTTTTTTTCTGTCCTCTTCCACTGATACACTGTTTAAGGAATAGGGGTGGATTTAATCGGGTCAAACTGGTGAACTTTACATTTGGTAAGGATAACTCCTTTTTAGGTCTCGCCTGCGTTGCAGCGCATGCGTTGCTTCGCCTTGGCAGGACATATTGTCGTTGCTTTTGTGTCGGGCTTCTCTGGAAGCGGGGTTGGTGTCCGCCCTTAGGCCCCGCCCACCCGGACTGGAGATTTGAGTCGCGCACGCTCGCGCACAGTGTCTCTTCCAGGCACCCGTGTTTATTTTTGCATCACGCTTTCACTTAAGGTGAAAGCGCAATGCATATATAACAAGCGGCAGACACGCGTGATGATGTGCACGGCGCCTGACGATGGTTGCCTGTGTCACAGGGCTCCCGGCTCCTATAACTCGAGCACTACCCTAGCATTACAGTTTAGCAACTGTGCCTCCATCTTGTGAATGCACCATGCATTTTCTTTGCTGTTTGCTCTCAGCCACCGATCAACTCTCCTAATAGCGCAGATGTTTTTTCACTGAATATTTCATATCGTGTGCTTGTAGTACCTTGTTCCCCCATGCCATTTCAGAGTGGAAGGGGCCGGGAAATGCTGATTCCACATTTAGAACGACATTGATTCATAGCTCAGCGCTGTCCGGTCCAGCCCCGTCCACACACTGCAGAGCCTAGCGCCGACACCTTGCGCGCACCTTTGGAAGAGGTCACAAAGTTATGTGCTTCTGGAGCATAGCTGCATAATGGGAACTACTAGATTGAAGAATATATGTACTGCAGTCTCACTGGTGGAAGCCTGTCTCGAAAAAAATTATACCGGCTCAACTGCGGAAGATGACTCCTTTTTCGTAGGATTCTTCTAATCAAAGACGTCTGCGTACAAAGGTCTAGTTTCACGTTTACCATCGGCGATAAGAGCGAAAACAACCATCTTGAATATGAAATAAATCTGTCCGGTAAACTTTTGGGATTCATTTGTCTCGTGCTGATGGTATACTTAATGTGGATCTCAGGTATTGTTCATATTACTGTTCGTCTTACATAATGTAGGATTACACTTGTATGACTTGGTAAATCACCACTGAATATTGATTTGTTTTATGTGCAGATCTGCTCACGGAGTTGCATGTGCTGCGTGACACAGAAGTGCCATTCAGTGTTGTTGAATGTGTGCTTGGGTGATTTTTTTTGGGGAACCCTGGTTGCTTGCTTTTGAAGTCTTTCTCTTTGGTAACCGAAGAGTTCCAGTCACGTGTAAGTTATACAAGGAGAGCAGTACCTGCCCTTGTGAATAAATTAATGTATTTTAATTTCACTATAGGGTTCTTTCTCCTGGGCTAACAGCCCTTATGGGCAAGTAACCAAGTCATTAAACAGGATGCGGTGGAGAAGGATCTATTTTAATGGCGTGTGCAGTGAAACCTTAATATCAGAGAACAACGTGTAAATCAGCGAACAATGCCCCTCAGTGCGAGGATGCTGGGGGTGAAGGGGCTCTCGCAGCCCCTCTAGTTCCAGCTCCACCACCTGGGAAATAAAACTTGAAACCCTGTTTTTCTTAAGTGAACAAAGCATAGGCCTCTCAGGAGCCGACCAGCGGAATAATGTTTACTCTTCGCTGAATATGTCAAATGATGGCTGCATTGATGGAATACGTTAAAAACAATTGAGACAACCGACTACAATTCACCTCGAGGGTCCGGCTTTACAAGCACAGGGGGACGAGTTCAGAGACGTCTGTGGGCAGAAACGGAAGAGGTCGTAGAGTTTGAGTTTGACCCTTCTATAGGGGATGATTCAGGACATGTCACAGTTAGGGAAGGTTTGTTAAAGCACCGCTGTGGTTAAAAGACTGGGTGAAAGAGAGGATGAGTAAGTGAGGAGAGGTTAGAGAAGGCTGTAAGAAGACTATTAGGGGTCGGAGAAATGACCAGGCATGACATACATAAGGGGGTCAATGAGACAAGGGCATTGGGGGACGGGGAGCTCGGTTTAGGGAGCCAGTCTTTGAAGTTCGACCTAGAAGTATGAAAAATAAGGCAGCAAAAGTGAGTGCTGCGTTATATATGATCCAAACATGTTTGCTTGGGCAGTTCATGGAAAAAGTAAAAAGCTCTGTTCGGCGGATGAACATAGTGTTATGTGGAACAGAAGAGAGGAGCAAGGAGGCCGAGAATAGTTCTGAATAAAGCAAGGAGACACATCCTCTTTAGCTATGTGACTACAATGTAAACATGCAAGGATGGAATTAGGAGTTTCATCGAAAGAGTGGGGAAATGGAGAGTCAAGAAAAGCGGAATTGAATTAGTGATTTTTTTGAGCATCCTTAGCGGTAAGTAATGACTAGGCTGCGTAAATACACTGCCATAGAATTAATGGCGGAAAGGGAGAGGGGGGTATTAAGACATTTATAAAAGAGAGTGTACTGTGGAAACGTGCATACTCCAAGATGGAACAGCAGTGACACCAGATGGGAAAACCATTATTCTTGTTTGCTCAAACTCATAAAGTACTTCCTTAAGATGGTCCTCACCTGAAATTCCTGCTATAGTTTGTTTTTGTTGCTCAACTGTCTCAGGGTAAGAACTAAGAACCTTTTTAGTCTGCCTTTACAAGACATTACCAGCTAAGTCTATTCAGCTTTTCATCTTTTAGGTTCATAAACTAATTACTAATTAGACTGAGGGATAAGTTATGCTCTTACTTAGAACAAATAAGAACCAAATTAAGATCTTACAATTATATTAGTAGTGGAAATGTGTAGACTGGTGGAAGTCTGAGTCTCTTCTGCACAGGATGCTTTGCCAAAGGGTGATTTTTTGTTAGAGAAGTGAATTATGCACACATTGACAGCTCCAGGCATGTCTTCGGACATTGGATGCACTTAAAATATATGACAGCTTTGCATTCTAGTACTTCTGAGAAGAACCGGTATGCTTCCCGTACAGACGCCCCCCTCCCCCAATCCCATGGTATGTTTTTGTCATATCCCTAGTGAGATCTGGAAGAGTCGGGCCCCCTCATCACATTCTACAGAAACCCCATCATTTTGCGTTACGTCACTGGAGGTATACTGTGTTATCTGCGTACAATATGAAGTGACAACAAGTTATCTTGCTCCTTTCTTAATTTTTCCTTCCTTTCCTCCACATCCTGTTGTCACTGAGCGCCCCAAGGTGGATTTAAGACTTATGCAAGCTATATTAGGACACTGCGTGATGTAACATCATATTGTCTTTTCTCCCCAGTAACTTATTATTCATTTTTTGCTTTCTCTCAGCCTGCGTCCTTCTTTTCCCTGCGCAATGTGACACGGCCTTGTAGTCATATAAGCACTATACAAGGGCGCGAAATGCTCTGTAGTGAGAGAAAGTTAAACATTAAAGCACATTCTGAGTGTAGTGATGGTAAGTATTGAAACACACCATGACTTCTTCAGAGTGGCAGATGCTGGCATGCGGGTCTCAGTACAGAACAGGCATTTGCAATTCAATAGGTCTAGCATTTGCAAGAACTTTTTTGCTATTGGCATTGTAAATGACAATGACTTTTATTTATACGTTTTGAAAACCTACAAGCAGTGCATAAACACACGCTTTGTACTTGTAGTTATTGCATATGAGAAGCAAGGCCGGCAGTAACTGTGCCTCTTCTACTGTCCCCTTGGTTCTCGTAAGGAACGACTATATGTAGTGCGTGTTTACGCATCGCTTGCTGGTTTTCGAAAGACATAAATAAAAGGCATTGTCATTTACAATGCCAATAGCTCAAACACTCGCAAATGCGAGACCTATTGCATTGCAAATGCTTGTTTTACATGGGACATTCCGGACCGGACCCGACTGGTAATTGATTGAAACCAGCGGTTGGGGGAGTATACTAGAAGAATACCTTTCGGTCTCTTAAAGTTTGTTTGTCCTACAACGGTCAGGTCCTTTTGTTGATGGAACTAATGAGGTGCAACCAATGCCCACAGAGTGTTACCAAGTGTAAATGTGATGAAATAATTAAGTAATACTATTACAAAAAGTGCTGGCTTATGCCGCATCATTTGCCCATCTTGCTGTATAATTTACTCAAATCTGCCGCATAATTTGGCCCTCTTCTGCTGCAGAATTCCAGTGGCCCTGCATATACATTTTAAGTAAAAGTGATAAGACTCATTATCCCTTAGACACTACTCAGTTTAATGTACTGATAAAAATCAGCATTACATCCTCCTGGTAATTTACCAATCCCATGATATGCTCCCAAAGGGAGCATATCATGTGCTCAGAATCCTGATTAAATACATACAACTAATGTGGCAGAACACAGCATGCAATATACGTCACTAAATCATGAAAGGATGAGGATCTGCAAAGCTGCACTGAAAACGCTGTTTTCATCACACCTAGAATTGATGTGGGGACTTTATGTCTCTGCCACGCTTGCAGTTGGTTATGCAGTCTTTTTTTCTTTTATTTATGTCCCTCTCTCCATCCCAGAGAGGATGTTGGAAGATGTTTCTGGGGCTCGAGAGGGCGAGTCTTGCTATCTGCTCCTTCACGCTGATTCCCTCGTCTCTGCTCTCTCCTGCAATCCTTTTCTCCTTGGATAGCTGCCCATTGCCACATGTGAGAGTCTGGCCGATTCCTATTGTGCTACCTCCACCGTCCATTCTCTGAATGACCCCCGCTACTCTGCCGAGTCATCCTTCTCCATCTCTGAGCGCCCATGGGTCAGCTGACATGCAGTCTGGGTCCTTTCATGTCTATATATATATAGAGAGAAGGATTCCCCTAATTACTTATAGGCCCAAGAGGAGGGGAGAGAGTAAATACATAGAAAAAAACTATTATCTGACCTTTCCAATTTTTCAATAGTAATCACTTAAATATAGACATTCCCCAGAACAGTATTACATTGCAGAAGCAACTTTTTTTTCTCATCTTTTTATTGTTATAGTTTTTTACAAAAACATTCATATGATATTTTTTACGTATGAATTATGCATAATTTTTAGATATTTTTATAAAAATATTTCCACATGGAGTTGAGTTCAAACAATCAATAAAAATGAGAAACAAGAGAATTTACTCAGCTCCTTAGTTTAGGAAAACAGTTTAAAGAAAATCATTTTTTGACAGAAACACATTTGAAATACCCCCAATGGAAAAGCACCATCACACTATCATTCTCACCTGTCATACTACTCATACATGCCATCAATCACACCACATAAGAAAATAGCTGAAAACCACATCTGATTTGAGATCCTGCTTAAATTTTAGTCCATAAATTTAAGAGTCTTAAATGAGCAAAAAATATCTTATTCAATATGTTGGCAGATGATTCTTCTATGGATCTCCCAGATGTGTGATCACTGGTCTACGCACGTTTCGGAGACTAAATACAAATTTCGTGTCTCCTTCTTCAGGACCAACAGTTAAGGAATTTCTTTATCATTTTCTTTTTCGACCTGGCGAGACTTGGATGGCGTTATCTCTTTGAAAACTATTAGAATGAAATCTCTTGCTCTGAAATCCCTATAAATAGGAACCTTTATAGGAGAAAACAAGAAGCCTTTACTCATACTCCCTGTGGAATTATGTGTCTAAACCACCTAGATGGAATTATGACACTTTCATAGAAAGTGAGGCTACTTCCTTTCAAAGAAAGAAAAAACTGGATGTTCAATTGGTTATGACACATTGTTCCCTCTATAGACTAACTCAATAGAGGAATCAGATTCAAAGAATATTTGTATTGGATGACACGAGCCTGGAACACGGATCAGACTATCTTGAACGAGACAGCATCCTTCCATAGAACCCCCGTTCATTGCCGCACAGATGATAAAGAAATTCCTTAACTGTTGGTCGTGAAGAAGGAGACCAGACAATTTCACAGACCTCTTTGGTTGCTAGACCCTGATGAACACAAGTCACAAGTCACCCAACAGACAAGTTGGCCCTGACTACCTTGTGTTCTGGTGCCAGATTTGGAAAGAGCCTTGCCTTCACTTGCTGCCCCCTGGGAAACACACAATGTCCATGCTCTGGCCGCAACGCTTCGATGCCCTCATGTAGCATCGAACCCCATGTCAAATAAGAGTGCCAACTCCAACTAAATAAACCTACACCTTGACCATGGGTGGAGTCTAGCTCTCCCCAAAGTTCTGCTGTTGTAACCCACGGTTACGCCTCCTGTCAGTTCAATTTAGTAATTCATGGCACTGACCACCACAAGGGCCTGCTACAGGGCTGTGTAAATGCGGCCCAGGGTGACCTTAAACAATCGGCTTGGTGTGGATGGGGGCTAACATTACCTGGCTGAAGTGCAATCCCTTTGACAATCACTCCTGACCAGATGTGCCAATGCAGGTAGAAGCAAGGGTTAAACAGCCCGCCTTACTGCCTGTCCCAGTTATCTGAGTAAATTTGTGAAAGATGCACGTTTGAGCTGGCAGCTGATACTGTTACTTACGCCTGCAAATGCTCTGCTCAGAGCAGCCCGCTAGACAATGGCTTCCATTGAAAGGCGGTGCCAACAGACCTCCAAGCACTTAAGGCGGTACCTCTGAGTAAGGCTCTAATCTAAAAGATGCCCTTTGCATCGGATGCCCCTAGGTGGCTAGGCAGAGACTTTGGCTTATCCCAGAGGCAGTGTGAATTTAATGTGCCAAACGCACTCCCACAGTGGCACACTACAGAAGAGACTCTATACCGGTTTATTTTAATTACATTTCGTATCGTCCCTACAAGAGAGACTTGGTACCATCTGCCCCTATTACCCTGTGCCACCAAAACTCATCATGACATCACAGGGATTACATAACTCCCTAGGTCAATCGGGCCACCGTCCTATAGCTCAGGAGTGTAAAGTCTTTTTAACGTAGCCAACCGACGGTTTGTATGCAAGTGACTGCCCCCCTTATGGTACGACCAAACCAACGGTGAAGCAATGGGAGCACGTGGCCTTAAGCAACGGGTGTCTTTGTGTACTGGAAACATTAATTAACCACGCAAAGAGCCATGGACATCCCCTTAAATGCGAGTCACCAGATTGTCAAAGAAATATTGATGGATTCAAGACATAGGCGCCATCCACACTACTGAATTAAAATTGGCGAGAATAGTTCTTTGAAAGAAAAGCATTGAATGAATCGCTCATCAGGTCTACCTTGCTGAGAAGGATGGAGCAATGTCCAATACTGGTATTAGTGAATGAAGACATTATTCATTCATGTGCAGCCAAAGTGAGAAACACTGCCCCCAAGTGGCCTTCCCACTTTATGGCACCCTGGCCGTACAAATTGGTTTAACGCACCAATGATCAACACGAAAATGATATACTGTTTTGCCCCACTTAGGGCACCCTGTCCGGTCGCTGCCAAGGCAGACGCCCGCAACGCAAATTGAAATCAAGTCTGTCATGTCATAGTCACTACCTCTGGCATATTCTCATAAATCGCCAATATGACTGACACCGCACTCTCATCCCATGCTTAGTGTGATCTTGGCCCACTTCAGTGTGAGCAGCGCCCCGCGATGCATACTTGGCTTCATGGTCGCTAATGCACACGTAAACTACCCTAGTTGTTCCTTGCCGCTGGGTCATCCTACCCTATGGAGCCCCTCAGAAAGACATGGGATCATTATATCACCCTCAACACTTAAGCTTAAATCTTTGCTTAGCATGGTGTTGAAGGCGGTGTGTACAGCTTCCACCTGGTCCCGAACACAGCGTGAAGAGATCCAGCTGGACCTGGCCAATATAAAAGACACCAACAGAGCTGGGGGAGCCCTGAGCAAGCTTCAAGGATTGTTAAAGAGTTACAACTAATCTGCAGGGCTACCCAGCTTGCTCAGGCAATGTGCCGAGTATTGCCTGGTATTTAGCCGCTATGTCATTGCCTCCCTATATTTACTACAAAAGGAGCACTACACCTACAACAAGCCCTTCTGTTGGCTTGGTCAATGTTTCTTAGTTGCATAAGGTAAATAAGCCACAATTATAGCTTTCTTGCATAGCCAACCGAGAGCTAGCCGCCCCCGTCCATGGCTGCCAAGGTTTCAACTGCTATGTGTGACATTTCCATCATTTCGGTGCACTATGAGTGACATTTAAAGACTATGAATGACACTTTCTTGCTAGCAATCAAACAATGAAGATGAGGGAGACATACCGATATCAGTAATTACGCCCATTTGACCAACAAGAAACTCTAAGAACGCCAAGGTTTAAGGCTGCTTTTGTGAGACATTCCCGAGCTCGGAGTGTGCATGTGTGTGACATTAACATATATGCAATACTTTGGGAGGCAAAGTGCCTGATATGGTATGAGACTGACGTAGCTCAGATGGAGCAGAGTATCACAAATATACACAGTCAGTCTGAACAACCTGGCACCGTAAGTACAGGAGATGGGCGCATGCAAACTACAAGCCTTGCGTGATGTACACACCTTGCTCTGAGGGAGAAACCAACTCGTGCCGGCTTCGCCTTATACTGAGCACGTCACTCACTGACTCATGGTGCTCATCATCGAGCTGCACCCCAAAGGCCCCCCAAGCAACAGCTGCACCTAGAGAGAGCACTGCCCTCCCCTACCCGGGGACGGGAGGCCCGAATCTGCCCCTCCCGAGCGCAGGACACCAACCAGGCGAACAGCCCCAATATGGCTTTGGTGTAGTAGTATACTGAAAATGCAACAATTCTGGACAGGTGGAACTGTGGCAGGTGCCGACCCAGAAAGCGGTGGCCATTCTGAAACCGGAATGGCAGTGCTCAATCCTTGCGTTGGAGACAGGACAGACTCGTGTTGGCATCCACCCCACACTGGGCTTCTAAAATTGCCTTTTTTCCTCGTTCCAAGGAAATTGAGTATTAATGCCCCTACACAAGTCAGTCTGCTCTGCTCGTACCTTTGCGACCCATGGTGCTCGACAGCAATACCAGTGGTAACCCCGCTCTCCGCTTCAACCCGGGGGAATAAATTGTGATAAATTATTATTTCTGCTGTCTACTAAGATATTGCATATCCCAGGAGGGCTGCTAGGTCACCCGGAGGCTTTGTTACCCGCGACGGGTTTTATCTAATCAGAGCATTCCGGTGATTAGATGCATCATTTTTGTTCCCTTGGCCAAACTGTGCTCTGGCACACAGCATCAATTTGCCGCACAGCCCAAGGCTGGCTAATCCAGGTTCATGTGACCGGGACTCAGGGTGATGTCCCAGTGATAAAGTTGTGAAACAGAATAGGGTTCGAGGCCCAAGTTTCATCCCCCACGCCATCACCGGTCTCAAACTGCTGCTGGTGATAGGGTTACTGCTAGTGCCTCACTGCTGGACATCAATGACTGGGAAAGCATGTGTCATTAGTCCTCGCGCTACGAATGATGCATTCTCATCACAATTGGTGCCTGTGTCTCAACCCAGCAACCCAGGACACCCCTGTTTAAATTTTTCTCCTGTATCTAAAACACTAGAGCGAAACGAGAGCGGCAGTCTCAACATATAGGGGCAACCCTAAAATGTGCAGCTGGCTCTCTCTACCAACCCACCCCAACACACTCCTGGGAAGGGGAGGCTTCACGTCTCGGAGTGAACAAGGATGACGGATCCATCACGACTCACATGCGCTCCAGTTGTGTCAGGAACCTGTCTCACTGCCACCTGCACGATGTCACAAATGCTGCCCCTTCACACACTTACTGTCCGGCCAAGTGACTCAAACAGCAAGTCCCGCTTCATGCTGACAGTCGGTATGGCTATAACAGACATGGAACCACACACCGGCTCCCTGTTCAGTGCCGACAGGAAAGGGAGAAACAAGCAATGCACCGCCCAGGCACGCAGGCCGGACCCCGCAGTTGAAAAGGATGTTGCCGACCATGCAGCATGCTCCAGCGCCCGGATCCGCCGAAAACACATGGGTAAAGGGATCAAGGCGGGGCCTCCAGACACACTGGGCCTGTTCCTTATGCTGCGCCGGCAGCCTCGAGGGGGGGCGGACAAGGGAGGCTCGCGACCTCGCGAACACTCGGGCATGCGCCTGGGCCTGGAGAGAAGCATTTCTTTGCAGTGGAGCATCGCCTGCGATTAGTCGGCTACCTACACCGAGCCGCGACTGCCGCGCAAAGGCTCCTTAAAGCAAGAAACCATGCAACCTGCCCAGGATCACAGGATCCGCGTCGTGGCCCGGACAGCGCAACCTGTGGGCATGGTGGGGTGAAGGGACACACTCTGCCCGCCAAAAGGGCTGTGGCAAAAACTTGAACAAAATGTTTCCACACAGTTTCAACCGAGGAGGTGAGCATGCAAGTCAGACGGGGCAACCTCTGCCCCCAGCAGCTCTATGGTGAGAGAAACCAACTGTGCCTGGTATCCCCAGACAGTCTCCCCCCAAGTACCTCACCAGGCCGGTTCCGGGTAGTGTACAGCCAAAATGTGTGCAATAAGAGAGCCTATGGCACGGATGGAATGGGGGATGCGGTAACCAGTTTGCTCCGTACAGGAAAATGCATCTATCAGAAAACCGCATGCTAGCAGGTGTGCTCAATACTGTTGGGGGGATGGGTGATGCCTTTTAAATAAGTATACAATACGGCCTTCCTCCTACCCCACGCGCATCCCCGCTTCCAACTTCCGAGAGGCGACCAGTACTCCCCGCAACCATGGGACAAGGCTGGGCGGCGGACCCCTCCCCACCAATGCACCCTACATCTGCCCACAGGGCCAACAATAGAGGCGGATACGCCAGCGCCCAAGGTTGCCCGCCGCTCCACCGCAAGTTCTCCGGTCCACCCTGGACAAGGGAGAAACACCCGCTGAGGCACCCTCTCCCCCACACGGCATAACCCGCCCGGGCCATCAACAGTGGAAACCAAGCCAGCTCGGCTGCACTGGCGCAGGGCCTGGCCACTGGCAGTTCTGGCGATGGGGTCGAGCGACAGGAGCGGAGTTGTAGGCTGCCGGGGCCCCAGGACCGCATGGTACCTCACGGTGGCAGCACCCCTGCCGCCCCGACGTCGCAGCCCGGACCCAAGCGGTGGCGGCAGAGTTTGAGGAATCACATTTGTGTTAAACGTCATGTTTTGCATTTTTGTATGGCGCGAACTTGACCCAAAGGGCATTAGAAGGCTTTACAGAAGAAGCAGATTACTTTACATTTTTACAGGCAGAAAATCACAGTGCGTAACCAAGGCCGGTACTCGAACCTAATCTCCCAACCCCAGATTTGGGAGGCAGAGCATGGGCACTTAGGCCACCTGGCAGAGATTCTGAGACGACCGCCACATGCCGCTGTTGCCCGACGCACCACAATACCCCCGACTCACCCGTTGACAGCTGGCTAAAAACTCCTGGCATTGCAGTGGGATGCCGGGCCCTCAGCAACAATGCCCGCACCTGCCTGGGCCACCCACCCGTGCGCGCGCCCCCTCCGCAACCTGTACTGGGGAGGAAAGGGGGGAGCCTAGGCGAAGCCAGGCGGCCTGTGCGGCCGTGTACCCCCGGTGAGGCCTCCGGAGACGGAGAGACGTGATAGAGATCAGGGTGTGTATAATATTCCCACTACCACGGATAGAGTAATCTTACAGTTACACGCACATATATTCATCATACACTAGGGCCCATTTCACTAACATACGCTCAAATACTCTACCAGCAGCAATAAACCTGTGGAAAGAAAACTCCTAATCACCCTGCATCTATATCGAGGTCGATAAGACCTAGTTATTGAGACTGTCCATAAACATAATCTATACAACCTATACGAATAATCAAAATATAATACACAATAATTGACAAGAAATAATATCCAACACCATGTTCAAGTTATATTGCTTTATCCAAAATTAGTCAAATGAAAATCAAGCAGCATAAATCATTTTTCTCATAGTTACCTATTCTAGCTAAATGTCAGAACGGGTCAGGACAAGTCTCTCGGTAAAGTCTCTCAAGACGAAGTCCCTTCAGCATCAATCCTCAGCAACGTAGATTCAGTACGCGGCAAAGGCAAATGGCAAGTGGCAAGACCCTCTCTAGGCTAACAATTCTTATACTGAATCGAACAAAAGAAAGATACAAAGAAAAGTTGTAATGTCCGCTGGACCGCTGAGCAGAGCGAGAAGGAAAGGATGTAACATTGCTACATTCGAAAATCTCCGCTCAGGAAAAATCACAAAATAAAGACTACGGAACAGGAACCAAGAATCGCAAATGTATCTGTTAGTTCTACTTCTCCTCGGCAATGAGACCAATGCTCAGAGTCTTTCTCTAAGGCTCCTTTGTTTTCCCAAGGCTGCCAAGGACGTTCCATTTCACTCGAAGATTACCCCGGCTGCTGATGTCCTCATGGAAAATTTCACAAGGCAAGCAAGGACTGTGGTCAGCTGACTTCAGGACCATATTCAGCAGGGCTCTCTTCCATCACAGTTTTCTATTCTCAACTCGAGGCCAGGCTTACAAAATCGGCCATCTTTAACTAGGCCACCATAGGCCACAATAGACCATCTTAATTAAAAGAAACAAAAACAACGTTACCACAGCATAGTGATTAAACAGTGTTAACCCCACTAATACCCTTATGTGTATGCATCTATCTAGCACTTGCAACATAGAAAAGCATTAATTCGGAAAGCGTTTTGTGCTCAAAAATAAACAGCACATAGCAACGTTTAAACATGAAAACACGCACGTTATTTGATAAACAGCACATTTATGCGCACCCACGTGTAACTCTCTCTTATTAGGACAAACGGATTGATTAATATAAACACACTTTGCACAAGACAAATAATTAATTGCTAGTAATTAATAAAATTAATATGACAAATAGACATGCCAGAGCTTCAAAACCCAGCGAATTTTCAAACAGAAAACTCTGCTCCAGCAATTCCCCCTTTGGTGATTTTATCACCAAATAAACCCCCAAAAAAATTAGTGAAAATTTAGTCCCATTTTAGGAGAAATCGGAAATGTCTTTTTCCCCTTACACAACATTACACACCAGTCACTCTTTCATCATCCCTTTTTGTCTCTAAGTAAACACTCTCCCTTAATTCTTCTAATTCAATTTCTTGAGGTTCTCTTTTCAACCTCTTGTTTTTCTTTTCTTTATTCAATTTCTTCCTCCCTCCCCTGTTTTTACAACACACACACACCAATCTTATTATCAATAAAGCAACAATTATACAAGTTAAAGGAAACAATATTCTACCTATAATAGTACTACCTATTTTTGCAATAAAATCCTTAACAGCTATCATTTTATTAGCTATTTAAGTCCATAAATTCTCAGCTTCAAGTGGTACTAATTCTTCATGCAAATCAGTAATATTTTTGATATAGACCTTCAGGTCTTTGCTTTCGTCTGGAATGTAAGTGCAACAATGTTGAACTTTTAGCATTCCACAGACTCCACCCTCCTTGGCCAATAGAATATCAAGGGCAAGTCGATTTTGCATAGACATGGCACGTACGGCACTTAATTCCGTATTCACCAAAAGAAACCCTCCAGCGGTATTTGTTGATAAGCGATCAACCACTGTGGACAGTTTCCGAATTCCATAAGCATTCAAAGAAATTCCCACTGCTGGAATCAAAACTCCAAAAATGTCACCCACTATTTCAGACCAAGTTTCTCTCTTAAAACGCATTAGTAAATTAATATGTTCTACATCTGTTATTTTATCTATATGAAAAATCTTTGGAAAAACCAGGCCCACATAACACGTGCCATACCAATGGTCAGGCAACTTGTAATAAGCCTTGTTCCCACAAACATAATATACTCCTGGAAAAATTGTATCTTCTCCACCTCTGAAACCCCAACCTGTTGCAATGAAGTATGTATCATGGCACTCACTAGTCCCAACAAAATATGTATCATATTGGGATTTCCTTCTTGTAATACAAAGTTTACCCTTCTGTGGTGCATCTAAAGCTAAAGTTGGACTAGCCCCATTCTTCAACTCTTTTCCCATCTCAATGTCCCAAATTGTCTCACTCACTTTATATTTTCCTGCTTTCTCCTGCATGTTCAATCTCCTTTCCTCTACCATATCCAGGAAAGCTTTCTCCTCTCCTTTCAAACTGCAAGTTAAATTATTCTTAAAAATGTAATCTAATGTTAGTCCTTTTTCTTCAATAAAAATTTCACCAAAAGTGTTAGCTTCTTTAGCTGGATTCAGGTCTTTGTTCATTGGCAAGTGCCCAAAAATACTATCTCTGTTAGACATCTTATAATCTACTTTCCCTAACAAATAAAAAACACTACTTAAAATACTACAAGAAATACCATATGTAGCTGGTAAATGATGATAAGTAACACCCTCTGAAACGGATGCAGGTAATTGCATACAGACGTAGCAATCCCTTACTTCCATTGTTTTCACATATTCATATAACAATTTTGAAAAAACATTACTAGAAAAATTATTAATTGACCTATCTTTGTGTATGTAAGTATTACTAATTCAAATTGGAACTACTTTTTGCGAATTCTTCTCTACATTTGTCACATTCTCTGTATGCATTTCAAACTCTACTTTAAAAGTAACTAATAAAACTAAAACACCCCATAGAAGCATGAATAATCCAGTACAGCAGCAGCACATTCTACACCACCTTTTAAAGAAGGCACATCTATTTCTATTATCCTCTATGTTAGCCATTTTACTACTTTAGTTTAGCCTCTACTACTCCACTACTGTTGGAACTCTTCAATTTTTCAGCAATTCTTCAGCTTTTCAGTTTTTCCAAATGATCCTTTCGTTCACTTAATCCAAGTGAATCCTTCCTTTATTCAGTTTGGATACTTGTCATTCTTCACTTCAATTTCTTCAACATCAAATTGTATTAGATCTCCAACATCAAAATCCTCAGTACTCGACTCTTCTCCAATGTCAGTCAAGAGTACTTTCAGAATTTCACTAGTATCTTCCTCAACCACTTCTCTCAAGATCTCTTCCGGATTATCT
This sequence comes from Triturus cristatus, assembly GCF_964204655.1. NCBI lineage: Eukaryota > Metazoa > Chordata > Amphibia > Caudata > Salamandridae > Triturus > Triturus cristatus. Next base: position 1,166,900,420 of record NC_140584.1, on the reverse strand, counting down.
CGAGTCACTGTTTCTTCTTTTCCTCCTTCAGACAGTCCCACATAAGACCATTCCGGTGATCTGTACTTTTGGTTGGGTCTTCTTACTCTTTTTATTTCCACTGGTTCTTTTGATTCCTTTGATTCTTCTCCTTCAGCTTTTGAACTTTGACTTGAAACTTCATTCACTTGTTCAGCTTTTGATGTACTTGCTCTTATTATTTTGTATCTCAGCCTCTTAACTCTGTTGTTAGGCCAACGATCTCCTCTTATCAGCTTTTTCGGTTTTATTTCTTTATTACTTCTTTCTCCAATCCAAGTTCTCTTTCTCAGAACTCGACCTTCGGTTTGTTCATTCTCATCATCCAATTCTGTTTCAAGTGCCTCTTGTTTCCGTTTTCTAGCAGCTTTCTTCTTTTCCACAGATTCTTTCACCACTTTTTGAGATTTCCCTACTTTTGTCCCTCCTCGAGTCTCCGACACGCAATCTTCTTGCTGTCTACTTGTCCCTTCACCTAGCTCATCAAGAATGTTCCCTACACCTCCTCGGGGGTCTTCCGCAATCTGTCCCTCTCTATCTTCTTCTGACCCTACTTCTTCAAGTATAATCTCAAGTGGTTCTTCGATCTCCTCCTCTTCTGATTCAGGAGTAGTCTCTGTGAAATTTCTCTTTTCTTTTCTTTTTCCTTCACTGCTTTTTGAAACTTCAGGCTCTCTTACAGAATCTGATCTCTTCTCTGATACTCGCAGTGGTTCATTCGAAGATTTTCCTACTTTTTTCCCCACTGATTCTGTATCTTCATCATCACTGGAATCTGACTCTTCAAAATACTCTTTACCAGTCCCTTCTTTTGGGTTTGGAACTCTCAGAGTATGACTTGCATGTACCCAGTGTCTCACTCCAGCACACTTTACTGCAGTCGTCGTAGTCAGAATAACTTGTCTTGGCCTTCCCCACCTTGGAACCAAGCAATTTCTTCTTCTGTGAACTTTAATCCTCACCCAGTCTCCTGGACTCAGATCATGGGCTTGCTTCTTCTCAAGTGTGGTAGCTTCTTCTCCAACCTGGTGAAACACAGAATGAACTGCGTCAGCCAGGCCTTTACAGTAATCCAAAATCATGTCATCAGTTATTGTCACCAATTTATTGACAGGCACGAATGCATGGCGCATTGCACGTCCCATGATTATCTCGTGCGGACTCAAACCAGTAGTTCTATCTGGAGTAGATCTAATAGTCATCAGCACTAGAGGTAAAACATCTGGCCATTTCATGCCAGTGGCTAAGCACATCTTTCCAATCCTGTTCTTTATTGTGCCATTAATCTGCTCAACCACACCAGAAGCCTCTGGTCGGTATGCACAATGTAGCTTCTGCTGTATTTTTAATGCTTCACAAATCAAACCCATTAGTTCATTTTGAAAGTGTCCACCTCTATCAGACTCAACTGTTACTGGAAACCCGTACCTAGGAATCAACTCTCTTAACAGTAACTTTGCCACTGTTATTCCATCATTTCTTCTAGTCGGGTAAGCTTCCACCCACCTTGAAAATAAACAGACTACCACTAGAACATACCTCAGTCTGTTTACTTGGGGCATCTCAATGAAATCAATCTGCATTCTTGTAAAAGGACCTCCTTCTCTGCCTATTGTTCCCAGACTCACCACTGTCTTTTTCCCAGTGTTAAATTGCTGACAAACCAAACACCTCTGACAGATGCTTTCTGCAATTGTCCTGAACTTTGCATTGTACCAGGTCTGTTTAAATGACCTTACCATCGCATCCCTCCCCAAATGTCCCTGGCCATGATACATTCTTGCCATTGACGACAAAATGGAGTTAGGCATTACTGGTCTGCCATCTCTGTAGACCCAAACATGGTCTGTTTCTCTTGGAGCACATCCTGCCTTAATCCAATCTTTTTTCTCTTCCTCTCCTGCCTCATCTTGCAACTGTTTCACTTCATCCCAGGTTTCTAAGACATTAGTAAACATCACAGAGAGAAAAGACATTTCCCCCTCTCGGTCCCGATTTATGGACTGATTTGTCTTAGCACAGTATTGCGCAACATCATTGGCGTAACGGTTTCCAACCGTGATAAAATCTTCTCCTGGTCCATGGGCAGCACATTTTACAACTGCTAACTCCTTAGGCAGCTGTATCGCCTCAAGCAATTTACCAATCATTTCAGCATTCTTTATTGGAGTTCCACTCGATGTCAAGAAACCTCTTTGTAGCCAAAGCTGGCCAAAGTCATGCACAACTCCAAATCCATACTGACTATCAGTCAACACAGTCGTCCTCAAATCTTTCCCAATTTCACAAGCTTTTGTCAATGCTATCAATTCAGCAACTTGTGCAGACTTCACTCCTTTCAATGGTGATGCTTCCATGACCTCTGAAACTTTGCACACCGCATATGCTGCACATAGCACACCATCATCATTTCTCAGGCATGAACCATCCACAAACAACACATGATCACTCTCATGCAAGGGTAGATCCCTTATGTCCGGTCTCGGTTTTGTACAGTACTCAAGCACATCCAAACAATCATGATCATCTTCCATCTTTACACCCACGTTTTCAATATCCGGCAAGAGTGTCGCTGGATTCACATTTACACATCTCTCAAGAGTCACATTTGATGCTCCCAGAATCACTTTTTCATATTTAGTCAACCGACTATGTGACATGTACTGCGTTCTGCTTCTTGTCAAAAGAACTGCCACATTGTGAGGCACGAATACCCTTACAGGATATCCCATTATGATTCCCTCACTTTGTTCCAGACTCCTGCATGTTGCAGCCACAGATTTCAGATAACCTGGTAAACCCACAGCTACAGGGTCAAGTGTCGATGAGAAGTACGCAATAGGCCTTCTCAGTAATCCATGTTTCTGAATTAACACTGAAAGTGCACATCCATTTCTCTCACTGCAGTACAGCTCAAACTCCTTTTCGTAGTCAGGCATACCCAAAGCTGGAGCCTCACACATTTTACTTTTGAGCTCTTCAAATGCTGCCATTTGTTCTGCATCTAGATCCAATGGATCTGTCATCTCACTTTTTGTCAGTTTAATCAGTGGCTTTGCTATCAAGGAAAAATTAATTATCCACTGATGACAATAACCCACCATACCCAGGAACATCCTCACTTCTCTCTGAGTTTTTGGGGCTTTCATTTCTCTGATTATTCTGATCCTGTCATCCGTCACTTTTCTCAGACCCTTTTCAATATTGTGTCCAAGATAATGCACCTCTTTCTTGCAAAATTGCAATTTGGCTGGAGATACCTTTAACCCTCCATCTGCCAGATGATTCAGTAAAGCTATGGTATCTACTTCACAAGCTTCACGTGTCTTTGATGCCACAAGTAGGTCATCAATGTATTGCACTAGTACTGAGCTCTCAGGCATGATCAAACTCTCCAACGATTTCTTCAATAACTGATTGAATATCGAAGGACTCTCCGTATACCCCTGTGGGATTCGACACCATGCTAAGATACGCTGGCCAAACCTAAATGCAAAAATTGGCTGGCTATCATGATGTAATGGAATTGAAAAGAACGCATGACACAAATCAATTACTGTATACCACTCGGCATCATGTGGAATTTGATACAGGATCACTGATGGATTTGGCACGATAGGACAACATGCCACCACAATTTGATTAACTTTTCTCAAATCCTGTACGATTCTAAATTTCCCATTAGGCTTTTTCAGTCCCATTATCGGTGAATTACACGGACTACTCAGTAGTTCTCTCAGGACTCCTTGCTGAATCATTTTCTCAATTATAGGAGTTATCCCTTCAATTATTTCTGGTGTCATTTTGTATTGAGGAATGTTAGGATATGTAATCCCCTCTTTTACTGCAATTTTCACTGGATCTACATTATTCATCAATCCCACATCCTCTCCAGTAAAATCCCAAACTGTCCTTTTCACTGTGTCTCTCAGCTCTCGAGGCAAATCCTCCGGATTAAACACAGCAAATGCACCAATTAACTCACTCTCTCTATTTTCTAGAGTCACTCGGTACAAAACATCCTCATCTGGTGTCTCAAAGGCTATTCCATCCGGTGTACAAAAAATTGTGCAGTTCATCTTGCACAACAAGTCCCTACCTAACAGGTTCACTGGACTCGTGTCACAGACAATGAATCTGTGCATGTCTAAAAATTTCCCTATCTGTACTCTTACAGGTTCAGTAAGACGTGTTCTGATTTGCGTATTGGCTACACCAACTACTTGGATTGCTTCATCCGAGAGAGGAAGATTTCTAACATCTGTTGACCTGACAGTTGATCTTGTCGCACCTGTGTCTACCAAAAAAGTAACACTCTCCTCATTTATTTTTCCATCCACAAATGGTCCTGCCTGGTCTATTTCTAGAGTTGCACCAAGTATGCACTCTTCTTCCTCTCCTCGGCACCGTCAATAATCACCCTCAGATTCACTCCCTTCACTCTTTAACAAGTACTGTTGTACCTTGTTTGAACGTCTCGGTTTGTTTACCTGTTCATCATTGTAGAATCCTGAATCCTGATTATACTTTTGTAACCCTTTATTCTGCGGCAAGGGCGGTTTTGGCTCTTGACTCTGCTGTCTCACAACTTTCTGTTGTTGCTGCTGTTGATTATTTCCTTCATTCTGCACCTGTTGATTTAAGGATTTATTCTCATTACTCACTAATGGTGGATTAGGACACTCCGATCTCCAATGCCCCAATTGGCCACAGTTGTGACAAGGAAACTTTTTCTTCGCTTCCTCAAGACTTCCTTTTCCTTTCCCTACATATCTAGGTCTATTCCCTGCATTGTTTCCTGGATTATTTGCCTGTTCCACTAACTGTGCTTCTTGTCTTTCTGCAACTTTCACTTGTGCCCACATTGCTTTCTCTTTCAGCTTTCTTTGTTTTGCTTCAATTTCATCACTGAAGTATTTCGCATGTCTCAAAATCTCATCTATTTTCTTACTCTGCCAATCCACTGTATGTTCACGAATTCTCTCACCAATTTCAGGTCTAAGGCCATATACAAATCTGTATACAAAATGACTCAAATCTTTGTCACCCAGGTGTTCATCTCCACTGAATTGTTTAAATGCCAGTATCAGCCTCTCGTAAAAAGCATGAACTGATTCTTTCGCTTCCTGTTGTGTTCGATCTATCTTTACCCAGTCTGTCTCTTTTGCAGGAACTTTACTCTTCAGGTATACCATCACCTGATCATACTTTCTCATTACCTCTGGATCTGGTGCCCCTGTTCTTGGGTCTCTTGGATATTCCTCAGTAGGCCAATTCACAACTATTTTACACTCAGTCCACAAGTCTGCTGGAACAATTATATCAAACAGACTATTCAGGTCAACCCACAGCACTTTTGACAATTTCACAAACCTATCTACCTGCCTATACCACTCGACGGGCTTTTCTCTCAATCGAGGGAAATCATTCGTGAATGATAAAATATCCTGTCTGGTCCATGGAACATGTACATATCCTCCTCCAGGTATTTCTCTCATAGGATAATTATCCACTGGTTTCTCCTTTTCTCTCACTGGAAATGCTGAATAAGTTGTTCTATCTTCAGCCTCATCTCTTTTCTTATACCACCTATCCTTCCACTTTTCTACATCACCCCATCTTCGCAATAATGCTACCATTTCCTTAATCTGTCCTGTTCTACCAGTAGCATTCAAATTCTCAATATCCTTCTCTGTAAAATCCATCCTGTAGGTTTTTTGTAAAGCTTTCACTTTATCAATGTCAACTCCCTGTTCATTCGCTATTGCTCTTAGCCTGTCATGTGTATTTCTTGCTCTCCAGGTAATGTTTTTACACATGAACATTAATTCACCATCATGATGACTCTTCAGAATTTCTGTTGGAACTGTTCCTGTAACAAGCTCTTCTAGTTCTACACGTAACCTAGCCACATCAATTACTTGTGAATCTTTATCCTTTTTCTGTAGAACTTTCATCCAATCATTCAAATCTTCCACTGTTATTTCAGCAGTTTTTCTCACTGGAACCACTCTCTTCTGCGGTTCTAAAATTGGCATCCCTGAACAACTAGCTTCACTAGCATCTAATATTTCACTACATGTGTCATGTCTTAATTGTCTCAGGTCACTTCTTTCTGCTCTTTTGCCTGAATCTCCTGAAGGACCAACTGAATTTGTCAAATTATTCCCAACATATGGAATCACCAGTCCATTCTCACCTGTCCTCTGTTTGTCAAACACAGGCATAACCGGACCTATAGTTACAGGCACCGTAACAGCTTCTAGATTCTTCGTTAACTCCCTAATCTTCTCTGTCAACTCTGTTGTAGTTCTGGCTAATTGTCTGGCATTCTCATCAAGGTAATGATCACTTCTTACCTCAGGTGTCTCATTTTCTGTCTCACTAACACAAACTGTATCTCTTATCGGAGAAACAACTGGTGTACTTTTATCCGGTTCTGGTCTATATGGAGGTGGTCTCTTGTAAATCATGTCATTCAAGACCTCATCCTCATACTCATTAACTCCATATTTTCTCATTTCAGACTCAGGAACCCTTTCTGCTCCTCCTTCAACTGTTCTCATCGGATATAATCCCTCTGACATACTAACATCTCGCCACCTTTTCATTCGATCATGATGAGTCTCACGATCATGTCTCCTCCCAAACATGTATCTGTAGTACCCTCCAGATCTCTGTTTTTCTCTCTCATGTACTTCCTCTTCCCATTCCACTAAAGCCTCGAACTGTGTAGGTCTCGGTTTCGGGTCTAGACATAACATCTTTTCCCGTAAATTTCTCAACACGGCCAGATTAAATGAACCATGTTCTGGAAATGCTAGAACACCATCTTCTTTAGTATACCTAACCCAATTCTCCAACCATATACAGGTATGAAACCCATGTCTTGCAGCCATGAAGGATGCAGGTGTTTTCGGTGGAGGTAACAACTCACCCTCTCTCGTTTTAACATCTTTATCCTTGCTAAACCACTTTTTAATTTTACCAAAAAAGGTTTTCTTCTTTTTCTCTTCTTGGTAATACATTTTAGCGTTTACCAAAAAAAACTCTCTACTCTTTCCGTATTATAAATATACAATACGAATTTTCAACCAATAGCAGCGCGACTCACACTAACGCACCAATCCTGGAGCGTCTACGTCACTAAATAGCTCTTCCAATCCTTGCGCGGCTCACACTAACGCACTAATCCTAGCGCGAGCACTATTCTGATCTACTATCCAATCAGAGCGCGGTCTTTCTGACGTCAACAGTCGCTGCAGTCGCTTGTCTCCTGTCTCCTGTCACTCGTCTACCCCTCCTTTACAAAATCTTTTCAGTAGACTTCGTGTCAAAATTTCTACAAAATCTATTAGTTACAACATAAAAACATCTCCATTGTCTGCTTCGCTAACCACAGAATAGTAAAAGAGAATCTATTTCACAAGAAACCTCTCGTTGACACAGTAGCACTTCCTCTACTCTGCCCTTCTAACATACATTCATTAACTGTTTCCTCTAGGACTTGTCCAAAGAGTTTTACAATCAACTAAATGTACAAACATTCACGCACATTCATACAAGGAAATATAGCACATACACACAGAATCCTGCTTCCCGAGAACAGAAAATCTGCTCCACTACAGAATTATAACATACATCAACTAAACAGCTTTCCTCTGTTCAGTTTCTCAAACAAGCTCAGAGAATACCTATTACTTCTCCCGCGATAAGCTTTAACGGTAATCCTTACGGATCCCTGGGACTTAAGACCAGAGTTTCACAGATAACCTTCACTATCATACACACTCCTTATATACCAGAAATATCTAATAGTAACATACGACGATGTCACTGATTCCGAACCCAGACAATGTGACGCGCAACTTCAATTGTCCCACGTTATTCCTTACAATTCCGTCTTTCCCGAGAGCAGCATATACTTCCCTCTGCCCTACTACGGAACTGCTACCAGCTCCCAAGTTCCAGAAGCACTACATATAACTCAACATTACGACTCCAACATATAGTATTAGTACATATACCAACATTAATCAATAATCGATAAGCTAATGTACAAGCAATCTTATCAGATCAAGACAATCATCAATAACCATCCTACTCTGCTACCAGGAAATTGATAGAGATCAGGGTGTGTATAATATTCCCACTACCACGGATAGAGTAATCTTACAGTTACACGCACATATATTCATCATACACTAGGGCCCATTTCACTAACATACGCTCAAATACTCTACCAGCAGCAATAAACCTGTGGAAAGAAAACTCCTAATCACCCTGCATCTATATCGAGGTCGATAAGACCTAGTTATTGAGACTGTCCATAAACATAATCTATACAACCTATACGAATAATCAAAATATAATACACAATAATTGACAAGAAATAATATCCAACACCATGTTCAAGTTATATTGCTTTATCCAAAATTAGTCAAATGAAAATCAAGCAGCATAAATCATTTTTCTCATAGTTACCTATTCTAGCTAAATGTCAGAACGGGTCAGGACAAGTCTCTCGGTAAAGTCTCTCAAGACGAAGTCCCTTCAGCATCAATCCTCAGCAACGTAGATTCAGTACGCGGCAAAGGCAAATGGCAAGTGGCAAGACCCTCTCTAGGCTAACAATTCTTATACTGAATCGAACAAAAGAAAGATACAAGAAAAGTTGTAATGTCCGCTGGACCGCTGAGCAGAGCGAGAAGGAAAGGATGTAACATTGCTACATTCGAAAATCTCCGCTCAGGAAAAATCACAAAATAAAGACTACGGAACAGGAACCAAGAATCGCAAATGTATCTGTTAGTTCTACTTCTCCTCGGCAATGAGACCAATGCTCAGAGTCTTTCTCTAAGGCTCCTTTGTTTTCCCAAGGCTGCCAAGGACGTTCCATTTCACTCGAAGATTACCCCGGCTGCTGATGTCCTCATGGAAAATTTCACAAGGCAAGCAAGGACTGTGGTCAGCTGACTTCAGGACCATATTCAGCAGGGCTCTCTTCCATCACAGTTTTCTATTCTCAACTCGAGGCCAGGCTTACAAAATCGGCCATCTTTAACTAGGCCACAATAGACCATCTTAATTAAAAGAAACAAAAACAACGTTACCACAGCATAGTGATTAAACAGTGTTAACCCCACTAATACCCTTATGTGTATGCATCTATCTAGCACTTGCAACATAGAAAAGCATTAATTCGGAAAGCGTTTTGTGCTCAAAAATAAACAGCACATAGCAACGTTTAAACATGAAAACACGCACGTTATTTGTTAAACAGCACATTTATGCGCACCCACGTGTAACTCTCTCTTATTAGGACAAACGGATTGATTAATATAAACACACTTTGCACAAGAAAAATAATTAATTGCTAGTAATTAATAAAATTAATATGACAAATAGACATGCCAGAGCTTCAAAACCCAGCGAATTTTCAAACAGAAAACTCTGCTCCAGCAGACGCACCTGGATGCCAACTTCAATTATCACTATATCCGAAAGATCCCAGCACCAATCCAAGGTGGACTGGGGGGCTTGTACCTTCCCCCCGGCGTTGCAGTTCAGGTGCCGCCCCCGGGCCTTGCACCCTCACCCGATCCTAAGCCCAAGCCAAGGGACACCCTACACAGTTGAACCTGTGACTTGCTGGTGATCCCAACCTCGGCGGGAGATACTCCTGGCACCTGGAGCCGAGCGAGGGAAGTGAGCCTGACGGCACCCGCCGCTCCATACCCTGCCCTCCACGCAAACGGCCTGTTCGGGCCTATGACCCCGATTCAACCCGCTGGCAGCGAGGCCCTCCCTCTCCCCCTCAACAAGACGCTGTTGCGCCTCTGTCCGCCACTGGTCAGTGACCGAGTAGGCGGGGGGTGCTCGTACGGACCCATGGTGCATGATGCTGGTCTCCCCCCTTCTTAGGGGTAGCGGGAGGACCGCCTGCTTCAGAGAGGCTGGAGGGAATCTCCCTCTCAACTGCCCCTCCCCCCGACCAGCTCGCGGGCCACCTTCAGCTGTCTGGAATGCACAAGGACTGAAGGAACCTTGAGTGCCCGGGGCAGGGCCCCCGCGGGCATCACCACACGGTGGTAAAAGAGGGAGGGGGAGCAGTCTGCACTCACCAGCCTCACTGCATCACAAGACGGTGTATCCAGGCAGACCAGCACCACGACCAAATGGCGTCAAGGGTCGTGGGAAACGACCTGCTGACGGCGTGTCTGGCGCAAAGAGGACGCCAATATGGCCGGGGGAGGCATAAATACCTCCCCACCTTCTCTGCATGCCGGATGTGACGCGTCTGGTAAGGGGACTCCTCCTCGAGTCCCCCATTATTAGTGGGGGTGGGGAAGTGCCCAAATGGCACTAAAGGGGCCGCAGGCAGCCGCACTTTACAGAGTTTGCCAGTGAAGCGCTACTTACGTTTTCTCATCTTCCTTTCAAGAGGATTGTTATACCCTTTGTTCTGTGAGGGGTACCCAGGTGAGAATGCGAGCTCTGAACGTGATGTCCCGCAGGGCCCATTTACACGATTCGTAAAGCAGCAGGAGCAAGCAGGCAGCTATTACGTTTGTAAAGCACCACGTAGTGACGTATGTGCGTGCAGCCAATCAGATGCCACCATTTTTGCTGTTGTCTGCCCAAGATCTTTTTTAGCAGCCGAAAAGATCAATATTGGGTCCGTGTGCTTCTTTGCTGATTTTGCGATTATTTTGCAAATCCTAAAATTTTGAAATGCTGGAGAGTCTGTTCGTTGGTGATGCAAAGCAGCTTGAACATGGATCTTCTGGAAACTGGAAACCAATGTAGGGCCTTCAAGGCGGGGGAGATGTGGGCTTGTGGCTTTAGATGTAGAAATAGTCTGCCAGCAGAGATTTTAATCCATTGTAGTATTTCTATAGTTGTTAAAGATGATCCGTGGTAGAAGCTTTTGGCGTAGTGGAGTTTAGACACTACAAGAGAGACCTCGTGTGGAAATCCCAGGTGGGAGGAGTTGCGTTGCAGAGGGTTTTTAGTAATGCAGTTTGATCTTGACGGTTTGTCCATGTGGGAGTTCATCGATAGCTTGGAGTCCTTGGTAATTCTGAGGTTTCTGACTGTGTTTGTTTCTGTATGTGTACTTGTTCTTACTGGGTGTGTTTGCATCACTGGGATTTGCTTGTTATTGGTGGGTATAGTCTCCATAACAACAATAGGACCTCATCCCACTCTCTTGGTCTGATCACCCATACGACGTTCATTGTTAGTGCCACCTCAGCAGATGCGCTTCCTTGTTTTAGTGCCACTGCCGCAGGGCGCCCCTTGGTCTGTCATAATTGTCGTGGTTTACAGCAGGAGCCGCTCCCTCCTCACCTGGTGGCAGGGACAGGCGCTCCTTATCGAAGCAAGGGTTCGGTTGATGCCAGACCCACGAGGTGATGCCCTTTCGATGAAGTCCAATTGCCCGTGTTCACAGTTTCCACATGAGACCTCTGGACCCGCCGCAGATGGTATCGAGTCGGTAGTAGCGCTCCCTGTCCTCTGCACTCTGGAAGAAGGGTGGTTGACCAGATGTCTCTCCGTTGAGACAGCAGCAGTGTGTGGGAAAAGAATCTATAAAGGGCAAGGTATCCCTAGCTCAGCTGTTTTTTCTCAGGTGTGCATGTTTGCACCGGTGCAAAGTTCCCATGACTGGCACTACTTCACACCGGGACGTCTCTGCACACTCATACATCAGTCGCAACCTGAAAGAAACTGCAGGACTCACCTTAAGCATCACCGTGGCAGGGAGGATGCACAATTGTAGACATGTAATGGCGAGACCTGCAGGAATCGTATTTTAAGGGAATGAGGCTAGCTCAGCATCTGTCATCCATGTTAATGTGAAGTTGGACTACATCACAGGAATAACCTTTGCTAGCTCCTTCTCTGCTAGAGTAAAGGTTGCTAGGCGCCAAGGAGCGCTTGAAAGACTCTGTTGAACGTTCTGAATGAAATGTACTTTTTTCAAGGTTGAATTTCTTATGTGCCTCAGACTGAATAACATACTACGTCACCATTGTGTCTCCATGCAGTACACCGTGTGATGTATTAGTGAGAAAGTTCTCGAATGTATTCTGTCGCACATGTGAAGCATGAGAGCACATGCTTGTCTAAAATACTATAAAAGAAGGTGATTTGGGGAGGGAAGTAGGAACCCATCTCTCTACTCTTAGACGGCAAATCTCCCTCGGTTTTATTTCAGAGACTCCTGGGAGTTCTTGATTATTGTAACTTTTAGGCTTAGTACGCCGACTGAACTTCTAGTTGACTAATTTGCAATTTGTGCCTTTGTACTTTGAATATTATAGAAGCAAACCTTTAACTCGAGACGTTTGTGTCTGTTCTTTTTGAGCCTCTAATGTGATTGAATAACAAGGCACTGCTGAATCCCGAATACACAAGTGAGGCGGGTCCCTCGGAGTCTCCAGAGTCCGTATTGGGCTACACCCCTACGAGTAAGATAAAATCAGCGTGTCCAGGGGTGAAGAAAGGTGCTGGTCTGCGCGCGAACACAGAAAATATCTTTTATTGATAAATAGAGCCTATGATCGGTTTAGCCTGTTTCTCGATAAGATCAAGTATGGGTGTAAAGACCACCAAGAAACAATACAAAAGCAATTTGCCTCTAATCACACAATGTTATCAGGTTGGGAAACCATGGGTTAAGGTCTGGTGTTCTTGTTTCACAATCAACAGTTAGCCATCAGGCCTCTTTGGTGAGGGGGACTCCAGGGCCTAATTTGAACTGGTGGCTTCTGGTGCTCGGCACCGGCACTTAATTGTCAACACCGGCGCTTGTGACAGTTTGCCACAAGGTGGTGCTATCAGCCTAATTTAGAGATGACCACAACAACCGGTAATTATTAATTCAATAAACGTTAGAATTTATTATTACCTGCCGCCCAAGTCCTTCTCGTAGCTTTGGGAGCCTGAAATAGTTTGAATTGTCACACTTGTAGGAGTGTGGTGGTCAGTAGTTGTGTTGTTACTATCATTGACTGCATGGCAGGGCAATGTGTGGTGCAAGCTGCAGGGGCCTGCCCTGCTGACGAGAGCCCCAGCATTTATGTTTTTTACAGATTGAGCACTTGGGGATACCTTGCCCATGTCCACAAGAGCAAGAACCTTTCCCTCTAAATCTAGTCTTTGAGCACCTTGGCTCCAGCGTGGGAGGGGGGACTTAGACTAGATCCGCTCTTGTACCACATACCAGGCCCACAGACCTCAGTCCAGTAGTGTGCGCATTAGAAATGCACCCAATTTAACTTCCAGTTTCTCAGCCGCAACTCCCTTTCTGTAAGTAAACTATGATAAACAGAGACATGCGGTAAAGTAAAGTACCCACTCGAGGGATCTGGTGAGAGGGACGGCCATATGAATGAATATAGGACTAGGACCCGTCAGTACTCGGGATACTCTCCTATGAGTCTACCTGACCACTTATGCCTTAGGGAGTCCTAGCAACTGATCGACCATAGAGACAACGCCATTCTCTCACTTATAGGCAGGGCCACTGCAATTATGCGGAAGGAGAGGGACAAATTATGCTTCAGGGTTGAGTAAATTATGCGGCAAGAATATGCAAATTATGCGGCATAATGCAGCACCTTTTGTAATAGTATTACTTCATTATTTCGGCCTTTTTAAACTTGGCGCCACTGTCTGGGCATTGGTTGCACCTCATTAGAACCAGTTTAACACCCAAATATGGCAATAGGACACAGAAAGGTGACCAGTCCAGCTTTGCAAAGGGCCTTCCACTGAGCAGCAACACGTTGCCGCATTTTTAGTAACTTTTGAACAGTTTGAGGTAGAAACAATTTCTCGATGTCAATAGAGGAATGGTTCTAAAAGTGGGGTGGGGGTATTTAAAAGTCGTGCCTACCCCCCATACTTAGAAGGATTAAAGGCTGCCCGATGAATCATCGCGCCCCTCCCCCCCACTGGGTCTACACAGACCTGTCAGTGGCGTGTGTAATATGTTGCCCCCCCCCCTGCAGAATGAGAAGAAGGGCCCCTGACTCTCCCACATCTCACAGATATTCATTGGCCTTGGACGGAACGGGGCCCCGCCGAAGGATTTGGTGGCCCTTCAAGGGTTGGGGGGCCCCCTTGCACTGCAGGACCTGCAGGGGCCTTCATTACGCCCCTGAGACCTGTGCCGCAGGTGCGTTCACGCACCGAGCTATGTAATAAAGAGGAATAGTAACATTTTCCGCTGCCCTTGAAACTGACCCCGCGCCCTCGGTGCTGATACCATGTAGTGCGCGAGCCATGGGAACGCGTGCGGGGGCTCGGAGACACACCCTGCTGTTCCAGCTAGTGTTCACCCTTCCCCCCACCCCCGCACATGGAGTGAGCTGGGTGGACCTTCGATGGAGCTGATCAGGGTGCAGAGTGCGCGAGGGTAATAGAGCACAATTAGCCAGTTCGACGTCACCAGTATCGGTGCAATGAGAACTGAGTCATCAAGTTATCTCCTTACTACATTCCCTTGCACGAGGGTCGTGCGAGAGATCGACACCCAAACCTTTGAGGGCAGCCAGACACCTAAAAAAACCCACTGTGATGTGAATGAAGGCCTTGCGCCAGTGTCTGCCCACACAGGACCCTGGCAGAATGAAACACTAGAGGGCCCTGCAAGGCGCTGGGATGCCCCCCCCCCCCCATCCCATTACAACCAGCCAAACACCCACCGTTTCCAAGATCCTTTCCTTGCAACCTACTCCAGGATATCAGCAGGATGTCCAGTGATGCTCTGCATCAAATTTGCTTAGTAAACATCATTTATTTTTATTTTATAATAAAAACACAAGACGATATGGCTGTCTATTTATGTTCCTTCACCCTTCAATGAAAGATACAAAAATGATCGTTTGGAGAATTGATAGTGAGCTGGGTAAACAGGTCATCCTCGTGCACCGTGAGTTTGGTGAAGAGGCCAGCCTCGTGCACAGTGAACTGGGTGAAGTGTTCAGCCTCGGGCACAGTGAGCTGGGTGAAGAGGCCAGCCTCGTGCACAGTGAACTGGGTGAAGTGTTCAGCCTCGGGCACAGTGAGCTGAGTGAAGACTTCAGCCTCGGGCACAGTGAGCTGGGTGAAGAGGTCAGCCTTGTGCATGGTGAGCTGGGTAAAGAGGACAGCCTCGGGCACAGTGAGCTGAGTGAAGAGGTCAGCCTCGTGCACCGTGAGCTGAGTGAAGACTTCAGCCTCGGGCACAGTGAGCTGGGTGAAGAGGTCAGCCTTGTGCATGGTGAGCTGGGTAAAGAGGACAGCCTCGGGCACAGTGAGCTGAGTGAAGAGGTCAGCCTCGTGCATGGTGAGCTGGGTGAAGAGTTCAGCCTCGTGCATGGTGAGCTGGGTAAAGAGGACAGCTTCGGGCACAGTGAGCTGAGTGAAGAGCTCAGCCTCGTGCATGGTGAGCTGAGTGAAGAGTTCAGCCTCGTGCACAGTGAGCTGAGTGAAGACTTCAACCTCGTGCACAGTGAGCTGAGTGAAGAGTTCAGCCTCGGGCACAGTGAGCTGAGTGAAGACTTCAGCCTCGTGCATGGTGAGCTGAGTGAAGAGTTCAGCCTCGTGCATGGTGAGCTGAGTGAAGAGTTCAGCCTCGTGTGCAGTGAGCTGAGTGAAGACTTCAACCTCGTGCACAGTGAGCTGAGTGAAGTGTTCAGCCTCGTGCACAGTGAGCTGAGTGAAGACTTCAGCCTCGTGCACAGTGAGCTGAGTGAAGAGTTCCGCCTCGGGCACAGTGAGCTGAGTGAAGACTTCAGCCTCGTGCACAGTGAGCTGAGTGAAGAGTTCAGCCTCGTGCACAGTGAGCTGAGTCAAGACTTCAGCCTTGTGCACAGTGAGCTGAGCGAAGAGTTCAGCCGCGTGCATGGTGAGCTGGGTGAAGTGTTCAGCCTCGGGCACAGTGAGCTGGGTGAAGAGGTCAGCCTTGTGCATGGTGAGCTGAGTGAAGAGTTCAGCCTCGGGCACAGTGAGCTGGGTGAAGAGGTCAGCCTTGTGCACAGTGAGCTGATTGAAGACTTCAGCCTCGTGCATGGTGAGCTGGGTAAAGAGGACAGCCTCGGGCACAGTGAGCTGAGTGAAGAGTACAGCCTCGTGCATGGTGAGCTGGGTGAAGAGTTCAGCCTCGTGCATGGTGAGCTGGGTAAAGAGGACAGCCTCGGGCACAGTGACCTGGGTGAAGAGGTCAGCCTTGTGCACAGTGAGCTGAGTGAAGGCTTCAGCCTCGTGCACAGTGAGCTGGGTGAAGTGTTCAGCCTCGGGCACAGTGAGCTGGGTGAAGTGTTCAGCCTCGGGCACAGTGAGCTGGATGAAGAGGTCAGCCTTGTGCATGGTGAGCTGAGTGAAGAGTTCAGCCTCGGGCACAGTGAGCTGAGTGAAGAGGTCCGCCTCGTGCACAGTGAGCTGAGTGAAGACTTCAGCCTCGTGCACAGTGAAGTGTTCAGCCTCGTGCACATTGAGCTGAGCGAAGAGTTCAGCCTCGTGCACAGTGAGCTGAGCGAAGAGTTCAGCCTCGTGCATGGTGAGCTGGGTGAAGAGATCAGCCTCGTGCACAGTGAGCTGAGTGAAGAGTTCAGCCTCGTGCACAGTGAGCTGAGTCAAGACTTCAGCCTCGTGCACAGTGAGCTGAGTGAAGAGTTCAGCCTCGGGCACAGTGAGCTGGGTGAAGAGGTCAGCCTCGTGCACAGTGAGCTGAGTGAAGACTTCAGCCTCGTGCACAGTGAGCTGGGTGAAGTGTTCAGCCTCGTGCACAGTGAGCTGAGTGAAGAGTTCAGCCTCGTGCACAGTGAGCTGAGTCAAGACTTCAGCCTCGTGCACAGTGAGCTGAGTGAAGAGTTCAGCCTCGTGCACAGTGAGCTGAGGGAAGAGTTCAGCCTTGGGCACAGTGAGCTGAGTGAAGACTTCAGCCTCGTGCACAGTGAGCTGGGTGAAGTGTTCAGCCTCGGGCACAGTGAGCTGGGTGAAGAGGTCAGCCTCGTGCACAGTGAGCTGAGTGAAGAGTTCAGCCTCGTGCACAGTGAGCTGAGTGAAGAGTTCAGCCTCGGGCACAGTGAGCTGGGTGAAGAGGTCAGCCTTGTGCACAGTGAGCGGAGTGAAGACTTCAGCCTCGTGCACAGTGAGCTGGGTGAAGTATTCAGCCTCGGGCACAGTAAGCTGGGTGAAGTGTTCAGCCTCGGGCACAGTGAGCTGGGTGAAGAGGTCAGCCTTGTGCATGGTGAGCTGAGTGAAGAGTTCAGCCTCGGACACAGTGAGCTGAGTGAAGAGGTCAGCCTCGTGCACAGTGAGCTGAGTGAAGACTTCAGCCTCGTGCACAGTGAGCTGGGTGAAGTGTTCAGTCTCGGCACAGTGAGCTGGGTGAAGTGTTCAGCCTCGGGCACAGTGAGCTGGGTGAAGAGGTCAGCCTTGTGCACAGTGAGCTGAGTGAAGACTTCAGCCTTGTGCACAGTGAGCTGAGCGAAGAGTTCAGCCTCGTGCATGGTGAGCTGGGTGAAGAGATCAGCCTTGTGCACAGTGAGCTGAGTGAAGAGTTCAGCCTTGTGCATGGTAAGGTGAGTGAAGAGTTCAGCCTCGGGCACATTGAGCTGAGCGAAGAGTTCAGCCTCGTGCACAGTGAGCTGAGCGAAGAGTTCAGCCTCGTGCATGGTGAGCTGGGTGAAGAGATCAGCCTCGTGCACAGTGAGCTGAGTGAAGAGTTCAGCCTCGTGCACAGTGAGCTGAGTCAAGACTTCAGCCTCGTGCACAGTGAGCTGAGTGAAGAGTTCAGCCTCGGGCACAGTGAGCTGGGTGAAGAGGTCAGCCTCGTGCACAGTGAGCTGAGTGAAGACTTCAGCCTCGTGCACAGTGAGCCGGGTGAAGTGTTCAGCCTCGTGCACAGTGAGCTGAGTGAAGAGTTCAGCCTCGTGCACAGTGAGCTGAGTCAAGACTTCAGCCTCGTGCACAGTGAGCTGAGTGAAGAGTTCAGCCTCGTGCACAGTGAGCTGAGTGAAGAGTTCAGCCTTGGGCACAGTGAGCTGAGTGAAGACTTAAGCCTCGTGCACAGTGAGCTGGGTGAAGTGTTCAGCCTCGGGCACAGTGAGCTGGGTGAAGAGGTCAGCCTCGTGCACAGTGAGCTGAGTGAAGAGTTCAGCCTCGTGCACAGTGAGCTGAGTGAAGAGTTCAGCCTCGGGCAGAGTGAGCTGGGTGAAGAGGTCAGCCTTGTGCACAGTGAGCGGAGTGAAGACTTCAGCCTCGTGCACAGTGAGCTGGGTGAAGTATTCAGCCTCGGGCACAGTAAGCTGGGTGAAGTGTTCAGCCTCGGGCACAGTGAGCTGGGTGAAGAGGTCAGCCTTGTGCATGGTGAGCTGAGTGAAGAGTTCAGCCTCGGGCACAGTGAGCTGAGTGAAGAGGTCAGCCTCGTGCACAGTGAGCTGAGTGAAGACTTCAGCCTCGTGCACAGTGAGCTGGGTGAAGTGTTCAGCCTCGGGCACAGTGAGCTGGGTGAAGTGTTCAGCCTCGGGCACAGTGAGCTGGGTGAAGAGGTCAGCCTTGTGCACAGTGAGCTGAGTGAAGACTTCACCCTCGTGCACAGTGAGCTGAGCGAAGAGTTCAGCCTCGTGCATGGTGAGCTGGGTGAAGTGATCAGCCTTGTGCACAGTGAGCTGAGTGAAGAGTTCAGCCTTGTGCATGGTGAGGTGAGTGAAGAGTTCAGCCTCGGGCACAGTGAGCTGGATGAAGAGTTCAGCCTCGTGCACAGTGAGCTGAGTGAAGACTTCAGCCTCGTGCACAGTGAGCTGAGCGAAGAGTTCAGCCTCGTGCATGGTGAGCTGGGTGAAGAGATCAGCCTTGTGCACAGTGAGCTGAGTGAAGAGTTCAGCCTCGTGCACAGTGAGCTGAGTCAAGACTTCAGCCTCGTGCACAGTGAGCTGGTTGAAGTGTTCAGCCTCGGGCACAGTGAGCTGGGTGAAGAGGTCAGCCTTGTGCATGGTGAGCTGAGTGAAGAGTTCAGCCTGGGGCACAGTGAGCTGAGTGAAGAGGTCAGCCTCGTGCACAGTGAGCTGAGTGAAGACTTCAGCCTCGTGCACAGTGAGCTGAGTGAAGACTTCAGCCTCGTGCACAGTGAGCTGAGTGAAGTGTTCAGCCTCGTGCACAGTGAGCTGAGTGAAGACTTCAGCCTCGTGCACAGTGAGCTGAGTGAAGACTTCAGCCTCGTGCACAGTGAGCTGAGTGAAGAGTTCAGCCTCGTGCATGGTGAACTGGGTGAAGAGTTCAGCCTCGTGCATGGTGAGCTGGGTAAAGAGGACAGCCTCGGGCACAGTGAGCTGAGTGAAGAGGTCAGCCTCGTGCACAGTGAGCTGAGTGAAGAGTTCAGCCTCGTGCACGGTGAACTGGGTGAAGAGTTCAGCCTCGTGCATGGTGAGCTGGGTAAAGAGGACAGCCTCGGGCACAGTGAGCTGAGTGAAGAGGTCAGCCTCGTGCACAGTGAACTGAGTGAAGAGTTCAGCCTCGTGCATGGTGAGCTGGGTAAAGAGGACAGCCTCGGGCACAGTGAGCTGAGTGAAGAGTACAGCCTCGTGCATGGTGAGCTGGGTGAAGAGGACAGCCTCGGGCACAGTGAGCTGGGTGAAGAGGTCAGCCTTGTGCATGGTGAGGTGAGTGAAGAGTTCAGCCTCAGGCACAGTGAGCTGGGTGAAGAGGTCAGCCTTGTGCACAGTGAGCTGAGTGAAGACTTCAGCCTCGTGCACAGTGTGCTGGGTGAAGTGTTCAGCCTCGGGCACAGTGAGCTGGGTGAAGTGTTCAGCCTCAGGCACAGTGAGCTGGGTGAAGAGGTCAGCCTTGTGCATGGTGAGCTGAGTGAAGAGTTCAGCCTCGGGCACAGTGAGCTGAGTGAAGAGTTCTGCCTCGGGCACAGTGAGCTGAGTGAAGACTTCAGCCTCGTGCACAGTGAGCTGAGTGAAGAGTTCCGCCTCGGGCACAGTGAGCTGAGTGAAGACTTCAGCCTCGTGCACAGTGAGCTGAGTGAAGACTTCAGCCTCGTGCACAGTGAGCTGAGTGAAGACTTCAGCCTCGTGCATGGTGAGCTGGGTAAAGAGGACAGCCTCGGGCACAGTGAGCTGAGTGAAGAGGTCAGCCTCGTGCACAGTGAGCTGAGTGAAGAGGTCAGCCTTGTGCATGGTGAGCTGGGTAAAGAGGACAGCCTCGGGCACAGTGAGCTGAGTGAAGAGTTCCGCCTCGGGCACAGTGAGCTGAGTGAAGACTTCAGCCTCGTGCACAGTGAGCTGAGTGAAGACTTCAGCCTCGTGCATGGTGAGCTGGGTAAAGAGGACAGCCTCGGGCACAGTGAGCTGAGTGAAGAGTACAGCCTCGTGCATGGTGAGCTGGGTGAAGAGTTCAGCCTCGTGCATGGTGAGCTGGGTAAAGAGGACAGCCTCGGGCACAGTGAGCTGAGTGAAGAGTTCCGCCTCGGGCACAGTGAGCTGAGTGAAGAGTACAGCCTCGTGCATGGTGAGCTGGGTGAAGAGTTCAGCCTCGTGCATGGTGAGCTGGGTAAAGAGGTCAGCCTCGTGCACAGTGAGCTGAGTGAAGAGGTCAGCCTTGTGCATGGTGAGCTGGGTAAAGAGGACAGCCTCGGGCACAGTGAGCTGAGTGAAGAGTACAGCCTCGTGCATGGTGAGCTGGGTGAAGAGTTCAGCCTCGTGCATGGTGAGCTGGGTAAAGAGGACAGCCTCGGGCACAGTGAGCTGGGTGAAGAGTTCAGCCTCGTGCACAGTGAGCTGAGTCAAGAGTTCAACCTCAGGCACAGTGAGCTGGGTGAAGACTTCAGCCTTGTGCACAGTGAGCTGAGTGAAGAGGTCAGCCTCGGGCACAGCGAGCTGAGTGAAGAGTTCAGCCTCTGGCACAGTGAGTTGGGTGAAGAGTTCAGCCTCGGGCATAGTGAGCTGGATAAAGAGGTCAGCCTCGTGTACAGTAAGCTGGGTGTAGAGGTCAGCGTTGTGCACAGTGAGCTGAGTGAAGTAGTTAGCCTTGTGCACAGTGAGCTGGGTGAAGAGTTCAGCCTTATGCACAGTGAGCTGGGTGAAGAGGTCAGCCTCGTGTACAGTAAGCTGGGTGTAGAGGTCAGAGTTGTGCACAGTGAGCTGAGTGAAGTAGTTAGCTTTGTGCACAGTGAGCTGGGTGAAGAGTTCAGACTTATGCACAGTGAGCTGGGTGAAGAGGTCAGCCTTGTGCATGGTGAGCTGGGTAAAGAGTACAGCCTCTGCGCCTCCGGCCTGGTTGCCCCCTCGCTGCTCCTCGATCCTGCTCCTGAGACCCTTGCTGCTCCAGTCTCCTTCGACGCCGAGAGCGGCGCCCCAGCCGCCGCAGGGCCGCCCGCCCAACCAGATCCAGTTTCCTGCCGCTTCCTGACCGCGGCCCCGCCCCCTCGCCAGTCCATTGGTGGACGCGACCCCGCCTCCCAGCTGACCCGCCCTCCCGACTCCCCTCTTATGTCGACCCCTCAGCGACCGCGCAGCGGATGCGCGCAGCGGGAGCACCGATTGAGCGCCGAAGGTGCGCCAAAGGTAAGCCCGTCTGCGCCCATCCGCGCCTGGACCGCACCCAGCGCCAGAACCCCTGGCCCCTGCAGAGGCCAACCCCCCCACCGGACTTACGATGCCACCACCCTCAACGCACTCAACACCGGCCGAACCCCCGGGTGCTACCGAGCCACTCCGAGACGCACCCACGGACCCTTCAGCTGCCGCACCTGCAAGTTCACCTGCATCCGGACCCGCCCCACACCAGCACCCGCCAAGCCGAACACCAGCAGCAACCCCCTCAAGTGCATCCTGCTCAACACCCGCTCCGTCCACAGACACGCCTTTCAACTCTGGAACCTCCTCGACACCACAGCTCCTGACGTTGCCTTCCTCACGGAAACCTGGATGAACGACTCCTCAGCGCCCGACATCGCCATAGCCATCCCAGAGGGCTACAAGATCATCCGGAGAGACCGCGACAACCAGACTGGAGGAGGCATCGCCATCATCCACAGGGACACCATCCGTATCTCGACTAACGCCGACAACACCCTGACAACCGCTGAACACCTGCACTTCCAGATCCACACCGACCCCAAGACCACCCTCAGAGGCACCCTGATCTACCGACCCCCGGGACCACGCACTCAATTCAGCGAAGACATCGCCGACTTCATCAGCCCGCACGCCCTCCCCTCTGCTGACTACATCCTCCTCGGGGACATCAACTTCCACCTGGAGAACAACAACGACCGCAACACCACCACCCTGCTTGACACCCTCGGACTCAAGCAGCTGGTGACCACCCCCACCCACCTCGCCGGACACACACTCGACGCCGTCTTCTCGTCCAGCAAAGACATCTCCTTCAGCGACGCCACTAGACTCCACTGGACGGACCACAGCTGCATCCACTTCACCTTCAAAAGAACCACGGTCCACCACCACCAGCAACAGGCTGCACGAAGAAGCTGGAACAAGATCACAGCCGAACAACTCGCCGCATCCCTGAGCCAGCACCCTCCCGCCAGCTCAACGAACCCCAGCCAAGCCGCCTACAACCTCACGAAATGGATCTCTACCTGCGCGGACGAGCTCGCCCCTCTGAGGACCCTGCCCAGCAGACCCGGAAGCAAGAAGGCCCCGTGGTTCACCGACGAACTCAAGAGCTCCAAGAAGAACTGCCGAGCCCTCGAGAAAGCCTGGAGAAGAGACCCAACGCCGGACAACATGACTACCCTCAAGCTCGCCACCCGAATGCACCATCAACTGATCCACGCCACCAAGAAAACAGCATTCAAGGACCGGCTGGACAACAATGCACACAACAGCAAGGAACTCTTCAACATCGTCAGAGAGCTCTCCAACCCCAACGCCGGAACCAACGACATCACCCCATCGCAAGACCTCTGCAACTCCCTCGCCTCCTACTTCCACAACAAGATCGCTGACATACACAACAGCTTCAGAACACAACCAACGCTCCCCACGACCAAACCAACGCCCCCCACCACCACCCTCAACGCCTGGACACCGATCAACCTCGAAGACACCATCAGCACGATGAACTCCATCCACTAGGATCCCCAACCGACCCCTGCCCTCACCACATCTTCAACAAGGCCGACGCTGTCATCGCACCCCACCTGCAGGACATCATCAACACCTCCCTCGACACCGCCACCTTCCCTGACAGCTGGAAGCACGCCGAACTCAACGCTCTACTAAAGAAACCAACGGCGGACCCCACCGAACTCAAGAACTACCGCCCCATCTCGCTCCTCCCGTTTCCAGCCAAAGTCATCGAGAAGACCATCAACAAGCAACTGGCAGCCTTCCTCGAGACGACCGGTTCCCTCGACCCTTCCCAGTCAGGCTTCCGGGCCAACCACAGCACCGAGACCGCCCTCATCGCTGCCACCGACGACATCCGAACCCTGCTGGACAACGGAGAAACAGCGGCCCTCATCCTCCTAGACCTCTCCGCGGCATTCGACACTGTCTGCCACCGCACCCTAGTGCAGCGCCTCAACAACGTCGGAATCCAGGAGAAGGCACTGGACTGGATCATCTCCTTCCTCACCGGAAGGACACAGAGAGTCCGCCTGCCCCCGTTCAGATCAGAAGCCACGGAAGTCATCTGCGGCGTCCCTCAGGGCTCCTCGCTCAGCCCCACCCTCTTCAATGTCTACATGAGCCCCCTCGCGGCCATCGCACGCCAACACAACCTGAACATCATCTCCTACGCCGATGACACCCAGCTGATCCTCTCCCTGACCAACGACCCCGCCACCGCCAGAGCCAACCTACACGAAGGGATGAAAAACGTGGCCGAGTGGATGACGACCAGCCGCCTGAAACTGAACACAGACAAGACGGAAGTCCTCATCCTGGGCTCCTCACCCTCCGCCTGGGACGACTCCTGGTGGCCCCCCGCCCTGGGCAACGCACCCAAACCGACAGACCACGCACGCAACCTGGGCTTCATCCTGGACTCCTCCCTCTCCATGACCAGACAAGTCAACGCCGTCTCCTCGTCCTGTTTCAACATCCTGCGCATGCTACGTAAGATCTTCCGGTGGATCCCCACCGAGACCAGGAAGACGGTCACCCAGGCCCTCGTCACCAGTCGATTGGACTACGGCAACGCCCTCTACGCCGGTACCACCGCCAAGCTCCAGAAGAGACTCCAGCGGATCCAGAACGCCTCGGCGAGACTCATCCTCGACGTCCCCAGACGAACTCACATCTCCAGACACCTGAGAGACCTGCACTGGCTCCCGATCAACAAAAGAATCACCTTCCGGCTCCTCACCCACGCACACAAAGCCCTACACAACCAAGGCCCGACCTACCTCAACAGCCGCCTCAACTTCTACGCTCCCAAACGCCACCTCCGCTCGACCAGTCACGCCCTCGCAGCCGTCCCCCGCATCCACAGAGCGACAACAGGAGGAAGATCCTTCTCCCACCTGGCCGCCAAGACTTGGAACGCCCTCCCGACCGACCTACGCCTGACCCAAGACCACCTCTCCTTCAGGAAGAAGCTCAAGACCTGGTTGTTCGAGCAGTAGCGGACCCCCCCCCCCCCCCCCCTAGCGCCTTGAGACCCTCCGGGTGAGTAGTGCGCTTTATAAATGCCTATGATTGATTGATTGATTGAGCCTCGGGCACAGCAAGCTGGGTGAAGAGGTCAGCCTTGTGCACAATGAGCTGAGTGAAGAGTTTAGCCTCGGGCAAAGTGAACTGGGTGAAGTAGTTAGCCTTGTGTACAGTGAGCTGGGTGAAGAGGTCAGCCTTGTGCACAGTGAGCTGGGTGAAGTAGTTAGCCTTGTGCACAGTGAGCTGGGTGAAGAGTTCAGCCTTGTGCACACTGAGCTAGGTGAAGAGGTCAGCTTTGTGCATGGTGAGCTGGATAAAGAGGACAGCCTCGTGCAGAGTGAGCTGGGTGAAGTAGTTAGTTTCGTGCAGAGTGAGCTGGGTGAAGAGGTCAGCCTCATGCATGGTGAGCTGTGTAAAGAGGACAGCCTCGTGCAGAGTGAGCTGGGTGAAGAGTTCAGCCTCGTGCAGAGTGAGCTGGGTGAAGAGGTCAGCCTCGTGCACAGCGAGCTGGGTAAAGAGGTTAGCATTGTGCACTGTGAGCTGGGTAAAGAGGTCAGCCTTGTGCACAGCGAGCTGGGTAAAGAGGACAGCCTTGTGCACAGTGAGCTGGGTGAAGAGGTTAGCATTGTACACAGTTAGCTGGGTAAAGGGGTCAGCCTTGTGCACAGTGAGCTGGGTTAAACGGTCAGCCTTGTGCTCAGTGAGCTGGGTGAAGAGGTCAGCCTCGTGCACAGTGAGCTGGGTAAAGAGATCAGCCTCGTGCCTCAGGGGCGCCATGCTAAAAGAGCATGGGGAGGCCATGGCTGTAAGAAGAGGAAACAAGGGGGGGTTGGTTCTCTAAAAGGGGCGAGGTCAAAGAAGCCCAACTATAAATTCCTTTCCAAGAGACATGGCCAACGTAAATATGGTTGTGGCTTAAAACACATAAACTTAAACCGTGTGCATCGCACAGCAGGGTACCCGACTAGTGTCTGAGTGCCTGTCTGTGAGCTTTCTGTTACTGCATCCAGACACATCACTAAACAATGGACAAGAGCCTAAAACACGCCAGGCATATGGGCATTGCCAGTGCTTTTATTTTGTTTTGTTACCAGTACCAGATAAATTAGTAGCAATCATATTGTTGTAAAAAATTTGAATAGAAAATGTTTCAATTCTGAAAATTTGACACTGCAAATGAATCACTGGTGAGGACTGTGGAAAGGGCAGTGGTCGTCAGACTCACTCCTGTTCTCCCTTCACACAACTTTCATCTGCAGTCGCTCTGTGGGTCACTTACACTCTTTTGATCACCCACACCTTTCAGAAATCCTCTGTCTGCACATTTCAAAGCACATGTTTCCCCTTCTGCACTATTGCCCTCTCTCCTTCTGCATGTACCTCCTTGCATCTTCTTCACTTCTCCAAACCCCACACACGTTCACTTGTAAGCACTTCTTTTCAGTACTTCACCAGCTTTGTTGGTGGTGGTCACTGTTATCGTCCAATTCTCTGCTCCATATAGAAGGACCAATTTTATGTTGGTTTTAAAAAGCCTGATCTTGGTTTGCAGCATTTGCTCCAGATCTTCATTAGCTGAATGAAGGCAGCCCTTGCTTTGCCGATTATTGTCTTTGACATCAGCTGGTCTGCGCCGCCCCACTTGTCTATGACACTGGCCAGGTAGGTGAAGGCCTCAACCTCTTCCAGTGCATCGCCTGCAAGAGTGATTGCAGTTGCGCTGGCCGTGTTAGCCTTCAGGATCTTGGTCTTCCCCTGTGGACGTTGAGGCCAGGTTGTGCTGGCGTGGCTGCCACATTGATGGTCTTTTCTTGCATCTGCAGATGGGTGTGGGAGAGGTGGGCCAGGTTATCTGTAAAGTCCAGGTTGTCGAGCTGAGTCCAAGGTGTCCACTGGATCCCATTGCTTCTCCTTGGTGTGGATGTCTTCATGATCCAGTCAATGTCCAGCAGGAAAATGAAAGGTGAGACAAAACACCCTGGCAGACTCCGGTCCTCACTTCGAAGGCTTCTGGGAGTTGACCTTCATGGACTATCTTGGAGGTCATTCTCTCGTAAGAGGTCCTGATGATTCTTACAAGTTCATTTGGCACACCGTAGTTTTGAGATAAATATAACAGGTGAATTTCAAAGTTTTTGTTTATTTAAAACTGTATACTTTAACTGATATTTTCAACTAACTATAAAGGGCCTTTAACTTTTGTTCTTTCAGTGAATTTCTAAATTGTTTTAATGTAAAGTAACATGATATTAGAAATCCTAAGTATAACGCCACTTTAACCTTTGAGTTTTTTTCAGTGAATTTCTATGTTTTTTTTTAACATAAAATAATACGTCTGTTGCCGTATGTAACGTGGGTTTGGGCACAGGACCTGGCCTGCAGTCAGGGTCTGTATCCAACACCCAATAGGCACCCTAGCCCCGGCAGCATATGGCCGAAGGCATAGGGTTAGGCTCTTCTCCCAACCCCAGTGGGCGTGCACAGCTGACTATATGATATTGCAATATAAAGGGTGTCATTTTAAGTAATGTATACCTACTGTCTTTGTCAAAGGGTCTGAACACCAAAATATAAAAAGTGAGCCTATTGGCTTTATCAAGGTGTCAACATATCAACATTTATATAGCACTTTTAACCTTCTATGACTCTTTCTTTTCACATTTTTCAGGCCACACAGTGCAGCAATAGAACCAACCACAAGCAGTCCCCACACGCCAGCTGAAGAGCATACGGCTCCAGCTAGGAGTCATTGAAAAACATATGATAAGCTCTCCTGTGGTCATGGATTCAATGGCCCTGGGACTTACTGTGGTTTTTTAAACATTCTGCTGGGGGGCTGCCCACACTCCCAGCAGCCCCCCACAACATTGAAAAATGCTTAGTGGTGCCCCTTCTCTAGAGGCACCATAATGATCCATACATTTAAACAAAAATCCCTAACAGAGCATTATGGGGCACGCTTTGTCTGGATCAGTGATTAATAAATACAGCTCATTTATTTCCCCCCTTTTTTTCTTAATCTTTATTGGGGTGCCCACCCGGGGCACCCATACCTTTTTTTAATGTTGGATGCATGCGGGTGTTGGGGGGGACCAAGGACCCTGCCGGTTACCCACCAGCACCCACATTGGTGCAGGTTGGAACCGGTATTGTTTGTTTGCCTTTTTGTTTGTGCTAAAGTAGGTGCCTCTGTGCCCACTCGGGTCACCCAAACAACACTAAAAATAATTGGGGGGCGCTGGGGGAGTTTCAAGGCCCTCAGAGCTCCAGATGGCTCCTTTGTGGGGTTTGACAGGGCCTGAGAGAAAAATCGGCATTTTAGTTACACGTTTAAACTTCCATGATAGCATACTTAGAAATGGTTCTGCAGGCAGTACATTTCCTGGTAGGCTAATTTTCAAGTGCCTCGTACACTGCGTCTGAGGCTAGGACCATTGGGCACGATACTCTTGTTTTCAGTTGTCCGGCTGGACACAGCTCTGAGTGGAAAAGACAAACACATCAGCGCTGCACATCTGACATAGTGTGATTGAAACAGTGGTTTGAATGAAATAAACCACTTCTGAGCTTTATGCGCCAGAGGAGCACTTCTATGGATTATGCTGGGTGCTGTGACGGAGATGCAGCCCTGATGATTTCATTCTCTGTCTTGCAAAGGCCGGCGGCCTGTTCTACACCACGCTGGCTTCCTGATACACAATACACAGGTACGGGGAGTTTGGTTGTCCCGAGAGATCTGGCAGAGGGTATTCTTAATATGTTCTCGATAGTGTAGGTAGGAGTATCCATATATTCATTATCATATTATTATATAATCACGCACGATTGTCATGATGGTCGAATTGTTCATCTTTTTCACTATTCTTGTAATTCTGGCGACAACGCTTTGTTTCCACCTGCTATTCATTGCAGCTCATGTTTTTACACAAGAACACATTCGCTTCAATAAATGTATGAAAAGTCAATTTACAAATTTCTTGTGTCTCTCTCTGGACCTGCGTAAATGAGAACGGAAGGGTATATTTGTTTCCATTATTTCCTTGGGGAATCAGAGTGGTCATGTTCGCAGGCTGCAGATGCCATCCAATACCCTGTCATAGGTAGGGGTCTGGATGGAGCACTGGGAGCTAGCTGGGAATCTGAACAACATACTCTGATGATATGGAAGGGCTCAGTCCTCATATTCTAACGTTTATGTCGTACATTAGAAAACTTTTGAGGTATTAGAAAAAAAGAGAGGAATAGATAGGGGCGATGGGGGAGAGGAGGGAAAGCGGAGTAAGGGGTAGAGAAGGGGTGGTGGAGGGAGGCAGAACTCCTGGTTAGGACATGCAAGAATCTAAAGTGTAAATGAGAGAGAGGGTTGGTAGAGAGGCAAAGGTGTAAGAAGTGTATAAAAGGGAGAAGTGAAGAGAGAGAATGAGAGAGGAGGGGATAGAGTCGGTGGTGGAGACGGGTTAAAAAAGAGAATGGGAGATAAGCAAGGGGAAAAGAGAAGGAAGGTGGAGAGGTAACACTGAAGGAAGTTGGAGGAGAAGTGTAGAAAATAGTGATGGGGAGGGCAGAGAAAATGAAGCTGGGGAAGAGTTATAGTGGAGGGGTAAGCGGGCATGCAGGATTTGAGGGGAGAGGAAATGATCAGGTGAGAGGTGGGTAGCAAAAGACAAGAAGAGGGGGATTAAAGGGTTAAAAGGAGTGGTGGGGTGGGGGAATAAGAGATGGCGGAGAGAGGTCAAACGAAGGGCGGGTGGAAGAGGGATGAAGGCAGTGCGAGAAACGAGAGAAGAAAACGGACACAGTGGGAACGGGAGGGAGGTGGTATGAGGGCTGAATACGAGAGGCTGACCTAAAAAGGTGAAAGCACCATTAGCAAGTTGATATTGAGAAACATGTATATCACCTATTCAAGCACATAGATGCCACGCATTATATTTAGTTAGGGTGACCTCAGTGCCCAGCAGTTGAATTAAAGGGTATCTCCAGTAGTGAGGATCGTAGTCAGTGCTCAATCACAAATGGCATATTGTGCACGTAACCGTAGTAAAGGCTCCTCATTAAGAGATGCGGCATGATGGAAATAAGATTCCAAATACGGAAAAAATAGTACCCATTAATGGAAATCGTTATGAGGCGTACTGTGCACACAAACATAGTGGAGGCTAAATCTCAAGAAATGCGTCATGCTATTAAGTGTTGCACGATCCAAAATATGAAGCCACTTTATTCGGCGTGACCATAGGTAACCATATGTTAAATAACATACGTTACGTACTACGTATAAACACATACACTGCAGAGTGCCAAAATACAGTAGATCTAATGACCAGAAGCCGCATCCATATAGGACCAATCCTTAACTTAGTCAGATGTGTCCGCGAGTATTTCCAAACAAGTTCAATATGGAGATTTAAACCGCGTGCCATGTTGAAACACATTTAAAGAATAAGCGGCGTGAAAGGGAAAGACGTCACCAACAAAAACAAGCACACGAGTGGTGCGTGCGCGCACGTCACAGCGAGACATCTGTTTTAAATTTTTGTGCACGCGTCTGGGCACGATAATTCAAAACAGATGGTGCCTGTGCGGGTAACCGTAAGCAATAGGCCGTGGGCGTAGCAAAGGCGGGACATGCACCGGCCTTTGCCCAATTGCGTGCTGTCTTTCTTAGAAAGACGCACGCAAAGGCCAATAGCCTCTGACCAAAAACAAACCACACACACGAGCGTGTGGTCAGATTTTTAAGCCCCCTTACAAAAAGTCTTGCAGACAGCGCATGCGTGCTGGCTCAGGCGAGACCTAAAAACTGGTACGCTAGTATTAAAGAATGAGTCCTGGTGAATAACAGAACTGGCAATCGGGAACAATCAAGCAAGTGACCACTGATGATGTGTGCGTGGCATGGAGGCGCAATAACTGTATGACCTACTGCTGTGACTGCTCTGAGAAACTGCGAGAGGGCTTCAGGACCAACAGAATAAAATAGAGTACTGAAAAATAGTCCTGCCTCCTGTATGGCAATGGTAGTGTGCCCAGTGCCCATACCAATTTAATGTAACCCTCAGATGGTGTCTGGAGTAGACTGTTGACTACTAGAATCTGTTGTGCAGAGTGTGGATTTGAAGGGGTGATAGTGCCCACAAAGTCACTAGAGCAGCAAAATGGGCAAAGATAAAGCCTCAAAATCCATGCAAAGTGACAGGTTAGTACAGTACACTGCACAGCGTGGGGGAGAAGATGCAGAAAAATCACAGAGAACTGCCCACGGAGAAAGACAAGGTACAGCCATCATCATGTGACATCAACACCACCTCATTAGGTGCTAATCTGCTCTGCACCTTCATTCAACAATCCGCTGAAAGAGTGAAGGAGACATAGGAGCAAATAGCCAAGATCTGAGTGGGACAGAAAGAGTCCCTGCACAAAATAAAAGTGGCCCCCATTAGCAAGCCAGCTAGCTAAAAAAGTGGCCCACATTTCTAATTAGGGTAATTCTGAACTTGTTTTACAAGGTATGGGAGACTTCATGCATTTGTGCTTGCTACAGGCAATATTTGTGGTCATATCAAGGAAATCAACAGTAAAACCTGTCCCAACAGACCATAAAACAGGCCCACAAAACCTCTAAAAGAAACTGCCCATACATTGACCTATCACACAAGCTCATTGGGCACTGCCTGATAGACCTATAGGCCAGTCCGACCCTGTATATAGCACACCTCCAGCGTGAAGTTAATAGTCTGCAGGAGAGTACTGGCTTTTGGTCATTTAAGCACAGAGTCTAAAAGAGGGAGCCGAAGATGCAGAGGTTCGCTCTTAGCTCAACATTATAAGATTCGTGGGGTTCCCAGAGAGGGCAGAGTGACCATCAGCTGAGCTTTTCTGAGAGGAAATGGATACCAGAAACTTTACAGCCTAAAGGTCTAGACATAATCCTCACAATCGAAAAAGAGCATAGGAATCTGGCAGCGTCCCCTGCAGCTGTCCCAGTAACTAGAGCGATTAATTGCATGCCTATAATCATCATGATGGGAGGCAATCCTACACCTTGCTCGCAGTAGGGAGATCAGTCTATCATAATCTTCGCCAACCACACCAAAAGAGTCCAAGAGATGCGCAAAAATAGTTTATAGTGGTGAAACAAAATCTGAGGACATTAGACTTAAATTACAGTTTAATGTACAGAGTAAAACTCAATTATCCACATTGGTAAATCTCACTTCTTTACAACTCCAGACAGTGTTTGGCAATGGTTGGAAATGGGAGACTCACCATACCCAAGGCTGCTGGGAACAGGTGCATAGCAAACACAGTGTGGCAGCAGATGAACAAGACTGCTTCACATGACCAAGAAGTACAACCCCAGATAAATATGATTATAGTGCATGAAGATGGTACACTCGCTGTTGACCAAGCACCACAGGAAAATCAACTTGAAGACGTTGAGCGCAGTGCGGATCTGCACTCTGAGAATGGGCTAAGAGGGAAACCCAGAGACTGAGGAACAAAGGAAGCTCCATGTATACTTAAAATAGAATGCCTGTCATAATGAGGATTGTTGCTCAATTGACATGGATGATGCCACTATTACTAGGGCACAGGGGGCTAAAAAGGGTAAAACACTGCCAACGGTGGGACATTTACCTTCGACAATGTGGCGAGACACAGCATCACACCCCGTGCTGGAACGTCTGGGGTAACTGCTAGATGAGAGATAATGGGAGAAGTGCATGTTGTTGGGCTTTTTAGGTTCCCTATTTGCATAGGATTTTGAGAGCGACAGGTTTAGTCACCATTCAATAGCGTTTTTTGGGGGAACTGTGTTTTGCTTTTGTGGGAGTAGAAAGCAGTCATTATTAATAAAGTGCAGAATGGAAGGAAGTGATGGAATTAATATTTGTCCCTACCTTGATTTGAAGATAGTTACTTAGTATTAATGTTAGAGGGTAAGAGGTTATGTAGGCTGGGGGTCTTCCTCGAGTTAGCTCCATCTGGACCTTGCTGGACCCTCCACTATATTGGGCACCTTTCGTGATATTCTAGGTTATTGGTAGGAGGGAAGATTCCCTAGTGAGCAAGAGTCTTTAGTTACATGTTTTGGCTCTAGGGTTCTGCCTTAGGGGTCGGGTAATGTTTGTGGAGTTTCTGTTTTTTACTGAGAAGTTAGCAGTGTGTATAGTGCAAAGCGTTTATAGGGCTAGGTCTCAACAGACTCAGATGGGTCAGAATGGCAGCAAGAAGTGCGGCTACACCCTACGACTAGAAGCACCCATGAGCAACAGCATTCTTGGAATTGTGTTAGAATGGGAAGAAACTCGAAAACGGTAACATGTAATGTCAAGGGCCTGAATCATTACCCAAGACGATATAGCATATATACACCTATTTGAAAAGACATAACACTGAAATTTCAGTGCTGCAAAAAACACATCTGGCCCAGGAAGAAATAAGGAAGTTCTGTAAAAAAATGGAGGGGGCAAATGTAAGCTGCAGCCTTCTTCACCTACGCACATAACTTATGATGGTAAGGGGCGTCTCCTTGAAGGTGAAGGAGGTGAACGAAGATGCTGAGAGTACATATTTATTAGTGCATAGTATATTATTTGGTCAAGATATGTGCTTTGTTAATATGTATGACCATACATGGGCAACAGGGTGTTTTAGGTACATACAGGAGATTATGCTGCCTTACATCAATGCAGTATTACTGCGGGTACGAGATCTTAATTGCATAGTGGATGACCACCAGGATAGACATCTCCCAGGAACGCAGCCACGCCTGGTATGGTTGGTTCATTGCTGAAATTTATGGCTAGTGTTGGACTAGTAGCTGTATTGGAGACAACAACACCTAACAGACAAGGTTTAGTCCAGTTTTCACCCATAGAAGTGATTAGATTATGTTCAGGCCAGGTGAGAGTGGCACTACAGGGAAGCAACGTACTTGGTTGGATTCCTGTCAGGCCACTTCCCAGTGGGTATAGAGTACTTTGAGGTGAAGAGTAGGACCAAAATTCTGACCGTGGAGCTTAGGATGGTGTCATTGTCGGATCATGGATTTATAAATTGGTTATGAGACGTTATAGAGCAACATTTTGAGCATAATTGGTCCTGTATCAACAATGGAATGGGATGCCTTTAAAGTAGTGCTATAAGGGACAATGTATGATCCAAGCATATGGTACAGTGCTGCAACTCAAGCAAATTGTCAAAGATTAGGAGCTGAGCATGGTAAAACTATCATACACTTGAAAGATGGGACAATGGTAAAGGTTCTAACGGAGATAGGAATAAAGAAGTCTGTTTATACTGATCTTGTGGTGGTCAATAGACGTCTATGTCTGGTTGAAGCATGACCAATGCAAACATTACAAGAGTGCCTTTCCTTTGGTGCTGATAATAAGTGAACATGGGGAAGCATTGGATGCCACAATTACTAACTCAGATATATTTGCAGCTCTACATGACATGCATGGAGAAGAGACCCCTATAGTGATGGTTTCTCCATTGACTAATATCAAGCGTTTACTAGAACATTGTCAACAAATCACTGGAGGCCTTCTCTGAGGCATCTGAGCCTAGGCAGCAGCCTGGAAGTGATGTATGAGGGATGCATTAGCCATCTTAATCCCAAAATGAGAGGCGGATCCCACTGATAATGACATATCACCCACTACTAGCCATGATTAATACAGATGCAAAGATCCTAAGCTTGGCTAGCAGACTTTTGAAAGTAATAGAACAACTGGAACATGGAGTCCAGTATTTATTCAACTCAAGGAAACCACACTATGTAATCTGTGGCGCCTAGTCCATGTTACACATAGCCTGAATGGAGTGGCACCCAGTGCGCCCTGGCGATGCTGGGCATCACAAAGAATTCAGTACTGTAAGGTGAACATAAATGGTGAAGGTCCTAGAGTATGTATGTGTGGGGTACACATGTCTGACAAGGTTCATTCTGTTGTATACTAACCCTGTAATTGGAGGCAAAATTGGTCAGGAGTTATCAGAACGCTGACCTATAGGGCTGGACACCAGACAGTGATGCCCTCTCTGAACCCATTTTGTTTGAATTGGCAGAAGAATCACTGAGCTGTCATCTAAGGATTGCTCTTTAAGAATGAGGAATAACAAATGGGGATAGATCTCATGTACTCTCGGTGTACATATACAACTTCAGCATCTACTTAAGCGATCTATTGCACTCGGTGCAATACGACTAGAAGAATTGGCTAAATTGGGCGTGAACTCGTGATTGTATACTAACGTGGCTGAACTGAAGCTGTTTCCGGTGCAAGGGGCGAGAGGAAGTCAGGACCATACTTATCCAGAAGCGAACCTTACATGGGAGAGCTCTATCATCATCCTGACATTCAGATTACGCATGATGTTAAAGCCCAGTACTCGCTGAACCCTGGTGCTTGGAGAACTGAAGCAATTGTTAGTGTCCCAGGAAGGTGGAGCATGGCCAGGTTGGACATCCTGACACTGCTCTGGGAGAGAGGAGGGCTTAAACTCTCATATGTGGAGCTGTAACACATGGCATCTTATGGCAAAAAAATGGATTTTGTAATATGTTAACCTGTAACTCGAAATTAACTTTAGTTTACAAGATTTGCATGTTGGATTCATTATGTACTTAAATTCTGTCAGTTATTAGTCTCACATTAGTTACATTTTGATATAGTATAACCTATCATATATGCTGTTAGAAATGGGGTCTCTAGTTAGCAGAGGTATGCACCCTGTACAAGTAGGGACCAACACTCTAGTCAGGGTAAGTCAGAAACACACTAAAAGATAACCTGTGATCAACTTCTGGCAGTTTGGGCACAGAGCAGTCAGTCTTATCTAAAGAGGCAATGTGTAAAGTATTTGTGCAACACACACACATGATAACATAATGAATACACCACAAAAAGAATCCACAAAGATTTAGAAAAATAGACTGATTTTTTTATGAATAAATCAACCAAACCGATAAAAATCCAATAAGTAGAAGTTGAGATATGAACTTTTAAAGAATACAAAGAGTTCTAGTGCAGAAGCAATAAGCGCTAAATGAGTGTTATCTGGTCGCACTGCACCGGGGTAAAGTCAATAGTTCAGGCTGACTGCGATGAGCACAGGCTGGCTACAGGCTCCATGCAGACCCCTGCGAACAAAGTACCTTTTCCCGATCACAACAGGGACATGTGGGGCGCCGCAGAGCGATGCGTCGATGTCAATCCTGCAGTAGATGATGCATTGATTTTCTCCTTGCGGTGATGGTGGTGTGTCAGTTTCGCAGACGAAGTGCCGAAGCCAAGAGGTGTTGGTGCCGAAGTGATGTCCCGGGATTCTCTACACAGTCGAGGGAATGCGTCAATCTCACCAAGCTGCGGCTGCATGATGCGCAGTTCCGTCATCAGATTCTGCAGGCGCTGCGGCAGTTCTGAAGAGATGCACTGGGTTTTGCTCCAGCCAAAGGGACGATGCGTTGATTTCTGCCCATGCAGTCAGTGGATGTGTCTGTGTGCCTGACGCCAGTATCTGAGTCAAGTTGCAGTGTAGCAGGCACAGGAGCAGGCGATAAGACTTTGACATCCCTGAGTCTCAAACAACAGGAGTCAAGCCAACAAGCTCTTTGTGATCACATTGGTGCAAGGCCGAGTCCAGGTCCAACTTTACTAGTTAAGAGGATTTATCATTACCAATCTAATGATATAAAAAATGATACAGCTACTTCTTTCTAATGAGGAGTTACGACTTAAAAGTTTCTTAAGGAGTTCCCAATATTAACCTATGAGAGTAGTAGGCCTCACAGTAGTGAAAAGCAAATTTGGGTGTTTGTCACTACCAGGACATGTAAAACTTAAAAGTACATTTCCTACCTTCTACTTACAAAACACCCTGCACTATGTGCTACCCTGCCCTGCCCTGTGGGCCTACCTTAGGAGTTTTGAACAAAAAGAGGTACGCAGTTCCTCAACGTGTACATGTAAGACCTACTGAGTGCAGGTCGGCGTGCAGGTCGTGCCCCAGGCACCCAAGGGGGGGGGAATCCTCCTTTCGGAACTAGGGCCCTCACACACCCAGCAAGCTAGGTGTCATGCTTCATCATATGAGCCTTCTCCTCGTCGGGTCGGTGCTGCAATACCCGACGGGAACTCATAAAGGGGCTCTTTGCTGGAGGTCTTTTGTTCCTGCCGTATGGGTGCCGTGGGTGTGAGGGGCCTAGTGTATGTGTAGATGTTCTGAATAGTGAAATTAAAACAAGTAGGGAATCCTTAGAGCAACTTTATTCTAGGGGATCCCTGCCTGATTAAAAATAGTGAGGCGTGGCGACTGTCAAGCTATCAAGAGTCAAGAGGCATTCTACTCCTGGATGGTCGAAATGTTTCACGCCAATTAGTCCAAAGGATCAGGCGGTGTTTCTTCAGGACCGTGAAATAAGACTATCTACAACAAGTGGAGTGTAAAACGTGCCACTAAACAGAAAATAATACAAAACGGTGGTCTGGTAAGGTTTACCTGCCACCACAAGGAAGTGTGGGGTACTACCCGCAGGTACTGGGGCAAACCTGCATGAAAAGAACGTGAAATAACACATGATTATTTTTGAAAATGCCCAAAGGTGCTGACCGCATGTCAAATAATGCGGGGTTGATGACCCCTTACAATTTGTTCATTTCACTGTGCAGGCGGTCGGAGAGTAAAAACAAGTAGCAACACACAATAGGAAACAAATGGCAGCAGAGTTAAAATATAGTAGTGACTTAATAACATCCAGAGTATGCTACCAATCGTGCCGTAGTGAAGGGTGGTGAACTTAGACTCTAAGACTCACCTATTATTGGTAAAGATAGCACCCCATCTACTTCAGCACAACTTATGACATCTATATTAGGATGTCTATTTGAAATTGGGAGAAAGCGTATGTGAGACATGTTAAAACCTCATGAAGCAGGTCCTGTATTAACTACTCACAGAAAAGCAGACCCACCTCGCAGGGACCATGATCGGTAAGGAGTGAGATAAGGTAGTGTGCTGGGGCAGTTACGGAGCATACCCCTGGACTTCCTCCTAAACCCCGCGCCGAGGCATAGGAGGAGCGCGGGTCCACGGCCCCACCTACCAGTCCCAAACACTCACAGGGGTCCCGTCACTGGTTCAATGTGTGACACCGGCCCGCACCATCACCGGGGTACAAAGATCCAAGGGCCACTAAATTGGGACCCAGGGGGTGGGCTCAGCCACTTAAAGCCCCGGTCCCCACAACCGTAAATGCTGCCCGCTTACCTTAACCTTGTCGCCGCAGAGTGCTGGGTGTCCCTCTGAACCTTGGAAATACTTACCCGCTTCTGTTGGAAGCCACACAGCTTGCCTACCCCTTTGTGCTGAAGCCGGGATGGTGCTGAGCGGCCAATCAAAGCCGCTTTTAAACGCCAAGCTGTTGGCCGTACGGGGGTAGCGGGCAGCTGATCGGAGCCAGCTGTGGGTGCGGCGTAACATGTGACTTATTGGTACATGCTAGTGAGAGTGGGAAAATCATGTCGACCTTCTTGGAGTGGATAATGGTTCATTGCCAGAGGTAAACTCGCAGGGCATTCGTGAAGTTTAAAGAGGCTGTGTTCATTTAAGTGACCATGATAGTGGTCAATAAACCCGGGTAATGTCTAGTATGGAAGAACATGTATATTAGAACTTGATTAAAGGATTGTTTTAAAAAATGAAACCTCATCATGTGTCAATTTTGTTGCGTGGGCAATTGTATCATGAGTGTGATAAAATGAATGGTCGGTACAATGTCATTGTGCAGTTGACGATTCAAGAGTACATTCCCAGAGCAAGGAGTGTCAGTTAGTATCAGCTACTGGACAAGGGGATACATGAGACCCAGAGACCCCCTATACATGTCGCAAATACTATCGGTAGAGGTAATATACAGCTACTAATTCAAAAAACGCACTGTCAGATCAGTAAAGTCATGAATAGATGGAGGAAGTTCAATGTCATCAAAAGTGCTAGGACAGAGAACCCCGTGGTATTTCATCATTTAGTCCCTGGTGGTCTAAGCCTAGGCGATGCACCCAGCGTTGCTCAATCCTAAATAGTGCTGATTGCGTGATGCGTGGGTGTGCCTCCAGAATCAACCATCGCAAGCTCTCAGGGAGGTGGTTGTGTTCCTTAAAACAGGTGTATAGTTTGGTGGTGGTTTTCTGACAGCGGATATTACTTTTGTGTTCAGAGATCCTATTCTTGACTGCCCTCATGGTCATGCCCACATATTGTTGTCCCAGGGGCATACCAGCAGATAAACACATTGGGATGTGTTGCAGTTTGTGTGAGTACGTATCCTCCAGATGAAGGAATCTGCTAGTGCAATCTCCTTAGTAGGTTTGGTTTGTGGGCAAGCGGCACAGGAGCCACAGGGATAGTGGCTCTGTACCGGGGGAAGGTTCCATAGGGTTCTTTGCACACGTGTATTTGCTGGTTTGGGTCGTGTGTGAACGAGCATATCTTTTAGGTTGCTCGTGCGT
Source organism: Triturus cristatus (assembly GCF_964204655.1). Lineage (NCBI taxonomy): Eukaryota > Metazoa > Chordata > Amphibia > Caudata > Salamandridae > Triturus > Triturus cristatus. The sequence continues at coordinate 1,166,861,254 of NC_140584.1, read as the reverse complement.
TTGAACGCAAATCTAGGTTTAGGGATGTCGAGGGACCCTGTGTTGAGGATACCCCAGTGTTTATTGATGATTTTCTTAAGTCGGTTAGATCCTGGTTTGAACGAAGTCAGATATGTCAAAACCTTACTGGGTTCTTTTTGTTTTACTTCTAGCAAGGCATCCCTGTTGTTATTTCTTGCTCTTTTTAATGATTTTTCAATTTGGTGAGGGGGGTAATGTCTCTTGACCATGTTGACAGTTGGTGACTCTGCCTCAGTTTTGTAGTTGTTGACTGTGCTACAATTTCTCCTAATGCGGAGAAATTGCCCAAAGGGCAAGTTGTCCCTCAACGCTCGTGGGTGGTGGCTGTGGTATGACAACAGACTATTCCTATCCGCAGGGTTTTTGTACAGGGAAGTCTGCAAGTGTCCCTCATGAATGCTGATCTTGAGGTCAAGGAATGGTATACACGTTGCTGAGATGGACCTAGTGAACTTGAGGTATTCATTCTTCGTATTGACCCATTTGAGAAATTCGTGGCAGGTACTTAGGTCACCCTTCCAGAAAACAAAAATATCATCGATATATCTTTTCCACAGTCTCAAGTTGTTCAGATAGGGTTACTCTGGTGGTAGATAAACTCCCCTTCAAAGGCCGCCATGTAGAGGCAGGCTACACTGGGAGCAAAGGTACTCCCCATAGAAGTACCTTGAGACTGGTGGAAAAGTTGGTTCTTGAATTCGAAGAAGTTTTCCGTCAACCCTAGAGTCGCGCATTGCATGATAAGGGTGACTGGTGTGGGTGACGACCAATCGACCTGTTTCAGTGCTGTTTCTATAACAGTGAGTGTAGCTCTTTGTGGTATGTTGGTATAGAGCTGCTCCACGTCCAATGTTACCAGCAGGTCAATGTCTCGTGTGTCTCCTATTTCTCCCATTATACGTAGTATGTCGGTCGTGTCCCTCACATATGAGGGAGTCTGTTTCACCAGAGGTTGGAGAAAGTGATCACCAAAAATTCGTAGTGGTTCAAAGATAGAGCCTTTTCCTGAGACAATTGGTCTCCCCGGGATTGGTGTTGTTCCCTTGTGAATTTTGGGGAGGGTGTAGAAGTAGGGCGAAGTAGGGCGTGCGTGGTTTCTTAGTTATAAGGAAGTCAGCTTCTCTTTTACTCAACCATCCATTGTTTTCTGCCTCAAAGACCATTGTTGAGATCTCGGTGGTGAGTCTAGTAGTCGGTTTGACTGTGATAGGGGTGTAGAATTTCCTGTTGCTCAATTGGCGGAGGGCCTCCTGATCATAATCCGTAGTGTATTGTATGACAGTGGCCCCACCCTTATCTGCCTGTTTAATGGTGATGCTGATGTCATCAGCAAGGGACGTAGCCGCTAGTCTCTCGTTCTTCGACAAGTTGTTAAAAGGGAGCTCACCAGTGGTGGTTTGGAGATCTTTGAGAACTGCCTGTTCAAATGTAAGAACTTCCATGGGCACCATACTGCTGTTGGGGGTGAAGGTGGATGGATTCCTTAACCCAGAGTCCTGTTGGACAGGTGTGGGTTTGTCCTGAAAAAATGCCCTAAGGCGGATTACGGAAGGGGTCAGAGTTCATAGGTGAGTTGAGGGTTATGATAAATTTAGAAGACCTTAGGGGTGACATATGTGTAATAAAAGGGGATTTTATGGCTTGGCAATACGTTTTAAATGCCAAGTCGATGTGGTAGTAAACTGCATACACAGGCCTCACAATGGCAGACCTGAGAAAGGTTTGAAGGGCTACCTGTGTGGGTGGCACAATCAGTGCTGCAAGCCAACTAGTAGCATTTAGTTTGCAGGCCCTGGGTATATGGTATACCACATTACAAGGGACTTACTAGTAAATTAAGTATACCAATTGTGTATGAGCCTATGGTACCATGTGTAGAGGAGAGAGTACATACACTTAAGCTCTGGTTAGCAGTGGTAAAGTGCTCAGAGTCCTAAAGCCAACAAAAACGAGTTCAGAAAAAGAGGAGGAGCAAGGCAAAACATTTGGGGAGACCCTTAAGAGAGGGCCATTTTCCAACATATAATGATACAATGATTAACTTTAGTTGGCCAATGTGCATTTGAAGTTTGCATGAGTGAGCCAAGGTGCTCCACTCAGCTCCACTGCGGTGGAAGAAAGAGTTGACATTGTACTGTTCCATTAGATGGTGACAGTCACCAGACATGGAGGGAATAGTCCTGTGAACCTGGGGGAGACTGAGACACTTGCTGGTCAAATTGTCAGGCTACAGGCTGAAGGAGGAATAATATCCAAGACTAGGTAACTAGCCTGCTCCGACTCTGAAGAGAGTCAGGTATAACTATTTCAAGATATATACGCAATGACTGCAGCATAGGAGAAGGCTCAAAATCCTCAGTCAGGCGCTCAATAGGAGGTAGCCAGGGTACAGATGGGCCTTCACTTCTTATCTTCTTAGACAACAGGCATGATCATTCAGTGCCTTACATGGTAGACTCTGACCAAGTGAACTTCATTAGTGGTTGACATGAACACTATTAGATATGTTGGATAGCGCACCTCGTTGAGAAGAAAATCCCAGCATTACTGCTCAGTCTGAACTCAAGGAAAGCGTTCGACTGAGTCAGCTGGGACTTCTTAGATGAGGTCCTTAAAACAAACGGACTAGACATCAGTATGGCTCTGTGGACCCTAGCAGGGTACCAGGCTCTGCAAGCAAGGATCAGAGTGAATGGCAGGCCCTGCGGAAATGTCATCCTTCAAAGGGGATTGAGACTGGGATGTTCCCGGTCACCACACCGCTTCACCTTGGTGGTAGAGCCGCTAACTGGCAGCGTTAGGAGGCACCCGTGTGTAGTGGACATACATTTTTGTCAGGAGGAACATAAAGCATGTCTCTTCACGGATGATAATTTGCTTACTGTATAGGTTCAGAGAACTCCATCCCACAAGCAGTGAAGGAGCTAAAAAGATATAAAGTTGTCCCATATGGGAGCTAGATTTTATGCCGAGAAATATGACTGAGTTGGGTGGGGGGGGAAGAGGTCGAGAATATGCAAATGGGTACTAAGTGCATAGAGAGAAAATTAGTAAGATTGGTGCGTCCTAATAGTATACATTATTATCATGCTGCCCCCTTTGCATCCTAATGTAATGGACAGTGAGAGAGATTGAAAAAACAAGTGGCCTCCTATGCATAGGGCGATTGTGGGTAGGTCCCTATGGGTTCTGCCATGGCCTGCCATAGGACAGCAGCCGTGGAATTCTCACCTGGCGGTCCCAGTGAGGACAATGTTGGACATTTTGTTAAAGGTCTCTTGTGTGTGTGTGTGGGGGGGGTGACTTACTACCTTCTTTTCCCGCAAACTTATCTGGTTGACAATTGTTAGTTCACCCCAGGGAGAGAGGTGGAGCAATTTAAGAGATGGCGGGAGGTGGAGTGCAGGACACTCTCAGATCTCTTTATTCGATGCCAACTCTAATGAAGCTGCAGTAGTGGGGAAGGGGCAGAGCGGATCCTTTGCATCCATTGATTTGCCGGAGCTCAGACGGATCTTCGACGTACAACTGGTAGGGGAAGGAACGGACATGAAGTCAGAGGGAAGTTGCTGTGACAAATGGCTTCAAAGAGGGTAAAGATGTGAGTTTTTAAACCGCAGAAGAATTTGAGTATGTCTCCCTCTGGTCTGAAATGTGGTAAAAGGTCATACATAGACCATGGACAATGAGGGACCTGACACTTTCTACCCCTCAAAGATGCTGGTCTCCAGTTAGAGAAACATGTTGATATAATATCTATGTCAGGGGTTTGCGGAGACATCTTTGTGGTATTTGCTTATAGTTTTTTCTTCTCTCTTTCTCTTTCTCTTTCTCTCTCTCTCTCTCTCTCTCTCTCTCTCTCTCTCTCTCTCTCTCTCTATCTCTCTGTCTCTCTCTCTCTCTCTGTTTCCCGCTCAAACACTCTCTATCTCACTCTTTCCTGTTTGACATGTTCCAAAGGGCAGGATTATTACAAATCGATGAGATTAGTAGGGTAAACCCTCTGATATAAAGTGTGTCCAAGGTCCATCCCATCATTCACTTTACTGGAAATGGTCGAGTTCAACTTCGAGCAGCTGCAAAATGAGCAGGAGGGAATCTGGCCATGATGTGATGTGCTAAAGAACAAGGGGTTGTGGCTGGTGCAGGAACAGTGAGTGCATCCTGGTTTACAGAACAATGTGCTGAATGCCAACATCCTGTAGAACAACAATTCTGTACCAGGCAACTTCCAGGTGGTTGACAGTAAACTTATTCCCTCCTCATCTAATTGTTTCACAGGTACTGTCTCCCAAAGTCCCATCTGTGGTTCCACCCAACATCTCTCTTTGCTTATGGAATGGCTGTTCAATAGGAAATAAAACCACCTCCGGTATTAAGCACTTTGATGCTATCAAGTTTCTAGTACGCTTCTGTTGGGTCTTATTATACTGGGAGGGGCACCCAAGCTTCGACCCTCATAGTGGTGGAAGGCTACTGCCTACACCGTGAGTTAAGCAGCCCAAGCGTGGTGGTGGCAGTATACCGTGTAGTTTTCATTAGGAGTTGAAATGCAGTTTTTAACCTGTGTCACTGGAGTGAGGCCTACAGGCTCACTCATTTTTAAAGTCTGGTGATGTGTGCTTAACTTACCCTTGGCCTCCATCGCCAGAAGTGTTGTATCTGCGATGGGTTTATGCAGTGCTTAATTTGTAAAATAATAAGTGCCAGACTCTGACAAGGAGGTCACTGAAGCTTGCACCACCCATCGCCCTGTCATCGCTGCCAAAACAACACTTATCATCCCTCTCGCCTGCAAGTGCAACCGTTCAGGTTATTCCAGGTCCCCAAAGCCAAAGGAATGGCTGGGGATGCAGGTATTAGCAATTTTGTATGTATATTGTATTCATAAACAACCTTTGTTCTGCTCACCTCTAACTTAGATGAGCAAGACCACCATGTGGCAGACTGTCCCAAGTGTGGTGTTGAAACTTAAGTGCTGGTGCGGGGCCCCGGAAGCCAATAAGTGCCGGTACTGAGCACCAGAAACCGCTGGCTCAAATTAAGCACTGGGTTTATGTGTGTCTGGGAAGGGTACAATACAGGAATACTGCAGTGCTGAGCAGAGTGTGCATGGTTAATGCAGGTGCTAGATGTATGTGTGCTTATGGGTGGTACAGTACATAAAGGATGTAGTACTGTGCAATGCGTGCAGGATAAATGCATGTGGTGGGTGTAAGTTTGCCTGTGAGAGGTACAATACACTAAAAGATCTAGTGCGGAGCAGTGTGTGCATGCAATCTGGGTGTATGTGTGCCTATGGGTATTACAGTTACTCAAGATACAGTGCTGGGCAGTTAAATGCATATGCTGGATGTATGTCTGCCTATGCGTGGTAAAGGACATGGAGGATACAGTACTGTGCTGTGCATGTATCTGTACACATGCACTTTGTGTAAATGTGCCTGTGGATGGTACAATACATTGGGCCCTGGGTTCCATTTTGGGAGCCCAGGCCTGCATGGTGAAACGTGAGGAGGAGGTAGCGAGATCCCCTTAGATGGATTTGTATATTACTACATTCCTGTAAGCTGGGTGGGACGCACACTGGAAAAGGGTGAGTGAGGTTTCCCCCGTACATTTCAACTGGTGCTTTTTGATTCAGTGAGATGTCACTTGGAAGACCTTAGCACATCTCAGGAAGGGGATGGGGCTGATAAGTAAATCATAAACAGTAGGGCTAAGTGCCCTAGGCTACCCTTTTGATTCACACGACACTGTAGCTGAACTCTAGTCACACCCAGGGCCTGGGTTGAGGGACTATCAGCTTTAGAGATGCTCCTGATGTGACAGACTGATTTTCAAGAAGAGAGCAGAGAAGTGGACACTTCAAAAGAAGCAGATCCCCAACATAAAACTTCAAATCATATTTTATGTCTTGAAATGGACTACAAAAAGGAGAGTTTGAGACCCCAAAAACGAAATCCTCATCTGCCAAGCAGCCAGGTTGGCTGTGTGAGGTTGGGGAGCTCTGCAAGAACTCTTCCTGTGACCAGGACTGGGGGCCAGGGCCTGCTAGTCTCCCTGATGGGTGAGGGGACCAAACCCAGGTAATCCAAGACCACCTGCCCTGGAGCCTGGAGCACCAGTGCCGGCCTGCTTGTCAAGAACAATGTGCCCTGCGAGGAAGGGGAGAGCAGTGGAGGGAGGGAGGTCCAGTGGGGAGCAATGTTGAGTGTCCTTGAGAGGTGTGAGGAAACTGCTGCTGCACCGATCAGATCATTGCCCGTGTAAAAGACAAAGTCAGCGACCCCCCGTATGCCAGGAGAGGGCTGCCGTGAATGGAGCCATGTGTTGTGCTGCGCCGATCGGGCTGGAGTCCCTGCATAATGCTGAGTCGGCAACCCTGCATGCCAGGAGGGGCCCCGTGAAAAAGACTGCTGTGTAATAAGGGTCGTAGCCTTGTGCAGTAGTGGGTGGCACTGCTGTATGCCAGAAGGGGCTGGTGTGAAAGATTTTACCCTGCCACTCAGCCAGGAGCCCATGTGCTGTGAGATGCAGTGACACTATGCCAGAGGGGGTCACCTGGAGCATCAGGTACTGTGACCTGATCTGCCATCATCTTTCGGAGAAGTGAGACACCGTGGGAGTACTTATGCAGCATCGCCCAGGTGAGGGACCCAACACAGGAGCGCTACAACCAATACCCTCTGGAAGAGGAACCAGACACTCATCCTGCAGGAGGAGCCGCAGAGTGCCTGAGATCGCTCCGGGAGCACAACCGCGAATGAGAGACTCTGCACCCACTGAATGTAGCTGCCTGGGCCTTGTGCAGCGGACTCACCTGATCTTACCTGAAGCCGCAACGAGCGCCTACGGATAGAGCGCACTCAGGAACTCCAGATGCATCACGCCTGCCGGTGCGGGTCAGACTGGTTGTCAGGCCTGTCGGCCCAGGGGGAATTTGTCGCTAGCAGCGCTGGAACACTTTTGGCTTTAACCTAGAATCACAGTGGACTCCTGAGACTCCGACCACCGGTGTGGCAGACCCTGGATGTTACCAATAGTGAATGGGGAATAACCACTACTGCTAACACGAGGAGAAAGTGGGGCAGGGAATCTGCACAGAAACACTAGAGCCCTGACGTCAAGAGGGACTGTGTAATTGTTTGTAAATGTGATATTTTTCCTTTGTGTGTATGGTGGTAGAGATAAAATACTCTTTTTTTCATGAAAGTGAGTAGTTGGGTGGACAATGATTTATTGCTTCTGCTGCGCGCAGGTCGAGTTATAAGCCAGTGTTCACTATCCTGTATCCCCTCCTCCCCCTGAAGGAGCCTTGGATTGCTATCCTGAGAGTCAAATGCGGAAGTGGTACTGGACTCCGTTACTCAGAATCCATAGTAAGTCCAGCCCTGGGACATCAAGAGTAAAAGGCCTCAACCCCCTTGGTCAGTTCCAGTAACCCCTGCTTGCCCCGTGGCTCTTTGAAAGGGGTTCTGACAGCTTCATAGCTATCAATGAACCCAGGGATTGATCTGAATGACAGATTTCGACATAATCTTTTGCACAACATGGGACATATTTACAAACCACCTGCGCCGCCGTAGCGCCACTATTTGTAATGCTCCGGCAGGGAAAACCACCAAATCATATTTATGAGGCCATGCAAATCCACCCTGCATGGCTTTGAATGGCCTCACAGATATGGAGTAGGTGAGGCAGAGCAAATCACTGCCTTGCCTTACTCTGCTGTGCAAGGGAGGCGTTCCATGGGCGTTGTGGTGGGTGTTACCATGCAACACCCATGGATTTTGGTGCGTTCCCAGATTTACAAGCACTTGTAAGCCTGGGAATGCGTCAAAATCTCATCCCTCCCAAAGTGAAGCGTAACATGGAGAAATAGCTTTATTTCTCCTCGTTTTGTCCTCTTACGATTTGTGCTGCATTCTGTGGGTGCAGAGTCTCTCATTCGCGGGTGTGCTCCCGGGGCGACCTGGGACTCTCTGCGGCTCTTCTCCCAGTGTGGGTATTGGTGATCCTGTGTTGGGTCCCTCACCTGGGTGATGGTGCATAAGTACTCCCACGGCAGGTGATGGCAGTAGGTAAGAATGCCAACTCCTCTGGCGCTCTGGGGCCCTTTCGGTCCCACACCGCGAGAACCTCAGCTCTCTCATTGCGCACGGTGTCCTATCGGACACATCCCTTTAACTATCCTTTCAGTTTCAATACCTACTCAAGAAACCCACTGCTGATCCCTCCAGCCCTTCCAGCTTCCATCCTCTTTCACAACTCTCCCTCTCCAAAATGTTGCAGCATCTTGTTTTAACATCCTCAGAGCCTTTTCCCCTTCCCAGATCCTAATTAACCCCTTCCACTCTTTCATTGTGCAGAGGTTGTCCGCTTCTTATGGGGTGCAGATATGAAGCTGACACATTGCACGGTGCGGGTTCATGGATTGTAGAGGTCTACTACCCTGCACTGACCCTGCTTATCGTCACGTGCCCAGCTGCACGACATCTGTGCCCTGGAAACACTGCCGCCCATTCTGACACTCTCTGACCTTTCATCAGCACGTGGTAATGTCAGCACACTACTGTCCTTTCAGCACCCAGTACACTCTACACAACTAACCAAGCACTCACATTGTTTCCCTCCCATCTCTTTCACCTCTTGTTTTGTGCCTGGTGCTGTCAGTCACTCTGTAGCGTCACTCCTCTTCTTCAGGGGTCTGTTCGGGGTCCTTTATGCCATCCCCCAAAGAGACGCCATCTCGCCTTTTGACTGCTCTTGACTTCTTTATGGTGATGACGTACACTGACCCCCGAGCTCCCTTCAGAAAGACTCGACTCCCTCACAGCTGTTCCTTCCTGCATGGTTGCGGCCCCTGATGCTACCCGTCTGCAAGACAGAAAGGACTGACCTCCCTGCAAGCCAAGACCTCATGCTAATGATGCACTCTCATTCCTGCATCATTAGATTACAAGTTTATTTATTATGATTTGGTTAACAAATTAACATATCACTCCAGTAAAAGAGGAAAATTCTAAATTTGTACGGTACTAAATTCACCATATCATATAACAAGCATTGGCATAGCCAATAGGTCTCGACTTTGGGACCTTATAAGTGTTTAGCCATGCAACAGTTGCATAACTAAACACTTATAAGGTCCCAAAAGCGAGACCTATTGGCTATGCCAAGCGGCCGCTAAAGTGAAAGTAATCGCGGTAAAAAAGGGCCCGCGCGCCCGCGCACATGCACTGTAGCTCCAGGCTGGCCTGGTAGCACTTTTTGGAGCCCTCTCAATAAGTCTCGCCAGACCAGCACATGCGCTGGGTAAGGCAAAACCTAGAAACAGAGAAAATGCATATACACAGAAACCATTCAAGGAACCATTCAAGTGCCAAGTAGATCGATCCATAACATTAGCATAGATGCTACAGACCCGATCCAGGCGGGAGACTTCCAACTCCTAAAGCAAAAAAAGTGACTTTTTTTTTAGCTATCTCCCGCCCAAAAAAATGCCTCCGTTTCAATGTTAGTCAAAAGGGAAAATAAATTCCCATGATTTGTTTTTCGCTATCTCCCTCTTTCCTGTTTCGAAATGTCGGCCCTAGTACATTAGCGACAAGTGTTGGTCTGTGCTTCTTACGAGCTACAATTGGAATGCCATGGTAAATTCACCCTGGTTAGGCCACCAGAGGTGGAGTGGTGCACTCTGATTAAGTCACCCGTGGTGGGGGCGTGGCTTGGCGCCCGAGGGATATGGCGGCGAACAAGTGAAACTCCGCGGCTCACCGAGAAGACTTTAATCTACGAGCAGTCTCCCCCTGTGCCTAGGATATGAGCAGACATCGGAAGGTGCCGGGAACGCTTTGAGATGCTTGATTACATTTTTGGTGAAAGATAAGAGCTTTAACAACGCAGTGAGTGTTTCGCGGTCCAGTTTTAATTACGGCCACCATTTTGAATCACTCGCGCGATTGCGAATTCCCTCACAAGAAACATGCAAACAAGCCCTTATTGATAGAGCTGACCCACCAAGTCTTCAACAAGTTGTGAATACTAAATGTATGTCTTCTATGCAGCAAATGCGGCACTAGGCGCTGGGTTCTACTGACTGAGCCCATTCTCAGCATTTCCAATGCAGCATTCGTGGCAGCCATTTTAGGAGCATAATACTCCCTAGAATTCTTCTTGAAGTTACTACACAATGCCACCATGCTGCATAACAACTGCTTGCTCCACTCTCAGCACACCATGGATTTGGTAATTTTTCAATTTCTAATTTTGGTTCTTTCAAGCTGGAATTTACTGCTCGTTGTCGCATTTTACTATTTGATCCTCGCCTAAGCATTGATGAGGCAAGTTGTGAAGCGGCCATTTTAGGTTCATCACTAGATAATATCATCGTGTACTTTTTTTTGTCCCTATGCCATGATTCTAAAGGAGGTACTTTGCATGTTTTGTGACTAATTTTTTCAAATGAAAGAGACTTCTGTGTTTTAACTCTACAGGTCTACTTCTACACAGTTACACTGAGTCTCTTCTTCACGAATCCTCCTCCCCTGTGAGATTCTCACTGAACGATGTTCTATTCTTACTTAATCCGCACCGAGAAAGAGTGCGTTGTGTGAGATTTATGGGCAGAACAAAGACGCCACACCCTTCATTTTCCAAAACAAAACACATTTTTGTAAAGAACTCAAGGATTTTTTCCAAATTTTCCAAATTAGAAGATTCTCTACCATCATTTTCTCAAAGCTTAGATACAACAATGGAACCCTCTCAAGCCGCTTTAGAGAAATCTAATACTAAGCGACTGAAAAAAGATCCTCCTTCGCCTCCTAAATCAGCGTCACCAGTGTCCATGGAGTTATTATTGGAGGAAATTAGAGCCCTTTGACCCTTAATGGAAGAGACTAATACTAAACTGCAAGTCTTGACGGACAATTGGTCCCAACTTGAAACAAGGGTCTCTTCAGTTGAGCAAAGTGTTACTTCTTTAAAAGAAACTTGTGTTAATGTCTCCCACCTTCACTCTCAAGTTTCTACGCTCCAAAAACAGGTTGAGGACTTGGAAAATCGCAACAGGCGGAACAATTTACGTATTTACGGATTGGGAGAAGGACTTGAGGGATCTGACTCCCTTACTTTCTTTAAATCATTTCTTCCTAAAATTCTCCACATGCCAGAAGGTACAGTACTAAATATTCAACGTGCGCACCGGCTAGGTCGTATACCATCTCATGCCTCACCCTCACAAAGGCCAAGAGGAGTCATCTTGTATTTCTTAGAATATACAGAGTTATTGAAGGTATTGGCGGCGGTTAAATCTTCTCCAAAAATGATATGGTCAGGCTCCTCTTTGTTTTTTGCTCAGGATTATGCCAAGGCCACTGCTAATCGACGTAAGGCCTTTCTAAATATGAGAGTTGATCTCCGTTCATTGGGAGCCAGATATGGTCTTTTTCACCCTTGTTTATTCAAGGTTATATAAAATAACAGAACAACTACATATGAAGATCCGCTGCGCTTGCAAAGTTTCATAAACTCATGCAAAACATCTGCCATGGAATCTTCTGGTCCTTCTTCTTCATTTAATCTTTGAAGCTCAACACTGCTTTCCTTCTAAAAATGCTGTTTGAATTTTTGTTCTCCTCACTACAATCTTTAATAGTTTGAGAATTTAGTTTTTAAGCTTGTACTACTTTTACCGTGCTTTACCCACAGTTTGTGATTTTGTACAACTGTTAATTGCTATCCTCGGTTACTATTACTGTTGTTGTCGTCCGTTCTAGTTCTTTATCCTATTTTGTTATCATTCTCTTCGCCTCCACAGGTTCCCTACCCCTGTTTCATGATGTCTTCCTGGTCCCCGCGTTCAGCCGACCTTGGATGTGTCGTCTATTCCATGTGGTTCCACTCCTCCTCCTTGTCTACTTGTTTTCTCCTTATGTAGGTATGTCACCCTCCTACATCTCTATTCTAGCTCTATCTCTAATCTTCTCTTTCCTCTTTTTCCTAACTACTCTTCTTTTTCTCTTTCTGGGTGTCGTTGATGTCCATTTTCTCTGTGATATTTTTCATCGCATTATCTTGTATTCTCTGTTTGAATTTAATATTGATGTTGTTATTTTCCAGCATCTATTGTTAATCATCTTTGTCTCTTTCCATTTACTTTCTCATCTCCTTTTTTCAAATCACAGCTTTAGCTATGTATCCTCCTACTTTACTGATTTCTCTTATCAAACACTTCCTTTTTTCCTTTTACTATTTTTGATGCATTCTTCTTTCTTCATTCCAGCCATGGTTATTATTTGTAAGGTATTTTCTATCCTATGTACTTCTCCTATTTGTTTGACAAATGTGGACTATCATTGGTTATTCTCATCATTTTCTATTCTCCCTAACCCGTTATGCCATTAAAATTAGTATCGTGGAATGTTAGAGGGCTAAACTCCCCCATAAAAAGACAAAGGGTCCTATCTCATTTGGCTAAGTTAAATGCAGATATAGTATTCTTGCAAGAGACTCATCTCGCAGAAAATGAGTCATTAAAACTAAAAAAGGTTGGGTAGGAGAAATATTTTATTCCAGTGGTGATGGCAAACGTAATGGAGTTATGATATTGTGTTGTAAATCTCTTCATTTTAAATTCATTTCACAAGACTCAGATGCAGATGGTCATTTGCTTAATGTTAAGTTGATGTTGAAGGATGTTCCAGTCTCTTTTTTCAATGTTTATGCCCCTACTGGTGGTGACTCCTCTTTTTGGCTTTCAGTAGCCAAGAAGATCACTCTTCACATGGAAGATAATTTTATACTGGCAGGTGACTGCAACCAGGTTTTCGATCCTTTCACCGATCAAAACTCTAAAGCCTCATTCATCCCCAACAAGACACACAAATCTTTTAACCATACGTGTGCAGAAATAGGACCTATATTACTATCAAATCATGCTCCTATTCCAATCGATTTAGAAATTTTACCCAAAACTAATGCTCCTAGAAGGTGGCGATTTAACAATTCTCTTCTTCTTGATACAGAGTTTTCTTCCTCATTTAATACCTTTTTTGTTGATTATATCCTTATAAATCAAACTGAATCCCTACCGTTTTCAACTATTTGGGACGCCTTTAAAGCTTCAGCAAGGGATTTTATTGTAACTTATGTGGCAAAGAAACGTAGTATCGCTCGCAATCGTGCACGTTCAATATTCCAAGACATTAAGAGACTGGAGCATTCTTTTTACACATCCAATTCAAAAGATGTTCTTAATGCCCTTATACAAGCAAAGCTACAGTTTAATAAGGAATCAACAGATAATGCCTCGTTATATCTATTGAAATCTAGCGCTAAATTTTATGGTGATGGAAATAAAGGAGGAAAACTTTTGGCCAACTATTTAAAAACTAAGCATAACAAGCATAACAAATTGAATATTGATTCTATTTATGATGATAGTTCTACTTTAAAGTTCAAAGATGTGGAAATTTTAAATTAATTTGCTTTATTTTACAAAAAAAACTGTATTCTTCCAAAACAAATCCTACAGACAATACGCTTTCACACTTTTTCTGAGATAACACAACAAGAACTCTTGGATGCACTCAAACACCTTAAAAAAGACAAGGCACCTGGGCCAGACGGCTTCACTGTTGAATTCTTTCTCCAATTTATTAATGCCTAAACTACACCTTCTAATTGATTCCTTTAACTCTTTAAAGAAAATCTGGTGGCTCTTTCTCCGATGCTCATATATGTTTAATACCTAAAGAAGGAAAGGATCCTAAGTATTGTAAGAACTTTAGACCCATCTCGTTGGTCAATATAGATTACAAGATTTTTTTCAAAGCACTAGCCCTACGCTTAGACCCTTATCTTCCAAAAATATTAGGTAAGGAACAGTCCGGCTTTGTGAAAGGACGAATTATACAAGACAATACAACATCCTATCTAAAGCTTCACATTTGAATAATTCCCTTGCAGCTATAGCACTAGATGCAGAAAAAGCATTTGATAGAGTGGAAGGGCAATACCTATTTTATACCCTAAAATGGTTCGGTTTGGTCCAAACTTCATTTCCCTAATCTCGCTATTATATTCTAATCCTCACGCTGCTGTATGTGCTAACGGTCTAATATCACCATTCTTTGACTTTGGCAGAGGGGTGCGTCAGGGATGTCCCCTATCCCCCTTTCTTTTCAATTTGGCCCTTGAACCCTTGATCTCAAACATTCGTCAAAACGCACAAATAAAAGGTTTTCAGACTCCCACAACCAATGTTAAACTTGCAGCGTAGGCTGACGATATTGTGCTTTTTATTTCAAACCCCAATTAATCGATCCCGGCCTTCTTAGAGGAAGTCCATTCTTTTTCACTAATTTCAGGATACAAACTAAACATCGATAAATGTGAAATCTTACCCTTGACTAAATATACTTTTAAAGCTGATTTCACCTCAACTAACTTTACCTGGAAGCCATCTCATATCAAATATTTGGGTTTAAATTTTACGCCAACTATTAAAGGCACGGTAACTTTATGCATGAACAATTGCATTCAAAAAAATTCAGAGCTCACAACTAAATAGCATCCCCTTTATTTATCCTGGTGGGGCTGCCTGGATACTATCAAGATGATGCTATTCCCCCATGATTTTATATACCATCTGCAACATTCCAGTCCCCATATCTACTAAAGTATTTAAATCTGTCAACTCAGTACTATCTTCTTTTTTATGGAACAAAAAGAAATCACGAATGTCTATTTCTAAGCTAACACGTCCCAAAGCTGAAGGAGCAGTCAATTTTCCCAATTTCTCTGCTTATCACAAAGCTTTCCTATTGCGACAAGCCTCCTACTGTTTTCTTGATTCTGCGGATGATTATCCCCTATGGACATCTGTTGAACTTTCGTTTCTCTCTCCTTTTTCATTTCAAGAATACCTTTCCTTCTCCCGTAAACCCCAAACACTATCCACTCCTTTGTTTAAGCTTACTTCCAAATTATTGAGCCCTGAATATCCCTTATCTCATGATACTCTTGACTCTTTTTTAAACTCAACCATATGGCACAATAAAACCCTATTAATACGTAACAATCCCTTTTACTGGAAAACGTGGAGACAACGTGGCTTAATATGGATCCACCAACTATTCTTAAATAAAGAATTTCTTTCTTTTTCTTCGCTTAAACAGTTATACACCCTACCCACCTCCTTCATTTCTAAATATTACACTCTTCGTAAAATTGTACTTAATATATACACGCAGTTATTGAACAAGGCTTCCAAAGCTCACACCACTCACTTGCAGAAAGATCTATCCACTCTTTGACGCACTCAACCTAAAGCATCAACCTTATATGCCTTTTTCCAATCCACTGACACATTGAGACAGAAATCAAGCGTTGGAGAGGGATTTCAATACATTGTGGCCTTTAACATTGTGGCATAATATTTGGACTAAAATACGCAAATCTTCGAGAGCAGCTAGTTTGACATAAACACTGTTTTATATATATAATAGGCTTCTGTTGTCTCCACAAACCCTCAACAAACGATTTCCTAATACACCAGACACCTGCTGGTCTTGCACATCTCCAAACGCAGATCTGTTTCATATGTTATTCTCATGTTCACCAGTATATAATTTTTGGAAACGTGTCTGGTTTCAAATTAATTCAATTTTACGCACAAATGCCCCACTTTCTGTAACAAACACCTTTTTAGGTAGCCTTTCACCAGTTTGGGATAATAATGCGATTCATTTCAAAATCATTGATTTATTAATAGCAGTCGCCATTCAACAAATACCAAGAAATTGGCAAGACTTCACAAAAATTTCATATCAGGCCTGGTGGTATGATATATGCCACAATCATAGATTGGATACATTCTCTAACTCACCCACACTTATAGCTACTAAAAGAATTCAGTTATGGTTACCTGTTACAACATTCTTTGATACTTGTGCCAAACAACACTCCTTACTAAATCCTTCCCAACAAGAGGTACTCAAACCTCCATAGATCCTCTAGTTATTTCTCTAACTATTATGTGAATATATATCATTTTCTTCCTTACTTTCTCATTGTACAGCTTGTTATTCTTCATTTTCATTCACGTATTTATGCTGGAATATATTTGTGTTGTATTGTTCGATGATCAATCACATATATTGTATATTGACACCTCTTTACTTTTCTATAAAGTTCTCTTTTGAAACTAAAAAAAAAAGTCACCCGTGGTGACGGTGATTTGCCCTGGTTAGACCACCAGAGGTGGAGCGGTGCGCTCTGATTAAGTCACCCGTGGTGATGGTGGTTTGCCCTGGTTTGGCCACCAGAGGTGGAGTGGTGCGCTCTGGTTAAGTCACCCTTTGTGACGGTGGTTCGCCCTGGTTTGGCCACCAGAGGTGGAGTGGTGCGCTCTGATTAAGTCACCCGTGGTGACGGTGATTCGCCCCGGTTAGGCCAGCAGAGGTGGAGTGGTGCGCTCTGATTAAGTCACCCGTGATGACGGTGACTCGCACTGGTTAGGCCCCAAGAGGTGGAGTGGTGCGCTCTGGGTAAGTCCCCTGTGGTGACAGTGATTCGCCCCGGTTAGGCCACCAGAGGTGGAGTGGTGCGCTCTGGGTAAGTCCCCCGTGGTGACGGTGATTCGCCCCAGTTAGGCCACTAGAGGTAGAGTGGTGCACTCTGGGTAAGTCCCCCGTGGTGACAGTGATTCGCCCTGGTTAGGCCACCAGAGGTGGAGTGGTGCGCTCTGGGTAAGTCACCCGTGGTGACGGTGTTTCGCCCTGGTTAGGCCACCAGAGGTGGAGTGGTGCGCTCTGGGTAAGTCCCCCGTGGTGACAGTGATTCGCCCTGGTTAGGCCACCAGAGGTGGAGTGGTGCGCTCTGGGTAAGTCACCCGTGGTGACGGTGTTTCGCCCTGGTTAGGCCACCAGAGGTGGAGTGGTGCGCTCTGGGTAAGTCCCCCGTGGGACGGTGATTCGCCCTGGTGAGGCCAACAGAGGTGGAGTGGTGCACTCTGGGTAAGTCCCCCGTGGTGACGGTGATTTGCCCTGGTTAGGCCACCAGAGGTGGAGTGGTGCACTCTGGGTAAGTCCCCCGGGGGACGGTGATTCGCCCTGGTGAGGCCACCAGAGGTGGAGTGGTGCACTCTGGGTAAGTCCCCCGTGGTGACGGTGATTCGCCCTGGTTAGGCCACCAGAGGTGGAGTGGTGCGCTCTGGGTAAGTCCCCCGTGGTGACGGTGATTCGCCCTGGTTAGGCCACCAGAGGTGGAGTGGTGCGCTCTGGGTAAGTCCCCCGTGGTGACGGTGATTCGCCCTGGTTAGGCCACCAGAGGTGGAGTGGTGCGCTCTGGGTAAGTCATCCATGGTGACGGTGATTCGCCCTGGTTAGGCCACCAGAGGTGGAGTGGTGCGCTCTGGGTAAGTCACCCGTGGTGACGGTGTTTCGCCCTGGTTAGGCCACCAGAGGTGGAGTGGTGCACTCTGGGTAAGTCCCCCGGGGGACGGTGATTCGCCCTGGTGAGGCCACCAGAGGTGGAGTGGTGCACTCTGGGTAAGTCCCCCGTGGTGACGGTGATTCGCCCTGGTTAGGCCACCAGAGGTGGAGTGGTGCGCTCTGGGTAAGTCCCCCGTGGTGACGGTGATTCGCCCTGGTTAGGCCACCAGAGGTGGAGTGGTGCGCTCTGGGTAAGTCCCCCGTGGTGACAGTGATTCGCCCTGGTTAGGCCATCAGAGGTGGAGTGGTGCACTCTGGGTAAGTCACCCGTGGTGACGATGATTCGCCCTGGTTAGGCCACCAGAGGTGGAGTGGTGCACTCTGGGTAAGTCCCCCGTGGTGACGGTGATTCGCCCTGGTTAGGGCCACATGAGGTGGAGTGGTGCGCTCTGGGTAAGCCACCCGTGGGGACGGTGACTCGCCCTTGTTAGGCCACCAGAGGTGGAGTGGTGCGCTCTGGGTAAGTCACCCGTGGTGACGGTGATTCGCCTTCGTTAGGCCACCAGAGGTGGAGTGGTGCGCTCTGGGTAAGTCCCCCGTTGTGACGGTGATTCGCCCTGGTTAGGCCACCAGAGGTGGAGTGGTGCACTCTGGGTAAGTCCCCCGTGGTGACGGGGATTCACCCTGGTTAGGCCACCAGAGGTGGAGTGGTGCGCTCTGGGTAAGTCATCCATGGTGACGGTGATTCGCCCTGGTTAGGCCACCAGAGGTGGAGTGGTGCACTCTGGGTAAGTCCCCCGTGGTGACGGTGACTTGCCCTGGTTAGGCCACATGAGGTGGAGTGGTGCACTCTGGGTAAGTCACCCGTGGTGACGGTGTTTCGCCCTGGTTAGGCCACCAGAGGTGGAGTGGTGCACTCTGGGTAAGTCACCCGTGGTGACGGTGTTTCGCCCTGGTTAGGCCACCAGAGGTGGAGTGGTGCACTCTGGGTAAGTCACCCGTGGTGACGGTGATTCGCCATGGTTAGGCCACCAGAGGTGGAGTGGTGCGCTCTGTTTAAGTCACCCGTGGTGACGGTGGTTCGCCCTGGGTAGGCCACCAGAGGTGGAATGGTGCACTCTGGGTAAGTCACCCATGGTGACGGTGATTCACCCTGGTTTGGCCACCAGAGGTGGAGTGGTGCGCTCTGAATACGTCACCCGTGGTGACGGTGATTCGCCCTGGTTAGGCCACCAGAGGTGGAGTGGTGCACTCTGGGTAAGTCCCCCGGGGGGACGGTGATTCGCCCTGGGTAGGTCACCAGAGGTGGAGTGGTGCGCTCTGGGTTAGTCACCCGTGGTGATGGTGATTCGCCCTGGTTAGGCCACCAGAGGTGGAGTGGTGCACTCTGGGTAAGTCCCCCGGGGGGACGGTGATTCGCCCTGGTTAGGTCACCAGAGGTTGAGTGGTGCGCTCTGGGTAAGTCCCCCGTGGTGACGGTGATTCACCCTGGTTAGGCCACCAGAGGTGGAGTGGTGCGCTCTGGGTAAGTCATCCATGGTGACGGTGATTCGCCCTGGTTAGGCCACCAGAGGTGGAGTGGTGCACTCTGGGTAAGTCCCCCGTGGTGACGGTGACTTGCCCTGGTTAGGCCACATGAGGTGGAGTGGTGCACTCTGGGTAAGTCACCCGTGGTGACGGTGTTTCGCCCTGGTTAGGCCACCAGAGGTGGAGTGGTGCACTCTGGGTAAGTCACCCGTGGTGACGGTGATTCGCCCTGGTTAGGCCACCAGAGGTGGAGTGGTGCACTCTGGGTAAGTCACCCGTGGTGACGATGATTCGCCCTGGTTAGGCCACCAGAGGTGGAGTGGTGCACTCTGGGTAAGTCCCCCGTGGTGACGGTGATTCGCCCTGGTTAGGGCCACATGAGGTGGAGTGGTGCGCTCTGGGTAAGCCACCCGTGGGGACGGTGACTCGCCCTGGTTAGGCCACCAGAGGTGGAGTGGTGGGCTCTGGGTAAGTCACCCGTGGTGACGGTGATTCGCCTTGGTTAGGCCACCAGAGGTGGAGTGGTGCGCTCTGGGTAAGTCCCCCGTTGTGACGGTGATTCGCCCTGGTTAGGCCACCAGAGGTGGAGTGGTGCACTCTGGGTAAGTCCCCCGTGGTGACGGGGATTCACCCTGGTTAGGCCACCAGAGGTGGAGTGGTGCGCTCTGGGTAAGTCATCCATGGTGACGGTGATTCGCCCTGGTTAGGCCACCAGAGGTGGAGTGGTGCACTCTGGGTAAGTCCCCCGTGGTGACGGTGACTTGCCCTGGTTAGGCCACATGAGGTGGAGTGGTGCACTCTGGGTAAGTCACCCGTGGTGACGGTGTTTCGCCCTGGTTAGGCCACCAGAGGTGGAGTGGTGCACTCTGGGTAAGTCACCCGTGGTGACGGTGTTTCGCCCTGGTTAGGCCACCAGAGGTGGAGTGGTGCACTCTGGGTAAGTCACCCGTGGTGACGGTGATTCGCCATGGTTAGGCCACCAGAGGTGGAGTGGTGCGCTCTGTTTAAGTCACCCGTGGTGACGGTGGTTCGCCCTGGGTAGGCCACCAGAGGTGGAATGGTGCACTCTGGGTAAGTCACCCATGGTGAAGGTGATTCACCCTGGTTTGGCCACCAGAGGTGGAGTGGTGCGCTCTGAATACGTCACCCGTGGTGACGGTGATTCGCCCTGGTTAGGCCACCAGAGGTGGAGTGGTGCACTCTGGGTAAGTCCCCCGGGGGGACGGTGATTCGCCCTGGGTAGGTCACCAGAGGTGGAGTGGTGCGCTCTGGGTTAGTCACCCGTGGTGATGGTGATTCGCCCTGGTTAGGCCACCAGAGGTGGAGTGGTGCACTCTGGGTAAGTCCCCCGGGGGGACGGTGATTCGCCCTGGTTAGGTCACCAGAGGTTGAGTGGTGCGCTCTGGGTAAGTCCCCCGTGGTGACGGTGATTCACCCTGGTTAGGCCACCAGAGGTGGAGTGGTGCGCTCTGGGTAAGTCATCCATGGTGACGGTGATTCGCCCTGGTTAGGCCACCAGAGGTGGAGTGGTGCACTCTGGGTAAGTCCCCCGTGGTGACGGTGACTTGCCCTGGTTAGGCCACATGAGGTGGAGTGGTGCACTCTGGGTAAGTCACCCGTGGTGACGGTGTTTCGCCCTGGTTAGGCCACCAGAGGTGGAGTGGTGCACTCTGGGTAAGTCACCCGTGGTGACGGTGATTCGCCATGGTTAGGCCACCAGAGGTGGAGTGGTGCGCTCTGTTTAAGTCACCCGTGGTGACGGTGATTCGCCATGGTTAGGCCACCAGAGGTGGAGTGGTGCACTCTGGGTAAGTCACCCGTGGTGACGGTGATTCGCCTTGGTTAGGCCACCAGAGGTGGAGTGGTGCGCTCTGGGTAAGTCCCCCGTGGTGACGGTGATTCGCCCTGGTTAGGCCACCAGAGGTGGAGTGGTGCACTCTGGGTAAGTCCCCCGTGGTGACGGGGATTCACCCTGGTTAGGCCACCAGAGGTGGAGTGGTGCGCTCTGGGTAAGTCACCCTTGGTGACGGTGATTCGCCCCGGTTAGGCCACCAGAGGTGGAGTGGTGCGCTCTGGGTAAGCCACCCGTGGGGACGGTGACTCGCCCTGGTTAGGCCACCAGAGGTGGAGTGGTGCGCTCTGGGTAAGTCACCCGTGATGACGGTGACTCGCCCTGGTTAGGCCACCAGAGGTGGAGTGGTGCACTCTGGGTAAGTCCCCCGTGGTGACGGTGATTCGCCCGGGTTAGGCCACATGAGTGGAGGGTGATGTGCTCCACTCAGACCAGACTGGCGCACACTGTTCCTGCGCCTCCCGCCCGGGTCCGCAGCTATTGACTGGTGCAGCCGATACGGTCCCTCCCGTTGAACCATTAACCACGAAGCGCCTCGTTATCAGGGTAATCGAGCGAGCTGCTATCATGCACAGCAAACACCATCTTTGGTCAGAGGGCAGAGCTCATGTGTACTCGAAGGGAATCTTGGAGGCAGTGTCCGTTTCCCTCGGTTTTATTATGTTTTCTATGCGAGCGGCGAGACAACAATTTACTCTGCAATTTATTTTTAGGAAAACTTTAAACTTTTCTGTCAATGTTGTGCCTGCCGCTTTTCCTGCTGATTACTTTGTGGCTCTGTATTGTGTCTTTAGTGCCATGTAGCTTTTTAATTACGTAGATGCGCGCTTTACAAAAAATAAAACAAAATGCAACATCTGCTTGTTTTTAGTGACCGCCGCTGGACGGGAGGGCGGGAGTCGGGGTCGCACCAGTAAAGGTCCTGTTTATATTTGACGCTTGCATTCCCGAAGAGTATTTGCTTTGCCCAGGATGGCGTTTCCGTAGTTTTCATAATGGAACTCATTGCTCATTTAAAGTGCCTAGTTTGGAAAGAGTCGCCCCTATGGAGCTGTGTGAGTTCAGGCCGAGGCCCGAGGCATTGCGAACGTCTCACAGCACCCGTCAGTGGATCATAATTAGAGCTCCCGGTTTTATGGTACTTATTTTTCTGACATTTCCGTCTGTATTTATCTATATTTATTTTTTTGCCAATTTTATCTGCATTTATCCATATTTATTTTGGGTTTTGTGGAAAAATTAAGCTGAAATAAGTATAATTTCACATTTATTTAACGGGTAAATATGCCCTCATGCTTGAATGCGTACTAGGTTTAAATGTTGTAAATCCCCACCAGTGGTCGAAGTGGGCGGGAATGACAGGGCACGGCGTGCCCCTACTTCTTCAATTCCAGGGATTCCGTTCCCCTACTTTTTTATTTTGAAAATGCGTCCCGGGACGCAAGAAATCACCATCGCCTATAAATAAAGCTCGGAGTTCCTGGCGTGTTTCTGGCGTTCCAGGACGGGCGGCAGAGAAGTAACAGGACTCTGTCTTTTCCTTCTTACCCAGAGAAGAAAAATACAGCGTCCACTTCTGCTCTGCCGCTTCAGATGCCCACCCCAATCCCCCACTCTTTCCTTCTTCCCTCTCTTTCTGTCTAGCAGTTCTTCTCTTACTGAAAACCGAGACTTCAACACAGGGTTTTCACTCTCTTTCTTTTCTTTTATTTGCTCCCCTGTGAAATGGATCCAAAAAGAAAAACATTTTTACTGGAAATGTCTTTTAATTCCAAAGTGCAGCATCTGGAATAAAAGGTTAAAAATATGAGAAAAAAAAACTAAATAAAGTAAGACAGTGGTAGCAAACTGGCCAGATTCATTTTATTCACATCCAAACACATTAGCGCCACTTTTACAGAGTTTGCCAGTGAAGCGCTATTTTTGTTTTCTTGTCTTTGTTTACCCTGGGCTTTCAACAAGTGCACCAATCCTGGAGGTACTGCAATGTGAGGATTGGAAAACAAAATGTGTACTGCAGCTCTACGTCCAGGGATGTGGTCTTTTTACCATACTGCTTACGTTTTGTAAGGATATAGGCAATGGGCATTGAAATGGGTCCATTCAGGGCCCTGTAGTCATGTCCTTAACTTTTCAGGCATAAGCACTCACTGTTTTCTGAATAGTGAGTGTAAACGTTGTTCCTGCTTACATTTCACATGGTTTGCTAAATTTTGCATTCCCTATGAGGGTTTGCTTTTTCCAGGATGTTGAAACCTACCTCCTGTGTTGCAAAATTCTTTGGAGTCCGGCGGGAGCTTTGAAGATGCAAACCGGTCAGATCTGTCTTTGGTGCCTGCCTTGCAGGGGAGTAACTCCTTTACTCCAAGGGAGATTCTTCACTCATGTAGTTCAATGTAGATCATCGAAGTTCCAGGATTCAGTATCAGAGTTTCGTACAGGTGTAATCTAAAGTCCTTTAGCCAGCGGTTCCTTTCTTATATCCAAGGAAGGGGTGGGACAAACTCTAGGGAGCCACCTATGGGAGGGTCAGGAAAGAGGGGTGGCTACACCCATTTCCTTTGTCCAGTTTTGTGCCAGAGTAGGGGCTGGTAGCCCCTGCAACCGGTTTGAGCTGGACTATGTACAGGGACACCAAATGTGCCCCCAGTGCTGAACTTCAAAGCACTCTTGGAGTGCACCCACCCAGCCCCAATACATTAAAGCCTGTCTGGGAGGTGGTCACACCTCCCTGTGACAGGAAACCTATTGTCCAGGCCTCCCCTGCCGGAGTTTCATCCAGCAGCAGGAGGGCAGACTTGTGTCTGTGGTTGGCAGCATCCATTTTGTGATGCCAGGGCTCTGTTAGCTGGTACCGGGTATACCGGTGCTGTCATGTCTCTCCATCTGGAAGGGTAGCATCATACTCCCACACCAGTTACTGGTGTGGGGGTATGACTCCAAGGTGTTTGACACCAAACACAACATGCAGCCATCCCAAAGTTAGCATTTACCGTTTGGTTATAATGCACTTAAGAGTGTATGGTTTCGCTGCATCACAAACAACCCCGGAATAAAGGTTCAGAAGGCTGCCGAGGGGCTCTGCTCATGCATGGGCACCCTCTCACATAAAACACAGCACCCTGCCTTCAGGATTGGTAAGACCTGCCATAGGGGTGACTGATAGGTTTATATGTGCAGTGATATGGAGCGATATAGTGAACCTGTATCTCAGTAGTGGGGTGCATGCACCACCAAACCCAGGCTGCAGTAGCAGACCTGTGGTGTAGGTTTGGAAGGCTTGCCAGGGGTGGCACAATACATGCTGCAGCCCCTGGTAGGCCTCTGGGGTACCTATGCCCTTGGTACATAGTATACCATATACTAGGGACTTATAAGGGTACCCCAGAATCCAATCTGGAGTGTACTTGTAATCAATTTAAGGGAGAAAGCAGATAGGCTGGGGTCCTGAATAGTAGGATCCCAGGCAGACTAAGTCAAAAACCAGCAAAACACCAGGAAAAAAGTGGGGGCAACCATGCAGTCAGATTCCACCTTCCTACACAGATCACAAAGTGCACATAATGTAAATAGGTCAGTGGGCTACTGCTTTTGTCAGAGAGATCCTTTTGTTACTGGCAGTTTATAATTTAAAATCCTAACATACAACAGTGAGCTATTAACTTTCATCTAAGAGCTGCATACAAACTGCAAGGTATAAATTAGAGCGTTATGTTTTTCCCCCCCAGTCTTTGATTATCCTAATGTTGCAAAAAGTGTTCTTTTGGACAGAAATCAATTCTGATTATTAAAGAGAACCCCCAACTATGGTATTACGTTTTAAATTCTGAGTTTGTGTTTCTCCACACCAATCACTATTAAACTATACGGCCTAGTAGTATGGTTGTCATGTGACTCCTACACCTTGTAGTCCTTAGTCTTATGTAACATTTTCTATACAGTGATTTACGCACATATTGATTGTCTCTGAGTAATGTGTGTGATGTAAAGTGCTCTGACACCCTACACTGGTATGAGTGGCGCTGTAAATCAAATTAAATGCATCTGAGAGAGAGTGTGGTTATGGAGACTTGTGGGGCACTGTTAAATGGTGGTAGTGAGGGAATCCATGGCAGAGGTGGTCATTGGGGGGCACTAACGAACATTAATGCACAGGGCACCACCAGTGCTAAGGCCGGCCTTGCCCTTGAGGCCAGTCTGCCTCATCCATAGTTAGCTCCATTGGCCTGGTTTCAGAAGTAGCTGCAACTCACCAGGGATTGGCAATGCAGAATTTGCACGCACACCAAACTAAGTTCGCAAACTTTACAGTCTCTCTGCTTCATTCACGGGCACTTTTAACATGTGCTGCTTGCTGTGGGGCCACTGGAATTAAATATGCAGCAAAGGAGGATACAATTATGCCGCAGTGTTGACTAAATTATGCATAAAAAAAAAAGGCTGCAGCGTAATGCAGTATATTTTCTGATATTTTATTATTTTGACATGTGTTCACATGCTAATAGTCTTTGGAAAGATTTTGCCTTATTCGTACCAGTGTAACATACAAATGCAGCAGTGAGAAAGATGATCAGTCAACCTTTGCAATAAGCCATCCACTCACAGGAAAACAATTCATATTTTTTATTAACTTTGATACGTTTGAGCTATAAACAATTTATTAGTTAAAATGGTCAGATCATGCAGCAGATCTTGCATTAGGAGGCAAATATGGCAGAGCCATAATTATATAGAAAACATTTGCAAACTAGGATATTTTGCCATTCATGTTTGAACTGCTGTTGTGGAAAAAGGGAAAAGTGCTGATGACAAACTCCATGGCTCGGCGACAAATGGCTTGTGCTTCCACATTTTATCGTATTTGGGACATTCTGTGATTAGAAGCATATCCCACTTTGTGAATGTGTTTTAATGTCAATAACTCATTATAACCTAATATAATCATGTGTATCCATTGGTTGATTAAACTAGGCAGTGAAATGCCAAACAAATACTAAAAATTGGGATGTTTGCGCATTCTGGCCACACCTCTGGCTCCGCCCACTGCCCCAATCTTCGGGTTATTCCCGCCCTCTGATTCTCCGCCCACAGTTCCCCTACTTTTTTTCACCCACTTCGACCACTGATCCCCACAGAAGATAAATCAATGCACTGATAAGAAAATATGCATATTTCAGTATGGATTTTGTGCATATCTACTGCTGTTAAAACCTCTTAATTAAAATTCCTTACCTTTTTAGCCCCCTTACCTATCAATCCACACAGCAATTGGCCTGGCAGTCATGGCAGACAATATTCAGGATTGCTCAAAAGGCAACCCAATTTCCGTTTTTATCCACATTTACAAATAAATACAGACAAGAAAAGAAATGTTTTCTGTCTGTATTTATCTGTGAAAATCTGTAAAAACGGAAATCAGGGAGCCTTAATCATAATAAAGAATTTTGGAATACATGCCCATCCAGACCTTGGCCTCTCTGCAGAGCATACAGAGCAGTTGTCAGATGTGTCAATAGTAATTGAGGATCTATTCGAAAGTGTGTGAAAGAGGTGCACAGCGTTCAAAATATTGACATGGCGAAAGGTGAAGCAAATGCAGAGCGTACAGGTGACTGGGTGCATTGTGTGTTTGGGGGTGGAGAAGTTAAAGAGATGCAAGGAAGTACATGCAAGAGAAAATAAAAAGAATCTGCTGAAGAGGAAAGAAATGCAGTGTGTGTTATGTAGATTAAGTGTTTCAGAAAGATATGAGGAGAAGAGAATAAATGTCAGACAAAGACTTCAGAAGAGCAGAATGAGGGCAACTGAGACACTTAAGACTTTCCTCTTCCACAGACCATAGTAATGTTTCGTTCATAGTCGGCATAAATATATATTACCCAGCGGCGGTCGCAACTGGGTAGTTATAGTTAGTTCAGCGTTTCCATAGGAAATGCGTTTTTTGTGTGACCGTGTGCACCGTTTGACAAATCTCCACTAAAGTGTCCAAAAAAGTGCTCTTTTTTGCCTAGTTTGTACATGGAAAGTTTTGGTCCTTCAAGCGGGGGCCGAGAAAAAAAGGGGCGGGTCCTAAAACACAAATTGCCCGTGCATTTTCCATAGACGTCTATAGACAAAGCTACAGCAAAAACTGCTAAACGTAATTACACCAAATTTGCCAGGAAGCTCGATTCCGGCTCGCCTATTGTGCCTTTTGTGATTTGGTGTGAATCGGTCAAGTTTTTGAGAAATGAAGATATATGGAAATGTGGGTTTGAGGGACTCTGGCAAGAGTCCCACGGACCCAATTTGAAAAAAAAGAACGTTCGGATTGGCCCAAGGAGCTTTTTTACCTTGAGCCATCTTGCTAACGCGGGAGTCAGGATCTCGCAGGAGCGAGCACTCTGAGAGCCAGCAACATGAGAAAAATGCCATTACAGGACTCTGGAACTTAATTCCCAGTCCTGAATGTGTATAAAAAAATAATATAAGGGGGCAGGATAGGGATACCCTGGCTCTCCCATTCCCCATGGGGGGAGTGGGGAGGGGAGGACATAGAGGAACCTCCCCAGGGCCAAAAAAAAAAAACTTGACATTTTTGCCACCATCCTGTGGGACTCATATGGGATCGCAGGAAATAAAATGGTGGTCTGGGGCCACCTTGTTTAATTAAGGAGATGGGGGGCCCAACGCCCTCCTCCCCAAGTTATTTTAAGCCCCAGTGATTCCATTACCTGGGGCCCAATTTCATAAATATGGGGAGGTGGGTGCGTGACCCACCTCCCCAAGCCGCATTCGACTCCCTTGGCCCCATCTCCATGAGCCTAGTGTATATTTATTAAGGGGAGATGTGCCGGGAGGCCCCCGTTTCCCGAGCCTTTAAAAGGCCCTGGGGACCCCAACCTCAAGGGCCGGCAGTATAGTTCAAATAGTGGAGCACCACTCAGCCCCCCTTCCCGAGCCTTTAAAAGGCCCTTGGGACCCCATCCTCCAGGGCCGTCAGTATACTTTAAAGGGAGGGGGGCCACATGGCACCCCTCCCTGAGCAATTAATGGCTGTGGGGAACCCCTCCTCCAAGGCTTCCTCACATACTATGCCTCTAAGAGCTCACCCCTGGGACACAGTGGTTTCCCTTCCCAACATGTTGGCTCCGGCCTAGCGGGAGCATTTTTAAAACTCCAGCCAAACGGGAGCAAACAAAGTTTTCTCCTAGTGGTCGGAAGCTTTAAGAATGCTCCCGCCGGCTGGGAGCAGACTTGTGATCTGTTTCACTGCCCACACTAATCTTGGAAGGGAAACAGGTCAGCAAATTGTTCCTGCCCTGGGGGTGTGGGGGGGGGGGGGTTCAGCATAAATGGCTGCTTCCTCCGGGCAGGAGCAATGTTAGTTCCTGCAGCATGCAGCGAGCTGGCTGGGGCTGCGAGGGCCATGGGGCTACCCATTCAGCCCCCAACGTTGTGCAAAGTGGGTGCCCTGGGTGGGCGCCGTGGCAGCCGCCTTTAATTAATACTGGCTCTGTAGCCCCCCTGTAGCACGCAGGCTAGCCTCTGCATTTCACCTCAAGATTCATGTATTACCTTTACGCCGAGTCGGAAGGCATTTGGAAATTGTGTTCTGAAGTAGGGCTGTCTTTTTCTTTGTAAACAAATGCTATCTGCGCTTTAATGCCCATGTTCCAAACCACCTGGGTGGATATCAGTTCTGTGTCCAGAAGAGAACCCAATAAACTATGTTATAGAGGGTTCGAAACACGTTGACAATTGATTGTGCACCTACTGTCATAATCAACAAATTAAAACACAGTTATACTTCAAAATCCAGGGAATGAACAAATGGTTTTTGTAAATGACACTAACCTGGTTTTACCAGGCACATGTTGGCAGAGGTACACTGTCCATAAAAAAGAGCATTTGAATTCATTGAATTGTTTAAAGGTGTAATTATAACCCCTCTTTTCAACACTCTTTGCTGTGGACTTTTAAAATACACGAACTGGTGTATTGCAGTAACTGTTTTTTGTGTTGTATATCAGTTATGCATTTGTCTCAATTTATTTCAGTTTGTATCCCCTGTTTGTATGAATTGCTGTAGGTGGGGGGGAAGAACATTTGTGATGTAACTTGGTCTTTAATGTCTGACAAAAATAACAAAAAACAAAAGTGTTTGTATAATGTTGCAAAAAAGATTAAACATTGATCGCTTTTATTAAGTATAGCATGTGTGGATTAATTAGATATTCAAAGGTTTAGTCAGATTTGGCATTGGTGTATTTGTGTTATTTTAAGGTTGCTCAGCTTAACTGACTTTATAAACTCAATCCCGTGTTTGGTAGAACTTTCTAAAAGTGGCATTTTCACATATGTGACTTAAAATCCAACTTTACCAATAAAGAAGGTTTTAAATTGCAGACACCAAACCTGACATTCCTATTTCCTCCCGATTGAAAGTTATCACTTATTAAATATAATTAAGGCAACCCAATGTTATCATATGGGTGCGGTAGACCTTGCAGTCGTGAAAAACAAATGTAAGAGTTTTTACTATCAGGGCATGTAAAACCCTATGAGCCTACTCTAGGCGTGACATATTAAAAAGGAAGGTTTGGGCCTGGCAAAAGGTTTATTTTGCCATGTTGAAATGGCAGTTAAAAACTGTACACACAGGCTGCTAGGGCAGGCCTGGCACATGTTTGAAAGACTTTGTAAGTTAGTAGCACAACAAGTGCTGCAGGCCCACTAGTAGCATTACATTTACAGGACTTGGACATATGCAGTACAACTTTACTAGGGACTTACAAGAATATTAAATGTGCCAATTTGGTGTAAGCCAATGTTACCTGGTTTTAAGGAAAGAGCACAATCACTTCACCACTGGTTAGCAGACGTAAGATGTGCAGAGTCCTAAGACAGTCTGACAGTCTGCAAGATTGCATGTGCAGTGTCAGAGTGAGCTACCTCCCAGCAGTGCAATGCCAGATCGAGCTTCCCCCCAGCAGTGCAATGTCAAAGTGAGCTTCCACTGTGTTGTGCCCACTCAGTGTGATCTTCTGACAGTCAGTAAGTTCCCTTTCACCAAGGCCCTGTCAGTGCGAGCTTTCTCCATGCTGTACCCTGTCACTTTAATTTTATCTCAGGACCGGAGGCGAGAATTATGCATTACTTTCTTCACTTATTAACAGCACGTTCAAAGATAAAAGTAAAAAACACTGCAATAATACTACAACTCCCATGAACCACAGGGAGTTATCATGGCTACCAATAGCCCAACCAAGTAACAGTCCGTGAGCCTATATAACACAGATCTTGCCGTAGTCCATCCTCTTTCTTCACTGCTCTACGTCAGTTAAGTCGCCTTTTCATTCCTTTCCTGACTGGATAGTGAGTGGGATATTTGGGCTGTCAGGTGTAGTTTTGAGTAACTTGTATTGTTAGCCTGTGAGCACTCGCTCTATTTCCAGCAATCTCTTGACCGGCAGGTTGATTTCTATCATGTGGTAGGCAAACCACCCAAGCGTGTTTCTCTATACCACACGGGTGCGCTAGGTGGCACTCTTTCTTGCTTCCCATCACACATTCCTTCAAGCCGAGGAGCAGCTCTATCAGCGCTCCAGTGGTCACGTTGCGCTGAGAGAAGTTGAGCGGTTCTGTCCCGCTTTGTGCCTCATCTTCCCTTCAGCCCATGCTGGACACCACATAGGCAGTAAGACTGGAAGGGCTTAGCCCGGTTTCTTGTTTTGGTGACACGAACTGCAAGTGCGGCAGAAGGGTTTAGCCCGCTTTGAGGATAGAAACCTCTTTGACCATCTCAGGCCACCAGAGAGGGGGCTGCCCTTTATAAAATACTTGCAGGGCATTGTGGTGCTCCCACCCTTCAGTATGCAGTCCAATAGGGCCACAACTACTCACCCTCATGCACCTCGGAGGAGGTATGCCCCCCCTAGTGGCGCAAACCTGCAGACGTGGACAAGATCCTCACCCAAGCCATTTCTTGGCGCTTGCCCCTCTGCAGGAGAGTGTTGCCAAACTGTCGACCCAGGTATACAATAGCACAGGGATACTAGTGGACGGGGTGCTGGGGCTAGTGGGGTAACCTCGGTCCCCACACGTAAGCCTGGCAAGCGTGACGCGGAGCACTTGGAGAGCTTTGGCCGTCTTCCATAAGAGTACACGCAGGCTGAAGGAAGCACCCTACCGGGAGGAAATCTCTCCCGGGGTATTGGGCGATGATGTTGCAATGTACTTTGACCCGAGTAGGGGTACCCCTATTCACGGGAGGGTGATTTTGAGGATGACGATGTTTCCTCTGATGAGGCCCAGGATTCGGGTAGATTCTGGCATCCACATTCAGCTAATTCGGAATCATATGAGGGAGTCCCTGTCCCTAGTGAAATGTTTGACCCCGAGGGAATATATCGACTGCGCTCCGTGGAGTGGGTCCCTGAGTGAAAGGTAGTGGAGTATGTGCTGAGTAAGATCCACCAACCTCTTAGCAAGGAGGGGAGAGCCCGCCTCCGGGCGGAATGCCCCAGACCATCCCTAGGA
This sequence comes from Triturus cristatus, assembly GCF_964204655.1. Taxonomy (NCBI): domain Eukaryota; kingdom Metazoa; phylum Chordata; class Amphibia; order Caudata; family Salamandridae; genus Triturus; species Triturus cristatus. The sequence goes on along the minus strand of NC_140584.1, from coordinate 1,166,829,892 downwards.
GATAAGGTCAAAGCGACCTCTGATGTTGACCCCGAACTGGGTACCTCAAATATCTGAGCGACTCCAAGAAGGGGATAGACCGGTCCTGGAGGGCGTGCCAGGACAAACCTCTGAGCGTAGTGGGGCCCTTAATAAAGATAATTGAGCTGGCAGAACAGGCTCAGCAGTCGGGGAGACCACTCCCCATAGATAACGTAAAGGGCTGGGCGTAGAGGGCGATATGCCTCCTTGGCAAACCCAGCTGTCCCCCTCTGTATAACCTCGACATTCCCGTCTGTTCAAAACTTATCCAAAGCTGCGGGAGCTTTCATTTTTGGAGGCAGGTCCGACAGCGCATTCGGCCTGTTCCGTGAACCTTTCATCAAGGAACTGGGAAAGTTCGACTCCACGTTTTCGGTCCTTGACAAGGCCCAGTCGTCAATGAAGATCTGCCCAGGGAAGATTTTTGGAGTGCTGGGAAGAGGCAGGGGTCGCTCCCCCGGCCACCAGTCCTACCAAGGCCCTAACAGAGCCCAAGCAAAAAGAAACAAAGGATTGCACGATGGCCATCAAGGGACCTTCTATCCCTCCTGTGGCGCGAGAATAGGAAAACACAGCCAGGCCCGTGAGGTAGTCAGCAGCAGCAGTGGCTACAACAGTAAGCCCGTTCTGTCATCCTCTCTCCGTTTGTGGGCAAGGTTACGTCTATTCGCACACAAGTGGGCAGAGATAACGGCAGACCAGTGGATACTGGAGATGGTCCAAGGGTACCACATAGAGTTCTACGGTACTCCAGTACAGAAAATAAGACTCCACCCTCTGTTCTTTTCCGCACAAGATATGTTTGTGATAGAGCAAGAAGTGCAGGACCTTCTGGCCAAGGCACAATATGCATTTCAGAATGTCACCCCAGAGGCATCCTCAGCAACCTGTTTCTGGTTGAGAAGAAGGAAAAGGGGTTCCACCTGGTGACCAACTTCAGATCCTTCCAAGAGTGGCTGGTTTACCACCACTTCACCTCCTCAGGGATCTGCTTTTTCAGGACGACTGGTTAGCGCATCCAGACCTCTAGGACGCCTACCTGATGGTCCCCATTTTTCCTCCACATTACAGTTATCTCCATTTGAATGGAGGGGGCAGATCTTCAATCAATCAATCAGTCACATTTGTAGAGCGAGCTACTCACCCGTGAGGGTCTCAAGGTGCTGGAGGGGGCTGCTATTGTTCGAACAACCAGGTCTTGAGAAGTCTCCTGAAGGTCAACAGGTCCTGGGTCTGTCGCCGTTGGATGGGGAGGGTGCTCCATGTCTTGACGGCGAGGTGAGAGAAGGATCTGCCGCCGGTGGTCGTTCGGTGGATGCGAGGAACGGTGGCAAATGCGAGGAGAGCGGAGCCAAGCTGGCGGTTGGGAGTGTAGAAGGTGAGCTGTTTGTTGAGGTACGCTGGTCCGGCATTGTGGAGTGCTGTGTGAGCGTGGGCGAGGAGCTTAAAGGTGATCCTCTTGTTGACAGGGAGCCAGTGCAGGTCCCTCAGGTGGGCAGTGATGTGGCTGTGGCAGTGGATGTCGAGTATGAGGCGTGCGGAGGCGTTTATGTGTGCATTGAAGTCTCTTCTGGAGTTTAGCTGTGGATCCCGCGCAGAGGACGTTGCCGTAGTCCAGCCTGCTGGTGACGAGGGCCTGGGTGACCATCCTTCTGGTTCCAGTGGGGATCCATCTGTAGATCTTGCGAGCATACGGAGGGTGTTGAAGCAGGAGGAGGAGACGGCTTTGAGTTGCTGGGTCATAGACAGGGATGAGTCCAGGATGAACCCCAGATTGCGTGCGTGGTTGGTGGTAAACAACGTTTACCACGAAACTTTTTCCCCACAGGGAATCACAACGCGGTTGTTACAACAACCGCGTTGTGATTCCGCATACCATTACTCTGCAAGTCGGAACGACTTGCGGAGGGGGAGGGAAGGTGTTGGATTAAAAAAACAACACCTTCCCTAGTGTCCGCACAGACTGGAGTTGGAATAGAGTTGGAATAGTAAATTATACTATTCCAACATCCAGCGCCCCCCCTCCGCAAGTCGTTGTTCCGACTTGCGGATTAATGATATGCGGAATCACAACGCGGTCGTTGTAATGACTGCGTTGTAATTCCCTGCGGGGAAAAAGACTGCGGGATGATGACATAGATTCGTGGTTGGTGGGTGATGGCGTGGCTCCCACCGAGGCCGGCCACCAGGAGTCGTCCCAGGCGGAGGGGGTGGAACCGAGGATGAGGGCCTCTGTCTTGTCCGAGTTCAGTTTCAGGCGACTGCTCTTCATCCATTCGGCAACGGCCTTCATTCCATCGTGGAAATTGGTTTTGGAGGTGGTGGGGTCTTTGGTGAGGGTGAGGATCAGTTGGGTGTCATTGGCGTATGAGATGATGTTGAGGTTGTGCGTCATGTAGACGTTGAAGGGGGTCGGGCTGAGGTATGATGCTTGGGGTACGCCGTAGGTTATCTTGGTGGCTTCCGATCAGAATGGCGGGAGGAGGACTCTCTGCGTTCTGCCGGTGAGGAAAGAGGTGATCCAGTCCAGGGCTTTGTCGCGGATTCCTGCATCGTGGAGGCGTGTGCGTAGGGTGTGGTGGCAGACGGTGTCGAAGGCGGCAGAGAGGTCTAGCAGGATGAGGGCCACGGTTTCGCCGTTGTCCAGCAGGGTCCTGATGTCGTCGGTGGCAGCGATGAGGTCGGTTTCGGTGCTGTGGTTGCTGCGGAATCTGGATTGGGATGAGTCCAGGGTGTTGTTCTCTTCGAGGAAGCGAGTCAGTTGTTTTTTGACGATCTTCTCAATGACTTTCGCAGGGAACGGGAGCAGGGAGATGGGCTGGAAGTTCTTGAGGTCATTTGGGTCTGCCTTGGGTTTCTTGAGTAGGGTGTTGATCTCTGCGTGTTTTCAGCTTTCTGGGAAGGTGGCAGTCTCGAGTGACCTATTGAAGATCTTTCGGAGTTGGGGTGCGATGATGGAGCTTGCTTTGTTGAAGATGTGGTTGGGGCAGGGGTCTGATGGTGATCCGGAGTGGATGGTGTTCATGGTTTTGATGGGGTCTTCGTCGTTGACGTGGTTCCAGGAGGTCAGGAGGCCGAGGGGCTGAGGGACGGTGAGTCTAGGGTGTTGGCGGCTGTCAGGGGGGTCTGGATGTTGAAGCGGTCGTGGATGTCTATGATCTTGCGGTGGAAGAAGGTGGCTAGAGAGTCGCAGAGGTCTTGTGATGGCGGGATGTCATTGGAGCTGGAGCTGGGGTTGGCGAGCTCCTTCACGATGTTGAAGAGCCCTTTGCTGTTGTGTGCGTTGTTGTCGATGCGTTCCTTGAAGGAGGTCCTTATGGAGGTTCGAATGAGTTGGTGGTGCTTACGGCTGGCATTCTTCAGGGCTGCATGGTTGTCCGGTGTTTGCTCATGGCGCCATTTCGTCTCTAGTCTTCGCCAGGTCTGCTTGGATGCCAGGAGGTCTGCGTTGAACCAGATGGCCCTTCTGTCTGTGCGTCTGTTTGAGGGTTTCTTGATCGGGTGAGAGTGTTGGCGCAGTCGTCGATCCATTGCCTGGGGTCGGTGTGGTCGGTTGGTGGGTCTCGGGCAAGGATGGTGATTAGCTGGTCTTTGGTGACCTTGTTCCAGCTGCGGTGGGGGATTCTTTGCTGGTGGTTGTTTGCAGTGGTTTTCTCGAAGTGGATGCAGCAGTGGTCGGTCCAATGGAGTTCGGTGGTGTGGCTGAAGGTTACGTGGCTGCTGGTGGAGAAAATGGGGTTGAGCATGTGTCCGGCGGAATGGGTGGGTGTCGTGACGAGCTGTTTGAGGCCGAGGTTGGTAAAATTGTCCAGTTGTGTGGTGGAGTTGCTGTCATCGGCGTTCTCGAGGTGGAAGTTCAGGTCTCCGAGGAGGAGAGCAGTGCAGTGGTGTTCGGGCAGTGTAGGGTGTCGTGCTGGGGGTGGTGTTTTAGGGTTTAGGGAGGAGCAGTGGTGTTCGGGCAGAGTAGAAGGTCGTGCTGTGAGTGGTGTTTAGGGCAGTGCAGTGGTGTTCGGGCAGGGTAGGGGGTCTTGCTGGGGGTGGTGTGTCAGGGTTTAGGGCAGTGGTGTTCGGGCAGTGTAGGAGGTCTTGCTGGGGGTGGTGTTTCAGGGTTTAGGGCAGTGGTGTTCGGGTAGTGTAGGGGGTCTTGCTAGGGGTGGTGTTTCAGGGTTTAGAGTAGTGCAGTGGTGTTCGGACAGTGTAGGGTGTCGTGTTTCAGGGTTTAGGGCAGTGCAGTGGTATTTGGGCAGTGTAGGGGGTCGTGTTGGGGCTGGTGTTTCAGGGTTTAGGGCAGTGCAGTGGTGCTCGGGCAGTGTAGGGGGTCGTGCTGGGGTTGATGTTTCAGGGTTTAGGGTAGTGCAGTGGTTTTTGTGTAGTGTAGGGGGTCGTGCTGGTGGTAGTGTTTTAGAGTTTAGGGTAGTGCAGTGATGTTTGTGTAGTGTAGGGGTCGTGCTTGGGGTAGATTTAGGGTTTAGGGTAGTGCAGTGGTGTTTGTGTAGTGTAGCGGGTCGTGCTGGGTAGTGTTTTAGGGTTTAGTGTAGGGCAGTGGTGTTGGTGTAGTGTAGGGTGTCGTGCTGGGGGTAGTGGTTTAGGGTAGTGCAGTGGTGTTTGGGTAGTGCAGGGGGTTGTGCTGAGGGTAGATTTAGGGTTTAGGGTAGTGCAGTGGTGTTTGGGTAGTGTAGGGGAACTGCTGGGGGTAGTGTTTTAGGGTTTAGGGTAGTGCAATGGTGTTCGGGCAGTGTAGAGGGTCGTGCTGGGGGTAGAGTTTCAGGGTTTAGGGTAGTGCAGTGGTGTTCTGGCAGTGTAGGGGGTCGTGCTGGGGGTGATGTTTCAGGGTTTAGGGCATTGCAGTGGTGTTCGGGCAGTGCAGGAGGTCGTGCTGGGGGTGGTGTGTCAGGGTTTAGGGCAGTGCAGTGATGTTCGGGCAGTGTTGTGGGTCATGCTGGGGTGGTGTTTCAGGGTTTAGGGCAGTGCAGTGGTGTTCGGGCAGTGTAGGGGGTCATGCTGGGGCTAGTATTTTAGGGTTTAGGGCAGTACAGTGGTGTTCGGGCAGTGTAGGGGTCGTGCTGGGGGTGGTGTTTTAGGGTTTAGGGCAGAACAGTGGTGTTCGGGCAGAGTAGGGGGTCGCGCTGGGGGTCATGTTTAGGGTAGTGTAGTGGTGTTCGAGCAGTGTAGGGGGTCATGCTGGGGGTGGTGTTTCAGGGTTTAGGGCAGTGCCGTGGTGCTCGGGCAGTGTAGGGGGTCGTGCAGTGTAGGGGGTGGTGTTTCAGGTGTTCGGGCAGTGTATGGGGTCTTGCTGGGGGTGGTGTTTCAGGGTTTAGGGCAGTGGTGTTCAGGCAGTGTAGGGGGTCTTGCTGGAGTGGTGTTTCAGGGTTTAGGGCAGTAGTGTTCGGGCAGTGTAGGGGGTCATGCTGGTGGTAGTGTTTTAGGGTTATGGGTGGTGCAGTGATGTTTGTGTAGTGTAGGGGTCGTGCTTGGGGGTAGATTTAGGGTTTAGGGTAGTGCAGTGGTGTTTGTGTAGTGTAGGGGGTCATGCTGGGGCGTAGTGTTTTAGGGTTTAGGGCAGTGCAGTGGTGTTTGTGTAGTGTAGGGGGTTGTGCTGTGGGTAGTGTTTTAGGGTTTAGGGTAGTGCAGTGGTGTTTGGGTAGTGTAGGGGGTCGTGCTGGGGAAGTGTTTTGGGTAGTGCAGTGGTGTTTGTGTAGTGTAGGGGGTCGTGCTGAGGGTAGGTTTAGGGTTTAGGGTAGTGCAGTGGTGTTTGGGTAGTGTAGGGGGTCGTGCTGGGGTAGATTTAGGGTTTAGGGTAGTTCAGTGGTGTTTGGGTAGTGTAATGTGTCGTTCTCGGGGGAGTGTTTTAGGGTTTAGGGTAGTGCAGTGGTTTTGGTGTAGTGTAGGGGGTCGTGATGGGGGTAGTGTTTTAGGGTTTAGTGTAGTGAAGTGGTGTTTGTGTAGTGTAGGGGGTCGTGCTGAGTGTAGATTTTTGGTTTAGGGTAGTGCAGTGGTGTTTGGGTAGTGTAGGGGGTCGTGCTGGGGGTAGATTTAGGGTTTAGGGTAGTGCAGTGGTGTTTGGGTAGTGTAGGGGGTCGTGCTGGGGGTAGATTTAGGGTGTGTAGGGAGTCGTTCTGGGTGGAGTGTTTTAGGGTTTAGGGTAGTGCAGTGGTGTTTGGGTAGTATAGGAGGTCGTGCTGGGGGTAGTGTTTTAGGGTTTAGGGTAGTGCAGTGGTGTTTGGGTAGTGTGGGGGGTTGTGTGTTGCCGATCCACCACGATGACTGCTAGCTCAATCCACGGGAGCGACGAGGAAGTCCCCACACTCCTAAAGCCCCGCTATGGGCGAGCTGTATGCAATGGAATGCTCACCCACAGAGGAACCCACGGAGATGTGGGGCGGTAAGGTGAAGGCAGCTGTGTGGAACCCCCAGTTGATTGTTGGCCGCAGGAACAGAATGGGACAACCTACAGAAAGAACAAGGAAGATACCATTAATTAACCTTGCCCCCCTCCCCTAGTTCAAAACACACAGGAGATTTACAAGTGCTAACGTTATGTATGACACACCACACAAGGTACCATCTGAACATCTCCTAAAGCTTTAAGAAGATCTGAATGACTCAGCAGGCTGGCAGGTATCACGCTTATGAAAAAAGCGTCAAAACACGGTAGGTCTCTTCGGCTGTATAACAGACTTTCAGGGAGTAAACTAGCTATGACACTCAGCAGTGTGGGAAGGGACTGGGGACTAGTGATGACGCCTAAAGATGGCCAAAAAGGTGTGAGAGCTCTAGTCTCCAAGGGAGTCGAATAGCGCGACCGCGCAAGCACAAACTCTATCTGTACTGGGAAGGTACGGGTGAAATGAAACAATGTATCTCACTACAGAGATAAAAGGGAACACGCCCGCGTAGGGAGTCTAGAGTGGCAGGCGAGCGCTCGGGTATTTTGGGAAATACACTAGAACATCAACGTTATCAACGTCATAGCCCTGAAACGATTGCCTTGAATAACGCTGCACGGGACTGAGGAGAGAACCACAGCGTAGCAGGGAGCAGAGAAAGAAACGCGCGGCACGGAGAAGGCACACCGCGTCCTCCCTGCAATCACTGAATACTCCAAAACCTCTCTGTCAAAAGGGGAGCGCCTCACCCGCCTTTATACCAGCGTCAATAACCAGGGCCAAAAACACAGAGGAATCAACCAGGAAACACCGCTTGCACCGCTACCGTAGTCTTGAGCCTATCGGACACTGCAAACGCTCAGACAGGAAACAAAGGGGCGTGGACCAGGGTTCAGGAAACCAAAAGCCAAGCACCGGATTCGTGGCTAACCAGGGTTTATATAGGAGGTAACGTGTGAAGACTCCACCTCCTTAAGGGACCGTGTAAAAAGTGTGTCACCACAAGGCAAGCAAGCAATCTCTAGGCCACAGTCGAAACCCCAGTAACGACTGCGCAAGGGATCTGACCTCTAACAGTTCTCCCACCCATAGGCCGTCTTACAGGTCGAGGTTTGGATGGATTGAGGGCATGAAACCTACGTACTAAGACAGGGGCGTGGACATTCTCAGCAGGTTCCCAAGAGCGGTCTTCATGTGCATAACCCACCCAGTCAACCAGGTACTGTAGTTTACCCCTTAGTCTACGGGAATCTAGGATTCGTTTAACTTCATATTCTGGTTCCCCGCCCACTAAAAGAGGAGGAGGTGGCTGTTCAGGATTTAGAGGGGGTTTGTATTCTTTGAGTAAAGAGACGTGGAATACAGGATGAATCTGCATGTCCTCTGGTAACTCAAGTTTAAGGGACACTGGAGTGATGATTTTCAGGATTTTATACGGACCCACATAACGGGGATGTAACTTCTTCGGACCCGCTAATTTTAAATTCTTGGTGGACAACCAAACTCTGTCGCCTACTTGATAATCGGGCGCAGGCCAACGGTGTTTGTCTGATTGTATTTTCATGGCTTCCTTGCTTTTTCTTAATTCACTGGGGGCAGTTTCCCAAATCTCTAGTAAGGTGGCATGATGTTGTTGCACTGCAGGAATATTGTCTAAATGACTGGGTGCTGGAAAAGGAAGGAATCGAGGATGATGTGCATGAGCAAAAAAGAAGGGAGACACCCCAGTAGAAGAATGTGTGGAATTATTGTATGCAAATTCTGCTAAGGATAGAGCCTTTACCCAATTAGATGTGATAGTGGACAACAAACATCCAAGGAATTGTTCTAGGGTTTGATTTGTTCTTTCTGTTTGTCCATCCGTCTGAGGATGGTAGGCTGTGGACAATCTGTGATCTATGCCTAAAGTTGCACATAAACCTTGCCAGAAACGGGAAACGAATTGGACACCTCTATCCGTTATGATCACCGAGGGAATCCCATGTAATTTAACAATGTGATCTATGAACACTTGTGTCAATTCCTTGGATGATGGTAATTTTTTCAAAGGAATAAAGTGGGCCATTTTAGTGAACAAATCTACCACCAATAAAATGGTAGTGTAACCCTGCACAGGCGGCAAATCCGTAATGAAGTCCATACTCAACGTATGCCAAGGGACTGGAGGAATGTGTGTAGGATGTAACAATCCTGCAGGAGCATTTCGCAACGATTTTTGTCTGGCACAAACAGGACAAGCAGATACATAAGTCAGCACATCTTGACATAACCCTTTCCACCAGAACCATCTCTGACAAAGTTGTATGGTCTTTTCACTCCCAGGGTGACCTGTCAATGAGTTATCATGACACCACTTGATTATCTGTAGTTGTAGAACTTTTAAGGGCACATAAATCTTCATCTCATGGAGATATAAGCCTTCTCTTATCGTGTGCAGTGGATCTTTCATCCATTCCACAGGTGAAATGTCCCCATAGGCTGTCAGTAACTTATTCAAGAAGGATGTGGGTGAATTGTCCATATCACTGACTCCTACAATCTTATGGCAAGGAATGAGAGGGGGAGGCTCAAAGTTAACAATTCTTTTGTCAGCTCCCAAACGGGACAAAGCATCAGCTTTTCCTTGTTGTGGCCCTGGACGATAGGTAAAACCCATCTCATTTGTCTTGGTGTTAATGCTTTAGCGGATTTAAAGAATTGCAAATTACGGTGGTCGGTATAGATAGTAACTGTATGTGGAGAACCCAACAAATAATGCCTCCATTCCTGAAAGGCTAATTTTATGGCCAGGAGTTCCCTTTCTCCTATGGTATAGTTCTGTTCCGCTGGAAGAAGTGTTTTAGAAAAATATGCCACAGGATGTAATCGGCCCGTTGTTGGGTTCCTTTGAGATAAGACACCACCCACCGCATATTGTGATGCATCAGCCTCTACATAATACGGTTGTGAATTGTCCGCATGACTAATGATAGGAGCGGTCGTGAACTTATTCTTGAGCTGAGAGAAAGCACTTTCTGCCTCACTGGACCAATGAAAGACAGTACCCTTACGCAACAATCTGGTAATAGGAGCAATCAGTTCTGAAAAATGATCGATAAAGCATCTATAAAAATTTGCAAACCCGATAAAGGATTGAACCTCCTTTACCGTGGTAGGACTAGGCCATGTGACCAACGCTTCTATCTTTTTCGGATCCATATGGATTCCTTCAGGTGAAATGACAAATCCTAAAAATTCTACTCGATCCTTGTGGAAGGTGCTTTTATCCAATTTAGCGAATAAATGATGCTCCTTCAATTTCAACAATATCTTTCTTACATATTCCACATGTTCTTGTTCTGAATTAGAAAAACTCAGGGTATCATCTATGTACACAATCACGAAGAGATCAAGATATTCACGCAAAATGTCGTTGATGAAAAACTGAAAGGCCGCAGGGGCATTGCAGAGGCCAAACGGCATTACGCAATATTCAAAGAGACCGAATTTCGTACGAAAGGCGGTTTTCCATTCGATCCATTCGATCTCACGGTTACTATGTTCAAGTGAGAATTGAATATTACTAGATCTTTTGTTGAGCCAATCATGGAATGCGAGCAGATCCTGCTCACCTCCAGACCAAATCATGAGTACATCGTAGATGTAGCGTCACCAGAGTGCGAAATTACTGTTGCAGGGATTCTGCACATATGCAGAACTATGCGCAGGAAACCAGGACCTCAGTGTGTAGTGGTGTACCAAAATACCCACCTCGGTGCCTAGAGCCACTATCCGACTAGCTACAGTGTCTCATTAGTTCTCCGTACTATAGCGAATCTACCAATGATTAGACATCCTAGAACATGTTACTCCCTCCTCTCTCAGGATACGTGGGAACAAGAACACTCTTTTGTTTATACTCTCGTACTTGTCCACACCATGAGTAAATAGAGTCAAAGTATAGTTTAAAATGTTTATTTTAACTAACGTGCTCTATAATGCAATACACGTGCCAGTACTAGCAGCAAAATGCATAGGATCAAACAAATCAGCATAGTTACAATTCCATATAGAACAAAAGGAGAAATCATATTATAATGATAGTGGAAACAGGACTACAGCGCCTTGCCACCCTCCCCTTGCTAGAAGCTAGTTTATTATAATTATAGAAGACCTCCAGACTTTGTCAGGAGACCCCATACCTCCGAGTTTAGATGCAGGAATCTACATCTCCGGACAAGCCCAGCTCTTCTATCCTGGAAAGCGTTTTCTCCAAGTGTGTTAACATGCATGCACAGCAATATTAAAAGCACCAGATTTCCAGGGTTCCAGCTGTGTTCTTTGTTATGGCTAGGGACATGAGACTGACCAAAGCAATTCAACAGAGCTCATTGTTTTTTGACCTTTGAACACGCTGTGCAGACGAGGAGCAGAGTGTTCAAATGAATACATAAAATACAGACAGTTCTCATGTGAAAGCGAGCAAGCAAAGTGTTTACCCAGAATGTGCCATGTAGTAACGTGAGCAAAAGCGGCAAAATGGCGTCCAACTCATGCTAACTTAGCAATATCTGTAGGTGTGTCCTTATCCTCACTACAGCCTCTCCTTGGTCAGTCCATGGGACAGTGGTCTTAGAGAGAACACAGGTTTCAAAAGTCTGAGCAAGAATCAAGAGCATGTGTATCAGTGATACCACTGATTTGCGAGGAATATTCTGAAAGAGAAAGAAAGCGAGATAAGAGAGAGAAAAAAAAATGTGTCCAAAAAGACACACAAACACACAAAAAAAAAAAAATCCATACTGTGGCTGATTCAATCCAGCAGGGTGTACGAACAGTATTTTGCAGTAGCCGCCAAGAGGAAGTCATTGTTCTTGGCAGAAAAGAGCGTTGCCATCCAATTAAGTAGAGGGAATGAACATACATGTTCCTCAATTATGGGTGTCTCCAGCACCAAAGGAGGACAGCATGCGTGATATTCAAAGTAACTGCGTTGTAGGAAATCATCTGCTGCTGCAAAGATATCCCATTCAGCCAGAACTCCTAGTGCCACTGCGCAGGCCATAATCCCAACACCGGAACATTCCTGCTCATGGGCCACCAAGGGACTCATCAGCAGCTCAAAATCAGGTGGAGGAAATGCGTATGAGAGAGGCAAAGATCCAATGCCCATTCAAAGAGACAATCCAAGCAATGGAAGAACGGTTGCACGCAAGTGAAATAGGCAGCACGAAAAGACAATCCATAAGCCACGCTTAGTGTGGCCAAGGGCAGAGCACCATAGCATTCAAGCATGCAGCTACGGAATATCTCCAGCCGGAGTTCGCCGTGCAGAGCCACAGGAAGTGCATCCATTTCGTAGCAGGCAAATCAACAGCAAGAACCCAGCGGCTAAGGCAAGAAACCGCCGAAGACGCTGGAAAAAATAGAATGAATAAAAGCTGGTATCACACCAAATATAGTTTGGAAAGAGGTCACAAGACCAGAGCCCACAACTTAAAAAAAAATGGGCAATGTCAGTAGAGTTAGAAGCATTGAAGATAATGTGAATTAACGCACCGAAATGTAGTGGGAGGTCAGTATTAAGAAGTGATTGGACCTCTGTACAAATATTAGCCACGTGAAGGAGGAAAGTTTCAAGGGAAGATGTGAGAGAAACTTGTTTTTGGGATAACAATGCTCTTATTCTGCTCAACTTATTGAAATCTGCTTTCAAGGTCGGAATGGAAGGCCAAATAGAGTTCTCGAGTCTCCTGTGTGGGGGTAGGAAAAGAACATACAGCAAACTACACGCTTTGAAACAGTTACTATGTAAGGGATGCCCGCTAACATGCCACAGTAGTCCTCATTATTTAAAAGCAAATAACTACCATTGGCAAGCAGTGTGAAAGTTGGTGAAATATACGGCACAAGTGTACCCCTTAAAACACATGCCAGATTTGGTGCCGTAAGGTTGCAAGCGCCGTGTAGTTTAATATTTTTATAGACAAGTGAATGACCTATTGTGTTTTCACATGATTCCCCAGTTAGGTATACTTCTTTGTCATCCCTAAGGCATCTGTATGTGAAAGGCAGAGACCATACTTCGTGCAAGAACGCACTTCCCAATGGTTCATAATGACCCAGTGGATAATGTTTCATACACTAGGTAAATTTAAAGAAAGAAAATAGGAGAGTTATCAGTCTATGGATGAGCCAGACAGCAGAGTCTGTCTCCGCCATAGAGAATGGTAACGAGTCCAACCTTTCAATGTGCAACAGGGAATATGTAGCATCTTTCATCGACATAAACGGTTGTTTTGTGGTCAAGACAAAATGGCAAAAATAACAATGACGCGTTCAGGTAATCCCATGGAACTTTACTCATCTTAAGAGTCTGTAAAGTCCAGGCAAACTGCATAACTGAACGCAATTGATTCTGACCATGATTATAAATAGAAACATGCTCTTGTACGATGTCAACAACAGATGAAACAATATTGTCCAGTGTATAAATGCGGGAAGAAAGGGTGTTAATACTATTATCAACAACAGCAAGCACTTTTTCAAGATTAGGCTGATCTATTGCACTTAAATGCGAAGCTGCTTCAATTTGGGACAGTTTTCAGATTTCATTGTAAGTAGCATATATGAATCGTTTTGATCTTGGACCCGCTGGTCCCTTTATATAGTCTGTCAATTCAATGTCACTTGATAATAACGACAAATGTTGTTTAACTGAAACCAGTGATGAGTGTTGTAACCAATTTTGACAAAGTTTCCCTCCCGAATATGTGGTAACTGAATGTGTGTTAGAAAAACGAGGATCAGGCCTATCCTGCGTATAACCAGGATCCCTGGCGAGGAAACGAAGTTGAGAAACATCTGAACTAGCCTGCCAAACCAACCATCCTAGGGGGTCCAGACTAGACAGATTAAAGGTGTCATTTTTAAAAAGTGATTGTAATTCATCCATGGAATAATTAGTAAAACCGCTCCAGTTCTCATAAGCAGACAGAGCAGGGGCACTCATTTGTTTAGAAGTTGCCAAACCAAAACAGGTAGTTTGATAAATTGAGTCATTTAAAAATAAAATCTGAGTGGGAATCAGGCAGGCACGGTGCAACGCCTCTGTGCCTTGCACCTGCCACGTTTTAGAACCCCAGACTGATTTAAGATCAATTGATGATTTCCAAAGCTCATAGCCCCCAACTGATAAATCATCAATAAAGGATTTAGAATATAATAATTTAGTATGGATGAGCATCACCTTAGAATTAGAGGAGACATTCAATTTAAAATAGAACGAGCCAGGGTTGGATGTGTCAAAATCAGTAAAAAGGTGAATTTTTTCAAAAACGTATTAGAGCTGCCCTTCAAAGGAGCTGGACAATTTTCCCATTGTGTATAATTAAAAACATTCCTAAACGTATTGGCTTTATGCAGATAATGATGACCGTAATGTTGGAAACAAAAATTTTTGCATAATTTGCAGTATTCAAATACAAATCCTCAGCATCAAAAGCAGCATAATATTTCAAATCAGCGAACAAGGATTGCACGGCTTGTACGTCTCAATCACCAGATCTTATGTTTCACGACATCACCCATTGAAACACGAAGTACATTAGGGACATTAATTATCTCTGTAAACTCATGGATTTGGAAATCTACAGCATCCCAAACAATGCCGTCGATGACTGGTCAGGCAGTGATGTTCACAAAAGTCTGGTCTTTTTTCATGATGTGTGAAGAAGAGTGCGGTTTAACAGCAAAGCGTTCAGGAAGATAGTGGCGATTGATCAAAAGGAAAAAGAAAGTCACAAAACCAATTGACATGAACAAAAAAATTGCAATTAGCACCAACCAGATATAAGTCCAAGGTGGAATCAAGTAAGTTTGTTTACACCAGGCAACAAAAATGCAAAATTTTGAAGGGGCCTGTGATGCAATGGAATGTGAGTCAAAGGAAAAACGTGATTTATTAGTGGTTTCAGGTCGTATTCAGGCAATGACATGGAATTGCGATATGCATATTCAGTTTCCACATTAGGCGTTGAAGCAGTTGGTAACAACAAGGGATTGTTAACAGATTCCATCTCAATGGTGGTGACATCCTGCGCGGTGTTAGAAGCGGTCAAACATGGATCCCTAGAAACTGCTGTTGTAGATACCGCAGGCGTGATGCTATTCAGAATCGGCCAAATGTTGTAGCTTGACATGGTCAATTGAGATATATATCGGCTGACTTTTCGACCAGGAAGTGGTGGTAAAATGACTGTATGAGTACCCTGCACTCCAAGCACTAGTACCGGTGCTCGATAAGAGGGGCCAAACTCTTTCTTGTTTTCCACCTTCTCTCAAACCAGGTCTCCGATTTTTGGTAGCAAGCCGGCTACCAGAATCTGTAGTGCAGCATCAGTGGGTGAGGGCAAATGTTCCTTTGCAAGGCTGTCTCAGTTCTCTTGTAGATCCTGTAATACTGCACAATGATTATCTACATCAAAGGATGCGGCGGACACCGCAATGTCTGGACCATCAAGGTCAGGCACAAACATATTCATGCCGAAGAGCATTTCATAAGGGGTCAGCCACCCAGAGATCTTCTAGGGAGATTATTTAGTGTGTGTTGTACGCTATACAAATAGGCGAACCAGTTCCTGCCCGTCCCTATGACCCTAGCTGTCAAGGATTGCTTTAAGTCACCGGTCATTCGTTCCACAGCTGAATTGCCCTCAGGCCTGTATGGAGACGAAAATTTAACTTGCACCCCAAAGACCTCATGGTATCCTTATACGCCTTAAATGCGAACACGGGACCTTGGTCCGAATGGTAAGTGCCACATGCAAAAATTCCCACAAAGACACACAAATCCCTGATGACAGTACCGGCGTCAGCACTACGTTGTGGCCAAACCCCAAAAAAGTGTGTGCATGAATCAACTGCAACAAAGATGAACTTATAGGCAGTATAAGAAGAAAAAGGAGCACAGTCATCTAAATAAACACAACCGAAAGGTTTATTAGAAATGCATAGCTGTGTTTGTGGTGGACGAGTTGCCGTAGATGGTTTAATCTGCTGACATATGTCTCAAGAAAGTACGAAATTACGTGTCTGTTTATATAAGCCGCACCACAAATAACGCTGCTGCAAGATAGAAACAGTCGCAGACACTCCAACATGTGCTGATGCCATTCCTTCGTGTGCGGCTGTTGTCAGAGAAGACCTGCGGTCCGCGTTGGGAATCAGCCTGTCACCAACGTTGTTAATTCTCACGTAAGGAACATTATCAGGACTTGAATGAAAAAGAGTATTTTGAAGGGAAACCCTGTGGATAGTTATCACCCTTCTCTGTAGCAGCTATTGCTGCCAAAATGTCATTATTAATCTTATTCATGGATCTTGCAACTGAACACGTGGCTACTGCCGATTTGGCAGCTTCATCTGCCAAACTGTTCTCAACAGCGTGTACTCCTACGTGCAGATGACCAAGAGTGTGAATTACTTGTGTGAGAGGCAGACTGTCTTTAAGATCTGCAACTCGATCCCAAAGCATTTTATGTTTTATTGCACTGCCTTTAGAATCACGATAGTCAATTTGAGACCAAAAGAATAAGTTGTCATTGAAAGATTGAACACAGTAATAAGAATCGCTTACAATTAAAGTAGTCACTTTTGGATCTGCAAACGCCAGAGCCAGTACCAAAGCGTGCAATTCAGCTAATTGGGCGGTACAGTCACCTAGTGCCTGTGTATGGACAACATTGGACTTGAACTCTCCGTTCACTATGGTACCTTCCACTATAGCGCAGGCCGCCGAGTGTTTATACCCGGTTGCAAGTTGCACTGAACCGTCAGTGTATATGATACATTGGTACTGCTCAAGTGGGCGCATTGACAAAGGAGGAGGATGAATAAATTGATACTGTAAAAACTCCTGCGTCCTCAAGGACGAGTCAAAGATAAAGGTGACATCCGGAGAGGTCAGTGATGTGGCCCATTGGATCCAACGTGGATGCAATGCCTTTGAGTTTGGTACACTTGCCTTTGTCACCTCTTCAAGCGCGCGACATGGTGTTACACCCAAAATCAGTTTCCCTTGTGCCAGTGCACGTTCCTTTAGGATCACCATGTGGAGGCTGTCAAAACGTTTTCAATGTTGGAAAATCTCAATTTGGCAGAAGTGTACAAATGTGACTTGTAAGCTATAGGTACTGTGTCTCCTTCATTAAATGCTAAGTACGTGAAACCCACATGTCCTGGGACTATTCTTATCACCAGGTTAGTATGGTTATCACGAGTCAATAAGAATTTGGATTGCAAAGATTGCAGTATAGTGGAAAGTTCCAGAAGCCAGCAGGACTTTGAAAAAGAGGGTTGTATCAGGGCATACAAGGGCTTGATACGCTGGGCATAATCGGGATTGTAAGTCCTTCCGAAATTAAAAAAATCCAGTAAAGACTAACATTTTCAGTGTAGTGGAAAGGCGCAAACTTGCGCACTTCTCCAAGAAGTGAGGCACTAAGCCTCTTCCTTCATTATTGAGCTCGTAGCCCAAAAACAGTACAGGGTACTCTGCAATGTGTGATGGAACTTCAGAAAAAAAACACTAAGGACTGAAATAACTTTACATTTAAAGACAAGCTTGTGCAATGCAATAGGCCTCGCATTTACTGGAGTTGAGCTATTGACATTGTAAATGGCACTGCCTTTTATCTATGCGTTTTGAAAATCTGCAAGCAGTGCGTAAACACGCACTTTGTACTTTTCAGGTTTTCTTAACACATAAATAAAAGGCATTGTCTTCTACAATGCCATATTGCATTGTTCATGCTTTTTGCCGTGTTGTTTATTCTATTAATGGTCCCTTCTGTGCCTCCCCTCTCGCGCCTTTTCCGTCATTCTCTCCTTTTCCACCGTTCCTCCCTCCCTGCATTACCTTTACTGTTTAAACGGCAATGTAGTTAAAATAAAACAAATCAATGCAGCTATGCACATGCGTCTTGGCGTTTGGATCTTTCACAGAAACAGGCTGCAGCTAGTGAATAATGAATAGCACTTTTGAGTGTGATATCGCAAATATTGTTGTGGATAATGGTTCTCATGACTGGCTAGGATGCGTGAGTAATGTTCCTGGAAATACAGCAATGCTGGTGAAAATCACAAACGGTTCATCCTACTTGGAACTGAAAGAATAACTGGGACTTAATCCTATGTTACATTCAAGTTGCAGTTGCGTGGTGCGCAGAATGGCTGCTGTCGCAAAGCACTGTGAAACTGACTGGTCGGTGTTGGCACGAAAATCACTCTATTACATCACCAATTTTATTACTGCCATTAACAAAGTAGTCCCAACACCTCCATAGAAGAAAGACTGCTGTGCATGGCGATAGCTTAGAGTTGTAAAGCAGCCAAGAAGAGTAGGTGTGGCGAATTGGTTATGCAGGAAGAATAAGCTCGGACTGAAGATGCTTTCGATTTCAAATAAGCAGTTTGGGAACCATGGAAGCTACGGACGTGAGTGGTAAAGATATACACGTGAGATCGCAGTGTAAGGGGACGGAAAAGATAAAGTGGAGAGTGGGGGAATACAAGTCCGGAGGCAGTGACAATCAAGGGGTATTAGATTCATAACTAGATGAGGTACTAACCGTGGACTGCAATTGAGAATGTAAACTGGGGTTGGAGGGAAAACCAGTGACAGATATTGACAGGCTAAGGAGGCAGGATGTGTGACCTTTTACAGGGACAGGGTGGCTAAAAGATTAACTGATCTGTAGGAAGGTGGACGCACCTGGGTGCCATGCTGCTTAAAAGCAAATGGTTGTAGGTCAGCATGTCGCTATGCTATAGGAGAAAGTGATTTAACAAAGTAGTGCTCACAGACTGTAAATAGAACGCACCGAGCAACTACACATATAACAGGGGGTGTCCTTATGCGAGGTAAAGGAAGAGAGGGAGGTACTAAGGAGGGACTAATAAGTCTACTGACCAAAGAAAAGCCACCATTTACAAAGGTGAGTGACGGGAGCCAATTACAAAGATGGGCGGAAAATAGGCCGAGCTTCTAGTCCATACTTGATACAGCATGCCTCGCAGGGCAGCGCATGCGCTGCCCATGTTTGACCTAAAAAATGATGACTAGATATAGGTAAGAGGAAAATTTGATTTTGACAATGTTGCACTGAAAAACAATAATTCATCCTCTATGTTGGGGCAAAAGGAGAGGTAAGAGCAGAGGAGAGGTAAGAGCAGAGGAGGGATAAAGAGAGAGACTGAGACGAAAGGAAATAAAAGCTCGAGTGGGGAGTAGAGACAAACGGAGAGGGGGAAAGGAAAGAGAGAGAAATCATTGACTAGAGAAGAGAGGAAAAGAGGCTAGAGGGGAGGGAAATAGCTACACTTAAGCACAATGAGGGAGTGAGAGAGGGGGAAAACGATAGAGGGAAACAGCCAAGGAAAAGATGAAATGAGGACAGACTAAGTGGAGAAAAGGGTAGAACAAGAGATTGGTAAAGGTAGGGTGGGAAACAAAAGTGGAGAGAAGGGCGATGGCAAAGGGAGAACAAGAATAGTAAATGATAAAGCAAAGGATGGATGCAGAAGAGAGTGTTAGCAGTTTCCTGGTCAGTAATAATAAGGAAAGGATGAATCAAGGCCTCACACACACTTCTTAGTTCTGACGTTCCCGCTGTCTACAGCTTGATATAGAGGATGGCAACACCTAGAGGAAGTGCCAAATAAGGAGTAGAACCCAAGAAAAGGCTAATATGACACTATCCCTCCAAGAAAGAGATACTATGGTAAAAGAAATGCCACCTGTGGATTCTCCACTGTATCTAACAATTCTTCCATAAATAGGTGTATTTTCCCTTACTACTCAACAATAAAATATACTTTTAGTCTAATCTTTACTAAAGGTAGAACAAGCTCCCTCCGCTTTCCTGAATAACCTTTGAAAGCATGCAGAACTGAAAGCCCTTATAAGGACAGGAATCTTTTTAATGTCTACAGAGAATGGTTTTCTGCAAATGTCAAGGTTTGATAAAGTAGGTATCTACTGACAGCAGCAACTCAGTAAAGAGGACACAACTAAATATAGCATTTGGTGTAGGATACAAACAAGTTCAAGGGCTAGACGGAAATTAGGGTGACTGACATGAGAAAACACAATTGAAGAAAATGACAAGTTTCAAGACAGGAAAAGACCTAAAGTAAAACTCAAAGAGGCAATAGGAATTGAGAGAGTAGGGAATAAGGACATGGGAGGTAGAAAAGAACAAGCTATATAGTGTATGTGGGTGACAGAGGAGTGAGAAAGAGGAAGAAATTATAGACTAAGAGAGAGGGAGGTAAATGGTACAGGAGCAATGGAAACAGGGAAAACCAGGGCAACTACAGAGAGAGAGAGACAGGAAAAAAGAGATGAATAACAAGAGAGACGGAAAAATGAGAGGGACAATAATAAAGAAGGGTATTAAAATAGATAGAGGGGTTTGTAGAATGAGACTAAGACAGAGGGACAAAGACAGAATGAAAAGTAGGTATGGACAGACAAAAACATAGAAAATCTAATAGATGTGATCAGAGAGAATGTTAGAGTGCCATGTGAAGTGAGAGAGCAAAGAAGGGAAAAAGGGATAAACCTAGCAGGAGCAGTGATTGACTGTTCATACTTGTGGGGGAACAAAAGAGAATAAGGACACAGGTACTATATAAAAGAAATGAAAAGAATGTCTGTAGTTGAAGGGATTTCCTCCAGCATGTCAAGCAGATTCAGATCATGTCTCTTCCCACAGTATAGATGTCTCCAAGTACTAAGCTGTGTTATACCCCCAAGACATCACACTCTGAGAGAGAGACCTCTGGGTGGCAATCAAAAGGGTCCATGAGAGACTTGGGTGTGTACAGCCACTGAAGTATTAAGTTTTGCAGTGAGTTTTCTGACTTATGAAGTGTGGGTAAAGATATCAGGAGACCTCAGGGTGGCCAGGGATATTAGTGATCTGATGGTAAACAAGATCTTCTGGTAGGTGAAATTGAGAAGAAGATTCATCAACTTAAGGATGAGATGTGCCCCAGCGGTCTAAGGTGGACCGCATTTTCAGTGATTAATATAAGTAGGATCCTCTAGGCCCTTGAGCAGGGTCAGGCAGCACAATTAGATGGCACTGAGTAGGAAGCTTGGCACCTCTGGTGAGCCAGAGCCATTGGTACAAGCAGGAGCCTTGAAGGCCTTGGAGTGAGCAGGGTTTCAGGCAACTTGGAGTAAGCATAAACCTCAGGACCCTGAGGGTGAGCTTGAGGCTGAGGGACCTAAACTCAGCTATGCATCTGAAGCAAATGTCACCCCCAATGCCCACTGCGAGGATTGAGGGTGAGCAGAATCTTCAGCCTTCTGGTGTTGACAATACACCTCATGCCCTTAGGGTGAGCAAAACATCAAGGAAGCTATACGGATATATAGGTTTTACGGAATCTCATGGTATACATGGTCTTCAGGGAAATGAGGATGTCCTGGAGCTTCCAAGTAGGAGTGAGCAAGAGATACAGGGTCTGATG
Source organism: Triturus cristatus (assembly GCF_964204655.1). Lineage (NCBI taxonomy): Eukaryota > Metazoa > Chordata > Amphibia > Caudata > Salamandridae > Triturus > Triturus cristatus. The sequence continues at coordinate 1,166,808,965 of NC_140584.1, read as the reverse complement.
GTGAACAGGGAAATCAGGTGACCCGATGATGAGTTGGAACCCGAAGGCACCCGAGAGAGCTGGAACCTCAAGGACCTGAGCCTGAGCAGGAGTCTCAGAGGACCGGAGAGTGGAAATGAGTTTCAGGGTCTCTTTAATAAGTGGGTAGTTTAGAGACCAACTGATGGTGAGCAAGAGTCTGAAGGCCTTAGGATGAGTAGCACCTATGGATTCTTAAGTGTGAACACAAGCCTACAGAAAAGAGGATACCCATGAGCTTCTTGGGACATGTTGGTCAGGGCCAAGCAAGGAATTATAAAAGTGACCAGGAGTTTTAGGTCCTGACTGCAGAGAGAGGACTCAGAGATCATAGGGCGAGAAAGGTCTTAGAAGATCTATGAGTGAGCAACTGTTTCAGGGACCGATGCCTTGAGAGATGTGTGAGTGAGCGGCAGAGAAATATTAGTGTTTCCAGCAAGTGAATAATGCCAACGGTCCTAGAACATTTGAAAAGTTTAATTTATCACAAACGTCTCCCCAGATTTGCTCCCTGATACTATCCAAGCAATGTTTCATGAAAGGTTGTGATCTGCAAAGGGGGGCCACTTGCTTTTGGGTGCCGAGGCCATTATTTGGTTCTCCGTTTTTAACTGTGTTTTTTAATGAACATGTGCATAGAAAGGGAGGATAAATTATGGTAAAGTCTGCATTATTTTATTATGTAGGGGTGTGCAAAGTTGCCAGAGGGCTTCCTGCGCTGCATTTTTAAACTTCAGTGCTTTACAAACTGCAAAGTTGATAATTTTGTTTTTTTTAAAGCATGAAAAGCTGCAAAGAGATGTGTGGCAGCAGGAATGTTTCTGCAGCTGCGCATGACCAGAAGCAGACTGCAGCCAAACTATATGCTGCGTTCCTCCCCTTCCACAAAGCCAGAAGCGAATCACGGAAAGTGAAGTAGACACCTCGTTTGTTGGTGTTTGTGTTAAAATAGCAACAGTTGACAATGTCAGTACCTAAAATATTAGATTTCTGCAATAGTTTGCACCAGTGCCCATTCATCTTTGTGGCCCACCCATCCTTGTTCATGGCCCACCCTGAGCAAGAATCCTAGAGCTGGGTCTGATTATAATGATCATGGAAACAGGACTACAGCGCCTTGCCACCCTCCCCTTGCTAGGAGCTAGTTTATTATAATTATAGAAGACCTCCAGGCTTTGTCAGGGGACCCCATACCTCCGAATTCAGATGCAGAAATCTACATCTCCGGACAAGCCCAGCTCTTCTATCCTGGAAAGCGTTTTCTCCAAGTGTGTTAACATGCATGCACAGCAATATTAAAAGCACCAGATTTCCAGGGTTGCAGCTGCGTTCTATATTATGGCTAGGGACATGAGACTGACCAAAGCAATTCAACAGGGCTCATTGTTTTGACCTTGAACACGCTGTGCAGACGAGGAGCAGAGTGTTCAACTGAATACACAAAATACAGACAGTTCTCATGTGAAAGAGAGCAAGCAAAGTGTGCCATGTAGTAACGTGAGCAAAAGCGGCAAAATGGCGTCCAACTTATGCTAACTTAGCAAAGTCTGTAGGTGTGTCCTTATCCTCACTAAATTACCTCTGTATGGGTTAAGGTCACTGAATATTTGACAGTGTTCGTATCTATCCATGTACAAAATAGCCATGTCTGGTGCGAATCCAGCCCTCATTCCTGCCTCTTTAGTCTGAAGATAGTAGTCACCCTGGAAGTAGAAAAAGTTCTCAGTCATGGCAATTTCTAGCAGACTTAATATAAACCCAGTAGGGACTTGGAAATGTCTAAGTTTGTCATCGAGGACTTTAGTGATGACATCTAATGCATCCCTTTGAGGAATACTGGTGTACAATGATGATATATCCATGGTCGCCAGTAATTGTTGTTTGGAATCAAATTTCAAATTATCTACCAGTTTGATGGTTTCCATGGCGTCCCTCAAATAGAACACAGTACACTCAGCTCTGGGCTTGAGAAATATGTCAACATACTTACATAGAGGTTCCAAAATTGAACCACAACCTGAAATAATTGGTCTGCCTGGCGGATTGGTCAGGCGTTTGTGAATCTTGGGTAACGTGTATATGGTAGGCATTCTAGGTTGTGTGTTGTTGAGGTAACTATGTTCATGTACCGTCAGGAAATCTTCCTCTACGCCTACGTCCGTGATAATGCCCGAAATTTCCTTAGTGGGGTCTGCTCTAAGTTTAGTGTAATTCTCTTCCACCCGCAGTTGTGTATAAATGTCAGTCTTTTTTAAAAAAAAACATTTTATTGGGGTTTTATGGACATACATATAATGTTCATATCTTTTCCATTACAATTACAATTCCATTTTTATATCACAGTCTCTTATTTTACTCATGCCATTCCGGCCATTTAATATATAATGTTATTCTGGATTGATGCGTTTCCCCTTATTTCTAGATCTAAATCTAATCCCCAACTCCCTTATGTATAAATCTCAGACTTGTAGTCTGCAGTATTTTGGATGACAATAGCCCCGGCCTTATTGGCGGGTTTTATGACTATGTCCTGTTTGTTTCTCAACGATTCAAGCGCCTTGCGTTCAGATTTGGAGATGTTGTATTTGACGCATTCTTTTTTTGACAAAAGATTCTTGACATCTCTCAATACCACCTGTTCAAATGCCAATATTTTATATGACATAAAGCTGGCATTATGAACACCCTCCAGCAATACCTTCCAGTGCACATGCCCTGAACGGGAAGAGGGAAGTGCAAACTGCTAGGACCCCAGGAACGCCCAAAACACTCTATGGCCCCTGCCTTGCAGGACGCAAACCTAACTTCCAGACTTATCCCTTTAATTGAGGAGACAACGCAAGCTTTAGGACAGGCTTCCATGAAATCTCAATGTATATGAACCAACCAGCTAGAACATATACAAAACTGGTAATGAAGCACAAATATCTTGGAGCACATATAACTAGGTTATAAACTTTCATTAGGCTACTGTGAACAGTAAGGGATGTCTTCCAGGACTTGGTGGAATTTGCCATTCTAGAGTTGCATCGGTGGAATTAAATCAAGACTACACACAACAAACTTGTATTCGTTGCGCTTCACCATCACTACGTGCTAGAAAATCTGCATTCCACATCACACGAGCAGTGGGGGGGATATATTTGAACAGGAAATGGTTACGAGTAGGCCAGGATAGTTGTGCTGAAGATAGGCAGTTTGCATAGTCTTAAAAGAAGTGCATGCCCAAACAGACAAAGCGTTGTACCAAACGTACTTGGTAAATGTCTGTTCGGATGCATGGCGAGCATTGGATTTGCAATAGCAAAGATTTGACGCACAAAATGGGAATTTGCACATGAAGAGTGCAGCATGGTGGGTTAGATGTGAAAAAAAGATTTAGATTTTCTTTCAGGAAGTGTCAGAAATATCACGATGTACCATCATCTATTGCAATCCATAGGTTGTTCTGTAATACAGTCATCTTTTCAGCACGCGTAATAAAATCGGACTGCGATTAAAAAAAAAAAACAGCTTGTCATACGTGCAAAATAGCAACAAAAAAAAAAAAAAGCAACAGAAGTCTACAATGAAGCGACTTATACCATATACTCCGCAATACAAATGAAATCACGTTCGAACCAGTGGGAGTTAGTTGGCAGTCATTAGACGGCATTTCCCTAGCGTTGGTGGAGGGTTTTGGAGGATCGAGTTAAGTTCTATTTTCCTACATGAGAATAGGATAGGTATGGATAGGACTGGGAATGAGGGGGGTTGGGGCGGAATCAATGCCAAATCGGGAGAGCATTGGGGCGGCATGGTCAGATTGGGCTGTGAGAGACGGTGATGAAGATTTGAATTTTTTTAATTTACAGACACAGAGGCTGGTGATGAGGGCAGGGGTATTCAATTTAAGAAGACAATATTCAAATTGGAATCTGTCATTTAACCCATAAATATAGGCTAATTTAATGCAGAATTTGACTAAAAGAAAGAATCTTTATCAGACTTTATTTGACCATTACTGTCAATACAGAGAGAACATGATAAGAAGAGACATAAAACAGTTAATCACAGATTTAAACACACTCTGCATAGAGAATGATCGCACAGTATATGATTTACAAAAGGCAATATTTGCTTTGAGTGTTAGACACACACCTTTAAGACATTCAAGTGGATTTGATCAAGGAAACAGTGGTTTTTGGGGGGGGGGGGGCATATGATAAGGATGCTAGTGAATTACATAAAACACGTGAAGGCAGAGAGCTAAACAGACGAGGAATGTAAACATTTCCTTCCAACAAAAAGTAAAGAATGCACATGCAGATATCAAAATCAGAGAGGGAATAATAACAGGGCAGCAAACTAGTGCTTTACAAGATCTAGTTTTGGAAAAAGATTTGAAGTAAACATAGTAAGAACCCCATAGGCACAGAAAATCCTTTCCTCACTTTCGTTTCACATCTGCTCAAGGACTTGCATATGCAGAGACGCAGGACTTATCCCAGGAGAAGAGGATAAAGGAACCTGCAGGAGTATCCCAACACACGCGGGTCATCAAAAACCCCTTTATCACATCAGGAAAAAGAGACCGTTGGTCACCCTCAAATCCCCCAACAGAGTTCTTCCATTGTATCCACCATTAGTGAAGGTAGCTCTTCAGGAGAAGAATTCGGACTTGACAGAGATGTAGTGAAGATAAGGGTGTCACTACGAGAAGAGATTGGAGGTCCAGAGAAGTCCACTCACCTGGAGCTACTAATATCACGGACGCTGCTGTTTTTAGGCGGTTTATTGAACAAAGAAATAAACTTCAACCTGAACGATCAGGAGCCATGCCCAAAACCTCAGAAGGAGGAGGGCGCTCATGGGACAGGAGAGGATGTGGAGGCCTGTAGTTGTTCAGGTTGAAAGAGAGAAAGGGGTTATGGAGATAGATACTTAAAAAAGAAGGGGGGGGGTGTCATGCTAAAGAGATTAATTCTTTTCCAAAGAGAGACTAAAGGAAGCTTTTCACTATGATGAGATGACATCAAGGAATGATAGGAGAGCCCCTCCCTCTAGACATCATGAACCTGAGGAAAACCTCTCCCCTGGACACAGGTGCACAGATAGAACAAAATTAAAGAACAACAAAAGCTCCCGGCTAGGAGATACTTGTAAAGATGTTAAATCCATTAGGATTTTAATAACCTCCTTTCATAAGAACACCCCTCTTTCAGTGGATGGCCATTCGCGTTCGTATAAAAGTATAAGGCTTTAACTTGGCCTTTGTGGTGATACAATTAAAATGCTTTGTGTGTTTTGAAATTTCTTCCCTAAGTATGGGACCTTCTTTAGGAGTTTACAGGGAGAAAAACGCATCACTTGGCAAACATACAATGAGATGAGAGCAGTAAAAACCCTTGTGGTTCTAAAAACCTGTGCGCAGCATTGAGGGCTGATTATAATGTGATCCGTTCGGAGGGTGAGATCCCAAGAGGCTATCCTCAGTCCTTAAGAAGGACCTTCTCTGCAGCTTCCAAAACAAGACTGAAGATTATATAATTCAGGCAAAGCTATCATTGTGGGAGGCATGAGTGCATAACGACCCATTTAGTGAGGGAGTCTGACACTGATAAGACACGCCTGTGCCATTATTAATGTTACTAGGGTCTGTAGTACAGAAATCAAATGTATCCTCAAGTCCCACCACCCATCCTAAGAGCCGCCTCGCAATCCAAAATAGCTGAAATAGACCGCTCTCCAGAATTGGGTTCGGAATCTGGAGATCCCAAAACCTTTGCTGCTGTTACCCACAGTTCATAGGGTAAACATTTAATGTATCCGCCTGTGCACATAGAAGTAATATAACCAGTGCATCTCAAAACAATGACAACAGTCATGCAGCTTATGGGAGTCCCAGGTACAATGATCACAAACACATTTCTAATTATCGGTAGCTTCACCAAAATTGACATGGGCAAGGAAACCGATCAACTGTGTGTGGGCGGGGAAGGAACCCAGCAACTATCACAGGTCAGAAAGATATCGAGATCTAACACCCATCAATCAGTACACCAATCCTGAGGCCCAATACATGCAAAAAGAACTTTAATCTTCAACAAAGAGGTCTACTGGGAAGCCAAAACCCTCCTCATAGAATAGGTACCTCATGTTACAGGGAAGGACACCAACATGAGAACCTGTGCCCTCCAGGGGAGGCCTATATTGAGGTCTGGATATCAGCCTGGGGATATCAGACAGGTGACTGATGCTGTTGCTCAGCTGATTAGAAATCAGAACAGTAGGTTGTGCGTGGGTGGAGGTGCGGCAGACAGTTTTCCCCAGTCACAACTGCATGACCCAATTCAGACAACAAAAATTGAGCAAGGAGAGGAGCATTTGTAATAACTTGTGGGGGTGGGGGATTGTCACCCTAGAAAGGAGGCATTCGTTCCCCTACAGCGTCTCACTTCTACTGCCATGTAGGAATCATGAGAACATTAAAAAAAGCTTTAGACGTTGCCAAACTAAATAAGACAAATAAAAAGGTGAAATTTCCAAAGTCTTATATGCCAGAGATTTCCTCCAGAAGCGGTTGCCGGCTTACTTCAATACCGATGGTCAAACTGGACACTGAAAATAGTGAAAAGGTTAGCAATGAACTCTAAAAAGGAACGGCGGGTACATAATGAGGTGTCTACCAGTAGGATGAGTAAATCTTTAAATAAGCCAAACATCCTGGGCGATTCACCCCACTTGGTTTTTAATCAGCAGGAGTGGACGGCCCACCACCTGCAATGGGACTTGGGCCCACCTAATCCCTATGGTTGGGACCTGAATCGAGTCCCTGCATCAGCAGGGGGAAAATAACAGAAACCCCCACTGTAAGCGTCAAAGGCGGTGGATCCAGACAGTGGGATTCCATATTGAAATAAGACAAGACCAGTAAAAGCAGAACTTACCATGAAATGATGCTTTTTCATGTAATAGTACAATAAAATGAGTGGTATGTCCCTTTTATGGTTGATAGTCAATTAATTACCGATGCACTAGCCAATACTGGGTCTCACGCTACATTAAAGCCAGAGTCAATCTTTCATGAGTTCTTATCAAGCCCAAACTCTGCCCATGAATGGAACTATTAGACATTTTGATGACAATGACATTGAGGCCGGGCGTAGTAGATCTAGTACTAAAATAGGAGACTACAAAAGATACCACCAAGGTACTCCATTTTTGTTAGAGGTGGATTGTATTCGAAGGTTATCCCCACTGAGTGACTGTGTCAACAAAACTCTGGAATCAAGACTGCCTTCCTATTAAAGCCAAGACAATGAATAATGTTAACCAGGATGGGACTGCACACATCATTCAAAACTCCAACAACTTGCTATGAAAATATTTTGAGAAGAGTCAAGCTCCTGTCTCATCAGAGGAGAACCTTGATCCCTCCACACCTCACAATAAACATGTACTCGTCTTACTCATAGAGGTTGATGAGCGAAGATCCAATTTACAAGGGATATTTTAAGGTTCTGTCTGAAAAAAGGATCTAATTCTGACAACACCATCACCATCGGTGAAGGTGCCCAATGAAGCTTCAATATTGTTCCATATTAGGGAGAATCAGAGGCAAATGTATGTCCCAGTTCTATTAACTGATGATCAAGATATGTTTGATGCTGAACTGATGTTGATTAAAGAAAAGTTTTATAAGTGAGAGACTATTATTGCAGTTAAGTAACAATAGGAGACTCCTTTTCTTGTCCTAAACAGTAATTGACGTGGACTCTCAGAAAATCTCTTGTAGGTTGGTGCACTTTACTAGTTATGATGAGTGGCAAATCTATTTATCATAATGTTTGAGTTTGTGAATAGACTGTCCATGATGTCTATTTATATCTCATGATATTTTACTTCAATTAACTGTGAAAGTGGACCCGTCAAATCTCAATTCATGGATTGTGTGAATCCCATAGACTCCCCAGGCTGGAAATACGAGCTCAGATTTGAACAGATATTTCCTTATTTGCTGTGGAAGAGCAACTGAAGAGAGAGCACACCATTCCTGAGGCTATCAGACAGTTTTCACTATTACTGAATCTCAGGGTGGGCAAACTGTGTAGCAAGCATTGGCAAAGCAAATAGGTCTGGGCAATCCGAGAGCCTTAGGCGTTGTCAATGTTAATGTCTATATGCATTGTCAATGCTAATGGTACATTAGTGCAGCAATGTGCACTCAGTGCCAGGTGAGGTCTGCCCTCCTCGCAGGGTCACCAGCGGAGCGTGTAATGTGCCCTCGCCCCTCCGAGGCAGAGCAGCAGACATGCAACAAAAGAGAGAAGTGACATCTCCACGGCAGTTCTCTGCTTACAAATGGCATCATGTAATAACAATGCTATTTACATTAGTCAGCATAATGTAAGCAATTGTTTTTGTTGACTCCCTGCATGCATGCAACAAAGTATATGTTCCTACCGAGCTGGCTTGTTTCCACTATATATTTCTTGTTCCATTAAGTGAAAGATTAATAAAAGTGATAGAATGGAAATGCAATTTGGTAAAAAGAACGTAGTCACTGTTTCCTTGCAATGGTCAGCCTTTATTTTGATGGATGTGACAATTGGAAATCAAGCGCCCAGTCATGATAATGTGGTAATTATTCTTTTTACCGAAACTGAATTTCATACGGAATCCTTAAAATAAAGTAAAATAGCTCAGAATAACAAGAGGCAGAAATCCGTGGTATAAGAGGTTTCTAAATGGGCTTTATTCCATCCAAAATGGCCGACTCGAGTCGCGGCCTTCAGGTTCCGTCACCACGAGGGTTCAGGAAGTGAAGTACAATACTTTATTGACAAGAAGTAACTTTTATAGGTCATACATTTACAATGAAACAAGTGCAAAAAGGCGTAACAATTGATAAGATAAATTAACATAGTGATACGTAATTGAAACTAGGCGTAATAAGGAGCAAAAAGAAACATGATTGGCTCTCATTATCTTACATAGGTGGATCTATACGATAATACTTAACATGGATGCGTGCGCAGCAGCATGACGTGTGATTGACGTGCAACTAGGGGGTGAAGGGGACTTGACATTTAGCTCTACATGTGGAGACGAGAAGTCTAGGGGGTCATGTCAACCTAATCCCAAATCATATCTAACATCCTATGTTTAGAGAACTATGTTATCCACAAGGAAGGACTCTCGGACAGAATCTATTCTATACTAACTGTATGTGCGTGTACAAGCGTCTAAGTGTCTATATGAGAAGCGAGGGGCAGAAAACTTTCCATGGCAACAGGGCTATGAATCACTTGCAGGAGGACGGAAAGGCTGAGTCCTTTGCTTGTGAGCTAAAGGAAATGTTTACCTAAATCACTAGACAGGAATGCATCGGCTGAAGAGCAAAATAGATAATTCGAAGGTGAAATACAGCTTCTTGGCAGGCAGGTGAAAACTGGCCGAGGCAGGCACCGTTAGCTGCACAGGGAGTAGGACAAAGTTCATGGATACAGATGCGAGCTCAAGCTGAAACTGTCAGAGACAGAGAGCAGGGAAAGGCTTTGAGGAAAGAATCGGGCCTACTTGCCTGAACTGTAAAAATGGAGTACCTTAGCCATATAAAGTCGGTGGCTTTTCATACTTAGGAATTGAATATCCAGCCCATTGATGGCGGATCTGACAGAGAACATGTCGACGGTAGACACACATATGTTTGCGTCTTGGAAACTGGAACTGGAGGGAACATACATGTACTTGCGACATGCACATAGAATCGTTGGGGTCCAAGATAGGGGACATAACTGATCAGGAAAATCCACATTTCCACATTCCCTCCTTGTCCCCTACTTGCCCTTCAAGAGATATCAATCTTCATTATTCCATCGATTTGCTCATGGAGCATCATTTCTTCTTCCTTCTTTTTCCGGCATTTTGAACGAGAACTTTGATATGGAATGCATGATGTGGCACACAGACCACAAATCGCTGGTCCACATTGCAGGCATAAACAACAACTAAAGAGCATAAGAAGGCCAATACCTAGGAAGGATAGAACTCTCCATCCCCAGGCTGATATCACACTCCAAAACCACCCGGACCACGTCCAAGTGCCTGGATTCTCGTGTATCTGGCTTACAATCTTATGAAGGCGTGTTATAGCTTTATATACAGATGGCGAATTTTCTGGTATGAATATGCAGCAGCTGGATCCGATGACCCTGCAAGCTCCGCCCCTATCGGCCAGGATGACGTCAAGGACAAGACGATTCTGGAGAACAACAATTCTCATCACTGATTGTTCCTCTGTCAGATTGCCTAGGGCGGTTATAGTCTCGTTTACTACAGCTTCAAGAGTCTTGGTGAGTCTGCGTATCAGCTTACTATTTGATATAGTACCTATATAGGGAAAGATACCTTTATTGAAATCTACATACTTGTCCCATGCCATCTCAGTATAATCGACAACTGGGAGATCTCTACGCTCTCTTTTGTGTACTAAATGAACATTTCGATAATAATCAGGGGGAGCTAGGAAAACAGGTGGCAAAAGGAATGCTATGTAACAGGTACCATCCCAATCTAGAGGCAGACGCATATATGCCGTCTGACCACATATAAAGTAAGAATGGCGAGAAGCTCTAAATGAAGATTTCCCTTGATCACTATATTCTACTGTAGTAACGCATTTGCTATGGCCCATGTGTATGGAACCAACTTTTCTCACACATAATTCACCCTTAACTGGAAATACTGACATAGTGGGCAGAATTAATTCAACTTCGGATTTGACGTTCAAAATCATGAGGTTAGGCGTAAAATTACCTAATTTATACACTTCATTTTCTAAATCAGTTCCTGTTCTACTGGGGTGACCTTCCTTATTAGGGTGACAGACTTTGAATAAAACTAGATTCAGATTTCCCCATATCCAATGTTGTTGATAAACTGCTGTGTCTGGGTCTATGGAATTTAGTAAACTAAACCATGCTCCACAGGAGCCATTGTGTGTGAACGGATGTGGAAAGAAAGGCAGAACTCCTTTGTTATTCTGATAGGGAGGGAGTCGGCCACACACCCAACAATTGGTGGCATTACTAGTCTGATGGGAATGATGTAACATACTAATGAAGGTGTTATTGCGCAGCGCAAGTCTATAAGATAGTTCATGTGGCGGTAGGTCACTAAAAGAATGTTCAGCAGTAATATTATAAACATGTCTAGAAATAGGATGATATATGTGCAAAATCACACTCGTAATGATTATTAAAACACTCAATAAAAACAGAATTAATAATGTCCTCACACAGTAGCTACGCAGTGATTTACAATACGCCTGTCGTTTCAACATTTCTCTGGTATTTTCTCTACTCAGGTCCAAGGGATACATGTCAGAGACAATTCAACCGCTTCACCTTGGAGAGGACTTAAACAATCAAATTGCTCGACTGTTTGGGCCTAAGTTTTAATTTATAGTTCTGAGAGTCATTCCTTTCAACAAAGGGAAGTTTTGAATCAGTCTGTGAGGGAGTGCAGGGCACAGTGTCTATATCCGAGGATAGTCCATGAAATTTCTTAACGTGACTGGAATGTATCCATCCTTTGCGGCCCTCCACTTTCACGGCTGTTCTTGTGGTCAGCAGGACTAGCTTCGGTGTTTTCCACCTGGGCTCCAATTGGGTTTTCCGATCGAAATTCCTCACAAACACCAGATCCCCCGGAGCAACGTCATGGGGTTTCACCTCAGTGTTGTCAGGAAAAGCTGCAGCTACCTGTGAACGACAAGATCGTAGTGCAGACATCAAGGAAGCCAGGTAATCTGTCAGCATATTACAATTAACATCAGTTATTTTACGTGGTACAGGCGTCCCCCACATATTTGGTGGCCTTCCGAAGATCACCTCATACGGGGATAGCCCTGTTCGAGAGTGTGCTACCATTCTTATGTAAAATAGTGCAACTGGTAAGGCTACTATCCAGTCAACACCTTTCTCCTTACATATTTTAGACAATCTGATTTTCAAAATTTGATTATGTCGTTCCACGAGACCTGCTGCCTCGGGGTGTCGGACACAGTGGAACTTCCACTGATATCCCAACAAAAGTGAGACATGTTTCATTAATTCGGATGAGAAAGGCTGGCCGTTATCTGAATATACAACACGTGGTAGCCCGTACCGTGGGAAGAATTCTCGAACTAACTGTTTGGCAGTAGTCGGGGCCGTGTAATCTGATACTGGGTACGCCTCAGTCCATCGGGAGAGAGCGCAGACAACTACAAGAACATATTTGAATCCTCGACATCGTTCCATCTGGATATAATCCATTTGGAGCACTTCAAAAGGATGATCAGGAGTCTGGAATCCACCCTGTTCTACGGGAACACTTTTTCCCGGGTTGAACTGACAACATATCATACAGGTACGGACCTTTTGTTTAGCTGCTGCTCGTAGATGTTTATTGAACCAAATGTGTTGAATGCTATCTAGCATAGCTTTTTCTCCTAAATGCGCCGGGCTGTGAATTGTAGCTATAATGGCTTGGACCATAGAGTCAGGAAGAAACCATACAGATTTCTCCTTCGTCATCCATCCCTGATCTGTCTGGATCCCTCCTAGTTCAGTCCATTTCTTTAATTCTTCTGCAGTAGCATGTGTCTGTATGTCAATTACGTCAAGTGCGGGATCCTTAATTGTCATACACTGTGTTGGTGTCTGAACTATTGGCTTTGTCATGTCTAATGTGCGATTCTGAGCAGTCTGTTTAGCTGTTCTGTCAGCTAAATCATTGCCTTGAGAAATGATATCAGTAACCTTCGTGTGTGCTTTACATTTCATAATCGATATAGCAGTGGGTAGATGTATTGCGTCTAACAAGGCATGAATGAGGGGTCCGTGCTGAATGTGGGCACCATGGGAGGTTAAATAACCTCTCTCTCGCCACAGTACGCCGAAGTCGTGTACAACTCCGAATGCATAACGTGAGTCAGTGTATACATTAACTTTCTTATTTGTGGCTTGAATACAGGCTTGTGTTAGAGCAATAAGTTCTGCTGCTTGGGCTGACAAAGTATCTATACAATTTGTCTCAATAACTTCAGTGTCTGTTGTGACTGCATACGCGGCCACTAAATCTCCTGTACTTGTTCTCATGCACGATCCGTCTACATACAACGTCAGGTCTGGATCTAACAATGGAACGTCTGTCAAGTCTTGTCTAGGTTTCGTCTTTATTTCAATGATTTCAACACAATCATGAGCTAGTGGGTCTGTTCCAATTACAGGTAATAGTGTAGCAGGATTCAATGTATTACACCGTCGGATCTCTATGTGTGGTTGAAACAATGTTAGTTCATAACCGGTAAGTCTTGCTATGGTCAAGTGTTGTGTTTGTGTTCGGTTCACAAGAACCTCTACTGCATGTGGTACTTGTACTGTCAATGGATGTCCTAATACTATGGCATCGCTTTGTCTGATTGCTAAAGCTGTCGCCGCCACTGATTTCAGGCATGCAGGCAAAGCCTGAGCTACGGGATCTAATGTACTGGAAAAATAAGCACATGGCTTGCGTGATCCTGCTTGATCCTGAGTGAGTACTGACAAGGCAGTACCTTCACGTTCTGTAACAAAAAGTGTAAAATGTTTGCTATAACATGGTGTTGCTAAAACAGGTGCTTGACATAAAGCTTCCTTTAGGCTTTCAAAAGCTTGTGTATGTTCCTGAGTCCAAGGGAGAACAGTCGATGTGGCTGCCTCCTGTGTGGTTAGCTGAATGAGTGGTTTTGCTAGAAATGCGTACTGAGGGATCCACTGCCTACAATATGAAGTGAGGCCTATAAAAGCCCGCACTTCCTTTTGTGTCTGGGGTATTGACATGTTAGCAATTAACTGGATGCGATCTGGTGTAAGCTGCCTTCCCTCCTTGGACAGCGAGTGACCAAGATAAATAACTCGCTGGACACAGAATTGCAGCTTAGAAGGAGACACCTTGTGCCCCTTGTCGGCTAGAAAATGTAAAACTGTCAGAGAAGCCTTTTCACATTCACGTTCGCTTCTCGCGGTGATCAGCAGATCATCGACATATTGAAGCAGTGCAGTATTGACTGGCATGTGGATACTGTCAAGTTCTCGTTTCAGTGCTTGGCTGTAGATGCTGGGGCTTTCTGTGAATCCTTGGGGAGCGCGTGAGAATTTAAAGCTGCGCCCATTTAAACTGAATCCGAACAAATATTGGCTTTCCGGATCTATTGGGACGCTGAAAAAGGCATTCTTGAGATCAATTACAGTAAAGAATGTTGCTTCGGAATCAATTGCTGTCAATAATGATGATATATCAGGGACCACAGGAAATTGTGGTACAATGCACTTGTTTAGTTCACGCAAATCAATAACCAATCGGTATACTGGTGGGGCAGTAGGATCAGTTCGTTTAAGAATCGGAATTATCGGTGAATTACATACATTGGAGTCTGTTTCTACAACTACTCCCTGGGCAATTAGCTCATCAATAATTTTCAGCAAAGCCACTACAGCATCATGTGGCAACTTGTATTGTCGCATTCGTGGTAGTACCACTCCTGCTTTCAATGTGACTCGGTATGGTGTAATGTTCATGCAGCCAACATCCGTAGGGCCTTGTGCCCATAGATGTACTGGTAAAGTCTGTAGTCGGGGATCCATGTCCCTAGACACATAGTGACCTTTAAAATCACGTAGAAACAACCTTACTCCTTCCGGAGAACAACATATTATGGCTCCTAGTGCTTTCAGAGTTTTAATTCCTAACAGATTTTCTGGGCATGATTTAGTAAGCAATAAATCTGTAGTTCGTGTCAAAGGTCCTATCGTAAGTGGGAGAGGCTGTGATACTTCATTAACAATAGGTTTTCCTGAAAAACCAAGGGAAACATTTTGAGAGCCTGAGAGGGGTGCCCCTGGAACTTCACTACGTTTTATAGTTGTTCGACTTGCCCCTGTATCGAGTAAGAATTTTCTATCTTGACCTAACAATTCACTATGTACATACGGTCCTTCTTGATCTACAGGAATCTCGATGAGCGGTAAGTCAACTTCCCTCTCTAGGCTTGTTCATGCGTAACGCTGATACTCAGGATATTCATATTGTGCAGTCTGATACATTTGTCGTGTTGTGGTTTGTGTGGCAGTAGCAGGCAACGGTGGTGCAGCTGGCACAAACTGTATGGGCTGCTGTGAGGCTGGCATGGACTGTTGCTGAACTGGCATGGACTGTTGCTGAACTGGCATGGACTGTCCATGCTGCATAGCTCCTTGTTCATTCTGATCTTGTCTAACTAATCGTGGTCTCTCTTTTGCAATACCTGTAGCTATATTACGTTTCAGGACTGGACAATCGTGTACATAATGGCCTAGTTGCTTACAGTAATTGCAGGTTCCTTTTACGGGAGCTGCAGAATCACCAGAATGTGTCACACCCTTTTTGTGACCCTCTGCTGGTACTGTCTGAGAAACTAGCATTTTCATTTTTGTATCCTTCATGCGTCTATGCTCGTGTTCTTGTTCATCCCTAATTCTATTGTGATGATACTGTAACATTTGTAGCATTTGTGACGGAGTGTTACTTTGCCAGGTACTCTCGAATTTCAATATTCTATTCTTCACTGGAGGCAATGCATTTTCCACTAATTTTGTCACAAATAAATGTGGATATGAGTCACTACTTGCTTTTATACCACTGTTTATACCAAAACATTTTTCAAATCGAGCATAATAATCGCTTGTGTCTTCATCTTGCTTTTGTTTGCAGGCTGTGATTGCACCCCAATCTTCCTTTTTTGTAGTTAATAGACGTGGCAGTACCTGTACTAGTAAACCTGGTAACAGTTTAACTTTATCCCCGAGCCCTGAACCTGCAGTTCGGGCCCTTTCTTCCTCTGCTAATGCTGTCCAGTCTATCTTTTGGTCTCCCACTTCCCACTCTTTTTCTTTCAGTTTTTCATAGATGCCAGCAGGCAAAAGCACCTTTAATATCGTCATAATATCAGGAAAGGTGTACTCTCCCATTAGTAACATGTCTTTAATTTCTCGGTGGAAACCCGCTGGGTCTTTGTCATGACTAGGTACTACTTTCTTCATTTCTAATAATTCCATTTTTGATATGGGTGTGTAAACAAATACACGGTGAAACTCATTGTCTTCGCCTTTTATTGGGTGCACTTCTCGTAAAGGATTTTGTCTATCCATATAGTACGGCGTTCTTTCTCTGTGGGGCAGCGAGAGAGAATCCGGATTTACAAAAAGGACATACTGTTTACGTGACACTAATATCTCTTTAATTAGCTTGTTACTAGAACCTCTCCATCTGTTCGTGAGTAGTTCCGTTAATATATCAGGTAGAGGACCAGGGTCAGCATGTTGGCTCTTATATAATATAAGGAGTTGCTGAATCATATAGATTCCAGCTAAACGTTGTTCATCTGCACTGAGATTAAAAAACGTGTGTGCTACGATCTCATCACCGTATATTTCAGGACTGTCAATCCAGTGAACAGCTGATCTGGCTAATTCTTGCTCATCCATGGAATCGAGGAGGTGGTAACCCCTTCGTTCTCGTAGTATTTTATCTGCGGCTTGAAACAAACGTTCAGGAGACTTCAGATTTATTACAGGCGTCGGATACGTTCTGCTATTATTTGGGCATACAGAGTGTATGGGATCAGAAAAACATCTAGCATTATTACAGGATCTTCCTCTGCCTACATAGGCTATGGTCTCTGACTGTCTTGCGGAATTCCCTGATTCGGACACTTCATCTTGCTCGAACTCGTCTGTTCCCAATCTTTCTTCATGAATACGCTCTATTTCTCTACGGATTTTTCGGCACATGGCTATTATACAATTTTGCTTATCGTGTCTCCCTTCTGATATATTCTGGCTCCATCTTGTAAGAATAAGCATTGCATTCGGGTCTACCCCCGGACGGTCTTGATTTCTGATCACACAGTTTATGAGGAAACGTAACAGTTCCCCCTGTATCTCTACTTTCTGGAATTCCATAGCTCTGTTAATACATCCTGGATCTCGTCCTGTTTGAACAAAATGGTATATGTTATCTAGATGCGTAGTCATTCCTGGTAACCTTGCTAAATACTCTGCGGCTCGCCTGATGCGTAATGATGCCAGGACCATTTCGTCCTCTTTACCAACCACCGGGTCATATCTACAATTTACAAGGAGTTCCTTAAGCGTACGTTCACTTACGAATTTAGGTGTACGTGAATGCGCTGATTCTTGAAAGACAAGTTTATTTATTCTGGGTGGTGTAAAGGTATTGCTAGCACCTCCCGTGGCCCCATCTGGGGCATCGGGTGTGAATGGGTTCGTTGAACGTGACACAGCAACTATGGGTGTCGATACCACTGTAGAATCGACTGCGGGGACAGATGTGCTTGCCGAAGCTTGTATCGGGACTTGCTGTTGCACGGGGTCGGATACCTGATCCTGACGTTGAACCCCTCCGCCAGACGGTCTATGTAGTGTGGCGTTAGTATACTCGGGAGCTGTGTCGTCTAGATATGAGGAAAGAAAAACATCTTCTGCGGTTCTGGGATGCCCTTTTTGATGTACCTTAATTGGAAATAACGGGGGTGGCAAGTCTTTTGGCATCCCTGGAACAGCCTTGGGTAGTCCTTCGGTTAGAAGGGGATACATACCATTCATAAGAGCATTTCTTTGTCTATTTACTTGTTCTGACTTCACTCGGATACCTTCCTCAATTAATAGATCTTCTTGAACTTTATTTGAACTTTCTTTACTCCTCTCTTCTTGTCTACGTGCTTTTTCTGTACGTCTATGAGATTCTTTACGCCATAACTCAACAGCGTCTTTCTGTGACTGTCTGACCTTTCTTTTCCATAACTCTTCCTCCACTTTCATGATGCACTCTGCATCCCAGGTTCCCGCTGCGGGCCACCTTTGACTTTCCGGCAATCCCTTGGTATAATCTACCCATAGATCAAGAAACAATATGGCATCTAAGCCATGCTTGTGGTACATAAAATGCCCTGGAGTGTCCCTAGGAGGAATAGGAACTGCTTCTTCAAGCACCCCTTTTCTGGTAGTAATCTGTCTTAACTTCGAGAAGAGCGGCATATTGACAACTGATCTGATACTTACTCTTGAATTCACTTAATACGAAAAACACAATAATGAACAGCGAACAAAGAACAATCATTCATACCACAATATGCAAGACATTTGAACACTTTAAACATTGAACATTAAACATTTTAACAATAACCGACAATGATGACAGTCTGCCTAACTAATCACCACGCTGAATTCTTGACAATAACTAAATACTTCGGAATACTTGATATACTGCTAAACAGTACATATACACTGCTAAACAGTGCAGACCGGATTTGTGTACCCAAATCCGTCTTGACCGGCACAACCTATGTGCGCGTCAACACGCCTCCCCGGCGATGGTACTCACCGAGTAGCTCCTTGAAACGGAAGGCCTCAGAGAATGGACAGGACTCGATAACTGCGGATAGCGGACCCTCTGGACATCGGGGTTTCGAAAAACCTGGTGGGCTTCTGTATACCTCGGATCTTGCTCTCTCAGCTAGGCTCTGGTCGGGATACTTCGCACTTCTCACCGCCTCGTCTGGGTTGATCGCAGCCTCAGTCGCCCCCGCTTGACCGGAGGGAGCTTACAGGAAATCCTGCTGGTACGCGTTTATGGTCCGTCCAGCTGTGGCAGGAGACCGGGCCTGCAACGCACCGCCGGCGCGTGAGATGAGAAAGTGTCCCTGTTCGGGCGCCATTATGTGGTAAATATTCTTTTTACCGAAACTGAATTTCATACGGAATCCTTAAAATAAAGTAAAATAGCTCAGAATAACAAGAGGCAGAAATCCGTGGTATAAGAGGTTTCTAAATGGGCTTTATTCCATCCAAAATGGCCGACTCGAGTCGCGGCCTTCAGGTTCCGTCACCACGAGGGTTCAGGAAGTGAAGTACAATACTTTATTGACAAGAAGTAACTTTTATAGGTTATACATTTACAATGAAACAAGTGCAAAAAGGCGTAACAATTGATAAGATAAATTAACATAGTGATACGTAATTGAAACTAGGCGTAATAAGGAGCAAAAAGAAACATGATTGGCTCTCATTATCTTACATAGGTGGATCTATACGATAATACTTAACATGGATGCGTGCGCAGCAGCATGACGTGTGATTGACGTGCAACTAGGGGGTGAAGGGGACTTGACATTTAGCTCTACATGTGGAGACGAGAAGTCTAGGGGGTCATGTCAACCTAATCCCAAATCATATCTAACATCCTATGTTTAGAGAACTATGTTATCCACAAGGAAGGACTCTCGGACAGAATCTATTCTATACTAACTGTATGTGCGTGTACAAGCGTCTAAGTGTCTATATGAGAAGCGAGGGGCAGAAAACTTTCCATGGCAACAGGGCTATGAATCACTTGCAGGAGGACGGAAAGGCTGAGTCCTTTGCTTGTGAGCTAAAGGAAATGTTTACCTAAATCACTAGACAGGAATGCATCGGCTGAAGAGCAAAATAGATAATTCGAAGGTGAAATACAGCTTCTTGGCAGGCAGGCGAAAACTGGCCGAGGCAGGCACCGTTAGCTGCACAGGGAGTAGGACAAAGTTCATGGATACAGATGCGAGCTCAAGCTGAAACTGTCAGAGACAGAGAGCAGGGAAAGGCTTTGAGGAAAGAATCGGGCCTACTTGCCTGAACTGTAAAAATGGAGTACCTTAGCCATATAAAGTCGGTGGCTTTTCATACTTAGGAATTGAATATCCAGCCCATTGATGGCGGATCTGACAGAGAACATGTCGACGGTAGACACACATATGTTTGCGTCTTGGAAACTGGAACTGGAGGGAACATACATGTACTTGCGACATGCACATAGAATCGTTGGGGTCCAAGATAGGGGACATAACTGATCAGGAAAATCCACATTTCCACAATAAAATAAGTCAAGAAGAGGTGTAAATATGAACTTTCACTTCTCTGTATTTCATAGAGGATTTAAGTGAATGCATGTCTGAAGCCTGAAACAGACGTAAAGCTTTTTATTTTTTTTGTAAGCTAGTAGATCAGAATTAAAAGTAAAGTTGCACTGGCAAATCATTGCATTTATTTGTACCCGGATTTGCTGGTGAAACATTTTTAATTGTGATTGTGCCCAAAATACACACTTAAATCAGGGTTCTATCACTGCAATGGAAAGAGTTTATTTAGGTATGTATTTACAAAGAAAATCATGAGATTAAAAGCCTTCTTTTAAGCGTATGTTTTCAATTAAATTAGATGCTCTCAGAATTAAAAGTAATGTTGCACCGGCAAATAAAAAATAAAAAAATTACGCTGTAGGAAAGTGCCCTTTACAACATGGTCACCCCCTTTTTTGCCTGGTATTTGATGTGATTTTGACTGAAAGTGCACTGGGTTTCTGCTAACCGGGTCCCCAGTGCCAGATCTTTCCCAAAACTGTGCGATTGCTTACCCAATTGGCAATACCTTTAGTACCCTCTGAAAGTCCCTACTAAATGGTACCTCTGGTAACCAGGGCCTGAGGTACTAAAGAGGGTCCCTAAGGGCTGCAGCACCCATTGTGTCACTCTAAGAGACCCCTCGCCAAGCTCATGCAAGCTGCTACTACAGGCTGCGTGTCTTGGTGCAGAATTAAGTGAAAACAAGACATAGCACCCAGCCTGTGTGCCACGCCTGCCAACACTGCATGCCTTATAAGTAAGTCACCCCTTCAGCAGGCCTTAGCGCCCTAAGGTAGGGTGCACTATACTACATGTGAGGGCATAACTGCATGAGCAGATATGCTTCTGTGCTGGCCAGTTCCATTACTGCCAGTACGAGTGATCAGGGAAGCCATTTTAAAGCATGTGTTGGACACTGGTGAAAACGAGTTCCCCAGCTACATGATGGCTTCACTGAAAATAGGAATGTTTAGTATCGAACATCTTGTATTAATAAACCAATGCTGATGTCAGTGTCGGATTTAGTAATACATGCACACAAAGGACAGCTTAGAGGTGCCCCCTGAAAAGCTACTAGCTACTGGTGTGCTGACTGACTGGTTTTTGGCAGCTTGCCACCAGAGATGAGTTTCTGACCCCCAAGGGTGAGAGCCTTTGCTCTCAGGGGGTCAAAACGAAGCCTGCTCAGACAGGGAGTGTTTTTCCCACCTCCAAATGATGACCTGCAGATTAGCATTCCAAGGCATGGGAGCTTCAAAGAGCCCACACCTTTGGTATGCAAAGAGGACCTTTGTCCAGAGCCATCTGGCAGCTGGACAGGGGGAAAATGAACTAGTCAGATAGGCGTGTCCACCTTCAGGCTTGGGCCACCCCTAAGGTGGGCTACCTAAAGCGGAGGCGACTTTTCAAAGTCAGCCATCTTGGTGATAGCAAACTTAGGAATTCTGGGACAGGGTTATGTGCACCGCCCCCAGGAAGTGGTCATATTGGAGCATAGTGACCCCAAGGGTGGGTAGCCCATTGGTACTGCCCTACAGTCCCCTAACGCCCATAAATTCTGCTTTTTTTTTTTAATTGAATTTTTTGATAAACATACATTATGGTCATCTCATACAGGACAGTTTCCACAGACATAGTACATTGTGAGGATCTAGACATCACGTTACCCAAGACCACACAGTGGAGTGATCAAACGCACATAAATATTACATATACATTGCAATAGCCCAGTCAGCAGGTCTCTTGGAGTAAGTTAGTGTGATCACGCATGTATACTGTAAAGGGCTCCCAAATATCCGATGGTTTCGACATAATCGGCAGTTCTTCAGCATATAATATAAAATTGTCTCTACAGTATGTGGCATCTTGTAACCAATTCGCCAACGTGGGGGCTAGTTTACGGTCCCAGTACATAGATACCCTACGTTTTGCCAGGAGCAACAATATAGCAGTCAGTTTCTTTTTCTTTGAGTTCATCGGTATATTCAGCCCCAATAGACACAATTGCGGTGTACATTCCAATGTGCAGGAGGATAACATACCCAAGTGATGAGTCACAAGCTCCCAATATTTCCTTATCCTATCACAGTTCCATGCTAGGTGTACGAAGTCCGCCCGGTCTACCCCACACCTCCTACACCGCGCATCATCCCGCAACCCATATTTGTGTAATTTGGTCGGCGTGTAGTAGGCTTGATGGATGTATTTGTAGTGGATAATACGGAGATTACCGTTAGGTGTAAGGAGCGTGATTAGCGCACAGCATGACGCCCAGTCTGCATCGGTCAATGAAGAGTCGAATAGTGTGTTCCATTTATCCCGGGCCTTATGTGTCTGCGTTCCAATTTCGGCTTGAACTAACTTATATAGTCTTGATATTATGTTAGTATGCGTGGGCGTGTCTATTAACGTTTGCAGTTGCTTCAGCACTGGGGGTTCTGCTGGGAATGTAGGATATAACTTTTATAGCTGCCCTCAGTCTGTGATAAATAAATCTGAATAATAATGTTTGATTGCTAATATATGACAGGTCCTCTAACGAGATGAAACAGCCATCTTGATACAGATCACCCATTCGTGTAATCCCTATTTCTTCTAGGATCCTCATGCTATTCTTTTCCTTTGTTACTGACAGTGTAGGGTGATGTGCTAGAGACAGACCCGGGGCATATATCGGGGTTTTGCCTGCTTTTTGGCTTATGCTGTGCCAAGCTTCCGATGTCGTCCGCACTGTACTTATTTCCCGCGGTGATAGGTGTTGACGAGTGTGTGTGACTATGCTAGATAACGGTATTGGGTCTGCGTCTCCCTCCTCCACCGCTAAGTGTGGCAAATATTTCACCGGGTGATACCAATAATGTGCGTATTGTGCTTGAGCGCATAAATAGTATAGATAAATATCCGGGACTTCGAAGCCACCTGATTCGTATGGTAGGGACATGATACTAAGTCCGATGCGGGTCCGTTTCCCGGCCCATATCAGTCTGCTGAAATTAGATCGTATCCATCGAAATATGGGGGGGGGGGGGTTTATCGGTTTATTAATGAGATATAATAGCTTGGGCAGCAGTATCATCTTTATTAATGATATTCTATCCGCTAGGGATAAAGGCAGTGCGATCCATCTTGTTATTTGTGTTTCTATGCGGTCTATTGTGACTCCATAATTGTGTCTCAGCACTAATTCCGTATCTCGATGTACTCAGATCCCTAGATATTTGATTGGGTCGTCATGCCAAACAAGGGGAAACTCCATTTGTGGCGCTTTAGTGTTTACTGTCAATGGCATTACTGCTGATTTGCTCCAGTTAATTAGTAGACCTGAAATACGACCGTATCTTGTATACTCCCGCAGTATTGGTGATAGGTTTTCTTCCGGGTCACGTAGGTATAGCACCATGTCATCTGCGTATAGTGATAAGATAATGGATCTCTGACTGAATCGCAAGGCTGCATGTGCATACTTCTGACGTATTTTACAAGCTAAAGGCTCTAATGCAATGGCAAAAAGTATGGGAGACAGCGGGCAGCCCTGTCTAGTACCACGCTGTATGTCTAGTGTGTCTGATATATGCATATTTACCTTGACTCGGGCAGTCGGTTTGTTATAGAGCACAGCGATCCCGTCTATTAGTCTGGGTGGCAATCCTTTTGCTCTTAATATTGCAAACAGATACGGCCATTCGACTGAGTCAATCAATCAATCAATCAATCAATCAATCATAACACTTGTAGAGCGCGCTACTCACCCGGAAGGGTCTCAAGGCGCTTGGGGGAAGGGGGCCGCTACTGCTCGAACAGCCAGGTCTTGAGTTGTCTCCTGAATGCGAGGTGGTCCTGGGTCAGCCGAAGGTGGATGGGGAGGGAGTTCCAAGTCTTGGCCGCCAGGTAGGAGAAGGATCTGCCTCCGGCGGTGGTTCTTCGGATGCGTGGTACGGCGGCGAGGGCGAGGCTAGCGGACCGTAGCTGCTGGGTGGGCATGTGGAAGGTCAGGCGGTCGTTGAGGTACTTGGGGCCCAGGTTGTGGAGAGACTTGTGTGCGTGGGTGAGGAGCCTGAACAAGATCCTCTTGTTGACGGGGAGCCAGTGCAGGTTCCTCAGGTGGCCGGAGATGTGGCTGCGTCGAGGGATGTCCAGGATGAGTCGGGCGGAGGCGTTCTGGATGCGTTGTAGTCTTTTCTGTAGCTTGGCTGTGGTTCCGGCGTAGAGGGTGTTTCCGTAGTCCAGCCGGTTGGTGACGAGGGCCTGGGTGACCGTCTTCCTGGTTTCGATCGGGATCCATCGGAAGATCTTGCGGAGCATGCGGAGGGTGTGAAAGCATGAAGAGGAGACGGCGTTGACTTGTCTGGTCATAGAGAGGGAGGAGTCCAGGATGACGCCCAGGTTGCGTGCGTGGTCTGTCGGCTTGGGGGCGGTGCCCAGGGCTGGGGGCCACCAAGAGTCGTCCCAGGCGGAGGGTGATGGTCCAAGGATGAGGACTTCCATCTTGTCTGAGTTCAGTTTCAAGCGGCTGTTCTTCATCCACTCGGCGACGTTTTTCATCCCTTCGTGGAGGCTGGTTCTGGCGGTGTCGGGGTCTCTGGTTAGGGAGAGGATCAGCTGGGTGTCGTCGGCGTAGGAGATGATGTTGAGGTTGTGTTGGCGTGCGATGGCTGCGAGAGGTCTCATGTAGATGTTGAAGAAGGTGGGGCTGAGTGATGATCCTTGCGGGACGCCGCAGATGACTTCGGTGGCCTCGGAACGAAACGGGGGGAGGCGGACTCTCTGTGTTCTTCCAGCGAGGAACGAGATGATCCACTTCAGTGCCTTCTCTTGGATGCCGGTGATGCTGAGGCGTTGGACTAGGGTGCGGTGGCAGACAGTGTCAAACGCGGCGGAGAGGTCCAGGAGGATGAGTGCTGCTGTTTCTCCGTTGTCGAGAAGGGCTCGGATGTCGTCGGTGGCTGCGATGAGGGCGGTCTCGGTGCTGTGGTTGGCTCTGAAGCCGGACTGCGAGGGTTCGAGGGATCCATTCGTCTCGAGGAAGGCGGCGAGCTGTCTGTTGGCGATCTTCTCGATGACTTTGGCAGGAAAAGGGAGGAGCGAGATGGGGCGGAAGTTTTTGAGGTCGGTGGGGTCCGCTGTTGGTTTCTTCAGTAGGGCGCTGAGCTCGGCATGCTTCCAGCTCTCCGGGAAGGTGGCGGTGTCGAAGGAGGTGTTGATGACGTCTCGGAGTTGGGGTGCGATGGTGGAGTCGGCCTTGTTGAAGACGTGGTGCGGGCAGGGGTCAGTCGGAGATCCGGAGTGGATGGTGTTCATCGTGCGGGCTGTGTCTTCGGTGGTCACTGCGGTCCAGGTGCGGAGGGTGGCGGTGGGGTGCGTTGGTTCGACGGTTGGGTGCGAGGAAGGTGCGCCGAAGCTGTTGTGGATGTCGGCAATCTTGCGGTAGAAGAATGAGGCGAGGGAGTCGCAGAGATCTTGTGACGGGGTGATGTTGTTGTTGTTGCCGGTGCTGGGGTTGGAGAACTCTTTGACGATGCTGAAGAGTTCCTTGCTGTCGTGGGCGTTGTTGTCCAGTCGATCCCTCAGTGATTTCTTCTTGGTGGTGCGGATGAGCTGGTGGTGCTTGCGTGTTGCGTGTTTGAGGGCAGTCATGTTGTCAGTGGTCCGGTCGCGGAGCCAGGCTTTCTCGAGGGTGCGGCAGGTTTTCTTGGAGTCCTTGAGTTCGTCGGTGAACCAGGGGGCCTTCTTGCTTCTGGGTTTGCCGGGAGGGTTCTTCAGTGGTGCGAGGTAGTCGGCGCAGGCGGTCAGCCACAGCGTGAAGTTGCGGGCTGCTTCGTTGGGGTCCGGTGTGCTGGCAGGTGGGTTCTGGCTGAGGGAGGTGGTGAGCTGGTCGGCGGTGATCTTGCTCCAGCTTCTGTGAGGAACCTGTTGCGGGTGGTGGTGGGTAGTGGTTTTTCTGAAGCTGAAGTCGACGCAGCTGTGGTCGGTCCAGTGGAGTCCGGTGGAGTGGCTGAAGGCGATGTGCTTGCTGGCTGAGAAGACGGGGTCAAGCGTGTGGCCGGCGTAGTGGGTGGGGGTGTTGACCAGTTGATTGAGTCCGAGGTTGGCGAGGTTGTCCAGCAGGGTGACGGTGTTGCGGTACTTGTTGTTCTCTAGGTGGAAGTTGAGGTCCCCTAGGAGGATGTAGTCGGCGGAGGGGAGGGCGTGTGGGCTGATGAAGTCCGTGATGTCTTCGCTGAATTGTGTGCGTGGTCCCGGGGGTCTGTAGATGAGGGTGCCTCTGAGGGTCGTCTTAGGGTCGGTGTGAATCTGGAAGTGGAGGTGTTCGGCGGCGGTGTAGGTGTCGTCGGCGTCGGTCGTGATGCGTCTGGTGTTCTTGTGGACGATGGCGATGCCTTCCCCAGTCTGGTTGACGCGCTCCCTCCTGATGATCTTGTATCCATCCGGGATGGCGATGGCGATGTCGGGGGCTGAGGAGGCGTTCATCCATGTTTCGGTGAGGAACGTGACGT
The DNA here is from genome assembly GCF_964204655.1 of Triturus cristatus. Lineage (NCBI taxonomy): Eukaryota > Metazoa > Chordata > Amphibia > Caudata > Salamandridae > Triturus > Triturus cristatus. The sequence goes on along the minus strand of NC_140584.1, from coordinate 1,166,782,451 downwards.
CTGGTGATGTTGTGTCGAGCAGGTTCCAGAGTTCGACGGCGTGTCTGTGGACGGAGCGGGTGTTGAGCAGGATGCACTTGAGGTCGCAGCTGGGGTTTGGCTTGGCGGGCACGGTGCATGTTCGGAGGCAGGTGAACTTGCAGGTTGTGCAGGTGAAGGGTCCGTGGAAGCGTTTCGGGGCGGCTCGGCAGCAGGCGGGGTTCCGGCCGGTATTGAGTGCGTTGAGGGCGGCGTCGTCGTAGGTCCGTCGGGTCGTCTTGCGTCGGTGGGGGCCAGGGGTTCTGGCGCTGGGCGCGGTCCAGGCGCAGACGGGCTTGCCTTTGGCGCGCCTTCGGCGCACAATCCGCGTGACCGCTGCGCGTCCGCGCGGTCGCCATTTATGGCGAAGTGGGAGGGAGGGAGGAGCAGCTGGGAGGCGGGAGCGGGGAGGGTACAGAATGAAAAGGGGGCGTGGCCGCTAGCATGGCGGCGGGGAGCGGGGCGGGCAGGCACAGGGGGGCACAGACAATACAACACAGTCCAGATAATTACAAATCCATGAATAAAAACGGGAACCACAAAGAATACCAGAAAGCAGGATTAACAGAAGGGAAGAATGGTTAGAACAGTACACGCAAATGCATGCAAATCTGAGGCAGGTTCTACGAGGCAGCAGCGAGGCGGGGCACACACAGCAGCTGGTGGCCGTGCGGCGCAGGGGTGTCCTGAGAACAGGTCACACTCACCTGCGCCGCGCGGTCGCCATTTATGGCCAAGTGGGAGGGAGGGAGGAGCAGCTGGGAGGCGGGAGCGGGGAGGGTACAGAACGAAAAGGGGGCGTGGCCGCTAGCACGGCGGCGGGAAGCAGGGAGCGGGGCGGGCAGGCACAGGGGGCACAGACAATACAACACAGTCCAGATAATTACAAATGCTATGAATAAAAACGGGAACCACAAAGAATACCAGAAAGCAGGATTAACAGAAGGGAAGAATGGTTAGAACAGTACACGCAAATGCACGCAAATCCGAGGCAGGTTCTACGAGGCAGCAGCGAGGCGGGGCACACACAGCAGCTGGTGGCCGTGCAGCGCGGGGGTGTCCTGAGAACAGGTCGAAGGCCTTGGCTGCATCAAGGAGCACCGCCACCGCCTGCAACTCCGGATTTAACTGATGTAGTAGGGCAAAGATAGTGCGGAGGTTATGGGCTGTGGAGCGCGCTGGTATAAAGCCGGATTGGTCAGGCAGAATTATCCTAGGCATGAGTGGTTGCATTCTCATGGCGATAATTGTGGCTAGTATTTTTGCGTCTGTGTTTATCAATGATAGAGGCCTGTATGACTCCGCCTTGTCTGGGTTTTTGTCTGGTTTTAGTAGGGCTACAATGAGCGCTTCACGTAGCGTAGGGGGGGAGGAGCTTGTTTTAATAGGCTTCATCATACATCTCTAGTAACGGTGGAATTAATAGGTCTGGGAATGCTTTGTAGAATTCCGCAGTGTACCCGTCAGGCCCAGGCGATTTACCGTTAGGTAGTGATTTGATTGCCGATAATACGTCCTCCTCCGATATGGGTTTAGCAAGGTATTCCCGATGCGTATCAGATAGCCATACCAAGGCGATGTCCTCAATATATTCTAAAATGTCAGCTGTTTGTGCCGTGGTCCGAGATTTATAAAAATCCCGGTATGTGCCTACAAACGAGTGAAGTATGCCCTGAGTGTCATAATGCCGGTGCCCGCTGTCATCCTCTATCTTGGTTACCGTTTGCTGCCTGCGTTCCGTACGTACCTTATGAGCTAGTGTCCTTCCTGGCCTACCTCCCTCCCCCAACCTGCGTGCTCCCTGGCGCCGGGAGATGTATTTTATTTCGTCCTCCGCCAATGCATTATATCTATTTAATTCCTCCCGGATGTCACTGAGGGTGCTAGTGCTGCGAGACGCATCATATTCTGTTTCAAGGCCCCTTATGCGATCCTCACTCATCTTCAGCTGTGTTCTTATATCCTTCAGGATACCGGCATTCGTGCTTATGCAAATACCTCTCAGTGTGGCCTTAAAGGCCTCTCACAGGGTACCCGCGCTATCTACTGATTTTGCATTTTCAGCGAAGTAGTCTTTGATCGCTTTTTGTATTGTGTCTTTATATAGAGGGTCAAGGAGCGCCTTCGCATTAAAATCGCCATATAAATGGAGGGTGTATGTAAGTCAGAATTTGTAATACTAGTAGGACGGGCTTGTGGTCAGAGAGTGTTTTTGGGAGATGTGTTATATCTACCGCCCACGTGGACGCATGCCTTGTGAGCAGCCAGTAGTCCAATCTCGACCAGCTATTGTTTGCTGTGGAAGAGTGTGTGCTATCTTGAGTTAGCGGATTCCGGGCATGCCAAATATCCAGCATGCCGAATTCCTCCATGCCCTTCTGAATAGTAGAAGCAGCTCTTATGTGTCGCTCCACGGTATTCTGGGATCTATCTAATTTCGCATCCAGCGCAACATTTATATCCCCACCCCACATTAATTCCATGTCTGGCAAAGCGCGTAGTTGCGCCCAGAGTTGTGTATAAAAGTCAGGGTCATCAGTGTTTGGCCCATATACATTGATGATGCCAATTTTGGTTCCTCTCAGGACTCCTGTGACTATGACGTACCTACCATTTGGGACCAATTGGTGCAAAAGAAAATGTTTCCCTTTTCGTATAATTGTAGTAACTCCTCTAGCGTAGGAAGAATATGTCGCAGATATCACTACGTCTGCCCATTTTTTACCTAGTGTATCCGCCTTACTTTTAATTAGATGCGTTTCTTGAAGTAGCGCAATGTCGATACGGTGTCTATCAAGATAAGCAAACACTTGCCTAATCTTCTTCGGGGTTATTTAGGCCCCTAACATTCCACGTTATGATTCGCAGCGGCGTTGCTTTAGCCTTCGTGTTCGTGCTGGACATTATCATTTGTCCTCAGGGAGTTGCCAGCGTGTGCGTGATTCTGAAGTAATATGTACCTGCGTGTATCATCTTGGGCTGCAATGCACCTGTGCGCGTGTATTTGTGGTGCCCTAGCATGATTACGACCAACAATAGAACAAATTCCCTCCCGAGCCCCCCCCCCACCCACTTCACCATCCCAATCATGGCAAAGACATATTCCCATAACCCCTACCCACAATCCCACCCTACAATTCGTGTCCCAATATAAACACTTTCAAAAAACAAAGTTGTGTTAACTACCCCATCCGGTGAATGAATGGGGGGGATCACGCCACAACCCCCCCAATCAGTTAGACATCATGGGATATCTTGGAACCACAGATTTCTGTAATTTAAGTAAACATTTCTCCAAAGTTACAACCAAGATTATACAGTATCGAGCCCTACATGAAAAGTCCCAGCATCTCACTTACATATCCTTTAGTAGACAAAGGGCCTCATTTTGACTTGCGAGAAACCTGGGCGTTCTGTTAGTCCTTTCTATGCACATCCAGATAGGGAGCGTCATGTTCTTGTGGCCACCACTGTCATTCTACATCCGACGTTTGATCTTGTTCTGAGTTAACCCCCTTCAGGGGTTTACGACGCTGGGTCTGAGGGTGCCTGAGCTGCAAGTATCTTAGTGCTTCCTTAGGGTCATTGCAGATTACGCTTTTGCCATCTTCCGTGATTTTCAGACGCGCCGGGTACAGCATGGCATAGGGAATGTTCACGTCTCTTAACTGTTTCTTTACCTCCAGGAATTTCTTTCGAGCTTCTTGTACCTGCGAAGTAAAGTCCGGGTAGATGGAGATATTCATTCCCTCATAGTTAAGTGTGCCAATCTCTCGTGCTTTACGAAGGGCTGCGTCTCTGTCTCTATAGTTGAGTTATGTTATGTTATGTTAAAACGGGTCTTTTATAGCGCACGGCTACTCCGAGGAGTGTCCCGGCGCTTTAGCAAAAACCCGTGAGGTAAAACAGGGTAGATGGAGCAGCCAAAGATTACTGAGAGAAAAGCCATGTTTTCAGCTCTTTTCGGAAGGTCAGCAAGTTATTGACTTTCCTCAAGGAGACGGGTAGAGCGTTCCAACATTGGGGTGCCAGATGACGGAAAGAACGACCTCCAATTCTAGCCCGTTTGATGGAAGGGACAGTGGCCATGGACAGAAAAGTAGATCTCAAAGTTCTGCTAGGAACATAGAAGGCCAAACGCTTCCTGATGTAAGTAGGCCCTATCAGATGGAGTGCCTTATAGGCAAGGGTTAATGCCTTAAAGGTGATCCTTTTGGACATCGAGAGCCAATGCAGCTTTCTCAGCAGCTCAGACGCCCTCACTCTCCGCTGCAGACCATAGATGGCTCTAGCAGCGGAATTCTGCACAATCTGCAGGCGTGAAAGAAGAAATTTAGGCAGCCCCAGATAGAGCACATTCGCATAATCAAGGCGAGAGCCTATCAATGCCTGAACAGTTATCTTTCTGTGGTGAAAAGACAGCAGTTGAAGAAACTTATGAAGCATCTTCAGGATACCAAAGCATTTACCCACGAGGCCAAGGATCTGCGGTCTGAACGAGAGACCATCATCAAGCCTAGATTTTTTACAGTAGACGAAGCAGCTGCCGGAGGAAACATATCGGCAGGCCACCATGTCTTCCAACTGGGGTCCGGGGGGCATCCAAAAAAGAGCAATTCCGATTTGTCGGAATTACATTTCAGACTGTGCTGCTGAAACCAGTCGAAAACGGCCCCCAGACAGTCTCTGATCCGTAAGCCATCAAAGTCAGAGCCCTTTGCACAGGTAAAGAGGAGCTGGGTGTCATCAGCATAAGATATAATCTGGGCACCGAACGCCTCCGCCACCGCCGCCAGAGGAGCCATATAGATATTAAAAAGAGTGGGGCTTAAAATGGAGCCCTGAGGCACTCCGACTTCCAAAGACGGCATCTCGGAGGAAAAGGGGGGTGCCCAGGCTGTTTGCCGTCGGCCGGTCAGAAATGATCTGAACCAGTTTAGCACCGTTCCCTGAAGTCCAATCTCCCAGAGTCTTGAAAGGAGACCGTCGTGGGGAACGGTGTCAAAGGCTGCCGACAGATCCAGCAATACCAGGATGGCCTTTCCTCCAGTGTCTAAAACCTCCCTAATGGCATCAGTGATTTCAAGAAGAGCGGTCTCCGTGCTCCTATTCGCACGAAAACCCGATTGGGTATCATGCAGAATATTATTGCTCTCGATGAAGGTAGTAAGAGAGGCATGCACATGTTTCTCAACCACTTTTGCCAGAGCAGGGAGGAGGGAGATAGGCCTATAGTTGGAATGGATTAAAGGGTCCAGATTGGGCTTTTTGACTAGCGGCAGGATCAGGGCGTGCTTCCAAGCTTGGGGGACTACTCCAGTGCTCAAGGATCTATTTAGCACTGGATTGAGCAAGAAATTCAAGGCGGGCGCTACTCGTCCAAGACATTTAGCAGGGCAGGGATCCTGCGGGGAGCCGGATTTCAGCTGGGAGAGGAGATCTAGTGAGGCTGCGGGTAGTAAAGGCGAGAATTCGGATAAAAAAAGACCTTCCACCCCCTCGGGAGGAGACAGAGCCGATCTAGTCTCGGGTGTGGATGCAAGGCTCACAGGGGGAAAAGTACCTTGAATGGATTTGATTTTAGTCGTAAAGAAGATTGCGAGTTGGGCAACCCAGGATTCAGTGTGAGAATGTGAGGGCAGGATAGAAGTAGGGGAGACAAACTCCTTAACGATGCGAAAGACTTCTTTACTTCTGTTTTCAGCATCGTCAATCCTTTTTTCGAAATAGGCTTTTTTTTCAGCCATAATATGGCTGTGATACAGCTTGATAGCTTCCCTATATTTCATTTTGTCCCCGAAATCGTACAAGCGGCGCCATGCCCTTTCGGCTTTCTTACACTCACGTCGCATCTCACCAAGAGAGGGAGTGAACCATGGGGCAGAAACGCGGCGGCAAGGTTTGCTAGACGTTTTCTCGGGAGCTAGCTCCTCAAATCTGTCCACAAGCCACCTCTGTATCAAATCCAGATCTTTCTCTAAACTACCGGATGGCTGACAGGGGTGGAGAGATAGAGCGTGTGTCAGCATTTCAGAGGTCACCTGATGAAAAGGCCGTGTCATCCCTCTAGAGCAATTCAGCGGTCTTATGGAAGACACGGTGGTAGAGGGGATATGAAAATGTATTAAATAGTGGTCAGACCACAGTACCGAGGCCAGGGGAAGCATATTAATGACACTGGTGGAAAAAACTTGATCAAGAGTATGGCCTTTGTTAGGAGTTGGCGCAGAGATATACGGTAACAAACCCAGAGGGGCTGTAATATCCCACAATTTACCGACGTCTGCATTGCTGCTCGTATCCATATGAAGATTGAAGTCACCCAGCAGGATGCAATGCTCAGATTTTACGCAAAGTACAGAGAGCGCAGCCTGCAATTCCTCAAAAAAAAGACCTAACGGGCCCGGTGCTCTATATATTAAAAGCCCAACACAGGCTTGGTGAGGAGACAGGGAAAGGGTGAAACCAAGAGATTCACATCCCGCGATGTTATTAATCTGAAAAGTCGCACAGGGAAAACGCTTGTCGACCACCATAGCCACCCCACCACCTCTACCTGTGGTCCTGTCAGAACTGATGAGGATATATTCTGCAGGAATAGCATTGACAAGATCAGGGCCGGAGTACTCTCCCAGCCAGGTCTCTGTTAGAAAGAGACAGAGCGGCTTAGATTCCGAAAGCAGATTGAAAACATCCAGAGAATGTCTGCTAAGGGATCTGGTATTAAGGAGGAGGCAGGAGTGGTAAGTGGGCAGACTCGTGGGAGATACTGCTGTGGGTTTGACCAGACGCCAGCCGCAACCGGGGCAGCTCTTCTTCAATGCCCGTCTAGCAGGGAAGACGCAGCGGCAGTGAGCCGCCTTACTTTGTAAAGAGAGAAGCTCAGCAGAGGAGTAAATGCGCATATTGGCAGAACAATCTGAGAGCGCCTCAAGAAGGAAAGGGCTACGTCCACCCCGTCCGCCGTCCGGGACGCTGACGGGCGCAGACGGGCTTTCCTTAGGCGCTCCTTTGGCGCGAGAGAGGCGCGTCCACCCCGCGCGTCCACTGCGTGGAGAGAGAGAAGCCTCTAAATTTATAGTCGTGCAGGGGAGGTGTAAGGAGAGCCGCACCGCTGGTCCGCCGACCGGCGTGCTAAGACTCCTCCCAAGATGGCCGCTGTTTTTGTCCCCGAGAGCCCAACAGCACCTCGTCAACCGGACAAGTGAGGGAATGGGAAAAAAAGGCAGACCCCACCGTGGCGCTGTTGCCACCCAGCGACCACGGAGAAGAAACAAAAGAAAAAGCGCTTAGATAGCGAGAGGGATGCACCCGGCTTTCCGCCTCAGGTGTAGAAACAGAAAAGGACTCAGTCGGTAAGAAAACGCTGTAGAAGAGCACCAAACACCGCTAATAACAGTTGCACTTGCACACAAAAGAAGCGGTGACAGCACTCACAATCAGCGCGTAAGTACACAGGCAGCGCCGAGAGAAAGATAGTGCTGCGCGCTAAGAGTCAGTGCACAATGAGTACCTTTGCTATTATAGGACAGGGTCGTGCTCCAGGTATCGGTGGAGGTGCGAGGGACCTGTGGGCTCTTTCTATAATGAACACCTCAGAGAAGGTCTCTCTGCCCAGTACAGTTGTTAGAAGCGTCTGTGTACCTCTCCATATTTCCTGTTCGTGTCGATTCCGCCACGCCCATTATACGTAGGTTACTCCGACGCGAGCGAGCCTCCAAGTCCTCGGTCTTTATCAGGAGTGACTGTATGACCTTGTCAGCTTTCGTTTGCTTCTGCTCGACTTGGTTGTGCGAATCCTCTACCTCTGATATGCGGCGCTCCGCCTCATCTAAACGCTCTGTGTGCTTGTCCAGTATTTCCGACATCCGGTCAACCCGATAGGTTAAAGAGTCTATTTTCCCGTCAATGTTGGACAGAGTTGCTTGTATGGTGGTGAACATGGCTTGAAAGTCTACTGAGGAGTCGGAGCCCGCCGTGTTAGTGCCAGCAGGGTTCGAATCATGTGGCTCACTACTTATATCCCCAGTCTTTCGGCGCTGGTCAAATTGCAGCTTGGGTTGATTTCTATCCTGTTTCCCCATCACAGCTCCCCAGTCGGTGCAGCGCAGCAAGGGAATGACTAAGTGTCGGTATTATGGGCCCAGAATAGCAGTAGATCTCAAAGGACCAGTCGCCACCTACAGATCAGGGGCCTCACTCCCCGTCACAATCCAGGGTTGGTTCGTCCCCCGCTCAGCGATGTGCACCACCTCGATTTAATGGCACCTGTGCAAGGTGGGTATGGATCTCAGTCCGTTTTATTCTGGGTATACAAGCTGTAGGGCCGTCTCGCACACAGTTGCGTCAGTTAGGGCATCTCCGCTGTCGCTAGGATAGGTTACTTCTAGTTGTGCAGGGTAACCCCCCGCGAGTGTAACACCAAGCGAAGTCTGTGGCGGCACGCGCCGCCGGAGAGACACGCGACGCTATGCGCCACACACCCCGCAGATTTGCACACACTACCAATCCCGCGTCACGGTTTCTGAGCAGATTCCCTTCTTTACCTCTTCGTGCCCTCTCAGCTTATTACAGAAGCAGCCAACATTATTTCATTGGAGGCTTGTTCTCAGCCTAGGACAGCTGATGAGCGCGGTATTTCCTCAATAATACTGCTAATTGGCACCTTTCCTGTGCAGTGTCTATATTACCGTGCCTCCCGCACCAGCCTCTCCCATTAGGAAATATGTCGCCAGGTCGTCGCTGTTTCCCAAATACCCCTGGGCTGCCACTCACTGCTCCAGCATCTCCTCTCCATCACGGTGGCACAGTCAGGGCGTTTCAAGGCAGAGGGGCCCCGGTATGCCTCCCACGCCGCAGTCTGCCTCAGATGATAGACCCCGCTCTCTCCGCACGTCCCAAGTTGGGCTGCTCAGCGTCCCAAGTTGGGCTGCTCAGCTGATCTGGGGCACGTCCCAGATCAGCGCCCCAGATCAGCGCCGCCGCGGAGGATCCCTTACTGCGTCACGGCTCTGTGTCTCTTCCAGGGTCTGCCTACCTTCGATGCCGCATCGGGGCCCCTGTCCGCCAACGCAGCTCGGTGCATATTCCCTTTTCAGCGCCGCAGGCTTCACGCGGCAGGATAAGTGGGCAATCCGCCGCTGGCCGCATGCCTCCCGCCGCCTTCTGCCCCCAGTGCGTCACGAGGCCCAGTCCAGGTCGCGGCTCCTCGGGCTCACGTAGAGAGCACGCCCCGTCGGAGGCAGCAACCGGAGCAGTACCACCGTCCCGCCGAGTATTCAGCCCTCTCTGCTCCGGCTCAGCCCTTCTCAAAGGATGTTAGCTCGCTCACAGCACATCACAGGTAGGTCGGTGGCATTATTTCTTCCTTTGTCGGATTTGCTCAGTGTGGTACGCAGGATAATTACAGGATTGCAGCGTGATCGGGAGAGCCCGCTTAGTGCACGGCCATTTCCTTAGCGCGGCAAGCTCCGCCCCCAAATTCTGCTTGAGAGGAGCCCCTGAGACCAGAGAATCAGATCGTGCCAACCAAAAGACGGGCCGAAGAGCAGCGAAAGCAAGAACTGCAGAAGAAGCAACTGAATTGGCACCAGCCCTGCCGGGCTGTACATATATTCTCGAAAATTGTCGCTAAAGTCGTCTCGCCCTGCAAGCTTCTGATCCTCCAAAGCCTGGGAGGACGGCCAGCACTTCTCCAAAGACACAGGAACTCCTGCATCTTGCAGGTACCAAAGACTGAGCTATGAGGTCCTAATAGCACTAAAACCCGATGCAGGATAGCACCACTGCACCTGAGCCGCCTAGACCAAGCTGAAGTGGGCCAGCGGTGCTAACGTGGTCCACAGACCTTTCAAACTCGAAGCACACCTTGGGTCTCCCCACTGTGGACGCCATGACGTGCCTGCAGCCTCTGTTTGCAGGCCCCCTCTAAAACGACTGTGCCCAGTGATAAAAACCCAACGCTTATGCACCCGTCCCCCGTCCCCTATGGCCCATGGAGAAGAGGACTAAAGGTGTCCCCATGTTCCTGAGCATCGTGTGGTCTGAGCCCACTGTTGGTTCAGCTCGACTGGCCTCCCGTTCCGACCCTGCAGCATCTGTTCACGAAGACAGGTTCCCCTTGACTTGCATTTGGCCTCGATGCGGTTATGCACCATTGCACCCGGACACACTTGTGTCACTGGAGGTGACTTGCTGGTGCTGCCTTGGACCAGGTCTGATACTCACCTGCAGTCCAGGAGGTTGGTCTCGTAGGTCACTGCAAAGAACACGTATGCTATATTTGTTTTTCTTTCTACAGGAGAACATTGCAACCTCTGAAAAAAGTGTTGACTGTTTAAATGTCAAAGTATTTCTCTTGAATAACGTACTTACCGGATCATAGGCTGCTCGACCACTATCCCCTAGAAGAGAACCTTGGGATTGCTAGAGCAATTCACTGTCTACTCACAAGTGAACGTCTGGACTCTGCACGGTATACCTCTTTTTGGTATAACATATACAGAGCCGGCTTCCTACAAGCGCAGTATGTTGAAAGTATGTAACTTTGATTTGCCGTTGCAACAACACATTTAATTATGAATGTGTCTGATTTACTTTTACAACAAGCGCTTAAACAAAGGCTTTGCATCGCATGATTTTGTTTGTAAACACACACTCAAATAAAGTCTTTAAATTGAAGTGATAGAAGCGTGATCTAGCCACGTGTTTTGAAATTAAATCACAGGCACTCAGAATTACAAGTATATCATACGGATGCTGGACCAGAGTATTGACGTACACCAATCATGTGTGAAATAGCTAAACAGGTGCCCGCTCGGAAACAGTGTCTGGCATTTGACCTCGGATGTTGAATGCACAAATGTGATGAGATAAGAACAAGATTTACAGAGGAGCTTAGAGCAGCGAGTGAAAACACGAGCACTCGTGTTAAGTGCTCTTTAACAAAGAAAAAAGTAGCTACTAAAATGGAAGCAATGAAGGGATAGTGTAATTGGTCCATGCCCTTAGGGAGGGCTTAAAATAGAAAGGAGGCATGACAAATGCATGCCATAGTCAAATGGGGGACAAAGAATAGGAGAGCAACGATGGAGACAGCCTATGGGCGGGCTGAAGCCCACCGAGTATACACAACATGTTTAATTGTGACAGCGCATTCGCTGTCTAGCCAAAACCTAAAAAGGATGAGCCAAGTTGTCTTAATAAATTTCAACAAATAGGAATCTCTGTAGCTCTTATTTTATTAGCAGAGGCTAAAAGTAAAGTTTTAAAGATTCTTACTAATAACAGTCCCAGTGTTGTGTTGTTGAAAGATAGCCACTTTGGGTTTGTATTGATAAATCATATTACACTCTTGATTTTACTAATGTGGTTATTGGTCCTTTTCTTTAACTTAATGCATTAGGAAATGAGGGATCACCAGTAGATGTTATTTCTGCAAGCTATGAAAGGAAATTCATTATTCAAACTTTCTGCTCTTATGGGGAGAAAAAGGCAGTCTGTGAAGTGATGGAGAATGAAAGCATAATTCAAATGTCAGATCCACTAATCTGGGTGCTTTTCCACATGAGCAGTTCATATTACTGCCTCTGCAAATGATTCTTCTGCCAAATTGGAAGAGATAGGAGATCCTTCCTCCAGAAACATTTCCAGGTTTTCATGAGATGGGAAAGCATGTGCAGTTGGCAGATGCTTCTACCAAACAAATACTTAAAAACCTTTTTCGTGAGTTCCAGGATGCATTTTCTAGGAATTATTTTGACTGTGGGGTACCAATGCTTTAAGCGTCTAGTATTCCAACAGATCTTAACATGGAACCTTTGCAATCATTGGAATCTTTAGCAGGAATTATCAGAACTCTAGGAGAAATAGTGATCATTTATTAGTACCATTCACAGGACTTGCAACAATCCCATATTAAGAATCTTGGAGCCTAATGGCCTGTGGAGATTATGTGCGGACATCTGAAAATTGAATAAGTGTTCACCAGTGTGCGTAGCCACTATCATTCATTGATAAGCGTCTTGCCCAGATTCAGGATTCTGAAGTCACAACTATATAGACGGTGCCTCTTAAAGGATCACATCCATCCAAGTAAGCATTTTCCTATGATACACAACAGTACTGCTATACCCACATTACATTTGGGTACACTAAAATCAGTAACTAGTTCAATACTTTCTTGTTCAAAGCTCTTCCAGATGCATCTCAGAGGGAGGCTCTGACTTAGTTCAATGATGTTGTAATAAAGTCCTCCATGGTGGCGGACTATTTAGTGGTGACCTACCATGTTCTCATCCAATTACATGTGGGGGGTGCCAATTTGGCTTTTCAAAAAGCTCTATAGTGTCATTAGAAGGTCTATTTTTGGGGTTAATAGATAAAACCTGAAGGATTAAACTCCCAAACTAAAAAGGGTGACCCTCATTAAAAAGGGTGATGTGGGAGAGGAGAGATGGATTCAAATCAATCAAATTAAATGAGGTTATCTAGTTTTCCTCCTAAGGAAATTGAGGGAACAGAGTCAGATGCAGAATATAGCTTATAAGAATCACTTTTTGTGACTTGTTTCTGAGGTAAGTAAAGTTTCTATTTATAAACCATTTTATAGACTTTATTTAAACAAGTCACACTGTTGCCTTCCAGGGATAATTCTTCACGCTACAGCTTTATAACAACATTAGCTAGCTTGGATTTCTTCCAAGGAGTTGATCGATGGGCTTTTAAGAATGGTTAATTCCGGGGGGCGTGGCCAAGATGGCAGCAAGAGCAGTCGCGAAGCTTTGAGCTCCACTCTGCACCTGCCGGCAGAATCCTGACCCTCCATCGCCTGGCTGATTATCCTTAGAGGGAACGGCGACGGAAAGCTTCCCACACAGTTTCCCATCTGTTCCAGAGCTATCGGACATCACACGGGCCCGCTGCAAGGCCTGAATCCTGCACGCTCCGGCGCGGTGCCTCCGACGCCCGGCAACCCCGGACGGAGACGTGACAACTCGGCGCAGGCCGCTGCCCACTCGGCCTGCACGTGCATCCGGACACACAACAGCAGACGGGGTCTCCAGCTACTCCTGATCCCGCCGCTAAAGCACCGGGGCCCGAACAGGGACACACGCGGCCCCCATCAATAAGCAAGCTATGGCGCTGGGGGCACCATACTCTGGCGCAGGTACACTCGCTCACACAGCCTACGCCCACAACAGCATGCCCTGAGACGGGGGTGCCTCTGCTGCGACGAGAGCCCGCTGGGCCACCGTGACCCCCTTGAGACCGTGAGAGCACAATTAAGACCCCGGCCCTTCCTCACTGCCGCGCTGGGCAGGGCAGCCCGGGCCTAGGTTTCCGCACTTCCGAGGACACACAGGGGTGCCCCGCCTGGACCACGCGTCCCCCAACACTGTGCGAGCCACCCACACCCCATTGAGGATTACGGGGAAGTCAACGCAGCAGAATCCTGGGACAAGCTCGAAGCCTGCACGTGGTGGAAACCACAGAGTCAGTGTGGAATCGCCTGCACACGGGCCTCAAGGTTCTGGGTCTACTGTTGACATTGAATGGGGGAGGGGGCCCCCTGAAGACTTTCTGCTACCTCTGACGTTATGGTGGCCTGCAGCGTGAGACACCCAACACTTAGTATGCTGCGTAGCCCCAACCTAGCTGCAGCCCTTCCCCCCCCCCCCTCAAGTGTGCCGCTCCTAAACCTTAGTGACTTTCGACGATCTGTGGGGACACACAGACTAGCATCTGGCCCACTTGCCCCCTGTGGACGATGTGATGGGCAAGCCTAGAGTGGAGAAGTCCCAGGCACACCCCCTTGTAGGAAAGAAGTATCTGCTTCTTATGGGTACCCCCACTTTTTGCTGATGTCACACTGTTTTTGGCTTAGTCTGACTGGGAACCTGCTATCCAGGACTCCAGTTTATCTGCTGGGGTACCCTTGTCAGTCCCTAGTATATGGTACCCCATGTACCCAGGGCATAGGTACCCCAGAGGTCTCTCATGGGCTGAAGCATGTATTATGCAACCCATGAGAGGCCATCTGAATTGACACGACAGGCCTGCTACTGCAGACTGTGTAAGATGGTGTTTGAACCACTTACTAAGATATAGGTTCACTATATCTATCTAAATCACTACACTTACATACTTATCAGTCACCCTATGGCAGGCCTTAACAATCCCGAAGGCAGGGTGCTGGGTTTTACGTGAGAGGGCCCCTGCCTGAGCAGAGCCCCTCTGCAGCCTTCGGAGTCCATTCTCCGGGGTTTTCTGTGATGCAGCCAGACATATATCTTTAAGTGCATTATAACCTTGCAGTAAATGCTAACTTTAAAACGGCTGCTTAGAAAAATGAAGTGTTTGGTTTCAAACACCTTGGAATCATACCTCCACACCAGTAACTGGTGTAGGAGGTATGATTCCACCCTTCTAGAACAACTACTGTGGGTCACCGGTCTACCCGGTACCAGCTTTCTCGACCTGGGCAGCACTAAATGGATGGTGCCAGCCACAGACATGGGTCTGCCCTCCTGCTGCTGAGCCAAGCTCGCGCAGAGGAAGGCATGACAATAGGCATCCTGTCACAGGGAGGTGTAACCACCTCCCAGACAGGATTTAGTGTATTGAGGCTGGGTGGGTGCACTCTGAGTGCCAGAAAGTCTGCACTGGGGGCACATTTGGTGTCCCTGTGCATAGTCCAGCTCAAACCAGTTCTGGGAGCCATTGGCTCCTGCTCTGGCGCGGAACTGGAGAAAGTACATGGGTGTAGCCACCCCTCTGTCCTGCCCCTCCCCTAGGAGGGTCCACAGATTCTTTCCAACCCCTTCCCATGGATATAAAGTGGGTCATCCGACTACAGGACTTTAGATTTTACCTGGACAAGATTCTGATAAGAAGAAACCAAGTACTTTGACTGTCTGCACGACGCTGGACGACGGAAGAATCTCCCTTGAGTAAAGGAGTTACTCCCCTGCAAAAACAGAGACAGACGCATCTACCCGGTTTGCTTCTCCCAAGCTCCTGAAGACTATGAAGATTTCAGCAACACAGTAGGTGGATTCCCGAAGGTTCCTGACGTCGATCTGCCCTCTTAGTGATTCTGAGACAAGTATCCCTCGTAGGGACCGTGCAACCCGAACCCCTGTGCACCGCGTACATTTGTAGTTGCATATGCTTAGTGACGATTCCGGAGCCTGTGCTTTGGACTACGTGTAGTCCCGACCCCGAGCAGTATTTGCACTGAAGATTTCCGGCCTCCACTCTCCGAGTGTCCTGTGGGCTGGTTCTTTGCAGACTTGCTTGAGGTCTCCTTGCGATCCCTGGTCCGTTGGCCTGTGGGTCCTATCGAAGGTCACCTTGTTAATACTTGGGCTTACCTGGTTGCTCCAGATGTGCCCTGACTCTCCATTGCTTGGAGAGTCCCCTGGACCTTGCTGGTCCACACCGTAATCGGTTTCCTCTGACCGCTAGGGTTGCAGTTGCCAAGGCTTGGTGCTCCAGCCAGACATCGACCAAGAGCAATTGGCCCTAGACTGGGAATCCCTAGAGCTCCAAAGAGCAACAAGAAAATTTGGGACTAGAGTCCCATGGTGGCAGCAACAGTGTCCCTAGAACTAGAGAGTATTCTCATGATCATAGGAACCTGAAGAAGATAGTCCCTCCCTATCAAAGTGGGGATGACATCCACAAATGGATAACTGTACTAGAGAGGGCCTGTAAAGTATAGAGGGTCCCTCAAGAGCAGTGGGCAGCTATCTTGTGGCTCTCCTTTGCAGACAAAGGTAGAGATAAGCTCCTCACTGTTAGAGAAGAGGATGCTGATAATTATTCAGTCTTGAAGAGTTCTCTCATTGATGGGTTTGGCTTAACCACTGAACAATACAGGATTAGGTTCAGAGGCACAGACTCAGGACTGGGTTGACTTTGTAGGTTGTGCTACTAAGGCTCTGGAAGGCTGGTTACTTAGCAGTAAGGTGTGTGATTTTAAAGGATTGTAAAATTTAATTATGAGGGAGCAGATCCTTTATAATTGCCAAAATCAGTTGTTGCATCAGTACTTGGTTGATTCTGATCTGAACTCTCACCAAGAATTGGGAAAGAAGACAGACAAATGGGTCAGAACCAGGATGAAGCAGAAAACTCAGAATCAAGGTGATGACCAAAAGAAGCAAGATGCTAAAACCTCAGATAGGGGGGGGGGGGAGAAGGGTAAAGACCAGACGTCTTCACAAGGGCCCCAAAAACCTGCATGGGGGGGGGGGGTCACAGGCTATCAAAGGTAAAGGCAAACACCTTGGTGTCATATCTGTAGAGAGAAGACACATTGGACAAAAGATGCCACTTGTCCAAGGGCCAAGGAATCTACTCCAGCCACCACTGCCCCGAAGACAACTGTCCCCCCTAGCTCAGTTCCAAGTGGTGGTGTACAGAACAAGGGTATAGTAGGGTTAACCTTGGGATCTTAGATGGATTCTGGACTAGTCACAATTCCAACTCAGGTGGTTTTAGCCTGTGATGGAGGCATGGATATTGCCTCCGTATTTGTCAGTCCCAG
The DNA here is from genome assembly GCF_964204655.1 of Triturus cristatus. NCBI lineage: Eukaryota > Metazoa > Chordata > Amphibia > Caudata > Salamandridae > Triturus > Triturus cristatus. The sequence continues at coordinate 1,166,765,881 of NC_140584.1, read as the reverse complement.
TAACCTGGGCAAGTACAGACAACAGCCTTTCTTCAATGGTAAGGAGGTCATGGCATACAGGGACACAGGTGCAAGTGTCACAATGGTGACAACAGATTGTTGTGGACCCTGAACAGATCATACTTGGTGAGACGTACCAAGTGACCAATGCAAGCAATTTCAGGACAGACCATTTCTTAGCAGTTGTGAATTTCACCCGGGGAGGGCTACCTGGCCCTATGAAAGTTGTGGTTAGCTCAGACCTTCCTGTAGAATGCTTATTGGGCAATGATTTGGAAACTTCAGCTCGGGCTGAAGTGGAATTCAGGATACATGCAGATATGCTGACCATCCCTGCAGATGTGTTTGCCATGACTAGGTCACAGGCAAAAAATGACTTCCACTGAACAGGCCCTGGATCCTGAAAAGATGGACAAGGTGCCTTCCAAGAGAAGGACCAGAGGGGTAAGGCAGTGTCTTCCCCCCTGCCTCAGAGTGAGGATCAGTCTCTTCAGGGAGATGATCTCAGTTCCTGTGAAGGAACTATCTCAGAGGAACTTGAACCTGACCAGGTTGAGTTCTTGGGGACAGGCAGCCCTTCCAGGGCAGATCTGAGCCAGGAGCAGCTGAACTGCCGCTCTCTTGAACCCCTCAAACGGCAAGCTGCTTCTGAGGCTGCTTGGAGTGCCAGTGGGTCCCATAGGATCTACTGGGATGATGGACTCCTGTATTCAGAGGGTAGAGACCCCAAGCCTGCTGCTACCAGGAGGTTGGTTATACCTCTGAAGTTTAGAGGCTTTCTATTAACACGGGCACATGACATCCCATTAGCAGGACACTTAGGCCAAAGTAAGACCTGGGACAGGCTTGTCCCTCATTTTCACTAGCCTCACATGTCAGAAGACACAAAGGAGTTTTGTTGGTCTTGTATCACTTGCCAAGCCAGTGGTAAGGCAGGTGGGACTACAAAGATCCCCCCCCCCGATACCACTACCTGTGGTGGGGGTTCCCTTTGAGAGGGTTGGGATTGACATTGTTGGTCCCATGGATCTTCCAACTGCATCTGGGCACAGATTTATACTAGTGGTAGACCAAGCCACTAGGTATCCAGAGGCAATTCCCCTTAGGACTACCACAGCTCCTGTGGCTAGAGCTCTCCTGGAAGTCTTTTCCAGAGTGGGTTTCCCTTAGGAGGTAGTATCAGACAGAGATGCAAACTTTAGGTCTGGTTATCTGACTGCTATGTGGAAGGAGTGTGGAGTGAATTACAAATTCACCACACCCTATCCCCCACAATGCAATGGGTTAGTTGAGAAATTCAACAAAACCCTCAAGGGCATGATAAAAGTGCTAATTTGTTCAGTGGGTCAACACTAAAGATAAACGATTCACACATACAATGTCTAAAAATCATGCTATCTTCCTCGATTTAGACATCACTATGACCAACGAAGGGATTACCACCAAGGTGCATAACAAGTCCACCGACAGGAACAGCCTTCTATTATACGAGAGCTATCACCCTAAGGCCCTGAGACAAAACCTTCCGGTTGGACAATTCCTTCGCGTAAGGAGAAACTGCTCTGATATAGACACATTTGAAGAACAGGCATCCAACCTAGAAAAGAAACTTGTTGATCGCTACTACCCTAAAAAAATGGTACGTAAGGCAAAGAAGCGAGAAAGAAACAACCCTAGGGAAGCACTTCTAGAGGACGTGGAAAAAGCGCACACCGAAAGGACAGTGTCCGTCACCACATTTACTCCTCTCTCTAATACAGTGCAAAAGATCATTAAGAAAAGATGGAATATTCTGAACAGCGCTGGCAAACAGTGGGAACCCCCATTGTTTGCATTTAAACGCAATAAAAATCTGCGGGACCAACTAGTACATGCCAACTACAGATGGCACCGAACAACAGAGACTTTGGGACCGACCTCGTGTGATGGGACATTATTCATGTGGTGGTTGTGCATCTTGTAAACTAACTACCAACACGAAAGAAGTCAATATAGGCACAGAAAGACCGTGGCAATTACGTACATTCAGTAACTGCAACACTGAGAATGTGGTGTACCTCCTAACGTGTCCATGTGGTCTCCAGTATGTTGGCATGACAACCAGGAAGGTCAGGATACGCATCAACGAACACTGCCGCACCATCAGGTGTAAAAAAAACAAATACCAAGCTAACACGTTATTTTCTGGAAAAACAACATAAGGACACTGATCTTCAATGGACTGTCCTCGAAGTAATGAACAAAAGTAAATTTGACCTTTCAAAAGCACTACACGTAAGGGAACAACGATGGGTCTACTGTCCCATGAAAAGGGCCTCAACGACGATATTCCTTGGCTACAATTGGGTAGATGAATTCTCATCCTGTGCTTGTATGCCCCCCGCCTCGTGTCACCCAAGCTCTTCAGCTCTAATTCTTTCATCCCTGTGCCCTGGGACTCCTCCCTGCACCGTTGACTACTGCTCCAGCGTGATGGTTCCCGTAGGACGTTTGTGCTTTACATTAGGCCATTCCTTGCCTCCGGTTCCATGGGCACGAATCACAACTCTTTCACCCAGGCACTCCCACGTTTCCAAGGCAACCTCGGGATGTGCACCTTCTCCACACGTGACATACCACCATCGTGTGTGTCTAACTCTCTGCACCGCCCTCGAAAAATCACCATTGGCTATGCGCAGCAGCCATGACACGATCAGGCACTCCGCTGAACGAATTCCCCTCACATCCGCTCGGGACTTCGGAGGTTTCCAAGGCAACCTCCGGACGCGCTTTCCCTCCACACGTGACACCACCTCACGTGAGTGTCTAGCTCTCCGCAACCCTTATTTGGGCATGCACCACCTTTGAAGAATAACCATTGGCCACGCGCTGCAGCCATGACACAATCAGGCACTCGGCTATACGCATTCTCCTCACGTCCGCTCGGGACTTCGGAAACCACACACCAGGAGCCTATTTTCGGGCTCTATTATCCAGCGCGGTTTTCAATCAAGCCATGAACACACTATATATACACATCGATCCCGTAGCCTCATTTAACATTCGGGAGGACCGGGAGCAACAACGTAGGATTAACGTGGGATTCCAATCCTGAGACAGTAAGAGTATGAGTGCGGTGAATGCTGGCAAGGACACCTTCGGTCCTTTCCCGTGTGAGTGAGCGTGCGCTACACATGTATGTGGGAGTCCACTCTCCACACCATGCTTGAAAACCTTTTTTCTTCCTCCAGAATGAACAGGAGATTCCCCTCCCCTCCCCCCATCTGGCAAGTAGTTATTCCAACTTTGATAAGACCTATGAGAGCCATTACGCTCTCATCTTTTTCGATCTGTTTGTGTACACACAGAGTGGCACAAGTCACGTGAATAGTCACTCACCTTAAAGATTTCATGCATGTGCTGTTTTTCTTTATGTGACAATCACTTTTTTTTTTGGACCCATTTCTACAGGTTTTAAATGTGTATGTTCACTCCTTCCTTAATTTCCTTTAGGCTTGACGGTTGGAAGCCCTTCAGGAAGCGGAGTGCGGCCTTTGCCACACCCGCATAATGGTACTTTCTTGCTACCTGTTGGTAAGAATGGAGCCCCATTCCTAATTTAGGTCCTGATGAATGCCCTGGACCCGCTCGGGCCGCTTAGGCAGAAACATGTCAACCTTTCACGAGACGGTTAGGGGACACTAAACACCCCACCCACCGTCCCTTGCTTTTAGTATCATATAGTTATTGGCCACATTAAAATTTACTTTCTGGTAACTAGAATGATTTTTAACTTCACAATCCATTTCACGGGCCCCCACTCTTTAGTTTAGAAGTGCATCCCTGTCTCCAGGTGTATGCCCGCCCTCCATCAAACGAAGGTTTTGGAGGGCGAGGACTGGCCGATGATGAAGCATGACACTAGGTGGTGTGTGTGAGACCAGTCCGTCACTTTTTGGGAGATGTCCCAACTCACAATAGGTTTATATCTGTAGTAGGGTCACACTTCACTAGGAGTAGCTTTCTGTGGTAAACATGATAAAAGTGCTCCCTGAAAAGCTTAGGCGCAGATGGGACATCCTTTTGCACGGCCTTCTCTTTACCTACAGAGAGGTTCCTCAGAAGGGTTTTGGTTACAGCCCTTTTGAACTTCTGTTTGGACATCCAGTTAGGGGTCCCTTATGTTTGGTTAAGGAGGGATGGGAGTTACTATCAAACCACCTAAACAGGACACAGTGGACTAACAGGCACATGCATCAAGCACAAAACCGGTCGCAAACTGGCAGATTCTCAGAATCTGCCCCTTTGCGACCGGTATTTTTGCATTTGGGATGCATCATCCCAAATGCACAGATCGCTATTTAAGGAATCTCAAAATAGCGATTCCTTAAATAGCGATTGCATTTAAGGAATCCCTAATTGAGATTCCTTAAATGCAATGCATTACAGTTTTAAAAATAGCGATTTCGCTATTAGCGTGAGCAAATTACCATGAAGCTGGACTTCATGGTAATTTGCGAAAACTTAGAAAAATGCACTTATTTGCATTTTTCTAAGTTTCATGTTGCACACACACATGCTCTTAGAGCATGTGTGTATGCAACATATGTGCAGAGTTAACATACATGGGTGCAATGGGGTGTCATTTTGACACCCTTGCACCATCGAAATTGCGGGAGCAATTTGCGAGTACCTACTGGTACTCGCAAATTGCTCCCGCAATCTCCAATTCATTCCTATGGGCCTGGAGGCCCATAGGAATGAATGGGAAGAAATTCCTTAATTGCGACTCGCAATTTGCTAGTCGCAATTAAGGAATTTGTGGGAATCGCTATTTCTTTAGCGATTCCTACATGCATAGGGTTTTGCTATTCCTTAATTGCGATTCCTTAATAATCGCAATTAAGGAATCGCAAAACCCTATGATGATGCATGTGCCTGTAGGTACTTGGTCTCCGCTCCAGGATGGCTGAGTACATGAAGAAGGCAAACAAAAACCTTGAGGCTAACCAGGAATTGCAAAAGGCCTGGCATGACCAAAAGGCTGTTTTGACTGTTTTATCAGCTAGGACAGAAGGTATGGGTGTTGGAGCCTGTGGCCCCAGCAGCTCTCTAAGACAAGTGGAGTGGGCCCCATACCATACTTGAGGAAAAGGGAGAGGTTACCTACTTGGTGGATATTGGAACTCCCAGTAGCCCCCACAGGGTGCTCCATGTGAACAGGCTCAATCCATATGTGGACAGGGCAGACATGGGCTTACTCATGGTTACTGATGAGGGACAGGAAGAAGAGAGTGACCCACTACCTGACCTCCTCTCACAGAACCCCAATGATGGTTAAGTTGATGGTGTGGTCTTGGCAGGCAGCCTCACTGAACAACAACAGACTGATTGCAGGAAGGTCCTCAATCAGTACAGGCATATGTTCTCACTGACTCCAAGTCAGACTACCTAGTGCACTCATGAAGTGGACACAGGTAACAGTCTGCCTGTTAAAAATAAGATTTACAGGCAGCCTGACCATGTCAGAGACTGTATCAGGACTGAAGTCTAGAAAATGTTGGAACTGGGAGCAATTGAGCCCTCAGATAGCCCTTCGGCTAGAACAGTAGTCTTAGTACCAGAACCTCACATTGAGGGTGGTAAGAGAGAGATGAGGTTCTGTGTTGACTGTAGGGGACTCAATGCAGTCACTAGTACAGAGGCTCATCCAATTCCAAGGGCAGATGAACTAATTGATACTTTGGCCTCAGCAAAGTTCTTAAGTACATTTTGCCTGACAGCTGGTTACTGGCAAATCGGATTAGCTGAGGATGCTAAACCGAAAACAGCATTTTCAACCCCTAGTGGGCTCTACCAATTTGTGGTGATGCCTTTTGGCTTGAAGAATGGATCTGCCACATTTCAAAGGCTGGCGAATAAAGTTCATAGGTCTGGAAGCCTATAGTTCGGCTTAACTAGATGATATTGCTGTCTTTAGCTCCACCTGGGAGGATCACCTGGTCCACCTGAGAAATGTTCTGGAGGCTCTGCAAAAGGCAAGCCTCACTATCAAGGCCACCAAGTGCCAGATAGGGCAGAGTAAGGTTGTATACTTAGGCCACCTTGTGGGTGGAGGACAGGTTTAACCATTGCAGAGCAAGATCCAAACCATCATGGACTTGGTTGCTCCAACCACCCAGACTCGGGTCAGAGCTTTCTTGGGCCTGACTGGGTACTACAGGAGGTTTGTCAAAGGTTATGGTTTCATAGTCACCCCTTTGAATGATGTAACTTCCAAAAGAATGCCTAAGAAAGTTCAGTGGACAGTTAGCTGTCAAAAGGCATTTGATGACCTGAAGCAGGCCCTGTGCACTGCTCCCATTCTGCTAAGTCCTGATTAATCCAAATAATTCATTGTTCAAACAGATGCATCTGAATTGGGGGTAGGGCTGTGTTATCACAATTGAATGAAGTGGGTCAGGCTCATCCAGTGGCTTTCATTAGCAGAAGGTTGACCGCCAGAGAGAAACATTGGTCAGCTATTGAGAGGAAAGCCTTTGCTGTGGTTTGGTCTCTGAAGAAGTTGTGGCCATATCTGTTTGGCACTCACTTCATTGTTCAGACAGACCATAAGCCCCTCTTATGGCTAAAACAGATGAAGGGTGAAACCCCCAAACTCTTGAGGTGGTCCATTTCCCTACAGGGTATGGACTATACAGTGGAACAGACCTGGGAGTTACCCATTCCAATGCAGATGGACTCTCCAGATATTTCCACTTAGAACATGAAGACTCAACTGGTCAAGGTTAGTTTAATGTGCTTGCGTTTGGGGGGGTGGGGTTGTAACTGGTGTGGCAGGTAGGATTCCACCCTTCCAAAAAGACATATGTGGATCATCGGTCTACCCGGTACTAGCTTTCTCAACCTGGGCAGCACTAAATGGACACTGCCAGCCAGACACGATTCTGCTCTCCTGCTGCTGAGCCAAGGTCGAGCAGAGGAAGGCATGACAATAGGAATCCTTTCACAGGGAGGTGTGACCACCTCCCAGACAGGGTTTAGTGTATTGGGGCTGGGTGGGTGCACTCAGAGTGCCAGAAAGTCTGCACTTGGGGGACACATTTGATTTCCCTGTGCATAGGCCAGCTCAAACCATTTCTGGGAGCCATTGGCTCCTGCTCTGGCGTGAAACTGGACAAAGGACATGGGTGTAGCTAACCCTCTGTCCTGCCCCTCCCCTAGGTGGGTCCGCAGAATCTTTCCAACCCCTTCCCATGGGTATAAAGTGGGTTACCTGACTGCAGGACTTTAGACAAGATTCTGCTAAGAAGAAACCAAGTACTTCGACTACCTGCATGACACTGGATGACTGAATAATCTCCCTTGGAGTAAAGGAGTTACTCCCCTGCAAAAGCAGGCACCTAGACACATCTGACCGGTGTGCTTCTCTCGAGCACCTCAGGACTCTGAAGAATTCAGCAACACAGGAAGTGGGTTCCCGAAGGTCCGAGGTCGATCTGCCCTCTCAGCGATTCTGAGACCAGTATCCTTAGTGGGGACCGTGCAAACCGAACCCCTGTGCACCGCGTACTTTTGCAATTGCATATGCATCTTGATGATTCCCGAGCTTGTGCATTGGACTCCGTGTAGTCCTGACCCAAGCAGTATTTGCACCGAAGATTTCCAGCCTCCACTCTGAGTGTCCTGTGGGCTGGTACTTTGCAAACTTGCTTGAGGACTCCTCGCGATCCCTGGTCCGTTGGCCTGTGGGTCCTGGCAAGGGTCACCTTGTTTGTTCTTGGGCTTACCTGGTTGCTCCAGACGTGCCCGGACTCTCCAGTTCTTGGTAGTCTGGACCTTGCTGGTCCACACTATAACCTGTTTCCTCTGACCGGGTGGGTTGCAATTGGCAAGGCTTGTTGGTGCTCCAGCTGGACATCGACCCCTCAGTACTCGACATCCTTCGTGGGACAGCTCTTCTCCGGATCCTGGTCATCCTCGACATCTCCTGGTCCCCATTGCTGCAGAGTCAAGCAACCCTTCACTCCTGAAGCACTCGACATCGGCGAGCTTTTGACTACTGAGCCTCTGGTCACCTGAAGTGACCCAAACTCTGTCCCCTCTGCTTTTAGGTTCTTCTCACCTCGAATCCAGGCTTGGATTCCATCGGACATTCTTCACCCTCCTGGCAGCAGTACTTCTTTGCAACGCTCCATTGAAAACGACAAAGGTTTCCGACACCACTTGACCCCTATGCATCCGGCTCCTCTGGGATAGGTAACACGGGTACTTCGGTACTCACTGGTGGGTTGGCCTTAGAACCTCCTATGTTCCAAAGGGTTTGCTCAAAGACCTCTTAGAAGTGTCCTTAATTTTGCAACCGTGACTTTCCCATAGAGTTGTATGGAGCACGCGCCAGTGTTTCCTCACTGCACCCATCCTCCGTGGGTCCCAGTGATTCTACATGCTCTAGGCACTGTGTCTAGTCAAGTCGTTGTGCTTATACCATTCTTTTAGTATATGGTTCGGTCTCCCCCTGGAGCCCGCTGTGTATTTTGCTATTTACAAATGTTCTATTGATTTGGAATTGTGTACTTTCTGCCCTAGTCTTGTATAGCGACTAGTAGAGAGTTATATTAATAAATACATATTTTATATAAACAATGTGTGGTTCTCCTTTCATTTAGGAGGGGATATTCTGGTAAAACAATCTGCTTTACATTCCTTCAAGATTAAGCCTGAAGGCTGCTCTCCATAGCTACCACTAGGATAGCTTTCAATAATGTTATCTTTGAACTCATACATCATATGGGTCGTGTGGACTGGTACAGGGTGCCCACTTTAATTAGTGAACAGCATATACCAGGCCACCTTCTCACGCTCCGCACCAGAGAAACAGAAAGACTAGTGGCGTAAGCAAAACTGCTGCATGTGTTGCGAGGTGCAATGGCTATGTGTTTCACCCTTGGGACCTGTGCTTATGGAGGCTGCTTTTTTTTGTTTATGGCACTTTAGTCCCTGCTCCGTAAAGGACAGGGTTCCTGAGTCAGGTGGCACTACGCTGTGATCGCACTAGCCCTCAACTGCTTCGTGCCGATAGTGCAGCCATGAAAGAGCAAATAATGCCGCTCTGCACAATGACATGTGGTCATTCGCTAGGAAAGCAGGAAGACTTGTAGGACAACTGAGTCTACCTATAATGTGTGTTGTAGCTAGTCTGTCATCATTTGGACATACAGTGCCGATGGGTGCTTTTGTGTACTACACTGAGTGTGCTGTGTGAGACCCGAATTAAGACTCAGAAGGCAGCAAGCTGTGACTCAAACTGCAGGCAGCAGCTCACAAGGACAATGCAATCACAGAGGGAGCACACAATGCCTGTCTTTGCATAATTGGCAGATGCTGAATAAAGGTAAATACCTGTGCAGCTGGGCTAAAGGGTAAGGGCGCTTATTGAATCTAACCAGATTAAATAGGAGGAAGTTTTCTTTACCTCTTCTATCTCTCAGGCAGAGGCAATCTGGCTGGACAGCTTGAGCCATTAAAAAAAACAAAAAAAAACCTGCACATTAAAACTATAGACAGTCTGTGACTGTCCCAAAAGCTTAAGTGGAAGGGGCCTCTTGAATGGTTGGGGCCCTGGGCCAGAGCCCACTTTGCCCATGCCTTCAAACGTCTCTGGGTGTGTATGCTTGCTGTAGTGCCAATATAAAATATGGCTTATTTTGAGTGGGTCCCTGGAGTTGGTAGAGGTCACAAGATGTGGCTAGGCATAACCATGGCGCTTTGGATGTCTGCGAGAAATTTGGCTTACTGTGATCCGCTGAGTGTTGAGTTGTCCTTCGGGAGAAAATCAACACCAGGCAACACAGGCTTTACAACTACAGACAAACAGATCACACAGCAGCCCACAACATTAAGAAGCATTGACTATAATAAAGGCACCATTGCCCACCTTTTCATAAGCAGCACATGTTTGAAGTTCTTGTATAAGTCATGGTAAACTTTATGTGTCACTCAATGCCTGAAAGGGTTTAGTTTTCAATTATACTGGGTTCTCCCTTGTGTCTGGACAAAGCTAAACATATCTGAAGAGCTCTCATGAGAGCGAAACACGTGTCAGGGGTTGCTTTTACTCATTTCAGGTTGGCTTGGATGGTATTTTACCAATCCAAAACTGTAATACTGTGCCTGGAGTGGTAAAAGGCTTTGGCCATTTTACAGCTCGGCATGGATAGCGCTGTGCTAATCCTATGCTTAGAGACTTTTCTGTAGAAATGGTAAAATACTTTGTCCCTTTCTATCTCGGCGTGGATGGCACTGTGCCAATCCTATGCTTGAAGACTGATAGAAAGGCAGACATTTGAGGTGAGCACATTTAGTGTCGCTGGTGTTGAGGGTGCTCTATACAGGAGCTGCTTTCTACCTAAACTTGAGAACTACCCAGAGTTCTCTGCTTCTTTATTTGCATCATTTATGCCTCACTCTATGCCTGAAAGGGTTTTGTTTTGACTTGTACTGGGCACTCCCTTGTGTCTGGACAAAGCTATATCTCTCTGAAGAGCTGGAAAGCGTTTTGTTATGATATATATATGAAACTGTTTATTTGGTTAGTCTGGTAGAAAGGAATCATATATATCACAATAAAAATTTGTTCCGATTTGGATGGCTCGTGTTACGTGTGTGTTACTGCGTCAGAGTTGACTGAACTTACATGAACTACTCTTTTAAAGTCCTCTCAATCTGCTCTCTCCACAATGAACACTGGAAGGGTGCGAGGACAGCCTACGGTTCCTAGGAAGGGTTTGGAAGAGTAACGAGGCAATGGAGACTTCACTCAGGTGGGGAAACACTGGTTGTTTATTCAATAACAAAAGGTTTTCACAGCTAACATTATCTCAGTACTTCATGGGTATGGAATTTTTTTGTATATATATATATATTATATATATATATATATATGATGTAATGTACATCTAATTGTAATAGAATCTAATGTGTTGAAACGTATTTTGGGGAAAAGTACCCATCAAACCCTCATATGCCTAGAAAGGGGCAAGTGGCTGTTGCTAGTTAGATTGAAGATTTTAAATATTATTCCTTAACCCCTTGTGTGCCCCGCCCTTTCCCCGCCCTGTGCCGGGCGTTGAATTAGCGGGCGGAGTTCATGACGAGATAGTCTCGTCATGGGCACAGCGCAACCGCGCTCCATGACGAGACTATCTTGTCATGGGCACTGAAGGGGTTAAACAATTCAAGTAAAAGAACAGTAGTCTCATAGGAATATTTTAGAAGGAATTGATAATTAATAAAAAGAATGAGTATGAAGCTTCTCTGGAAAAGATTAAAACTGAATATGCACCTAACTCGGGTGAGAAAGTATGGATTTAACAAACAAGGCACTGGAATTGTTTCGGGAGTAAATAATACCACTGTTACAAGGAAGATGTGTGGACTGTGCAACAAAACAAAAATATATGAGCCGTGATTGAATAGTTACATAGAATTAAGACAATATTGCCTAATCTACTTCCTTAGGCCAGACTTTAGTCAAAAAAATATTTTGTTTTCAATATGCAAAAGAATATTCAAGATACAGATCCAGCCAAACAGATGTTAGTAGATTACACTGTCATCTTTGTAGACTGAATTCAGGAACCTTTGCACGTGTTTTGTGCAATTGCCCCGTCCTGAAAAGAAAGAGGTGTTTTTATTTAAAAACTAAAATAATTTTAAAAAAATGTAAAAAAGTAATTTAAAATCAATAACACTCACACAAATAAGGATGTTTTGTGGTTTCATTAGGTTCAACTAATGAAGTTTGTTTTATAGAAAAAACTTGATGTTTTTATAGTGTTTGTATAAGAGGACTCGCAAGATCTTTTGGTCTAGTTTTGTTTTTGTCTGCCCAGTGGTAATTATTGCAGACTGCTAAGTAACATTCAGCTTGATTTGATTAATTTGATAGAAAGGAATAGCAATTTATTTATCCTGATCACAATATAAAATATCAGTGATTTTGATGATCTGTTTGAAGGATCTCGTTATTGTTTGATTATGAATGAATGAATGAATGAATCTGAGTTTTATATAGCGCATAGTTACCCTGGGGCATCCCAGCGCTTGTCCAGGATGACAACCGTATAGAGCAAACCGGTTCAGCAGAGTCAGACGGGGAAAAGGTGAGTTTTAAGAAGTTTACAGAACCGCAAGATACATGTCTCAGAGCGCAAACTCAAAGGAAGTCCGTTCCACAGCATGGCAATATTGACCGAAAATCTTCGCCCTCCAGTCCGGGCCCTTTTCACCCTGGGGACCTGGAGCAGAAGTTTTTGTTCGGAACGCCTATTAGCCTTGTAAGGCACAGCTAAATTCCCCAGGATCGGGGGTCCCTTCCCCTGAAGAATTTTATGCGCGGTGCAAAGAGCCTTGAATTTAACCCTTTCCCGTACCGGAAGCCAATGCAAGGCCCTCAATGCCGGCTTGGCTGACTGCATCCTTGATGTATTCATAAGCAGCCTAGCAGCGGCATTTTGAACCTGCTGAAGTTTATTCAGCGTAGCTTCAGGGGCACCTAAAAAAATAGAATTGCTGTAATCTAATCTAGATACAATAAGCCCCTGAATATTTGAATTTGTAAAGCACGACTCTACCCAACGGGCATCTTGGCACTGGTGAACCATCAAAGGGACGAGGAATCAAGCATTTTTGGGAATGAGCTTTCTGTCCATGCATTTATCCATTTCCAGGGGTAGAGTCAAGTTTTCAGGCCCCTCCTGACGCTCAGCAAGTTTGTGTTGGTTCCAAGGGAGAGAGGACGTTTATTCCAGAGACGTGCACATTGTACCTGGAAGGTTCTGCCTCCTACTCTTGCTTTCCTAAAGGAGGGGGTAAAAAAGAGGGCAGTCTGGGAAGACCTTAGAGTTCTAGAGGGTTTATATAGTTCAGTCATTTGCTTAAGGGCTATAGGTCCAGTGCCCTTTACCACCCTGTGGGTGATTCATGGTGCCTTGAACTTGCACCTTTCCTTTACTGGCAGCCAGTGTAGTCTGTGTAATGTTTCTGAGGCGGAGTCCTTTCTCCCTTTATTTAGCGCTAGTTTAGCTGCCGACACCTGGATCCTCTGGAGTTGTTTGAGGAGGTATTCAGGACTACCTAGTAACAAGGAGTTGAAGTAGTCCAATCTACTTCGGATTGACGCCAGGATCACCAGTTTTCTAGAAGGTTGGGGGGAGTACAGGGGCTACTTTCTTTAAAGTTCTGAGAAGTCCATGACAGGTTGCTACTGTGTTGCTGATGTGGGCTTCCATTGAGAGCTTATTATCAATTTGGATTCCTAGGTTGCGTACTGGTTTTTGTGTATTTAGGTCTGGGTTAGTTGCCCAAGGCCAGAAGTGTGTAGGGAGTTGCTGGTGTACCTTTGATGGTGAGAAGCATAGACGTTCGGTCTTCTCTCCATTGAATTTTAGTGTGTAATCGTTCATTCAGCCATTGGGTTGTCTTTTTTCAACAGAGATGGAGATTATTCAATTGGTTAGGGTCAAATTTGTTCAGGGATATTGTTAGTTGGGTATCATCTGCATAGTTTATGAACGTTATCCCACAGGATTTTATCTGAGTTATCAGATGTCTTAGGTGTAGGTTAAACAGTATAGGGCTCAAGGCGGAGCCCTGGAGGACTCCATGTTTAATATCTCTATATTTTGATGTAAATGGTCTCAAACCAGTTGAACCTTACATCGCTCACCCCTATTTACTTCAGGTGTGCAAGTAGGATTTGATGATTGACCGTGTCAAACGCGGCGGATAGATCCAATAGGATCGAGACCTACTGTTTTACCATTGTCTACTTGTTTTCCTATTTTGTTGGTGGCTAGAGTTAATGCAGTCTCTGTTCCATGTGCAGGCCTAAAGCCCATTTGTTCTGGTTATAGCAGATTATTCTCTTCGAGGTAGTCCGCTAACATCTTGCTAAGATATTTTTCGGATATTTTAACTGGAAAAGTGAGCTTTGAAATTGGGTGATAATTGCTTAGTTCTTGGACATCGCCCAAGGTTTTTTCAGGAGAGGGGTCACCAAGGCCTTTTTCAAGGCTGTTGGAACTTTTTCTGTGGAGAGAGATTGATTACAGATTTGGCATAGAGTGGGGAGGAGTTTGTTTGCACTCTCTTTCCATAGCCTAGTTGGTATGGGGCCTAAGAGGGAGCCTTAAGGGATTGATGCAACAAGGGTGTTGAATCAATCAATCAATCAATCATGTGTTTGTTAAGCGCGACGACTTACCCGTAAGGGTGTCAAGGCGCTGGAGAGGAGGGGAGGTGCAGGTTCCAGTCCATCAAGGAGGAGGTCTATCGAAGAGCCAAATTTTGAGGTTTCTAGTGAAGATGGGGAGTGATGTTGTCAGTTTGAAGTGGAGCGGTGGGGTGTTTCAGGCTCTGGCCACGAGGAAGGAGAAGGAGTGGCCTCCCGATCTGGTTTTTCTGCCGCAGGGGACCACGGCGTAGGAGAGTTGGGCTGATCGTAGGGCCTTTTGGGGTGTGTGGAATTCGAGTCAGCTGTTCAGGTATGCTGGTCCGGTGTTGGAGGGATTTGTGTGCGTGGGTGAGAATCTTGAAGATGATTCTGGCCTCGATGGGGAGCCAGTGGAGTGTGCGCAGGTGATGGGAGATATGGCAGTGTCTTGGCAGGTTGAGGACCAGTCTTGCGGCGGCGTTCTGGATGTTTTGTAGCTTGCGGGTGAGGTTTTTGTTTATTCCGGCGTAGAGTGCATTGCCGTAGTCAAGGCTGCTGCTGATGAGGGCATGAGTGACGGTCCTTCTGTGCTTGAGGGGGATCCATTTGAAGGTCTTACGGCGGAGGGTGTGGAAGCAGGAGGATGCGACAGAGTTGATCTGGCAGTCCATTTTGAGGTCGGAATCCAGGATGATTACAAGGTTGCGTGCGTGGTCCGTGGGGGTGGGTGGGCTTCCGAGGACGGGGGGCCACCAGGTGTTATTCCAGGTGTCGGGGTGTGGGCCCATGATGAGTACTTCGGTTTTGTCAGTGTTGAGTTGTAGGTAGCTGCTTTTCATCCATTTGCTGACAGCTTCCATTCCTTCTTGAAAGTTGTGTTTGGCTGTGTTGGGTTCGCTGGATAGGGAGAGGCATCTTATCGGTAGGCCGATAAGGAATATTTGCAAGTTAAGGCATTTGTGCCAGGCCCTCCAAGCCCACTCAGGATGCAGTCACAGGGAGTGAAACCTTTACCTCAGACAAGCTGGATATGCAACGTCACATGGAAAGGAAAAACCTCTGCACTCTGTCATGTGACTAAATCAAAAGTGCTTGGCTGACCAATTCAGGTGACCCCAATGGCACCAGCTGGTAGCGTGGGCCACCACTGCCAAGTCAGACACCAGGAAACTGCACTGTGGGAGCTAAAGTGACAGCCTACCAGAGTGAGAGGGGACTCCGTATGGGCAGCAACTAGTACACAATGGAAAAGAGAAAGATGCAGCAAAACAATCTTGCTGGTCTGCAGTTATTCATAAGGGAAACTTAAATCCAAATATACAAGAGAACAACTGTAGCAATATATATTGTCAACCCACCGTCCAAACCTGGGTCCCTCCTTGAAAAACGAACTGGAGCAGACAATGGGAAAAAACACAATGGGGAGCGGAGTGATGGAGAGGGAGTAGGTAAGTACATACACAGGGTTTCAAACCTAAACAGTGAAACCCAGAACTGATTTGGTGCATTTTGAACTTTAAAGCTAGGCAAAGGCTGTCACACAAGTAAACAGCTGCATGAAGTCACATGGTGCCATTTTACAGGCTTTCATCCCTTTCCGTCCACAAACCATTTAGCTTTAATTTTGTAGCCTCAAACTAACCGTGTATTTTGAGAAAGAAACCCCACATTTAATCCTACAACAGGCCTGCAGTAACTACGGGCAACACCCCCTTACTATATGCACCAGAATGTGTGTGCGTTTCACTTCTTGTAGCGTATAATCACTCAGTGAGTGTGGGTCACATGTCCTGGAGAAGCCTCACTCATTGCGGTTGAGATTTACTTCTTGAAGTAGTCTCTTTCTTTATTGGTAAGCCTCACTCAGGGACCAGGACTTGGCCTCATCATTATCAGTGCATCCAAATAGAACCAGAAATGCACAGGACCACATGAGACCAGAAGCTGCTAGCCCAGTTCATAGCCCAAAAGCGGGCAGTCACCGCCAAAAAGCCAACAGTGAAGCAGCAACAGAGAGGGTGCAAAAGATACAGTGGCTGCAGTAGTTAGGAAAGAGTGGTGGAAAGCAGAGAGTCGTACCATGAAAAAACAAAAAAGACCGCCAGTACAACATGGCGGCTGAAGTAGGCAGGATGTAGTACAGATGGTGAGGGGTAACAGGGAACAGAGTAGGAGAGGCTCGGGCACCAGGGACTTAAGGCACAAGAAAAAACAATCCTTGCAGAGGCCAAAGTGTGCAGCAAGAAATCCAACCAAGATACGCAGGGGTTCAGGGAGGTGGGGCTCCAATGCAAAAAAAAAAAAGAGAAAAAAAAAAACCCACAAAAACAACATGTGACCACCATACAACAATTAACTCATCAGGGTCAAATAAAGCATGATAGCAAAAGGTGAGAAGGGAAATGGACTACGGCAAGAGCAGAGGGACACGCTGCGGTGGTGAAACAGAACCCTGGAGTGCACCAGGGAAGATGTAGAAGGGGGTAAGGAGCTGCTTGCCAAGGCCAACACGTTCGTGCACTCTGCTGCACTGGGCTTATCCCCGATCTAGAAAATAGAACAACATTTTTTACATTTCATGATAATCGATTTGTGACCACCCTGAAGAAGGCACTTGACGTGCAGACAACGGCGCACAACTCATATCAAACACTCATGAATAATACCACAGAAAAGGCATTTTCTTTGTTTGAAAGATATTATTAACAGTTTAAAATCACACAAAAAAGGCACTTTGATCTGTTTCAAAGTTAGGATTAGCTCTCTGTGTGTGCCCTTGGGCCTCAGATATACTGTACATTACAAGCTAAAAACTACAGGTCCGGTTGGCAGCCCTTTTCCAATGAAACACGTATTACCAAACAAAACGTAGGCAAAAAATAGATTTATCCACGAATACAGAACTACAACACTGTTTTTGAAGCTTAAACATTCAATAGGTGAGATACAGCATCGGTTTATGAACAGGAAGGACATCTGTCTAGGGCGCTCACGTAGGCAAAGATTCCCTGGTCAGAAAAGGCAGCAGGGGTAAGAGGTCTTGAAATAATTAATGACTTTGACTTAATTCCCTGTAAATACTGTACAAAAGTGAGTAAACTGGTTGGGCAAGAAGTGCCTGTGACTCCCCCAACTAGTAAATTACATAGTTTGTCTGATTTTTAAAAATCATGCTTAAAGAACATTGTTTTCATCAAAAGATATTAAAGCTGATCTAAGAAAAAACCCTAATATCACACAACCCCATTTCTCTTTTAAAGCCCTCCCCTTCTGGTGTTTCTATTTTGTCTCTTTACAAAAAACACATATTTCACAGTTGTAAGATCTGGGGATTCACTTCAAGATATGGGCCCAAAAGAGCTGGGTTTTCAAAGCAGCAATATTATCGAAAGAACAAATTGGGAAAAAAATACCTTACATAGTATAGTGTTCAGTTGGCAACGTTTAAATCTGAAAATTAGAATTTTGAATATACATGATCATAAATGCTGTCGGAGCCTTAGCTTGACAGAATTGGTCAAATGTATCACCTTAAATTCGGTAAAAAAAAGTCTCTGGTAAGGCAACATTATTTATACTGCTGTAATACATTTGTACAAAACATGATATTTCTATTAAGGTGCTGATATTTCAAAGTAACCATTCTTATACAAACTGCATGGCTGAGTACGTGTGCCGCTAGAATAATATACAAATATTTCTTGAGAAATCAAAGAACACCGAGAAGTGGAAGCAAACACAATTACAGGCCATTTCTTTACAGTTCTTTTCTAGTCCCTGTAAGTCTTGCAACAATGATGGTGGAAGTGTGGCACTGGGCCAGTGCATTTGACAAATAACTGGGGGTACACGATGTCAAAGGTGGAGCGGGCAGCAAACTTGACACCGGTGATGGAAAAAGAGCCCCTCTGGCTGATTGGCAAAAGGACACAAAACAAAACAAAGCCCCCCCCCCCAAACAATTGAGCCAAAGAGAAAGCAAACATGGATTTGAAGTGTTGATGTCTCTTTTCCCCCTGATATTAATGATACTGCAGACTTCAGCAAACACAAGTAGATGCATAGATGCAGTATACACTGTTTACCATCATAAAAACCATAATGCTTGGAATCTCATGTAAAAACTGCACAAGAGGAAATGAAAAGAATGGCATAAAAAAATATTCCAGAAAAATAAATGCAGGGACAGCAGAAATCTGGAGGAGAGCAGAAATAATTGAATCTGCTCCATGAGAACTGCAACGCTGATGAGTAAATGACTTTTTAAAAGATGCCAAATTTAGGGCCACATCCTGCCTCGAAAATGCAATATTGATTAGATTAGATAGGAATTCCTCACAATAAATCCTCCGATCCCTTCCCTCTACCTAAAAGCTTTGGGAAATCTGTGGCCAAGATGAATATGAATTGAATCTTCTCCTTAGACTGTTCAGCATAAAACATTCATCTAACAGGAGCGTGGTACTTATAGGGACAAGATTGACAAATCACAGAGCACCAGAGCCTCAACAACAGAGCTTTGATTGGCTGCATCATAAGGCCACAGAGAAAGAAGCAGCAACAAAGATGTACAGGTCTCACCACAGGCTCTGTTATCATTTAAAGATCTCTGTAGTGTGAGGCATTTAGTAAAGAAAGGCCTTTGGAGAATGACAGGTAAATAGATATGTATACATTATAGAACAAATGTTGACTTGGTGATTTATAGTTAATGCGAGTCAAAATAGAATACACCTGGAGAAACTAACAACATTTTCCACAGTTTTACCTGCCCAAATGTAATGAAAACAGCCATTAACACCCGCCTAAAATGTGTGTTCAAAATACTAAGACCCCAGTAGTAGGTGGAGCATTTGGCTAGAAGAATTAATGAAGGACAACCCAAAAGGCGAGGAATGTTTTCCAATTTCAAATACTTCAGAATGAAGTTAAAAAAATGTTATTGTCTGTACTCCTCTGCTTTGACTCTATCTGGTACGGCCTAACCTTAAGCATTAGACGAGAAGCACAGGACAATAACTGAAAAGCCGCATTTGTAGAAACCTCTGTGGACCCCACACAGCGGCGTGAACTGGATGCAGGGAAGCTGAAAAGTCAAGTGTTTTCACTCTATGATAAGGCACTTACCATAGAGTTTAGTCTTTGGATAGACTACCCAGAAATACAAGTAATACGGTTTTTCCACATAATTAATACATTTTCAAAGTTCAGCCAGGATACGGCTGAATGTTCAAGGCACAAAGAGGTAAAGTGATCTATTCTAATTCACTCAGTGAGGCAAATTGGGAAATTGGAACTCAAACCTTGGGCCTAGAAATATATGGTACAGCCACAACTTGCAGCAAAATACTGCATACATTGCTGTAAATCCGGGGTCAAGGTAAGAGGAGTCCCAAGTCCAGTACATATTCCCTGGATCCATTAACAAGACATAATATTTAGCACAAACCTAAGGAACATTGGCTAAATACGAGGTGTGTCAAATCAAAGTGAATATAGCAACAAAATGACACTTGCTGTTTTTTAAAAACAAATAAATGGCATGTGTACTGGGCAGATTAGATTTGGCATGTGTCGCAAGGGTGAGGAATTCAGACGAGAACTGGGCCTGGGCAGCTCACACTAGGGACCGACAAATAAATCATAAAATTAAAATGCAACCAATGTTTGCTTAAGTTGACATTAAGATTTGGTACATTATATTCCTATTCAAAGCTATGTGCATGGATTCCCAAAAATGTACTTCAACACACAAACCATATATTTCAATATACACTTCAATGATTCAACCCATAACATCATAGCTAAATTTGCATCTCAGTATTTCAATTCTTCAATCTTTAAAGTAAGATTTCTCAAGTATGGATTTACATTCTCACATTTTGGTTTAAATGCCGTATTTATATCTGCAATTCTATTGGGTTGTGATTCCCAAATATCAGTAAACAATTCTGTATTTGAATTTAAAATTGTCATATTTCAATTAGAAATTTAGGAGACGGATTCAAAATCTTAAATTAATTAATCCCTTAAGAGAGTGAGCTAAATCCAAAGATGTATGAAGGATTTAAATAGGACTCTTCACTCTCAACTCACTGTCAAATGTAGACTAATTTAGGGAAATAAAAGAGGAACGGCTGAATATTGGAAAAAATATTTCAGGACAGCAGAGAGGAACTAAAGAGCAGTATGGAAGATTATTTTTCAACAAGATTTTCTGTACAGTTGCTTTGAAATTATGTAGAAAGAAAAAGATGTGATATGTGGAAAAACAAACTTTATAATGTTCACAAGACAGGAAAAATGTGAAGTGGGTGTGGGTAGCACTTTTCTCCAAAAGAGAAAAAATAAAAAGCTCATCAAGTTCATAACATATTTGAAGTTGTCTGAACTGCCAATGCTAAAGCAATTTTTATAATTATTCAATTGTTTTTCAGGTCTTCAGATGACTACAGCAAAGTGCTGAAGTAGAAACAAGAATGCTTACAAACCTGCACCAGCCATTGAAATTAGACAATTCTCACCACACCTTTCCTATCCTTGAAGTGGTTTGGAAGCATAGTCTGAGCAATGGTGCTAAATCTATTTTTGCCCATTTGTGCATGGCCCAATCCATTTATTTCTTCATATACGACTGGACATTACATCAGTAGTGTCCCTCTTCACCCAAGAAACCCGAAAAATAAATACTTTATAGATAATTGTCCTAGTTTCTTTTTCAAGGTTTCTTGTGGTCTTTACAATTACGCTAAAATCCTTTGGAATTCGTGTGCATTGGAGTCGGTGACTCCTACCCAGAGTTTAACTTGGAAAAAGGCCACCTTTCATCTTGTCTGTCGAAAACAACTCTTCTGTCACTCTTTCAAATTTCTTCTTTGTTTCTTCCTTATAAAAATAAACCTTTGTTTGAGGAGAAATACAAAATTACCAACTTCCCATCAACGTTGTTAATACCCTTGAATGTTTGCCATGTTTTTGCTTACGCTAAAAATATAAATGTATAAATGTACATATCTATGCATACATATATCTATATACCTAGGTGTGTGCCCAGTTAAAAATCACATACTCTCTCAGTAAAACTAATGATCTACCCTCCCCTCCCCCACAAACAAACGCACAAACTCCACGTCCAATATCTCCATCTCTGCCAGTGGGAGGACCAGTTTGCTTCCTAAGTTCTGGATTTACACTTATTTTTAACCAACTGTAAAAATGGAAGAGTCTCAGAGTGAGTCGCGGCCTCTGTCTCAAGGCAAGAAGTGAATATGGAGATCCATGCGAATACTGTCCTCGAGCCCAGGGTTGGAAGCGAGAGGCATCCATTCAACTTAGAGGCCGAATACTTTGGGAGATCAGTGTGCATTTGTTTTTGAACAAGAGTCAACAATAAGTAACATTCAATTAGTTTTGGTGCTGTCTGTACACCCCTCCTCTCGCAAATGGTCACACAGCAACGGCCCCCGAGGTGGCATGTGCGCTCTCTCTCTCTGGAGCAGATACACGACAATGCAAGAGCCTCATTCGGAAGGCTGTGGAGGTCTCATGGTAGTAATGAAGCAGAACCATTGTTGGACACCTTGAGCACCACAATCCAATCTTCCTTCTAGATGTTATACAACAGACCTGTCCCAAGGCTTTAGACTGAGAGTTCTAAGGAAGATACACCCAATGACTTCCTGCTGGATGTTTAAGGTGTCAAGTACAGACACACCCAAAGCTCACACTCCGCGAGCCCAGGAGCAGATAAAACGTTGTCTTTCAGGGGAGTGCTGTGGGAGTTAGTCTCTGTCCGTGAACAAACACTCTGAGTTCTTAAGCCAGTCTTACTCTGGAAGTCTGGATCAGACACACAGCAAAACAGCATACACATCTAAATGTTTTTCCTAGAAATCTTCACGGAGATGGAGCTAAATGTTCCAGCTCAGACGCACTTAAAAGTCTCATTCAGGGAGTTCTAGCACAGACCCGGTCAATGGTCTCATTCAGGGAGTTCTAGCACAGACCCAGTCAATGGTCTCATTCAGGGAGTTCTAGCACAGACCCAGTCAATGGTCTCATTCAGGGAGTTCTAGCACAGACCCAGTCAATGGTCTCATTCAGGGAGTTCTAGCACAGACCCAGTCAATGGTCTCATTCAGGGAGTTCTAGCACAGACCCAGTCAATGGTCTCATTCAGGGAGTTCTAGCACAGACCCGGTCAATGGTCTCATTCAGGGAGTTCTGGCACAGACCCAGTCAATGGTCTCATTCAGGGAGTTCTAGCACAGACCCAGTCAATGGTCTCATTCAGGGAGTTCTAGCACAGACCCGGTCAATGGTCTCATTCAGGGAGTTCTAGCACAGACCCAGTCAATGGTCTCATTCAGGGAGTTCTAGCACAGACCCAGTCAATGGTCTCATTCAGGGAGTTCTAGCACAGACCCAGTCAATGGTCTCATTCAGGGAGTTCTAGCACAGACCCAGTCAATGGTCTCATTCAGGGAGTTCTAGCACAGACCCGGTTAATGGTCTCATTCAGGGAGTTCTAGCACAGACCCGGTCAATGGTCTCATTCAGGGAGTTCTAGCACAGACCCAGTCAACGGTCTCATTCAGACCCGGTCAATGGTCTCATTCAGGGAGTTCTAGCACAGACCCAGTCAATGGTCTCATTCCATGACTTGTAGAGCAAAAACACTTTAAAGTATCATGCTGGGAGTCCTAGAGTAGACACATGAAACTACTTGGTTTAGAAAGCCCCAGAACAGACGCAATGAATGGTCTCATTTTGGGAATTCTACAGCAGACACTCTAATAAGTCTCATTCTGGGAGGCTTTCCAAAAAATGTCCCAAGATCCCACTGCCCAAAGGTCTCTAGTTCACTACAGCTTTGTGCTTTTCCCTGCAATGCTGGGACAGTCAGTTAGAAAAGAACATAAGGCAGTGCATCCCTTATGCTACTTACTACACCCAATCAAGGACACATGAAAGCATCCTGCAGGGTTAAGACAATGCTGAAAAGAAGGCCAAAAGCATGTGCAGACAACAGAACCAATATGTCCTATCTGCCTGCCCAAAAACATGCCTACGGCATAACAAAGGCTATTGACATATGAAGCAGGCCACAAAAATGTAATGTACAACTCAAGCAAAAATAATCTTCCAATTTCCTCGAGAACTGCCAGACTGCGGACTGTGAAAAAGAAAGGCACTCTGATGCACTCAGAAGATAAGCCTATAGTAAACTTGAATTCACGTGTGTATTTTGCTGCTTGTATAGCACATAAACACTTAGGTAAATATTAGTCAGACTGCTGCCCCTGAATAATGAGTAGAGTTGAATCCAAGTAGTGTTTTGAAAGGGTGCCTCACGCCTTTTCATCATCCCATTGGTTGTGGGGCAGTGAAGATGCAGCAGTGATTAAGGCTTATAATTGATAGGAATGGTGGTGCTGGAAATTGGGATATTTAGTGAATTGTGTCTACTTGTGCTACTCAGGATGTAATAGGCCAAGAGCTCTCCGTTTTCTGGTTCGTATAGGCAATTACTGGGTCACTGACAGCCCACATGTTAAACAAGCATTAGCAATACCAAGCAGTCTGATGTTGGCTGCCAACCGTTTGGTTTTGTCAACACTTGTTTAGTTCTGGCATAACTTAAATAAAACTTTCTTTTAAAGGACCTGCTGGGCTGTTACCAATATTACAAATGTGTGGCTTCACAAAGCACACTTGCAACAGCAGTCCCTGGTAAACAAGGGAGCTCGTTTGTGTGGATGTGGTCTTTGTGAAAGACGACAATGCCATCACTCACAGTGGAGTTAGCAACAAATCTGAAGTCTTGTTGGTAGGAAATCCTTCCATTCCTTGGGACTCTCAGCTGTGGCCCTCATCTTTGGGCACCCCTGCTAGCCCAGTGCTGGTCGTAAAAAACTTAGGAATGTGGCTTGACAAACTTTCTATGAGCCACCAAATCAATATGGTTGCTGCCACCTGTTTTAGCATTCTAAAATGGCTCAGAAAGATTGCACAGACTATATCAGTGCAGGCCTTGGTGATTTCCAGACTGGACTATGCCAATGTGCTGTACCTGGGGACAGGAAAAACGTTCCAAACACGCCTCCAGACTGTCCAAGATGCTGCCGCCCAGCTTCTGCTTAACTCTCCGAAATTCACCTCTGCAGCCACTATGCTTTGGACGCTTCACTGGTAAGCCGTTGAGCGTCGGGTACATTTTAACGCACTAGGTTATATGCACAAAAGCCTGGCAAACTAAGGACCTTCCTACCTTCGAGCATTGGTTTCTCTGTACACTCCCGCTCACTCGTTGCGATCGAGTGATACCAAGATGGCTTTAATTCCCAGAATTAGGAAACCACGCCAAGGGGGCTGGGCCTTTCTCGGTCCGAAACTTTGGAATGCCCTCCCTCCAAGATTAAGGGTGTGCCAGTAAATCTTTTAAAACATGGCTTTTTCAGTGGTCTGAACCCCTTTAGATATGATTATCCTCAAAGGCTGGCAGGTTTGTAATCTTTCAGTGTAGCGCTGGAAAACCTTTTTAGGTAGCCATGCGCTTTACAGGTCTTTATATAATTTTAGCAAAATCAAAAGGTCTTGGCTAATGCCAGACTTAATAAATAGGCTATATCCACTGTAAAGAAATACCAGAATTGGGCACATTTATTTAGCAAAATGTGACTTGAGGGATTAGGAACAAGCTACACTAGGACTGAGCTGAAATAAGGGGTCAGCATGTATCCCAAAATCATTTGAGAAGCACTTTCTGCAGCCCTTTTTTTCCGAGAGTCAGGGATTTCTCATCCGGCGTAAGTGTTCGCCTCAGAAAGACAAAACATTACCATATCCTGAATTGCTGCACTACTTGTGAGGTGAAATAGGAAACCGAGAAGAAATACAACAGCAGTGCCAACTACAAGTTGTGTAGGATCAACAACTGACCTCAGGAATCGCCACTCACTGCAGTGGGTGCCCAACAGTAGGAGCATGGCGACTCACGGAATGGGGCACACCGACTCGATCTTAGGAGCATGGCACCCATGATGAAACAGTGGAATTAATGGAGCCGGCAGCCTTCGAGCGCGCCCTCACCTGCACGGCACCAATAAAGAAAACATACGATTATCCACTCAAAGGAGGGGAAGCCGGTCGTCAGTCGCACAGAGGACATGATCGACTGGGGGGACCTTCTATTTACTGTTGGGGAAGCCTAAACTCATCAACAAAGTTAACAGTGTAGCTCCTTAAATTATGCTAAATTACAAACTTGAACACACCTTTCGGACACCAAAAATCATAAACGCACAGTTCTTTGAATAAGACACCACCACCCCCCAACCTAGAGACAGATCAAGAAAATGGTACTCCAAAATTTCTTCACAAAATTACTCGGACTGGTCAGCGATAAACACCTTGAAACCGCATGGAAGGTAAGCTGGACAGCTAACAACTGCATGAGAACAAACTAATTGCAGACCGTGTGCTATTATGCAATGCTAATAACATAACACATATTCCAGCTAGAATTCACTTTGTGTGAGGAGCAATGCACCTTCGAGGATAGGCTCATGATGCCGTGAAGTATGGTCCCTTTCTCCCACTGTCACCATGACTCAGAGTTAAGGAGCCCATGATGTCCTACAAAGGTCCGTCTAATTAATGTCTGCAAGACAGAATTCAGTAAATGAGTTATCTAGACTGCATTTTTTTCATTCAGTCTCTGCATCAGGAGAAACAGCAGACCCAGGAAGACCCCTCCCTTGTAAGATACCAAGTGAAGATTTCCCATTCCATCATGGCTGCCGCACAGACAGTGCTTGAAAATTTGGTCTACAAAGTTGTTGGATAAAATAAGTGAAAAGCATACAGTCTAGGACTGAGAAAGGTACCGACTGGCCACAACATCGAACAAATCACAAAATTGTCTCATTAGTTAGTTGGAATGCACACGCTGGTGAGTGGAGATTTTGTTTATCACCAAATAATGACCAATCACTTGCCAAAACAAACTCCACAAACTGGAAAATCAAAGAGACATGCCACAGCCAAGGAAGAGGTTGTAAGACTTGATGATAACAGGCATTTGACCACCTACTGACCTCTGGAGACAGCAGACATTGTACAATCCTGCCTGATGAATCTGAAGAGAAAACACACTCACAACAGCACTTCATGAATCTAAGGCACAGGTAATCTCTCATTTCTGCAACCACTCTGCAGTGTCTGCACATGCTTCTAGTTGGGTGGTGGACAAGGGGCACAGTAATTCACAGTTGTGTGGAGAACCCTGGACCAAATGAAGTCTTCTCTGCATCTGCAGAACAGATTACAGATCTGGCAACAAATAGCGAGGAGCGACTCTTTCCATAAAATCCTGCAATGTTCGTACACTGTGGTTTAGGGTCCACCTCTAATGGCTTAGAGGCAAAGGCAGGCTCAAATGAAAGGACATTTGTTTAAACAGGGTTAGAGCAAAATGGGTATCTCCTTCCAGACAACTGACCACAGGGGCTGCACTGGGACCACCTGATCATTTTAGAGGCCACCAAATAAGTCACTATATAGTAAAGAATTTTTGGCTCGTTCTCATGTGGTGCAGTCTATTTTTCCCAACACAAATGGATGAGTAGTCCGTAATCAATAAGCAACGTGTGACTATATGCGTTACAGTATTGTTCAACAGAACTGTACACTGCTTGAGCAGATGATGGCCCCAAGAGCTCCTGGTACTGAGTGGCAGGAATCGCATTCAAGATGGCTACTAAACAGGCTGCTCATCCTCAGGGGAAGGGCAGGCTGGAGGACACAGATGTGTTCCCCTTCTGTCTCAAGTGCCTGCCAGAGCGCTGCTTGCAGAACCATTGACCGGCCGACAGGCAGGCCAGCCACACCACCACCATCTGCGGTTAGATAGGAAAGAGCAACAGGCAGCACAATAAAGCCCTGCATTATATACAATATTCTAAAATCCTAAAGGTGCTTAGAACAGTTCAAATCCTAGGTGTGCGATGACATCCTAGGGCTCCTTGGCATATACCGACTCCAAGTGCAGCCCTCGCGTCCGCTAATGTCCTTTGCGAATCACTTCTTGGGTCATGGTGTACCACCCCACAGGATACAGACAGCACTCTACCTACCATTCAAGGCCTTAATTTCACTTAAGAAATCTAAAGCAAAACAAGAAAAATACTGTTATGTGAACCCCTTCCCCCACCAGCCCTCTAATATTGCCCTCCCCGTACCCAGCCTTCCCTTCCCTCCCCCAAATAGAGGGTTCTTAGAACCCATTGGTTCATCATTCGTTGTGAAAATACCTTCCCTTCCACATACTGCAGAAAAGAATCAGTCTACCAACCCGCCCCTCCCCAGTCTGACTCTCCACATTTACAAATAGGATTTAAAAAATATAAGCTAAAAAGATTTAGTTCCATATCTCATCTTTCAAGTGTTAAGAGTTGAGTTGCTGAGCCTTCTTTACTGTGCCCCGGTCCTCTGAAGGTGTAGAGGGTGATCCATCAGGTATTCGTTGTGGACATCCTCCTCCCGCTCATTGCCAGCACTGGAGTCCCCCAACAGCACCCCAAGTTCAATCTTCTCAAGTCAATTTGCGGAAATATGCTGGTGTGATGGGAACTCTAAGTAGGCTGGGAAACAGGAAGTCTGTTATAGCAGGAGGGCGCAGAGAAGAGAACACGGGGGATACCCACTCCGCGGCCAACTCTTCAAGCAAGGCCCCACCTGTACCCAACCCTGGCGGGGTCACTAGCTGCTGGTCCTCTGCTGCTTTAGTATTGCGTATACGTCGTCTACTTGGCTTAGTCTCTCGAAAAAAGGAAGAAGGTCCAGGAGCTCCGTGTCGGACATGTCGTCGAACCAGGAGGCCACAGGCACCTATGGAACAGAGAAAGAGGCCATTAGAAGTCAGAGAAAAGTTCAATTAGACAACACAAATCGTGGGCACACAAAGCACGGAAATGGACCCCTGAGAAACAGAAGAACTGAGTGCCACCATGTTTCACAAAATCTCCAGCAAAAAATTCCACATATAATGAATGCCATTTGTGCAACAATTGAACCGAGGACAGACATTACCATTTACAACAAGCACATATGTCCGAGCTAACGACCACTACCGCTGCCATTTCAACCCAACCAAGCTGTCGGAGTAGAATTTTTGTTGGTGAATGAATACCCCGAGCATAAGGAGGCCATGTAAATGGCAGGTGTCAAAATGAGACATGGGAAACCCAAGGAAACCTAGGAACCAAGCGTAGTATTCGAGCTACAAGAAACAAGGGTCCCTAAGCAAGCATGAGGGGAATAATACTCTGAGTGCACAATAATAATGCACAGGAAGAATACGAACAAACAATAGTTTATTATAATTTTTTTTATTGGGCGCACCAAAACAGGTATTACACAAACAAAACAGGCCAAAGAACATGTGTGTGACGACATTCATATGGGTGAGAATTTTCTAGTCTAGATCACTCTGACCCGCATGAATACGCAAAACTGCTCCTTAGGTGCAGTAGTGTTTTCTTTAACAATAAGTGTGACCTGTTGATTCTGTTTTAGTTCTTGATGTCACACACTTGTTCTTTTGCCTGTTTGTGTAAATTCTGTTTTCGTGTGCCCCATAGGGGTACATACCCCTAAAGAACCCAATTTCTAATAAACTATTTTTTGATCGTATTCTTCCTGTGCATTATTATTGTATTGTATTTGCATTTATATAGCGCTTACTACCCCTGACTAGGCATCTAAGAGCTTTTTCTGCAAGTAGCATGCTACTCCGGAACCCATAAAGGATTAGTGTTGAATTAGTATAATGAAATATGAAAGTAATCTGAGTGGTGGATATTAGTCAGTTATTTGAATTGAGAAGGATAGCGGACGTATATAAAGAGGGAAAAAGGTTTACATTTATATAGCGCTTGTTACCCCTGATGGGGTGTTGAAGCACTTTTTGGGCGAGTACCTTGCTACTCTACTCCGGAACCCATAAAGGATTAGGGGTGAATTAGTATAGAGAAATATGAAAGTAATTGGAGTGGTGGATATTAGTCAGTTATTTGGATACAGAAAGATAGCGGAGGGGTAGAAGAGGGAAAAAGGTGTGCATTTATATAGCGCTCGTTACCCCTGATGGGGTGTTGAAGCACTTTTTTGGTGAGTACCACGCTACTCTGGACCCCATAGGATT
The DNA here is from genome assembly GCF_964204655.1 of Triturus cristatus. Classification (NCBI taxonomy): domain Eukaryota; kingdom Metazoa; phylum Chordata; class Amphibia; order Caudata; family Salamandridae; genus Triturus; species Triturus cristatus. Next base: position 1,166,736,482 of record NC_140584.1, on the reverse strand, counting down.
AGGGGTGAATTAGTATAGTGAAATATGAAAGTAATTTGAATGGTGGATTTTAGTCAGTTATTTGGATTGAGAAGGATAGCGGACGGATATAAGAGGGAAAAAGGTTTGCATTTATATAGCGCTTGTTGCACCTGATGGGGTGTTGAAGCGCTTTTTTGGGGGGCGAGTAGCACGCTATTCCGGAACCCATAAAGGAATAGTGTTAAAGTAGTATAGTGAAATATGAAAGTAATTTGAGTGGTGGATATGGTAGTCAGTTATTTTGATTGAGTAGGGTATCGGAGGGATAGAAGAGGAGAAAAGGCTTGCGTTTATATAGCGCTCGTTACCCATGATGGGGTGTTGAAGTACTTTTATGGCGAGTAGCACACTACTCTGGGATCCATTGAGGATTAGCGGTGAATTAGTGTAGTGAAATATGAAATTTGAGAAGTGGACATGTTAGTCTGTTATTTTGATTGAAAGGATAATGGAGGGATAGAAGAGTGAAGGATTTGGATTTTGTGTGTGTTTTGGAGGTCATAGCAGTAGGAGGAAAGAGTAGGAGATAGAGGTTTGAGATGAGTCAGAGTTGAGGCAGAGGATATATTGAGAGAGGTATAGGCTGAGAAATAGGGTACTGCATTGTATGCTTTTTTAGGAGAAAAGTTATAAATATACAGATCCAAGTACATGGAAGGTATATAGATGCATAAAGTAGGTATGTATATATAGATTAAAGATGCATTAGATTTCAAGTGTTGTACCTAAATAAATATATATATATATATTTTTTAAACATGTATTCTACATGTTTATACAAAGCAATACCCATGTATAGGTACATATCTATATTACAAATAAAAGCTTATATATAGTCATATGCTGTATATTTCTGTTTGCGTATGGTGCTTATATAGGGAAGAGAATTCTTGAGTAGTTTTCTGAAGATGTGGTGGTTTTCCATGGATCTTATGTTGGTGGGTAAAGAGTTCAATAGTTTGGCTGCTTGAACAGAGAAGGATGTGCCGCCCATGTTTTTTTCCTTGTAGCTTGGGATTTTGAGGCGAGGTGCCACTCTAGAGCGGAGGTTCCTTTGTTGAATGTGTTTGGCGATATTGTTCCTGATGAAGAGCGGTCCCATTCCATGTATCACTATGTGGGTGATGCAAAGCAGCTGGAAAGAGGATCTTCTGGCAACCGGTAACCAATGCAGGGCTTTCAAGGCAGGGGATATGTGGTCTTGCGGTTTGATATGCAAGAGTAGTATGGTAGCTGAGTTCTGAATCCGTTAGTCTTTTCATGGTGGCTAAAGGTGAGTTGTGGTAGAGGCTATTGGCATTATTGAGTCTGAACAGAAACAGGGAGATGGTAGCTTGGACCTTGTGTGAAAATCGCGAATGGGGAAAGTTTTGTCGCAGAGTTTTTATAGTAGCAAAGCTTGATCTTGCTAGTTTGTCCACTTGGGTATTCATCGATCACTTGGAGTCCATGGTCATTCCGAGGTTTCTGACTTCCTTTGATACCTCAGGCGGTGATCCCAGTTCATCAGGCTAGGTGGCAAGCGGGTCATAATGTTTTCAATCTCCACACGTGAATATTTCCGTTTTGAAAGCATTCAATTTGAGATGGCTCCAAGTCATCCACTGATCCACGGATCTGAGACAACTGAAAATTGGCGTGTTTTCAATTTCTTTGAGGCATTCCAGTTGAAGGAGTATTTGCGTGTCATTTGCATAGTTCTAGCACGTGAGGTGAAATTGATTGATCAGTAGCAGTAATTACTTCATGTAGATGTTGAAAAGCATTGGCGAGATGAGAGCCTTGAGGGACCCCTGCTTTTGGATGACATTAGTTCTGTTTTGAAGGTAGGACGTGATCCAGTCTAGAGCACTCCCCTCTATGCCAGCTTCGTAGAGTCTTTGTATCAGTGTCATGGTCAACCGTGCCAAAGGCAGCTAAGAGGTCCATAAGGAGTAGTGCAGCAACCCCATTGCGGTAAACTGTGTTCTTCAGGTCATCCCAGATGGCAAGGAGGGCAGATTTTGTGCCTCTTCCTGGATGGAATCCCGTTTGGAAGTCTGAAAGTATGGCTTTATCTTCAATGAATTGTGACATCTGGGCGTACGCTACTGTTTATCAGTTTGACCAGGAAAGGTCCATTTGTAACGTGTCTGTAGTTGTCAGGGTTCAGCGGGTCCTGGTTTGTTTTCTTCAGTAATGGGTTTGTGTATGACTGATTTCTTCTGGAAATATTCCGGTAGATAAGGAGTTGTTGATGATTTTCCTTACTGGAATGGCGTCAGAGATTGTTAGAAGAATTGTCTTGAAAGTTTGTGGTGGACACGGGTCAGAAGGGTTGCCGGCAGGCCTGCTTGCTTTGACCAGGTCCATAAATTCATTGTGTGAAATGTGTTGAAAAGAAAGGAGAGGCTGGGTTAAGAGTATTTGTGGACTGTTGTTTTGTTAAAGGCTTAGTGCTGGTGCTTTGTCTCTGTTTTAAGTAGGAGTACAACGTGTCTGCTTTGTCTGTAATGATTTTCCAGTTTGTCTGTGAAATCTTGAGTAACGGGATGAGTTAACTCTAGGCAATTTACTTTCATAGAGCATTTTATAGAATTCTTTATTTGCACACTTAGCATTTGAATTTTGTCTGAATAGTACCTTTTCTTTGCTTTTTTGATAGGAGACTTGCATAATCTGTTACATTTCTGTAGGCGAAGGTTGTCTTGTTTAGCTTTTGTTTTGATCCAGGTACGTTGCAGTTTTCTAATTTGTTGCTTTACGTCTTTTATCTCTGTATTTCTCCAAGGTGCTTGTTTTCTTTTGTTCTGTTGTGTGGTTTTGAGTGGCATCAGAATATCAAAAGCTTCCTCTAGCCACTCTCATAGTTTAACAGTAAGTATTGTTACCAGATCTGTACTGGATGTTAGTTGTGTGTCCAAGTGTTCCAAATTGATTTTGCTCCACAGTCAATAGGTGGATGCATGTAAAGTGTTTTTAGGTGACTCGCTTAGTGTTGTTTTATGTTGGTAAGCAAGCAAGTGGTGGTCTGAGCATGTGACTGGAGTTCTAGTTTGAAAGGTAATTAGTTCGGTATTAGCAAAAATGATGTCTAGGATGTGTCCAGTGATGTGTGTGGGCGATCTGATGCAGGTTCAGTGGGTCTAGGCCAGTGATTATTGTTTTTGAATGGGGCATATTGGGTTTGTCAAACCAAATGTTGATGTCACCCAGAGCGCTTAGATTGGAGTGTATTGTTATCAGGTTTGAAACTGTGTCTAGAAGTGTGTCTGGGAATGTCGCCTTGCTAGGTGGAGGTCTGTAAAGGAGAATGAAGTTACAGAATGAAGAGTTTGTCAACTTTAGTGATATGTAATGTTTGCCTGAACACAATAGCTAGGCTACCTCCTTTTTTGCCTATACGATTTTGGGTGATCGTTTGATAGCCTAGAGGAACGGCTTCATGCAGGACTGGAACCATATCTCAACCATTGTTATTGTTATTGTTATTTGGATATTTGTAAAGCGCAACTTTCGCTCCGGAAGGAGCATCTTGGTGCTGAGCATGCGTATTAGGGATATGTGGTGAAAAGATCTAGATAGCTGCCAACACATAGGTATCAGATTGCTGATAGACCCAGGTCTTCAGTTGTTTCCTAAAAGGGCACTCAGACCCAATCAGTCTAAGATTTACGGGTAGATTATTCCAAGCCCTTGCTGCTAGGACTGTGAACGTTTTTCCGCCCCTAGTTTTATATTTATGCCTCGGGATCTTAGCAAGATTGGCCCCTGAGGATCGCAGACATCGTACAGGATCATAATGAATAAAACGATTAACAAGGTATTTAGGACCTGTATTTTTCAAAGATTTGAAAACTGTGAGTAACAGTTTAAAAAGGATTCTCTTATGCAGTGGCAGCCAGTGCAGAGAATTTAATGCAGTTGAGGCTGAAGATTTCCTAGGAAGTTTTAACACTAACCGTGCCGCCGCGTGCTGTACACTTTGTAACTTCTTCAAAGTGGACTTTTTCACTCCTGCCATCAACCCATTGCAATAATCGAGTCTGGAGAGTATCAGTGCGACCACGACCGATTTCCTGGAGGCAATGGGGAGGAAGTCGAAAAATTTCTTTAGAGATTTAATAAGACCGAAGCAGCAGCCAGCCGTGATCCTAACATGATCATCAAAAGATAAGGTAGCATCAAATTGCACGCCCAGATTGCGCGCAGAAGACACAGCACTGGGAGGAGCCTCAGAGTCTTTGGGCCACCAATCCCTCGGGCAGAAAAGTAGATCCTGGCCTAATGGTATGATTTCAGTTTTCTCACTGTTGCACTTCAAGTGGTTTTTGTTTAACCACTGAAATACCTCAGTGAGACATTTCTGAAAACGCAATTCTGTATCCGTGCGGTTTTTGTCAATGGAGACGACCAATTGAGTGTCGTCAGCATATGACGTAACGAGGATCCCGTGTGACTATCACAGCGAGGAGGGGTGCCATATAGATGTTGAAAAGAAGTGGGCTTAATATGGATCCCTGCGGTACACCAGATGTAATGGTTTTTTCGCTGGATAGGTAGTGACCCAAAGATACAGATTGGGACCTATTGGACAAGAAGGATGTAACCCATGCCAGAGCCGTATCTGTCACGCCAATCTCTCGCAGCCTGTCATTCAAGATGACATGAGAGATAGTGTCAAAAGCTGCTGTTAGATCGAGCAGGATGAGGACGGCCTGCTTTCCCTCATCCTGCAGGAACTTGATGGAGTCAGAGAGTTCTATCAGGGCCGTTTCGGTGGAGTGGCCAGGGCGAAACCCAGATTGCTGGGGATGCAAGATGTTATGGTTCTCCACATATGTTTTTAGCTCCAGATGCACCATCCGTTCAGTGATCTTTCCTAGAACAGGCAGGAGTGAGATGGGGCGCATGTTCGTCAGATCTGTTGGCGATTTGTTCTGCTTTTTCATGAGGGGTTTTACGATAGCCTTTTTCCATTCATTAGGCACAATCCCCAATGCTAAGGATGCATTTATGATGGCATTGATGGTCGGATTAACTACCTCAACTAGATGATGTAATATGCAGGGGGGACAGGAGTCGGTAGGTGCTCCGGACTTACAAGCCAAAATCGCCTTGCGGGTCTGTTGGAGGGAGACCGGTTGGAAAGTTCCAAGAGAATGGCTATTTTCGGCTACATGCTTTTGGGGGCCTAGAGTAGGAGAAGTCAAAGGAGGCGGGAAATCCTTTTGGATGTTTACAATCTTTTTCTCAAAGAAATCCGCAATTTGGTTGCACAGACTTTCGGAGGGCGGAATTTCGGGCTGGAGGGCTTTGGGGTGGGTGAAGGATTTAACTATAGAGAAAACAGTTTTTTGTTTCTGATGGGCATCGTTGATAGCTTTAGTGTAATACTCCTTTTTGGCAGCCTTTATGCTAGAGAGGTATAATTTCCTCTGCTGAACACCTCATCATATGTTTTCCTCCACTTCCTTTCTCTAAATTCTACAAAGTAAATGGCTCTCAGTTAAGGCCTGAGTGTACCATGGGGCACTTAACTTCCTTTTAGGACAGTTCCCGCGGTCGCCTTTAGGGTCGGAGTTTTCTAAAATAATCCGATCCATCCAGACGTGAAAGTTACGAGAATCGGTCGTTACGTCTCCTCTCAGTTCAGGGGCCTGAGCCAATAACTGGGTATCCAGCTGGATACGATCAATCACTTTTCTCCAATTTACCGAGGGGGATGATTGAGGGTGCTTTGTTATTAGTGGAGCTAGAACTTGTTTCTTGATGACAAAGGGAATGAAACTGTGGTCAGTCCAAATTTGCGGAATGGGGGAAGACGTAGTCAAGGTAATTAAGTTGGAACAGATACCATCAAGAGTGTGGCCGGCTAGGTGGGTGGGTGTAGTCACTAATTGAGCCAGTCCAAAAATATTCAGAGTATGATGGAAGCAAGTAACATTAGGGTCTGTGCCTGATTCCAGATGTAAATTCATATCTCCTAATAGAGTAAAGTGTGGGTAGCGTAGCATAAGTGACCCGAGCACTTCATCTAGGGAGTCTAGAAAGGGAGTGGCATTGCCTGGAGGGCGATAAATTAGGCCTCCCGAAAAGGAGGTAGAGGCATTAAGTCTGATCGAAAAGCCAATGCTCTCACTTCCTTTGAGAGGACCCAAATCAAATGTATGACACAAAAATGACCCTTTGACAATAATTGCAACCCCCCCTCCTCGCCCGATTTGTCTGTCCTGCCTAAAGATGGTAAAATTCGGAGGAAGGGCAATAGCCAAATCAGGATTGGATGAATCGTTGAGCCATGTTTCTGTTATGAAAAGGGCGTCAAGACTATGACACATTATTAAATCGTGTATGTCTTGGCTGTGGCCACACAACGAACGGGCATTGATAAGACCTCCTTTGAAGTTATTGCCTCCGTACATTGAGGGAACGGGATCTTTTTGGCATCTCTAAGGGCATCTCGGGAGGAGTCCATTTACAGTGTGAACATGAGAAGGGACCCCGGAGATAATCAGTGGGTGGGCAACCCTTACACAGTGCACCCATCTTGGGGCGTAATGCTAATAGGGCCTTGTTGTCATACCTGATGGTCAGTGGTTGTTGCCCGGCATGTCCCGCAGCCGGCACAGTCCTGGCGCGGACGGGCGCAGACGGGCTTGGCTTTGGTGCGGCTTCGGCGCGCATCCGGCGCGCCCGCTGCGCCAGCCCGCTGCGCCGTCTGGCCGGTCTGAACCATGATTCAGTTATGAATAGTATGTCTGGTTTTGCGTCAATGAGAAGGTCATATATGTGATGTTTGCTTTTAGAGAGCGATCAAGCATTTATTAGTAGACAGTTTAGAGAATGTGTTTTGGTGACCGTGAGACTTTGTTTTGTAGAAGTGATCAGTATTGTGTGGGTTTGAAGCACGTCTGTTTTTAGTGCTGGTGTCAGCTGTATGAATATAGGAATTGTGTAGCTGTTCTGTAATGTCCTCGTCCAGCAGCTAAGAAGGTATTTTGATGCGTCTGCCTGAGTAGGTGGTGGAGACGGGGTTTGAGAGTGAATTGGGGTGCTGTGTTGTTTTTGTGGTGTAACCTTGTTATGCAGTAGCCATGGAGAAGCAAGTTGTGATGTGTGGCACGTTGCTTATATTGTATGTGTAGATGTATGAGTTAGGGGTGGTGGTGCAGCATGTGGGTCATGTAGTAAGGTTCTAAATTGTCCAATGGATGAGAGGCGGTTAGATGGGAGTTGCTGTGTTGCTGTATGTGTGTTAGGTGTGGTGAAAGAGAGAAAGCTTGGCATTGTAGTTTGTTCATTTGTGCGGTTTGAAAGGTGGGTGTATGATTTAAGTTTATGAATAAGTATTATGAGGTGTTGCACTTGAGAGATTTTGTTGTGCTGGTGCAAGTTATAGGTTTTGTTTTTGAGGAGTAGTGAAAAGAGGTGCTGATGTATTTGTTTTAGGAGATAGAGTTGTTTGTATAGTATCGTTTGTGAGAGGAAGTTGTAAGGTAAAGGAGGTGTTGATGTGTTTGTGAGTAGAGCGTATGTTGTGTGTTGGTAGGGGATGAAGTAGAGTTAAGAGGGTTTGTCTTAGACTGGATTGCTGCAAGAGTTAAAATGTGTGCTGCTGTGGAGTGTAAGTGTTGTGTTATTGTGGTAGAAAGAAGAGGAGGGTGTTGGTTGGACAAATGATAGGCAGAGGATAGGTTTGTTAGTGATAAAAGGGGGTCTGTTAGGAGTAATTAGAGTGGGGAGTGTTTGTCTGGATGGGTTGTATTCAAGTATGGTATAGATTTTGGTTTTGTTAGTGATGAGTGGATAGGTTAGTATAGGATAGAGTTGTGTACTGTTTGTAGGTGATGGTGCAAACGTGTGGTAGCTGGGATGGAAGGGTATATAGGTGTGGTTTGTGTGGTTTTGCAGTGTATGCTGGTACATTGAATTGTGCATAGGGTTGGTTTGTAGTAAATGTGTGGAGTACATTTGGTGTGAGTGCGTTACTCTAGTCATGGATGGGGTGGGGTGTGGTGTGTGCTGATGTATGGGAAAACGGGCAGCTTTTCTGGCCCTAGTCCCGACCAGTCTCAAACAAGCAAATGCCCTTAGCCTCGACGTCCATGCTAAGACACCCTAAACCCTGGCTTTTTATAGCCCTAGTAATCAGGTGACCCCTTCAGCCAATGGAAACCCTAGGCCTAACCCTAACCAATCACATTAGCCCTAAACTCTAGAACCAATAGGAGACCAAGACCTTACAGCCAATCATAGCTCTAGTCCAAGCACTCCATCAGGCACAAAACCCTAATACCTATGTCCAATAGAAAGCCTAACTCTAGCCCTAGTTCCAGTAACCAATCACACAGGAAACCCTAATCCCTACTTCCAATAGAAAGACCAACTCTGGTTGCCGGACTAGGCTTGGGACTAGGACTACTCATACAAGAAACACTAATCCCTACTTCCAATATAAAGCCTAACCCAAGCCCAAGTTCCAACCCTACATTAATTGAATCACTGACCCAGGAACCAATCAGAACCCTCAAATACCCAACCAATGAGAACAATAACCCTTATCCAATAGAAACACCAGATACAACCACCAATCAGTGCAGACGTGTACCATCCAATAGCAGACTATATAAGGTCCCAGCGACCTCAGACAAGATTTGCTGGCCAGGGAATTGGAAGCTGCTCCTCTATTCAGAGTCTCCAAGGAGACAGACAGGCTCAATCCACACTTTAGACTTCTGCAGGTAAGGGCCTAACAAACTTTGTCCTCTAATAATACTGTTTGTATAAGAACTTTACTTGCTAGCCAAAAAACGTGCGCACAATCCCTACAAAACGCAGCTTAATCAGCTCACAGCAGATTACTGCTGTCTTAGAGCACCCTCTGTTCACTCAGAGTATTATTCCCCTTATTCTCGCATATAAATGCCAGGAGCACACTACAAAAAAACAAGCAAAAGCTTTTAATTAAAAAACACAATTTTATCAATGATTGAGAGTAAAAAAGAAAAAGTGAGCAAAAGTTGGATTTGTTACTCCGAGTGAGTCATTTAATGCATTGCATTACCGCTCCCATCAGTTTGGAGAAGGGTGGGAGTACTGCAAAGTGTGAACCTTCACACCAAAAGTCTAGACAGAACAAGCATTTGCAATGCCATCGGTCTCACATTTGTTAAAGTTAGAGCTGTTGGCATTGAAAATAACAAAGCTTTTTACTTTTGTTTTTTTATTTGCAGTGGAGTTATTTATATTTGCATAGCACTATTTCAAACAGTATAGAAAAACAAAAAGGTAAAAACACTCATTTTCAACGGCAACAGCTCTAACTTTAACAAATGTGAGATCTATTGCATTGGAAATGCAATCGGTCTTGCATGTGTTAGAGTTATTGGCATTATAAATGATAACGTTTTTTTTTTTTTTAACCTAGCCATGTTGCAGGGTGCAGGACCATATGTGGCCAAAAGAGGTCCCTTGGGCCCTCTTTTGGTCACATATAGTCCTGCACCCTGCAGAACTACAGGGTGCAGTACCATATGTGGCCAAAAGGGGTCCAATGGGCCTACATATGGTACTGCACCATGCAGAAGATATGGTAAATCCACCCTACCGATAATGCATTGCATGCAAGACAGTACGGCAAGTACATTCAAATAGCTATGCCCATAAGTAAAATTAGTAGCTTTGAAATGCGACAAAATAATTATTACATTAATTCCAGATTAGGTTGTACTCTGTGTGGAGCGGATAAAAGGACATTTTTAGACAGTCTCATATAAACGTGAGATATTCTCGTGAGTGAAGTAACCACTGCCAGCCTAGCTTAGGATCAAGTGTGTGTCCTGCCTGAAGCCTTTTAAGAAAATAGTGCCTTGAGGCTGTAATTAAAACTTAGGGAGTAACAACACATGTAACAGAGGGTGTCCTCATGGGAGGTTACAAGAAGAGACCAGGCGGTACTAATGAGGGACTACTAAACCTATTGACCAATGAAGAGAACATGAGTCAATTAAAAAGATGGGCGGAGCTTTATGCACATATCCTGAATACAGTAGGTCTTGAAGAGACAGCTCAATCGCTGCCTAGACGAGACCTAACAATGGATAGTAGAAGTAAGATGTGGTGACATTGTTGTGGAATATAGGAAACTAGAAAAAGTATGACTGCCTGCAAAAAATGGAAAGGTTATCTGTAGGAGTGCCCTGCGACAAGTCATTCATTATGGACAGCTGCAAAATATTCATGGATTAGCACGACTAATAAAACCGCGGATTTAATACTGAAGGTGATGCATTTTCTATACATCAGTTTTGTTTTTTAAACTTTATTTTCACCAAAAACATCTTACAAAAGAAGTTCTGATACACATACGTACATTGTCCTTGAGCATCAATTTACATGACAGATCGAGATAGTGTCTAAAACCACAAGTTAACATAGTCCGGTAGTCACCAAATAACCATAAGCATTGGCAAGGATAATTGTCTAGCAGGTAGGGGTTCCTCACGTCAATCCCACTCTTAATAAAGCAACAAAATATACAGCAACATGACGCTGTTAATCCTGGAAACCAGCGTGAAATAACGTATCCAACAGAGTTGCGTACACAATCAAGCCATACAGTCGAGGATGTGTTATCACCCTATCCCCTCAGGAGTTATACCATGTTCTAGGGAGGATTCAGACTCCTGCCCGAGCGTCTCAACATAGGACTCATAGGGCCCCCAGATGTCCTTGGGGCGTGATGAACTGGGCATCAGGCTAGCATAGAGTTCACTGTTCACATTACAATAGGTAAGACTGCGCATCCAACCCTGAACGGTAGTGGAAGTCTTCCGCCCCCAATGAATAGCTACTTCTCTTTTGGCCAGCAATAAGCTAAGTGAGGCAAACCTCCGAACCTTCTTGGGGAATTGAAATGTACATCCTAACAACGCCACTTCAGGGATGGGAGCTAGGGGAATTTTCAACATCTGGTGTAGCGTGAAGTGAACCTGTTCCCAATAACTGTGCAGGTTAGGGCATGTCCAGGAGAGGTGAGCAAAGTCCGCGTGTGGAGCGGAACATTTGTGGCATGTGTGGGGCCTAGTTGGAGCTATTTTGTGCGATATGGCTGGGGTAAAATATATGCGGCGCAGGAATGTGAAGTGTAATAATTTGTGCCTGCTATTCAGGGAGACGTTTTATGTTGCCGAGCAGCAGTATGCCCATTGGTCATCTGTGATGGTAATTCCCAAGTCTACCTCCCATGCGCTAAGGATTTTGTGGTCTCGGACAGGTTTCAGCAAGATGCATGCCTTCTAAAGTTTGGAGATCAGATGTGAGCTGTACGTGCTATTTATGATCAACGTCAGGGGGAGAGAACGAGGGCGGCTCGAGCGGGAACATCGGGAAAGTGGCACGGAGTGCGGATCATATACGGCCTATCACAAATTTATCCATTACGCTAGCAAGTCATGCATCTTCCGAAGGGGAGAAAATGTGACCGTCTGGGTAAAGGTCACCCATCGTTAAAAGCGAACCGCGTTAGAGTGCGCTGTACCAGCCTTTCCCCCATTATGGGAAGCAATCCTGGGTTAGCTACAGGGAGGGCGGAGGAGTATAGCCTCTTCGTGCCAGTAATCCGGCACAATTTATGCCACGCCCAGCATGTGGTGGAGACGGTTTGTATGTCCTGGGGATCTCTGGGGAAGCCCGTGGGGAGGAGCGTCATTATGCGCTCTGGGAGGACAAGGTCTGCCTCCGGTGTCAGATAGGGAATCCGTGCATCGTGATGGTACCAGGCGAAGGCGTAACTGCATTGTGAAGCTAAATAGTAGACCTGGAAGTCCGGGACACCATAACCTCCTCATATGTATGGCGAAGTCAGTACAGCCCAGCGGACTCGCGCCTGTCCACCACCCCACACCAAGCGGCTAAGGAGAGAATTGAGCGTTGTGAAAAATTGGTGGTGAGTGAGATCGGTATGTTGTTGAAATAATGGAGATATTTGGGGAGGACGTTCATCTGTATTATGGCGACACGTCCGGCCAGCGATAAAGGGAGACGTAGCCATTTCTCTATTTGAGTGGTCAGTGTGTCCACCGCACCTCCGTAATTGAGGCTCAAGATTTGGGCTGTGTCCAGTTGTATGTGTACGCCTAAATATTTCACTGATGCAGTGCACCATTCAAGGGGGAACTCAAGGGCCCAGGGCTGTGTACTTCTTGTCAGTGGGAATATGACAGATTTGTGCAAATTAATGCAGAGTCCAGAAAAACTGCCTAATCTAATAATTTCTCTGATCAATTCGTGTAAATTATCTTTTGGGTGTCTGACAGAGAATTGTATCATCTGCGTAAAGCGAAATCAAGAGGGGGCCAGTATTGAATTGCAGCCCCCTGTGTAAATGTTTCTCCTGAACAATGTTTTTTGTCGGACAAGTGGGTCCATTGCCCAGATAAACAGTAATGGGGAAAGAGGGCAGCCCCGTCTCGTACCCAGTGAAAGCTGAAAGGGGGTGGAGAGTGTGCCATTTAAACGCAAACGGGCAGTGGGCTTGGAATACAAGAAGGCTGTCGTGGCGATAAAGCACATGGGCATGCCCATGCGGCGCATTATTGAGAGGAAAAAAGGCCCTTCCAAGGAGTCAAACACCTTCTCCGTGTCTATTAAGATAGCAGCAGCTGGTGTGCCGGGGTCAATCGAGCACACCAGCTGTGGATGACCGAGAAGAGCGTGCGGAGATTGAGGGAAGTGGAGCGATGGGGTACAAAACCATATTGGGCCGGAGAGATTAGGAACTCCATCAGTTGAGACAGGCGGTTAGATGTGACCTGGGCGATAGGAGCTGCATTGGGTGGGGTCTTTGCCTGGCTTGGGGAGTAAGATTATGACAGCCTCCCATAGAGTGGGGGGCAGAATTTGCTTTTCCAACGCCTCAGCATAGACTTCAATGAGTGTAGGGGCCAATATTTCTCTGTATGTTTTGTAAAACACACCCGTAAATCCGTCTAGCCCAGGTGCCGAGGAGCCCTGGATAGTATCAATGGCTAGGAGTACGTCAGTGACCGAGATGGGTTCAGCCAGGAAATCCTGCATGTGTTTTTCCAAGTATACCAACGCTACTTCGTTGCAATACTTTTCTTGTGCTTCATAATCTTCTCCAAGGGTGGAATTATATAATGTGGAATAGAATTCTAAAAAGCAACTCTGAACAGATGTAGTGGGAGGTGTGAAGTCGGGAGTTTGTAATTCAGTAATGTAGGTCTTGTGATAGGGCGGTCTTAACAATTGAGCCAGGACCCTTCCAGGGCGGTCTCCCTCCCCATAGCGTCGAGCAGTATGGTATTTCCCCAAGAAAAGAATTTCTCTGTCCGCAACCTCCCTGTATTCCTCCAACAGAACTGTCCGCCTGTTCCCAGTCGTGGATGTAGTGTGGTGGGCAGACGCCTCATCCAACATCTTGAGATCGCGCTCAAGTCGTGCAAGTGTGTTGCGGAGGTCTCTGAGTACCCCAGTGTGTTTGGCGATACAGGTGCCCCTAATGACAGCCTTGAAACCCTCCCACAGTACAGCCCACGTGTCCACCGAACCGGTTTTGCTCGAAAAATAGTCTTCAACGGCTTCCTGGATTTCAGCCCTAAATACTTCGTCTTGTATAGCGCGGTTAGGGAACCGCCAGAGCCGCTCAAAACCCTCGGGCGGGGGACCAGTAAGAGCATCTTGACAGGGGAATGGTCCAAATAAGTTATAGGGAGCGTTTCAATCAGGGAACACCAGCCGGATATGTCTGGGGAGAGAAGCCAAAAGTCAATCCGAGTCCATGTGTTATACTGACCCGAATAGTGTGTGTAGTCTGTAGCAGAGGGATTTCGCTTCCGCCATACATCTAAGAGGGTGTACCGGTCACACAGCTCCATGAAAGACCTACATGCCCGTGGTTTAGAATCCTGAGCCGTCGAGGTACTATCTGCAATGGGATCAGGGAGTAGATTGAAGTCTCCGCCCAGTATCAGAGAAAGTGGGTCTAAGCCACTCAATTGCGTCGATATAGTATGAAAGAAGGTAGGATCGTCCGTGTTAGGGGCATATGTGCATACTAATGTAATATCCCTGCCATAGAGCGATCCGGACACCACCAGATAGCGCCCTTTGCTGTCTTGGATAGTTATGTATCAAAATGGCTGTACCCCTAGCGTAATTGCTGTAGTTTGCAAAATATCTATGTGGGCCCCAGATAGCTCTATCTGACTTGGGAAGATGCGTCTCCTGCAGTTAAGCAATGTCCACTTTGTGTCGCAATAAATAGTGGAGGACCGGTCTCCACTTTCGAGCATCATTTAAACCCCTCACATTCCACGAGAGCAGGGTAAGGGACAAAGGACCCTCAACATTACCAAACTTGGCCATCAGGTTGACAATGCAATTCAAACAAAATAGAAAGTCTATCAATGTCGGCAGTTTTGAGCCAGCATGTGTTCGACAAACAAATGAAACCGAAAACCATTACCCACGCACCACCCCCCACCCAGGGCCACATTCCAAAGAATAATGAATGTGAAGTACCAAAGAGTTACATGTGGAGTAAACATTTCAAAAGAATAGTACCCCAAAGTGAGCAGAACCATACACAAAGGATACACCATGGGAGGGCAGCAACGTCCCGGCCAGACTCCAGCATGTTGTAAAATCAATACAAATTAACTAGTGTGTTCCTGCGACCACTCAATTATACCATCTGCAGTAAAAAAAGGTGTCTCAGTCATCCCGTGCCACTGCTGGAAAAGAGTTCTGCACTTGCGTCCAAGCCACTGTGCGGGGGGGGTGGGGGGGAGGAGCTGAATCCAGGTCGGGCCATGGTATTGTTCTTTTGTTTGCAGAGGCGACAAAATTCCTGCGCCTCTGTTGGGTTTTCGAAGATGCGTGTCCAGCCATCCACATCCACTTTAAGTCTGGCAGCATGCCATAGTGGAGCCCAAGATTCCTCAAAGCGGCCTTGACAATTTAGAACCTTGCCAATCTATATCCCCTTTTTCCCCTCGCCAGCCGAAGAATAGTGTCTCTGTCTCGGAAGTTTAGGACACGTGCCACAATGGGTCTGGAGGGGAAGGCCGGGGTTAGGGCGAGGGCATAACTATCTGTGTGCCCTCTCGATCACAAAGCCACTGGTGAAGGCCTCCTTCCCAAACAGGTCTAGCAACATAGTCTCAACGAACCGATCCATTCGCGGGTGGATGACGATTCTGGGACCCCAAAAATACGGACGCT
The DNA here is from genome assembly GCF_964204655.1 of Triturus cristatus. Lineage (NCBI taxonomy): Eukaryota > Metazoa > Chordata > Amphibia > Caudata > Salamandridae > Triturus > Triturus cristatus. The sequence continues at coordinate 1,166,721,233 of NC_140584.1, read as the reverse complement.
GTTTCGACGACTGCGCGCTTCCAAGTCTTCGTTCTTGGCAGCGACCTCCTTCAAAATGCGTTCCACGCGGTCAAGTCGTTTGACGGACTGAGCCGTCCTGTCCTCAATGTCGGTGATGCGCGCCTCCGCCACGTCCAGCCGCCTGTCATGCACTTGGACTTTGGCACCAAGGTTAGCGAGGGATTTGTCTACAGCACAGCTCTTTGCAGCAACTCCGATGAGTTGGTCAGGGCCAGCCGGCGCTAGGCTAGCCAGCAGGACACGCGGTGGGCTATGAGGGAGCCGCCATCTTAGCCGGTCATGGGAGCCGTGACGGGTTGAGATTGAGCAGTGGCGGGCAACAATCTATGGGGACATATAGGGGAAGATCGTGCAGCTCGCCATAGGCCGTGCAGCACCGAGCTCCAGGTGCAGAGAGCATAGAGCAGAATGGGGTGAGCAGGTCGGGCCCAGACCCACAGGTGGCAGCGCAGCACGTCTTACCCCGGTAGCGATCCGGCCGCCTCCTCAGTGCAATAGGCGTGGGGTCTATGAGTGCCCGGGCCGGCTGCCGAAGGACGCACTCCCCTCCTCTCATAATCCTCGCCCCGGGCGCGTGCAGAGCCAAAAGCCGGGACCGCCGATTGCGGAAAGGAGCTCCGGCCGCAAGATCAGCGCACCGGAGGGGGGTGTTGAGGCGCTCTCCAGGGCGGGTGGCAGTTACCGCTGCAGGCGGGGACGGGTCAGGGCAGACGAGGTCCATGCAAGAAGGGACGGGCCTGGGACTTCAAGGCCGCGCCGCAAACCCGCAGCTCTCCGTTTGGTCGCGCCAGGGCGCCCAGCAGTTCTATTTTGCCATCGGAGGGTGCAGCAGCGGGTTAGGCAGCCATGGCGATGCGGCAGGCCGTCGGTGGTGAGGTTAGCCACAGGAACCCGCAGTTTTGCTGGAGGTCCGGACAGAGCTTCAAAGCCGAGCAGCCATCTTGGTCGCCGGCTTGGCCACGCCCCCCTCTATATATTAGTCTTCATTCTGAGGGAACAATTCTTAATGGTTTTCTTTTCAACAGCATTCAAACTTTGTGGTTGTAGTTTTACTGATGAACCCAGCCTAATTAAAGCAAACTGCATTATGAGGTTATTCTTCATGTTCTTGCATAAAAATGCATTTTTAATTTGACAATGAACTGTTCCTCGTGGAAAGCAACAGACCTTATTCAGTAACAAAAGACAAAATAAATACTTTCAAGAGTACTCACGTCAAAAGGCTCTGTAAGTGAGAATATATATTTTATGTACACAAACCACAGTGATGTACACTTTAGACCCAGACTGACAGTGTAGGAACCTCTGTGTAGAAGTAGAGGGCGATATGATCAGGGTGAAACATATGAAAAATGAATGCCTACTCAGACAGTAGGGTGAGTATAACAGCATATGTGAAAAAGTAGGCAAGTACTACTATCCTCTGTTTACATAGCCATTTTTGCTGCATCACTTTCTGTGGGAAGGAGAGAGGTGGAACTTCTGTCCCATGATGGAGCTATACAGATCCTCCTGACCTATGGTGGTGAGAGGCAGATCCTCCTGACCTATGATGGAGAGAGGCAGATCCTCCTGACCTATGATGGAGAGAGGCAGATCCTCCTGTCCTATGATGGAGAGAGGCAGATCCTCCTGTCCTATGATGGAGAGAGGCAGATCCTCCTGTCCTATGATGGAGAGAGGCAGATCCTCCTGTCCTATGATGGAGAGAGGCAGATCCTCCTGACCTAGGATGGAGAGAGGCAGATCCTCCTGACCTAGGATGGAGAGAGGCAGATCCTCCTGACCTAGGATGGAGAGAGGCAGATCCTCCTGACCTAGGATGGAGAGAGGCAGATCCTCCTGACCTAGGATGGAGAGAGGCAGATCCTCCTGACCTAGGATGGAGAGAGGCAGATCCTCCTGACCTAGGATGGAGAGAGGCAGATCCTCCTGACCTAGGATGGAGAGAGGCAGATCCTCCTGACCTAGGATGGAGAGAGGCAGATCCTCCTGACCTAGGATGGAGAGAGGCAGATCCTCCTGACCTAGGATGGAGAGAGGCAGATCCTCCTGACCTAGGATGGAGAGAGGCAACTCTTTCTGTCCTGTGATGTAGAGAGGCAGTCTTAGTGCATGAAGAGGCAATATGACTTCCTATAAGACACGACTATTGGATGAGTTGGAGGAGCCCAGGTTTTGCTATCCATAGGAGATAAAATTTACATATAAGGATTGTAAATGGGAATCCTTTAAATAATCTGGGATACTAATGCTAAAAATCTGGGATGGCCTAGGAAACTAAAGGGCCCCTTGCTGGACAACCTTAGGAATGTAAACGTCGGGTATTAATTCAGTGTCACAACACATAGTAAGACTTCCCCCACCACCAGGCAGAAATGAACACATTTATGGTAATTTCTGCCCTGGGTTTCCAGTACCTAAAAAGAAATCTGGGGGAGGTTGTATCTGAACTGCTTCCACACACCCCGACTCTTGGGCCACATACTCCCCAATGAATTCCAGAAGTTGGCTCCAAGCCAGAGATTGCAGATCGAGTCTTCTCTGGGGATTTACCATTTGCCAAGAGAGTTCTCAATTAGATACAGCAATGGCCGATGACATTAGTACATCCTGGTCTTTGCAGGAAGCTGTTTTTCTGGATATGGGACGATGCCAATCACCCACTGCAACACTGTCCTTGTCTCACCAATTAACCCTCTATGGGTTGCCTTAGTAAATCAACTACAAGCAGATGTCTTACATTTTTCTGTTGCTGGAATTCTTCAGCGTTATGTACTCATCACAACAGTAAACTACTCTATCCTTCCAAGACTCTCACAATAACTAACTAATCATGTATTTTGGTAACTTTTTGAAGAAAAACTCCTGACTTTCATAAAATCCTTTAAAAACACTTTCAGTGGCGTGGATGTCAGTGGCCCCTGGTCAACTTAATTTAAAATGTTATTTCATGTTTTGGTTTGAGCAAATCAATGTTTTTTACTTCACTTTTCAAAATGGTGCTGCAGTCGTTTCGGGTCACCAGTGCTCTGAGCGATACAATTATTCCCCAACATCGAATTCTACTGCACAACAAAACGCTTCTGTTCCCCACACATTCTAGTCACCATGTCTTTAGACTGAGAAAGTGTGCAGCTCTCCCTTTATCAAGCAGCAATGAATATACATCGAACAGATCTTGTGGCTGAGAAAAAGAAGGACCCATAGTGATGCCCATTATAGCTGCACAGAGTGGGGAGCGGAGGAATTTATTGACAGGTGTTTGTCATTTTAGAAGTTTTCCTATGCATCCTCACAACAAAAACTGAAAACAAGCCATCAGTGATGGTTAGTAGACTCAATAGCGACTGGGGCAGTGAAGACCGATACAGAGTACAGACTGTACCACCCTCATACCCACCCAGGAGTCTTGTATAGGACTCATTGGCATTGTCCTTCACTGGGTCTCCTCCCATGTTTCCAAACAACACTGGTTTGTTCACATGGGCACCTCCAGGTCCCAAGAGATCTCCATCCCCTGTGGAGCCCCTCCCAGGGTTCCATACTGCCCCAGATCATCTTCAACCTCTACAAGAAGCGGCCTGGGGCTCTTCTCACAGATAACATGGAGATTCACCGCCAGGCTGATGATAAACAACTCTACCTGAAAGCCTCCTCTGATTCTGGCACCAAACACCTCAAACACTACCTGCACATCATCCAGACCTGGATGTCCAGCACCGACCTGATGCTCAACCACACCGAGACAAAATTCAATTATCTGCCAAGAAAATAAAAGACAGCACAAACCTGGCTTAAGGACATGAAACTTGATGGCTTTGATCACAACTTTCAGTGAATGCAAAGTCACTTGGATTTACCTTGGACACCAACCTCTCCCTTAAAGAAGACATTGCTAAAATCACAAAGACGGCCTGGTACCAGCTTTCTGTTATAAAGGAAATAAAACCGTCTTCCAGAAAGCAAATTCAGAACTGCTAATCACGGCCTGGTACTCTCGCCTCTGGACAGTGGTTATGCCCTACTCCACACCGACACCCCTCAAGGGCATCCTATATGCTGCATCTCTTCCCCTCCAAGGCCTGAAGAAATATGACCACATCACCCCATTTCCTGATGGAACTCCATTAGTTTTTGCACCCCATACCATCTTCAAAACCAGCTGAAACATTTACAAAGCCACGACAACAGGCACCCCTGCTTATTTTGCAGTCAAGCTCACCACGTCTTTTAGTTTTCAGCACACCCACAGCAAGGACATTATCAGACTGCACACTAAAGTGTAAAGACAACAAAAAAGAAGAAAAAAACAAGGCTGCAGGCCTTTTTCTATCTATGCACCAAGAATCTGAAACAACATCCCCCTATTGCCTCCTTCGAAGGGGAACACAAGCAACCCCAGACCTGTTACAGCCTAGTTGGGTGTCATCTGGGAGGTTGTAGTTTCCCTCCTGCAAAGCATACTTTTTTCTACACCGATGCTCCGATACGTACAGCATTATCTGGATGGAAGATATAAGAGGCAGGCGAGTTGTCGATGATGATCAGCTTATTTAAATCTCGCCCCAGCCGGCTCAGGTCCTTAACATAGTTCCCTCGGTGGAAGACGCAGGATTCCCGGAAGAGCCGAGAGCGGAAAGCACCCCACTTGTCCAGCAGGTCGGCCACTGGGTCGGCATACTACACAAACAAAATAGAGAAACAATTGAATGAGGTCTCCAGACTTTGCCTTTTTAGGAGTTAGACATGAAAACAATATGCATCGCAATACTACTTCAAGCAGGTTCTGTCATTTACAACGACACTTATTTCGATTCATGTCTCGCGGAGTACAAATATCTGGAAATAGACAGTTTATGAGTACATATGTATACTGGAAACTAACGCATGTGAGGCTACAACAGCATTTGTTATACCCTAATATGACTGAAGGAGGTTTGTCTCAAAGGCTCTTTTTCCCTCACAGGCTCTTATTGCCTCACATCCTGTCCAAATTACTGACCTTAATGTGCAACTCTCTCCCCTAGCCCCTTACTGGCACAGATAAATTCAACCTTCTCTTAACTCGCACCAACTCCTCTCTAGCTCCTACAGAATCGAATTATTGCAACACTAAATGTTTTTGATTGGCTCACAAATTGTTAAGTGGTATGGACTGGGCAAAACCTGCCTTTCATTTTACAAATAATACAAGCAGCACATGGGTGTGAACTGTTTTTTTGCACAGTGAAGAAAGCATTCACGGAGTGCACAGCATACGAACTACGTAACACTGGATCAAGGAAACAGCAACTCAAATTTATACAAAACGACAGAACCATAACTATTTTTTTTTTTTCTTCAATGGTTAATGTAAATACATCTTTAAAATTTTACTATAGCCTTATAGCCCGCCGTATCAGGCTATACCAGCTATTAAAGGCCCACTCCCTCGTTAAAGGCCCGAGCCGAAGGCGAGGGACTTTAACAAGGGACGCAACTTTAATAGCCCTGCTACGAAGGGCTATAAGACTATTAGAACATTCTTCCCTAGTGGCAGAATTTTCTAACAAATTAAACAAAGGCTTCTCGAAGCGCGAGGTGATTTAAATCCCCTCGAGCTCCGAGAGGCCTTTGTAACACATTGGAATGTTGCTCTGTGGGCCTTTACCAGCCCGTAGAAGCAGGGAGCGCTCCATTGTCTTCAATGGAGCTCCCAACATTCCAATGTTCTAATATGCTTTTAGGTATTGAATATTTAACAAGACTTTGATACAGGTATTAGGACGACAGGATAACATCTCATTTGGTTCTACTTCCAAAGGAGAACCAAAACTGGCTTTGTTTCAGAAGCGGTCAGAAAACAGAAGAGGGCTTGCTCCTCCAAATTTAAGACTGTGCTGCATTTACCTCCTGCCCTTCCGGCAATTAAACACAGAAGGTGGGGCCCTTTTGGACATACAGGAGCCACAACCCCAGAGTCCAATGACAAAGCGTTGTGATGGACTCTGATTGAATCGTGGAAAATGCAAAAATTGAAGTTTCCAGATATACTCATACGCAAGTGAGTTGAATCAAAAACAGACTTAAAAGCACGAAGATATCTTGGAACATAGGATCCAGGCCTAGGGTAACACGAATGGAAATGGAAATTGAAGAGAAAGAAAGAACAGATAGAAACAGGCTCTGAACTTCCTTTATTAAAGTCCCGCTTCATGTGCCTTGAAGGAAGGGAGTGCTTTTGACACTCCGCATTTAAAGAGGTTACATAGTTCAGCGGCTGCAAGCACATCCCTGTGCACATCCAGAGACTCAGGGTAAAAGGAACAGTTTAAGTTATTTTGATGTGTCAGGTTACACCCTGTAAATTCAGATGTCTTTGTTTGTAGGGTTGATACACTAGTGGATAACACAAGGGATGACCTCTATGCGTGAAAGCCTGTTTTTATAAACACTGATTCTACCTCCCCTACACTGCACTATGTACCCAGCTGGCCCTCTCATACATTTTGTTGCCATCAAACGACTGCGTCTCCTCTTCATTTTCCCTGTTGCAATATCCTGGCACATCTCTTCCTGGCCACGTCACTTAGTATCCGGTTCTCAAGATTTCATGCAATACCATCCCACCAGCTCTCCTGCACCAACCTAGACAAGTGGAAGTTATCACACTGCAGATGACTGACTGGTCTACAACTTCTGCATCTGACAGACCCGGCTACAACTGCTGCAGCGGACAGACCCGGCTACAACTTCTGCAACTGACTGGCCTGGCTAGATCTTCTGCAACTGACTGGCCTGGCTAGATCTTCTGCAACTGACTGGCCTGGCTAGATCTTCTGCAACTGACTGGCCTGGCTAGATCTTCTGCAACTGACTGGCCTGGCTAGATCTTCTGCAACTGACTGACCTGGCTAGATCTTCTGCAACTGACTGACCTGGCTAGATCTTCTGCAACTGGCTGACCTGGCTAGATCTTCTGCAACTGGCTGACCTGGCTAGATCTTCTGCAACTGACTGACCTGGCTAGATCTTCTGCAACTGACTGACCTGGCTAGATCTTCTGCAACTGACTGACCTGGCTAGATCTTCTGCAACTGACTGACCTGGCTAGATCTTCTGCAACTGACTGACCTGGCTAGATCCTCTACAACTGACTGACCTGGCTAGATCCTCTACAACTGACTGACCTGGCTAGATCTTTTGGGTTGACCTGGTACCAAAGCACTAATGAAGAGATAAAGACGTAAACACTGGAATAAGGGGACCGCCAACCAGACATGGCGCATACTGTCCTACCAGGAAGAGAATCCAATGGTGGCAAAGCAATTAAAACCCTTCTTTGTAAGTGCAAGTCAATAGGCGTCTCTACCAGGCAAGGATTCAATGTAACTAAATGCCATATTTAGCACGAATCCGAAGTTATGACACAATTCTACAATATCTTTAGTTTGTTGATTGGAAACTTGTGAGACTATACAGTCTCACCTCAGGGACCCGATCAAACGTTAATTTCAGATTTTTTTGTAAGCTTCCATCTTAAAATATCTGCGCCATTTTAACAAAAGGTGTGTGATGGGTCAACCTCAGGAGGAACTGGATTCCAGGATCTTCTGATCCCGGTGAGGTCAGGGGTATTAAGACCTCCAAATCGTTCTTTAAGGGCAGTCATTCTCCTGATATAGGAGACCCACTAACTAGACTCCAAGCAGTTCCTTTTTAATCTGCTAGCAATAAAGCTCCTAAAACATGAAATCTCCGATCTCACCAGGTAATTCAGATTTTGTCAGCTAATGACAAAGGAAGCGATCGTTAGTTTCTTCCATACGTAGAGTAAGTTGATTGTTCTTGTGTACCGCTCTCACAGCTGTGGAGCGATACGGACAAAGCATTAATGCACAGTGTACAACTAACTCAAGATTTGTTTTAGGGCACGAGTAAATCATTGAGTTCTGGATGAATTGCGTCAGAGATAACTTCACGCGACCTACCATACCATAAGCCTGGAACTTGCCACATCCCCTATATTTACCTCCCTCTACCCCAACTGCAGTATCTGAATAATTATCTTTATTCCACTTAATAGCGTCCAGGGGACCCTGCGACCATGTGCTATTCAATAACACCTGGGCACCTATGAACAGAATAACGGAGTTTATTATGCATCGCTTTTGGTGGATGTTGAAGTCTTAAGAATACAACTAGCCTCTTAGTACCTCGGGAGCCTCCAGCATGCACATTAATGTCACTTCTCTGCCAGACCCGGGACAAACCACTGCTTGTAGGAGGAAAAAACAAAAAAAGGACAATTAGGCATGAGCAGTGTATGTCATAGTCTGTTACACTACTCATAGGCACACGACACCAGAGTAAAGCAAGGCGGGGTGCTGCTCTTCTTTGACTTTCAGCGAGTTCTTGTGAAATCTTCACGCCACTCGTCTGAGCTGCTAAAACACGTGAGGGTTAGACTTGCGTGCAGCGACCAGTCTACAATCTAAGGGGTTTATAACATTTCAACAACAAGGTCTCTTGGTGCAGTCAGTCCCCTCACATTGCAACGCAAGACTCAATCACTTTAGTATTAAAGTTAAAATCCATCCCATTCAGCCTTGCTGCGGCCTAATGTGATAGCCATGCATCGCTTATAAATCGCTTCACTGTCCGATTGAGCAATGATCAGCTGTACTGCGAGATGGAGCACCCTGAAAAGTGCAATGTAAAGAAAAAGTAGCCCCTGCAAGTAGGTGAGAGTTCCTGTAGGCAGGGAAAAGTAAAAAGCATACAGAGCCTAGGGCAACTCACAATGCTTCATCTAAAGCACAATCAAACGTACAGAAACCTATAGGGGCAACAACACAATTGTGAATGACAATACGTAAATGTATTCAAATCATTCATAAAATCTGGACAGTGCAAAACGTGTTACATGCAAATTGACATCTACACTGCACTCATCTCTACATTAACACTCAATTCAACGACATCAGTAAAGCAAGGTACACAGACAAAAACATGAACACATATATAAAGGAAAGCACTACAGTTTGTGCTTAATGCTTGTAATACAACAATGTTCCATAAGGACTGATGATATATAACAAATAGAATTATTCAATCAAAAAGACAGTGAGTTGACAATAGAATTTTTCATCATCTACGTGTACTTTGGCACCGAGTACCTTCTTCAGGAAAGCCACTAGAAACACTTGTATGGTACCTGTAATAATATAGAAAATATTGTCCCTAAGGGGGATATTGCATAAATTAGAAGAAAATGACAATGCTGGTGTCTATAGGCCAACTAGGATGAAAAAATTAAAGAAAGAAGACAAGTTAAAGGCTTAAGTGCACCAAAGCTTGTGGTGAATAGAAAGGTATGTGACAAGTATTAATGCACTGTAAATACACCCCAAAGCCAGATACCATGTGTCAAACAATGAAAGTGCTCAGCAGCGAAGCTTACAAACATGTAAAGGAATATGACAGAAACAACCAAATATGAACCTGTACCGATGCGTAACCGCAAAGGACTTTGGAGGAAAGTCCTAAATCTCATAGTTTGGAATATGAAGATGCCTGTAATTAGTAAAAAAACGGGATGCATGAACATAAACAGAATGAAATTGCACAGTCATGAAAGCCCTGCCGTGAAATGGACACACCAAGCCTTTTAAAATGATGCAAGTAGGCTAGGGTATTACCTCTGTGGGTCCGACCCGCAGTCACAAGATGGCGAGATGGATCGGTGTCCAAGGATGGAGAATACAAAACGTATGAACTTATATGAACACAAATGAAGAGGCACACGTGCCCCCGGGATACCTAGCAGAAATACAATAGTGTAACCATGGCTGCTTTTAAGGTATGTGGAGCCAAAATAAAGGGGACAGTCGTATATCGACTCACCGACCGGACATAAGTTGGGAATATGCAAGTGCTAATGCCACAAGTGTTAAACGGTAAGCAATGGTAAAGACAGATATCTGCAAAGGGGGATGTACAAAGTCTGTGCTTTAGCGTCCACCTATGTAGAATTAAAGACAAACGTATATGTCACACAGCGGGTGAGAATTGCATGAGGTGATGACCAGCAGGTGAGAGGATCATGTGAGCTGGACTGCCGGACGCGGGTCTCACATGGAGAAGACGCTGGACCAATGCTGGTTAAAAAGCTGAAAAAACAGCACTTCCAGTTGATGTGATGACGTACGGGTAAATTCCAACAGAAACAGTGGCTTCAACGGCGGCCATGATGTAATGCGTAAATAAGTGTATGAAGAGAAGCAAAATGTAAAGTGGCATAACCTGTACCATTGGGGTTCTGGAAATTGTGGCAAAAATGATAAAGACTTTGAGAAGGCATTGCAATGAATACATAAAAGGGGCTGTAGAGAAAAGCCCCAGAGAACGGACAATGGTGCAACGATATAACTGTTAAGGCAGGCACTGGAATGGTAGAATTCTATGAAGAAAGAGAATTCGAGAAAAACTGGGATGCTGAAGAAATATAGCCTTCATTGGAACAGGTCACTAGTTTCTGAGGGAATACCTAGTACAATCAATGGAGGGGCAGGACTCACACTGTACGGGGAAAAAGGAAAAAGAATAAGCATGAATATGAATATATGAAAGAGATTAGCCTGTATTATAACATTGTTCCCCAGCGATTTCCTGGTTCAATCCATGTGGAGCGTGTCTAAAGTGAAAATCAAGTATACTTCTCTCCGTTTGCGAACTTCGTCAAGGTTGCAGCCTGGTTTGTTGTCAATTTTCTCTAGGATGAGCCAGTCAATATCTTCAGGTTTATGTCCAACTCTAGGTAGTGTTTTACAAGGGGTGGGGGGTGGGAGAGAGAATATTTCGGAGTATGAATTGCGGACCGATGCTCAAGGAGACATGTTGCTAGAGAGCGACATGATTCACCTACATACCGAACCTTGCCTGGGCAAACTAAAAGATCGATGATATTTTTTGTTTTGCAATTCGTGAATATCGAGTGTTACAGTATATTTGCTGTATTCAAAAGCTTTAGTCACTATTGCAGTATCACACGCTTTGCATTGAGGCATTTACGGTTGCCCACAATAGACCTTGGTCCGTCAGTGGTTTTTTGCATGAAGGGTGCATTTGTTTTTAAGCAAGAGTGGGCCACATGGTCCTTGAGATTCTGGTTATGCCCATGGGCAAACACGGGGTGAGGTAAAGTCTGATTTTGTCCATTACCTGTATTTAAAATGTGCGTATTCGCACATATGATCTGGCGTATCTGGTCATTGAGAGTAGAATGTCTCGTGACACACACAAGTTTGGGTTCCCCCTTATGTTTTTGATTATTAAGGAGGTGGTCTCTATCATAGAATTGGGCAAGTTTGTAGGCCGTGGGTACTAATCTCTTAGGGTATCCCCTTGTGATAGATTTTGTTTTCATCTTGATGGATCTAAAGTCAGTTTCTCAGATTAGTGCAATTGCGCTGCAGGCGGAGGAACCGTCCCAGAGGGATGCTTTCTTTTTGTGATCTGGGTCGATAGCTGCTGGAATGCAACAAAGGGTTCCTGGCTGATGGTTTTACAAACAGATCTACTTCCATTTGGTGATGTCGGATCTGAATATCCAGGAACTCAACCATCTGAGGACTACTGTGGGCAGTGAATTTCAAGTTAGTGCCACAAAGATTGATCCAATTAAGGAATTCAGTCAAAGTTTCTCGTTCACTGCACCAAATGAAGATGATGTCATTGATCAATGGGTGACTGATTCAAAGAAAGGAGGCACCTCACTGTGGATTAATCTCTGTTCGGCTTCAGCCATATTGATGTTAGCTACAGGGGGGGCACAGGATGCCCCCATGCTGACTCCATGGATTTGTCTGTAAAGGCTACCTTTAAATTCAAAAGTGTTTTCTTCTAGTACCACACGCAAGATGTCTAGGATGAAGGTGCAGGAAGCAAACGATATGGTATTCCACGATAAACCAATGTACTGCTTCTAAAGCTTTTTGTGGGATACTACTGTATAGAGAGTCTATGTCAAGGGTGACAAGAATAGCTCTATTAGCATCAACGGAGAGATCTTCCACTGTCTTGATCATGTCTTTGGCATCTTGAACGCAAGTTACAATTTTTGGAATAGAGGGACGTGAGACTGAATTTACGTATTTTGACATAGGCTCAGTGATTGAGCCTATGGTAGGGACAATTCGTCCATACTGTTTCTGTGCATTTTGGGCACCTCATAGATGCTAGCCACGCAGGGATGGCGAATGTTAGGATAACCATACTCCTTTTGACAGATGGCACCCTTATCTAGAGTCTTTTTTGTGAAGGAGTGGGTATTCCTTTTTACTCCAACAGTAGGATCACTTTGGACTGGTAAATAATGTTTCTGGTTGTTTAGAAGAGCACCCTGAATAGTGAGCACTGTTTGAGTTGTTCTCACTAACACTTCAATGCCCAAACCTAACCATTAGGGGCTCTCAGGAACCTGTGTCACCATGCACCAAACACAAACGTCCAAAACACCACATGAGCAAGAACACACAACTAACAGCTCGCTGCCCCAGTCGGCTACTGAGGGATTCCAACAGCGGCTAATAACCAGCCAACAAAGCATCTTAGTCAAGGTTCTTTGAGCAGGTAAACAAATCTATCAAATACAGCAGATTACGTTATGCAGACCAACAAGCGCTCTCCTGCCCGCAACTCGCACCTCATACAACCATACCCCACAGAACGCGTTAGATAAACTACATCACACAGACAAATGGCATCAAAGCTATAGAGGTGCACAAGCCCAATAACTCTTACCCTTCAGGCATACAAAAACAACTGGTCACCCCTGTGGAGAGGGTTAAATGGCAAACCCAGTGACCACCCAGACTCTTTGTCAATGAGAAATCGCAGAAACATGCGCAAAGGTACCCGGACAATGAAAGCGCTATGCGGCCATAGAGAAATGCGCTATGAAAATGCTAGTAACATACCACAACAGGTTATGTTATTAGCACACTATAATCAATGCAGTTGCAAGAATCCCAATGAATACAATAATGAATAAAAACGATAACAAATAGCAATTTCGATACATATACAGAAAAATGCTAGACCCCACCACATTAGCTTCCCGCTCACACAGTGATATGGACGGTGTGTGCAGGAGATAACCAGAGAGTATTTACAACTTCAGCCAGTTTAATAGGTACCATACTAGGCACTAGCACAGGTGAATCTAGTTCGTAGTTGGAGCGCACTGGCAGCAGAGGTAGCAGGAATGATCATTAAACAGTGCACATATAGAACAGGGCGCACTCCGCGATTGGATACTGCACTCCATTTGCAGCATGGGAATTGCAGTTTTGTGTTGACATTTTAACAATACTGCTAATATAACAAGCATTGGCATAGCCATTAGGTCTTACCTTTGGGACCTTATAAGTGCTTAGTTGTGCAGCACAATTTCCTTGGTGCAACAACATCAAATGTTGCATGGCTAAGCACTTATAAGGGCCCAAAGGCAAGACCTATTGGCTATGCCAATGCTTGTTCTTTCTACCAATGGAGAAACATTCCTAAAGCATCGTTTCAGGAATGCGCTTTTGAGATTTTTGACAAAAGCAGCCTTGACACAGTCCTTTTAAGTCGTGCCAAAGCCGGACCAGACAGCACTGGGTGCAAGGCTCCTGACTAGGGAAGTAACTGTTGTCAAGGTATTTTAGGAAAACATTGCACAGATTTTCAAGGCAGGATTACGTTGGTTTCTTAGCGCAATTTTGCACCAACGTTTGGAGATTACATGCCACGCACTGCTTAGACAGTTTAATTTCACTGAATTTAGGACTGACCGGTGCAAAATGTAGTCTTATCAATGACTACTCAGTGCCACTAGAACATTGCACCAGTGCAATCAGTCTAGGAATGAGGGTGCAAAATCGCATCATCACTAGTGCCTTTTTTTGTAACCCAGTCCCAGGAAATGCTCGTTGTTTTAGCACCTTCATGCTGCCACAATATTTACAAATGGTTGTAGATGGGACAGCCACCTATGATGTGAATCTCTAATTGAACATTAAAAACATGTTTTATGTGGAAATAATTTTTTGACTCGCTAGGAAATGCTGTATTCAGATCCCTGGCTCTTAGAGCGGGCCAGCATATTTTAGTAAATAAGTCATTGTCTTCCAATTATGGAACTGTTCACAAAACAGGAGTCGGCATCGACCCACACTCGGGGGATGGTGCCAGACGAGAAGCGGGAGACCTGCGTTTCTTGGCACCGTCGCTCACCGTGGACAGAAAAACAAGACTCATGGTTGACTAATCTCTGGCAGGAGCGCCCCTCCGCTGTGTTAATGGCCAGTACAGTCAGCGAGTCTGCTGTATAGAGAGGCTGAGCGAAAGACTGACAGTTATTTATCAGAGTCGAACTGCGGTCCCAGGCTGACTAGCAAGGAGGAAAAAAAACTGCCGCACTCGACACCTCGCGGAGCTGTTGGTGACTGCTTCATCCGGCTTGGATGGCTGGCACAGACTGCTGGGTTTTTTTCAGGTCTGCTGTGCCACATTTGTTTGCGGCAGCGAATCTGCCAAACTGTGCAGGGGGAAAGGAAATGCGTGCTCACCTCCCCCACATGGCTCTGATTAATTGGGTTAGAGGGAATGTGACGTAAGAAATGTATGGCACAGAACCCCATGCACGTCTTCCTTCACATCCTGTATTCCGTGTTCACGAAACAAGCATTGGCAAAATGGAAAGGATTGAGAGCAAGGCCCCAAAAATATTTTCAGGGATATGTATAGATGAAGGGAGGAGAGAGAAAAGTAAAGCAAGATAAAGAGTGAAACGGGGGTAGGACGAAGGAGGAAGGGGGCAGAGGGCGAAGGAACAAGGGAGGAAGAATATATTCGGTTTAGTACAAGAGGCGAGCTCAGGAGATGGAAGAGCAGAGAGCCAGCAGAGCGCGAGAAGGAGGAAAAGAGATTATAACAAGCATTGGCCGCGTGGCCGTGAAAGTGACGCAACCGGCCATGAAAGTGACACGGCTGTGAAAGTGATCGCGCGCTGTAAGGGTACCCGCGAGGAAAGCCAGATGGCGCACTGCGCGTAACTGTGCACGTAACCGCACGCTCTAGGCCACACAAAAAGCGTGTGGTCGGATTTTTGAAGCCCACTAACTAAAAGTCTCGCCAGAAGAGTGAATGCACTGGCTCAGGCGAGACCTAAAAACTGTTAATATACTGGTAAAGATAGTATAGTATCTACACAATTTTTAAAACATGATTTTTAAGCAGCTGGCAATATCTCCAGTCACACTTTGTTTTCAATCAATCAATTAACCAGAGGATTTGTATAGCACTACTTGTCACCTATGAGGGTATCCAGGAGCTGCTGTCGCTCCTATGTGCCTCTTAGGATGTACTTCATACTAGAGATCAGTCACTCTCTACTGGGCCAGACAGCACACTGAAGATCTCCGCCACAACACTGGCATCAGAAGGCAGTCTCCCCAGAGTGTCCCTCTGTCTCACCTTTGCCAGGCTGGCCGTGAACAGCACGCACTCAAACAGCTCGCCCATCCGCAGCAAGAACTGGTCCACGTGCGGCCGCTTCAACACATACACCTGGAGTGAAGACAAAGACAATCTTAAGGGGTCATAGTGTGCAACAGAACAACACTTATGTGACTGGTTTCTACCGTGGACATTCAATGACCCAAGAGGAAAACTACTATTTCACAAATCTAGTAATTGTTCTCAGGTGTGGGTAAAGTAGGACTGTATACGCGCACTGGTGCATTCCTGCAGTACTACATGTGCTTATAAACACTTCTAGGAAGGTCTGCTTAGATGTAAGGTGTTAACTTGATGGCATGTGGTTGTGTGCAGGTGTACAAATGTGGATGAGTAGATGTGCATTTGTTACTCTGAAGGTCTGCGATACATGAAAGGCTACATGCTGTTGCTATACAAGTGAACAGAGGTTTTTCAGATGGGCATGTAGGCATGTACGTGTAACTGTGTAAATGAGGAGAGATGGGTGTGTATGAGTGTAGGACATGTACCGATAGTTCAATACAGAAGGGCATAGGTGGTGCAGGGGCAACGTGCATGTATTGGCTTCAGAATACTGTGTGTGTGTGTGTGTGTGTGTGTGTGTGTGCGCACATTTGTGCATTTCATGTAGGTTTGCTGGAATGAAAGGTGTAGAGTGTTTATGTGAGTGTGTTAGAATGTACAAGTAGGCATGGGTGAAGGACAAGGGACATAGGTGTGGTAATGCTAAGGTTACTAGAGTTTGCTGCTGCAGGGATACAGTACTGAGTAATGCACCGGTAAGTGTCGTCTCTGACTACCGTTTGTTCTCGCGGTTCATAGGGAGAGAAAGAGAGAGAGAAAGAGAGAAAGAGAGAGAGAGAAAGAGAAAGAGAGAAAGAGAGAGAAAGAGAGAGAAAGAGAGAGAAAGAGAAAGAGAGAGAAAGAGAGAGAAAGAGAAAGAGAGAGAAAGAGAAAGAGAGAGAGAGAGAGAGAGAGAGAGAGAGAGAAAGAGAAAGAGAGAGAGAGAGAGAGAGAGAGAGAGAGAGAGAGAGAGAGAGAGAGAGAGAGAGAGAGAGAGAGAGAGAGAGAGAGAAGACTGCAATGTTACTTTACATGCTGTACTTGTTGTGTAACATAACGTGCATTTGTAAAGCACACGTTCACCACAAAGGGTATCTTGGCACTGCATAACAGGCGTTTATTGTTACCCACTCAGTGGTACTCATTTTATCGACCTCAGAAGGATGAAAGGCTAAGTGGACCCACTGGGATTTAAACCTGTGACCATAATGTCAAACACTGGCCCATACAGTGGGAGCATTAGTTCACTAAGGCACCAGACACGGTGTATGTGAAGGAAGCTTGCACTTCTCTTACTGAAACAGCTCTATGTGATGAAAGCTAGCCCTGCTACACCCATACTGAACCGATTTTGTATGAAAAGAATAAAATCACTGCTGGTGCTGGATTGGTGCAAGAGTTTGTGTCTGTTCCTTACACTGATACTGATTGTACTGTGCATGTTCTGTGCGATAGTGAAGCTTGCTCAGCTGATTCCTGCGATGTACTTGTGCTGCTTAGGACAGAAACGTGGACAAATGCTGCCTGTGCTGTACATCACTCCCTTGCCGTTTGTTCTGTGTGAGTTTGCACGGATACTGTATCTCTTTAGAATGCAAAGGGACCTTTAACGCAGTGTTGTATCTGTCGTTTCTATCAAGGAACCTCCACAGTCATTTCCTAAAGGGATTTTGTGATGAGTATGACGGAAACTTGTGGTGCAATCTTGTTTCCCATACTGTTCTTGCTTTGTGTGCGAGGGGTGTTTGCATAGTTGCTGTCCTGGAAAGGGGGGTGGGAGGGGTTCAAGCCTTATTTTGTATGTGGATGAAGCTTGCGCTGCCTGAAGATGAATTTCATTATCTGAAGAGGATTCTGGTCACCAGTAGAACTCAGGAGGCAGTGTTAGGAGACTGGATGAAGCCTTAAGACCCACTGAGCCACTTCTCCATGGATGGTGGCACGGATGGGTCATTATTGACAGTAGCGGGCGCTGGTTGTAGATCTGCAGCTTGGCACCAGCTCCAGCACCAAATAATCGAGAATAGGTCAGCTTAAGAGACCACGGCCTATCCTGGATTACTTGAAGCCAGCTCTGGCCACATAAAAACTGGACGCCTCCGCATATTCGAGAAGCTTGGTACCTCCTTGGGAAACTTGACACGGTTTCATCTCTGGAAGTATTGGTGATGTCTTCTTTAAAGGGCTTTCCTTCAGCGCGGTGCCTTTCTCCTCACTTGGCACTGCCTCCCCATCTTCATGTTCAGAGCCTGGCATGGTACCCACACACCAGCAGCCACCAGTAGGAATACTCTATACGACTCAAAAGGGACAAGCAAACCAGCCTCCATCTGAGACACAATTATTTCCTTCAGAAAAGATAAATATTCTACAATAGAAAAAAACAATCTAGAATACAAAAGACCCAGTCAAGATTACACAAGACGCATTCACTCTGAAGAGCAATCAAGCCCCTACGTATACCAAGACAACATTCTAAGAAAAGGTGACAAACACTCCGCTGTCAGAGAGAACATTTATAGAAAAGAAGTTACTTCATCCCTCACCGTAGACATCACAAATGAGGCCAACTCCTTTAACACTTTAGACCAGAATTGCATCAGATGATGGAGAAATCTGAGAAGATGAGAGGCTGTAAGACCTCTGCTGCAATTAAAACACTCTATCGACTCCACTTAGCATACAAATGCTGGCAGGCTTAGAACCTCCGATCGAATATATAATACATGATGTTGGAAAGTTACTTGCAATTACATGTGTAACTGGCATATTTTGTAGATGTGAATGTTTTCTGTATACTTCAATCATGGAGCGGTGGGACTCAGAATGTCCGATAATATGAAAAAATATCCGGAGGTCATCAATGACCCGGGACTCAGTCATTAGATCTACATGATATGAACAGCAACTGTGGAACGCTCTTGCCTTCCAGGCGACTCTCATTCATTGTCATATCTTCCTATCTGGAAAAAACCTATTGTACTCTTAAAACTAGTCCTTGCTGCATCGGGCAGCTGGATGGACTACGAGCCATTTTCTAAGAGATGCCAAGCTGCAAAACTGCTGTTACAGGCAAGTAACTTTATTTCGGCAGTGTATCTTTTATGGATTCCCAGACAATTCACTGAGTAACACGCAATATCCACCAAGGAACTGAAATAGAGGCAAAAGTGGTATAACTTCAAAAGGCCTTCGGGCTGCTTGGCCTACCCGAGCATCTCATTGAACGATCCCCTTTATCTGAACAGTGGGACTACCTCAAATGATGGATTTTCCATTTAAATGCACATATTAATCCTTTTTGTAAGAGATTGCTTTAGGTACCAAAGCAGTGACACATATTAAAGAATTCCCTTATATGAAAATTACACCCACTATGAACCCTTTCCCAACCTTAGAAACATGTCTATAGCTCTGAATATGTGTTATCTTATTCAATGTGGGTACAGTTTTGAAGCAGAAATTGGTTAAACTGATTTAAGAGGTCCCCAAGTGCGGATGGCCTAAAATAAATGGAAAAGAATAGACACAGCAAAATGCAGCAGAGAGGGGGGAAAAATGATAAAGAATACAAAAAAACTAAAGAAAAATGTGATACAAAAAATTACAACACCTGCTGGAAGCTCAACAGAACTTACCTTCCCACAGAAGAGTTTTTATGCCCAATTTTTATAGAACTAGAACTTCAGGTCCTGAAACTTACTTCAGGGAGTTAAGTCGACATTAAAGCTAGGACCTTCCCCTCATATTTTCTATCAACTGATTCAACTCATTTTCCGCAGCAGCTCCTTTGCCCCGCATCTCGTGTCCAGGATACATGTCCTGAGCTCTCTCCACCTACAGGTGTTTGAGCCAATATGTATCGGGCCCGATAAAATCCAACTCCGGTGGGTGGAATTTAATGCATCTGATAAGTAACTCCCAATTAAGAGTTTGTCCACAATAATGGGGGACTAAGAGTCCCATTTGGGTGCTTTTTATTCAAAACTCCACATACTAGTAATTATGGTCAGCCCTTCCTACCAAAAACATTTTGAAAGGTTCAACCTGCCTAAATGTATGGGGGGGAAAAATGGCAGCCTAGCTCCTAATTGAGATATGCGTGGTATTGGAGTTACCGCACATTGCAATTAACCAAGCCACTTGCAGTGAGAGCCTCAATCTTAGAGTAGAAGCTGCCGGTTGATTATGAGATCTGTCGCCAGGACGAGTCGTGGTGCAGTAAAGTGGTGAGAGGTTTACCGCTCTTTCTGAATGACGCTATTACCGGTCAAGCACATTTACGAGAATGAATGACAGAGCATCATGTTATTCCTGGGAGTTCTTTCTGAGGGTTATGTCCCAGCTATTTTCCATAATTTATCTATGGATGATTGGTCTCTTGCCAAATGCTTAACGGGGGCACTTGAAGCTCTACAAATGAGAAGACCGCCGTCTGCTCATGGGTGAAATGTTCTTAAAAGATGAGGTGTTAGTATGCAAACGCTTTGGTGTTCTGTTGTCATTCTCTTATGTAGCATCTTCAGGTGTGTTTAAGCATCCTCTGCAATTCATTTTCTTGAAATTGGTCACTCGAAGGCACAATGATGCTAAGAGCAAAAAAAGTGATCGATTCAAAGACCTGAATATTAACTACTGATACCTCGTTAGGTGGGCTTGCCCAAAATGAAGCAGTCCAGTTCAATCTTCTAAGCTATGTATAAAAACAATGGAATGGAATGCTACCAAGAGGAATGATCAGTGGTTGAGATAAATTAAAACATTTTCTTGCGTGGCTCTTTGTGCGGTCATTATAATGACATGTATCTGGACCCCTCAGCAGGAAACTCTGACACCTGAACGTCCGCTGTAGGCATAGTAAGGTCCCTCATGCTAACTGCCTGTGGCACGGTCTCCTTGAACAATTACCGGTGCCTCTTTGGTCTTGGCTTCCAGTATCTCTTACAATAGCGGTGGCATCCGTCTTATTTCCATTATATTTTTCACCAGTGCATGCGTCTTGACTATTTACGGATTAAATGGGGTGAAGCGTAGATTTTCTTGCCTTAACCCTCCAATCTTCACTCACTCAGGTACAGTAGATGCTACCAAAATGGGGTTGATCCATCACCTGATACTTGCTGAAGATACTATGGTCAAGTCTTGTTTGAGGTGTCCCAGTCCAGTTCTGCGATTTCCCCCTGATCATGGGCAGACCACCCTTACTCCTGAGGGAACAACAACAAGATATCTAATGGACTACACAATTCGAACTGGCCACGAAGACAACACAACTGGCGGTTCCAAACTCTACCTCGTTGCAACTCTGAGCTGCCTTTTTGGTCAGACAAAGGTTATTTCAGAGCAGTTACTTCTATCAGTTCTGGAATGCAAATGTAGCACATTTTTTCATTAGAAAGCAACAGTGCCATTTAGACCCCAATTGGGAGTAGGGTCAATAGTACAGTAACACCCAGAACGCGCTCTTCGTCTCCGAAGCGGCTTCCCAAACATGCTTAATTACAATTGCACCGTTGGAGTCCTCAACACTGATAGGATGAACCAGCGCCGCCAACTGCTTCTATAACATCAGCGTTATCTACAACACGGAGACCATCATGCGGGTTAGTTATTCTGGAGTCTTGGTTCTCAACGAGGGGAGATTGCGTGAAGACTTGGTAAAAGGAACTAACAGCGATCGCCTTGGTCTAGCGGCGTGAACAAGGCCACTGTGTTTTTGAGGGAACGGTATTAAAGAGCATGAGGGGGTTCTGTAGCATGAGAATGGGCAGGCGTCGGCGTCAGATCACTGCAATAAATCATGTCCAGCAGCACATTTTTTTAGGCCTAGGCAAAATTTAAATTAAGCCTACATAATTTACACAATTTGTATGCCCATTTGTGGTAAAGGTTTACAGCGAATGCTCAGCAACAGAACGTGTTTCACTATTGTTCACAGTGCTTTTGTTTAAATGCGCCCTTGTACCAAACATTTAAGCAATAAAGCATTTGTGCTCTAAAATAAAGTGTGAAGTAACGGATTCACATTTTGAGTAATTATGCATATATTTGCATAATTATGCATACACAAATTATGCGAATTTTCAGCACCCCTTATTTTTTGGCCTTTATTGAAGGTGAACCTTAATTTGGAAAATGGATGAGCCGAAAGGGCAGGGCAGTCAATTCACTCAAAATTGTTAGCCTCACCCACAGACTTTGCAGTTCATGACATTCACTGTAATAAGAAACATATGGGATACAGTCTACAAAGCAGCCAACAAGAAACAAAAACACAAACATTGATATGCTAAGAAATGGATGAATCTCTCCAAGAACCAAAACCTTTCCATGAGATCCGGACACTGGACCAAAAAAAGCAATAAAAATGCAAGGGTCCTGTAGGGTCGCTGGAGAAACAACAGGTAGCGCGGATGTGGCTCTGGCGCGACTCTCACCTGGTGAACGGTGCCGTCAATCTCCACGGGAATGATGAAATCTGCATTGCTCACCGGCTGCAAGAGAACACAAGGTGAGGTTCACACAGTGTGGGTCCATGAGAGTGAAAGGCAGCAAGGTGGGCAAAACTGACATACATCACTGTTCAATGTTTGCACGCATTCATTCGTCTACCTATCCTACGACTCTTATTGCACTTATCCTCTGACACCACAACAATAAAACACACACACACACACACACACTGAACAACATATGCAAGATTAATTAAAAGAAGAAAAGAAGAAAAAGAAAACATGCTGCTATCTAAAAATGGCAGGCATATCCTTGTAATAATGAGTATCTGTCTTGCACATA
Source organism: Triturus cristatus (assembly GCF_964204655.1). Lineage (NCBI taxonomy): Eukaryota > Metazoa > Chordata > Amphibia > Caudata > Salamandridae > Triturus > Triturus cristatus. The sequence continues at coordinate 1,166,698,826 of NC_140584.1, read as the reverse complement.
GTTCTTTTTGTTGTAATTTAGATGAAGTATCTACGTGGGATGTGGCGCACTACAGAGAAAATGAGTGGCAGGGCGATAAACCTGTTAGCATTGCGTAGAGCGCTGTATTATTCTCTTACCAAAAATTTAACTAAAAAGAGGGTAAAAAATGGAAAGAACACTATAAAAAAAGAAAATGTAAAAGTAAAGAATTGGAGGGCTAGTCCGGACACTCATTTTCAGGTGGATGTGCACAGGTGATCATAAATCGCCATCATTCACAGAGTAAGACGGCCAATGACTGATGTGGACTGAACAATCAGCCCAGGCAGTACACCGTCATAGGTTGAAGCAGAGCATAAATGGCACTCGGGCCGACCAGTGGCACAAGAACGCGGACCCAAAGGCCTTCCATGCATCTATATGGTGGATATATGTTTATACATTTGGATGCATGTGTTATTTCATGATTTTGTTTTATTACAAGATCCTGACAGACAGCTAAGCATGTCAGGCCTTCCAAAGAGATTCTGGGAAGAAGTTTGTACAGAGGGAATCTTCAACGCCTAGGGTTTGTTTGAAGGGAAAACCAACATTAAAACCTTTCCCTACAAAGGTAACCTGTGAGATTTTGTGCAACAAAAAAACTATCTGCAGGCTTTAACAGAGAGTAATAACAATCAACTCTTAAATGCCTATTGATTTTAACTAATGATTTTCACGATCAATATGTCAGGCCTACCGCCTTTATCATAACTTTTCATTATAAAAATAATCAAGCCCATACCTTTTATAATTTTTTGTTACCATAACCAACTCATACCTATTGTTTTAGTCAACGCTTTCCCACAAGGCAGGTGTACAGTAATAAAAATACAAATATGTAAAAAATTTCAGTTGTCAAAGCAAAATAAAATCCCTACTAATATCGGCTAATAAGGATTACCGTGGTGCAAATCCTCAATCCCCTTGGTTTGTCCAGGTGGGTCACCAAAACCATTGCCTATTGCGGTAATCTGTGATATTCCATGTAACAAAATACCTATTTGTAGGTAATAACAGCCGACTGACCGTAACAGATGCTTTTCACAATAAAAGCATCACACCTGTTTCCATAATGAACATTTCATAATGACCAGATCAGGCCAATAGCCATGATCATTGGCTGGCCACCATCAATGCAGTCCTGCTGTACGGAGTATAAAGTTTGCCACCAACCAAAAGAGCACAATGCAGGCACCCTTTTTAGTAGAAGCACATACCTTCCAACCCAATAAAATCCTCTACTTGGGGACACCAACATGTGGGAGAATCTTAAACACCTCTCTCATTAGAACTCTGAAAGCTTTTTTGTTGATCACAGAAGGTCTGATGAGTGCTGTGCTGTCAAGGCAGACCTAAAAATGCATATAGATGAGTGCAGCCCGGGGCGTCCCATAGAACTCTCAAGCCTACAACAGCACTCGGAAGTCTAAAGTTAATGATGAAAAGGAAGGGGCACTGTGCTGCTGCCGGAGAAAAACAAACATCATATATTATCTACTTATCTAAGACACTTTAAGAGTGCATTTAGCAGCACTGCAGTGCCACGTGAAGGCACCCGAGAGTTCAAACATTATCCCATTCATTGGAAGCTTGATATGTTCGGTGCAATGGTGAGCCTTCTCTGGGATGCCAAACTTCTGCTGGCTAATGCAGCTGGAAAAACAGAAGTATCGCTGCGTCGAGGGGAAGCAGCTTTCCTGTGAAAGCAAACAGCTTCTGCCCAGTCAAAACATCATCTTCTGTCCACCAGATGGGGTGGAGTCATTCGCTGTAGTACTTCTGAAAGCTCTTTTTTAGGTTGATCACATAAGGTAAACGACAGATACGCTGTTAAGCCAGACCTAAATAATGCTACAGCATTAGGAAACGTGGAGCACTGGTTGAGGTCGAACTTGTCCACATTGAAAACGAAAGATTTAGAAACAAAAACATAATGCAGTTTTTTAAATGCCCACTAGATGGTAGAAGTAAGCAACGCATGAGCCACCTACCAGTTCTTGCTACAAAATGCAACAACATGCTATTTGGCATCAACAGAGTGCCCTTCCCTTGTTGTGACCGAGGCAGCAATATCAGCATTTACTGCTTTGGAGGAACTCTGGCCCGAACATATTAAGGAACAAAGACATCTACCCTTAAAACAGCGATTTGTCCTTTCAGTTAAGTATTGGGTACTGTACTCATGTTGCCCAGTTTTTATTTTGTTAGTTAGGGTATGTGGCAGTCTACCATTAAATATTAAAGTCCTGACCTATTAGGTCCAGTCATAGGTTTCAATAATTTCAACCTGATCTCGAATCCTGGTAGCTATGGCACAGAGCAGACAAGCTGAACTGAGATGAAATGTGTAAGCATTTAAAAGTAACAAAACAATTAAAAAGTCAAAAAAGACACTACCATAAAAATCCCTCTGCAATTTGTAAATATAGAGAAAAAAAATGTAGTCAGCAAAATGAAACTAAACCCACAGAAATCCAACAATGGGAACGATCGATATGAATTGTTAGATCACCGATGGTAGTCAAAGGTCATGGGAGACCAGGACGAAGGTGCGATTTGAGGCAGACCATGATGCAGCCCAGGTCGGACTCACCAAGTGGATTAGTCCTGGTAAAACCCTGGAAATCAAAAAGTTTGTATGTTGGAATATCAGAGAGGGACTCTAGTCACTTTTGTGAAGAAAAGCATTACAATATCAATTCAGAATGAGACTGTCACTCTTTGAGAAGAAAAATCCTTCCAGAGCAGATCACGGCTTAAACTGTAGCTGCCGCTCAAACAAGTTCTGGTGCCCAAACAACCACAGGGATACACTTCTTAAGTACACTTTGAAGGCTCCCAGGACCTCAGTGGAGACACTTTTGTGACTTTCAGGGTGTCAGGCAAGATGTCCAAGAGCTGGGTCCAGTTGCAGGGACTAGTGGTCAGGTGGCCACTTTAGGGAAAAGACCTTATACAGCTTGTTGTGTCCCTGCACTCACACAGGAGGTCAGCTAAACTGACCCTTGGAGTTCACCTATTTGTTCTGAATACAAGTGGAAGCAGGTCCAGGCTACAAGTGGAAGCAGCTCCAGGCTACAGGTGTCCCCACAGATCTTAAACAGAAGATGCACCCCTTTTTCCACAGGTCTAGAGTGTGTTCTAGAAGAGGGTGCCTTAGAGTGTCACGTATATGGCTGGCACTAGCTAGTGGGTGGGAGTGACTCCTAAGCACATCCTAACGTATTAGGTAAAAGTTCCCCAGGGCAACCATACACACTTTTTCAGTAGTTCTCGTTTACCTAACTGCAAACGGACCCAAAATGCCATGTGCCAGGGCAATGCAAAGATGGCTGAAGTTTTCAGCCACTTTAAACGTGGCCTCTGGAAGCCCTATGGAAATGACCAGTGTCCTCCCACATTTAACTAAAAAATCCAGTTAGAAGCAGGCAGTGGACTCAACAAAACAGGATACAGAGGTCTGGTAGAACAATACCAGGGTCCCGCAGCAATCAGATCGGATACACAATACACAAGAATTGTGTTATGGACCTATTTGATGCCTTTGAGGTGCACAAACGTTTTACACATGCCACCGACAGACTGATTAGGTGGGATTTGCCACTGGTGTGCCAACAGGAAGGGAGGGACAGTAGCCCCCACACTGAAGGCCCAGCTGAGCTCAGGTCAACCTGTCAATCAAAAGGGTCTAGTGTGTAGTTCCTGGGAGGTATTTAAAATCTCTTTAAGGGCAAGCACTTGACTGATATATGCTGGGGAGCTAAAGTACATTAGCCTCCTAGGAGGTTTAGAAAGGGAAAAGGTAACTTTCTAACCTTTACCGTCCCTAAATATTTATTTAAATAAAACAACTTAGCTGTTGAATTGAGCTTTTAATAAATAATGAAAAGGAGTGGTTGAATTTGTTTTCTAGCTGGCCCTATAAACCAAGATTTAGAACTAATATTTTAATCTGCATTATTTTTCCCTCATAGGACAGCCAGAGCGTTCCATAGTGAAAATAGCCTTCGGGAGCAGGTCACTGCAGGGACATCGTAACATCAGATTTCTACATGTCCAACTTAGAAATAAAACGCACCCTGCCTTCTGGGCTACAAGGCTTGCATGGCGTAGGCATATTCACTTTTAAAATGAAGGTTTTCCCCTGAAAAAGGATTATTTTGACAGGACAGTGGCAGGTTCAAACTGCAGCAGTCAGGCTATAATGGTAGGGTTGAAGTCACGCTTTCCTTGTCACACTAGTGACTGGCGCAATAAATGCTGCAGTCCACGTGTGACATTTACCTTTACATGCTAAAGGTGCAGTTTCTATACCATGGCCTTATAAAACAGATATGCTAATTAAGGATTAGTGCACCTCTACAAATGTTAGGGGTCACAGCACACACAATTGGCACTAGACAGTGGGGTCACTGTGTGCAGAGTCTGAAAACCAGCAATAAAACTCAGCAAAAAAAGGGGCTAACCACACAAAAAGGGAATATTTTTCAGAGTAAGAATATTTTTGAGGGAGTTTTCCTGATTTACTCATTTTAATGGCATAAATAAGATTTGCACATAATAAGTCTTCATCCCAGTGTTTAAGATAAGCCAGAGGTTTGATTGTGGTCACTCCAAATTGTTTTTAACCCACTACTGTAATTCCGGGGCCCAAAATTACAGTACATATTCCATCATTCTAGCTTCATCCAACCTACACTTTATTTGGTACCAGAAGTGGTGAACTAACTAGCACATTAAGAAAAGAAACGGAGTAGTAAGTGTAATATGCAAAGGAAAATGGCGGCCACCTAAGGCTTCCAGGAAATGTGCCCCTTGAAGTTCTTAGTAGGAATTGCCTTTATTTGTCCGATGTTTACTCACAAGTTCAAACCCCCATATGCATCTGTAGGGTGAATACAGTTACTTAGTGACCTATAGGGAGCCATCGTCCCTGACCACCACACAACTACTAGCCAGCAAGATGACACTGTCTGGCTGTAGGCTGCAATTCTATAACCTAGGCAGAGAGTTAACCCCTAGTGCAACCCATCCCAATTCCACAGTGAGTAAACTCACCTCTAGAACACAATCTTGCCATTCTGACACCAGTAGTACCCCAATATACCCAGACCCAAAGGAAATCATGTGCCACCTCCCCAGGACTTGAAGAACTCACACCAAGATCCACCCAACCAATCCAGCTTCGACCTCAACCAATCCAATCACCCACATCTAAATTGCTCAACTTATTCAAGGACAACACACTTACAGGACGAGGTCATTCCAAACAGCAGACACTCAGAATGTCGCTTGCCAGGAAGACGTTCAAGATTAAGGGAAGGTACAGGCACATGATTACTACGTTACCAGATCGTACCTTCTTCCCCTCACCCACCGCAAATTAGTCAAACCACCATGCAACCGAGCAGCCACAGCACAGTGACCTCCCACAAACACCCACACTCACCTCTCAAACTTCAGGATTCTCTAACCCACAGACTAACCTCAATTTCTGCTCAACGCCACAGCCAGAGCACCTGTAAATGTAAATGTATGTGTCTTGTAAAGCGCACTGCTGCCCTGAGGCGTCCTGGCGCTGTAGACCGCTGGGGAACCCGTCCTGGCTATCCCTGTGAGATGGTCCCTCCTGGGTATCTCCAAGGTGAAACCAGGCATCCCCGGCGAATGTGGGGGGCCGTTGTGGAGATGAGGCAAGCTAATGCCCAGAGTTGCCGAGTGTGATCCCTGGTTAGAGTAGGCACCGAGGCGAGAATTATCAAGTCCGCTGGCCCTGGTCCACAACCCTGCCGCGTCGGGAATTGAACCCTGGTCCCGGGCCGTCCTCTGCTTCCGGGTCTGCTGCCTCTAACCAGTGAGCCACACCACTCCACCTAGTACATGATCTCAAACCAGATACCGCAGATTTTGCTCCTCCTGCTATACAAAGCCGCGCCTCGTAAAAGGGCCTTCATGTCAAGAAGAAACAGATCCAGCATCTAAAATGTCCATCTATCAATGCAAGGTCTACGGACAAAAATGTATTTAAGATATTTGATCTGCTCTCAGAAACGACCCTAGGCCTCACCTTCATCAAAGAAACATGGTTCAGTGAAAATTCTGCACCCACATGCCATGAAGCAAAACCACCTAAAAATGGCATCAACAAAATCATACAGCAAAAATTGGTGCAGGCCTAGCAGTCACGCGTAAAAGAAAGTGCTAGAAATATTGAAAACGTCACTTCACTAACTCCCACTAGCTCCCTTATTTAGGCTTCCACTTCACAGCAAAGCAAACTTTAAAGATGCCTTACTACATAAACAGTGACCAAGATTTTTCTAAACCACCCCAACATAGACCATCCCAGATCACCCTAGGAGACCTCAACATCGGGTTTAATAAGAACAATTTAACAGTCACAGAACCAATCACCTCCAACTTTGAGGCTTTCCACCACAAACAAATTGCATCTGCTCCAACTCACTCCACCGGGCACACATTGTACATCACATTTGCCTCCCTGGAACATGCCTCAGTGACCAACAACTCCCTGGTAATGTGGAGTGACCACGACACCATTACCTTCAGAATCAACATACCCATCCATAACACAACAAATACAGGAGAAGCGACCACAAACAAATGCACGTACAGGCAATGGAGAAAACTAGAACTCACAAATTTCAGCTCTCAACAGGAAAAAGTCCCAATCAATATGCGACCTCAAGCTCTACATGCCTTCTACAGCAGAATGTCCACTGCACTGGACAACCAGAAACTGCTAACCAACACATCCAGGGTTTACCACATGATGACAAACACATGAATTCATGACATCAGAAGAATGAAACACCTCTGCATACAATAGAAGTGGAGGAAATCAGCGGTTGAAAGAGACAGAACCACATGGTCACTATCACTGTGACTGCACAGAAGTCATGCAACCACAAAAAGACGGACATTCTCACTGTCGCAGACTGCCCATCTAGGAACTCCACAAGATTCAAGCAGCATTCCACCAACTAGTGTGCAAAAAACGCAGAAATACCATGATCACAAACCGTCCATGACAAAATATCCATGGAACTAACCCTGGAAATTGAAAATATAGAAATCCAACTTCCGCATTTCAATGCCTTCAACACCCTCTCAGTAAAAGAATTCCACAACATCATTAACGCAAGCAGGCTATCGGGATCACCTTCAGACCCAGCACCACCAAAAATCTTCTGTGCAAAATCTGCGAAAGGGAGGTAGCTTGAAATGTCTTCAACAAGTCCTTGGATTTAGGATCATTGCCACCAGAGTTTAAAACCTCTTCCATTAGACCACTCCTTAAAGAAGAATCTGGACTCATCCAAGCTGCAGGCCAGTATCCAATGGTCCATTCCCAAGTAAAGTATTTGAAAGAGTGGTTTGTACTCAACTTTCAATTTTTTTGTGGAAAACTCCCACAATCTGTACTCTGGCCAGGCAGAGGCACAGTCCGTACTCAAATCCAGACTAGACAACCTAAACTTCAGAGTGGACAGAAATGGAGCGGCTGCCCTATTGCTTCTGGACTTAGCATCATTTAACATTGTCCAGCACCTGACACTACTACAATGGCTCCGCCATCTTGGAATACCTAAAAATGCTTAGAAATGGATACAGAAAACTTGGTGAACTTACCACCTTTCACAACCTCTTGCATCAAAAACTGGGGCGACCCCCTCAGGAGTCCAACAAATCTCCTCTCTTAATGAGTATCACCTGTGCAGATGATATGCAAATCCTTATACCGGAAAGACCTCCAAACGTTAAGACATGATGACTGTCTTGGAGCCTTAAATGCACCGATGATGAGTAACCACCTAGAGCTATATGCCGCAAAGACTGAGATCATGGCCTGATGGTAATGGCACAACTACCAACCTACTGTCACATGGCCCAAGGAAATCGCTGCCACAACAGTTACATAAAGAGAGGTAAAAACCTAGGGGCACCCTTTGACACCGATCTACCCAATGCCACGTCAACAAGATCAGAAACTGCACTTCAACACAATGAAAATACTGTGATGGGACTTTCCTCACTCAGGATACCATCAAGAGCTACACTCCATCCTCGTGTGATCACCAAGCTGAACTTTGACAACGGCCTATGCTTCGGTACCCCCACTTTATCATCATCACTGGCTCCCTGTCCTAGAAGGTCAAGGTTGTATGCCCTGTACATTGTCCACAGAGATTTACTAGGAGAAGGTCCAGTATACCTACAAAATGAATTTAAGCAATGTAAAAACGAAGACACTGCTCTCCGTGCATGCACGGCGCATGGCCATATTGCATTAAAGTAAGAAATCCACAGACGGCGCCTCGTTCTGGGTACCGGCCGCTAAGCACTGGGACTCGCGGCCGGCCTAAATTCAAAACATCGAGAAGCGATGTAAAGCATGACTGTTTCCAGTATAACAACCACCACTGACTATCCTGGGATAGAACCTGGCACAAGAATCGCTCCTTTGAGAACAAGTACAGTGCACGGCTACGGTGTTCGCAAACCCTTTAAAAACATTCTCCGTCTCTCTAAGCTCGGGTGGGATGACCAATGCAAATTCACACACACCCCTACTGGCCTCTACAAATACCCGAACACTCAAAATTACTATCGCCCATTGTAGTTCAAGAAAGGCTGCATAATTCACTTTTACTGTGCGACCCTCTTAGACTCGCACAAGACAGAACTGCTGCAGTTCACGTCTTATCAGCCAGTATCCTTACCAGCCCAGAGCAACAAACAATGCATCGCAAACTGAACAAGCATGCAATGACTGCTACGCATCACTGGCCACAGGACAACTCCAGCTTACATAACCACTGCTGGTCCCAAGCAACGCAGTTGGAGCTGGAGGGAGCTTCACTGCGCATGTGGGTTTGGCCGGCCTGAGACAGCACGCCAAACAGGACTCGAGTCTGGGTACCACGCGGGTGGACGGCGTCCCCCCACCTATTTTACCGGGATCTTGATACCTAGAGCAAATGGAGCCACGCATTCAGATCAGAGCTCATTCAGAACGCTGCTCACGCGCTGGCTTCTCTGATGCAATCGCATCTAAGGGGTGAGCGAGGGGAGGCAATGAGTCTGATGGTGCAAACCACCTTTCATGACATCACTTCCTGTCGTGACGTCAGCGTCCCCCCACTTCTTTTTTTAGGACTTGTGCCCTGACGCCAGACCCTCGTTGTGCAGTGAAGGGAGAGCCCACCGCTAGCCCACCACCAGTCATATCCTGGACTCGTCAAAGTCCTGGGATCAGGTCCAGGCTATTAAAATAAAACAATAATGCACCAGGCTTAAAAGCAGCTTTATTATCGTTTTATTTGCTGGTGGTTTTGGGGGAGGGGGGTGGCGCATCTCGCTTCTCCGCTCTAATGGAGTGGCTGCAGCTGAAAACAGGAAAAGATGAGCATAAAGGAAAATGGGAGACATTGGACAGAGAAGGATGAGAAAGCGGGAATGGGGAGAGCATGGAAAAAAGAAAAACAAATAAGATTAAAGAATAGACAAAATAGAGGAAGGAAGAGGAAAGATTAAGGGTAAAAGAGGTTAGGACACAATTATGTTTAAATAGTAGCCTCTTCTGGGCATCAAGAAACTGACCTTAAACGAACTATGAACTAAAGTCTCGTCCAGGTCGATGACGACGCAGATCTTCCCAGCGTCCTGAGCCTTAACTTCTGGAAGAAGATATTTAGAAGCAGTCTGGTAAAAAGACAAATACATGAGGTTAATACATGGATGTGGCTTCTGGAGCATCCTGAATGATCGAAGTGCTACAGAATCCACACCAGAGGCAGCACGTGGCGGAGCACGCAGGGTGATATAGGTGCTACTCACTGTCCCAGAGGCAGCAGGCGCAGCCCAAGCACCACAGAAACCACACCAGCAAAAGACAACGCAGCAGCCAGGGCAGTACAAGTACAGTAGAAACCACACCAGTGATAGATGATGGAGCAAATCGCGCAGCCAAGCACTATAAAATCACACAAGCAAGGAACACCAGAGCAGCCAGAGAAGCCCAAGCACCATATAAACCACACTAGCGGTAGACATCAGAGTAGTCAATGCAGCCCAACCACCAAAGAAACCACACCAGCAATAGAAACCGACGCAGCCAGGTCAGCTCAAGCATCCTAGAAACCACACCAGTGATAGACGCAGCAGCCAGGGTAGCCCAAGCACCACAGAAACCACACCGGTGACAGGTGCAGCCTCAGCACCACAGAAACCACACCAGTGATATGCGAAGCATAAGCCAGCTCATTTCAAATACCATAGAAAGCACACCAGCCAAAGATGATGGAGAAGTCAGCCCAACACAAGAGAAAGAGCAACCAGAACTGCAGAAGCACCATAGAAACCACACCAGCGATAGCAGACTAAGTAGCAGTCAGGGCAGCCCAAGTAGTACACAAAACACACCAGCGATAGACAAAGCAGCTGCTAGGGCATCCCAAGCACCACACATACCACACCAGCACTAGCAGACGAAGCAGCAGTCAGTGCAGACCAAGCACTATAGAAACCACTCCAGCGATAAACACCGGAGCAGCCAGGGAAGCTCAAGTACTACAGAATCCACACCAGTGATAGAAGACGCAGCAGTCAGTGCAGTCCAAATACCATACAAAGATAAACAGTGACAGATGATGGATCAGTTAGCGTAGCCCAAGCACCACAAAACCACACCAGCAATTTATGCCAGAGCAGCCAGGGAAACCCAAGCACCATAGAAATTACACCAGCGATAGAAGATGCAGCAACCAGGGCACTCCAAATACCACACAAAGCCAACCAGATGACACAGCAGTCAGCGCAACCCAAGCACCATAAAAACACACCAGCACTCGCAGACGAAGCAACAGTCAGTGCAGCCTAGGCACTATAGAAACCACACCAGCACTCGCAGACGAAGCAACAGTCAGAGCAGCCTAGGCACTATAGAAACCACACCATCACTCGCAGACGAAGCAACAGTCAGCGCAGCCTAAGCACTATAGAAACCACACCAGCACTCGCAGACGAAGCAACAGTCAGTGCAGCCTAGGCACTATAGAAACCACACCAGCACTAGCAGACGAAGCAACAGTCATCGCAGCCTAGGCACTATAGAAACCACACCAGCAATCGCAGACGAAGCAACAGTCAGTGCAGCTTAGGCACTATAGAAACCACACCAGCACTCGCAGACGAAGCAACAGTCAGTGCAGCCTACGCACTATAGAAACCACACCAGTGACAGCAGAAAAAGCAACAGTCAGTGCAGCCTAGGCACTATAGAAACCACACCAGCACTCGCAGACGAAGCAACAGTCAGCGCAACCTAGGCACTATAGAAACCACACCAGCACTCGCAGACGAAGCAACAGTCAGTGCAGCCTAGGCACTATAGAAACCACACCAGCACTAGCAGACGAAGCAACAGTCCGCGCAGCCTAGGCACTATAGAAACCACACCAGCACTCGCAGACGAAGCAACAGTCAGTGCAGCCTAGGCACTATAGAAACCACACCAGCAATCGCAGACGAAGCAACAGTCAGTGCAGCCTAGGCACTATAGAAACCACACCAGCACTCGCAGACGAAGCAACAGTCAGTGCAGCCTAGGCACTATAGAAACCACACCAGCACTCGCAGACGAAGCAACAGTCAGTGCAACCTAGGCACTATAGAAACCACACCAGCACTCGCAGACGAAGCAACAGTCAGTGCAGCCTAGGCACTATAGAAACCACACCAGCACTAGCAGACGAAGCAACAGTCAGCGCAGCCTAGGCACTATAGAAACCACACCAGCACTCGCAGACGAAGCAACAGTCAGCGCAGCCTAGGCACTATAGAAACCACACCAGCACTCGCAGACGAAGCAACAGTCAGTGCAGCCTACGCACTATAGAAACCACACCAGTGACAGCAGACAAAGCAACAGTCAGCGCAGCCTAGGCACTATAGAAACCACACCAGTCTTGCAGATGAAGCCACTGTCAGCGCAGCCCAGACACTATAGAAACCACACCAGCACTCGCAAACGAAGCAACAGTCAGCGCAGCCTAGGCACTATAGAAACCACGCCAGCACTCGCAGACAAAGCAACAGTCAGCGCAGCCTAGGCACTATAGAAACCACACCAGTCTTGCAGATGAAGCCACTGTCAGCGCAGCCCAGACACTATAGAAACCACATCAGCACTCACAGACGAAGCAACAGTCAGCGCAGCCTAGGCACTATAGAAACCACACCAGCACTAGCAGACGAAACAACAGTCAGCGCAGCCTAGGCACTATAGAAATCACACCAGCACTCGCAGACGAAGCAACAGTCAGCGCAGCCTAGGCACTATAGAAACCGCACCAGCACTCGCAGACGAAGCAACAGTCAGCACAGCCTAGGCACTATAGAAACCACACCAGCACTCGCAGACGAAGCAACAGTCAGCGCAGCCTAGGCACTATAGAAACCACGCCAGCACTCGCAGACGAAGCAACAGTCAGCGCAGCCTAGGCACTATAGAAACCACGCCAGCACTCGCAGACAAAGCAACAGTCAGTGCAGCCTACGCACTATAGAAACCACACCAGTGACAGCAGAAGACGGAGCAGCCAGGAGGGCCCTTTGCACTTTAAGTGTCAGAGGAAGAACATCACTCGGTCAGTTGTTTCAGGTATGCATTCAACATGGGGAAAGAGAGAGTGGAAACCAACATAATGCAAACATCTGAGGTGCCTCGAATGTTTCTACACATACTTGAGAATTCCTATTACCTGAGCAAACAAACCACGGAGGGCCCTAATATGAGAATTAGTCAATCTAGTAAGACTTTAAGGCACAGAATGCAGTCGACCTTTCAATAATGACTTGCTCATGTAGGCTTGAATTGAGAGTGGCTCATGGATATGTTAAGTGCAGTCTCTAATACTCTACCAGGGCTAAATCATTATTATCCAGGTAATAGGAGGTCCGTGTGGCTCTATGTGGACATGAAATTGTAAGACATTTTCAAATATCTTGGCAAGAAGTGTGGCTTTAGCCATTAGCTTGAAGGTAGCTAGAGCTGTAGAGCGATGTTTGGTTTCTTCACTCAACAAGGACTCTGTGGTCCTTGTAGATGTGTCGGCGTCACAGCTGTACTATCAAAGAGTACTGGTTGGTCCTTGTCGATATGTAGGTGTCACAGCTGCTCTATCAATGAGTACTCCGTGGTCCTTGTCGATATGTCAGCGTCACAGCTGCTCTATCAAGGAGTACCCTGTGTCCCTTGTAGATATGTTGGCGTCACAGCTGGTCTATCAAGTAGCATTCTGTGGTCCTTGTAGATATGTAGGTGTCACAGCAGTCACAGCTGCTCTATCAAGGAGTACTCCGTGGTTCTTGTGGATATGTAGGCGTCACAGCTGCTCTATCAAGGAGTACTCCGTGGTCCTTGTGGATATGTCGGCCTCACAGCTGCTCTATCAAGGAGTATGTCGACGTCACAGCTGCTCTATCAATCCATCCACAATTCGAATGAATGTTGGAACTAAACGCTCTGCATCTTTTATACCAATCCAAGCAGGCACAGGGTCTCCTCTACAGAATGATGGCCTAAACCCCTATTTATCACTCATTCCTTCTGGATAGAGTAGTTTGAGGGAACATTCTAGGAGTACGCGCCATTTGAATTCGAATATTTCCAGCAATTGGGGGTATTCGGTTTGTTTTTTTGCAACTCTGTCTCTTTCCGTCTTCATTTTGAAAGAGTATCAGCTTCAATGGAGGACGGATTCACAACATGTTATGTTATATTGATTTGTATAGCGCACTAATCACCAGGCCCTTGGGCAGGTGTGTGGTCCCCAAGGTGCTTTTAGGAAGATCTAGGTCTTCAGATTCTCGCGGGTTTCGAAGAAGTGAAGAGGAGGCACTGATGTGTCGTTCCATGTCTCAGGTACGATGTAGGAGAATGGGAAAACCTCCAGTTTAGCTGTTGAGGATACGGGAGAGTCTGCGAGTAAGAGTGAGGTGCAGGTGCGGCCGGTACAGTTAAGAGCTGTGGGGCCAGGAGGGGGAGGGGTGGAGTAGACATCAGATGGGATAGGAAAAATAAAATAAATAAAACCACTTACCTTGCGCTCGCAGCATCGCCAAGTCGGCGATGTGGCAAGCGCAAGTTAAGTGTTTTTATGGATTTATTTTCACTATCCCGTCGAATATCGACTAACCAGCCCCACCCTCACCTCACCGCTCTTCCCTGTACCGGCCGTGCCTGCTGAGGTGTCTGGCGGGTTGGTGAAAGTGTATGTGGCTGTTCCGGTATTCTGGTCCTGTGTTCTGTAGGGCTTTGTATGTGTGCATTTGAAATGGCTGTGCTTGTGAATGGGGAGTCAGTGAAGCTTCCTGAGGTGCAGTGTGAAGAGGGTGAGGGGTCCGAGGTAGAGTACGAGTCTTGCGGTGGTGTTCTGGTGGTCTAGTGTCTGTGTAGGAGTTGAAGATTCTGGTGTAGATTGTGTTGCCGTAATGTAGCGTGGCCAAGACTCTTCAACAAGAAAGTGAATTAAGGTTGATTTTGCTTATGTTTCGATCATGTATTCCAGTCTACCATTTCATGAATATAAGGTACTCATTTCGTTCTCTGCTCCTTCTCAGTTTGTTAACTAGCTTTCTCTAGTTGGTTTGGAACATTCTCGCTTAGGGTGTAAATGGTTGGCTTTTTCACATCCTAATTTGTCAAGATTGTCTGTGGACGTTGCACTATCATATCTGCTACCCTGCCGGAGGTTGCTGTGGCACCTTGCCATTCCAAGAAGACCCCGAAGTGCACACATAGAACACTATGATTAAAAAAATATATGGTTGATCGGCAAGTTTGAAACGATCCCTTGGACCATGGATCCCCTCGGTCATCAGGGCATCATCTGATCTCTCCACTTTGGATGTAAAGAGATCCCTTATATTTATAATAAAGAGCAGCTCCCTCTCCCACCCCCCATCTGTTTAGTGGATTACGCCTCGACTTTATGTGCACATTTAGTAAAATGTCTGAAAAGTGAGTCATGGATTGTAATTGCAGATATTTGTAACTCTGCCAAAATATGACCATCTCCTGCACTAATGTTTTTTGCAGTTCAATCCTCCAGCACATTTACAGCTGGAAGCAGCTCGGATTTTATTTTTAGACGGTCTAGAGAGAAGCAACAGGCCCATGGTCGGAGATAAAGTGATTTTGCAAAGCCGTGCTTGGGAGGCTCGGAGGCTGATAATCTGGGATTTATTTCACAGATATCAGTTTCCAGTATATCCATGCAAGACCTCTTTCCACTACATCACCTTTGTTAGAATAAAGCATGGAGAAATCTACATTTAGAGACCTTCGTGGACCTGGGGTCATTTGGTCATGTTTCAGTGAAGTCTCCTGGACTGATGTGCTACTTAGGTCTGGCTTGACAGCACAGCTGTCGTCAAATGGGCAACAGAAAAAGATTGGGGAGTCGATTCATCGAAAATGCAAGCGGTGACTGAAGTGACATCAAAAACCCTTTGATCTTAATGACAAAGAAAGTGAGACATGACCCTTGACCCGGATTTTGTCTGGCAGACCGGTCATATGAACCTATGATCACAACATTTGGCATTGCTGAATAACTGCACGATTAGTAAAACAAAACAGACAAATATCGGTTGCCGATAACACAAATAATACGGCGCGGTCTTGATCTCTGAAAGTTCTGAGGCGAATACTTGCCCTGAATAGCAGGGAGGGAGTGAAGTGAGTGAGTCAGAGCTCTTCTGGGGGGCTTCTACCCCGTGAAAACTTTCGAAAGAACGTGGTGAAATAGCACATTTTATAAACCTATCTTCATATAAATTTGATAAAATGCCACAGGCGCTGAAAGGGCACTCATTAAATATTCAAATGTATTCGTGGTGTACCAAGCCAATGAAACCAGACGTTCCCCCATGTAAAAAATAATTTAAAAAAAAGAAATCCTCCATTGTGCCATGGTCAGCATTTGGTCATTGTGGCCCCATATATACAAAATGACAGAAAATATGCCAGTCGCAGAACTTTGCAATGTATACTGTCCATACACCCTAGGTGAACCTTTTGCCAAAAATAACCTCAATATGCCAAGGTCAGAATTTCTTCATGGCACCCACCATGCCAGACTGTCGACCTATGTGATAGAAATTACCTTTAGTGTGTCAATACCAGCATTTTGCCCACCGCTGTCAACATGCCACAAATTTCCTTTAGTCCTCAACTGTTTTTCCAGGGTGCCCTAATTTCATGAAAGGCCTGTAGGATGTCAGTATCCGTATTTTACCATGGGTGCCTTTATGCCCAAAATGACCCGCAATGAGCCACTTCCAGTATTTCGACACTGGTGCCAGTCATACTAAGCATTGCCTCAAGTAAGCCAGCACCGGTATTTTATTCTGGGTGTTTCTGTAAAACAAAAATGACGTTCAGTATGAGAGGGCCGATGGCAAACTCGCAAGCATCCCATCACATGCTCACTCTTAGCCACATTCACTCACTCGCACTCACTCACTCACCCATTTATTTATTCTCACTCACAATATCTTACACACTCCATATACTCACTCACTCACTTGCATTCACTCAATCTCACCCATTCTGACTCACTCGTACGTACTAACACTCAGCCTCACACCTACGTACACATAGATACATGCTCACACATACACATGCTCTCTCGCACACACACTCACCCGCAAGCACACACACAACATACATTTTAAACTAGTTTATCTTACCACAGCTGCTATCAAAGTTCCGGGTCCACTTCAGTAGGCTCCATGTTTTATTACACTAATAGGGGATATTATTTACGAACAGTATAATGAAAAGCGGCAGAAAATAAGTACGGCGGAGCTGCTCTTGTGTAAATGGGAGTGACTTTCACACCTCTGAAGCCAGGGTTGTAAAGGGAGTGTCTGGGGTTACACAGAGCAAGGCAGGGGTCAGGGCTGAGACCCCTGGTGAATCCTGCATGACATCCATTGGCCCACATGCTGGTTCACTGGAGCACAGCATTTCATTGGGCAGAAGTTGAAAATGAATGCCTGGATCGCACTTTTTTTTTTGCCATCGGGAAAGTGGATTCTCAATACAACAGGACTGAGTTGACGATGAAGTCATGAGAAAGTCAACAGGTGCGAGGAATTATTGTGAACGCGCATGTTAAGCTACCAGCCATCAAAGGGTGGACCATTCAACACTCGGATTGAGATTAGCAATGGGCTCATTTTTGTTCGGCCCCTTTGAGGGGGTGGTAGACTGGTTTGCCCATTGTCATTCTCTACATATTTGTAACTTTTGGACTGTTATTTTATGACTGGGTGCCTGATGGTTGCCAGCTCATGAATATAGCAGGCATGAGTTGGTTATGGTAAGAGAGAAGTGATGAAGGGTACAGGCTTGATTGGTTCATGGTGATAAGTTAGGCTAGGACTAAGCGGTTTTTAATGAAAAGTTATATCAAGAGGGTACGATAGATCTTTCTAATGTGACACTAATTTGTTAAAACCAATACGCCTTTACATTAGGGTTGGTAATGATGCACTGTGTCAAAGATTGTCGATAGATAATTTGTTAAATGAAATCTCGTAGATTACAGTAATACTAAGGATTTTGGTGTCGATCGCCCGCTATGACAAACTCTAGGGGTACGACATTTGCACTGCGAGAATCCCTCTTCGTCTCTCGGAGGAGAGATTATGTATTATTTTACCAAATGTAGTTCTGTAAATATGGTTTATTTTATTATGGTTTGCCGATGACTGCCTTGTGGGAAGCTTATGCTCAGCACACAAGGCCTGAGCTCGTATGTTGAAAAGTCTTAGATAAGACTATAGACTGGATTGGTTCATTGGAAAAACTATGCCAGATGCCGTAAGTTTAATATGTTTATTATAAAAAACGTAGAACAAAGGCAGTAGGCTCGATTTATGCACTGTGAAAAGCATATGCTTGAGCCAAAAGACCTTTAATCAAATCAAAGATACTTTACTTAGACAATCAAATCCATTAAAGTGCCAAGTAGAGTTAAAGGAATGATCGATATCTCATTTTTTACAGCATTATGTAGATGAGTAGTCAAAAAGATCAAATTGCCAATCATACAGGATCAATGAAAGTAATCTGAATATTTTAAAATACATTTCAATAACCAGCTTATGACTAAGAAATGTGGACATTGCATAGTTTTAGTGCACTGTTCAGATTACGGCCTTGTGGTTTGAGATAAAAACTAATAAAATCTTCGAAATTAGACCATGTAAGCTAGTTATTTCTGTTCGTGCTGCATCAATAAATATCTGTGATTTGAGTAAAATAAGCTGTTTAGCACATATTTCATAGCTATGTGAAATTTATCTGTGGCTCTACAGAAGTTTGCAACTACACCGCTGCTTCTTTTAAGATTCTGGATTTTCTCTTGATAGTTTATCTGTAACGTCCTGAAATGTTATACGTTTGGCGATCGCTTGCAGCTGTGCATTATTCAATAAGGGTCTGACAGCAGATCATAAGGTCTGTGACCCCTTGTAATCCACAGATGCCAAAGAAATCTTCTGAGATCTTCAAGGACAGTGGATCATATGCAGAGCAGGTGTGTTATTGATTCTTGAAATAGACCACATAGTGAACATATTTTAGTCTCGGTTTTAGTTGCCCGTGGAGGTGGTAAGTCTAGAGATGAAACGCAGCCCATCCAGAAATGCAGGAATTTTATTTTGCAATATGTTGAGAACGGTTCCATGATTTATTTTTGGGGACCTTTTCTATCATAACCAGGGTGGTATGTTCTCTTTTAGCAAACGCCCTGTGATCAGATACAAAGGATTTGATTTTTACTTTTCTGTTCAGCGCAGTTTTAAACTCTCGATGCGGTAGTTTTACATTCCACAGCTCCACCGAGCCGGTTAGCTCCAGTTCTTCAGAGAGCATATGCCCAACATTTGGATGGCGTAAGCTATTGGCGAGTGATACTAAAATCCAAATTAGATTTTTTAGTAATACTTGCTCTGCTCCTTGCATCTGTAAAGGGGAGGGGATCATGTGGACCCCCCAGCCAAGCATTTTCTAAGCCCCATGGACCCTATTCCCCAGGGCCGATTCAGCTATAAAATTGGAAGGGGGGCATAAGGCCCTCCATGCGCAAGCTTTTTCTTGGACTCAGGGTCCCCTTCTCTGGGGCCGATCATTTCTAATGGGGGGCTTCCCTCCCCAAGCCACAGTATGGTCCCAGGGACCCCATCCCTTGGTTCAGTGTCAGTGTCCCGGGAACCCCATCCCTCGCGACACCATTGTTTCCCTGCCGCAAGAGCACTGGCAGGGAAGAATTCTGCGCCACCACCCGGCAGGAGCAGAAAGGCTCCTGCCTGGTGGGACAATAAATATTTTTCCCTGGCCACGCTCTCACTGCCAAACCACAGCCCCTTTCCACGGACAGCCACCGAGGGGAACAGGTTGTTTTGTGATACGTAATTTTGATGTCTCCACAATACGTTTTGGGCCCTTGCCTGTCGTGGGTACTTGGCCGACCCACACGAGTGAGGTACCATTTTTATTGGGATATCTGGGAGAAGGCTGGGTGGTAGGAAATGTGTTTCAGCCCAGTGATCCCACAACTTTCTCACACAGAATTTGAGAAAAATGTGATTTTTTCCCCCAGCAACGTTTGAGGTTTGCAGGGAATTTTGAGTAGGAAAGAGTTGGGGGGGGTGGGGGGGGTCCACGCAAGCCATACCTCCCCGGACTCACCTGGGTGTCTAGCTTTCAGAAATGTGTGGTTTTAGTAGGTTTCCCTAGATGGCCGCCAAACCCGGGGCATAAACCGAGGTGCCCCACTCCTTGCAAAACCAGGTTGTTTTGCGATGGGTAATCTTGATGTCTCCACAATAGGTTTTGGGCCCTTGGCTGCCGCGGGTACTTGGCCGATCCACACGAGCGAGGCAAAGTTTTTAATCGGGAGACCTGGGGGGACGCTGGGTGGCAGGACATTTGTGTCAGCCCAATGATCCCACAATTTTCCTACACAGAAATGTGGGGAAAAAATTACATTTTTTTTAAAACTAAATTTGTGGTTTGCAGGGGATTCTGGGTAGGAAATCGTTAAGGGATCCATAAAAGTCACACCTCCCTGGACTCCTCAGGCTGTCTAGTTTTCAGAAATGTCTGGGTTTGGTAGGTTAGCCTAGATGGCCACTGAGCCCGGGACAAAAGAAGTGCAGGGGACTCCCTCGCAAAACCTAGTCTTTTTGTGATCATAATTTTGAAGTCTTCACAGCACGTTTTGGGACATTTCTTGTTGCGGGCACAATGCCTAACCACACAAGTGAGGTGCCATTTTTATTGGATGTTTTGGGGAAATGCTGGGTGGGTGGAAATTTGTGGCTCCCTGTTGATTTCATACCTTTCCATCCCAGAAATGTGAGGAAAATGTGTTTTTTTCTGACCAAGTTTGTGGTTTGCCAGGGATTCTGGGTAACAGAACATGGTGAGAGCCAGAGAAGTCACCCCATCCTAGATTCTCCTGGGTGTCTAGTTAAAAAAAAAAAAAAAAATACAGGTTTGCTAGGTGTCCTAAGGTGCCAGCTGAGCTAGGGTCCAAAAACCACAGCTAGGCGCATTGCAAAAAAAAAATAGGTCAGTGCATAGTGGGCTTTCTGACACCCGGGGAGGAGGGAGGGGTGGGGGGAGAAGAGTGCAAATCAAGGGCTATTGCCCCGATATGCCGCCAAGGGGGGGGGGGGGGGGGCGGAAGACACTGGCCATTTCTTTGGGGGGGAGGGGGGGGCATTGGCATGCCTAGTCTGGGCAACCCCCACCCCTATGTATTAAAAAAAAAAATCCTTGGTGCCTAGTGGGCTTGTGCCCCCCTCCCCCGGGGGGGGGGGTGGACAAGCATCAGAGGGGTTAACAGGCCTGACCACCCTACCTCTGTGCAACCTTGCCTACGCGCTCCAGCAGCAACGCGATGCCTCGAAGTGCTATCCTAGTATGGTGCACCGGATGCAGCCTATAGAACTTAGTCTGATTCTCTCTGGTGCACTGTGGCTTGCACTAGTGCCGGGTCTCTCTTCCAATAACCAATGCATGCCACGCACCCCTCACACGCTGTTGTTGTGAGTACCTAGGGGTCCACGACCCAAGATTGAAGCATGTTCTACCCTTGGGTCTGCCGGCAGAGACCCTGGGGGATGGACTCTTGGTTTGGGGCACGGCTTCTATGCGACCCAGTGAGGACTGCGTGTGGTTTTCGGTGACTGAGGCTGAAAAGCACTTTGGCAGGATCCGCCTTGGCACACTAACCCCATGAAGGGCACTTGTGTTTCTGCAACCCTTGAGCTAGCTAGCATCTGCGGACCGGTCACCGCCTGACAGGGCATCTGCCCTCTCCCTACTGGGTTAGAGGTCAGAGGGCGCGACATTCGAGGCAGTTCTTAGACGTGGGCTTCAGCACGGTGCAGACAAAATATTTACATGTTATTGCTGAATATTCACTGCTGGAGATGTGTGACGAGGGGGTAAATAACGCGGATTCCTGGAGTCTGGTCTGGGGAGGTAGCTTCAAGCCACCATGGCCGCTGCTGGTCGACATCATCCAGTGTCATTTATTGATGTAAAGGAGGGGTCCAAGTTTTACAAACATTTGGTAGTTACCTGGAACCTCACTGGGGCTCCGATAATCCATAGAGTACGTGCACATGTACTACATGCAGACAGCAAACTGCAGCCTTCGCAGATGCCGGCGCGAGGGAGGTCATGGCAGTACAACACGCTTCTATCTCTCTCTCTGATCCTCCAGTAGAATGTCTGAATGAATGCCCCCTCCCTTCCACAGCGCCGAGCACCAGGGACGTGAGGTGAGTCACCGAGGGGCGGGACGAGACAGCTGCTCCGGCCGGGGCTCACGTTTCCACGGTCCCCCTCGGGTTGGAACTGCGGCGTCTCCATGCAGTGCGCACTCAATGCCGCCAGGTGGCAGCAATGGGCAAAGTTATAGTGAAAGTAAAGTGAGTTCGAGTTTGAAAGATCTTGGTGGACTGTCACATCCATGAGTCGGAGTGTGTGACGAAGGAATTTGGGGTTTTATAAATCTGGATTCAGAGTGGGTGGACAATCATTACCTTTCCCTGCCAGAAAAGAGTGCTTTCCACAGATGCCTCCATCTCAATGCACGTTTATGGTTCAAATGCGATGGAGACACTTCGAGGATTGATGTTATATTGATCAATGGTTCTAAGCAGGGGCGTAAAACGGGTCAGTAAAACGGGGGGAGAGAGTTTTAGAGTTTCCACCAATCAATCGGGCATATCATGTTAAAATACTTTATATGAGAATAACGCGTGAGGGGGGTTAAGAGGGAGGGGGAGGAGTGCGGATGGTTAGGGGCACTTAAACCCCATCATTTTATAAAATAACAAACATGTTTTAAGACCTTCAAAACAGAGACGAGAGAGCGAGTGGGTGCGCTTTTGTCTGTGTGTATTTAAAATTCCAGGTGTCTTCGGTCGATGGAGCTAAAAAACTTGTTAGTGGAGAAGACTGCTGGATATCTCATGAAACCAAACCGCCCTCCTCGCGTGATGCTGCAAACAGAAGCCGAGATACAAGACTACAAAGCTCCAATGTGACACATGCCTGGTGACCTGAAGAAATCACGTCATGGCATGCCTGAGTGCGTTCATCCACCACATGACCAGGGCCAGACTGGGAACTGACACCGGCCCTGGCAAAGGGCTTGGCCGGCCCCCTGGGGCATTGGGGGTGCGGCCGAGGATTTTGCCAGGGCCGGTTTAGGCCGATTTTGTTACAGGAGCCGATATTGCAGCTATCCTGCAAAAACGGCCCCCCCCAGGGGCCCAAAACCAGCCCCCACCCTGTCAGCCCAACGGGGAAAAACCCGGTGCCCGCTGCAGTCAGTCCGGCCCTGCACATGACAAACACAGACACACATGGAGACGTGTACCCAGGGTTTTAAGTGGGATGAAAAAAACTGGGGGTCTCAAAGGGGCGTGGCCAATGTAATTAGGGGCATGGCTTAAAACACATAAGCTAAAAATCTGTGCTTAGCATAGTGTGCCGCCAACTTGTATTTTGCTGTTTGCCATTGCATCCAGATATATGACACAAGTAACATCACACGTACAACAAGTCAGGACTATTGGCTTTGTCAATGGTTGTTAGTTGCATAAGATAAATAAGCAGCAACTATGGCTTGTATATAGTATTGAAAAAGCTTCCACTTAAAGCCCTGGTGGCACCACGACAATGTTGCTGCTCCTGAGTTTCAAAAAGAGAAGGGAAATCCAGAGAGAAAATGACTCTTAAAGGTTTTCCCTTCCCCTACAACGCTTACCTGGCATGATGTCATGCCGTAACTTCTCCACTAGTGAGAAGTGAGCAGCGCACATCGATGTGCATGTGCACACTGTAGTACGGAAAAAAACGGACCGCCTGTGCCAGGGCCCAAAACAGATCCCGATAGAGACCAGTTTCGAGGCCCCTTTTAAACAAGCATTGGCATAGCTAATAGGTCTTGCTTTTGGGACCTTATAAGTATTTATTTATGCAGCACAATTTCTTTGGTGCAACAACAACTGTTGCATGGCAAAACACAGGGTCCCAAAGGCGAGACATGTTGGCTATGCCAATGCTTGTCTGATGGTGGAAGGAGTTCTGTAACTTGAACACCTCGTCCCCACAAAGGGAGGTTGGTATGGAGAGGAATGTCACTGCATTTACCCGAGAGGGGACCAGCCTTCAGATTGTGGCTTCTTTGTCGGCAGAGGCTGCTAAACAGATACACTTGATTGATACTTCTGGTGTCAAGCACTTATTCTGTGGTGACTGGACTTGAGTGCGTCTTGGTGACTAGATGAGGTCATACTATCCCGGGGTGGTGACAGAGGTGGCTGCCACTTGGGAGGTTCACACGGTGTAGTCGCTGTGCCCCTACGAGCCTCAGAATTAGGTATGCTTGCTGTTCCATGCTGTACGCCGTACATTTGATCTAATCAGAATTGGTGACAAGTGAATATGGACCGGTTTTACTGTGTGTGGACCCAGCGAAGAGGAGCTGCCTATCGACCCGAACTGCCGACTTTGGAAGTGCAGAACCAAGTTCGAGTCGGGCGTTGGCGCAGTAACCTTTGATTCCAGCAAAACGAGTAATGTCCGTGACAGAAAAATATGAACCTGTGTCATGTTATCCGGTGCTCCTGTAACTCGCTCCAGTGTTCCAAGCTCTCGTGCTATGTAAAGCAGCAAAAACAAGCAGGAAGTGGGATAAGGGAGGGGATAGGGCACATCGCACCCTGAAGGGGAGAGAGGCACGCAGGCTGGCAAATGGTGTGCACTTTCGCGGCTGCTTTGATGTTCTCAGTGGCCGTGCGGCTCACTGAGAACATCAAAGCGGCCGCGAAATGATCACGCAGGCTGCCAAATGGTGCGCACGCCCGGCGCACATGCACTTTAGTTGGCGGCCTGAAAGCACTAGTTTGCACTTCCAAATCCCCAGTTTACAAAAGCTCTCGCGAGAGCAGCGCTAAAGCGCTGGCTCAGGCGAGACCTAAAAACTGCCGGTGCTCAGACCCGGTGACACCCGGCCCACTTAAAGCCCTGCGTGTATTATAAAACGTGCATTAAAAGACCCAGCAACCACAATACTGACATGACACGGACAGCGGCCAAAGAGAAGTCTATCGAGATGGTGCTTGAGTGCCAGGATTCAGAGCAAGACACAGCCTACCGCGCAGACTCTGGGCTGGACACAGCTTTTTATTGCTTCGTAAAGTTATTTCACTTTTTGCTAATGTCTGGTTTCTCCAGATGAGACCTTCAAGGTTGCACACACCGCAGATTTAGAATTTTTTTTACAGGTTTTGACCCCCTATAAAAGCAATGATAACAATCGTAACACTGTAGCAGCAGAACCAAGGAAATCCCAGATGGGCCCGGTAGAGCCATGGAGAACTGGAGCTGCAACCTCCGAGGACCCAGGATGTGAGCTGGTTGGACAGAGGATGCCGGTAAAGTACTCCCAGGCAGGATAAGTGAAGCCACCAGGAACTGAGCAGAGTCCTCCAAGGAGGACCCTGGTGAGCAGGTCGGACACAGGATGCCAGTAAGGGACTCCCAGGCAGGACCAGTGAAGCCACCAGGAACTGAGCTGAGTCCTCCAAGGAGGACCCTGGTGAGCAGGTCGGACACAGGATGCCTGTAATGGACTCCCAGGCAGGACGGGTAAAGCCACCAGGAACTGAGCTGCATCCTCCAAGAGGCCCCCTTGGGAGCTGATCGGACAGGAGAAGGTAAGGGGCTACTTACTGGTTGTGTGTGAAGAAGCTACTACTGCATCCACCGGGGACCCACCAGTGTGCGGCCAGTTTGAAAATGCAACGCATGTTCAGAATCCAAAATCAGAAGAAACCCTACACCCTTGTTGGACACTCGAGAAAATCTTGTTCGATACTTAAATTGTTTAGCATCAGTGCAGTGTTTTACCTGCAGTATGGACAGCACCAGCTTTAAGAAAACCCTTCTAAAGTGAGTGTCTCCCCTTCGGACACTGACCCAGCAGATACTCATGCTTGATGACCACAACTTCTGGATCAACAAAGAACCTGCGACATGCCACGGAGGCAGCTGAAGGATGTCCATCCCAGGCTCATTTTACACGATTGACCTCATTCCACTTACAAAGGCCAGATGTGAACCTAATCGAGTGCCCGATTCACTAACCTGACCAGTTACTGGACAACGATCAGCTGACTAAAATGGACCACAGGATCTAGGTCAAGCAGAACCCACCCACGACTCGCTCATCTACGAGGAATCTCCCCAGTTTCCAAGAGCCTTTGAACTTCTCCACGTAACACTACAGACATCAAATACCTGCTCAGAACATTACTAAACTCTTGAAGAAACAGGACCTACTCAGCGTGGGGACTGAAACGGAGCCCCAAGTCGGTAAAGAAAGGTCTTATTCCATTGTGGATCCAAACGCTACATCATCAGCGGTACAAGTCCCGGTCTGAGACAGACCAACTATGCACTGCTAGGGACTCTGTAAAGCGCATGGCGACCCGAAAGCATCCCAGTGCTGATAGAAAGAGAGACACTGCACCAATACCAGAGGCATCACCTAAAAAGTCAGTTCTTAAAAAGCCAGGTATTGAGGGATTTTCGAAAACTCAACTCGCTCATGGAACGAACTGCCGGGGGGGGGGTAGAGGGGCTGCATTCTAGAGCTTGGCCTCGTTAAAGCCAATAGAGCAGCCTCTCACAGCAGGATTCACGGGAGGGCGGTGGTCCAATTCTATCCACGTAAAGGATACATCGTATACTTCGAAACCACTGACTGAAGCCCTGGTCAACACCCTACATGCGGGGTACAAGACAGGCCCTTGAGGCGCAGCTGGGTCTCCAGGCTTCATGAAGCCCCCTTCAGCCCATGGTCTAATAATTTTCTTGAGATACAGGTGTGTTGGGCCGCTCACCACATTCTGCAGGGGTCTCATCATTTTGTGTTACGTCACTGTCTACTTAGTACCAAACACCAGCACTAACAATAGAATGCGGTCACCTATCCATCTATAAAACCACTTCTCCTCGTTCCAGCCACTGAACATTGACCAAGTCCTAAAGGAAGCTGCAAGCATCCAACCTCCAAGCAGAGCGGGCACTTGTATCATGAGAAGGATCACATATGAGCGACGACAGCAACAAATGGAGTCAAGAGCCGCTTCCCAGAGTACAAGAGAGGGTATAAACAACAGCAGCGTGGAACCACAGAGGCCATGGCGTCAACACTTGGGAATTCAGCAGCAGCTCTGATCCTAACGAGCATGTCTTCTGCATGTGTCACAGTGGACCACACCACCATGCAAAGACTGCCGCACAACAGGCCTTCGATAGCCAACGCAACCGTGGGATGGATTCACATCTTTCCCATCAATCGTGCTCTACAGATAAAGAGAAGCTGATTTCCCTTATTCACCACGACTGTGTCCAGTGTGGTTCCTAGAAGTCTAAAATTGTTCAACTATCATTTAAAAGAAGATCTATTACTTTATTAATTTTGCAAAGAAGACAAACAGACAAAATCAAATCAACAAATTAACGAGAAAGAGAGCTGTAGTATACATACATTGCTCTTCAGTGGTGCACCTAATATTGGGACGTGATATACAATACAGATCATTACAGCAATTGACAGTCAGACATTTATCAACTGAATAGGAATTTATCTAACCTTGTACCCATGATCAAACGAGAGCTAGCTTATACAGGCTGAGTAACTCTGGTATAATCCCCAGACATTTTTAGGTCTACTCTGCGGGGGGTAGTAGCTCATTATATAACTTTTTTGTGTGTTGCAGAACAGCATGTCCCTAGACCATTGGGTGACAGAAGGAGGAAGACCACGGGCCCAATGTATAGCAACCCTACGCTTAGCAAGCAATAATCCTATATCTACTAATCTCTGGATATCTTTCCGGACTTGCTTAGAGTAACCTAGAAGAGCCAACATAGGGTCTGGGGCCAAGCGTTCTCCTATGATATCACTCAAGAGTTTGGAATAAGAGTGCCCAGTATTTTGCAATATTAGGACACAGCCAAGCTAAGTATATGAATCCACTGTGGTCTGCGCTACATCTCTCACAACTCGCCGTATCCCTGAGGCCATATCGGTGCAGCCGAGCCGGGGTATAATATACCCTATTAAGGAACTTAAAGTGGATGAGTCTATGACGACCATTTAATCAACACTTTCCTCGTGGCTTCACAACAATAGCGCCATGCATCTTCATCTAAAGTGACTTTCAAGTCCGATTGCCACCACAATCTGGCCTTAATGTAAACATTCTTACGATAGTCTTGTGCCATGCAATAAATCTTGGAGACCAAATGACAGGGGGATTCTGCCTGCAACAACAATGAAAAAGAACCCACATCTGGAGGTTCTAACAGTTCTTCCCCAAGCAGGTCACGAAGCGCGTCTGACTCTGTAAGAATGGATGACCACCAGCGGAGTTATAGCTGATCTATTATTTCTTCCCAGCTGCGTCCCTTGCCATCTTCAAATAGCTCTCCTATTTTTTAAATGCCCAACAGCGCCAGCGTAATACTTCTGGCTCGTTAAGCACTGGCAGCCACTGACCGTGCTCTATTGGGGCGAGTGGGGAGTAAAACATTGAGGCTGCTGGTCTCTTAAGTAAGTTCTGCCAAGCATGGGAAGTGGCATTGATAGAGTCCAAGAGACCGGTGCATTGATGCAGCACTGCAACTAAAGAGGAGGGTGCCGCCGCCACCCGTTCAATGTGTAAGTGAGGAGTGGGGGGGGGATTGTTGATGCAACCAATAAAAAGCATGGTAGCACTGTGCCACTCGTAGTTAAACTAGAATTAATGGATACTTCTACCCTCCAAGAAGTGTAATCACCAAGAATGTAGATTACTGCTCAAATATAACACAACTCTTCCAAGATACCCCATGACGTGGCAGGCGGTGCACTCGCTTGGAATAAAGAGCAGCTGTAGTGATGCCCCTGAACCACAATAAAAGGTTTCTGCAGAGGACACCCCTACCCCTCAAGTCCACTGAGGGAGGAGGAGACCAGAAAGCTTCAGACACATCCTCCTTTGAGTGAAAGACTGCTGCACTGAAAACACAGGACAAAGCAAAGAGAACAGGGTCCCCAAAGGAGTACGTTACAATAATCCATCCCTTAGTTACGAAGGACATCATTAAATAAAACATCATTCGTTGAAGTGAAGAGAAGGGACCTTCGTAGTCAAAGTCAATTATATAAATCACAATTTTACTACACATTTATCTTTTATCTAGTTGTTTTGGCACATCAGGACAAATGAATGGTGACAAAACCGTGTATTTAAAAAAAAAAAAAAAAAAAAGATAGAACAGCAATACAGGTAGGGTATGGCACAGTGACCAGTAGGTAAAAAAAAAAATGAAAATATAATAAAAACACATTAAACAGCACCCAATTTCCCTTAGGTGTAATATATCCGTTTGACAATTGGGGCCGGCTGCAAACAATGCTCTAGTTCCTGCTGACGATGCACCTCGACATAAAGCCTCCATTTTAGAAATGTTTTGAGCTGTAGTGTCATTCAGAAACCCTTCTACATTTTCAACCTCACAGGCACCGATGGTGACCCTCTTAAGGGGCTCTGTGCATCTGTCCTGAGGAGGACCCGGTCCAAAAGCGGGAAATAAAGGTTGAAACGTGGATATTCCTCACTCGGCGAATCAAAGATATTCTTGATACACCTTCTGATTCATTAATGCCAATTATGAGGGTTTTTTTGTATTTGTTATTAGGTTTTCACTCATTGGTTACTCACTGTTCATGGCTTCGTATTCTACATTGCTTAATCTTTTGGAACACAGTGTTTAACTATTCGACTATCTTAGGCCAAGAGAATGAGTATCTAAGATTTATGTGCATTAATCTTGTGATATACAGTTTACTTGGACTAGACCGGTCCCTTCTCTTCCGGACTATCGAAAGATGTATAATTCACTGGTGTCCTTGGTGATAAAAAAATGTAAATGACTCTTTGAGAACCCTGTCCTATCTTCTCTATAATTAACCTGGTAACCACCTGGAATCCCGGGCCTTCTTTGTCGCATGACACCATCTGTAAACATAGATGTGCACCTATGTAGAATAATGGCGAACCCCCTCCTAGAATATGGTATATATAGAAGGAAGGCCATCTGCATCAGTTCACAATCAATGACACCTGGGGGTCAGGTAACGGAGTGCGAACCTTTGACCTCTGGCACACATGAAGGCACATGGTCAAGAAGGCATCACTTGCTAATCAAAATGCTCAAATGCCCCGGCGGCAGCAAGCGGAATACCAGCTGGAACCGAGAAAAGTCCATATTTGATACCACGTAAAACACCACATCATTGGTTCCTCAGCCTTGTCCAAGGATTAGCGACTATGCTTAAAGTCTAGGAACTGGAGTCATTTGGGCCTGAGAATATTTAACAATATCACCTGAACTCTGAGGGTTCCACATCAAATCGAGGGGCGAGAATCTTCTGTGCATCGTGGAGAAACATCTGATCGATCTCCATAACCTATTAGTGAACTGCATCCCACTGAGATGCCAGAGATCCTGCAATTTCTTGACCAGATGGTCCAACTCTTGTTGCATCAAATACAGAAACCAAATACCAACAAGGCCCAGGTCTCATCTCAAGCCAAGATATCAACAAACCTTCCAGAAGGGTCTGGTGACCACACCGTTCAGGCAAGCCTTTAGATAATACAGGCCTAAAAGCACAAACACACCTTGTCCAACAGGCGGAGAGCAACAACTGGACTCATTTTGCCGAAGTGTCTTACCTTGGAGACTGTTCCATTTTCTTCCACCAGGAGCGGTGCATTATTGTTAACTGGAAGGGGCTCCGAATCGTCATTACATAAACAGCAAAAGAGCGAATGAAATATACTGCGGTTTCGAGGCTTCTTGGAAGACGACTGACTACGCGAACCTGCAATAGAGAGAGAGAGTGGGTAGTTAAAAATGTGTTTGAACCAACTTGGAATCAGGTGCTATATTTCTGTTGCAATTCAACTGAAGATTAGAAGGCCATAAAACACATTTAATAGAGTGCCAAAGATAAAATTGCATCAAAAGTGCAGATTGTGTGAAAAGTTCTCAAAAAGCAGACTTAAGATGGCAGTAACTGCTAGCACAGCTTGTCAGGGAGGGGGGCATGATTGTGTAGTGGACCGCACTGTTGGCCAACTCCTTATAAACACTTCAAGGAAGAGGATAACCGTGAGCATCAAAGATCTCATCTTTGGCAATAGTTTAGTGCTTCGTGGAATACTAAATATGCGGCAGTACGTGGTCGTACCTGAGGAACCTTAGCTCATGATCAGGCCACGGCATTGTCAGAAGAGTTTGTATGCTGGGGAAGGTCATGGTTGCACATGCTTCAGGGCAACAGTTCACTTTGCAGATATAGTTTGAGGATAGCCACAGCCTTGCCCCTGTGGTAGAACACTGTCCATACAAAACTACAGTATTTGAATAGTAGAGCCTAACCAGCATAATGCCTACTGGTTCCTCAGGTCCTCTTGTTAACAACAGTACCCACCACACATACCGCCCACCAACTCGAGAGGAGCCGGGAAAAGGCCAATTTTATTTGTTTTCTCCAAAATAATATTTAGTCAATTTAGGTTCTTACGTTTTAAAATTTCCATATCCTCTTTCCCGGATTTCTTTTAAATATTCTGGAAAAGTGACGCTTAAGGGTACCACTTGTTTAGGGTTTGGATAGGGAGGTCTCCAAAATGAATTCTGAAAGTTTTCTGTTACAAATAAAAGCACAAGAGACCGGCAGGCAGGCAGCTAGATGAGGAAAAATACAAAGTATATAAACCCTGAATTACTCAGATGTAGAAAGTTGTGTTCTTTTAAGGTAAAACCATGTTGTAAAAGGTGTAGTTTTTAGAACAATTCAGGACCCCATTTCCCACGGCACTATGGGAAAACGATTCCAAATCATCAAAACAAGCCAAGATCAAAAGTACCGGAGACTTAAATGACAATAAACCAACAAAAAGACATCAAGGGAGTGGGGCAGTCAGTGTCCAAGAGAGCACCATCTTCAAACCTGCTCCAGGGAGTGGAGCGCGCTGTATTGTTTACACATGGGATAGAGCCTGGCTAAAAACCATCATTCAACCTCATTCAGGCACAGCAGTGTGTGGGTTCATCAAACACCCATGCGGGCACAGCCTACTCATTCCCTCCATAGCACAGAGGCCTGCTTTGCATTGGTTAGCACTGAATGTCAACAGACAGACAGTGCCCTCCCGCCCTCTGCTCTTGATAGGAGCATGGGTGTCAGGGTTTCAACACTCTGCCCACTGGCAGAATACGTTTCCATCTCACAAAGAATAGTGCAACTCCAGGGCAGTGACATGTTGTGCAACCATGACCCGGAAGGAGAATCATTGGTCTGCCACTGTCCTGCAGCTCCGACCTAGTCAGTCCTCTGAGAAATCACAAGGACGGGCCAACAGCACACTCTTGGGTCCTCTCCAACTTAACCCCACCTGGTCCTCAGATATGCAGACCAGAGAAGGTGGGAAGTGCAAGTCAATAGGAAGGGTGCAACAACAAACTGTGCCCGTTCATGTTCATCCCAGACCTACAGAAGAGATAGCAAGAGATCGGCACTCTCTTCCCTACCACTCACATCCGTCACGAAGCCTAGAGAGCTGCTGTCTACTTACGGATAGCGATTACAACC
Source organism: Triturus cristatus (assembly GCF_964204655.1). Classification (NCBI taxonomy): domain Eukaryota; kingdom Metazoa; phylum Chordata; class Amphibia; order Caudata; family Salamandridae; genus Triturus; species Triturus cristatus. Next base: position 1,166,666,457 of record NC_140584.1, on the reverse strand, counting down.
CTGTAAGTCACACGGCATACGCAGTGCAGACACTTGAACAACTGTAAACTCCCTCTGCTCTGGGTGTAGCCTGGGTCCAGATTCACACGGTTCATACAGGCACATTTTGTGCAGGGACAACAGGATAAGATAGGAGTACTACCAACTGCATAGAGGTCAAGCGTCTATGTCACAGCGGTAGGTGTGTTGCACGTACTCAGGATACCAGCTCCTCCAGGATCACTGCCGACGATACTCTACAAGCTTCATGTGTACAGATTAATTAGACTGATTGTGAGACCCCTTCACACCATTCCAATAATTAACATACTATCCACACTTCTATGGGCATGATCTTAAGAGGCCATTTCCATCACCCTGGTCTTTCAATAAATATTCAAACTGTGTACCAAAACACACTACACTCTCTGGTACACAAGAGGGGGAGGCAGAAAGCCCATAGACGATGGAGCGTCTCAGAGCCAGTCCCTGACCCGCAAATAACTTTTGGTCTTAGCTCTTCTAGGTGATGAAACAGTTTGGAGCTGCAGACAAGCAGAGCAGAACTCCAACCAGTTAACTGAAGTCCACAGTGCAACCCCACATTAGGTTATAAACACCATCATGCCAACATGACTTCAAGTAGGTTCCTCCACTCTTGTGGCCACAAGCCTCTACCCCATCTTGATGAACTATGTCTGCTTCTTAAAAACAAGCTGCACTGAGGCTTTGACTTCTACTTGACTAAAGAAAATTAATTTGTAGGTGCCATGGAATGCCACCTTAGCTCTATTGTAAAGACTGGCATAACTGCTAGCAACTCTGCACCTTAGAGGTCTACCTACAACAGACATGGTTCACAAAAAGAGGCGCACAGCCACCAGACTGACCTCATCCTCCACCCCTTTGCACTTCAGGCCTCAGGACAGTATTCCAAAGGATCGGCTGCTCCTCTATGTTCAGTTGCACGAGGGACCAAGGAGAGGCTGCAATGCTGGTCATTGCCAAACTCAGAAGGATGGTCCTGGCATCAAGAAGTGAACCCCATTCTCCCATGCAAACTGACAAAAAAGGGCACACTTGGAGGCGCCCCAAGGACCTCTACGGAAAGCTGCATCCACAGGTATTTAGTATTACCCCAAGATGCTTTTCAATTCTTTTCTTCAGCTTGATGTGGGGTGCATATTTCAGTGCTATGCAGAATACACCCTGAATTTCCTGAGAGTCTATGATTCTGAAAGACATCGCCAACGGTGTGATCTAATAGTGAGAGTACTTCCTATGCACGGTGATGCATCCCCTACAACCTTCCTAGATTTCTGCACCGAGTGCTCTGTGATTGGAAAGTTATTGCTATGGTCCCCTCCGGTCAAAGGTGCCTTCAGCATCTATGTTGCCAAAGACCCAGTGGTAAGTCCCAGCATCTATCTCGGTCATGCCCTAACTTTACCAAATAGATTAGCTGGCCATCCAGCAGAAGATGCAAAGAAAACGTACTGCTTTCTCTACTTGTCAGACCTCCACGCTGTGTTCCACAAACTGGGTTAAGATGACGCTGTTTCCTGGAGTCCCCCAGGAAATTGAGTTTGCAGCACCTCATTCACCCCCATGCATCAACGGCAAAAGCATCCCAATATTGAGCCAGGAGTCCTGGGATCTTCTCTTGGCCAGAAGTTCAAAAGGCCAATTAAGCTTGACGCGCATCTCAGATATTCAGGCCCTACCTTAACTATGGCCATGTTATCCACAAGACCGCCTTTCCCAGTTCTTCACCCTATTTTTAAGGTCGGTTCCTAAGGATAAAAAGTAATAGCTAGGAGGCAAAAATGACGCACTTTCTACACAAGGGCCATGGCAAACCCTGAAGTCCAGCATTCAGGCTTCTGTTCTTAGCATACCACGTGCTACATTGCCTCCATTACATCACATGACCACGACGTGACCAGTTACGTCCCTCCCTTTAAGCAGCATCATACTTGTTCCCACCAACAGAAGCAATCAGCGAGTGTACCTTTAAAGGTTTTGGAGTTGTTGCAGGACGTTGTGATGTGCTGGGACACCATCTGCACTTGAAGCCGTGGGACATGTCCCGATCATGGAACGTGGGTTTGCAACATCAGCACTAACTTGACTGACTCGGACCACAGTGGTCCTCCATTTGACCACATTAGGCCCAATTAGGGTTGAAGCGGGAAGGAAAAAGACCCAAGCCCTCAGTTTTTCAGTTACTCACTCCTACAGACCTACCGGCCTAGCAGGTACTTGCACCTGGCCACTATATCCACCCCCAGGACTCGGGGAGCGGGCAGCATGCATCAGGAAGTCAAAGGCAGGTGAGCGGTTTGTCTATGTCTGGCACATTCTGCACTTGACCTGAAGTGATGAGAGTGATTAACTGCAGGAGGGAAAGGATAGAGGAGCACAGGAGGCCATGCACTGCTTGGGTGGGTGGGGGTGGCGGCGGTATCACACCGTTTCTCTGCTGCATTTTCTGTAATCCAATGGCTGTGAGCAGGCGGTATGACCAGCTTTCGAACGAGGAGACTGTTGGAAAGACATCTGAGGGACCTTGTATTTGCTGCCTTTAAACCTTGATTCCCGCACTTTCTTCTTTCAGAAATGTGAACCTCAAAACCCAAGATTAAACTAAATTTACATCTCCATATTTATTTTTGCTTTTTTTTTATAGTTATTGTATTATTTAAATGAATAATGATCAATCTTGACATCCTTTGATATATCACAAACTATCCTACAATCTAATAGTCAACCGTCAATAGTCCACATTACCAAGAACAAACTATTAAATCCGGTTTCTTCAATATAGTTAAGTTTCAATAGCAAAAGCACCAAGCTTTGCAGTGGCTAATCATTGGGACTTTGATGTGTCAAAGGAGAACAGAAGTGTTGTTACGACTGCATTACTCAGCTCTGCAAATTCACCTACTGCAAATTTGCCTACTGCTCCCTTCACATAAGACAAGCAACTATAGCATTCAGAATCTATTTAGGACTAGGATGTTCTGCAAGACGGTTGGAACAAATGATAGCTTTTCAGTTCATTCTCACAATACTGTTTTTAATTTTGATGTGAATGACTTGAGATCTCTGCAAATTAAACTGATCTTAAAGCACTTTCCTCTTTACCTAAAAACTCGGATACCAAACTTAATAAAGGTATCACTCCAAATTTAATTACCGCTACTCTTTCTGTTTTGGATCACTATGCTACCCTGCCATCATATCCCATTCTGATAGTCTTGGGCGCCATAACAGACACCTTCTCGAAGACGAGTAATACTTTGATTCATTGAACACTACTGCTGATGCTCATGTGACTTCTCTAAAGCCCATTGCATCACATGAAGAAGCTATAAACATGGCCTTAAGTCGGGTAACCTCTTATGATTAAAACTGGTTCCATCTTTAATAATTCAGAGAACTATTCAATTACTGATAACGTTTTTGAAATCCACTACAACTAAACAAGTATCCACAAAATTGTAATCTAATTAAATTAGCTCACCCCCAAGAATTTTAGCCTAAGCAACCCCACTGATCAATCAAGTATCCAACCGGAGGATCTCACAGTGAATGAAATGTATTTTTCAAATTCCAACCCACATCATGAAAGTTTTGGCAAGAATATGCAACAGGAACTGGCACTGGAAGCACAGATATTTCTTCAAGATGAAAAAGATGATGCTGGTCCTATAAGCCACATTTAAGAAAGCGCAGATTTAAAAAGCTTCGAATTTTAAATAAAGAAAGCACAAACAAAAGAAGGTAACGACTGATTTCATTTGGGCGCAAACCACTTCAACTTCAACTCATATCTTATCCAGTTTTTAACAAGACAGCTGGTTGGGGAGGAACAATGTCGGTCTGTTGCTCACACAGAGTTTGAGACGAAAAGCACATCATCTGAGAATGCTCTTCATACATTCATTCTGCCAGCCACAACTACAATTGTTACGAACAACTTCCCATTAAAGGAAAAATAAATGAATAGCAACAAAGATGGTATATTTAATTCTAATAGTATCAACAGAACCATTTCTGAAGTTTGTGATCAACTTTGAATCTAGGGCTTGTAAATCAGATAGTCGGATTATTAAATGCTTGTTGGCATGGGTAGTCTCCTGGCAAAACACCTACAGTCTGATAAGAACTAAAACGAGACCACATCATCAGTTGACCCAAGTATCAATAAATTACCACTTGGTTCTCACCTACAGTCCACAGTTCTTGGGATTAATCCAGAGCTTACTACCCTGCTTGAATGACCAAACTACTAACCATAGCTCCTGATGCTTCATTCTTCATCCCGAGTGTGGCTGGAATTGTGTCGGGACCCAAACTGATCTCACCCCCCTGTATTCAGCTGAAGGACAGCATGATGTCCTAAAGAGGTGAAACGTCCTAAGATTGTTGCCCTCGTATCCGGAGATCAAAGAGTTAAAATCAAAAGATCTATTAAGAGTAGACTTTATATCAAATAAGTCATCGTCTAACAATACAATAGATTATTATTTTTTTAAACAATTTTTATTGAATAGTTGCTCAGTACACAATGATAGGTTCAAACATTCAATATCACGACTGGCATTACAAGGAGAGAAGCATATCACTTTCTCTGCACCCATAAAAGTAAAAAAAAAAAAATCACCAACGGCATATAATTTTACAACAGTCACAGCGTGGTACAGTTCAGAATATATTCTAATCCTTTTCATTAACCTAACCTTGGTCCCTCTAGGACACCCCTATATTGACCTCTGTAAACAACAGACTATCTTGAACATGCTATTATCGGGTACACAAAATATGGAAGAGACAATCAGTCTTCTTAGCTATGGTGATAGCAAACAAAACCTCCCTAAATCAACTTTCCTTTGATTTTAAGACCCAAAACCTATCATCGACTAACTCTCAGGAGCATAACATCCATGTGAACGGTGGAGGACATATTACGACTTTTAGTGGCCTACAAGGCCTCATTTCCTAACATCGTTGACTATTAAGTGCCCAAAGCTGGCCACATTAAACAATGGGGGCATATTAGCTACAATTCTGCAAAGTGTAACAAGCTCAAAACTACTCTCACCAACTCCCTTAACTCAAGATCCAACCTACATTTGAGATGTGGCCATACTGAATTCTATTTTCTCCACAAATCTGCTGCTGAAAACTCGCTAGTTCTGAAAGGCAATTAAACATGAGGCAAAACCTGAAGTAACATTTAAATTACTTTTCTAATTTTGGTCTTCAAGAATCACAGAAGTGAACTAATTTTACATTTAACAACTTTGCTATATTTAAAACCTACGCCTCAAATGTTTGAAGTAGCAAACCCAGTGGCAGCATACTCACCTTGGTCAATTCCGCTTTAGGTATGCAGGGATCAGAATTAAGAATCAACTATAAATTCATATTTGGCTGTTACATTTGAGTCCTTATGTGGACCGATGTTTAAACAGAAATAATTAATTATTTAAGTGGACTTCCTTCCACAGCTTAGTAAAAACAATGTAGGTTAACAACTGGTCCCATCTGAAACTGTACATTCAAATGCATTAGTAAGAATTACTGGGGATTTAAATGCCAATCTGGTAAGTAATCACCGCTTTATGTGCTTGTATCACAATTATTTGGCCATCAGTATAGTATACCACAGACATTGTTTACTGTAAGACCTCAATCAGCAGCTGATAATCTTCTACTTTTGACCATAAATGCCTTGGGATTCCACGGTTTCAATGGTCGATATAGGGCTGAACAACCTGCCAAAGGCACTCCTTTTTCTCATGGTGGTGGTTCAATTTTAGATGACACTTTATTACATATCTAATTTCTACTGTTATTCTAGTTCTGAAATTAGTTGCCGAATGGAAGAGACTACAATTCTCAATTTTTGTGTGTAGATTTGGCCCATTCAGCTTATATAAATAAATCAGAGTCTCTTAGTAATGCTTCCAATTATTACAAATATTAGAAAAATGCAGTGGAATCATTGTCTAACTAAACAGTTGGCTCTTTTACTGATTTTCCAATGCAATGTTTGTCAAATTAGAGGAATTTGATTGTAGCTCTTTTTAAATACTTGTCTATTGACAAATCTTGTAATGAATTTCAAAAGAATGGCCATAAATAAGCAAGATTTGACTTGTCAATCACTTATGCAAAACGGTAGTACAGGAGGGAATGGCACATGTATCTTAAAGTCAGGGAAAATGATGTAATAATATAAGTAAAACCACAACACACTTCTTTTAAGAAGAAACTCATTTGCCCGACATTAATTGAAACTGGAAGGAGGACAGCTCCAGAAGCAATAGATCGGATTTTTAACTCCGAAATTAATAGACATTGAAGCTGTTTTGTGTATTTTTTTTTGCCAAGTGAACATTTGTTTTCATCAACGGTTGAAAAGGATCAGATTTAATATTTGTTTTTTATGTATACATTTTATCTTCATACATGCGATTTTTGTTTTTACTTTGAATGATTATCTTTATCTATACAGTAAAGATAATATTACCACAGCATCGCCTCTACTACATCATTGTCCAGAACACCAATAAAAAAACAACAAGCAACCCACTTTACATACACGCTTTTAAACTCACCCCCACCCTCTTCCTCTTCCTCGCTCTCTGTATCATCTGCCAGTGTCAGAACTCTCCTGGAGGTTACTGCGCGACAGCTTCATGATGTCCTCCTGTATTATTTCCTATAGTCAATGTGGTACCAGCACTAATATGGGGCCTAAATGCTAAGATGCTCAACTTAGAGAAAACACTTCAGAAAAGTAAAGGAGTGGGAATTTGGAAATGGGAAGGGGTGATCCAAAAGTTAAGAGTAAGTAACAGTGAACAAAAAGACGCACAGGGGGGGGAAAGGCAATACAGGGAAAAGGTGAGGGAGTGCTGACACAGAAGGGGCAATGGGCAACATCTTTGGTCAACGAGCAAAGGTGGCAGACATCAGGCAAACAATGCTTTGTGTGCAGATGTGCTCATTGTGAAAGGGCAGAAACCCCTCCCTCACAGTGAAGTTAGCCAATGGCTGAAGGGGGCGGACCCACTGCCTCTCGGTGTATACTGGAGTGGGTGGAAGGAATGTGGCTGACCCAATAATAGGACAATGGATGAAGAGGGCTGGCTGACAGCCTCTATTAGGAAGTATATTAGATCTATAATATTAGTAAAATCAAAAGGGTCTGGCTCATGGCAGAGCTAAAAAGGGATGTTGCGTAGAAAGGGGAAGAGGAGTGGAAGGTGTGAAGGAGACTAGGAAGTAAAAGGAAGCGAATGGCAAAAAAATAGGGGGAAGCAGACAAAGAGGGGCAATGATCAGAAAGCTAGTATGACAAGGGTGTGTGACAGACAAAGGACTAACAAAAGTCAGAAGAGAAAAGAAGTAGGATGGCGTCAGTGAACGCTACTGTAAGCTAGAACGCGGTAGAGGAAATTAAGGGATTAGCACTTTCACATATTCAACAAATCACGCAAAGTCTAATAACTTACCTTTTATACACCTAAAAAAAGATGCTAGAAGATGGAGAGCATTTGTGCATTTTCCAGTGTGATCATGGATATGCGCACACTCGCCAACACAGGACAGCAGAAGGTGAATCACTAAGTCACTCATTCGCTCATCACGTGACACATATTTCAGCCAAACTAAACTGGCTGGAAGGGGAGGCCTTCAAACACAACAGACGCATTTCACATTGGTCCAAGAGGAATTGTGGTTGTCACCATGGAGTCTCCACCACTGACTGTGGTCTTCTGTCATCAGAGCATTGTGAACCGTCCACGTGTCAGCCAATCAGAATTCAGATCATCACAATAGAAAATGGTGCCCTAAGAGGAGGTGTGACAATAAGTGGTAGCATTTTTGATCCTCTCAGATCTTAACTGCAAGAGGGAGAGGTGCAGAGGAGATGGCGCGGGGTGGCAAAGATCGTTCCACGGATGACGACAGGAACATACATTCATAAACCATAGAAGCGAGAGGATTAGACCAAGGTGCAGCCCTGATTCTGTTGCAACCATCATCTGAACAAAGCTGCGCTCCCATCAGTGGAAGCCAGTGGGTGCAAGCCAAGGGTGTACAATCTGAAAAGGTGGACTGCTGGCCCACAAGGCCAGTCAGAAAATTCTAAAGGAGGACTCTTATTAGAAGGGCAAAGCCCAAGTATTATGGGCTGTAAGAAAAACTAGAAAATAAATAAAACCTCACAAATGTATAAACTCTGAGGTAGGAAGTAATTTATAAACAAGTAAGCTGTAGGGGATTCTAGGGAACTCAGACCCAACACATCTCCCTCCTCAATCACCACAAAGGCAAGACACCTAGGGGACTCCCTCATTCACAACCATAAAAGGACAGCTAGGGAACCCGGACCAATCACATCTCCGTCCTTCACAGACAGGACACCTAGGGATCTCAGACCCAACTCATAGTCTTTGTAGTACAGACGCGGTACAAAGCAAGGAACAGAAATATATGGACTCGCATACTTTAAGAATATGGCAAATATGTCACCAATCAGTGGGTTTAGAAACTATAGCTACTTGTCGCAAATAGGTCAATGTTGTGTTCATTTCAGTACAAGCAAAAGTATTTAGATAAAAACAGCAATTTAACAGGCATGGAACTAAGAGTTAGGATTATAAAGAAAGCAGGTAGCGGGGCTCTTTGCTGGTAAGCGTAGCGAAAGGCGTTCGTAGGAGGTACCTTACAGTGGCGAGTACGATCTTTGGGACGATAGTGAGATGTAGATCACAGCAGGAGTAGTCAATAGTTGCTTCATCATAGCAGTGGACACAGGGTAGCAGATATTTAATCTGAGCAGAATTCATATTGAAAAGGTGAGTGCCAAGTGTGCAGCGCTAGATGCGGGAGTAGATGATGTAATTGGAGACCCGCTCATGGGCACCAACATTTATATTGGTTTGAAAGCTATAAAATATATGTCATCCCAACCACTGGATACAGGGCACCTTTTAAGACACTTGATTCCCTCCCTACTCAGTACCTTACTTCCATCCTTGCCCCATTTTACACCATCCAGACACTAATGGGGGTAGGCCAGCTTCCATTTGAATGTTGTGGGACGCTTCGCAATCAGAAGGAATAGGTTTCGAAAACGAGCAGCTGGCTTGTTCTTTTTGGGGCACTTGAATAAGCCCAACGCACAAACTCCCCAGCTTTTCATGTTATGTTAACAAGTTTTGTAAAGCGCAGCCTATACCCGAAGGAGTCTTGGCACTGATAGCTGAAGCAGAGTAAAAAGGGGAACACGGGAGAACAGTCATCTGTTGAAAAGCCAGGTCTTAAGAAGTAATCTGAATGCTTGTAAAGAAGGTGTGGATCTGATGTGGCGAGGCAGCGTATTCCAGAGTCTGGTGGCACCGGTAAGGAAGCCGCTGACGCCCCATTTGATTTTCTTGAATCTAAAGGGGGTCACTTTGTAGGTTCCCAAGGATCTGAGGTTCCTGTTGGGGGTATACCAAGAGATGGCTTTTTTTTAGGAATTCGGGACCCATACCATGTAGGGCCTTAAAAGCGAGACAGAGGGCTTTAAATGCATTTGATTCCGGGTGGTGAGCCAGTGTCGTTCTTTGATAGCAGAAGATCCTGACAGATGTTTAGGGAGACCGAGCAGTACTCTGGCGGCGCAGTTTGAGGACCCGCAGTTTATTAATGTATTGTTTCTGGAGGTTGATATACAGACCATCACAATCAATTTAGGATAAAATGAGGGAAGATACACCTGTTTTTCTAGAATTGATGGGTTTCTGAGGAAGGACTTTGATGATTAAGGTATTGTAGGAGGCAGATACGATGCTATTGATCTGTTTACTGAGATTTTGTTTAATCATCCAGGATCACCCCAAACTTTTAACTTTGAGAGTTGGCATGGGAGTGGGCCCATCTCTGAAGACTAGTGGCGATTTGGGGAAGTTCAGTAGCAACAACAGACCAGATCCTAATAGAGAAGAAGGAATATACTTATGCAGTTCGGCCGTAGGGAGTTTGCAGCAGGGGAACTAGATAAAACTGTTTCTTTTGTCCAGGGTGAGGTAAACTCTACAGAGAATGTTAAACTATTCAAGTTTGAATCTGGCATTCTGGGAGACGAAGTGTGGGTAGCGAGAGCCCTTTTCCATTCCTTATCGTGGAAAACTCCCCAAGTTCTGCTTCCTATTTTTTGGGTACATCCTCCAAGGAGACTGGAGTGTGCTCATCCATTGCTCTGATAAGCCAGCTAACAAGTTGATGGCCGCAACCCATAGTGTGTAGGGACTGTATAAGGGCATGTGGTTGCGGTTGCTCAGCTGTGACTTCCCAATCAATGCACAAGCATTGGTCACAATTTAATAGGTCAGGAATTGACTACTGTGGAGACTAAACTGCTGCACGATTGCTTCGAAGACCAGGAGCTGATCATCTTGATTGAAGTCTCTCAGCGTTGTGAGATACGCGGATTTCGTGAGCCTTAAGTCTGCAGGGGATATGATGTTCCATTGTTTCATTGGCCCAGTAAGGGGGTGCATAGCGGGCTATCTGCTCCGTAAGCCACAGGAGCATGTAAAAACAACTGTGTGCAAGCCGTGGTAGCTGTAGATGGACTGTCTTTATGTACTCATCCAGGTCACAGGGCATTCTGTGTACTCGGACGCTGCACGCGCTAATCCCCATAGTGATGCCCAGCACACTAAACTCATCCCAGTCATTGGGTCTTCAGGCACCGTGCTGCATTTATCTGGGCCATAACTTTAGGTTAGGTAGACATACTGGAGGGTGAACAAGGAAGACCCTGGTTTACTCCAGGAACGCCTGTAACCAGCTTTCCCACAAGATTTTATTGCAGAGAGATGCAGTATGAAGCAGATACTACCAACCGAGATCTAGGATACAACATAGTAAACCTGGGAGTCCAGGTATGAAACAGACCTTGAGAAGGGGGCCTGGGTATGTGTTAAAGGGCAGAGGGCTAAGTGCTATCTTTGATGCCACAAGTGATGTTCAGGCTGGAGATGCAAAAGAAACCAAAATGGGTACGCTACATGGAAATTATAACGCCTCTAACAGTATAAACGCCACGTCAACAACAGTGGGAAGTTTATGAAGTAGGACTTCCTTGGCTACCTGCGAGTTCCTGCAGAGGAAGCAAGTAAACCTAAACAACGAGCTTGAGGCTTAAAGTTAGTCCACCATCCCACACGGAGAGCACGACAGACTGTTCGCAGATGAGGCATCATCTGGTCGGACTAAAGAGAATGGTGAATGATGAGTACTGGGGTAGGCAGTGTTTTGAGTTAAGCACGCTACTAACCAAACATGGTCGGGAACGATGAAAGGTGACCCTAATGAACCCAGGGTCAAAAACTGGATCGGAAAGATCAGCACCTGGTCCAAGTAGAAAATACTATTGGCCCACTTTGAAACGTTGGAACAATCTGTAGGTGGGGGCATGGAAAAAAGTATCTTGCAGGTCCAATGTCACCATCCAGTCTCCTGGATCCAGGGCAGAGCGAACATTAGCATCTTGAATTGTCCTTCTGCGGGCAGAAGTTGAGAGCGAAGATCTAGAACGGACTCAATGGCACCTTTCTCTAAAAAATATTGGCCTTCCTGCAGTAAAATGGACTCAAGATCCTCCAAAAGCAGCTCTGATATAGGTGGAATAGGAGGTGGGATGAAAAGGAACAGCAGAGCATAGAACCTTTAGCTCTCTGCAGGACCCACTTGTCCGACGTTATTGCTTACCACCCATTGAGAAAATGAGGGATCCTGCCTCCCAAAGGGTGGCCGTGTGCTGCCAAGGGCAAGCTAATACAGCTTTGAGGCTGTGGCTGCAGAGCTGGGGATTAGGTTGTTAAATGCCCCTGTTGGCCTGGACGCTGTCTGCTTGACCCACGCTCCATGGCCCCAAAAGGACTGGGGCCTCAGATGTTGGGGTGCAGAGGCCTGATGTTGTCTAAATGCAAAGCACCTTGTGTTGGCATGAAACTTACAAAATTGCAGGGGATATGGCCTGACAAGAGTTGAAAAGTCAAGTTAGAATGCAGTGCCTGTTTTGTTTGAAGTGCGGCGTCAGCCTTCCCATTAAAGAAACAAGACCGGTCAAATGGCACATCCATGAGAGATGCCACTAAATCACCCGAAAATCCTTTGGATCTCATACAGGCGTGGCACCGAAGCACCATGCTAGTGCCCACCGATCTGCTTTAGCAGTCAACTGTGTCGAGATCTGAGAGGATAACATCTTTGGGCCCTTCCTTGCCATCATGAATTGGCCCGGAGCTCTTCTGAATCTGTGGGAAGATTTCAGCCACAGAATCCCAAAAGGCATAGAAGTAGCGTTCCATCAAACAACTAGCTTTGGAAGATCTCAGGGCAAGGCAGGCAGAGAAGAATATAGTTTTCCCAAATGCCTCCATTCTCTGACTCTCTGTTAAGTGGGGTCGTAGGGAAGGAATTGGGGTTGACTCTACAGGCGGAAGCAAGCACCACCAGACTCCCTGGAGTAGGATGCTGGGCCGGGTCAACTGAAGCTGGCCTGTGGTAAAGTATCACCTGTTTGTTAATGGGGAGGAGGGGGGCGGGGGGTAACGGCCATACTCATGGCTTGACTAAGGGCCCATAAGGGTATCCGTAAGTGCCTCATTAAAAGGTAACAGAGGCTCTGTTGAAGACTGTCTGGGCTGCAGAACTCTGTGAAGAGGTAAGTCTTGTCTTGTGAGTGACATCTGCAAATCCAAGACCTCAGCTGTTCTCGTGAATATCATAGCCAAACATGCGGATACTTTTGTAGGGAGGCCAGAAGGGAAGAGGAGCCTCACGTCAGGGGAAGCATCTAACGCAGTTGCCTCCTGAGGGTCCTCATGAAAATGGTAATAGTATTCTGAGGAAAAATCCTTCCCATCAGCACCATCATCTCCAAACAGGTTGGCTCCGATCAGAGTCCAACCTAAGGAGTTGCTGAAGCACCGGTCGGCGGCTTCTATCTAAAGGGATTGTCTTATCTGAATCAGAACAGTTAAGTGGGAAGTGTGGGAATCGAACTTGCACAAGACAATGTTAGAAGTTGGAGATGGATAGGTTTGGAACCGAAGAGAATTATGGGCTGGATGTTCTTCTCTGGCATCAGCACAGGAGGGACCGGCATGGATCGTGGTAGCAGATGACAAATCAGCGCCGGATTTGGAACTGAACCTGAAGAGGATTCAAGACACATGGTCAGCACCAAGGTTGAGCTACCACCGTTAACCATGTTGGAAGCCTCTGTGCATCCCTGGGCCCGATAGAACCAGTAAGGTGCTGAAGATGTGAAGCATGGCATCTTTAAAACACATTTATTTTGGCAACGCCAATCGATCTGGAAACTAAGGGTGCATCATTATCGGTTATGGAATAGGATCCTCAGAGGGGGCCGGGAGAGACACAGCGGGCCACCTTGACGTCCTTGTGACTTTTCCGAGTAACCCAGTGAGGGCGTCTGTTGGTGCTGCTGCCTCTGGTAGGAGGTAGAGGTCTTGGGGAAGGCGGCTTTAGAGTCCTTCCTCTATAGCTGGACCTTCGAAAGGACCCCCGCAGAGAAGGCATTTGGAGGGCTCACATCGCCTTTGTGGCGTCAGTGTCTTTTGATTTTTCCCAGCATCTCATCAACCTGTAGTCCGAAGAATTATTCCTCATTGAAGGCCAGGTTGAGAAGATGCTGTAGTACTTCTGGTTTGAAACCAGAGACACAGCCAGGTTTGTCGTCAAATCAGGACGCTAGAGGTAAGACCACACACTGTAGTGTCAGCTGAGTCTAGGGCACAGTGGATGGTGGTGTTCCCTCAGGTGAGTATTTGAGAAATCAGAGGTGGAGGTGGTTATGGTGGATGCGGATGGGGTGGGGTAGGAGGTGGAGGAGATAGAATAGGAGGAGGACAAGGAGAAGGAGAAAGTGCCAGGTGACAAGGAGGTGCTTGGCTAGTGCCACTATCACAATGTTTCTTCAACTTGGGTGGAGCAGGGGGTTCCTGTGAAAGTTCCTCCTGAAAGGTTAGTTTCCATTTGTGGAACAGAAAGTCTTGCTACTTTGGAGGTGGTCTTGCTCTACTTTTTCCTGTTTGGGGAGGGGGATAGCAAGGTGTTGCTGCTTGGCGTAGAGCTCTTCCTGGAGTCGAAAGAGAATAGGCGGCTTCTGGTACTCTGACCCCGCTGATAATGGGGCTTTGGGCACCGAATGTTTCGACACAGATTTTTGCACGCTATCCATCAAATGATTTTTGCAGCTGAATGGGTCTCGAAAGGCTAAGCAAGATTCAGAGATGGCTTTGAAGGGGTTGTCTGAGATGATAACTGGGGCAGCTGTTTTGACACCAGTGGTTGGCTCAAACTCTGCTCCAAAGCCCTTGTACAGCGCTGGCCACGGCCTTCAGGTGGTGGCAGACCAAAGTCTGGGTGCAGACTTCAGGGCTCGGTGCTCGACCCGCTCAAGGGCAGTGCGCGGTCTGTTGGTGTGGAGGTGGAGGGGTGTCATACTCGCAGTCAACGTCTTCTGCTGAGCGAAAGGTAGCTTCTCTGCCTCGGATGTAGAGTGCGACCTCGGTTCCCAGCCGAAGCAGAGGGCTGATTAGCCTGAAGACTCTGGCTCCACCTCGAAGTCTTGGTCCCCGAAGAGATCAGGGGGGACGTCTTCCTGATGGTGCACCATGGTACGTCATGCTAGATGCCGACCTGGATGGTACGGAGCGCCTTTTTAGATCAAAAGGTGAGGTAGGCATCAGAGGATGCCTTGTTTTCTGGTGAGACAATAGTTACAGACCCAATGATGATCTGGGATATTTTTAATGGCACTGTGGACAGTACTGGCAGGGGACTCTTTCCTTAATGGAGTCTGCATTCTCAGTGGATTAAGTCAAGGAGAAGGTCCCGGAAGGGGCCAGTGCTCAGAGGGGGGCGACGGAGGGAGCTCTGATGACAAAGTCAAGAGATGTGATGAAGCTGTAGAAGATTGTTGTATGCAGATTGGGGTGCAAGCACCGAGAGGTATGGGTGGCGAACAGCGAAAGGCGTCCACCAGGAGCCAACAGAGTGCACAACCAAAGCAGAAGGCAGAAAGAAACTAACAATGGAACCAATGCACATGCGCCTCACCAGCAATAGGTAGAGGCACCATACCTTGTAACTCGGACTTCTTCGAACGAAAACAAGTTGCCTACATCCGAGCCCAAAACTAGATGGCAGGAGTAGGCACAGCATACTCCTGTAGCTGCAGCTCCACGTGCCACGATCACAATGTTCATATCAATGTATACTTTGGGTCTGCCTAAAAAGTTTCAGTGGTCTCTCTAGGCGAAGACAATGCAGTCAAATTTAGGTTCAAGTTTAAGCCCATAGTCTTACTTTATTAATTTTATATGTGGCAAAAAAGGCAGTTTGCCTTTCATTTTCAATTGTGAACACCTCTGTAAAGCCTGTAGGCCTAACCTTTTTGATTTTGAAAAGCCTTATACTTTCCAATAGGCCAGATAGAACCATTGGTGGTGTTTAGGATTAGAGCCTGCAGGGGCATTCACTGCCACATGACACAAGATAATAGGAGTAGATTACATTTACACTGTCAATTGCCAAGTGTGAAGTTTCTTCAGGGTACACGTTTGCGCTAAAGTTACTCCGAGTGGGCCCCGAAGGCGGAGCTCCGATTTGCAGCTCCAGTGAAACCTTGTAAGTATTTGTCACTCATCACAGTGTTAAGTAAGGTGCAAAAAGCACTCGAGCACTCATTTATTTGGTGTTTTTTGTGTGATGCTCAGTTCTGAGTTTTTAGCTCATCGCACCTGTACCTGGGGGGGTCAGACTTTACACCATTAACCCTTTGACAAATGCACCATGAAGGGGGCTGCTTACAATGAGAACTCCGGCACATGCAGGGCAGGGTTGTGCACTGGGAATTCAGTCAAGACACGGATCTGTGGTTGTGGTTGGGCTGCAGAGGTCTTGGTCTCTTTGTGTACATACATTTGTATTTTTTGGCTTAGTGTACCATAAAGAAAAAACGTTGGTGTTACCATCAACAGATCTTGCCTTCAGCCACATGTCAACATACCCGCTGCTACAAGTGACTCCCTTTTGAAGAGTTCTCCTCGCCTTTCACTTGGAGAGGAGGGCCGGCGATGATTCATCCTGTTTGGGTTACAGGAATGCAGTCTTTCCTCGCTTTCCCAAATATCAACTATCGGCTTCGGATTGTGGAAAACGCAGCTGCCACATCTGCTACTTAATTTACCTCAGCACGCGTCAGCTGGATACCACAGGGTCCCAGTGAATGCACAGATCTTAAAGCACTTTAAATGATGCACAGCACACTTGCTGGCACTTGTCCCGAGTATCTTAGCTCTCGGCTCCAGCCCGGTAATGCCGCCTCGCGTGCTTTGTTCATCTCCTCATGCACTCTTGGATGTGTCCATCCCATACCAAGCAAGCTCTCTTTATCGGTTCTCCAGCTTATTCCCAGTAGCCACGGTAAAAGGATCCCAAGTGAATGCATGGGGAGAGATGTGCCTGTAAGAGTGCAGACTAGAGCACCTTTGAGCCAGACATATTGGCTTTGCCAATGCTTTTTTTTCTTCTTTTAAGTCTTGTGCATTCTGCCGCTCCGCATAGAGAGTTACATGGACTGCTGAAAATATCCAGGCAAAAGGGTAGTTTACAGAAGAGCTCCTGCCTCCTCTGGAACATGCACACGACGCACAAACACGCACAATGCATAGGCACACACGTCCATTGATAAAAGTTTGCATATCTGCCCTGTAGTTTCGGCCCCCCACGAAGTCCCCCTTTAAGCACTGGTCCATGAATGAAGGCGGCGGGGCCAGCTCGGCTGCGGTTCCAGCAGTCCTGGCAGCTGACACACACTAGGGCCTGTTCCAGAAATACACACTTCCTAATGCAGGCCAAACAGAGCCCACCTCTCGGCAGCAGGTGCTTCACTGTGCACAGCCCCAGGCGACCTTCCGGTGTACGGGCCTCCGTGCAACAGCAACTATGTGGGAACATGCTGGGTCTTGTGCGAGGGAAAACACATAACCTCACATCTACAGCAGAGTAGGTGAAGTGCACAGGGCACATCTGATCTGCACAAGATCACAGGCTGAGCAAGGGTAGAAAGGGGCCTTTTTGTCAGTGGCTGATCAAGATTTCACGAAGGCGAGCCTACTCACAGACACATAATGGGAGAGCACGTGCAGGGCGGGCGCACAGCGAAGGGACCAACCTTACAACCCTGAATTTTTTTCCAGTCCTCAATAAAGCAGAAATTAGACCTTTAATTACACAGCACTAAATACACCAGACGCCCCGTGCTACGGCAAGACACCAACAGATGAACAAAAGAACTTGCTGCAAAGTGCTAAATACATTGTATAGAATCGGAGACTATCAATGAATTAGTTCTACCACAGTCCCTAAAAAAAGTAAATTTAAAAAATAAAAAAATAAATTCTCAAATCCCAGGCTGAATGCTGTTCCCTGACCCTGCCTGTCAGTGGACTGGTCCATGGGTTGTGTACTTTGGACCTGCTGCCCTTCTCTTCATCATTTCTAATAATAAAGTGACCTTGTCACTAACCATTCTGGGTAAATCCACCTTCCTGCTTTGTTAGATTACTCATTCCAAAGCTTTATTATATAAATCAAACTTTAAAAATAGAAAAATTACGTTTTGGATGTTGACACAGGCTGGTATTTAAAGACTTCTTTAGTGTTTGTCAGTGTGGTGGAGGAAGCCCTTGCAGAAGGGCCACGGCTGCAGGTTCCCCGCTGTTTCCAGAAGCGGCTTCTGCCACCACAGCGAGAGTAGCCTTGGGCTGACAATACTCTGGCTGCATTTATATCATGTTCAGAGGCATGGGTGGAACCGGCACTGCCGTAGGATGGTCCACGAAACGACTACCAACGCGCGGGTACTTTTCTAGCATCCACAAAACCAGTTGTGAGGGTAGCCAGTCACCATTTTCAGAGGACATCTCGCGCACAGACGCAGAATTCTAGAAGTAGTAACTAGTATCTTTTCCACATTTCTTTAAATTACAAACCTACATTTACTCTTTGGTGCCTTTAGGGGTTAGTGTTGTGGCCCCAACAGTACTCACAAACACTTTAGCATTGCAGCTATTGCAGCTTCTTTTTAAAATACCCCTTTTAGGTCTGGCCAGAGACTTGGCATGCGCTGTCGCTTGTGACGATTTGTTCATTCTTCAAAAATAGCCTCTATGGGATTGTAGTGCAGCCGTTAGTTCTGATTGGTTGGTTTCACTGTCACTCTTATTTTCTTCTCTTTGGTGAGCACGTCTCAGCTTCACTTGGGCTTCACTTTGCCTTCAGGAGTTTGTTTTCTTCCCTGGAGCATGACCCAAGACCCGATTGATTTCTTGATTCGTGTTATCCAGCGTTGCTTGCACTCAAATTGTGGTACTTTTGCTGTTGCGTGCAAGACAACTTGAAACCATTAAAGTTAAAGCTCCAACCAACCAGTATTTCCAAGGGCTGAATGCAACTAGAAATTACAAAACTTTTTAACATGTGACTAATGTCTGAAACATATTTTGGCTGCCTGCAGCTTTTATTGATGAAGCTGCAAACATACTCCCTTCATTTAAGACGGGTGACATTCACTATCTGTTTTTCTGAATTACTGTTTCCCACTGTGTCAAATTTACTTTCTTTGTTGGTTTCCTCTAATTTAGAGGATGTTTTATTTATTTTATTCATCAACAAAGACGTGATATTTTCATATGGTCTATGTTTTTCCCTTACCTTTTGTTATTCCCGCTACGTACCCTTAAACCCTAAAATCACTTGATAATATAACATAAAAAGTATGCTATTAAAAAAAAAAAACATACTTACCTGCATGGTAAAGTACTGCATGGTAAAGGTACAAATGCCTGCCTGTGTGATACAGGTCCAGCTGGTAAACGTGATTTTCCCTTAGACAGGATACATTCTCGTCCCCTCTTTAATCACACTCCTACCTTCACCAGAGGGCCCCTAAATGTTTTGGGGGCACGGTTGGTTATTTTATTCCCTTTGGTATGACTAGTGGGAACCTTCCTCTGTTTGATAGTTTATCCCCTCCACCCCGCCCTGTACTTTACGTCTCCCCTGAGACAGCGCATGGGCTGACGCTTGCGAGACATTTTTTTTTTTTTTTACATACAGAGGGCTTAGAGCCCGCTCTCCATTGGATGGCTTCATTGTCACTCATTTCTTTGCTTCTCTTTGGTCAGGGAGTGCTGACTTCACTCTCTTCATGCGTTTGCCCCTACATTAGTAACATGCAACAATGCCTCAATGAGACTCAATACAGGGATTTAATTCAAAGAATAACTTAATTATACAGCATACATTAATGACTAATAGCCCCAGGAACATGGCTAAATGCAATTATATTATCAGCAAAGAATTGTAGATAAGATTTCACAAATCAAAATGCAGAAACCACCATGCTTTTTAAGTTGTGTACTAAATGTGGAGGGAACACGTTGTGCTCGTGAAGACATATTAAACGGCACAAGTGGAAAAAAAAGATACAGAATGCTACAGCGTATTGGACCAGAATTCAAAACGAAGTTATGCATGAATCAATACATTTATGAGCAAGTTTTGTAAAATCATGTCATAATTCACAGTCCAAAATTTAGCTTGTGCAAGTAGACGGCGTTTCAACCTTCGTGACTGGAGGCCATCATCAGGACATAAGGAACACAACTTTGGATGATATCTGCCTCGAAGGTTTTGTAGATACATGGGAGGATTTGCCCATACACTGGAGCATGGCCTAAGTACTGCTTACCCTGCTTAGTGTCCTTCCACTTATTGCGCTTTTGGGGGTATAGTAAATGTATGCGTGTTTGCAGACCTTGCAACTGTGTCCATATGTCATCTAGTCAACGTGCCAATTGTTAATCTGCATTAATTCGCATTAGTGTGCTGTAATGCTGAGCATGTCCTGACACACAAGAAAAGCTCCTGAAAAACGGGTTCCAGAAGCAGAAATGTGGAGGAGCAGGCACATCTGTCATGGAAATAGTAAATCAAGCCACAGAGTGCAGGCAACTGGCACTTTTTCAGGGAGAATGGTAAGTAAGCATGTGCTTCACATGCCGGAAACAAAGCTGTGTGTGAGCACGCTTAAATATGTTCCCAGTTCCTACTGGAACAGCAGCAGTTTGGTCAAACGGCAAAGGCACCATGCAAACAATGCAAAGTTCATTTCGGCTCTAATAAAAAACAAACCAAACAGTGGCGCTTCACTGTTAGAGCGGAGCACTGCTTGGAACAAAAAACACATGGAAAGGACACTTCCCGAAATTTAAAGAGTTGCAAAATAGGTTTCTGGGAGAAAGCGGTGAGGGTTGCGAGAAGGAACAAAACAAGTTACAAGTGCCAATGATGTGCAGATGTTTTGTTGGGGGGGATTAATTAATAAAATATCATTAAATAATCAGTATTATAGGTCTCATACATAGGATTATGCGATGGACATAGCGTAGGGATGAAACATGCTTGTTTTTCTCCAAACACAACAAGCACTGGCAAAGCCAATAGGTCTTGCCTACACAAGAGCCTTTGGCTTTGTCAATATTTTTTTTTGCCATGTTGTACATCAGCATGAAATTTTTTTTACAATTTTCAGTGATGCTGCATAGCAGCAACAGTGCTGTACAATGTGGCTAAAAACACAGACCAAGCTAATAACTCTTGCTTTGTTGAGTTTTATTCGCTTGACCAAGGACTGTTTGTATTTTTTCAGTGAGACGCCTTAAAACAAGACATGTATGACCAGACGGAGTTCCTGCTCACAGTGCCATTGGGACCAAGTTGAACTCACCTGAAGAGGCACAACTAAGCTGAAAATTGTGTTGGGATGCTTGTTGTTCTGGCTAAAAGAGGACCTGGCGTGCCAGTTCGCTCTGGGGTGTTGCTATTTGCATATGGCCGGGTCTAATCTCAGGTGGTAAAGTGGGAAAAAAAAAAAAAACACAATGGCTTTCACGTACCTGAAGATGCCAAAATTAGGCCAAAACCGGCCTTGGGTTGCTTGCGTTCTGGTTCAGAAAGGACCTGCCTTGGCAGTTCACTCTGGGCTGTTCTTATTGGAGCAGAATCAAAAGGTGGCGTGTATATTACTGGGTCTAATCTGAGGTGGCAGAGTGAGCAGAAAAAAGGTGGCCTGGGATGCGCCCTCCTGCATTACACCCATTGCTTTTTTTGAATGTTCCTTTATCAGGGTGTGTGGCACCCATTATCATCAGTGCTGAAGTCAGGGTGTGTGGACAGTGGCGGCTCCTCCACTATGGCGGAGGAGTGTCACCCCCACCGCCTTGCGCAGAGCCAGCAAAAGGAAAATACAACTATGCTCTAGCATCGTTTTATTTTTTCGTTTGCCAGCTGGAGCAGGGAGGGGTGGGGCGTGGGGAGGAGGAGTGCTTATGCACTCCCTAAGTAAGCATATGTGTTGGACTCAGGCCGACCAAACCACACACGCGCACTTCGGTTTTTCCAGCCCTGCTGCGTTCAGCGGCCGGCTGGAGAAACGCCACAGACTCAATGACCTGAGCGGAGCATCTTTCCTGCCCGCTCAGGTCAATCCCTGTGCTGCTCTGTTGCATGGGGATTGGATGGGAGTCTGTGTCCCAGGGGCTGCTGGGACCAGGAAGAGGCCAGCGGGAGCGACACGAGAGGTGGCCGGCACCTCCAGGTACAGTTTTTATTATTAAAGCAACCCCCCACCATCTCCCCCTCCCTCGTGCTTCCCCCCACATGCCTCACCACCCTTTGTGAGTGGCGGCCGCCACTGTATGGGGGACCGACATTAGTGCAGTGCTGCGAGGGAGGTGCGTCACCGTGGTTCATCTGATGCTGGAATCACAGTGTGGCACTCCTGTGTATTCACTGGTGTTGCTATCGCCTGTGTGTGGGAACCAGAGTCCTCTAGTGCGGTTATTGAAGAGTGGGGGACCCAGGAGCATGCACATCTGGTGGGAGGTTGCAAGGGTCCAAGGTGGACACAGATTGTGTGGTGCCTTTTCCTACTGCTTCTATTAAGGGGCGTCAGACCCTGGTGAATGCGGTGCTGGTATCACGGTACTGGTCTGTGTCTTTGGGCTAACATGGATCCATGGTGTTTCCGCATGGTTTAAGTCGTGCTGTGGGGCTGCCAATAGTGGACAATGGGAGGCGCTCACTTACACCATTTGCAATGCGTGGGTCATCCTCTCCGCTGTGGATGGAGATAATGTGATTACAGGAAAATCCCAGACAGGAGCAGAAACCAGGACATTTCAACATGTGAAAGTCTTACCAGCAGCTCTATATATCTTTCTATTGTGAGGGTTCAAGTCCTATTCTGGTCTTTGCACTTCCCTACTTACAGCTGAGGTCATGCAGGCCAGAAAGGTCATCTGTTATGGTTGCTAAATTAAATACCATTGCATCTGGTAATAGTAATTTATGACACTTCTAAAAGCAATAAAAACACTAATCAGTGCTACATTAAAAAATCAAGTTGCCATTATTGATATACGACACTGGAATATCTAACCATGCTTCAGACACGTCCATGTGTGGTGCTTCTTGACACTATGTCTGCTTGGCAAAGTGCCCAATGGTAGGATGTGTTGCAGTTCTTAAGTGGGCGATGGTTCCTCAGGACAATGGATGCTTTGAGCCCACGGGGACCTGTTGAAGGAAGCTCTTGCGTTTGGAACAACGTGAAGGTTTGGTATGGTCAGTCACCTCAACAAGCTTGACACCAAGACCTCTCCATCTGTCTGTAAAAAAGGCGCCAAGGCCAGTGTTCTTGCTCCTACCCTTTTAGTATATATTGGAGTGATTTGAACAGTGTTTTGTCTAGGGCGCGGATCTGTCTACCATCATTACAAAGTAAGGGCAGTCTAGAGTGAGGACTATTTCTTGGGATGTAGGCAGGATTGCGAACACTTCTTGATGACTTGAGCACTTATGCTCAAGGGGCCGCCCTGAAGATCCATTAATAAGCTGTGGCAGGTGTCATTTTCAAGGCAACAGGTTTGTTTGTTGGGGAGAGTCTTCATTCACACCAAGGACACGCCAATATCTTGCTATTATAATCAGTGATGTGCTGACTCCGACATCTCTTCTGGAGGCCAAAGGATTTTTTGATTACTATTTTCTAAAGATTGCTTAAAAGGTCCACTGGGGAGCAAGTTATTAGTATTGCAGAAATATTATATATGAACAGTGTAAAGCATCATCTTGACTTCCCTGCCAATGATGAGCCGAAAATAGGCAGTAAAAAGATCAGCAAACAATAATGCTGGTATGATACGCTTAATTTCAAAAACTCCCTCTAGGCTTCAGGCATTGGTTGATCTGTTCTTGGTGTTTTGCACCGATCTTTGGCTGGAGTTAAATAGTTCATAGACTAAATGTATGTTCATGCCAGCATACAGAATTGGGATGGAAACGACGATTAATTAATTCTTTTTCTGCAATGCTTATGTGGCCCCTCTGAGGAAATGGATTCTACCTGTAGGTCAGCAACTGGGATGGGGGTAAGGCAATGTAACACTGCTGCAAGAATTCTAAGAACTTGTAAGGAGGGAGTCATTGTTTAGGTCTCGCCTGACCCAGCGCATGCGCTGGTCTGGCGAGACATTGAGAGGGCTCCAAAAAGTGCTACCATGGCCAGCCTAGAGCTACAGTGCATGTGCGCGGGAGTGCTTTCACTTTTGCGTCCACACGGCCGCTTTGATGTTTGATCGTGATCACAATTACTTTTACTTTCGCGGCCGCACGGCCGCTTTGCATAGCCAATAGGTCTCGCTTTTGGGACCTTATAAGTATTTAGTTATGCAACTGTTGCGTGGCTAAACACTTATAAGGTCCCAAAGGCGAGACTTATTGGCTATGCCAATGCTTGTTTTAGTTTGGCAAACTGTTTTGCCTCTACGGGGTTAAGGAGGAAATTATGCTTAGTTGAGTAACCTAACCCGTAAGGAGAGTCATGAATTGAATCTATACTGTACTGCAACTTTTAGAAGAAGGGCTAGAGAAATATAGTGGCATCTAAGTTCATTTGTAGATATTAATTTTTTATTGGAGGATCGAGTAATGAATTGCAGCCAATTTGGTTTTATCCAGTTTTAACCAAACTTCTATGTATTGATATGTTGATTGTTTGAAGCTGGCGTGTTTTATGGATGTTTCATCTGAAATAAACATTTTGATGACGATATCCATCATATTTGTCACGGCGTAACCCATCCACCGAAATCAAAGTCAGGCCCTGAATAATTCATCACATATACAGCTAACTAAGATGTAAGAAATCGTCCACTGAATGTGAAGAAATGAATGAGAATAAGACTGAACCGTGCACCGCCGTACGAGACCGAGGGTCCATGGATCACCCTACAATGCGATAAAAGACTGCGGAGCATGGATAATCATTCGAAGAAGACTTCCCAGCACCAAGGACTTCATCGCAGTTCAATAATACACTGCGATAACAGCGAAGACAACTCTAGTATCTGCTACATTTTAAATATTACTAAGAGGAATGCTTTAGAATCCCTTGTCGATTATAGTGATACAATACAACCCGCTAATCCCACGGAAGCCTGCAATCCCTGTATAGAGTCCAGTCGCTAAAACGAAGCGGAGAGTACTCTTCGAACACGTTTTTCTAAAATGAAAAGCGTTCAGCCGAAAGAAGGTATTTACGCCAACATGTTTATTTTTTCAATGTAATTGGTCATTAGGAAAGGTTTATTCTGTACATTTTTCAACATGATCTAAGATACAGTATATTTTTTATCTAATATATATTAAACTGATCTAAATATCTTTGTGCAATTATTACTAATTTCAAAGTAGAGATTCTGCTTTTATTCTTTGTATCTGCAATGAACATGAAAGAGCAAGACTTCAAGAATGTCAGCCGTTTGTGGGAAAGGTGATGATGCGACTATGTATTATAAGGAATACAATACCCTTTGCCATACATTAAAAGGATATTGCAAGTCACCTCTGAGTTCCATGACCCTAAAAAAGGAACTCAGCGAAGTTCCTTTATATGGTTAAGGAAGTCTTCAGTGACTTGCAATATCTTTATAATACTTACAGGCACTTCTTAAGCCAAAAACCCATGCTCACTCTGCCATAGTAGTCTACCTGCACCATCCTGATGAGGTGCAAACTTGTCAAAACCAGTTTGGAGTGGTTTGTTCCCTTGTGGATGCGGCTTAGTCTGGTAGTTTAGGATTGCCTGTTGCCATGAGCAGATGGGGGGGGGGGGGGGGGGAGTCCAGATTTGGATAAAGATGGGCCTATTTCTAGAAAGGAGAGGTCGGTGAAAATACGATGGACTGAAAGGATTGCCAATGGATTGCCAATGGATGAGATTACATCAAGCCTTCCCTCCATCACATTGCTGCTTGTTGTAGTTGATGCCCTTAGTGCCACCGCTATGCCCAGACCGGGGTCCCGTGCTGCTCCCTACTGAAGGAGCCCAAACAGACTGGACCTGGTCTGGGAAGGCTTGCATTCTCTCCTGATGGGGACCTTGCGTGGCTTTTGAGATACTGTTCCCATGAGCCACAGGGTTAGTACTGATTTGCATAAGGTGGGCCTCTGTATACTGAGGAATAATGGATGAAATTGATGGGCAGGAATAGAGCCCGAGTGATCGCCAGTGACAGATTAATTCAAGCATTCCATCCAACAACTTGTTTGTTGTAGTAATTTCCCAAACAGCAGCAAACAAAACTATTCAACAGATATGGGTAGATAAGTGGGGACTTCCTTCTAATCCCTACGTAAAGAGGGACAGTCTATTGTCTACTGCTCATTAAAGTGGGTGTTGTTTTTTATTTCTTTGCTGTTACTCTCAAAGCCCTTCGCTTTGTCTATACTGTTGGCGATTGAAGACATACTTCCACCTTTATGACTGGTGGGTACACACCGCTGTGCCCCTACTCCTACTCCTGTCAGGACTAGGCTACGGAAGAAGTCTCAACAAGCTCGAGAGTCCGGGTACCAGAAGTGTTGGGACTGAGATCTCCGCTCAGGCACCTTACGTTACACTGCAGTTTATACAGCTGAGCCATTGTGGATGTAGGACTTACCATACCTTTCCAGACCGGCCAGTCGAAAGGTTCTTGGCTCCTTCTGGCACTACCACCAGGAGCAGAGCTTTAATGCTGCAAGGGGTGGTAATAGGCTTAATGCAGCAGTTAGACGTGGCAGAAAATTACAGAAAAGGGTCAGAAAACGCTCCATGTTGCAAAATGTTTTTTTGTACGATGTTGAAAATCTTTCCACACTTCTCGTTACTCTTCGTAGTATACAGACTTACAGGACATCGTCTAGCACTGCGGTACCGAGCAGTGTAGCCATAGCCGCAGGACTTGTTATAAGCATCATGGCTCCTAGCAGCGTAGCCATAATGGTAGGACTTGTTTTAGCACCACGGCTCCTAGCAGCGTAGCTATAGCCGCAGGACTCGTTATAAGCACCACGGCTCCTAGCAGCGTAGCCTTAACCGTAGGACTGGTTTTGCACCATGGCTCCAAGTAGTGTCCCCGTAGGACTTGTTTTAGCACCGCGGCTCCTAGCAGCGTAGCCATAGGACTGGTCTTCTAACACTGTGGTTCTTCAAAGTCTAGACGTAGCCGAGGAGGCTATCTGGTTGAAAAAGCAAAAAAAGGTACATAATTCCATTTGTTTCAATATTCAACCAAGATGGATGGTTCGAAAGCCTCTAGACAGTCCGACACTGGACGGTAGTACAGGGCAGACGGCCAAATTCACACTAAAGATTCTCCCAAGCAGCCCAGCCTTTACACATCTGTTACTGGCCATGTCAGTAAGGGAGACTTCCGGTTTACTCCCGCCAGCAGCAGAAAGCCCGCTGGGCCTTCCAACCCTACAGTGGTTTGAACTGGGAAAAGTGGCTAGCATGCAGAGCCGAGCCAGTGAAAGCCAGGCCTGGCTTGTAATCGCCCTTGGGGCCAGTGGCCGCCTGTGTGAAGGCGCTGTCGCCGCTTCCGTCGCCCACACGGCCGGGTCTGGCGGGAGATGGCGTCCGCCCAGGTCCCGTGCAACGAAGAGGCCCCGTTATCGTCCTTTCCGGTCCGGATCCCATCCCATGATGTTCATGTTTACTCCCGCCAGCAGGCCCCGCACACAAACATGACTTGGCAGTGGCCTTGTGTGGGCGTTGTGGGTCCGGGGTCGAAGTCACTCGGCGCCTGCCCGCCCCCTTCACAGCTGGGCCTGCCTGGAGTTCAGCTGTTCGCGGCTGGTGCCAGGAGGCCGGGCGCTGGGCATGGGGCCACCAGTGCATCAGGCCGCAGTGCAGGAGGCAGGGCGCTGGGCACGGGTCCACCGCCCAGGGCATCAGGCCCCAATGCGTCCTGCAGGGGACAAGGGCCGACCGCCTCACTGGAAGGCTGGAGACTCTTACTCTGGCAGGCTGGCGGGGCCGGGTAGAGTCGGTCGCGTTTCAGCACACGGTGGATTTCAGCAACCACAAGCTGTCGCGTAGGCAGTAGGGCCAGATGGATACTGCTGGTTATGGGTTCAATGTGTGCGCTGTACAGCCCGTGGAACGTGCTGTCTGCCCCCCTCAGCTCCTACAAGCGGATACAAGTGTGCACTTTACTAGGGGCGCACAGAGCCTGCAGAGAACGTGTCTTCAGTATACGCCGGGCTGCCGTTAATATCCCCTTAAAGACAAACACTTTTCAGGTTGCGGCCTTAAACGCTGCTTTGCCTTCGGACAACTCAGTGACCGCTTACCTCAGAATAGCCCGGGCGGGCCCCCACACTGAGCTCCGAGTGAGCGCTCTCTTTCAGGAGGTCCTGTGAGCAGAGGTCATGGCGAACAACTTCTTTCAGGATCAATAAAAACCAGAAATCCCCTCATTCCAACCCCGCAGGCCTCCTCCGCGCCTTCCCTACTCCAGCCGAACAGTACTTTAATGCAAAATCTTGTATAGCAGTTAAACTTACCCGTTAAGTGCGTCTTTACCTGTGGTGACATGCACTTGTAACACTGTCAATAAATAACCATGTGCCAGTCCTAGGACTCCCTCTTACGGACGAGCGTCTTCAGATTCAGTGGATGTGAACCGGGAATACAAGTCCCAGAATGCAATACGTTACTGAAACTCAGCAGTGAAACATTGTAAACCGAAGGACATGCATCCATCTAGTTACCGCAGAAGAGACGAACCTAGTCACTGTTCTACCTCAAAATGCACAGACCCTGAACATTGAAATCTAAGACACAGTTTTGACTTAGGATGCACCAACCCTGAAAACTGAAGCCATAGGTGCAGACCCCGAAAACTGAAGCCATAAGTGCAGACCCTGAAAACTGAAGCCATAGGTGCAGACCCTGAAAACTGAAGCCATAGGTGCAGACCCTGAAAACTGAAATCTGGTTAGACTAGACTAATGACGCCCATACAAACACTGAAAACCGAAGCCTTAGACACAGACCCTGAAAACTGAGGCTTTAGGCACAGTTGTAGCTTATGATGCACAGACCATGATAGCCGAATCCTTAGGCACAGATCTGACTTATGATACACAGACCCTGTAGACTGAGGGCCTAGACACTTCTCTGCTAGGATACATGGATTTTCCAGACAGACCCTAACGCAGTTGTTCCAGGGGATACACGGACCGTATAAGCCAAGATCTTCGTGAGCAGTTTTCCTGAGGCCAGGCAGACAGGCTAAGTTGAAGACGTAATTGCCCTTCAGATACACAGAGCCTGCAGACTGAGATCTTATTTCAGAAGAGATGTGTTCACTGGAGACGCGCAGACCGGGGAAGCAGGGGTCCTAGTGGGCATCTGTGCTCCAGGATACATAGACCAGGGAGGCATGGTCCTGGTGGGAATCCCTCCCTCAGGATACACCGATCAGGGAGGCAGGGGTTCTGGTGGGCAGTCCTTCCTCAGGATACAAAGACCAGGAAGGCAGGGGTCCTGGTGGGCATCCCTGCCTTAGGTTACACAGACCGGGGAGGCAGGAAAGGGTCTGGTGGGCAGTCCTGCCTCAGGATACATAGGCCAGGGAGGCAGGGGTCCTGGTGGGAAGTTCTGTCGCAGGATAAACTACAGGAGAGGGCAGGGGTCTGTTGGGGAGTCCTGCCTTAGGATACACAGACCAGGGAGGCAGGGTTCTGGTGAGCACTATTCCCTCAGGATACATCACCGGGGAGACAGGGGTCCTGTGGAGTCCAGTTCAGCCTCAGTATACACAGACCAGGAAGGCAGGGGTCCTGGTGGGCATCCCTGCCTTAGGTTACACAGACCGGGGAGGCAAGGGTCTGGTGGGCAGTCCTTCCTCAGGATACAAAGACCAGGGAGGCAGGGGTCCTGGTGGGCATCCCTGCCTCAGGTTACACAGACTGGGGAGGCAGGGATCCTGGTGGGCAGATCTGCTTCAGGATACACAGGCTGAGGAGGAGGAGTCCTGGATACACAGACCCTGCAGACTATCTTAGTGAGCAGAACGTAAACACTTCATTCCTTTATACATCCATCTATTGAAAAACTGACATTAATGAACAAAACTAGGCCTGGCGACTAAAAAAAGTCAGCCGTGCTACGCGGCCTTCCCCAAGTGGCGGAGTGCGTTACGACGCACCATTTACGCGGTTTCATAACGACGGAGGTTTGTCTCGTGTGTGCGGTACCACGCGTAGCACAAGAGGGCGCTGCTTCTTTCTGCCGCTCGAGTAGAAGTTCTACTCGAGCAGCAGCTTCCTCAAAGCGGACGGAAGGTTTCTCAACGCGAGCGGCAGCGACCCTCCCGCTATCACCCACGTTGAAAAATCTCACCAAGAGGTGGTCTGGAGTAAAATTTCCATCGCTCGCAAACAACGTTGGCGAGCGAGGGGAAAAAACCTCAGCCCTGTGGAGTTTTTCAGAGCACCGCACACTACGCGGAGCGGGAAAAACTCAGTGAACAGAGTTGCATTTCAATCCCAGGCCTTAACAAAACTAATCTCCCTTGTCCACGCTCCCGGCTCCACCCTGGCGATCCTCTCATCTCACTTTCTCTACTCCGCTTTGGCAATCTCACCAGTCTCAATGAACTTGTCCCCCCCTTGATGGCCCCCCACGGTCTCCTTCCTAATGTTACTATAGTCCCAAGGTTCACCCTGCAGCACTTTCCAACGTACCCCGTGGCAGCCGAACCAAGGCCATGTTGGCCACTTGGCCTGTATTTTACTGGCATGGTCAGCATGTTTTTTTTAATGTCAAACCAAGTAAAAAAAAAAAAAAAAAAAAGATTGCCAATTTCTGTTATTATCCCCTTTAAAACAAAGTCTTACACAATCAAAGACAAAAAGAAATGACCCCAAAGGTATTTTAGAATCGCTTCAACTATTCCTTGGTGATTTTTACAGCAAGCAGAAATAGAACCGCAGAGGTAAAAAGAACAATGATGACGTCACATAGAATATTTTAAAGTAGTGGCTCCTGGACTTTGCAGAATCACAAAACCTAAACGGCCGTTGCTCTCTCTCGGAGAACGTTAGCGACCCTAACCAAGGCCCCTCGCAGCATCGGGGACACATTCCAGATGCCATGACGTCGCTGTGATGCAGACTCCTCGCCCTCCAAGGTACCAGACTTACACCCAATGCTGGGCCAAGCTGCTGGAAGACAGACAGCACGTCCACGCAGACAGCACGTCCACGCAGACAGCACGTCCACGTGCGTCTCCCGCAGCTCTGGTGAGCATTGTACAGCCATTTTGATTTCCTTGTACTGAGCATGCTGTGTGCATTTTAAGAGGCAGTGCCTGGCTCAGATATACATGGGCGCCATATTGAAGAGTCTTTTTTCTTTTTTTACTGAGTTTATCATTTTAAATGTCACCCCTTTAAATTGCCTTTATATTGGTTTACCAGTATTTATCCCCCCTGCTGCGCGCCCACCTGGTCCCAAGGGGATTTAATGAGGCCGACAGCTCATCCGCATAGAGGATGCTGCCAAAAGCAAGCCAGTCTGCGCCCATCCGCATGGTTCGGACTACGCGCCAGCACCCCTGTCTGTTTGGATCCCAAAATTCCATCTAAAATACTGTATCCGAGGGAAGAGCTATTGGCCCTGAATACGAAAGTAAGACTATGGGATGTGGGTGTCAATCCCCATTCTGAGTCTGATATTGTGGATAAAACGTTAATCTGCCCCCACTGTGTAGATGTCTTTATAAGGCTAAATCAGAAGTGTAATGGGCAGACTTGTCCTAATTCAGGCAAACTCTTGGCTGCTCCCAATATGAATATTAGATGTGCATTAATTATTGCCAGGTCATTAATCAAACATCAAACATCAATTTGAGTTCGCCGGTTTTATGGACGCAATGTCAACAAATTGACATTGTGGGGGTTACGGAAACCTGGCTAATCAAGCCTCAGGGCTGGACCTAGTGGCTGCAACCCCAACAAACTTTGTTCTTCACAGATTAGATAGGCCACTAAAGCGTGGCGGGGGTCTAGCTATGGTTCTTGAGAATCTCTCGGGTGTTATTAAACAAGCCGCTATCCCTCAATGTGAGGCTTTCAACTTTCACATACAACTTAACATCTCACAATCTTTTAGGGGTATTTTAATGTATTGTCCCCCTGGACCTAGGATAACCTTTACTCAAAATATTGGCACCCTTTCAGAGAATTACCTGACGGCAGGCGATTTTACCATTCAAGGAGATTTTAATTTCCATTTAGAAGATACGGAAGACAAGGATACGGCGGCCGTCACTGAAAGCTTAGAGGGCTTTTGTCTGCCTCAATAGGGTAAAGAACCCACCCATTCAGCTGGTCATGCAGTGGATGGTCTGGCCTGAAAGAGGCATTAACACTAGCTTGGACTTATCACAGGGCATTTATGTTTGAGATCATGTTAAAATCAAGTACTACCCCAGAGAAATCCCAACCTCAAATTCTTCAAACACAGGCCTGGAACAAATTACAAGTGGAAGTGTTCAACCAAACACTTGCAGACACTACGCTTTTATTTGAGGGGAATTTAGAGGAGTCCATCAAAGAATCTGAACTGAGGTGGCGAAGTGAGCTAAAGAACGATGATGGATTCAACCCAGATCTGTGACTGGGGTGAGAGTCTGAAAGGTTTTGGCGCTCCGTTCATCATCTTGTGTTTGCTTTGTTCGCCTTAAGTTGGCAGGGTATGGCCAGACGTGGGTTCCTTGCTCACTTTGCCACTGGATTGAAGCAAGCCTGGCTGATGAAGGGTGTTACCCAGAAACCAGTCCCAGGATGGTGTTCCCGGTTCAGGGGAGACCTGGCTTGGTAGTTCGGGCTGGACTGTTCCCATGAGGCACAGGGTCAAGACTGATTTGCATATAGCTGGGTCTGAACCGAGGTGGCGAAGTGAGCTAAAGAACGATGATGGATTCAACCTAGATCTGTTACTGGGGGCGAGTGTCTGAAAGGTTTCGGCTCTCCGTCCATCATCTCCTTATGTTTGCTTCCATCAAAGAATATACAGCTCGGCTCAATAAAGCCATATCAAGCTCCGTGCCTCCTAGAATTTGGCAATCGCAGAGAGCTAAGCCTACAGCTCCCTGGCTCTCGGAGAACCTTCGTCTTCAGAAGCAAGCATTGCGGGTACAAGAGAGACTTTGGAGGAAGGAATAGAACAAAACAGAAATATAAAATCAGCCTGAATCCATACAAAGAACTTGTGTTAAAGGAAAAAACGAAATACTTTATCCGGAAAATAGAAGAGGCTAATAATTCTACCAAGGAGCTTTCCCAGGTAGGCTCCTCTTTGGTCGGACCCATGAAAAATAAATCGGTCTACCAATACTCAGGCTTTCTGCGAGACACTGGCCAACTTTTGTCTGGACAAACCGGTCCCGATCGATAACAAGTTTGATGAAAACTTAGCCAATGGTCTAAACAGTTCCTCACCCGCTGCTACAGTGGATGAATGTCCTTTATTCCCCAATTGTCCTCCCTTAGATGTACACACAGCAAGTGGATATAATCGTTTCTGGGACCAAATCGGGATCACCCCAGGACCCTGTCCTCCGATAGTCACTAATCAAGCTACAGATTCCATTGCAAAGGGGCCGACCATGATTTTTAACCTAATGATGGGACAAGGTTGTTTTCCTTCCTCCTGGACGGAATCATCCATTCTTCCCCTTTAAAAAAAGATAAATCTGGATCCTAAAGTCCCAAATAACCATTGGCCTATTTCACGCCTACCTCTTTCAGCAAACATTATTGAAACGACCATGAACCAGCAATTGGCTCAGTTTCTGCTGGTTCACCCGGTATTACACACAACCCAATTTGGTTTTCGAAGTGGTCATAGTATCAAAACTGCCTTATTGAAAACAAGAGGAGAGAGAAGATTCATAGTGGATGGCAGTGGCAGTGCGGCGCTGGTGCTACTTGACTTGTCTGTAGCTTTCGATATGGTCGACCATAAGGTTTTGGTCGACCATATCGGGCTGTCAGGGGCCCTGCGCTAAAACTACTAAAGTCATGTCTATTTGGAAGGAGACTAATGGTGGCCTTGGACCCCTATGTCTCCAAACTGTTCTGTCTGGCATGTGGAGTTCCGCAGCGATCTGCTCTAAGTCACACCTTATTGAACTGTTAAAGATTGCAGGAATCTGTTAGCATGAGCTGAAAGCCATTTTGTTCCTGGCAGCCATTTTAGTTAGCCATGTGCTTTCTCCCTCTTCCTGAGCCTTGCACATGCTCAGAGAGACCTGTAGCTGCCAGAATGCACCTGCTCCTAGTATAGAACTGTCAGGCTGTTCTAACTGATGGCAGCAACTCATTACTCCTGCTACTTGTTGACTGTGCAGTTTCTGTATGACCATCTATGTGCATAACTCTTCTCATGTGTACTTGTATCGCCGCCTTTTGAGCCCCTGTGTGGGTATATAAGGCCCCTGTTGTCTGTACTCCTTAGAATGCCTCCTACAGTTGCCTGAGGGTACTGTGTGACGTAGTCTCCCTCATCTGAGGTTAATAAATGCATTGTTTTTATATTACAGTTTCTGTGCCAATCTCCTCTTTGTTGGTTTAAAAGGACCAGGTGTATCAGTGAACCCCTTAGAAGGTTTTTATTTCTTCAGAACGTGTATGCTAAGCCACTGGCAGCTCTGATAAGATCATTCGGTTTGGATCTTGCCTCCTATGCAGATGATACTCAAATTGTTGTGGCTATGTCATCCCCCATAATCGCGGTGGTGGAAACGTCCACGACTGTATAAGAGCAATTAGAAAGTGGATGGACCAAAACGTTTTACAACTAAATTCTGAGAAAACAGAGGTCATCTTGTTTGGAAACAACCCTTCCCTGTGGTCTCCATCTTGGTGACCTGAGGAAATGGGCTCGCTTCCGGTGCCTGTGAGGAAGGTGTAAAATCTAGGTGTGGTTATAGCAAACTAACATTTCGATTACAGGTTATTGCAGTTAAATCTTCTGCTTTTTTAATCCTCCGGATGCTTAAGAAAGTTTTTTCCTTCATTCCTGTAAACTCCCCAAAAAATGGAAATTTAGACTTTGGTAATAGTCAAATTAGATTATTGTAATGCATTTTTATGAATATGCAGCATCAACATTTTAATATGTTTCATGTATGACAGATTGCAGTAGCCAGAACCTTGGCTGGCATCCCTAAACACAAGTCCATCTCACAGGCTTTCACTAAACTTCACTGGCTGCCGGTCAGGCAACACGTTAAATTGAAGGCCCTATGCCCGGTCCATAAGGCCCTCCAAGGCACTGGTTCGGATTTTCTGCAGCATTGCTTCGAATGATACAGACGAAGAAGAAATATTCGATGTAAGGGTGCACGGAAACTGGAGATCAACAGATTCAGGCTTGCAAATTAGCTGGGGGGGGACTTTGTGACCTCAATGGCAAAAGAGTGGAATCTACTTCCTCCCCATATGAGAGGTATATCAAATTTGCTGATGTTTAGGAAAGTTTTAAAAACATGGCTTTTTGCACATTAAGAATTCAACTAGTACTGAGGCGGCTTTCACTTCAGCTAGCACCTTGACACCTATGGGTAGATGTCACGCTTTATAAGTAATTATAACATAACTGAGTGCGTTAGAAACCCCCACAGAGTAGGTTTACAGCTCGCATGGTGGGAGTTGCGTACATCAGCTAAATGTCTGATAACAATACTGTGACTTGAAGAAAGTTACGTTAAAAACACACAAGAATCAAATGATGACTTTTGGGGGGTGGAAATGGAACTATATTTGGTGTTAGGGGATGTTAAACTGACCAGGTCAAAGACTCACAAGCACTTGGGAGTCGTGGTTAAGGGTACGCCGGCATGGACCTCCCACCTGGTGAAGACTCCGGCACCAATGGCTGGTTAGGTTGTATCAATGGTATGTCTAAAGCCCTCTAGTTAAGGCATCTCTTCAGGTGATCACACCTACATTATCAAATGCCCTTAGCTTAGAAAAGCCGATCAATTTATAAAAGCAATGAAGGTATAAGGTTTATCATCAATTCCTTAAGTGGTGGATGTAGAAACACTCCGCTCGGAGGGGCGACTGCACCCCAATAATATGGATACAGAGGCTTTAAAACATACATTAATAGCAGGATTAACCAGAGGAAAATGGGACTTCTCAGCAGCCTTGTGCTTGAAAACGATGAAACATTCGGAAGGCGCAAGGGCACCACCAATGAAAAGGACAATCAAAGATCTGCTTGCTAAATATGATCTAGATACTAGGTTAGACAATTGGAAGGCAGGGGCAGAGGGGGAACTTATTAAACAAACATTGACAAAGACAATAAGTCTTGCCTTAAAAAAAAATAGAAGTATTAGCTCAAAGGCGCTTTGTGTTGTTTAAGGGCCAGGCATCGGAATGGGGAGCGAGGGGAAGGAGCAACCCAGAGTAATGGGGCAACAGTACCATGTCAGAAAACGGTAAAAATACATTTTAAAAAGAAAATCAATCACCGCAGTGGATGGCGTGAGCAACACAATTGGTGGGTGGGAGGGGAAAGAAGCAACACAGTCCAAAACGGTTATTAAAAAAGTACCTGAACCACAGCGAAAGCAGTGGAAGAGACACTATTTATGAATAATCAATCTGTGCTTGGTCCATGTGCCGGAGAAGAAACCGGAAGTGGCGCCTGGCCTACGCTGTCCAATTAGGAGGCAGCAGAGAAGAAGTGTCATTGAAGCTAACGAATGGTAAGCAATGGGCAGGCTCTAAGATCTTTTCCAAACAGTGACTGGCAATTGAGAAAGCATGCAGTAGTGCATGGCTCCCGCAGCCTCGACCCTAAAAATGTATATTAAAAATAAATCTTTTGAACTTG
Organism: Triturus cristatus; assembly: GCF_964204655.1. Classification (NCBI taxonomy): domain Eukaryota; kingdom Metazoa; phylum Chordata; class Amphibia; order Caudata; family Salamandridae; genus Triturus; species Triturus cristatus. Next base: position 1,166,630,054 of record NC_140584.1, on the reverse strand, counting down.
GCTATAAACGTTTCACATTTTATTTGCAAAAAGAGTTTGTAAGAGCATTTGCATACATTGAAGGTCAAACAGGCAATGCAGATTATACACAGAAGAAACTCTCCCCAACTTTAAGAATTACAGTCTTCAGTGGGCTTACAGAGTGCTGAGCCTATGGGGGTCTTCGGGCTCAAGGAGGGGTGGGCTCATGGTGAGCTGGTGGGCTCATTCTGTAGTGGACTACCAACCAGAAGCTCCGACCTTCAAGAAAAAGGCCAAACCTGTTGGTTGAGCCCGAGGCGATAGACGGCCAATGCAGCAGATCAGTTCTTGACCCAATGTCATAGTTTAAAGTCACGCCCGAGGAGACCAAGCTGAGGAACCCGCGGCTTCGCAAAGGCGTGCGAGATCACATGACCTCCATCGGCAGGCTTTTGAAAGGACTCCACGGGAACATCCCAAGACCTGACCAATGGGCAGCAAGGATTGTTATTTTGTTTTTGTGTGAACACAAAGCAATACTACAAGTTCCAGAATCCAAAGAGCTGATGGATAAAAGACAGTACTCCAATGAGATGCTTTGAGATGGCGTCATGTGGCAGCCACGAGGTTCTCTACTGGGATAGGATTGTATTTAAGGAGCTTGGCCCTGCAAGGTTACAAACTTTACGCTCTCAGGTTGTGAAATAGAGCACGTTACCAAAACTTTACCTTTGCAAGAGAACCCCCAACGCCCCCCCCCCACCCACATGGAGTATTTGCTGTTAGTTTCCCTCCTACAAAACCTATTATTTCCTGTAAGATTTCCTCCCACTATTAAACACACAAACAACTAACCTTCTGTATCTCTGAAAGTCGACAAGGGTTAATGTCTTCGAACTTCCCTCCAGAACACGGACCCCCAGTGCCCTTTGCGTGTTTATAAGAGCTCATCCCGTCCCCCGCACGAACCTAAACACGCGTCAATGCACAGCCCACGGGGGCCAGGAGCAGCGCGTGGGGGGGCTCCCACCTCCCGGGGTCTCCCACCTCTCCATCTGCACTGGGGCCAGGAGCAGCGCGGGGCTCCCATCTCTCGGGGTCTCCCACCTCTCCATCTGCATTGGGGCCAGGAGCAGCGCGTGGGGGGGCTCCCACCTCTCGGGGTCTCCCACCTCTCCATCTGCACTGGGGCCAGGAGCAGCGCGTGGGGGGGGGGGGGGGCTCCCACCTCTCGGGGTCTCCCACCTCTCCATCTGCACTGGGGCCAGGAGCAGCGTGTGGGGGGGGGGGGGGGCTCCCACCTCTCAGGGTCTCCCACCTCTCCATCTGCACTGGGGCCAGGAGCAGCGCGTGGGGGGGCTCCCACCAGGCCCGGACTGGCCATAGCGGGCACCGGGCAATCCCCCGGTGCGCCGCACGGGTGGGGGCCGGTTTTGGGCCCCTGGGGGCCGTTTTTGTTACAGGGCCGTTTTTGCAGCATAGCTGCAAAATCGGCCCTGTAACAAAAACGGCCGAAAACCGGCCCTGGCAAAGCGCTCGGCGGCACCCCCAAGCCCCGGGGGGCCGGCCGAGCACTTTGCCAGGGCCGGTTTTGGTTCCCAGTCCGGCCCTGGCACCCACCTCTCGGGGTCTCCCACCACTCCATCTGCACTGGGTCCAGGAGCAGTGCGTGGGGGGGCTCCCACCTCTCGGTGTCTCCCACCGCTCCATCTGCACTGGGGAGAGGAGCAGCGCGTGGGGGGGCTCCCACCTCTCAGGGTCTACCACCACTCCATCTGCACTGGGGCCAGGAGCAGAGCGTGGGGGGGGGCTTCCACCTCTCGGGGTCTCCCACCTCTCCATCTGCACTGGGGCCAGGAGCAGCGCATGAGTGGGGGGGGGGGGGGCCTCCCACCTCTCGGGGTCTCCCACCTCTCCATCTGCACTGGGGCCAGGAGCAGCGCGTGTGTGGGGGGGGGGGGTTCCCACCTCTCGGGGTCTCCCACCACTCCATCTGCACTGGGGCCAGGAGCAGCGTGTGGGGGGGGGGGGGCTCCCACCTCTCAGGGTCTCCCACCTCTCCATCTGCACTGGGGCCAGGAGCAGCGCGTGTGGGGGGGGGGGGGGGTTCCCACCTCTCGGGGTCTCCCACCACTCCATCTGCACTGGGGCCAGGAGCAGCGCGTGGGGGGGCTCCCACCAGGCCCGGACTGGCCGTAGCGGGCACCGGGCAATCCCCCGGTGCGCCGCACGGGTGGGGGCCGTTTTTGTTACAGGGCCGTTTTTGCAGCATAGCTGTAAAATCGGCCCTGTAACAAAAACGGCCGAAAACCGGCCCTGGAAAAGAGCTCGGCGGCACCCCCAAGCCCCGGGGGGCCGGCCGAGCACTTTGCCAGGGCCGGTTTTGGTTCCCAGTCCGGCCCTGGCACCCACCTCTCGGGGTCTCCCACCACTCCATCTGCACTGGGTCCAGGAGCAGTGCGTGGGGGGGCTCCCACCTCTCGGTGTCTCCCACCGCTCCATCTGCACTGGGGAGAGGAGCAGCGCGTGGGGGGGCTCCCACCTCTCAGGGTCTACCACCACTCCATCTGCACTGGGGCCAGGAGCAGAGCGTGGGGGGGGGGGGCTCCCACCTCTCGGGGTCTCCCACCTCTCCATCTGCACTGGGGCCAGGAGCAGCTCGTGGGGGGGGGGGGCTCCCACCGCTCCATCTGCACTGGGTCCAGGAGCAGCGCGTGGGGGGGCTCCCACCTCTCGGGGTCTCCCACCACTCCATCTGCACTGGGGCCAGGAGCAGCGCGCGGGGGGGGGGCTCCCACCTCTCGGGGTCTCCCACCTCTCCATCTGCACTGGGGCCAGGAGCAGCGCGTGGGGGGGGGGGGGGCTCCCACCTCTCGGGGGCTCCCACCTCTCCATCTGCACTGGAACAAGTAAACGATGAAGACCAAAACACTGGCCCAATCCAGTCATTTTGTCTCCTGCCTTCTTTCTAAACACGGATCCTGCACGGCCTTCGTCAGCCAATACGTCATTTGGAGGTCACCAGGGGTTTCGATTGACCCCAGAAATTCTAAGCTTCCAGGCAACTTATCTCTGGCCTCTCCAGCACCCACGTAATGGTAGATACTGCCGCTGTTGTGTGTGTGCGCAAGTCTTCCAAGAGCTGTTGGGTGGCTGGGGTTAGCGTGGCCTGGGAACTGGTGGCTGGGGTTTGCGTGGCCCGGGAACTGGTGGCTGGGGTTTGCGTGGCCCGGGAACTGGTGGCTGGGGTTTGCGTGGCCCGGGAACTGGTGGCTGGGGTTTGCGTGCCACAGGAACTGGTGGCTGGGGTTTGCGTGCCACAGGAACTGGTGGCTGGGGTTTGCGTGCCACAGGAACTGGTGGCTGGGGTTTGCGTGCCACAGGAACTGGTGGCTGGGGTTTGCGTGCCACAGGAACTGGTGGCTGGGGTTTGCGTGCCACAGGAACTGGTGGCTGGGGTTTGCGTGCCACAGGAACTGGTGGCTGGGGTTTGCGTGCCACAGGAAATTAAGGCAAGGCATTTTGAGGCACAGTGACTGGTGGTCAAAGTCTATGGGGCACAGGGAGCAGTGAGTGGGCTGGTGGCTGGGGTGTGTGTGGCCCGAGGTTTGCGTGCCACAGGAACTGGTGGCTGGGGTTTGCGTGCCACAGGAACTGGTGGCTGGGGTTTGCGTGCCACAGGAACTGGTGGCCGGGGTTTGCGTGCCACAGGAACTGGTGGCCGGGGTTTGCGTGCCACAGGAACTGGTGGCCGGGGTTTGCGTGCCACAGGAACTGGTGGCCGGGGTTTGCGTGCCACAGGAAATTAAGACAAGGCATTTTGAGGCACAGTGACTGGTGGTCAAGGTCTATGTGGCACAGGGAGCAGTGAGTGGGCATTATGTGGCAAATGTATTTGTGGCCATGTATAATGTGGCACAGAAAATGACGGTCCGGCATGAAGAGGCACAGGAACTGATAGCAAGGGGCATTATCTGGAGGTTGGGGCATCTTTCTGGACTACAACTGCGACCTCTGTAGTTTCCTTTATGGTGCTATGACTACATTTTAGCCACTTGTTAAGTTTGGAATTTATTTATTTAATACTTATAGGATTTTCTTTACATGTCATACTTTCATTCATGAAAATGAACGAAAAATTGGAATATATTCCAAACATGTTACACCACAAAAAAGATCCATAACGCAGATTTTTATGCCTATTTGTTGGAAATGTGCCCTTTCTCCAGGGTCACCCCCCACTTTTTTGCCTTTTTTTTTGCTGAACCCTATTTTTGCTAGCTATAGAATTCTGTGCACTTTACCCCTGCTAAAGCGCTTGTGCTCCTTACAACAACATTGCAAAATTAATATTCTCCTGGTTGGCACATTTAATTTACTGATAAGTCCCTGGTATATGGTACCAAGTTTACCCACGACATGCAAGTTAAATATTACCAGTGGGCTGCCGCACCCATTGTGCCACCCTCCAGTGACTTTGCAAAACATGGCAGGTCTGCCCTGTGGAACACAGTGGTCCAGGTTTGAACTGCAAATTCGATCTGACAAAGTAACTCAGTTTCAAAGGCATAAATCGTCCTTTTAAATATTTACAAGCCACCCCTACGTAGGCCTTGTACACGGTATTTACAGGTAGGGAATGTAAATGTTTACCGTTAAACGTGTCCTTACAGTGAAAACTCAAGGCAATTTTCACTGTAGCAGGTTTGGCTGTTCCACAGGAAAACATTTTCATGCAATATTGAATACTAATCTGGAGTCTCAGCAGTGGGTCTAGCTAGTAGAATAATTAAATCACTATTTTAATAGTTGTTACAATCCAATTCAATGGTGGTCAGGTTTTTTCTAAATATTATGGAAAAGTAACTTTTAAAAAGCGTGAAGCATATGGAAGCTAAAACTGCATTTTGCTCTCCTTCTGCCAGCCAGTAATGATCATTTAAATATGTGTGAGTGAGCTGAGACCTTGATCCCAAAAGCAAAACAATAGGCTGATGTGAATGGGCAGAGATGGCCCCTGCGCAACTGGACAGAATAAGCAAGGGGGCTGGGAGGATCCTTTTTAAAATTAAAGTGTCATGTCCTGCTTGAACATCAGTCATGTCCAGCTTGCCAGGTCTGCTGGGGCTTTTCATAGGACACCTGAGGCGCACTTGAAAGGGGCTTCCCCTATAACAGGTATAGGTTAGATGACACTAAGACAGGGCCCTTCTGTGGTCTTTCCAGCCAGTCAGGGGTATAACATTTGGCATGCTCTTCAAATGAGGGAAACAGAATGCCAAAGTAATGTGTGCGCATCTACAATCTGGTTGCTAAAAGCTCCGCTTTGTTACACCAGATATCGGTCTCGGAGGTTGTTTTGGGTATAGGGACTGCCTAGAATTGGATTTTAATGTTAGACGTCGGAAGACACTAGGATTACCATAGTACACTCTCCATACATGCACCCTGCCCTTAGAGCCAAAATTTAGTGTGGCCGAGGAAGTTTGCCATCTTGAAAAGGCCCAAGGTGGGTAGGGCTTGACCCATTGGTTAGGTTGACCCCAGGGGTCATTCCCACCCAACAAACTTGTGGCAGGCATAAACCTGGCATCTCCAAGCACCCACTTCCAGAACACTTCTAGACTTGAGGAAGATCATACGAGGCCTGAACCGGCTTTCTGCTACCCGAGAAGAGCCCTTGAGGACTATACCTGCTCTCTCTCCTGCACCCAGAACAAAGAAGTCCACTCCAAGGGTCTTTATCTGCAAATGACCGGCTGCTCATTGGAAAATGGACATGGACTGGACCCTGCCTGAAACCCTGTGAGTCTCCAAGTGCCCCCCTTGAGGTCCTGTGGGGCTTTAAGATGGTACTCCTGTGGTGGATTGATACTTAAAAGACTAAAGTCAGAAGGTAAAATCTTTGGCTGCACGGACCTGCTTAGTGTATCTTACCAGCACACCATTGCTTTTAGTGTCAAATTGCACCTAGGTCCTGTTCTACCACGACCATTGACTATCATTGCCACTTTTTATCTTCTTGGTGCTACTTCTACTTAAAATTAAAAAAAAAAAAATCACATCTCCAGGATGAGTGATATGTATGGTGCCTAAACCAGGCAGTGATGCAGCGGATCTTGCAGTGCAAAGACCCCTCACCATGCTAAACTCAGATGTCAAGGTGCTATGCAAGATATTGGCGGGCAGGTCGACAGCAGGAGTGGGGGCATTAGTACATGAGGACCAGTGTGGATTTATTCCAGGACGGAGCACGGCTTTTAACCTGCGAAGGCTGGCGCACGTTATGCATGCAGTGAAGGACAGCCCAGAGGAGCTGGCCCTCCTATCAGTAGATATTACAAAAGCGTTTAACACGGTCGGATGGAACCACCTGCAGCAGGTATTGCACCACATGGGTTTTGGCACAAAAATGTGCTATTGGGTCAGGGTACTGTATACCTCACCTACGGCAAGGGTACGTAGTGGAGGCATCATGTTAGAAGACTGGGGTGTTCGGAGGGGTACAAGGCAGGGCTGCCCGCTCTCTCCGCTATTGTTTGCACTTGCATAGAACCCCTGGTGTCCACACTTAGGAAGGACTGAGAGATGATGGTAGTGAGTGGGAGAGATGACCTCGGATTTCTTTGTACGCCGAGGATGTGATGTTTCACCTGCAGTGGCTGGTGGAACCAATGCCACAGCTCTTCTAACGTCTGGAGCTGGTTGGGAGAATTGTCGGGCTTTGTGTTAATAAAATGGAAATCACTGCTGTTCCCCGCGGGAGTGCTGGAAGGGATGTAGGAGACGCAACTACCACAGGTGGGTCTCCACTGGGAATTGTCGTCCTTTAGATACCTGGGTATTATTGTTGGGCACAGCCTGGAGGTTCAGGAGCACTTCGGAGGGAGCCCATTGCTGATGGGTCTGACTAGGTCCATTCAATACTGGAACACATTGCCGCTCTCCACTATGGGGAGAGTGGAGATCGCCAACATGGCGTTCCTCCCGAGAGGTCTGTCCAATTGTTGGAATAGGCTGCAGGGAAGAGTACGTTCTGGACGATATACAGTCTCTTGACAATGCTGGTGTGGGTAGGGAGGAGGGGCAGGATGCGCTCTCACAGCTAAACATGCTCCGCAGGAGGGGTGTTAAAAGGGCGCCCTCCGGGAGCCCGATGGTATCGGACTGACCCCCCCCCCCCCCCCGAGGGCCACCGTTCCGTGGGCGAGTAGCCGAGCGCCGCTGAGAAGCCTCCTGGGCGAGGTCCTTCTCCTATGATCGTATCAGCCAAGCAACCCCACCACCACAAAGGGACACAGCCAGGGTATCAATTCTCATAAGTCTTTATCGGTAACCAAGGCAGATTTATATGGTAATATTTACAGGTGGATCGAGGGATCCAAAAGAGTCTCAAAGTCTTGTAGGGATGGGGTAGCGGGACAGTCTCAGTATTAGCCTGGTACGGGGACATCCTGCGCCTAGCTCTCAATCCTCGAGCCGGGGGGTTCCGGGAACCGGGACGTCGTCCGGAGGGCTCGGGGGATTGCCGCGATGAGGTCGAGCCGCGACGAGGTCAGCAGGGCTCCGATGGTTTACTTCGGCGAGGTCGAGCCGCGACGAGGTCAGCAGGGCTCCGATGTTCCGTGAGGGTCGTCTTCTCAGCAAGGGGGGAGCCGCGACGCAGTCAGCAGGGCTCAGAGTTCCAAGTTCCAAGTAATGAGTCTCTCTCCGTAGGGTCAGCCGCGATCCGATCAGCAGGGCTCTCGACTCCAGGATACAACTGCCGTCCTGGTTTGAGGCTGCCCCAGATATAGGTCTGGAACCCTTTGATGTCCGGACCCTTGCGCCTGGGGGGCGGAGGGGACGGGATGGGAGAGGCCAGACACCCAGCGGGAGAGGCGCCAGCGCCCAGGAAGGCCAGAGGGCGATCAAAACCAGGCGTTGGGGGACGGTTGGGGGTCCCATCGAAACTCCCCTCCTCCGGGATCGGTGGAGTGGCCACTTGGTGCCCCCTGGCCGGATCTTGGTGCCTCGATGTCGGGGCTTCGCTGGGGCCGAGGCCGGGGCGAGCCGTGTCGCGTAGGCTGGTGCGGGTAGCAAAGTACAATCTGGAGGGACCCCGAAGGGTGGGGGCTGCCCCCGTCGGGTCGGGTAGGAGGGTTCGGGACCATGCCACGAGGCCGGGTCCAACAGGCGTCCCCCCCAGCTGAAGGCAGGGAGAGTCACCCATCGTCTTGGGGGTTCTCCTCGCCGAGGCGGAAGAAGCGGGACAGGCCGTCGGCGTTGGCGTGGTCGTTGCCGGTCTACAGTGAAGTCCATCCCCTGCAGAGAGATGGACCATCGCAACAACTTCGGGTTCTCGCCTCTCATCTGCATTAACCACCGCAAGGGTCGGTGGTCGGTTTGGACCCGAAAGTGGGTGCCAAAGAGGTAGGGCTGGAGCTTCTTGAGGGCCCACACCACGGCGAAGGCCTCCCGTTCAATGGTGCTCCATCTCTGCTCCCGGGGCAGCAGGCGCCGGCTGATTAAGGCCACCGGCTGGTCAATCCCCTCGGAGTTCACTTGGGACAAGACCGCCTCGATTCCGTACTCCGAGGCATCCGTCTGCACCACAAACTCCTTGCTGTAGTCGGGGGCTTGTAGCACGGGAGCGGTACACATCGCTGTCTTGAGGGTCTCGAAGGCCGCCTGACAGCGGGGCGTCCAGTGCACCCTCGTGGGCTGCTTCTTTGATGTGAGCTCCGTGAGGGGGCCCACAATGCTTCCATAGTTCTGAATGAACCGCCTGTAATAGCCCGTGAGTCCCAGGAAGGCCCTCACAGCGGTTTGGGTGGTTGGGGGCTCCCAGGCCACGATGGCGTCGATCTTTGGCTGGAGGGGAGCCACATGGCCGCTCCCCACTTGATGTCCCAGATAGGTTACTGATCCTTGGCCTATCTGACACTTGCTGGCTTTTACGGTAAGTCCGGCCCTTTGGAGGGCGGTCAGGACCTCCCCGATGTGCCTCAGGTGTTCGGCCCAGTGGCTACTGAACACCGCAATATCGTCCAAGTAGGCGGCGCTGAACGCTTCTAGGCCGGCCAGCACCTTATTTACCAGCCTCTGGAAGGTCGCCGGGGCATTCTTCATGCCGAAGGGCATCACGCAAAAGTGGTAATGGCCATCGGGGGTGGAGAAAGCGGAACGCTTTTGGGCGCCGGGGGTGAGCCCGATCTGCCAGTATCCGGCGGTGAGGTCGAAGGTGCTAAGGTAGCGGGCTGCTCCTAGGCGGTCGATCAGTTCATCTGCCCGAGGAGTGGGATGGGCATCGGTTTTGGTGACGGCATTCAATCCCCGATAGTCCACGCAAAACCGGAGCTCCGGGGTGGTGCCGGGGGCGGCAGCTTTCGGCACCAGGACCACAGGGCTGGCCCAGGGACTGTCGGAGGGTTCGATGACCCCCAGGGCCACCATCTTGGCGACCTCGGCGTGGGTGCAGGCCCGCACTCGCTCGGGGACCCGGTAGGCTCGGTGTCGCACGGGGGGGGCTGTCCCCGGTGTCGACGTCGTGGACGCACCATCGGGTGACTCCGGGAGTGAGGGAGAAGAGAGCAGCGAAGCGATGCAGCAGTCCTTGACAATCTCGGCGCTGATCGGGAGTCAGGGTGGTGGAGAGGACTCCCCCCCTCTGCGGAGCCGTCCTTTTCAGAGGTTTTCAGGAGGTCGGGTAGGGGCTCGGAGTCGTCCTCGGCCCCATCGTCCGTAGCCATCATCAGGCTAAGTTCTGTTCGGGCAAAGTGGGGTTTGAGCCTGTTGGCTTGGAGGACCCGGAGGGGGTTCCTGGGGGATTCCAGGTCGACCAGGTAGGTGACGGGGCTCTTCTTCTCGACCACCTTGAAGGGCCCGGTCCACTTGTCTTGGAGGGCACAGGGGTCGACGGGCGACATGACCCAGACCTGCTGGCCTGGCTCGAACTCGATGGAGGAGGCTTTGTGGTCATACCAGCGTTTCATCTCCTCCTGGCTGGCCTCGAGGTTGGCTTCGGCCAGTTCCCTGAATTTCCGTGTTTGGTTTCGCAGGGTCAGGAGGTACCGGTAGACGTCGGGGGGAGCATCTTGGATGGTGGTCTCCCAGCCTTCTTTGACCAGGCTGAGAGGGCCTCGGACAGGGTGTCCGTACAAGAGTTCGAAGGGGCTGAACCCCAGAGACTTTTGTGGGACCTCCCGATAGGCAAACAGGAGGCAGGGAAGCAGGACGTCCCACTTGCGTCTCAGGGGCTCCTCCAGGCCTTTGATCATTCCTTTCAATGTCCGGTTAAATCGTTCGACTAGACCGTTCCCCTGGGGGTGGTACGGGGTGGTGAATTTGTAGGTGACCCCGCACTATTGCCACAGGGACCGCATATACTTCGAGATAAAGTTGGTGCCTCGGTCGCTCACAACCTCCCGGGGGAAACCTACCCTGGAGAAGATTCCCATCAAGGCCCGGCCCACCACGGGGGCCGTCACTGTTCGGAGAGGGATGGCCTCGGGGTATCGGGTGGCATGGTCGACCAGGACGAGGATGAAGCGATGTCCTTGGGAGGTTCGGGGGTCCAGGGGCCCCACGATGTCGATCCCCACTTGCTCGAACGGGGTGTTGACTATTGGGAAGGGCTGGAGAGGGGCTTTGACCCTTCCCCCGCTCTTCCCGCTGGCTTGGCAGGTCGGGCAGGTCCGGCAATGATTGTCCACGTCCTTCCGCATTCGGGGCCAGTAGAAGTGAGTCACCAGGCGGCTGTATGTTTTGTCCTGCCCCAGGTGCCCGGCGAGGGGCACATCATGCGCCAGATTGAGGAGGAAGTCCCGGAATCTGAGGGGGACCACCAGCACGCGGCTGGCCCCCAATTCTGCGGTCTTCTGCTCGCTGTAGAGGAGGTCATTGTCCCAATAGACCCAGTGGGTCCCCGTCTGGTCTCCGGCGGCCTGGGCGGCTGCTTGCTGTCGGGTCCCTTCGAGGGAGGGGCAGGTCTTCTGTTCTTGGCGGAACTGCTCCCTTGTGGGGCCACCTTCTTGGCGCCATTGGGCGAGTTCGGGGAGGTCGCCGAGCGCGGCAACCTCGTCCGGGGCGAGTTCTGGCGGCCCGGTGTCGGCTTCTTCTTCGACGGAGGGAGGTGGTGGTTCGGGCCACTCCGGCTTTTCGGGGGGAGCCCCTACACTCGGCCGGATGGCCCGGGCGGTCGTGGACCGGGTGGTTGCGCAGACCCATTTGGGCAGTCCCAGCATCCCCAGATGCTCTCGGCGCTCGACGTGGGCCCAGGGGGAACTTTCTAGGTCGTTCCCGAGGAGGCAGTCCACGGGGGCGTCGTCGCGGGCGGTTACCTTCAGCATGCCCGACACTCCCCCCCCACTCGAAGGGGATCCGGGCCATCTGGCACAAGCTCTCGGTGTTGTCTGCCGACCGGACGGGGCACAGTACATTAGGCAAGATCTGTTTCGGGGGTCACCAAGTGGCAGCGGACGGCTGTCACGCTGGCTTCGGTGTCTCGGAGGGCTTCGGCCCGGCGTCCATTAATGGTGACCCACTGTTGGTACTTCTGGGCGTTGCTCGGGATGGGAGCCCGGGGTACCATTTCCCGGCTGCCCAGGCATACCAATGTCATGGCGGCGGGTTCCCACTCGGTTGGCCCGGCGTCGTAGTGCTCTTCCTCTTCTCCCCCTTCCCCCAGGGCAGCGGCCGCCAACTGGCAGGGGGGTGGCCCGGTGGTCCCCGCCCATCTGTTCACGGGGCAGGTAGGGTCACTGGCATAGTGCCCTGGCTGTTGGCAGTTGTAGCGCGTTACCGTCGGTCGAGGCCCTGGTCCGGCTGGGGGGGGCCCTCATCGGGCGAGAGACGTGCGGTTTGAGGGTGGTCCCCGGGGAGGACTCCGGGGTGGCCCCGCTGGAAAGTCTCTGTTCCTGTTCGATCCCCCTCCTCCGCCCCGCTGGCGGGGAGGCCCCGTGGTGTTCCGTTGGTACTCCATCGAGTTCCGAGGGACCCGGGTGTTCACCCATCGATCGGCCTCAGCGGCGAGCTTCTGCGGCTCGGTCAGCTTGCTGTCGAGGAGGTGCTGTCTCAGCTCGATGAAGCAGTTGTTGGAGAGGTGCTCCCATACAATGAGGTCGAACAGTTGTTCGTAGGAGGTGACCTTGCTGCCCTTGATCCAACCTTCCAGGGCTCTGCTAAAAAAGTCTACGTATTCCACCCAGGTGGTACCGGGGAGCTTCTTGCAGTCCCGGAAGCGTTGGCGGTACATCTCTGGGGTGAGCCCATAGCGGGTGAGCAGGGCCTCCTTCATATGGTCATAAGAGGTCATCACTGCGTCTGGGAGCTGTAGCAGGGTGTCTCTGCCTTCGCTGAGGAACCGTCCCCATAGGCCGGCACCCCAATCTTTCCGGGGTACCCAATGGGCGGTCATGGCTACCTCGTAGGCCTTGAACCATTGTTGGATGTCGTCGTTCTTGTAGTACTCTTTGACGACATCCTTGGGTATATGTACTTTCGCCTCGGCCGGCGGAGGGGTGTCTCGGTTTCCGGGGGTGCTGGTCTCTCCATTTCTGGACTTGATTTCAAGTTCTTTCAGGCCCCGCTCATGCTCGAGGGTTAGCCTCCTCTCTTCCAGTTCCCGGTGCCGCTTTTTCTCTTCTATTTCTTCTTGCAGCCGCAGTTGCTCTAGGGCCAAATTCTTTTCGGCTAGTAGGAGTTCGCCGTCCAGGCGGAGTCGGGCGAGCTCCAATTCGTGGGTCCTGACCCTCTCCCGTTCTCGTATCTCTTCCGGGGAGAGGCCGGTCTCTATGCTGGTTGTTCTCCCCTCTGCCGGGGCTGCGGTTGGTTGCCGGTGTACGTTTGGCACCGGATTTTCTTCGGTTTGGGGGGAGGCCGCTTCGGACTCTACCCAGGTTGTTAGGGCTTTTTGCAGGTCCTCTTTTGTGTTTAATCCGGTGGTCGCGATGCCTTTGTCTTTACAAAACTGTTTTAGTTCCTTATGGGTATATTCCTCCAACCGTTCTTGTTGGAACTCCGCGGTTGGGGTGGTCTGTTGGTCGTTCATGGTTACCCTGTGTCTAGGTAGGTAGTGGGTGAGTTACTCGCTGTACGATCTGCGTCGGGCTCGGATCGCACCGCTGGCCACCAATGTTAGAAGGGCGCCCTCCGGGAGCCCGATGGTATCGGACTGACCCCCCCCCCACCCCCCCGAGGGCCACCGTTCCGTAGGCGAGTAGCCGAGCGCCGCTGAGAAGCCTCCTGGGCGAGGTCCTTCTCCTATGATCGTATCAGCCAAGCAACCCCACCACCACAAAGGGACACAGCCAGGGTATCAATTCTCATAAGTCTTTATCGGTAACCAAGGCAGATTTATATGGTAATATTTACAGGTGGATCGAGGGATCCAAAAGAGTCTCAAAGTCTTGTAGGGATGGGGTAACGGGACAGTCTCAGTATTAGCCTGGTACGGGGACACCCTGCGCCTAGCTCTCAATCTTCGAGCCGGGGGGTTCCGGGAACCGGGACGTCGTCCGGAGGGCTCGGGGGATTGCCGCGATGAGGTCGAGCCGCGACGAGGTCAGCAGGTCTCCGATGGTTTACTTCGGCGAGGTCGAGCCGCGACGAGGTCAGCACGGCTCCGATGGTTTACTTCGGCGAGGTCGAGCCGCGACGAGGTCAGCAGGGCTCCGATGTTCCGTGAGGGTCGTCTTCTCAGCAAGGGGGGAGCCGCGACGCAGTCAGCAGGGCTCAGAGTTCCAAGTTCCAAGTAATGAGTCTCTCTCCGTAGGGTCAGCCACGATCCGATCAGCAGGGCTCTCGACTCCAGGATACAACTGCCGTCCTGGTTTGAGGCTGCCCCAGATATAGGTCTGGAACCCTTTGATGTCCGGACCCTTGCGCCTGGGGGGCGGAGGGGCCGGGATGGGAGAGGCCAGACACCCAGCGGGAGAGGCGCCAGCGCCCAGGAAGGCCAGAGGGCGATCGAAACCAGGCGTTGGGGGACAGTTGGGGGTCCCATCGAAACTCCCCTCCTCCGGGATCGGTGGAGTGGCCACTTGGTGCCCCCTGGCCGGATCTTGGTGCCTCGATGTCGGGGCTTCGCTGGGGCCGAGGCCGGGGCGAGCCGTGTCGCGTAGGCTGGTGCGGGTAGCAAAGTACAATCTGGAGGGACCCCGAAGGGTGGGGGCTGCCCCCGTCGGGTCGGGTAGGAGGGTTCGGGACCACGCCACGAGGTCGGGTCCAACAAGGGGGGACTGGGTCTTCCACACCTGGAGCTGTAATACTACGCCCTCAAGTTCCAATACGTGGCGCAGTGGGTGAAGGAGGAGGATAACTGTGAGCGGGGACTGCTCAGGGGCACGCACGGTATGCTCTCTTGATGGAGCCGCTCATGCTTGGGAGGAGGGTCCCTAAGGGAACCCCATATCTGATACGCCAAGCTGCAGAGATAGGGGAGCGTGTAATGAGGGTACTTAAGAAACCACCCTTCGCCAGAGATCTAGATATTTGGACACTGCTTCCATTCCGTCGTATTGACTAGAACATGACAATGGCTCGGAGGAGGGAGGGCGCTTTGTCACACTGGGAGATTTATACCCAGGGGACACGTGTCTGACATTTGAGGAAGCACAGGAGGCGTTTGGGTGGGACAGGGTCAGTTCCTCCAATACACTAAAATAACACATACGGCAAGGGAAATATCGATGGACATTCCGAACACCCCGAGGGAAACTGCTACCCTACAACTATTGTTAACGGCAGGCATCATGAAACATGGTAACCTTCCTATACAAGACATTGCAGGAAGATTATGGTACAGAGGGGGACCCCTGCTAGGCGTGCCTAGACGGAGGATTTAGGAAGTTCCTTGGAGGATGCTGGCTGGAGTGTGACGTGGACTAGTACGAAAGGTGTCTTGCAATGACCGTTTTAGACTGACTCATTTCAACTACCTTTACCGTACGTACCCAACACCGACGAAACTTAGCATGATGTATGTGGGAAGAGAAGCATTGGTGAGAACGGGGCAGCGTTTCTTCACATGGCATGGGAATGCCGGGCAGTTCAGCAATAATGGCTGGACGTGGTAGGGCGGATAAGGGAAGTGACTAGTCTGATCCAGACGGCGAATCCACAGGTATGTCTGTTGGGTACTGTTAAGAACCCAAGGGGTAGGGTAAGATGCGTTGGAAGTTTCTGCAGCCGGCACTGGTGTTGGCAAAACGGAGAGTGAATGGTTGAGCGCGAGAGTAACATCTATAGAACTATGGCACAAAGAATTGATGAAATGGGCTCTGGCAGAGGAAGCGCACATGAAACAGGTCCGTAACGTCGAGATGATAGCTTGGAGGAAGATCGGGCAGACTGGGCAGCTCTCATGGGTAATATGTCTCTGGGTGTGGGAGAGGATGGAGTTGAAGTGGAGGGAGGTGAAAGTTCACAGGAAAGAGACACACCAGCTTTATAGCCTAGAGGTCTCAGACATGTACTCCTGATGGCGCTGTGAAAAGATTGGGTGGAAACCACTTTAAAATGGATCCGACGCTAGGATCAAGCGAGAAAATGTACGACCATCAAATGGCCCAGGAGGGTGCCAATTGAGGGTGCTAATTGGGGATATGCGATTGGACTGCATTTAACGTTGATCTGAAGTTTACCGTTTTTCTTTCCATCTTGTTTCTATGCCTTTTATAGGATGAAGGTGGTACACCTTGTGTGTCCATAAAACGTGACAATGTAATGTGCTGGTTACAAAATGCTGTGTAGTGCAATACCTAACAAAAAGATTGCAACAACAACAAAAATCTTATCTGCGGTTTCCCTAATTAGATTGGTGTCATCCTGGTGCCATTTTGTTTAATAAAACGCACTCTATTTTTCGAATTCGTTTTGGGATTTTTATGTTTTGCAATTCAACTTTATAACCGTTTCAGTACTGCATAAATACTTTCCACAAAGCCTCTAGGTTAAGCCGGTCTGCGCTGCCACAGCTTCCAGGGGACTGAGCTCAGGTTTATTCAGTCACTTTAGTGGTTTAATCTAGCAAGAAATGTGGCTATTCCTTGATGTGGGTACTTACACCCTCAACTAACATCCCAATATACTTTACTATCTAAATGAAGGGCTAACATTGCCCTCCAACCCGGAGAAAAATGTAATATTCTTATTCTGTGGCATTTTTTTTTTTTTTTTAATTATGGTCAGTCAACACTCCACAGCAGTGCTATTATGATGAACCGGTCACTCATACCGAGTGATGTTTTGTTGCCCCCAAAATGATGATGTACAGATGAGGGCGCCTTTCACTTGGTTCATGCTTTCTTGGTATGATTCTCATGGGTCTGCTGTGGACCTTTTGAAATGGTCCAACTCTTTGGATTATCCACCAGCCAATCAAGGCATCACCCTCCACCGGTACACCAACAACACACGAGTATACCTCAAGGTGTTCTAGAAAAAGACCCCCTGGGCACCATCCTGTGGTATAGCCACAGATTAATTTGTGAAAGTGTAAGTGCCGGTGTCCAAAGTCTTGTTCAGAAGCCAGTGCCGGTGCTATTGAATGTTTAAGTGTCAGGTACCAAGCCTATATTATCTTGAGCCAACTTGAGCCTCTTCCATCCATCCCTAACACTCTGTGCCCCTTTCCCTCACTTTTACGCCCTAATTTATGTCAGATTTCTTTCTTTCGTGGTCACTGTATTTCTTATCGGTCTCTTACTGCTCCTATGCTTTTCTCACTCTTGCTTTGGGTGAAAGTCTGATGAGGAAAAATGAGTGCCGTGGACTCCACCTGCAGCCACCAGCTCAAATTAGGCCTTGGGTCTAGATCAATTTTAACCCTGTCAAAATCAAGGCCATGCTCTGCAGTGCTGACAAACTCCAACCACAACCTGAAGACAGACGCTACCACATGCATCCAGACAGTGATTAACTTGCAAAAGAATAAGTACCGGTGCCCAAAGCTCTGCCCAGAAGGCTTCAGCTGGTGCTATTATACGCCTGGGTGCCGAATATACAGACTGTAGTCTTGAATCCACCTCATGCCTCTTTAATCCACTACCTGACACTCCCTGTCCCTTTCTCCCTCTTGCAGGTTTATGCTTTCTCTATTTGTGATGCTTTTTCAGTCTCTTTTCCTCCTTTCCCTTTTGTGCGTTGTCCCTCTCTTGCTCTTTGTAAAAATCTGATGTGGAAAAATAAGCGCTGGTCCCCAAAAATGATCGCAGGTGGCCCCCACCGGCTCAATTTAAGCACTGCATCCAGACCAGGCTGTCTAACACAGGCCCGACAGCATTGGTTACATGCCAGATATCCAGAAAAACCAGTAAGTAAATGAGTACCAAGTGTATGCTAATATTTTGGGCAGGGATCGGTCCTTCCTGGACCTACGTTGGACAAGGGTTCTGCCCGATCCTCTAAACTGGTCCTGGTTTCTCATTCAAGGAACATGTCTAGAAGGAAGTTCACTGAGCCTGGAACCAGCACAGCCTCCTATCCTGGATCAAGCCATCATTCTTGACCCATAACTGCGTGTCCACAGTACAAGCCTTTGTCCTTTCAAACATTGGTGCGTGGAGCACCGTGCACACTGCCCCCTGGAGTCTACCTTCACACCTCTGAGGACCTGTCCCTTCATAATTTCCACCTACTCATTGATTAATGCAAATATGACCGATTGCACCAGCTTTCAATACTACCCCATCTGGCGTGCATCAAGGTTAGACTCCTTTGAATCCTATGCAGCGCCATCTCATTGGCAGGGTGCCCACTGCTCATAAACCTATAGCATTAAACATATTCAATGCTACATACACCACGGGACCCCCTCTCCCTGGCCACATGTCCCCCACACTCACCTCAACACGAGGAGAGTTGAGATCCCGGTGGCAAGGATAGGCCTTTCTAATCAACATAAATACTCACGGGAAGCACAGCACCGCCCTTGGTGGGGAAGCACAGCACCGCCCTTGGTGGGGAAGCACAGCACCGCCCTTGGTGGGGAAGCACAGCACCGCCCTTGGTGGGGAAGCACAGCACCGCCCTTGGTGGGGAAGCACAGCACCGCCCTTGGTGGGGAAGCACAGCACCGCCCTTGGTGGTAGAGTTGATAATATCATCCAGTCTCCGATCGAGTCTGCAGACAGCTTTTCTTTACTAACTGGTAACGAGCCACACAGAGGAATTACGCAACGTTTTTATCAACTTGGCAAGAGCCTCCTTTCATGCTCAACTTTGCCTTCTGTAGTAAACACCATCGGTAAGTAAAGAGCAGATCTGTCTCAGATGTCTCCATCTTGTGCGAACATCTTCATGGAGGATCTCAAACTTGCTACTTCCACCAGTAGACTTCTTGTGAGGGGAAGATGCATGGAGGGTGTACTCATTTCATGGACTGCAAGGAGTAGGTGCTCTCGTTTTACCAACAGTGTCTGCCCTCATATCAATGTGACCATTGGTAACTAAGAAGAAGAAGTCTCATGCTACTCTGTACTCAATAAGAGAACCCCTCAACAGATCTCCACATGGCGAGAGGTGCTCGTCTACTTGTAAACGTAGCATGGGCCTCCTGCTACTCTGTACTCAATAAGAGAACCCCTCAACAGATCTCTGTATGCCGAGAGGTGCTCGTCTACTTGTAAACGTAGCATGGGTCTCCTGCTACTCTGTACTCAATAAGAGAACCCCTCAACAGATCTCCACATGGCGAGAGGTGCTCGTCTACTTGTAAACGAAGCATGGGTCTCCTGCTACTCTGTACTCAATAAGAGAACACCTCAACAGATCTCTGTATGCCGAAAGGTGCTAGTCTACTTATAGACTGGACATCCTATATTCAACACCACACCAAACACAGCATCTCCAAGCAGCCAGAATACTATGCATCAGCAGCAGCACAGAAGCTTGCAAAGGGGCTGGAGCTCAGCACACTCACTATTCTTATTTACAAGTTTATCCTTTGCTGACAAACCCAGCTGTGTAAGTTTATTAACCGTACGATTATTTAAAATCTTTACAGTATAAAAGCACATAATCTGCGCCCCTCCACCCAAACTCCCCCCACCCTCACGGCCTCCCGCCCCTTAGTGTTAAAAAGCGCCAGACTTGATAGCGCCCCAATTGTTTCCGGATCCCTTTCTTAACCTACAAGCAGAATAATACATTTTAATTGCAATAACTTTTCCTTAAAATGGATTAAAAGTGCGAGCTCTTTACCATTAAACTAGGGATTAACTTCTGTTGTGCAAGCTTTACCCTGAAACCTGTTAATAGTTCACTAGCTTCTAGGCCCCAACCTCCTGTCGGTTGGTTACAAAACACACCCTAGACAAGCGAATGCCCCTTCTGTTGGTGAAACCCTTCTTTGCCGTTAAGCTAAGTGGGACATTTAGATCTCACCGTTGTTGCAATAAAAGTAAATTTACCGTCGAGCGGGTGATTGGTGTAGATTGCCCAATCTTTGCCCGAAAACACGTGAAGGTTCGTAGGTTCTGGTCCCTGAATAGGAACGGACCTTAGACGTTGCCAAGTCTCTTACATATATGTGGGCACCCAGCCCTATTTCGTTGTCCTCTTCGGGCATGCCATGCGGGGCTCATTCTTGTGGACCAGAGATAGTAAGTTGTTTTTCTCTTGCCAGGATTGCGGTTGGGATTGCGCTGCTGCCCTTTGGGATCGCCCTGTGGGCTCGGTTTTAATGTTCTGACCATTCCCGCTGCTGGTCCTCGCTGCTTCCTTTGCAGTCGAGTTATCAATGTGGCTGGCCCTCTGTTTGATTGCATACTTGGCCTGCTTGAGCTGCGAGGGCACTGGCAAATTTTAGATCCCGATTGCTACCGGCCCTAGTTTCTCAGAGCTGTAGCGGGGCATCAAGTGCAGGTCTAATTCGATGCATACATTTCCCCGCTCTTGCAAGTAGGCAGGCATTTGTTTGAGATGCACCAATCCAAGCTCTCCATGCAGGACCTCGTGCCCTTGGCCCTGAGAATCAGGCGTAGCAGTCGATGACGTTCGCTGGTCAATTTAGGGCAGCAACATAGAAGGTGACACCAAGATTCCTTGTGGTAGTTGCATAACAAGGAGGAGACTGCCCGTCCTTTCGTGGCTATGATAGATTAAAGTCCGAAATCTTAAGGGCAATTAGCCGTATAAACAAAATTTTCCTTCGCACTTGACCTGAGAGTGCATCTTGTAAGTAGAGTTGAGCTTTCCCTGGGATGTACGACCTGTCCAATGCCGTCGTGTAGGAGTTGTAGCGGAGTAAAGCTCGATCCATTTCAAACGAGATGGACCGAACGTGCCGCTTTACTGTATTTGCGCAGGCGGAGTGCGATATCTCATGTAAGGGCATGCTATTGGTTTCTATTTTCAGGGTTCCTATTGCTTGACCCAAGATGTTGCGCCACAGGGAATCCGCTTTCCTGAAAGATCGTTTCAAGTGATATTTTCGGGTGGTGTCGGGGCCTTAAGGACCCGATATACTTTATTAGGTCCCCCTGTAGCGCCAGGTCTGGTCTACTGAGCCCTATTTCCAGCCGAAGCCTGGTGTTCCTTGCTTGTCGGGGCACCTGCATCACTGTCTTACATGCTTTTGTCTGGGCTGCAGGTATGAGTCTATCTAAATTTCCTGGAAAGGCCAGGTGGCCGTAATGGATTGCTGGAATTAATTTTGCCCTAAGGGCGGTCAGCATTGGCTCTGCTGTAGGGCTCGACAAGCGCTGGCTTATGCGTCAAAGTGATAGGGTTATTCTATTGGGTTTTAAGTTTAGTACTTTTATGTGTTTGGCTGCTGTGGCCCTCCGTGAGCGAAACCTTAAGGTAATTGTAGGCTGGTGCTGTCCTTGTTCAGTGGTTACCTAATGTCCAGGTCACTTGCTTTTTATGAGGGTATTTGCCAAATACCATTATCTTTGTCTTGTTCTCATTGACTAACGAGCTATTTTCCTGGTTATACGCTGCTAGGATCGTTACAACTCTCTGCAGACCCACCCTGGAATGGTCCATTACCACTGTGTCGTCAGCATACTGGAGGTTTGCGAGGCTCACCATACCCAATCTCGGGGCACTGAACCGGCGTCTCTCAAGGCATACCCCAGGACTGCGTGTACAAGTTAAATAATAAAGGGAACAAACCCAGCTGCACAGCGGGACGTGGGTCGGCCACACTCGTTCCTGCTGCCCTGAGAACACTTAATATTAACTTTCAGCCTCTATCTGAGCCCTCCGAATGAGGACAGAACAGCGGAGGCGCTGGGAGATGGGGGTCTGCGGGCGGTCTTACAAAGTGGGGATGCGAGGATTGGCAGTCTGTTCTCAGTGGTCCACAGTGGATGTATTAAGTGGTTTGTGAGCTGGGGTGTGTCTGCCCTGTTCTTCTCTCACTGCTTGGTGCCACTTCCGGTCACACGGATTCCAGTTAACATTGGGTCCTGAGAAAGAAGCCCTGGAGTCTGTGTGTGCACCATGCCTTTCTGTGGGAGGAACAGTCACTTACACTCGATGGCAGTCTTTTGTGTAGATGTAAAGGAGTGGAAGCGTTATTACATAGGTGCGGTGGGACAAACAAAGTTCAGTCAAAGCCTTAGTCCATCTTTACAGGCAGGTTAGACCAAGGGAGGGTATCAGAGGAGGGTATGGGAGAAGAAGAGGGTCTTGAGGTCCTTCAAACGTCAGGACTGAAGACGTCCCTGTCGGATGGAGCGGAAGAGCATTGCTCTGGGTTGGAGTGAAGGAGGAAATAGCAGCCTTCCGTGTGTTGGGAATCTGCTGTATTGTGAAGTACAGGCCATGGTGGGATCACAAGTGGCAGGGAATCCCATGTGAGGGAACCTACAATGCAACTCAGGACTCCTGGTTTGGCAGCGTGCGGCTCCTACACGTTGGTTTGTTTCGTGCACGAGCGAAGCCGGGATAAATTGTTGCAGCAGTCTAGAACAGACATCGGCAACCGGATGGTATGACTCCGATGATGGAATCGTAGGATCTCCCCACTTGGCAGGGAAGAGGTTTGGCGTGTAGAGGGAATGAGATACACCAGTCAGAATACCACCCTAACAAGAGGATCCCAGACTTCATATGTTTGCTGAGGAAAAAGGTTCATTTATCCTCGAGTTAGCAACCTGCTGGCAAAAAACACAAGGTGTGCGCTGAGTAGATATTCTGTTGTGAGAAGTGGAGGTAGAAGTCGTGAGGGGTGGAGTGGAGGTAGAAGTCGTGAGGGGTGGAGTGGAGGTAGAAGTCGTGAGGGGTGGGGTGGAGGTAGAAGTCGTGAGGGGTGGGGTGGAGGTAGAAGTCGTGAGGGGTGGGGTGGAGGTAGAAGTCGTGAGGGGTAGGGTGGAGGATACAAGTCGTGAGGGGTGGGGTGGAGGTAGAAGTCGTGAGGGGTGGGGTGGAGGTGGAAGTCGTGAGGGGTAGGGTGGAGGTAGAAGTCGTGAGGGGTGGGGTGGAGGTAGAAGTCTTACAGTGGCATTAGAACCTCTTCCTGCGCAGCAGTCAGAGAGACACTAACGCAGCTCAGAGGAACACACACAGAATCCACACATCCTGTCCTCACACTACGACTTAGCAGTGATACAGCAGCTCAGTTAAGGGATCAAAAGTCAGATTTCCAATCCCCACATGGTAATGTAGCGCCTACACGAGCCATCCAGTGCAGTCTCAGAAAGAAAGCAGAGCAGAGCTCAGAACCCTCCTCCCTGCACCAGCTGTGAGTGAAGAGTAAGGAGTGTCGGATCTGACTGTGTCCAACTGCACGAGCACTGCCCTCAGTCCGTCGAGAGTGTAAGGCACGAGCGGCCACACGCAGAGGGATTCTTACTGGAAGGGACTCAAACTACCTAGAACCCGATATGCTGAACACACGCACCACCATGGGGTAGCATTGTCTGCAAAGACAAAGCCAGCACCTGGGTCTGCATTCTGTATCCTCAGGGTGAACAGACATCAGTGTCCACCGACACTCCTACCACCTAGGACCACATTTCAACAGGATAAGGAGACGGGACTATCCATAGACACCACCACGGACTGGTATCCTCAGTGTAAGTGGTATTACTAGCACCAGACATGTCGATGGCCTAGCTTACCCTATAAGGGGGGGTGGGGACACACACACACACACACCTTGACATGTGTCTTCCAGCCGAATGTAACCCAACAGAGCAAGAACTATTTCTTCAGCTGAGAACTCACACGTGACGTCACTGTGCGGCAGAACAGAAAGTAGCTGCAGATTACACCCTCCCGCTACAGCTCAGGATTCCTTCTCCTATTGTCGCGGTCTCCTCCTGCTGTTTCACCACATTTGTTCAGTAACTTTTAGGACCTCACCTCCTTTTCTCACTAATCCTCAGAAGGGCCACACCCCTAATGCAAAAGTTAGCGCCTGGCTGCTGCACTGAACCTCCATTGCATGTTTGTAAATAAAAGTCTGTAGATATTACTTTGAGTGGTCTGAACAAAGCAATTATCCGATCATTAGTTATGAATGGCAGTGCATTTTGGACATTAAATTAAGAAGTACTTTCAGTTCACCCGCCTGGAAGAGATTGTTCGTTGTTGGATAAACGACATGACCAATGAAAGATTTGTCACAGGGGTGTCCCGTGTCATTTCACCACTACGGGACACATGCAGAATCCCCTCTAGGTTCATGATCTGTGAATTTATCTCATCAGTCCCCCTTATACCTTGAAATTTTAAGGGCCCAAGAGTATTTCAGTACAGCCATTCAGAAGAGGAACCATCAGCTGGGGTGGAAAGATCAAAAGGGGCCATCAATGGCTAGAAAATAGGAGCCCATTCAACCACATTACACATTCATTAGCCCTGTGAATTTAGGAGTAATTGATCACCAGATTTCAAAACAATATCAGGAGTTTTACTGGAAATTATTTAGGGTTTGGAAGACAGTATTAGTTGTAAGACACAAATATGTACAAGAATGGTGTGTTGATGCAAAAATGATTTCAAAGAAAGCTTTCCTCAAAATGGTGGCTCCGATGGCTCAGTGAGAGCTTCAGAATCGAAGGCAGAGTTTAAATCCCAGCATCATTACCTGGCCAGAGTGATCCTAGAAAAGAGAATCTAACTGTGCCTAAATACCCCCATCGCTCAAAATAATGTCTGCTTAGAAACGGGTTACCCATTCTAGTGAGAGCATTTAAAAAAGCAATCGGGGGCGTGGCCAAGATGGCGGGGTGAGCGGACGCTTCCTCCCGTAGCTCCTCCGGCCCGGCCAAGCTAGAGCCTTTTTCTTATGCTTTTCTCCCCCCGCTGAGGCTCAGCGCGGGAGAGGAGCGTGGCGGAACATCAGGGGCACACATCGGTGCTGTTTTGGTCCGGATCGCCCCGGGGGAACCCCCCCAAAAGTTCGACCGAGATCAAGGCACGACGACGGCGAGCCCGAGGGGCGGAGCGCATTGGAGAGCTGTCCGGGCGCCTCGGCTGGGCCTGGTGCTGAAAGTTGCGATCTGGAGGGGATCTGGCCCGCCGGTCGACGGTGACTGAAGGAGCCTTGCGGATAGGGGCCCGACGGTGTGGAAGGCTTGGGACGGGTGCCCCGGCACTCGGATTGGTGACGGCGACACCTCGCACTGCAGAGGCCCTGACCCCTAGCCGAGGTACAGCGGACTCTCTGATGGGGTTGGACCATCTGGGCCCCTGTGCGTGACAAACGGTGGCCGGTGGTGGAACTTATTTTACTGCGGGGTGCCTCGGGGGCCCCGGTGGTGTCGCCGGGCCTGGTCGTTTTGGCCTGCTCCGCCCGGCCGCCATTTTGTCCCCGAAGGAGCAGTGGTGGCAGCCTTCGCTGGAGTCCTGGCTGCGGGATGCAGGCGACCCCCGCTACTGCTGGGCTGACTACCGGAGGGATGTGCTGTTGGGACCCCTCTGCTGCGGCCCCCTTGGTTGTCTCACACTAGCTCTTGCGGCTGACGGTGACCGGACTGGGCCGCCATTTTGTCACCTGTGACGCAGCGACTTCACTCGTGGGGGATACCCAGGTCGAGTGCTGGCCGGCGGCTGAGCATCCCTGGGGCGCCTGGATCGGTGCCCGACTGCGGAGCTAGCGATGTCTGGAAAAGGAGGCCCGAAGAAAGGGGACCGTACCCTGCCGGACATGCTTGGCAGGGCCCAGCACTTGCGGGACAGGACGCAGCCCTCACCGGGGCCCTCCCGGGCTCCGGCGGATGTGACTGGAGGGGAGCCACCCGTCACGAGGGCCTTTATGGAGGAACTGTTTAGCTCCCTCAGGGAGGACTTCCAGACACTGAAGCGGGAGGTGGCCAGCGAGGTCCGAGAAGTGCGCAGGGAGGTGGAGGGCCTTGGTGAGCGTGTGGAAGCGATGGAGACGGAGGGCCAACAGCGATCGGAGGAGATAGTCCACCTCCAGCAGGACGTTCTTCGCCTCCGGGAACAGTGTGTGGAGCTCCAGGCCCACTCTGAGGATCTTGAGAACAGATCTCGGAGGAACAACATTCGAGTGCGTGGTGTGCCGACTGCAGACGAGGGGACCGATCTGGGGGGCTACCTGCGGGCCCTGTTTCGAGAGATCCTGGGGGAAGCTGCGGACTTTCCCATCAGCATTGACAGGGCGCATAGGGTTGGCCGGCAGCGCCAGTCATCGGCACCTCCACCGGACATTCTGGCCTTCCTGCCCGACTTTCCACTAAAGGAGCGCATCATGGCGGAGGCCCGCAGGAAACAGCCCCTGACTTTCCGGGATCGGCCGGTGGCGCTTTACCAGGACCTCTCTGCCATCACTCTGCAAAAGCGCAGGTCCTTTAGGATTGCCACTGACTTTCTGCGCGAGCACGAGACGCCGTACTCTTGGGGTCACCCCTTCCGCCTGATTTTTCGGTGGAACGGAGTGTTACACCAGCTACGCTCCTTGCAAGACATTTGTGGGGTTCTGGGGCTCACGGCGGCGGAGGAAGAAGGAGCTACGCCGTCGTGGAGGTCCTCGGAGAGACGGAACCGGCGGAGGTCATCGAGGCGGCGCTCAGCGACCAGTGTGGGGCACCCGGACTCCCCTACCATCAGAGCGGACATGGCAGACGCCCTGAGGGCGGCGGCCGGGGACTCGACTGGCTCCTCTAGCGTGGCCTTGACGGCCTAATACACACTCCGGGGGGAGATGTCTTTAGCTTCTTTACTTGCTTGGCCCGGGGCGGGGGGGTTGGGGGGGAGCGGTTGGAGGTGAGTGGCTGGACGTCCACTTTGCTCTTTCCTACGGACTTGCCCGTTTTGGGGCTTGACTGAGACTATGGGGTGTTTGAGTTTGGGGGTGGCTAGTTGCCAGGGTTGTGTTTTGGGTGGGGGGGGGGGTTGTTTTGGGGTTGAGAAGGTCCCGTCCGATGTTGTCTATGCCCGCTTTGTTCTGGCTTGTCCTGCGCTGCGGCCTTGCGCGCCCCACCTGTTGATTCCCTGCCCATTGCATGGCGCTCCCGACCCCCGCGAGGAATGCCGGGCCTAAAGGTTGTGACCCTTAATGTTCAGGGTCTGAACAACCCGGTGAAGCGCAGAGCGATCCTGTCGTTGCTGGAGGGGACGCAGGCGGACATTTGCCTTTTGCAGGAGACACACTTATTGCCCCGAGATTGCCACAGGATGCGCTCTGCTAGGTTCCCTACCCAGTTCTTTTCCTCGGCAGCGAACAAGACGGCGGGGGTAGCTATTCTCCTAGCGGGCTCCTTTCGGGGGGAGGTGTTGCATAAGTGTGCTGAACAGAAGGGGAGGCTCCTTGCGTATCGCATGCGCCTGGGAGGCATAGCATTTACGGTCGGCTCCGTGTATAGCCCAAACGATCACCAAGAGCGCTTCCTAGATTCCGCGCTGGTGGATGTCACTGCTTCCCCCGACCGCCACGTTATCTTGGGGGGAGACCTCAACATTGTCTGACTCTATGATGGACAGATCGGCGCAGCGCTTCCCGCAGACGGGGGAACTGTCCCAGGCTGGGAGGGCCCGGATTGCGGAAATGGGTTTGCACGACCTCTGGCGCTCCATGCACCCCACGGATAGGGACTACTCTTACTTCTCGCACGCACACCGCACCTACTCACGGCTGGACTACCTCCTGGTGAGTGGACCGATGCGTGCCGCTGCCACGGCGGCGGACATCGGGGTCCTGACCCTGTCTGACCACTCCCCAGTCACCGGCGTTTTCCAGTGGCCGGCGGCCTCCCCCTCTCGGGGGGTGTGGCGCCTCCGGGACACACTTCTACACAAAAAGTCGGTGGTGCAACGCATCGGGGAGGTCATACAGGACTATCTCACCCACAATAGCAATACTGACACCTCGCAGGCGACACAGTGGGCAGCATTGAAGGCCGTCCTTCGGGGGGAATTCATCTCTATCTCTGCAGCTGAGAATAAGGAGCGGCAACTGAAGAGGGAAGAGCTGACGGCTCAAGTCCGGGAGCTTGGGCAGGTCCACCGCCGTACGGGGGCGCCGAGGGTGTGGAGGCAGCTGAGGGCAGCGAGGAAGCTCTTGTCGGCTCTGGATCTTGACAGGGCGGAGTACGCCGCCCTACGTTTGAAGCATGCCTACTACACCGGGGGGGACAGATGTGGCAAGCTCCTAGCACACCGGCTTCGGGTCGCGCAACAACGCAGCGTTGTGAAAGAATTGGTGGGGGGGTTGTCTCCGGGGACGCGGAGGTAGCGGAGTCTTTCCGCGGCTTCTACGAGGCGCTGTATGCTGAGGAGCTCTCCTTGCCACGGGATGCCGACGGCTATTTGGAGTCGGTGACCCTCCCGGTACTGGATCCGGCTCAGGCTGACCACCTGGAGCGGGATATCCATGTTGAGGAAGTGATTTCCGCTATCGCGCGGCTGAAACATGGAAAGGCCCCGGGCCCGGACGGGTACACGTCGCTCTTTTACAAGACTTTTTGCACGGCCGTGGCCCCTGTCCTTACTCGGCTATTTAACTCTTTTGCCGAACCGGGAGCCATCCCTCCGGATCTCCTGAGAGCGACGGTCGCAGTAATCCCGAAACCTGGGAAGGACCGGGCCCTCTGCGGCTCGTACCGACCCATTTCGCTTTTAAATGTCGACCTCAAGTTGTACACGGGGATTCTCGCGTCCAGGCTGAGTCCACACCTCCCCGATCTGGTGGAGGCGGACCAGGCTGGTTTTGTGCCCGGCAGACAGACGGTTGACAACACCAAGAGGGTGACGCATGTTCTGGAGAAGGCCTCAAGGATCTCGGGGGAGCGGATGTTGCTGTCTGTTGATGCGGAGAAGGCCTTCGACAGAGTTCACTGGCCGTATCTTGAGCTGGTCCTCAAGAAACTGGGAATCGGTGATAAGTTCCGCACCATGGTATTTAACTGCTATAAGCATTCTTCAGCGTCGGTGCGGGTCAATGGGTGTAGCTCTGGTGGCTTTGCCATCGAGCGCGGCACGCGGCAGGGCTGCCCTCTTTCGCCGCTCTTATTTGCCCTCTACATGGAGCCGTTTGCTCAGAGGATTCGTAATAATCCGGATGCAGTCGGGGTCCGGATGGGCCAGTACGTTCACACTGTCAGTCTCTACGCGGATGATGTCCTGCTGACTTTGGACGACCCTAGGAGGTCGCTGCCTGCTTGCCTCCGAGAGCTGGACGCTTTTGCGGGGGTGGCCGGCTTCAAAATGAATATGAGCAAGTCGATGGCATTAGACGTGTCCCTGGCTGCGGACACCAGGAGGGATCTTCAGCGGCTCTTTCCCATGCAGTGGTCCTCGTCCACGGTGCCGTATCTGGGGATTCTGCTGGCGCCCACATTACCGGAGATGGTTACGGCCAATTATGCCTCCCTCAGCAGGAAGATCAAGGACGAGCTTGGCCGTTGGAACAAAGGCCTGCTGTCCTGGCTGGGGCGAATCGCGGCGGTCAAGATGACGGTGTTGCCCCAGATACTATATCTTTTTCGGGCCCTTCCGCTCCAACCCCCGGTGGGCTGGATACGACAAATGCAGGCTGACATCTCCCGCTTTGTCTGGCAGGGCCGTAGGCCACGCATGAAGAGGGTCCTCTCCACGCTTGCTCCGGAAGCGGGGGGTCTCGGCATTCCGGACCTCCGTAAGTACTTTCAGGCGGCGCAGCTTCGCTATCTGGTGGAGTGGAGCAGGTGGGAGTCCGATAAACATTGGCTCTTCCAAGACCAAGCAGTGGCGTGCCGCACCTTACAAGAGGTTCCATTCCTGCGCCGCGCGCACCGCCCCCCCAATCTTTACGCTTCCTTTGTTACGCGGGTCCCCCTGCGAGTGTGGGACGCGGTCTGTGAGGCCCGGGGCCTTACCACCTTCCCTTCGCCGCTCACGCCCATTGCGGGCAACCCGGACTTCTCCCCAGGGATGGAGCCGGGGGTTTTCTCCCACTGGGTGCAAGCGGGCTGCAGGGCACTCTTCCAGATCTATGGCCCGGAAGGAGTGGTTCCTTTTCAGCAGCTCCGCCAGGAGTTCGGCCTGACGGAGCTGGACAGATTGCGCTACATGCAAGTCCGGCATTGGGCCCTCCAGCCCCAGGTGCGTGCCACCGCCGCCCGTCCAATTACACCGTATGAGAGGTGGTTGGCTACGCGGACCTCCGACGCTAAATTGATCACCGATCTGTACAAATACCTACAACCTCCGCCGTTTCACTATTACAACCCGGGGAGGGAGCGTTGGCACAGGGAATTGGGTAGGACACTTAGCCACAAGGAATGGGACAAGATTGCGTATCGGGCGCGGCACTCGGCATATCACACGGGCCTTACGGAGACCTTTACTAAGGTGTCCACATACTGGTACTACACCCCGGAGAGGCTGTATGAAATGCATAAACACACTGACAAGGGGTGCTGGCGGAGCTGCGGGCAGGAAGGTACCCTTACACACATTCTGTGGGATTGCCCAGTGCTGACCGCCTACTGGAGGGAAGTCTTGGACGAGGTGGATAAGCACTTTGAGATAGAGCTGCCGCGACTCCCGGCGTATGTCCTGTTGGGCCTCCCCAATGACCTAATGTATCCACTGAAGTCCCGCAGGGGTAGGCAGATCGCAATCGCGCTGGGGTCTGCGGTTCAGAACATTCTAATCCACTGGCGCACAACCACCGCCCCCTCCATCACCGGTTGGTTGCATAGGCTCTGGCATGTGCTGGGGATGGAGAAGCTGTCGCTGACGGTCGCGGGGGAGATAGACCAATTTGAAGAGCTGTGGCAACCCTTTCTAGCGCTGCTGTCCACTGAATTCCGGGAGCTCACCTGCCCGAGGTATCTTAGGCTTCTTAGGCTGACGCCGCCGGTGACCCCGGCGGACTAGCTTACATGTGAGACGGGGACCCCCTGGGGAGGGGGGGGGGCGCGGGGCTTCCTGGTTAGGATCACTCTGATGCGGGACCATAGGACGGGGGGGGGGGAAGTGTTGTTGTTTCGTCACTGGGAGGATGGGGGATGGGAAGGGGGGGGGATTGTGTTCTGCTGGGGTGTTGATGGGGGGGGGGGGGGTTTACTGCTTAGATTTGGGGTGTCGGATACGCGTGCGGGGATTCCACAGCTTGTATTTCTAGCTCTCATTTACTGTGTTTTTTCCCCTGACCCACCGCGCTACCTATTGCCAACCCTCTGGAGTTGCACCCTTTTTCTTTGACTGTATTCCATGTATCCTGCCCTCCTATCCCCCTCCCCCATGGTTTGTTTTTGTCTCAATAAAAACGTTTTAAACTTAAAAAAGCAATCAACATTTTTATCGCAGGGAAATAAACTCAAACGCGCAGTAATGTTGGTTTCCCAGTGATTAAAAGACAGATAAAATGGAAAGACTTACATGAAATAAAAATATAATTAAAAGAATCACAAAGGAACATCACACAAAATGGTTTGCTTCAGCACAAGTTTGTTGTTGTTTGCATACATTGTGGGGTGATAAACACAACTTGAACAGGAAGAAAAAAAAAAAACATGGGAACTGTTGTCGCAGATCATACAGTTTGACCCGGTCCCAGAGGAATCTACATTTAGGCTCCCCGCTGGGAGTGGTTTCAGTGAAACATTCCTTAACATCTAGCCTAATGACGTCAAAACCAAGACAATCGACTAGAAGGGACCCCCATAGCTCCTGTCCTCGAAGCACTTATTCAGGGGCTCAGTTAAGTTTACCAGGAAGCGACTGACAGACCGCCTCCATCCAGGAAAGAATTTAGATTACAACGGGTTTCTGCCTGGAAGGGGGGATGCTAGCCACATTTTTTCCTTTACTAGGAGTTCCCTCCCCACTCGAATCTCTCTGAGACATGTTTAGGGTCTCAGAATGGTTGGTTAAAGATAAGCTTGGGATCTGGTCGGTCTAGAAGCCATCTTAGCTCAGGTGGGCTTCCCTACGAAGTCACTAATTGTCACACAATGGGGGCAATAGAAGTGATAAGGGATAAATCCACTCCCCTTCCATTGGGAAATCAATCATAAGAGAGTGGAACTCGGACAAGGCAGTCTCAAAGATCTAGGAGAGACCCTTCCCCACTAGAATGCACAAGTGGCATGCTTCATCATCGGGTTTATACTCCCGACAACTAATAAGTCAGGGTGGGCTCTAAGTCAAGAGGGCTTCGAGGTTACAACAGGTGGGATCACTGGGCTGGCACCCTTGACGAATATGTGACTACAGGGTCCATCCGCCTCCATTGCTGCCTATGGGGCCATAATGAGCCACCCGTGTAAAGGTTATGGGCTATTGTACCCTAGAGAAGTGTAAATTACTGTGCTTGTGTGAAAAACACGCAGGAATATAATGCTTTGAAGTGAACAGACTGCATGAATTTGAATGTCAGTTTAATTGAAAAAAAAAATCCTTAATAGTGGAATTGAAATGAATTATGTTGTTTGAAATGAATTATATTGTTTTAAAATTAATGTTTCAAACATCGACAAATGATTAAAAAAAAGTCTGTAATAAGAAACATTTGGGAACCAAAAATCGGAACCAAATTATGGGTTTTGATGTTGTGTTGAAAACAAATTTCTTTGAAATTAGAAGCATTTCACTGATTGATTTATGTAGAGAAAATCATTACTTTGCTTTTGATCTTTATTTCGACATTTTTTCAGTCATAAAAGATTACAGTTAAAACCGTTAAAAAATGTATAAAATCACAAGAGATAAAATAAACATTTCTTAAAATCAGATTAACAAGCAGGGTATGCAATCATGATATACAATCACCCCTGGGTGCCGCTGTGATGAGAGAACATCTCTTGGACCACATAGCTAGCAGGAACTTTGAGAGTGCGAAAACTATGTGCGGTGAAGTGTCAGTTTTAAGAACTCTCATTGCAACAAAACATTTATCAAAGCCCATGTTCCTGCATAAGGGTACCAACCAGTAATTTCTGGCTCTTCTGTAGGCAGGGCAAAAAAAAGAGCATGTGTAGTTCATCCTCCTTAAATCGCACCACATCCAGGGCAAGAGTTGCTCGTTGGTGCAGACCACTTACTTGTGAATGCCCTTAGTGGTAGTGTTGCGAATCTCCATTGGATGTATAACTTCCAAGCTCCAATTGGGTAAATGAAATTCAAAAACTCCTCGAAAGCATATGAGTGTTTAAGTGTTTAAAAAGTTGTTGTCAGAGGGCCAGCTTTGGAGTCATGCAACCATATGTTTTGTTTGTAGTCCATGAAGGACTTCGCAAGCATTTTGCATGGAACCCCCCTGCATGCCTCTTCTGGCTCATACCAGAGGTCCGATAGTCACATTTTCCCCAGTTCCTTTTTCACAAATGCAAGCAAGGGGATTTTCACTGCACTACCATGGTTCAACACATCTTTTAATTCAAGCCTATAATTGTACAATTCTGGAGTTATCCATAGCCTGCGCCAAAACCTAAGAGGTTTCAGAGCTAGCTCATCCTGGATAAAACTCAGTCCCAAGTCCAATCTCAGCGGAAGGAGGGGTGTACTTTGGGGGGAGTGCAAGTAGCTGCCTCATAAACTTGTTCTCTACATTAAGAATTTCGGGCCTACAGGTGTACCCCCACAGTTACCCACCATAAAGAGCCAATGCCCTCGCCTTCACTTTGTAAATCTCCAGTGCGGGGCTCACTGGCTTGATTGTAGATGTTTTAGACATTTTGAGGATGCCGCCCACTAATTGGGAGAGTTTAAGTTGTGATTTCGCCTGTTGGGGGCCCCAGGAAAGATTTGCGTTGATCGTTACCCCTAGATATTGAAAAGTCTGTACCCTCTCCAGTCTAACAGAACCCAGAATCGGTGTTGGGTGGGTCGATGCCGGGGGGCTGAAAATCATAAATTTAGTCTTATCAGCATTGATTTCCAGTCCGCGGCATCGGCAAAAGTCTGTAAAGCCGTCCAACACTCGTTGGATCCCCATAGGGGACTTGGAGAGCAGGAGGGTGTCGCCGGTAAACATTATCGCCGGCACCCTCCTGCCTGCCAATCTGGGTGCATCGTTATTGGGAACCGCGTCCAGATGCGATATAACACCATTCACATAGCGGCAGAACAGGGTTGGTGCCAAAACGCACCCCTGCCTGACCCCCCTGCAAACTGGAAACCGGGACGACAGCACCCCCTCCCTCCCACATCTGACCTGTGCATAGTTTTGTGCATGTAGCCTAATCAGCACCGTCAGTATTGCGTTGGGAACTCCCATTTCCAAAAGCACCGCCCACAGTTTGGCCCTGGGTACTAAATTGAACGCGGACCGGAGGTCCACAAAGACCATGTAAAGGCTGCCACACTCTTGAGTTACTGTCTTCCAGAATAACATCATAAGACGGAAAATCTGGTCCATGGTCGATGTGTTCCTCCTAAATCCGGCCTGATAGGGACTGAGGATATCATACTCCTCGATCCACTCCTGTAAGCGGTCCAGGATTAGGCGGGAGAAGATTTTTTGGGGAACGTCAATGAGGCTAATAGGCCTGTAGTTGGTTGGAAGCAGAGGAGAGCCCTTCTTGAAGATTGGGACAATCTCTGCTCCCAGCCAAGTACCAGTAATCATTACGATTTACGAATTAATTGTAGTAATGGCAATATTGTTTACACAGTAGTCCTCACATGACACACACACAAAAAAAACATGTTTATAGGTTGGCTGTAAACCATGCCTCGGCATTGGTGAGCAAGGCTGCTGCGCAGCCGAAACAAGTTCAATGGAGGCCGACAAATAAAGTTTTAAGCATCTACACGCGGCGGAGTCAACCTTTGGGAAGGAGTTTGTTGGTATATATATATATATATATATATATATATATATATAAATAATAGTTTTTCACCGGTATCACCTGGACATCAACGGTGGGCAATATCCCAGAATCACCATGAAAATTACTCGGACTAATGCAAATCATAGAGGTCAATGAGATTTTCATATTTCCCTAATCGTGTTTCACATTGTATGGCTATCAAGTAGGATCTTTAATCCAATCACAACTCAAATGCAGGGGCTCCTCTTTGCCAAAACAAAATAACTCATTTTATTGGCTAGTTCAATCTTCCATGTGGCACACCAATTAAGACTAGGAGTGCATGCTCCTGAACCCACTACAAACTTTCAAGATCTAAAAGCTTATCCCTTTACCAAGCCACATAAAATATGGCATTGAAAATGTCATCTGCACATCTAGAGCCACCCTCACCTTCCACACAGCCCAGCTCCTCATCTGGACTGGTCACAGAGCCATCTCCTATCTATCCCAAACCAGACCTGCCCACAGAGGCCAGTCAACATATTCAAACACAAGTTTCTGTGTTACAAGAACTTACCCATCCGCAAACTCTAAGACAGGCACCACTCTGGCTTAAACCTGATGTCAACCTAAACCCTTTAGTCTCTGACCTGTACCACATCTTCCAGACCACAGCAGGCACCGATGCTCCAGTCAAACCCACTTGTCTAAAATCAAATCCATATACATCATGGTATGGAGAAGAAGAGACTCCAAACAATCCGAAGGCAGGAGGAGTAGTACCATCGACTACAGCGGCAGTAAAACCTTCCAGCCACAACAAACTTCCCAGCATCCCACATGCGTTTCATAACAGAAACCAGGGCCACTCGCTATACACTGCAGTCATCACAAACAAATTAAAAGAAATACAGAACTCTTCAAATAAGTCAAGCAAAACGTAAATCCGGCCCCAAATCCATCATCAATCATCCAAAGGTGAAACAAAGTGCCATTGACAACTTCTTCAAAGAGCAGGTTGCAAAGGTTAGCAGACTGACCGCACAGAGGTCCAGGCATTCTTTCCAATAATGCCAGCTTGGGACTGGCCAAAGTGGACCCACTTGGAGTCCCTCTGGTGGCATCTCAAGCTTCCTCAATTCAATAAATCCCACAAAATAGGAAAGTGACTGTTCTAACAGCATCAAAAGTGGACCAAGACGAACCGGCAAACTAGGGACCAATCAGACACCTACAATACTGGGGTAAGATCAAAGAGGCAACCAAGAATTAAATCTATGAGAAAAAATAATAATTAAGAGCACCCTCTTCCAAGATTACCTGCCTGGATTCCAACCCATTTTTTTTGTGAACTGTAGATTCCACCAATGACGGATCAGATCACCAGTAATCTTCACCCATTATGTGGAACCCGTTCGAGTCCTTTCGCCAACAAGAACATCAGGATCCTTCAGTATGCAAATGAAATCCAACTCTAGCTTTAATCACATCAAGAACTGACCTCACTGCCTCAATTACTGCCCCATCACTATTCATGCTTGGTGGTCTAAAGAATGCGTAAAGGTCACCCCTTAAGACAGAGTTTACGCTAACCACCAGATGTGGCCTTACCAGTGGCGCAACGAAAGTTGAGGGGGGGCCCCCAGCAAGGTACCTGGAGGGGCCCCACTCCGGAATTAAACCGGAGCTCTCAGGCCTGAGTACCTTGCAGAGGGGGACCCCCTGCAGCTCACAGGCCCCACCGCACCAAGGAGGCTGCCGGGACCTGTGTTACGCGCCTGGGCCTTATGGCTAAAGAGATCAACCTCGAAGCTGGGGAACCGGGTTCGAGTATCGGTGGGAAGCTCAATATCCTGTGATTCTGGGCAAATAATTAATCTACGGGTGCCTAACAAAATGAATGTGTCCATCTGTTATGCAACTGATGCTCATGTAAAGCAATCCGATACCTCAGGTTCAAGCTTGCGTGGTTTAAAAATCTAACATTTATAAAAGCAACCAAGAAGAACCTGTGCAGAAGTAGCTTAAACAATTAACCTTGACAGAGTCACCTCGAATTTGGTCAACCGCAGCAAATCATGAGGATTCCACGAACTTCAGAACAGACATCTCAAACTTCAAAACAACCATACAAGTGGCGGTCCTGTCTGAGCTCCACAGTTTGCTGGCATCACATCTCACCCTTCTCCAACCAATGCTGCTGGTGGCCAGTGACCAAGGGTCTCGGGAACATTGGCAGAACCTCACACGCCCCCTACAAACCCATAGCGCCTTCAAAGTCTGCTGTGCCACCCAAAAAGATGCAAGCTGAAGCGCTCCACCATGTCTGGCAAGCAAGCTCAAGGACGAATACGCAATCTTGCTTGAAATTGAAATTCACTGAGGATGTCGACTAGTCTTTTTTCTTTCTCTGCTCCTAGATCAAGCTCTCTGAGGTGGTGTCGCACGGCGCTAGGCTAACTACCACTGTGAGAGACGGTGCACCTGTGGGGATAAAGGCCCGTTAATGGTGCCGATGCCTGGTTTGTGGAAGACCAATAAAAATTAATGGGGCGATCCACCAGTATCTCACAGAACCTGGGGTACTATGACAGTATCAAGTAGTGGTTGGTTCTGTCGAGCAGGACGGAATTTCTTTAGTGTTTGCTTTTTCGTACTGATCAGGGCCAATACAATCAATGGTATACAGTCAACGTGCAGGCAAACGGAGCAACTGAAAATGACACAATGAATTCCAGAAAGTGAACAATCTATTATTAGTCATATAACGTATGTCACATTATGCGTACAAGTGTCAACAGGTGAAAAAGCCATACAGAAAACATTCACATACATAAGCAGGTGCCGTGCAATACACAAAAATTAACACTGAGCATTTACAGTACACGGGGTGGTGGAAAAAGGATAAAGAATCTTCCGTAAGCATCCACAAAAACTTGGCCCATTATTTAGCACATGTAGCCTTGACGTTCGGCATCGTATGTGAATGGTTGTTGCGGGATGTCTTGCTCAATACGTCGACGTTTCGACCCTTAGGATTAGAGTGGAAGTGGAAAACATCTCCACGGGTCTTCTTCAGGACTAGGAAAGTAACGGGATATGTAGCCTCTGTGGGAGCCATATGTTTAATTAATGGCTCAGTGAGTTATGGAACCCAAGATGGAGTCTGTCCAGAGTGGTCATCCGGGAAGAATAGTAATACCTTGGTAAATACTGCAGTAAATCCTGGAAAGTGGGTTCGCTGCGACCTATATTTCCTTATAGAGGTGGCGCAAAAGCATCCGCCCAGGTGTCTGCTTGAATCCGGTATACAAGTATGTATCGGAGATCTGGTAATTTGAAACCTCAAGGCCCTTGCAATGGTTGCGCACCAGCATCCGTCCACGCCCGTAGCTTGGTTACGGTGAAGGGGGTTTGTAGAGGATGCAGCTGGTTTGGAAGACGGTGCGGATGTCAATGGGACCAGTAGAGTTCCATCAGTTGGGGGCATAACATGTCATTTATTCATGACCATGATGATGGATTAATACCAGTCTGAATGTACAAAACAGCTGTGTGTTGTGTGTGAATACTAGCATCTTATGGTGCAAATGTTTGTGCGTGCACACAAATGTCACACGAGGTCTGAGTACTGGTCTATGTAAATAAAGTGTACTGATGGGTATGAGCATGCGGGCCAGGAGAGGTGCAGCCGGGCCGGTGAGGTGCCTGTGACAAACCCCTATCGGGCACAGAACCAAGAGCGGGCAGCAGCTGATCCCGGGAAAATGCTGGGCGCCGATTGGTTGGCTTGGTTTGAAGCGACCAATCGGTGGGGGTAGCCCCAAGTGATCACAAGCATATAAGCGCATGGGGGCCCTCCCTAAGAGTACATGTGCCTCCGCCATTGGACCACCCACCCACACCTGTGATGCAGGTGTCACAGCTGTAGATAGCAGTTGGGCTCAGGCAAGGCGGGGACAGGGGAAGGAGCGCCATAGCCAAAGGTGAGCCGCTCATGCGCGTGCCCTCGGGATGCCTTACGGCAGCGGCACGGAGCAGACTATGGGTCAGCAGAGGGCCGACACGACACTTGCAGCATGCATAAGGCACACAGATGAGGCGCTAGAACCCTGCTGAGAGAGGGTATTCGCTCAGGGCGCTGTCACAAGGTGCTGTTAGGAACTAAGGCATGGATTTGAGCTACAGGCAATCTGGGCAACGACGACATTATGCCTGGTTAAACTTAAACTGTGTGTTTGCTTAACTCAATATGTGAATAAAGGGAAGCTGCGGCCGTTGCATCATCAGAGGCTGTTTTCACCTGTTACTGCAAGGGAAGGTGGGTGCATGCATCGGCCGGGGTGCTCGAGGGCCCTCGCCCGTCAGGGGACTTGGGGGGTTAGAGTAGGGCCTGGCTTGTAAAGCACAGCATCACAACGTGCGAAGAATTGGATGTAATCCAAGTGACATCATCAAAGGGTCTGAAAACATTTCTTTGTGCAAACAGCAATACAAGCTGGGTGCGTGTCTAGTGTACATCACAGCATTGTACACAACAACATCGAACGGTGCGTGGAAACTGAACCCCTTTCTACCCGAGCACCCGACAGGAGTTCGAACAGAAGGCCGTGGGTGTGAACAGCAGCCTGGGCGGTGAATAACAGCACAAGCCACGAGTCACGTGGTGCCCTCGAGTGTGCACACATCGAGTAAACAAGTCTTTCCTTGAAAGGGCTTCTCAGCACGTCCTCTGCACAGGCCCCGCCCACAGGCAGGTAAACAATCACCTTGCATTGTGATGTTTGTGTACCCAGTTGGTGGTTGACAACCTCGCCAGGGGTCACATGACCTACGTCTAGGCCTCTAGTAAAATCAGTGGTGCAGGCCGGACACGAAACACAGCCGTGAGGGAGGGAAGACGAGGCCTCAGAGGCACCAACCACAGACCCACCGCTCCGTGCTTCCCGCCACATCCGCCTCCGGGGCAGGCTGGCAGCCTGGGGGCCTACAGCTATTATACTAGCCGCAAAGTATGCACGTGTTTATGTCTTCTGTACAGAATTTACCAGCACTTTGCAGCTATGTTGAAAATCTAGCAGCGGACTGGAGATTTTCACCCGGAAATGACGTAGGTCCTCAGTGGACTGACGATTATCCCCAGGAAATGAAGTAGACCCTGGTACTGCGAGAGCTGCAAAGGTCCAGTTTTCTCATTTATACACACGTCAACACAGGAGGAAACAGTGGCACAAGATATTAGGCGTTGGGCCCAAGATCACACACTTTGGCCAAGTGCCGCACTGCTATAGCGTCATATAAACGTGCAGAGAAAACGAGAAGACTCTTAAGTGGCAGAACACAACGTTCACTGCCACACAGAATATAGAAACAAACACCGCCAAAGACAACAGATCTGGCCCTCTATCAGGGTAAATGTTTGCTAATAACTGGG
The DNA here is from genome assembly GCF_964204655.1 of Triturus cristatus. Classification (NCBI taxonomy): domain Eukaryota; kingdom Metazoa; phylum Chordata; class Amphibia; order Caudata; family Salamandridae; genus Triturus; species Triturus cristatus. Next base: position 1,166,590,520 of record NC_140584.1, on the reverse strand, counting down.
CAATTTTGTGTTGCAACTAGCGGACCAAAAAAGGAAACCCCATAGTGAACGGATATCTTGGGATGTAATATGGAAGCTGGGAAAAGGGTGCCTATGTTGAACAGACGGCATTTGTAGGGTCAGACTCAGATCCCCTCTCCCTCCCCCCCCCCCCCCCCAAAAAAAAATTGTCATGGCAAGGATTCATAAGATTACGTTTGTGCAGTAACTGGTGAACCTTAACGGCAGACACTGCAAACCATTGCATAGGAGATCCTTGACTGCAGACTGGCGTTTTGTTGCATGATTAAGAAAGTCTATGTGCATCTTTACTTTGCGAACAAAAAATAAAGTTGTAAATCCAACAACGTTGTCATGACAGCAAAGTAAAACAAAAGCTGTGCACGCGCAATTATTAAACGGCACTCTGTCTTTATGACAGGCTAAGCCAGTCAAACAGCAGGCATTTCCTACACAAACCAGCAATTAAAATGCTGTTCAGAGACATCAATACATTAAAACAGACAGTCTGGTTCTAGTTTAACAAAAAGACAACTTGATTCCCCATCACCAAACGGAGCACAAAAGTGACAATACAACCGTCCATGAAATGCAGCAGCCGTGACACGCAGCCCACCCAGGCAATGTAAAAAAGGCAAACACTGTCTCTGTACAGCTTATTCTATTTTTTGAAGCATTAATGAAATGAGGTTACAACAGCTAAAGTGGTCTATAGTCAGGCCTAAACAAAGCAGCTCTACCCAAAGCCCAATAAAGGGCTCTGTGACTTAACGGCATCCTGACCTCTGACCTCTTGCATGACCTCTGCATCTCAATAACAGCAGCGCCCCTCTCTTCAAGGGGCAGCGGTCACTATTTCAGTAACAGCAGGAGCCCCGCCCCCAGCCTGCTTAAGAGAAGTTGCCTTCTCGGATATGCTGGAGCCGAAACCTGTCGTGAGGACAAACTTATATAGGTCTCAAGAAGAGACGGTTCCCGCCTCAGAGCTCGATGTGTTGTCCCTGGCTGGGTATAAAGGGAGCCCGCTGCAACCAGCTGCAGGAATGACATCACAGCCATGTGCTGAACTGCTATAACATTCCATTCACATCTCTCAACTGGCCACTGGTGCCAGATAGTTTCCGTTGAGGTTTCTCCTTTCACCCACTAGATCAAATCTTGTTTTTATTCGATGAAAACACAGGGCCCAGTTCTAAAACGCCCCACAGTAGAAGTCGGAAATGACGCACTTCGGCGCAGCGCACTCTCGGAGCACACTTACAACCTTGAAGGAATTCAGGAAACATCTCCCAGTCCTCCTGTGGAGGTGCACCAGGCGCAGGCTCCCAGAAGCACATGCACGCGGGGTCCTTTAATATAAGCGTGACATGCGGAAATGTCATTGTCACTTTTTGTTTTGTTAGATTGAAGCCTACTAGACAGCGGCTGTCTGGTTTGCAAACGTCATTTAGAAAGCTACCCTTGGAATGCATTCACCCGCTGCTTCCCATTGGCTTTGTGGTACGTAAATCACATTTGCTTGCTTCCTATTTGCTGGCTTGATTTGCATTAGGCTGTCGAGCTTGAGTTCATCCCCTCTGTTGCCCAAACCTCATTTACTGTATTCTTCCACCAGTACTAGAGTTCTGTAAACAGGCCTTTAAGTCTTGTTCGTGTCACATTTGCTCTGCATTCAAAGACAGAGGTCAAATGTCAGCTCTGTTTTCCAGAGAACTTGGCGTTTACTTTTTTTCCCCTCAGACTTCAAAGTGAGAGCATTTATGAGACAATCATGCTGGCTACTGGGGAGTGCTTGAAGAAGGATGTACAATGTTTTTTTTCCCTAGCACACAACATAATTTAAATGCCTGTAAATGAACTGTGCAGATATTTCAGAATATATCAGAATAGAAAAGCACAAATGAAGCACATTTTTTTGTAATCCTGAAGTGTGGTGGCAACAAATATTTTGATACAATCGTAACAAATCAATACACTATGGGCCTCATGTAGGTAACATACGATTTACCGGTAAATAGTATGTAGGTAAATAATCGGTAATTATTACCGATTCGGTAAATATGAATCGGTATTTACCGAAACGGTAATAATGCATCCCTTCCCATTCATTCCTATGGGCCTGGAGGCCCATAGGAATGAATGGGAAGCCAGTTACTATTACCGATTCGGTAAATACCGAATCGGTAATAGGGGAGGCATTATCATGGGTGGCAGGGTGTCACATTGACACCCTGTTGCACCCCTGATTCGTGCATGTGTGCACATGTGGCGCACATACATGCCCTAAGGACATGTATGTCTGCCACATGGCACTTCACAAATTGCACAAAAATGCTTTTTTAAAGGTATTCGTCATTTACCATCAACTTGTAGTTGGTGGTAAATAACGAATCCAGACACCAATAATGCACTCACTTGAGTGCCCCCTACATTGCATTTCTGGATTCGGTATTTACCGAATCGGTATTTTACAGATTTCTTAAAATTCCGATTCGGTAAATACCGAATCCAGAAATCAGCCACCCACATCTCAAGTGCCTCAATACCGGTCGGTAACGGGATAATTACCGATTTTCGGCTGTTACCGACCGGTATTGAGGTACCTACATGAGGCCCTAAGTGATGACATTTCCACACATTATCGTTTGTGCGCTGTTTACTTTTACCAGTAAGACTGTATGTCTATGCAAATGGAATGGTCTTTTCAATTGAAGATGTGCTGTCTGTAATGGTAGTGTGCAACTACACCATGCATACTCCACTCTACTGTGCACTATTCTACTCTGTATCTCTGCACTCTATGCCACTTTACACCACACTATTCTATGCCAATGCACTTTACCCCACAGTACTCTACTGTGCACACCTGCACTCGGCGCCGCTCCACTGTATGCCACTCTACTGTGCAACACTACACTCTATGCCAATCTACGGATGTATGTCGTTACAACGCACACTTTTACAACGCATGCACTTACAACGCATTTTTTACAACACACAATCCATTACAACGCATGACATTACAACGCAGGACACTACAACGCATTTTTAAAAACTACCTTTACAACGCATTTCCATTACAACGCATACTACCTTTACAACGCATACCATTACAACGCATAATATTAAATTGCATTTAAGGTAAGTATTAGATAGTATAGGGGTAAAAATTACTATTCTAACTCCAGGGGGTGCAACAGTAGGGTAAGTGTTGGATAGTATAGGGTTAAAAATTACTATTCTAACTCCAGGGGGTGCAACAGTAGGGTAAATGTTGGATAGTATAGGGGTAAAAATTACTATTCTAACTCCAGGGGGTGCAACAGTAGGGAAAGTGTTGGATAGTATAGGGGTAAAAATTACTATTCTAACTCCAGGGGGTGCAACAGTAGGGTAAGTGTTGGATAGTATAGGGGTAAAAATTACTATTCTAACTCCAGGGGGTGCAACAGTAGGGTAAGTGTTGGATAGTATAGGGGTAAAAATTACTATATTATGCGTTGTAATGGTATGCGTTGTAATGGTAGTATACGTTGTAATGGAATGCGTTGTAAAGGTAGTTTTTAAAAATGCGTTGTAGTGTCATGCGTTGTAATGTCATGCGTTGTAATGGATTGTGCGTTGTAAAAAATGTGTTGTAAGTGTAGTGCGTTGTAAAAGTTGCGTTGTAAAGGTTGTTCCCCCAATCTACTCTGCAGTCTACGCCACTGTGCTCTACCGTGCACCACTCCGCTCTACTCTGAAACAATCTACTCCACGCCACTGCACTCAATGGCACTCCACACCACTATACTCAAAACCAGTGCATACTACGCCACTATGATCTACAATACTTTACGCCACTACACTCTATGCTATTGTACTCTAAGCCACTCTATTCTACTCTAAGCCACTGTACTCTAAGCCACTGCTCTCTACGCCAGTCTACACCGCATCCCTCTATGCAACTGCATTCTACAATAGTCTACTCTGCAACGCTGCTCTCTACGCTGCGCCACTCTAAACAACTGCACTAAACATTTTACTCAAAACCAATGCACTCTATGCTACTGCACTCTAAGCCAACTACTTTGCACTCTACCATCCACTGCACTCTGCACCACTACTTTGCAAGATTGCACTCAATGCCACTCTACTCTGCACTACCGCATGCTACACCACTCTATTCTACTCTGCACCACTGTACTCTACGCCACTACTCTCTGCACCACTCAACTATGCCGCTGCATTGCACCACTCCGTCACTAAAGTCTGTATTACTCCACACCACTAGAACTTTATTATGCACTCCACGCCACTGCCCTCTAGACCATTGGGCTCTACATCACTGCACTCTAAACCACTCTATTCTACTCTGCGCCACTGTACTCTAGGCCACTCTACAGCACTGCACTCTGCATCACTTCACGCCATTCTAATCTATTCTGCACCACTGCAATCTAGTCTGCGTCACTGTACTCTATGCCACTGCACTCTGCATCCCTGTACTTTATGCTACTTCACTCTAGGTCACTCTCCTCCACTCTACGACACTACACTCTATGATACTCCACTTGGACGCTCTACTCCATTAATCTCTACTCCACTCTAAAGCCACTCTACTCCACTACTTGGAGCAAATATGTTAGCCTCTGGAGAAACCTCTTCGGTAAAACCCCATATACTTCATAGGGTGATCTCTCCCCACTCCCACCAACCCGAAAAAAGCACCAGAAGACAAGAGCCGGAACTTGCCATCACCAATCAACCTCTAAGGGCCATTCGAACGACAGACTTGATGCTATAAAAGCGTCAGTAACGCAACGAGCAAATTCACAAGGCTATTTGTGGGGAACTAACTGCAAGCCTTCACAAAAGCCATTTATTTATATTGAAGGTGGGCACAACTGGTAAAAGCCCATAAAGCCGTCTCAAGGAGCAGAGTTGCTTGTCCAGACACACTGCTAAATTGATGGCGAGTTGGCAGGAGGAAGAGCAAACTGGAATGAGAGAATACAGTCCATTTATGAAGCTGCTAATCAGGTAGCAGCCTTATCCAGGGGTGAAGCTACCACTGGTGCAACAGGTGCAGTGGCACCGGAGCTCAGAGCCTTGAGGGGCCACTGAACCCTAACAATGTTGTATTTCACTATGACGCGATGCAAAAGGGGATGATTGACGGAGAGCCTGAGCAAATCAAACACTCACCCCCAGTCAACTGATCTGGGTTTAATCCATCATCATTCTTTAGCTCACTCCACCACCCCAGTTCAGACATGGCCATATGCAAATCAGTCTGACCCTCTGCCTCATGGGAACAGTCCAGCCCAAACTGCCAAGCCATGTCTTCCCTAGACCGGAAACAAGCATCCTGGGACTGGTACTGGGTCCAGATCTCTATACTGGGGTGAATGTATGACATTGTTCTGCATTCTGTCCATTAATTGTTGTTTTTGCATTTGTCACCCCGAGTGGGACGGGTATGCCCCAGGGAGGACCTGGCGTGGCAGTTCGGGCTGGACTGTTCCCATGAGGCACAGGGTCAAGACTGATTTGCATATGGCCAGGTCTAAACTGGGGTGGCATGGTGAGCAAAAGAATGATGGATTTAACCCAGATCTCTTGACTGGGGGTGAATGTTTTGATTTGTTCTGCATTCCGTCCATCAATTATGTATCTTTTGTATTTCACTACGACAGCAGCTGTCAAAGGGGCCATTTTCCCTGCCTGCACTTGGGCGCTTGGCATCCTTACTACGGTACGGGGCTCATCCCTATGTAAATAGCGGTTTTTGTCCACGTAAGTGAACATGAGTGCTTAATAACTGCTGTTCTTTGAGTCAGGCCCAGATTACCCAGAGTTCTAAACACTGCATGTCACAGCTGGGACCCCCGCTGGCCCCACCCCACAGCTGGGACCCCCGCTGGCCCCACCCCACAGGATCTACTGGCCTCCACGTGTAGCTGGAATCTGCATCAAGAGCAGACCACTCATGCTTCCCTTTCATTCGTCGCTTGGACATGCTCGGTGGTAAAGAATGCAGATGTGGACACAGTCATGTACATTCCATGTGTTACGCAGATTCGTAGAGCGCTCTAGCACCCGGGAGGGTATCTGGGCGAGGAGCAGGTGTGAGTCTAGGCACAACTAGGGCCTAGTGGGAGTACTGGAAAAGAAGGGTCTGCAGCTCCTTGCAGAATCAAGAAGTGAGGAGGAGACTTATGTGTAGCGGGAGGTCGTTCCAGGCTATAGGAGTGATGGAATCACAGCATCTACACAACCCCCTGCCCCGTTGATCCAGCAACTGATGTCAGCAGTGCTGGAAACCAAAAATGGCTGCTTGCTACTCACTGTCACAGAGCACTTGTCCCTACTGAGAAGAGTTGCTACTATTACAAGTATTACAACCATGTTTGGGGAGCGGAGTTGGCCTAACCGCTAGGGCGTCCAACCTCGAATCTGGGGAATTGGGTTTGAGTCTCGGCAATGACGCTGAACATCCTGCGATTCTGGGCAAATCACTTAATCTCCCCGTGCCTAACGAAAAAATCAATGTGTCCTCATGTAATGCAACTGGTGCTATGTAAAGCGCTCCGATACCAGACTAGAGTCACGTTCACGCGATATAAAACTCTATAAAATAAAAAATAAAAATGTTGGGAAGTGGCGTTACATTACCATTACTAGCACCGCAACTGCGCAGAGAGGTGGTGACGTCCTCCCATTACAGGCACTGCAACAGTGCAGGGAGGTGGTGGCACCCTCCCTTTACAAGCACTGCAAATGCGCAGGGAGGTGGTGGCGCCCTCCCATTTCAAGCACTGCAACTGCGCAGAGAGGTGGTGACGTCCTCCCATTACAGGCACTGCAACAGTGCAGGGAGGTGGTGGTGCCCTCCCATTACAAGCACTGCAACTGCGGAGACATGGTGGCGCCCTCCCTTTACAAGCACTGCAAATGCGCAGGGAGGTGGTGGCGCCCTCCCATTTCAAGCACTGCAACTGGGCAGAGAGGTGGTGGCGCCCTCCCATTTCAAGCACTGCAACTGCGGAGAGGTGGTGGCGCCCTCCCATTTCAAGCACTGCAACTGCACAGGTGGTGGCGCCCTCCCATTACAAGCACTGCTACTGCGCGGAGAGGTGGCGGTGTCCCACCATTACTAGCACTGCGACTGCGCAGGGAGATGGTGGTGCCCTCCTATTACAAGCACTGCAACTGCACTGAGAGGTGGTGGCGCCCTCCCATTACAAGCACTGCAACTGCACTGAGAGGTGGTGGCGCCCTCCCATTACAAGCACTGCAACTGCGTGGAGAGGTGGCGGTGCCCTCCCATTACAAGCACTGCAACTGCGCGGAGAGGTGGCGGCGCCCTCCCATTACAAGCACTGCAACTGCGTGGAGAGCAGGGCCGGACTGGGAACCAAAACCGGCCCTGGCATAGTGCTCGGCCGGCCCACCGGGGCTTGGGGGTGCCGCCGAGCTCTTTGCCAGGACCGGTTTTCGGCCGATTTTGTTACAGGGCCGATTTTGCATCTATGCTGCAAAACCGGCCCTGTAACAAAAACGGCCCCCAGGGGCCAAAAACCGGCCCCCACCCGTGCGGTGCACCAGGGGATTGCCCGGTGCCCGCTACGGTCAGTCCGGCCCTGGCGGAGAGGTGGTGGTGCCCTCCCTTTACAAGCACTGCAACTGCGCGGAGAGGTGGCGGTGCCCTCCCATTACAAGCACTGCAGCTGCGCGGAGAGGTGGCGGTGCCCTCCCATTACAAGCACTGCAGCTGCGCGGAGAGGTGGCGGTGCCCTCCCATTACAAGCACTGCAGCTGCGCGGAGAGGTGGTGCCGCCCTCCCATTACAAGCACTGCAACTGTGCTGAGAGGTGGAGCCACCCTCCTATTTCAAGCACTGCAGCTGCGTGGAGAGGTGGCGGTACTATCATATGTGGGAAGATGTAGTAGTGCTAGTAACCTCCCATTACTAATACTGCAATCGTATTTACAGGTCTCTCCCACTGAATGTACTGCAGTCATGCTGAGATGAGCGGGGACTCCCATCACAACTACTGCCACCGTGCCAGTACCACTCCACTGAAAGAAGTCATGCTCACAAGCACCGGTACTCTCCGTTTCAAATTAAGCACGTGCAGGTACACAGCACCTGACAAAGTAAATCGCTGGATGGCTCGCTTGCAAACACCCTTCAAGATGGATGTGCAATGAAGGGGGTCCCGTTAAACAAAGGCAACAAAGCCATATCCGATCCCCCCACCGCGCCATCACATCTTTCTAGCGGCTAGTGAGCTGCCACATTTCAGTGCGCTACAAAATATCACAAATTACCTATATTTTTCTCCTTTTTACTTTGCTTGCAGAAATGTTGTTTTAAATGTTTTGGGAATAGTGTTCTTGTACTTTTGAATACCTTCCTTAAAGTGTTGCGATTTTCATTAATTTTATTATAGTGATGTGCAAATTGGATGAACAGCATTTCACGCGTTTTTCTTTTAAAATGTAATAAAATCCTGCCACCTTAAGCAAACGGACAGCGAGGCTTTAACGTGGAGTTGAACAACCCCCAGTTGAACAACCCCCCCCCCCAAACACACTCACACACCCACTTAAAGCACAGTCCAGCATGGTGAACATACACGCCCCAATGGCTTTAGACAACTCGCATTCCCAACGAAGGTGTGTCCCCTGCTCCTGTCAGGACCGGACTGAAAACAATAAACAAGCATTGGTAAAGAGGTTTCCGCAGCCCCACACTGGGACACCTTCAGTCTGGACTGGCACTTTAACTCGTGCTGCTTTGCATGCTGGGACTTTGGAGCCCAGGCGGGCAATGTTTACAGTCAACACACACGTGTCAATAGTGTTACATTCAGTTGATTTATTTGGCAGCAGGTGTCACGTACGATACGAGTGAAGCTGCCCGTTAGGGGTTAAGTGGCAAGTGCGACAATCCATTAGAAAGGCGCTAAAAATGGAAAGAAAGCGCTATGAAACGTGGCACCACTGCTGCCGGACCAAAACCAGAACAGTATTCCTATCGCCCCTCAGGGAAAAAAACAGAAAGGCTCCCGCAACCACCACCATGCAGAATCGAAACTTAAAACAAAGAAAGGCAAACTGAAACACACGGGAAGCCCCTCATTTTATCACAACACAGGACCCCAACATTTCGCGAAGGGACCTTCCTTTCCAGGCTACTGGGGCAATGCGTATCCTTTCTCACAAGGGGAGGGGGCACCATTTATAAGTACCTGCTGGTTGCCCCAGCGGGCTTCTAAACACCTTCGATATATGCAAGCATAAACTAACAGAAGTGGGGTGACCACCTGAAGACGCATACGGGCGATTTGACCAGGATCCCGCGCGCTTATCGAACGGGAAAGCCATTAGAGGAATCATGACAGCTAAGCGCCTTAAAGCGGCGGCGCTTTATGAAATACAACGCTTCTTCACGGTCTGGATCTAAATGACAAAAGGAAGTGGGCAGCCCTGTCATATCGCAAACTCATCATGAAGCGACGGCATCATACAGAGTACATACATGAACATTCTGCAACATATTAACCATAAAAACAAACGTCATATAACTTTTCAGAAACAACCGACGAAATATCACTATTCACCCAAATGCCGTGGGGGGGGGGGGGGCAGCATTAATTCATCGCCCACAGCAACAAGTCCCTTTCTTCCTCCCCAAAAAAGCAGGACTCTCGGGTTGTCCCAGTCATAGCGGGAGCTGTGCATCCTGGCCCGGATTTAACAAGTGCATTCTGGAACTTGTAGTGTTCTATATTACATAAAGTGCGCACTAGGAATCACGTAAAGCAAAGAACACCTAAGGAACGGGCGACTTACTCCAGTCCACCACGGGACAGATTACAAATTCACCTAAAGAGCAAAGGGCATTAAAGTTATACCCATCCCCACCCACCAAACGAATAAAAAAAAAAAGTACCCCTAGTTGTCAGGTGGCCCCGTCGGGTAATGGGCTATCAAAGTTACTACGAAGGAGGACTGGTCGGGGGTGTGGTAGGTGTGTGAAAAAGGGGCCCCCTATAATTGGTAGGTTGTAGGGTCGCTTACCTTTCTCCTGCAGGGGGCTGTTCACCTCCTCTCTGCTGACCTGGGTGATGACAGACTGCCCAGCCATTACCCACCGAGGCTCCTGCCCTTCTCGTTTTTAAGCGGCCCCTTTCGTGCCTGGGCCCCTCCGGTCGCCGTTTTTGAATCTCTGGTTTTGCTTAAGGGTAGGGAGAAATGGGGGTGCACAACGAGGGGAAAAGAAGGGAAAGGGGGAAAAGAAAAAGGGGGGAAAGAAAAAAAAAACAAAAAAGGGAGAAGGACTGAAGAAACTTTGTTACAACATGGAGTTTCCTCTCTTCATAATTTCTGATACAAACATGGAAGCCAGGGGCGGTTTCGAGGGACCCGTTAAAGAGGCGATGCCTGGCATGTCCTTGTGGGGCCCAGAGCTGGCGTCGTAGTGTTTTGGTGAACGTCTGTGTGCCCGTTTGTCGTTATGCACGCAAACTATTCAGATCATTACTCTGGAGTTGCATTTTAGCTGTTGTCCAGCTTTGTTTTAAATGCAGGCTCGTGGGATTAGCGAGCAGAACTCCCCTTTTTGGTACATCGTTTTTATTCAACAACATAATATGCCTCATGGGATTTGTAGTTCTGCTTCAAGCGAACCAACTGGATTAAAATTCCCAGTGTTCTGCAGAAGGTCGGAAACACTGGAATGGTATACATCACCCGTTGGCAAAGAGTTGCTGTACGTCTTTCGCTCTCCCCTCTCCCTCGGCTCCACCGGTGTGTAGCTGCTTTACAACTTTCACTCTCTCTGACCTCAGATACCTCTAGTCTAGCACTCTTCATACTCCCCTCCCTCGCCCCCTCCAGTCTCTTCATTTATTTATTTTATTTATTTAATGCGTTTTTTATATAGCGCGGACTTTACCCGAAGGTGTCAGAGCGCTATATAAAACAGAACAGTATACATGAGGAGAAAAATTACAAGTGAGCATGTTACAAAAGCAAACGTTACGTTACATGAGGCAAAAGTGACAATTGTGCAAGTATCAGGAGCAAACAGAATACAAGAGGTACAAACGATACGTTACAAAAGGAAAAAGTGACGTGTGCAGGTTACAAAAGCATACAAAGTACAAGTAGAGGTAAAAAAACTGCAATAAATGGCGGACACTCAAAACACAAAAACAAACGTTACGTTACATGAGGCAATGGTGGCAATTGTGCATGTATCAAAAGCATTAATAAAATACAAGAGGTAGCAAACGATACGTTACAAAAGGAAAGGTGACGTGTGCATGTTACATAAGTACAAAGTACAAGTAGAGGTATAATACTGCACTAAATGGCAGACACTCAAAACATAAGAACACACTGGGAAGGCACTTCTATAGGCATGGAGAACAGAATTTCCTATAATGGAAGGACTTCCTTAGAAAATAGAGGGCGTGAATTAAATTTGGAAGTGTCTTTGAAGGAGGAGAACTTTGAGGTCAGTTTTGAAGGCCTGGGAAGAGGTGGTGGTCCGGAGCTGAGGCGGAAGTGAGTTCCAGATTCTCACCGCGTTGCCTGAAAAGGATTGGGCCATCGATCTTTCCTTCTTGAAAGTGGGAGGTTTAAGCAATACATTTTCTGCATTACGTGAAGGTATAGCGCCTCCAGAGAGTTTCAGTTTATTCGCTAGGTAGCGAGGGGCGGAGGAGTGTAAGGCTTTGTGGGTGATACAGGCAGTCTTGTAGATAGATCTTGCCTCGATGGGAAGCCAACGGAGGGTGAATAAAATAGGTGTGATGTGGTCGCTTCTTTTGGCCCCATATATGAAACGAGCTGATGAATGGAGAACAGACTTCATGGGGGACAGGTGGGATTTGGGGAGGCCAGTAAGAAGAGAATTGCAGTACTCCAGTCTGGAGAGAACCAGCGATTGGACAAGGGTTTTAAGGTCTTGCTCCAGGAAGAAGCGACGAATCCCCCAAAGAAGGCGTAGTTGGTATCGAGCAGACTTTGCAATGGAATCGATGTGGGAGAGTAGATTGAGTTTTTTGTCGAGTATGACACCAAGGGATTTTGCGCTGTCGACAATGATGGGTTTATTGTTAAGTAGTTTCATCTGATCTATCCATGATTTAACTGGGGGAGGAGAAGGTGAGGAGGAGAGGAGAGGAGGAGGAATTCAGTTTTGGAGGGATTCAGAATCAGTTGATGAGTTAACATCCAGTTTTGGATGGAGTCGAGAGTAGAGCTTAGGATGGAGAGATCGTGTGTGGAGGCCACCTTAAGGTAGATTTGAGTGTTGTCCGCATAGAGATGATAGTGGGTCCCGGATTTACTAAGGAGATTTCCCAAAGGTTCTAAATAGAGATTGAACAATGTCGGTGCAAGTATAGAGCCTTGAGGAACACCTTGACCGACCGCCAAAGGAGATGAAAGACTGTTCGCTATTTTGATCATTTGGGATCTATCAGAGAGGAAGGAAGCAAACCATTTAAGCACAGTGCCCTCCATGCCCATTCTCTGTTGAAGTGTGTTAAGGAGATTGTTGTGATTGACAGTGTCAAAGGCTGCAGAAAGGTCAAGGAGGATTATAAGACAAGACTCTCCCAAATTGAGTATCCACAGCGCGTCATCAATCACTAGCAGCAGGGCTGTTTCAGTGCTGCAGTTTTGAATGAAGCCGGACTGGAAATTGTCAAGAAGATCATTGTCCTTGATATGGCGAGAGAGTTGTTTCGCTACACATTTTTCTGTCATTTTCGCAAGAAAAGGTAGGTTAGTGATGGGGCGGTAGTTGTTGAGGTCGTTGGCATCAGCGGTGGGTTTTTTAAACAGAGGGGTGACCTGCCCAGATTTGAAGGAAACAGGAAGGGAGCCTTGACTGAGGGAGAGGTTGACCAGAGTGGTCCAATTGGAAAGAGAATGGGTATAGAAGTCAATGGCAATGGCACTCGGGATGGGGTCAAGAGAATGGTTAGAGGGCTTTGTATCGAGGATGCATTTAAGGAGGGCATCATCAGAGATGGGGTCAAAGTTCTGCCAAATGGCTAAGGATTTGCGCTCCTCTGGAAGGGTAGGATGAATGACCTGATCTACAAGTGATTTCACTTTTTCGTCAAAGAATATAGCGAATTCCGCTGCTTTCTTTGTAGAATCCTCCAACTTGGAGGTTGGGGGAGAGCAGTTTGGGTCCTTGAAGAGGTCGAATAGTTTTTTTGGTCTATTTTTGGCTAAGTCGAGGAGGGATTTGAAGTGCGATGCTTTTCCAAGGAAGATGTGCTTGTGGTACTTGGATCTTGCTGAACGAAGCGTGGCCAAATTTTCGGTGGAGGGCGCTTGTCTCCATTGTTTCTCAAGGACTCTTAGGTACTTCCTTTCTTCATAGAGGGATTTATTGAACCAAGGTGCTGAGGGAGTCAGCCTTTTCTTTTTGCTTTGGAGAGGAGCGACATTATTGATTTCAACTGCAAGGACTGTGAGGCATTGGGAGGTGAGTTTGTTAACATCTAGGTCCGGGTCTAGCCTTGGAAGTGATAGCAAGGCAGAATCACAGAGGGTACTGAGGTCAATATTTTTAGTGTCACGGAACCAGGAAGTAGCCCTCTTAGGTTGGCCGAGAGTTATAGAGTGTGATAGGTGAAGAGAGAATGGGATGAGGAGGTGGTCAGACCAGTCTACATGAATATGGGTAGCGATAGTCAGCAAGCCTGCTTTAGAAATAACAAGGTCCAGGATTGAGCCCTTAGAGTGTGTTGCTTCTGTGCAGTGTTGGATAAGATCGTTTGCAGAGAGGAAGGTGGCCAGCAAATTCTCAGAGGTGTCTTGAGGCGAGCCCCAGTGGACATTGAAGTCACCCACGAAGATCTGATTGTCACTTTGCGAGTTTGGTCGCTGATGCAGTCCGTGAGTTCCTCCATAAACGAAGGGCTGCTACCAGGTGGTGATAAATAGAATGGAATCTGAGAGGTGAGCGGTGGTGCAATTGAAGCTCAAGACATAGGCATTCAAAAGTGTGGAAGGAGCTGTTAGGAAAAGCCTTAAGTTGAAGGGTGTTTCTAAAGATGACTGCAACACCTCCCCCAACTTTGTCAATTCTGTCATTTCTAAGTATAGAATAGCCTGTGGGTACTAGGAGATCAAACATAGAGTGAGAGGTATCGTTGAACCAGGTCTCTGTGAGGAAGAGCATGTCAATATTGTGCAGGATGATGGTATCGGAGCTTTCAAGATTGTGTTTTATTGCAGATCTGCAGTTGTGGAGCATACAGCGCAGCTCTGTCGTGACTGTTTTGGTGACGGGGGCACTTGGGCTATGAGGGGTGATGTGGATATTGTACTTATACCAGGGTGCTCGGGAGGGTTTAGGTGGATGAGTGGTTCTGACAGAGGAGATGGTCGGAATAGTGTAGATAGTAGGGTTACTTGGAAGTGAAAGTGGAAGAAGGGTGGCGTTCGAGGGCTTGTGTGAGTTTGCAGACGACAGGTTTTGCTTGGCTATTATGGGGTGTGGGGGCGAGGTGCATCTCGTGGGACGGTGAGAGTTTCCCAAAGGAATTGAGGTGTATGGAAAAGTCGAAATCTTGGAGCTTAAAACTGAAATGGTAGCTTCAAGTTGGGAGATGGAGGTGATTAGAGAGCCTAGCTTATTTTCCAGAGAGAGTAAGGCAGAGCACGGCATGTTGGGTGGCTCGATGGAAACAGAAGGGGGTGCACTTGGCGGTGGAAGGCAGGGAGAGGTGGGGGAACGGGAGGGGAGTAGGGGTACAGGGTTCAAAGGTGGGGAAAGGTGGTGGATGAGAGCAGGCGTTGGTGCACCAGAGGTGGAAGGAGAGTTGTCTTTGTTGGCGTTGCAAGAAGGATAGGAATTAAGGACATAGGGCCAGATGTAGGTAAATTCAATTTAGCGAGTCCTTAATAGCGAATTTTACCGATTCGCTATTAAGGACTCGCTAAATTGAATGTAGGTGGGAATCGCTAAAATATTAGCGATTCCTTAATATTCCTTAATAACGAATCGCAAATTGAGATTCGTTAATAAGGAATATTAAGGAATCGCTAATATTTTAGCCAATCGCTACCACAACTAGGCAGGACAATCTCGCTTTTCTCCATGACATACGCATGCCCACCTTAGCTCCAAAACACTAGTGGCTCTGGAAGAAGATATCACGCCGGCGGAAATCACACAGGCAATTAGAGCACTGCACACGGGAAAGGCGGTAGGACCCAACGGGATTCCGGTGGAATTCTACAAGTTAGCGTCGCCCCAGCTGGTGCCACATTTGTTGGCCATGTACGTAGATAGCTTAGAAAAGGGGATTTTACCCAGAGACCAGCGTCTTGCCACTATAGTGGCAATAAATAAGCCGGGCAAACCAGCACAGAAGTGTACCTCCTATAGACCAATATCCTTGATTAACGCAGAAGCCAAAATTCTCGCAAAGCTGCTGGCTACAAGACTGCAACCTCATCTATCCGCAGTGATCCATCCGGATCAGACTGGATTTATGCCCAACCGCAATACCGCTCTCAATTTAAGAAGGTTACATGGGGTGATGGAGCACAGATCGACCATAGCAGAAGACGCAGTGATATTATCGTTGGGTGCACGAATGGCATTCGATTTAGTTGAGTGGCCCTTTCTGTTCGCAGTCCTTGAACATCTGGGTTTCGGGCCCAAGTTTTGTGCCTGGATCCAATTGCTATATACTCTGCCAATGTGACATGTGGCGGTGAATGGCCATGTGTCAACTACATTTCCACTGGGGAGAGGGACACGACAGGGCTGTCCATTGTCGCCGCTCCTGTTTGCGCTCGTGCTCGAGCCTCTGGCTGCATGGATCAGACAGGACCCAGTGATACGTGGACTACGCTGGGCACTCGACTGGGAAGACCGTATATCGCTATATGCGGACGACATATTACTGTACTTAACGTCCCTGGCGCGTTCCATTAACTGCCTCTTAGACATATGTGCGTCATATGGACGGGTGCCGGGATACACCATTAACTGGGAGAAGTCGCTTCTTTATATTTTACAGGGATGCCCGCCGCGGCTTCCGCGGGGGTGTGCAGTGAAGGTGGCCACTGATGGTCTTAAGTACCTGGGGATATTCATAACGCATGACCACGTGCAATTTATTGCGCAGAACTTGACACAGCCCTTGATCAGATTCAAAAGAGATGTTAGGCATTGGCGCACGCTACCACTGACATTACTAGAAAGGGCTGCCCTTTTTAAAATGATGGCACTCCCTAGATTTCTCTATGCACTGCAGAATACTCCGTTCCCGGTCCCCTTGAAGTACTTTACAGCGATAAGTGCAGAAGTGTCGACATTGCTTTGGGATGGGAAAACTACTCGTATAGCTATGAAAAAACTCACTAGAAGCTGGTATGATGGGGGAATCGCCCTCCCCGATATAAGAGCATACTATTGGGCTGCCCAGCTGGTGGCAATTAACCAATGGCTCCACACCCCTCAAACAGACCCTGCATACCGAATGGATAGGCACTTGTTAGCCCCGTCAGGGATCATGGGGGCACTATACAACAAGGGGAAAAGGCACAACCTTGCAGGCCCAACGGCACATGCGTTACACATTTGGTTTGAAGCACAGAGAGCACTGGGATGGGAAGGAGTAGTTACACAAGCTATGCCTTTATGGGATACAAAGAGATTGGGTATGCTGCGCAACACTAAGGGATTTCACAACTGGGACTTAATAGGGATATCCAGAGTCAGAGATCTATGGAAGAAGGGGGCAGTAGTCACATTTGCACATCTACAGGCCACCTACGGGTTAGCACAGACAGAATTATTCCGCAACATGCAGGTTAGACGCGCAGTACAGTCCAAGCTGCCACCAGAAATGAGGCTCGAGGAGTCCTCCCCGCTAGAGGATAGGCTTTTCACAGATCATCTCCAAAAAAATGCAATTTCACAAACTTATCGTAAAATAGTCAATAATCGTTCAGATCCCACGACAGCACTGAAGGCCAAACGGGAACTAGAGATGGGAGACATTGACGAGGCAGACTGGCGGGAGGCACTGGTGTCCCCTAGAGAGGCTGCAATATCATCGAGGCTTAGATTAGTGCAATTAAAAATCCTACACCGCACATACTATACTAGGACACTGTTGCATACACTGCACCGGGCTGCCACGCCGCTTTGCCTCAGGAACTGTGGAGACGCAGGGACATATTACCACACCATATGGCTTTGCCCGGAGATAGCGCGCTATTGGAAAGCGGTGATGCGTACGCTCTCCCAAGTCACAAGTATCACAATTCTCCCAGACCCGAGATGCTGTCTCCTCCACATCTGGGAACCTACGGACCTCAACACTATTGCTCAGGACTGGGTTACTCTAGGTATGACAGTGGCAAAACGGAATATTGCACAACAGTGTGGGTCCAGACTTAGCCCTACTCTTAATAAATGGTGCAAAGATATGGATATGGCGATGATGGCGGAAAAGTCTGTATATATACATCGAGGATGCCCAAAAAATGGACAAAGGTTTGGGGGAGTTGGAATACGTATCGGGGGAATATTTGTGAGCCCCCCACATCGGATGAGTCTGAGTCAGACTGTAGTGAATAAACACACTGTAATATATGGCCCTTTAAAGGCGCACCCTGAGGGCTCACTGGATTTCGCTGGTCTGGGGAGACACTCACCGATTTGTAATGTGATAGCAGTACTCTGTGTACAATATCGTTTCTCTGTATGTACACCTTGTGTGATATACTGTCAATGTGGCACCGACCGAAATGTTAATAAAAATTGTTTAAAAAAAAACTAGGGGTACACTTGCTCAGTGCACGCTGAAAGGCAGTTTTTAAAACGTAAAGCAAACGTCCTGCCTTGAATGCTACAATGCTTGTGTGCTAAAGGCGGGAGACGTGAGCGATGGATTTGAATTGCAACCTTACCTGTCTCTGATACTCCACCTCAGCCCTACTTAGAAGTGTGGATCATTCCTGCCCACCTTGGGGCAGATTTACAAGAAAGTGACGCATCTTTAGAGATACGTCACTTTCCCTGCGCCACCCTGAGAAATCCTTGCACTACTATGGATGTGCCGTATTTACAATACGGCGCACCATGGTGCAAGCATTGACAGATGCGCCAAAAATTCTGACGCATCTGCTGGCGCAAAAGTCACGCATTACTGGAGTCGTATCACAAGCAAGACGCAACTCCAGCAATGCATGTTGAGGACTATCCTCATTGTGCTGCATCACTCCTTAGGCCTGCTTCAAGCAGGCTTAAGGTTTTGACGCAGTGGCGTCCTAGAAGTGGCGCAGTGAAATCTTGTAGATTTCACTGCTCACTTTTACGAGGATTTCCTGGGTGGGAATGCCCACCCTGCAAACATTATACCTGACACAAGTATGATGTGATGTAGGGCTTTACAACACGTCTCATCTCCCCAGATGCGTCACGTTGTAAATGGGCCGCATTTTTACACTGCCATTGCGTCTCAAAAATTGACGAAACAAGACGCAAAAATGACGCCAGTGGCTTGTAAATCTGCCCCTTTGCCTTTCTGACAGCAGGGGGCAGCAGAAAATACATGAGCCTCTCAGCACATTGTGATTGTAGTCAGGGCTTTAAGTGGGCCGGGCCTCACCGGTGCTGAGCACCGGCAGTTGTTTAAAGGAGGCCTCGAAACGGGACTCTATGGGGCTCTGTTTTGTGCCCTGGCACAGGCCGTCCATTTTTTCCCGGTCTGCAGTGACAGCAGGCTCATCGGTGTGCGCTGCTCACACTGCTCACTTCTCACTACTGTTGGTTACGGCATGACGTCATGCCAGGTGAGCGTTGTAGGGGAAGGGAAATCCTTTGAAGAGTCATTTTCTCTCTGGATTTCCCTTCTCTTTTTGAAACTCGGGAGCAGCAACATTGTCGTGGTGTCACCAGGGCTTTAAGTGGAAGCTTTTTCAATATTATATACAAGCCATAGTTGCTGCTTATTTATCTTATGCAACTAACAACCATTGACAAAGCCAATAGTCCTGACTTGTTGTAGGTATGATGTTACTTGTTGTATCAGATATCTGGATGCAATGACAGAAAGAGCAAAATCCAAGTCGGGCAGCACACTATGCTGAGCACAGATTTTTAGCTTACATGTTTTTAAGCCACGCCCTTAATTAATTGGCCACGCCCCTTTGAGAGACTCCTCAGTTTTTTCATCCCACTTAAGGCCCTGATTGTATTTGCATTTATATAGCGCTTCCTACAAAGCCTCGAAGAGCTTTCAGCCACAAACCAACCTGAAGCCTTGGTCCAATCCTTGGGCACTTATCACAAATTATTGGTGGAGCCCTTTGTAACCTGACAAAATGAAAATACTGGGGCGCTTGGCGCTGCGCAACGCAGGTGCAAGTGAAAGCCTGAGTGAGCAGGGTTTTATGTGAGGTGAAAAAACTGGGGAAGGGTGGAGCAGTGAGGGGGGCATGTCTCTCACAGGAGCGTGGCCTGTAAGTAAGGGCGTGGCTTAAAACATGTAAGCTAAATATTTGTGCTTCTGCTGCTCAACTGGTATTTCGCTGCTTCTGGCATTGCATCTAGATATATAATCCAACAATTAACACTACATTATACTTCCAACAAGCCAGGACTATTGGCTTTGTCAATGGTTGTTAGTTGCACAATATAAATAAGCAACAACTATGGCTTCGTTGCATATAAATTCAAAAGGCTTCAGTTACCCCACAATGAGACTGTGCAAGAATTATAACGAGCCTCTTTGAAGTTACACCACAGGCAGTGAAGGGTGGGACTGCTGCAGAGTTAAGGTTTCTTTTCCACCCAGGGATTGAGGGCAAAAACAGAGAGCCTGATAGGGACCGGTCTCAGCACATACTTATTAGAACTGCTGGTGCTGAGCACCGGCAGGACCTGGCACACTTAAAGCCCTGAGCTTGAGTGATTGTCTACTCTGGTGGGGCATATTCGTACAGGCGAGAGATGGTGCGATTGTCTTGTGTGAGGGATCTGATATGTTCCAAGAGGCATGGATGGGATTATTGTGTCCTGTTATGTGATAGGCTTGTACCAGTGAGGGCTCAAGTGACTGCTTCTAAGTGATGTGATGCATTCCTGCAGGTGGGAGCTGGAGTGATAGTCTGTAAGAAAGTGGCTCTGTATATACTGTTCCCAAATAGGTACAGTGTGCACAGAGTCCACAGTCCCCAGAGGTTTGGCAGAGGCTAAAGTTAGATATAACCCTACTCTCTAAAGTAGTAGCTTGGTCGAGCAGTAAGGCAGTATCAGAGGACAGTGTAAAGCATTTGTTGTACACACTCAGTCAGCAAATGGTCTCACACACTCAAGAACTGAACTCTAGGCCAATGGTTTTGTATAAAAATATATAGTTGTTTTATTTTAGGACCAACAATAGGTATCAAAATATACTTTCTTAGAATGAGATGCTTTAGATAAATACTTTTAATAGGCAATAGACTTTTGAATGCAATAGATACAGTTGTTGCAATAGGCAACACAATTTCAAACACAATTATACATTGAGCTCAATGGGAATTTCGAGTTAAATGCAATTGATTACTTTTTGGATTACTTTGGATCCTGGATCCAGCACTGGGGCATCTCCTGTAAACAGTTGAAAGAATGTGTTTTTGTTATACAGGCGATTTTAATGAATATTTGTAAGTTTGCAAAATCAACACTTAGAAACATTTCTGGCAAAAACCAGGCAATGTTATCCTATAGAGGAAAATCAAGTTATAGGTAAGTACGGTTGTAATTACTTTTCAGGGTCAGCACTGGGCACCAAGATCCAGCACTGGGATCTCTCCTGATAACAGGTGAGTACATTCGTTTTCGTAATTCGGCTGATTTTAGATGAATATTTTAAAGTTTCAAAACTCGACACTTGGAAGAAGTTCCAAGTGAAACCAGTCAGTTGCCCTATGGAAGAAAAGTGAGTTATCGGCTTTTGGGTAAGTACTCGACTGGCAGAATTAAGGTTCTGGGCATAGACTCAGGGGTCTCCCAGGGTCAGGTAGGTACAGTTGTTACACCCTCAGCGGCATAGGGGCAGCCGGGTGCAGAGTGAGTTTGGCCCAATTTTATCCTATGGGAGGCAGTGGGCCTTTGGTTGGTGGCTGCTGGCTAGCAGGCCACGCGGCTGTGGGAGCTGGGCTCCTGGTCACTTGCTCAGGGCAAAAGGGAAAGTAGATTAGAGTAGAGGTTGCACTGCCAGGGGCACTCGGGCGGCTGGGTGCAGGGTGCTTTTTAGCCGTCGGGCGCTTAATGTATTTCAATGGAGAAGCTCGAGGACGAACAAAGGCTTCAAGCTCGGGGACGAAGATTCTTCAGGTGCGACCACCAATTTGAGAGGTAAGTTGGGTAGTTGGAGGATAGGTAGGCACCCAGGTGTTGGGCACATGGGGCCGCAGGGCGCCGGGTGCAGGGGTGCCTTTTGGCGTCGGGAAATCTTACCCCTGCTGGTCGCGGTTGAAGGGGTCCCTGGTTCTGAGGCTGCAGGCGTCATCAGGAGCGCCGAGGTGGGTCCTTGGGTGCTGGATTCGGGGTCACAGTCGCTGGGGGACGTCCTCGTGGTCTTTGTTCACTCCAGCACAGGCCAGGCTTGGCGGGTGCAGAGTGTGTAGGAGTCGCGGTTCCTGGCTGATGCCAGGTGCTTGTTACCTGCTTTGAGCAGTACCACTGATCGTGGGAGTGCCAGTTAGTTAGAGTCACAAGGCAGTCAGGTCCTCCGGGGTTTTCTAAGTTGCTGACCACTGGAGATGCCGGGGTTTAGCAGGAGCAGGTTCGAGGGTCGACAGGCCTGTGGGGCTGGGGCCAAATAAGTTGGTGTCTTCCTCTTGTTAGCAGCTGCACGGCAGGTCTTCTTGTTTCTTGATCTTCTTTCTTGCTTCGGAATCTGGATCTGAGAAGGAAGGTTCAGGGTGCCCCTAAATACTAAATTTAAGGGCGTTACAGGTAGGTGAAGGGCAGGGACCAATGGGCCCCATCCCTGGGGTGGGTACACCCCCTATCCTGCCACTCTCCTGTGGGAGGGGGCAGTAGCCTAGTCCTGATTGGGCAGGGCTCCCCATCTTCAAGATGGCGAGAACCCAGAGATGTGCTTCACCTCGCCTCCCCCACCTGACGGGTGGGGTTGGCAGAGGCTGGCACACCCCCTTTCCATCCTTGGGGTTTCCAGACAGTCTTCCCGCCAGAGTGGGGGTCAGAACCTGTAGGGGCCAGTTGCTGAGTACAGCAAGTGGGCTGGAGAAGCTCACAAAGGTGGCATGCCTTTGAAGCTTCCCCTGCCCATCCTGGGGAGGAGACCTAGCACCTCGCCCAGGATGTGCATTGTTGCAGACCAGGAGAGCAGATGACTCTCTACCCAGGGGTCCAGCAACATGTCTGCTGTGTGGTAGCCTAGGCAGCCCTTCAGACAAGACGTGCATTGTAGGTTAGGTTCAGGGGGCATCTCTAAGATGCCCTCTGTCGTGCATCGTACATTAAATCCCACACTGGCATCAGTGCGGGTTTAATGTGCTGAGAAGTTTGATACCAAACTTCTTAGTCTTCGGTGTTGCCATAATGATGCTGTGGAGTTCCTGTTGACGATCTCCCAGCACCATATACTCTTAATGGCAGCACTGCACTTACAGTGCTCAGGAATGGACCTGGGTACTTTAAGGGCACAGGGCTCATGCACCTGTAACCACACCACTGGCATAGGGCACCCAGCTAGAGGGGTGACTGAGGTATGCCAGGGCAGTGTGTGTTGTGGGCATGGCACACAGGGATGTGTGCCATGTCGACTCTCTGTTTTATTCTGCACCCAGACACTCAGCCTGCAAGGGCAGTGTGTGTGTGTCAGGGTACAGGGCCTCTAAGGGTGGCACAAAAAGTGCTGCAGCCCTTAAGACCTTCTCTGGTCACAAGGCCCTCAGTACCTAGTGTACCATTTACCAGGAGCTGACATGTGGCCAGAGATGCCAATTGGGTTTAGGCTTCAACACAGTTTTAGGGAAGGAACATAGGCCTTGGGTACCTGATTGGCAGGAGCCCAGGGCACACTCAGTCAAAGTACATCAGCAATACAGCAAAAAGTGGGGGCATACCATGCAAGAAAGATGGCACTTTCTCATATAGTCTCCTCTAAGTGACGCAATGTATTAATTCGGGGGGGTCTGGAGTGATTGTCTCCTCCAAGTGATACAATGGTTTCATACAGGTGGGTACTGGAGTGATTGTGATGGAGCAAGGATTCAAAGAAAAGAAACTTGCTCGAATCAACCGCCCGTTAACAAGTAAATAATAGAAACTTGAAAGAAAATTTAATATACACACGACATTCATACATGGGGAAAAGGCTTTCTGCTTGCTTAAATAACAACAAATAATTTGCTACGTAACTGAAATCCCGCATGAAATCGAAAATTGCTTTGCGCCTGTGCGAACCCATCCCGCGTAAATAACCACGTGATTAACCCATGTGGGAGGAAAACTATCACACATGCGCAAAGAGTTGCAAACTATAGGTCATGAAGTAGCGCGTGCTTGTCATGTGCTTGCCTGAAGGTAAAGGAGCTGCTGCTTAAAACGCTTTCGCTTAACAAAGAAGAAAATAACATGGATAGAGTAGAAGTGGGTGGTAAACAGTGAGAATAACATATTTGAGACATTAACCTCTGTTTATGATTCTTTTATCAATAGTGTGCATTTGGGCCTGACATGCTAAGCCGAAAGAAAAGATGGCGCAAGTTGAGTCTGCACATTAGAGTCCTGGAATGACCTGCTGACCGGGACATTGATTCGCTGCCAAGACCCAAGGACGTGTGCTTGGGAAAAGTTCCTCAACTGAAGAAATTATATAAAATTTGTATCTATCTATTTCATGAATGCATGTGAAAGGAAGTGTTCTGAGAAATTGAATAAATTAAGTGGGAAGGGTTTATTAAACAAAGAATTAGTTAAGAATTTTGGTATGACCACATGAGGTGATGACAACTCCCATACCCCGGCCCAATCACAGTTCATGATTCTCAGACATTTGCAACCTTTGAGGGTGGGACATGCAAAATTAAAGGGTATAACTTGAGTGACTTGAGGTAAAGGGTAAGTTGGGGTTGCTGAGAGATGCTGCTGCTATGAAGTGACGCTGATGCTGAGTAAGGAGAGGGCGAGAGCTGCTGCTAGAAGAACAGACTGAGAAGATTCAATACTTAAGACAGCCTGACTAGATTGCAGATTCATGGAAGAATATCGAAGAGGGAGAGAGTATAAGAGAGGGATGGGCTCCGGTGGGTCGGGTTCTAGAGAAGTGTAGTAAGTATAAACCTATCCTGCACCTGTCTTACAGGCTTTGTCTCCTGACAGGGGCGTAACACAGGCCCCCGCAGCGCCCGCGGAGCGGGGGGGCCCCCACGCTCCAGGGGCCCCCTCACTCTAAGCGGAGGGAGACGGCTGCGCCTGCAAGCAAGCCTCTTCAGCCTCCCCAGGTCCCCATAAATTAAACTGTGCGCGCACACCACGGTGACGGCATCTAAGCCAGCCTCCGAGTCTTCCCTCTCATTCTGTCTCGCTCCTCAGTTAGTGAAAACCGAGACTTCAAGAAACGGGTTCCTCCTTTCGTTTATTTGCTCCCCTGTGAAATTGATCCAAAAAAAGACTAACATTTTTGCTGGAAACGTTGTCTTTTTCTGACACAAGTGCAGCCTCCAGGTGGAGAGAAATAAAACATTCCAAATGTGAAAAATAAATAACTAATTAAAGCAAGACAGAGTGGTTGCAAGGTGTCCAGATTGATTTATTTACACCTAAACACATTAGCGCCACTTTACAGTCTTTGCCAGTGAAGCGCTACTTTTTTTTACTCCTCTCTCTTTGAACAACATTGTTTTCCCTGGGTGGGAAAGTGCACCTTGCTTGGAGGTACTGAAATACCTGCTTGATGGGTGAATTGGGAAACAAACTGTACAGCCACTGTGTGTTTACGAATGTGGTCTTTTTAAACCATACTGCCTATGTTTTGAAAGAATATAAGCAATGGGAACTGAAACATGTCCCTTCTGAGCCCTGTAGTCATGGCCTTACCTTTTCGTGCGAAAGCACTCACTAATTTCAGAATAATGAGTATAAAAGCAAAAAAGGTAACCATGTTGTTCCTGCTTACATTTCACATGCTTTACTTAATCTTGCATTCCCTATGAGTGTTTGCTTTTTCTAGGATGTTGTTAATTTTTTGTAGGCAGCATATTGCTCTTGTCTAGTGTGTAATTAGAATTGAGTCACATCCAGGTGTTTATAGCTGGTCAGTGCAGTGCAAGTTTCTCTAAGTGGGGCAGTATGGTGTTCAGTGGGGGACAGGATGTGGCTCTATGGTCAGAGCTGCTGAAGTGGAACTGGTGAACCAGGTTCAGCCTTAATGACCAGGCTCCCAGACCACTTTCCTGAGGGAGCACATTTATATGCTACACCTTAGAAGGCGCCGCAAGATCTTAAAAGCCCTGGTGTCTTAGCACCAGCAGGTGGACCTTAGCGGTGGCAAGTGTGGATTAACCTTGAAGGCCTGTCCACCACTATCCATGAAGTTCACCTCCAGTCTTGGGGACAGACCTATGAAGCAGCACACCATAGAGTGGCAGTGACTCTGTCACTGAGGTCACAGGACCCTTGAGCAGGGTGGCTCTAGGGCAGTGCGACCTCACCGGGCGCTAACTTCAGGTGGGGGCGTTGTGTTTGTAAGTATATTATGGTTTTAAAAGCACTTGCTGCCTCCTTCCTCGCCTCCAACATTTTTGGGCAACAATAAAAATGTTTTGATAACTCCAGTGATTAATGTTCTTAGTAGAGAGAGATGGTGTTTTGTTTAGTGGAAGGTTTGACTAATGAAAAGGAATGGCAGAGGTGTAATGTGCATGCTGCTAAGAACATGTGCCATGCATATCACAAAGTGTGCATAATGTGAATAGGTCAGTGGGTTACTGCTTTTGTCAGAGAGACCCTATTGTTACTTGCAGTAATAAGTTAAAATCCTAACATAGAACAGTGAGCTATTAACTGTCATGTAAGAGCTGCATGCAAACTCCAAGGTATAAATTAGAGCGTTATGTTTTTTTCCCCACTCTTCGATTATCCTAATGTTGCAAAAAAGGGTTCATTTGGGTAGAAATCAATTCTGATTATTAAAGAGAACCCCTAACCATGGTATTATGTTTTTAATTCTGAGTTTGTTTTTCTGCAGACCAATCACTATTAAACTATGCTGCCTACTAGTATGGTTGTCATGTGACTCCTACACCTTGAAGTCCCTTGTCTTATGTAACATTTCCTACACAGTGATTTACACACATATGAATGATTGTCTCTGTGTAATATGTGTGATGTAAAGTGCTCTGATACCCTACACTGGTATTAGTGGTGCTGTAAATTTTCTGATACTTTATTATTTTGAAGGTTTTACACATGCTAACAGTCTCTGCAAAGAATTTTCCTTATTAGTACTAGTGGAACATACAACTGCAGCAATGAGAAAGGTGACCAGTCAACCTTTGCAAAGGGCCTTCCACTTCACAGCAGCACAAGTCACATTTTTTTGTAACTTTTGATGTGTTTGAGCTATAAACAATTTATTAGTTAAAATCGTCAGATTATGCAGCAGATAATGTATTATGTGGCAAATATGGCAAACCCATAGTTATGTCGAAAACATTTGCAAACTAGGATATTTTGCCATTCATGTTTGAACTCTCTGTCTAGGAAGCTGGAAAACTCCTGCATCCATCCCAAACTGGGTTTCGCCCCTCTCAAGGGACTGAAACAGCCTTACTGGCAGTCGCGGAAGACTCTAGAAGGATTCTTGATGCAGGTGGTTCTCTAGCCATGATATTGTTAGAGCTCAGCGCGGCATTTGATATGGTTAATCACCGTATCATAATGCATCGACTCAAAGATCTGGGTGTGACAGGAACAGCCCTGAATTGACTGTGCTCTTTCCTCGAGGGTAGATCCTTCCAGGTCTTCGAGGGCGAGGCCATTTCAAGCCATAGGCCCCTTTATTGTGGAGTGCCTCAGGGGTCGTCCCTGAGTCCCACTCTCGTTATGGTTTACATGGCCTCTCTCGCAGACATTGTTCTAGCCTTTGGGGTGCATATAATTGCATTTGCCGACGACACTCAATTAGTGGTGGCATTTAACTACAAAAGCAGTTCCCCTACTTGTCTTGGCCCATGCCTCAAGGAGGTAATGAGGTGGATGTGCCATTCCCATCTAAAACTGAACGGTGATAAGACCGAGCTTATGTTGCTCGGTAATCCCTCCCCTTTCAAGGTTTCCTCTATCTGCCCAGCATGTATGGGCCCTGTGCCTATCCCCAAATCCGAAATAAAGCGTTTGGGTTTCTGGCTTGATTCTGAGCTTAGCTACTAAACCCAAGCAAGGAAAGTTGTTGCCTCCTACTTCAGTATTCTAAGACTGCGCCGTAAAGTGTTGCCTTTGCTACCCCCTCAAGCAAGGAAGCTCGTGGTCCAGGCACTTGTCTTATCCCGCCTGGACTATGGCAACGCTCTTTATCTCCGTGCTTCCTGTGCGTCTTTAAGAAACTTCAAATCATGCAAAATTGTGCCACAAGGATTCTTGAGGGTACTCCAAGCCGCCAGTCAGCCAAAGCTGCACTTAGGTCTTTACATTGGCTTTCTATTCAGGAAAGAGTCCCCTTTAAAGCCCTCTGCACCACCCATAAGATGTTAGGGGTGTGGGACCGGCTATCATTTCTTCCTTTGTCCAGCCCTACCAAGCCAACAGGCGGTGAAGTTCAAATGACCTCCACCTGGTGTCTGTTCCCAGAATCAAGAGGTCCAGAAGTGGCGGCCGGCTCTTCTCTTACAACGCCGCTAAACTCTCGAGCTCCTTACTGCTTCAGCTACGTAAAGAGCCAGACCACACCGTCTTCCGCAGGAGGCTCAAAACCTGGCTTTTCCCTAATTGATTGCCACAGCTTAGTGCGGTTTCTGCCCTAGCGCTGAGATGCCTTCAGGTAACCATGCACTTTATAAATGCTATTTCATTTCGTTTAATTTCATTCATTTCATTTCAACTGCTCCTGTGGAAAAAGGGAGGAGAAGTGCTGATGACAGAAACTCCATGGCTGGGAGACAAATGGCTTGCGATTCCACTTTTAAGGATATTTGGGACATTCTGTGATTGGAAACGTATCCCACTTTGTGAATGTATTTTAATGTCAATAACACATGTTTAACCTTAAATAAAAATGTGTATCTATTGGTTAAATTAAATAATGTAATAAGCTGTAACCGGTTAGTGAAATGGGAAACGAATACTAAAAATTGGGATATTTTGCTCTTTCTGCTACACCTCTCACTCCGCCCACTGACCCAATCTATTGGTTATTCCCGCCCTCTGATTCTCCTCCCACAGTTCCCCTACTTTTTTTCCCCCACTTCGACCACTACCTGGCACTAACATGCATTAGAGACAACTGTGGGCTTTTACCACTGGGTCTCTTAGAGAATGACACCTCATGTCTATACACGGGGGCTAAACACAGCTCGTTTCTGGGTTCTCCGCACAACGTGTTTGCTATTTGACGCCAGACTTCTGCAGCTTGTGTTGAGGAAATTAAACATAGCTGCCAAGTGGCATTGGCACCATGTCGTGTCCATTCGTAGCTTTTATCCAACAACACTTTGCATGCTGGAATGTTTAACCCCTTACTTAGATGGTCACAGCACAACTCCCAGAATGCAAGGCGCTGTTGGCTTAAAATCCAGGCCTGGCTGGCGGTGTCACACGTGACGATAGAGCCATTTGGAGGCAATGGTGAATCTGTAATTGAGCAGGCATGCCTATACTCTAAGTAAATTGTAAATACCGCCAGTGTTGACACACTGATGTCTGAGGCCTCTGTTTGTTATGAACTAAGGCCCAGTCTGGCGGTTCAGGTCAGTCCTTGTGAGGGAAGCTGCTGGACTTGTTTTTACCATGCACTTTGAAAGTATTTTCACCTTGATGCAAGAAGAAAGTTGGATTGTTTTACAAAACATGCTTGATTTTTGTATATTGCTGGACTGGCGATTGCTTTATTTTGCACTTTGAAAGTATTTGCACTTTTTCTTTTGCTTTACTAACTACAGTTTGTATAGATTGTCATTAGGTACTTGTTGATATGGTTTGTTTTTATTCTACATGCAGTGTTATTTATGGTGTATTGCATGCACTTGTCTGTAATACGTGTACCTTAAATCTTGTATTTAGCATTGTTTACACTACAGAAATGATCAATGAAAACAGACAAACATCTGCATCAATGTTCTGAAGCATCCAAACAGTTTTCTTCCTCAGCCTTGTTTGCCTGCCTGTTTTGCAGTGCTTACTAATAAAGACATTATAATTGAAATTGCTTCCTCAGTTCACGTTATTATCACGCACAACCCTTGACAGTCGCTAGTGTGTGGCTGCAGATAATTCACCAGTCTATTTCTCTTGATGTTCGCAGGATACTGAGTTATAGCTTGTGTACTTCTCATGTATATCGTCAGTCGAGTTTTTATGGAATTGCAGGTTTGGGTTGATCTTTCAAAGTTTCAAGGTATTGGCAATTCTATTTCAGACCCTTCATAGTTGTTCTTTGTTCTTCAGCCATAGGCAGTTCCTGAGACAATAGGACCGCTCCTTGGCATTGTTCTGATTGCTGCCTCAGTTAAATAATCTGCTTTTGACAGTATTGTTACAAATGGCATAGCTTGTATGTTAAGAGTGTTTCCCACTTTCTCATTAGAACTTAGAGAAAGACAAGAGGCATTTCATTTAAATGTTGGAGGTTTCAAATCAAAATATGCTAGATTTCTGGGTGGTAGGGCAAAGTCGTAGATGGAGGGCCGCGCCGCCGGGGGAGGGGGGCCACCTCCATGTGCTTTGCAGGGGGGCCCCCTCAAGTTTCGTTACACCATTGTCTCCTGACTTTATCAGGTGACCTCCACTAACCCTTCTGGTCAGGGGTTAGGTTTCCCATTTCACTATTAGGTAACTAGAATTTTGTCTTGAATTTGAATATTTCATTGCAAGATATGAAATACTATGTCCTTTTGTCTCTTCATCTATCACTCCTAATGCGTTGAGATTGTTGGATGTATTTGTTAAATGAATTTTTCTCTCCCATGAAAGTTGATGGAGTTTGCACTGTGAATCTGTATAAATAAGCATTCATTTGGTTGAATTATTAGATAAAACCTATTGAATCTTACTTGGAGTCTTTGATCATTATGTTGAAAAGCTATAAGATAGATGAATAAATTTGTTAATATCACCATCAACTACTTGACTAATGGTCCATTGACCAAAGGAAGAGTGTTGATCTGTGAAGATTAGTTAGGCATTGACTAATTCAGATCAAAGAGAAATAAAATTTTACCCCCAGCGAAACAGTCAGGAAATCAGAATGTGTATATGGGCCCAGTGTGAGAAAATTGCTGATTTTGTGAAATGTTCAACCTGGCTTTCTGCTGGATCAGTTTTTCTGGTAGCAGAATGATGGTTATAATCGATTGGTTTGGTGATTATTGATTATTGACTACTGATCTGATTAATTGATTATATGTTTAACATAAAAAGTTAGTGTCACGTTTTAAGTCGTCTGGAAGCACAGGTACAGAGATACCTGGGAATCCCAGGAATGGAATTTAGAAGATGGAAATCACACTGCAGAAGGTTACTCGTCTGTTGTTGTAATACTGAGAAGCTACGGAGGACTGGCAGTATTACATTAGGGACTATATCGTATAAAAGTAGAGTGTGAATGACAGCAGAGGGGCCGCCTGTGAAACTTTAGCCTTACCCAAAGGAGGAGTATCCCTAGAGGAGTAACAGATCCTCCCCGAGCTTAAGTGAAGAGTAAACAGAGGTTTTTACTCGCAGTGACAGGAAGGAATTTTCTTTTTTGTAGCGCGTGGCGAAAACCTCTCTGGTTTAGTGGAGCAGACAGAGTAGCACTGTTTTTACGTTGTTACTAACAAGAAATTTATAACGAAAGACGAAAACAGACATTGTTGAAATACCTTGTGTAGGGAGGGTCAGTAGCAGAAGCTGTACTGACGTCACATAGAGCCACGCTGGTATTGGTTGAAGCAGCGGGCCCGAGAAAACTGCAGATTGTAAAGGGAGGGTCGGTAGAAGGAGTAATACTGACGTCACAAGAGCCTCGCTGGCATTGGCCAGATGAGTGGGTGCATTGTAAGCTCTGACTGGTTAATAGACAGGTAGCGTGCCGGTATTGGGCGAAGAAGAAAAATACGTAGTAAGCTCTGATTGGTTTGTTGGTGTGAGTCATGCAGGCAATGGACGAGTGTTAAATAATAAGTTTAGTGAAAATACGGAAGAGTTTTGGAATTTGTCGAGTGAGTTAAATAAGAGTACAAGAAGAATGAATTTAATTAATAAAATAAAATAATTCTTCAAGAAAGACAAGCGCATATTAACTAGGGAGGGAATCCTTATGCCACCTCCCAATACACCGGCTTCCAATATGATGATGGAAAGTGTATATTATACGTGTGTATGGCTGGAAAATTGGGTGGAGTATACGAAAGATGATGGTGTCTTAGCTTTTCCGGAATATGGTACATTTGATGTAAGAGTTCTTCAGAATTTGAGAAACAGGATGAATTCATTGGAACCAAATCCTAGGTTAACACAGTATGAGGCTTTGGAAGAATGGGAAGTTGAGGCATTTGAGCGTGAGAAATATAGAGGAGGTATGAGAATCAATAGAGGATTTTTATCCAGATACCCATTTGACACTCAAGGAGATCAGATGAAAAGATGGAAAAGGGCTGTAGTAACCGAGGGTTTATATCCAGTATTGATGGCTGATGATCAAGAAGGAAGTAAATGTAAGGAGAAAAAGAAACATATGAGCACAACAGGGATAGGATGTAATGATTTTGATGATGAATTATTGAAGGACATTTTGATCAAAAGACCTCCACCGTATCAGGAAAGTGCTGGAGATATCACTCCCCGTGGCCCCATGATAGGAACTCCATTAGTTCCACAAGTTCAATATGATCCAGCAGTCATTTGAACATCGCAGAAAAAAGAAAGGGATGCACTGAACAAAACTAAAAAAGAGATAATTCAGAAGATAAATCAGTTAGGCTTAAATGATGATGCACTGAGAGTACCAGTAAAAATTGTCCGTGTGATTCCATTGTATGGTGACAAACGAGGTACACCAAAATCCAAAACTATGGCACCTTCTCAGAATAGAGCTAGGAAGAGATGATTGTGATAGACGATCAAGTTAGTGAGTGTGAGTCGAATGTTTCATTAATGTATCTCCCAAATATTGAGGCTGTGACAGGGACCCCAAAAAGAATTTCACCCACTATTATGAGAAGAAAAGTACCAACTGTCACTCCAGTGGGAGGGGGTTCTGCTGGATTTTCTCCTGAAGATCTAGAAGAATGGGCAAAAGGACTAGAAAAGAAAAAACCCCAAACTATAGATGTAAGTAAGTTAAGGGTGGACTTAGAAGAAATGATCATTGGTACAATAGGTCTTGATAGACTAGGTTCATATGAAGATGAAGAGTTGTTGTTCCTATGCAAGAGTATGACCTGGAGGGCAAAGAATTTACATGAGAAAATAGAGGAAGTAGCTTTAGAATTTGGAATAGATATAGAAAAATCAAAAGTACTGCAGAAACACTATAGAGCAGAATTTACTGAAAAGGATTTAGAAAGCTTGAATGTGTCAGGAAGGAGACTGCAAATAAAGGAATTGATACACCTTTTGAAAAAATAGGGAGATGTAGATCGCTGGAGAAGTAGTAGATGGGCCAAGAAAAGAGAAGAGGCGATTGCCAAAGAGTTGTCTACATTTCCGCTGATAGAAGTGGAACAGATTGAAAAGATGTGTTCAATGAGGGAAGTTCCAGGTGGTGGATATGTGCATGTTCCGTGGAGTAGACAGGATATTTTGGCGTTTACAAAATACTTCCCGAGGTTGAGAGAGAAATCCGTTGAATTGTATAAGCAAGTGGATAGATTTGTCAAGGTAACAAAGGTCTTATTGAAAGACTTGGATGGTCTGTTTGATATAGTGGTACCGACAGATGTATGGTCAGAATGTAAGATTAGAGTTGATTGGCCCACTGAAAAATATCCTAGAGATGCGAGAACAGGAGCACCTTCAGAGGTAGTAATGAAAAAATACAATCAGGTGACTACTTTTCTAAAAGGGAAAATTCCCCCTAAAGAAACTGATTGGGTTAAAATAGACAGAACAACTCAGGAACCTAAGTCAGTGCATGCATATTATGAAAGATTAGTACAGGTGTTTAAACAGCATAGCGTTTGAGAATATTGGTGATAAAGATATGGGACATTTTGTATATAGATTTGTCTATGGACTAAGATCCGAAATTAGTCAGATGATTCAGCAACATATGCTTTGTTGGCAAAGCAAGCCGATCGATGACATTCTGAAGTATGCAAAATACTGCAGTGATGACATTGATGCAAAGCATAAAAAGCTAAAGGAGAAAATGATGTGGGCACAGGTGAAGATAGCAGAACTCCAAGAAGCAAATTCAAATTCCCAAGTTGATAATCAGATGAATGGACAGAATCAGAGTGGTCAAGTTCTGAATGAAAGCAAAGGAAAAGGAAGAATGAGTAGAGAAGAAGCGAGAAAGAAATATCCTTGTCATTGGGTGTGGAAAGCTTGGACATTGGAAGAATGAGTGTAGAAACCTTCAACAGAATAATGGGGAAAATCAAATTTTAAATCCAAAGATGCAGAACTGGGTGGTTGTGAACCAACAGCAACAGAAGCAGATAGTTACTCCCCACTTACACGTGCCTCAAGACCCTTTTCCCAACAATGTGAATGCTCAGGTGCAGAGATGCAGTGTGAACACCGGGTTCAGAGGAGAAAGTGGTAAGAATACACAGACTGTTCAACAATATTGGATGCAGAGTGATGCAGATGAATCAGGAATGTTGCAATGATGGTGCCTGAGGGGGGAGGAGGAGTGCGTACTCGGCGCATCCTTGATGGTAGAACAGTCAGGTCCATTTATTGATGGGAAGGTAGAGGGAAATTATATCACTTTCCTAGTGGACACTGGTGCTACCCATTCTACTGTGAGAACAGCAGAAATCCCCAACCTACCCCTCTCTGGAGAAACTATCCAGGTTGTAAGAGTCCCAAATAAGCAATTAGGACCCCGATCACAAAACCAATAGAAGTGAATATTGGAAATTTCAGAGACATGCATTGATCTGTGGTATGTGATTCAAGTCCGGTAAACCTATTAGGTAGGGACTTATTTTGCAAGATGAACTGTACCATCTTTTGTACGTCTGATGGTGTAGCTTTTCAAACACCGGATGAAGATGTAGCTTTCAAGATGATGCTAGCTAAACAAGGAACTGAGGTGGATGAGATATTTTCATTGCTTACTGAAAGAGATTTAACTGATGAATTAAGAGATAGAGTGAGGTCAGATGTGTGGGATTTTACAGGAAAAGAAGTTTGTCTAATAGCAGAGGTAGAGCCTGTCAAGGTAATGGTAAAAGAAGGTGCAATATACCCAAACACCCCACAATATAAAATGAGCCCAGAAGTAAAAGCAGGAGTTGCCCAAATAATTGATCAAATGGTTGAACAAGGAATTCAATTTCATTACACACGGATAGCCAATATCTTTTTGCTTTCCGGTTTGAAGATCGTGTTTTTGCGTCGTGCCGAGTTCCTCAAGGGTACACTGAAAGTCTGTCAATATTCAACCAGATTTTAAAGAAGTTGTTAGAGACATTGGTAGTGCCAGGAAAATCAGTTTTGATTCAGTACATTGATGATCTATTGGTGTCATCAAAGACTAGAGAAGCTTGTGTCAATGACACAATAGCTTTACTGAACCATTTGGCAGATGGAGGAAACAAGGTGTCCCCGGAGAAATTACAATTTTGTAAACAGGAAGTTCAATATCTTGGACATAAGATAGAGAAAGGAGTCAGAAAAGTGACACCAGAAAGAATAAAAGTGATTTGACAAATGAGTATGCCTAAGACTAAGAAAGAAGTGGAAATGTTTTTGGGAGTGGTTGGATATTGTCGTCAATGGATAAGTGGATTTTCGCTGTTGCCAAAACCTTTAATAAGGTTGACCCGATTGAGTGGATGATGAAAGTGAAGAAGCATTCATAAAATTGAAAAGTTGTTTGTTTCAGGCCCCAGCTTTAGGGATGCCAGATTATACAAAAGGATTTACATTGTACTGTTGTTAAAGAGAAGGGTGTGCACTTTCGGTGCTAACTCAGAGACATGGATTGACTTGACGTCCCGTAGCATACTTCTCTGCTACCTTTGACCGAGTGGCTGCAGCATTGCCTGGCTGCTTAAAAGCAGTAGCTGCTACTTGTGTGAGTCTGGAGCAAAGTGAATCGATTGTAATGGGACATCCCGTCAAAGTGCATATGCCACATTCAGTTGAGATCCTTTTAACAAGGACTCGTACTCAACATTTTACCCCTAGTCGGCTGACTAAGTATGAAAGAGTATTCTTGGGTGCTGAAAATGTAAGTGTGATAAGATGTACCATGGTGAATTCAGCAACCTTGTTGCCCGATTCTTATTGGCAATTTCAGAATGAGACAGACATGAACGAAAGAAGTTGCCAATTGCCAACAAATGTTTTCCCCGCTTTTGAAACATTGGATGAAGTTAGGCAATTTCAGGATGAGGCAGACATGAACGAAAGGGAACGTTGGATTAAAACAGGTTGCACAAGAAGGGCTGATGATGAAGTGTGGGTATGTCCAGATGGTAGACCAATGATGCCAGATAACTTGTTGTCACAAATGGCTAGGTTATGTCATGGAGTTGCACACGTTGGGAGGGATGCCATGATCAGACAATTCAGACAGATGTGGTTTAATCTCAGGTTCAGCATAGTTGCAGAGAGCCTCTGCCAAAGATGTTTGACTTGCCAATTGCAAAATCCAGGAAGGAAAAGGGGGGTTAGTTGGGGTAAAATTGGAAAAGCAGAAGGACTATTCACAAGATTGGAACTAGACTTCATTGAGGTGCCACCTTGCAACGGGTTGAAGTATGTCCTTGTCATTGTTAGTTTGTTCTCTCGATGGGTAGAAGACTATCCCACGATAAGAAACGACAGCCTAACAGTTGCTAAACTACCGTTCAGAGAATTTATACCAAGATTTGGATTTCCAGTCACTTTAGAATCAGATAGAGGACCTCATTTTAATAATGAAATAATTAAACTAATTTGTGAAGCTTTCAAAATTGAGCAGAAGTTACATTGAGCCTACCGACCAAAAGCCTCTGGAGTGGTCGAGCAGCTAAATGGTACAATAAAATGCCGGTTAGGAAAAGTGTGTGCATCCACTTCACGGAAATGGTCTGATGCTTTCCCTATTGTATTGATGAGCCTTAGAAGCATTCTTGATCGAAAACAGGATCAAGTCCTCATGAAATCCTCATGGGAAGAGCAATGAGACAAGCATTTATACCTGGAAACAAATTGATGAATATACCTGATGATTTTATATTAGACTATTGCAAAGGGCTGGCTAATCTGGTACGCTCTGTGTCTCACCAGGTTGGAGGAGATCCAAATGCAGCACAGCCAAATCAAGCTCATGATTTCTGTCCTGGAGATTGGGTCATGATAAAGAAGCACACGAGGAAGTTGTGCTTGGAACCCAGGTGGAAGGGACCTCATCAAATCATATTGGTCACGACAACAGCAGTGAAGTGTGCCGGGATTCTGAATTGGATCCACGCCAGTCACATTCAAAGAGTCCCAAGCCCACCTGATCGACCAAAACAGCAACTGGTAGAACAAATAAAAAAACAGAAGCTGAGAGTTGTGAAGTTGAAGAAATCAGAGAAACAGACTCAGAAGAACGCATTGACGACGAACAACCAAGTACAAGTCAAATCGAGTGGGCACTATTTACTGGGACTGAAGTGACTGCTATAAAGACCAAAGGAGAGCTTGAACTTGAAAGACCAGAAAAACGTGAGCAAAATCCAGAAGAAGCAATTGCAGAAATTCCAGATTCAGCCCAGTCAGACATAGAAGAAGAAAAACTCATTGCAGAAAACTCAGATCAAATTTCGTCACAAGAAGAGAAGGAAGGGAAGTCCATTGCCGAAAGTTCAAATCCAACTCAGTTAGGAAAGGGAAAAGAATCATCTGAAGAAAATTTAGATCAGAGGCAGTTGGAAGAATAGGAGAAAAGAGTAGAAAGTAAGGAACAAAAACAAACAACAGAAGAAGAAAAAGTAGGAAATTCAGAACAAAACCAACAAAAGGAAAGAGAAAATAAAAGGGTACTTGAGATAGGTGAAGATGGTGAAAGGGCAGTACAGACAAAAAGAGGTAGGAAAGAAGATCGCTGGCCAAGTGGATTGAAAAGACTGAGATAAATCTTAAGAAGAAAGTCAGGGAAAGAACTAGAACAAGTAGATGAGGTGTCAAGTCAGTCTGAGCAAGAACATACCAGAAGAAGAACATTAAGGTCATCAAAAAGAGTGAAGGTTCCAAATAGAAAGTATAAGGCTCCAGAGTGGACATACATCATTCTTGAAGATTTTGAAAATCTAGATCTAAATGAAGAACCAAAAAGTGGCAATTTTGAAGGATCTGATGAAAGGGAATTGAGACCACCTTAAAAGACTTTTCCCTTTTGCATAAAAGGTGGATCCTATTAAAGACATCAAACAAGGACCCTGAAGGAAAGGCAAAAGTGGAAAGTTTTTGAAGTGTGGGATCACACAAAGAAATTTTACATATTTTATGTTAGACAGAAACTACATTTAGAATTAACTTTAGAAATTTATAAATGGCAGAAGTAAAGGTGACTGAACATCCGAAATCTAACCTAAAACAACGATGTGTTAAATGTTGTTTATGTAGTATTACAGTATTAATTTCAATGTGGTTAATATTAACACTTGTGATACCTGTCCTAATGGTAACTAATGATAAGAATAACACAAATATAAGTGAAAGAGTAAGTGTGGTTACTAAGAAAGCTATTTCTATAAAATTAACGCAAGCGGATAAAAGCATGTATTATCATGATAAATCAAATAGTGATTTGTCATTAAATGTATTCACTAAACTCCTCTATCACTACGTAGAGACAATGGATGTGAGTGATTGTTATGTTTGCATGAAACTTCCTACTTCTGTCTCGGAAGGTTTAACGTATCATTACCTTCCAATAACTTATGGTGTGTCTTGTAGTGTTGTAACAAGTATGTTTTATGTTACTGGTAAGTTGCAATATTTCTATAGTAACATGGATTTGGTCTTTTCTGAAATTCCCTTTAGAAGAAATATGAATCCCGTACTTAGTGCTAGAAATGCAGAGTTTATGGGAGAATTCTTTCTAACAACGAATCCCATAGACATAACATACGCACACAGAAATAATCTAACATGCCTCTTGCGTGATAAAGAAAAGGATTTTCTGAATTTAGTGGAAGAAAGAAGGCAGGATTTTCAAAGGAAAGCGGTAGAGCAAAAGTCTCATATACCTCAATGGGTTATATTAGAAGGGGAATATAAGAAAGGCGAGGCTCATGCTGCAATGTCCCTGGACTTGGCAAAAAATGGGTAAATTCTGTCTTCATAGATTAAAAACTGAATATAATTGTATATTCAGTTGTACTAGTGAATGTGAATATATCTTCCTAATAATGGGGGGATGGGGACTAAAAGGAGGAACTGATCCTGTATTTCCAGGAATTTATTATGTGTGCGGGAAAAATGCCTATTATAGGTTACCTGCACGATGGTATGGCAGTTGTGACATTGCCATTGTATTTCCGAAGGTATATCACATTATTAAGAACAAGGAAATGAGTGATATAAGTAAAGGACTAAATAGAAATAAGAGAGCAAGTTTTACAGAAATAGTCAGTGATATATTTGGTGCATTGATACCGTCAGTTGGAGTCACACTAAATTCTCATAAAATACGTTTGTTGTCCACTGTAGTTGACTGTTTATCTACTGATACTGCTGGAGGATTCTTAATGATCAATACTGAAATGATGGCGATCAGATCTATGGTTTTGCAAAGTAGGCTTGCCCTTGGCAAAAGAGGGTGGAGTCTGTGGCATGTTGAAAGTTCAACACTGCTGTACATATATACCGGATAAAGGTAAAGGTATTGACAGATATATCAAGAATATTTTGAAGATTCATAATGATTTGACCCAACTGGAGGTTGATGGTGCATGGGAAAGATTTGGCAAAAGTCTTTCTAAATTAGGTAATTGGTTTTCCACCTTTAGAAGTAGTTTGTTAGGAAAAATAGTGATACCAATTTCAATAGCATTAGTGATATTAATGATAGTAATGATCTATAAATATAGTAAGAGAAAATTGAAGAAAAGGTCAATGATTGAAATAAAAAAACAAAAGATTGGGAAGAAAAAGAAAGTGGGAAGAGATTGAATTAGAAGAAATTAAAGACGATCTGTATAGTAGAATGAAAGGGATGAACATAAAAGAAAGAAATAAAGCAGGTATTAAAACAAATGTAGACACTAAAATCTAATTGGCAATTGGTAATGATGGGTATTTTATGATGGCTCTAAAATGCCATCAGAAGGGGGATTGATGGAGCAAGGATTCAAATATTTTTTTTTTCTCAAATCAACCCCTCGCTAACAAGTAGTAACAAGTAAGTAATAGAAACATGAAAAAAAATTAATATACACACGACATTCATACACGGGGAAAAGGCTTTCTGCTTGCTTAAATAACAAAGAATAATTTGCTACGTAACTGAAATCCCGCTTGAAACAGAAAATCGCTTTGCGCATGTGCGAACCCATCCCGCATAAATAACCACGTGATTAACCCATGTGAGAGGAAAACTCTCACACATGCGCAAAGAGTTGCATACTATAGGTCATGAAGTACCGCGTGCTTGGCATGTGCTTGCCTGAACGTAAAGGAGCTGCTGCTTATAACGCTTTCACTTAACAAAGAAGAAAATAACATGGATAGAGTAGAAGTCGGTGGTAAACAGTGATAATAACATATTTGAGAAATTAACCTGTTAATGATTCTTTTATCATAGTGTGCGTTTGGGCCTGATATGCTAACCCGAAAGAAAAGATGGCGGGTGACACGAGATGGAAGTTGAGTCTGCACATTAGAGTCCTGGAATGAGCTACTGATCGGACCTTTCATCGGCTGCCAAGACCCAAGGACGTGTGCTTGGGAAAGGTTCCTCAACTGAAGAAATTATATAAAATTTGTATCTATTTATTTCATGAATGCATGTGAAAGGAAGTGTTCTGAGAAATTGAATAAATTAAGTGGGAAGGGTTTATTAAACAAAGAATTAGTTAAGAATTTTGGGATGACCGCATGAGGTGATAACAACTCCCATACCCCGGCCCAATCACAGTTCATGATTCTCAGACATTTGCAACCTTTGAGGGTGGGAAATTCAAAATTAAAGGGTATAACTTGAGTGACTGGAGGTTAAGGGTAAGTTGGGGTTGCTGAGAGATGCTGCTGCTATGAAGTGACGCTGATGCTGAATAAGGAGAGGGCGAGAGCTGCTGCTAGAACAGACTGTGAAGATTCAATACTTAAAACAGCCTGACTAGATTGCAGATTTGCGGAAGAATATCGAGGAGGGAGAGAGTATAAGAGAGGGATGTGCTCCGGTGCGTCGGGTTCTAGAGAAGTGTAGTAAGTATAAACCTATCCTGCACCTGTCTTACAGGCTTTGTCTCCTGACTTCATCAGGTGACCTCCACTAACCCTTCTGGCCAGGGGTTGGGTTTTCCATTTCACTATTAGGTAACTAGAATTTTCTCTTGAATTTGAATATTTCATTGCAAGGTATGAGATACTATGTCCTTTTGTCTCTTCATCTATCACTCCTAATGCGTTGAGATTGTTGGATGTATTTTTGTATGTTATTTGCTAAATTAATATTTCTCTCCCATGAAAGTTGATGGAGTTTGCACTGTGAATCTGTATAAATGAGCATTCATTTGATTTAATTATTAGGTAAAACCTATTGAATCTTACTTGGAGTCTGTGATTATTTTGATGAAAAGCTATATGATAGATTAATATATTTGTTAATATCCCCATCAACTACTCGACTAATGGTCCATTGACCAAAAGAAGAGTGTTGATCTGTGAAGATTAGCTAAGGATAGACTAATTCAGATCAGAGAGAAATGAAATTTGACCCCAGTGAAACAGTCAGGAAATCTAAATGTGTAAATGGGCCCAGTGTGAGAAAATTGTTGATTCTGTGAAATGTTCAACCTGGCTTTCCGCCGGATCAATTGTCTCCTCTAAGTGATATCATTTATTCATACACATGGTGGCTGGAGTGAGTTTTTACTTCTAAGTGACGAGATGTGTTCATACAGGTGAGTGCTAGAGGGATTGTTTACTCTAAGTGACGTGATGTATTCATATAGGTGTGTGCTGGGGTAATTGTTTCCTCTAAGTGACGTGATGTATTCTTACAGGTGAGTGCTGGAGTGATTGCCTCCTCTAAGTCACATGATGTATTCATTCAGGTGGGGACTAGAGTGATTGTCTAGTATAAGTGATGTGATGTATTTGTACAGGTGAGTGCTGGAGTGATTGTTTCCTCAAAGAGA
This sequence comes from Triturus cristatus, assembly GCF_964204655.1. Taxonomy (NCBI): domain Eukaryota; kingdom Metazoa; phylum Chordata; class Amphibia; order Caudata; family Salamandridae; genus Triturus; species Triturus cristatus. The sequence goes on along the minus strand of NC_140584.1, from coordinate 1,166,548,805 downwards.
TACATTGTATTCTTACAGGTGAGTGCTGGAGAACTGTGCACTCACAAAGCACAAGTCGATGACCCCTCTGAAACGACTCCCAAAGAGAATACCGACAACACCGATTAACGTGGTTTAACCAATGCGTAGCCTTTTATTCACACAGACACATAGTATCAGTGAGAAATGATAACCTTAGTAAGCCGATAGTATTGTTATAGAATAGAGGACGACAGATCAGCACAAACAGCTCAAGGATTGTAAATGCAACACAACGACTGTCTCAGCTTCCCATTACAGCACAACACTCAGGATGAAACCTGCAGTTCCATACCAACACATACACCAGGGCACCGCCTAGTGCTCCATCCATGCCGGGGCATCTGTCACCAGGCAAATCCCCTCAGAATGTTCAACTTCAGGCATTCCGGCGTAGGGCAGAAAGGTCCAGGCCCACCAGCAGGTCAGCCCCCCCCCCTTCCTGCCTGTCCAGTGCCCACACAAATCAACACCCATCCAAGGGGTTGTTCAGTATCAGGCCAAACATTTGGGTGCCCCCCGTTGTCTGCTTCTAGAAATTCTGCCACAGGGCAATGAAGTCCCTGGCGAGCTCACCCTCCCCCCACTACCGCTGGACAGCTCCAGTACTGGTCCTTAAGTCAATGTGACTGCTGAATGAGGAGCTTGCGCCCCAGATGAAAAATCTCTCTATACCCAATAACCCCACTCCTTGGGCGCCTCAACATATACTTCAGCCCCACAGTTCCCCACAGAGTACACCAGCGGCCTGACCACATCAGCACCATACAACTGTGAGCCATGCCAGCACCTTACAATGTACTGGCCGGCCACCCTAGTTGCCTGGATCGATTCAATCTGGCCGTGTCCGTCCACCAAATCTCAGCTTCCTCCTCACTAAGAGGTTAACATGCCCCCACTCAACCCCCTTCGTTCAAGTGTATGTTCTCTTCTGTGCACCATTGTTGACTTAATAGTGTACCTGGGACTTCATATCCAACCGATGCACCCCAACACTGGCATATTGCTCTGCCTCCTTGAACATGGAGACAATTCTTCGGTCACAGTACAAAAACTGCCAGGCCCTGTCTTGCTAAATTGATCCTGCACCTTGAGGCGTGTACCTCAATGTAATTGTCTCCACTAAGTGACGTGATGCATTCATGCAGGTGGGTGCTGGAGTAATCGTCTCCTCTAAGTGACGTGATGCATTCATTTAGTTGGGGACTGAAGTAAGCCTGGGCGTAGTGCAAAAAAAACTTTGCTGCTCTATGTGGAGCTCTGCAAGCAACGAAGTGCGTTAGAAAAATGCAGTTTGCAGTGATTTTCAGTGCCAGGTGCTTGTCCGCACTGAGCAATCATCGCAAACGGCACCATGCACAGCGTAAGCGGGCACTGCTTCCTTTCTGCTGCTTGAGTAGATTTTTACTTGAGTGGCAGCTTTTTCAACGCGAACGGACGGTTTCTCAACGCGAGCGGTCGCGAGCACATGCGACCACTCATTTTTTTTTTTTACGCGTAGTTTATTGGTTTTTTGTACAATCACATACAACTCCATACTCAATATTCCTCAGCATACTCCCTGAGGATTAATCCAAAGCCCCCCACCAACTATATAGTGCATAGTACGAGGATATGTGAGTCCTTCCAAGGCTGTGCGTCAAATCAACCAAGAAACCTTCGTAACTAAGTCCCTACACTGAAACACTATGAAAACTTTACATTCCCTCCCTCCCCCTCCCTCAGTCCCCACCAACCAACGCAGGTAGCCATCTCCGTCCTCTCGTATCATGCAGTCCTAGGAATAGCTATGTGTTGAGTTATGCGATGTACCCCTCTTGTTCCGGGGCTATCCCCCCGTCCATGACCTGCCCTTCTCCGTCATCGTTTGACTCAGAGTCTCGTAATGTTTGTACTAGCGCCTCCCATGCAGCCGCCGCCTCTAGCGCCTTATCATCGTTCCGTCTGCGTGCCAATTGATACCGCAGCGCGCTTTCACTGGTGGCCCATTTGAGAAATTCACCCTTCCATCTTTTACTGGTGGGACCCACTGTTGCTTTCCAACGTTTCGTAATTTCTCGTTTTGCTAATAGAAGTCCCATATCTATGAACTTACTCGTAATCTTATTCTTGGGCGTGTGGGGGAACCAGTGTAGTATACTGACGGCCATATCAAACTCCAGTCGCTTCTCTTTCACCTCATTCAGGGTATCCCCCACCTCCTTCCAGTAAAGACCCAGCGCCGGGCAAGACCACATCATATGTTCCAATTCCACCCCTGCTCTCGTACATCTGGGACACGCTGCCTCTTTGACCTTAAAATATTTCTGGATTCTCCCAGGTGTCAAATATGCTCTGTGGAGGATATAGAAGTGCACTAGCTGAAACCTTGCGTTCCTCGTGCTCTTCCAGGCACGTCGTACTATCTGCGCCCAAGCCGTCTCCGGGATATCTTTACCTAGATCAGTTTCCCATTTGCCCTTCAATACAGCCAGGGGCGGCAGGTTTTCAAGAAGCATTCTAGAACATAAGCACGTGACCGCCTTGAAGGTCCCTCCCGTCATCATGGTGTACTGTCAGGCCATCGATGTCTTAGGCTCCAGCAGCCCCTCCCTCCAGTGCGCCTGAATCGCTCTAGTAAGCGCTGCGTGCAACAAGAAACCTCCCCTTGGTAGATCAAATCTCTCTTGGAGAGTTTGGTAGGGTAGCAGAACCCCGTCTTCATATAAATCCCCCACCACCTGCAGTCCCGCTTCTTCCCGGAGTTGGAATTGCGACCAATCTCTGCCGTGCGGTAACGCCGTCAGCATTCCCAGCAGTATCTCAGGTGCATATGGATGCAGCACTCCCGCCCTGCGTTGGGACCGATTCCAGCAGAGTCTGAAAGTTATCTCTTCTGTGAGAAGGTCCCTGGCCTCTAATTTCTGCTGCAAGGCAATATATGAAAGGATGTGGCGCGGCGTTCCCCCTCTCCTCCCGGATTCCGGTCCCCGGAATACCCGCGCTACGTTTTGTGTGAAGATCTGCAATTGAGCTGCTAAATAGTATAATTCAAAGTCTGGGACCGCCAGTCCTCCTTCAGCCTTGGGTCATATAAGCATTGCCTGCGCTACTCTACGCCTTCCCGCACCCCAGAGAAAAGATACCACCATCGATTTCAATAGTCTGAAAGTGGAGCTGGGTATCCACACCGGCAGCGTCCTAAAATAGTATAATAACCGAGGGAGGGCCACCATTTTCAAAAGGGATATGCGGCCCGTCACCGACAACGGAAGTGTGGCCCAAAAGGCCATACTTCCTCTCAGCGCTCGCACACTGTGGCCCACATTCCCCTCCAGTATATCTGCCGTCGTGTGATAGATGTGTACGCCGAGGTATTTCAAGCAGGTGGGTTCCCATCGCACCGCTCGAAACATGTCCGGTCTAGTCTCTCCCTGTCTTACCGGGAACAGGCATGTCTTAGACCAATTAACTCTCAGGCCCGAGACGTCCCCAAAATCCGAGAGTAGGCTCTCCGCACCAGCCAGTGCCCTATCAGCGTCGTCAAGGAATAATAGTAAGTCGTCTGCGTAAAGCGATATGTATTGTCGTCCGTCTCTACTATCTAGGCCCCCGTAGTGTTGACCTGTCCGAATCTTAGCCGCGAGGGGCTCCACCGCCAAGGCAAACAGTAATGGGGAGAGCGGGCATCCCTGTCTCGTCCCACGTTCTACCAGATATTTCGGTGAGATCAATGAGCCCGTTCTCACTCTGGCCACTGCCGAAGTATATAGTACCTTCGTCCATTGCAGATAACCCTCTCCTAATCCAAACCGTCGCAAAACTTTATACAAATATCCCCATTCTAAGCTATGAAAAGCTTTCTCGATATCTACTGATAGTATCATTGGCTTTGGTGCTTCTGGGTGATCGTCGTCTAGTAGGCGCACCAACCTCCTGATGTTCGCAGTCGTGTTGCGCGTTGGTATGAAACCAGCTTGGTCTTCATGGACTAGCGTGGTCATGTATTGCAGCAAACGTGCCACCAGTATGCTACTCAGTATTTTATAGTCGACGGTTAACATCGACAGTGGTCTATAGGAGGCCACGTTCTCACTCTCCCTCCCTGGCTTCAATAACAGGATCACCAGCGCTTCACGCATTGATTGGGGCAGCCGACCTAATTCCCTGGCTTCCTTATAGACTTCTTGGAGCCTCGGCACCAGCAAGTCAGCATATTTCCCATAGAATTCTATGGGCAATCCGTCTAGTCCCGGTGTTTTGTTGCGAGCCATGCGTTTGATGGCTTCTCGAATTTCTCCCGGCTCTATGCCTTTCCCCAAGTCCTTCGCCTGCTCTTGTTCCAGTTCTGGCAATGTCAGCTCATCCAAGAAAGTGTCGATGGCAGGGTCCCCGTCCTCTAATCTACTTTTATAAAGTGTTTCATAATAGCGCTTGAAGCACTGCATAATTTCGTTTTGGGTATAGACCGTTCCTCCCTCTGCCGTCTCTATAGCCAGGATAGGGGAACTCCTCTTTGTGGGGTTGGCTAACCAAGCCAACAATGCCCCCGTCTTATCTCCCTCAGCATGGGCCCTCAACATGTAGGCTCTATGGTCAAAGCTGCGCAAGCGCTCCACCTCAACTGCCACCGCTTCTTTAGCTGCATTAACCGCTTCCTGAAGCTCAGGGTGGCCAGGCCTCGTCACCTCCGCCTCCCGCAGCTTGGAGTCCACTTTGGCCAGATCATCCAGAAGTGTTTTCCGTATACTGTGGAAATATGGATTTTTCTGGTCAGTTATGTCCCCTATCTTGGACCCCAACGGTTCCATGTGCATGTCACAAGTACATGTATGTTCCCTCCAGTTCCAGTTATGAAGACGCAAATACATGTGCGTCCACCGTCAACATGTCCTTTGACAGATCCGCCATGTATAGGCCGGATATCCCATTCCTAAATATGAAAGGCCATCGGCTTTATATGGTTCACTTATGCCACTTTTCAGTTCAGGCAAGTAGGCCCTGATTCTGTCATCAAAACTCCTCTTGCCTTCTGCCTCTGAAAGCTCCAGCCCGAGCCTGCATCTGTGACCATGAACTTTGTCTCATTCTCTGCGCGGCTCACGAAGCCTGACATCAGCTTACTCTCTGCCAAGAACTGTATTTCACCTTCGAATTATCTGCCTCCCCCTCAGCCGATGCATTCCTGCCTAGTAGTTTAAGTAAACATTCTTCCAGTTACCAAGCAAAAAGGCCCATCTTCTCTGTCCTCATGCAAGTAATTCATAGCCCTGTTACCATGGAATATTCCTACCCCCTCGCATTCAGTGTAGACACTTAGACGCTTGTACACGCACGCACAGTCAGTATAGAATAGATTCTGTCCGAGAGTCCCTCTTTTATGGATAACATAGTTCTTTAAACATAGGATGTTAGATATGATTTGGGATTAGGTTGACTTGACCCCCCAGACTTCTCGTCTCCACGTATAGAGCTAAATGTCAAGTCCCCGTCACCCCCTAGTTACACGTCAATTACACGTCATACTGCTGCGCGCGCATCAATGCCAAGTATTATCTTATAGATCCACCTATGTATTACATCATAACCAATCATGTTCCTTTTTACTCATTATTACACCCATTTTCGGTTACACAGACCAAAAACGTCAATGTCCTTATCAATTGTTACGCCTACTGTATTCACTTCATTCTAATGTATGTACTATAAAAGTTACTTCTTGTCAATAAAGTATGTACTTCACTTCCTGAACCCCCGTGGTGATGGAACTTGAAGCATCCGATTATAATTGATTATTGGAATAAAGCCCATTCCGAAACTCTAATATCACGGATTCTGCCTCTCATTTTACTGAGCTATTTTATAATGTTTCTGTATCAAATTCAGTCCCGGTAGAGGAATTTTTATTTACCACATGATGGCGCCCGAACAGGGACACTTTCTCATCTCACGCGCCGGCGGTGCGTTGCAGGCCCGGTCTCCTGCCACAGCTGGACGGACAATAACGCGTACCAGCAGGATTTCCTGTATCTCCCTCCGGTCAAGCGGGGGCGACTGAGACTGCGATCAACACCCAGACGAGGCGGTGAGAAGTGCGAAGTATCCCGACCAGAGCCTAGCTGAGAGAGCAAGATCCGAGGTATACAGAGACCCACCAGTCCGAAGTCAAGCCCAGTGTCCGACGAGTCGAGTCGAGTCGAGTCCAGTCCGGTTCAAGTTCAAGTTACTGAGGCCTTCCGTTTCCGAAGCTACCCGGTGAGTACCATTGCTGGGGAGGCATTTCTGACGTGCACATAGGTTGTGCCGGTCAAGACGGGTTTGGGTACACAAATCCGGTCTGCACTGTTTTAGCAGTGTATCTGTACTGTTTAGCAGTATATCAAGTATTCCGAAGTATTCCGAAGTATCTAGTTATTGTCTAGTTATTGTCGAGAATTAAGCTTGGTGATTAGTTATGCAGACGATCATCATTGTTGTTTCAGTTAAAGGTTTAATGTTAAATGTTTAAAGTGTTTAAGTATGTTCTGTATATCGTGGTATGAATGACTGTTCATTATCGTGTTTATTGTATTAAGTCTGTTCAAATTCAAGTATCAGGTCAAAATCAAGTATAAGGTCAGTTCTCAATATGCCGCTCTTTTCGAAATTAAGACAGATCACTACCAGAAAAGGGGTTCTCGAAGAAGCCGTCCCTATTCCTCCTAGGGACACTCCAGGGCACTTTATGTATCACAAACATGGCTTAGACGCTATATTATTTCTTGATTTATGGGTAGACTATACCAAGGGATTACCAGAAAGTCAGAGGTGGCCCACAGCGGGGACCTGGGATGCAGAGTGCATCATGAAAGTCGAGGAAGAGTTATGGAAAAGAAAAGTCAGACAGTCACAGAAAGACGCCGTTGAATTATGGCGTAAAGAATCACATAGACGAACAGAAAAAGCACGTAGACAGGAAGAGAAGAGTAAAGAGAATTCCAATAAAGTTCGAGAGAATCTATTAATTGAGGAAGGTATCCGAGTGAAATCAGAACAAGTAGACAGACAAAGAAATGCCCTTATGAATGGTATGTATCCCCTTCTGACCGAAGGATTACCTAAGGCTACTCCAGAGATACCGAAAGACTTGCCACCCCCATTATTCCCAATCAAGGTACATCCTAAGGGGCATCCTAGAACCGCAGAAGATGTTTTTCTTTCCTCATATTTAGATGACGCAGCTCCCGAGTATGCTAATTCCGCCCCACGTAGACCGCATACCAGGGAGGTCCAACGCCAAGATCCAGCACCCGTATCCCTGCAGCAACAAATCGAGTCACAAGTTCCGGCAAGCACATCTGTTTCTGCATCTGTTCCTACAAGTACTTCTATAGCTGAGTCCACACCTATAGTTGCTGTGTCACGTTCGACGAATCCTTTCACACCCGACGCCCCAGACGGGGCCACGGGAGGTGCTACCAATATTTTTTCTACGCCACCTAGAATAAATAAACTTATTTTTCAAGAGTCAGCGCATTCACGTACACCCAAATTCGTAAGTGATCGTACGCTTAAGGAACTTCTTATAGATTGTAGATATGACCCGGTGCTCGGTAAAGAGGACGAAATGATCCTGGCATCATTACGTATCAGACGAGCCGCAGGGTATTTAGCGAAGCTACCAGGAATGACTGCGCATCTAGATAAAATATATCATTTTGTTCAAACAGGGCGAGATCCAGAATGTATTAACAGAGCTATGGAATACCAGAAAGTAGAGATACAGGGGGAACTGTTGCGTTTCCTCATAAACTGTGTGATCAGAAATCAAGACCGACCGGGGGTAGATCCGGAAGCAATGAAAATTCTTACAAAATGGAGCCAGAATATATCAGAAGGGAGACACGATAAGCAAAATTGTATAATAGCCATGTGCCGAAAGATCCGTAAAGAAATAGAACGCCTACACGAAGAGAGATTAGAGACAGACGAGTTCGAGCAAAGCGAGGAAGAAGGGTCAGGACTGCCCGCCGGACAGTCAGACACCATAGCCTATGTAGGTAGAGGAAGATCTTGTAATAGGAATCAGACTAGATGTCATACTGACCCAATACGTCCAATATGTCCAGATAATGACAGGAATTTCCAAATACCTATAATTAACATAAGGTCTAACGAGCATTCGTTCCAAACCGCCGACAAACTACTCCGAGAACGAAGGGGTTATCATTTTCTCGATTCTATGGATGAACAAGATTTAGCGAGGGCAGCTGTTCATTGGGTGGACAGTCCCGGAAAATATAGTGATGAGACAGTAGTACGCACATTTTTGAATCTCACCCCAGATGAGCAGAGGTTAGCTGGGATTTATATGATTCAACAACTCATTATACTATATCAGAGTCAGCATTCGGACCCTGGTCCCTTACCTGACATATTGACTGAATTGCTTATGAATAAATGGAGAGGTCCAGGTACCAAATTAATTAAAGAAATTCTAGTATCTAGAAAGCAGTATATTCTTTTTGTATGCTCAGAGCATGTCTCATTGCCTGTCAAGGAAAGAACGACGTATCACCTGGATAGACAGAATCCCTTACGAGAAGTACACCCAATAAAAGGCGAGGACAATGAGTTTAAACGTGTATTTGTATATACGCCTATATCGAAAATAGAATTGTTAGAAATGAAGAAAGTAGTACCCAGTCATGACAAGGACCCAGCGGGTTTTCACCGAGAAATTAAAGACATGTTACTCATGGGAGAGTATACCTACCCCGACGTTATGACAATATTAAAGGTGTTGATGCCTGCTGGCATTTATGAGAAACTCAAGGAAAAAGAGTGGGAGGTAGGTGATCAAAAGATAGAATGGTCAGCATTAGAAGCAGAAGAAAGGGCCCGAGGTCCAGGTTCGGGGCTTGGGGACAAAACTAAAGCACTACCAGGTCTACTAGTACAGGTACTGCCACGTTTATTAACTACGAAAAAGGAAGATTGGGGTACAATTTCAGCCTGTAAACAGAAGCAAGATGAAGACACTAGCGATTACTATGCCCGATTCGAGAAATGTTTTGGTATAAATAGTGGCATAAAAGCAAGTAGCGAATCATACCCGCATCTGTTTGTAACAAAATTAGTGGAAAATGCCCTGCCCCCAGTAAAGAATAGAGTATTAAAATTCGAGAGTACCTGGCAAGGTAACACTCCAACACAAATGTTACAAATGTTACAGTACCACCACAATAGAATTAAAGAGGAACAAGAACATGAACACAGACGCATGAAAGACACGAAAATGAAAATGCTAGTTTCCCAGACAGTTCCAGCTGAAGGACATAAAAAGGGTATGACACATTCCGATTCAGCAGGACCTGTAAAAGGGACATGCAATTATTGTAAAAAGCCAGGTCATTACGTACACGATTGTCCAGTGCTAAAACATAATATCGCCATAGGTAAAACACAAGAAAGATCACGGCCACTAAGACAAGATCAGAATGAACAAGGAGCTACGCAGCATGCCCAGGCCATGCCAGCCGCACAACAGCCAATACAGTTTGTGCCAGCTGCACCACCGTCGCCTGTTGCTGCCACACAGACAACAACACGACAAATGTATCAGACTGCACAGTATGAATATCCGGAGTATCAACGTTACGCATGAACTAGCCTAGAGAGGGAAGTTGACTTACCCCTTATCGAGATTCCTGTAGATCAAGAAGGACCTTATGTACATAGTGAATTATTAGGTCAAGATAGAAAATTTTTACTCGATACAGGGGCAAGTCGAACAACTATAAAACGAAGTGAAGTCCCAGGGGCACCCCTCTCAGGCTCACAGAATATTTCCCTGGGTTTTTCAGGAAAACCTATTGTTAATGAAGTGTCACAGCCTCTTCCACTTACGATAGGACCTCTGACCCGAACTACAGATTTATTGCTTACTAAATCATGTCCAGAAAACTTGTTAGGAATAAAAACGTTGAAAGCCCTAGGAGCCATAATATGTTGTTCTCCGGAAGGAGTAAGGTTGTTTTTACGTGATTTTTAAAGGTCACTATGTATCTAGAGACATGGATCCCCGACTGCAGACTTTACCTACACATCTATGGGCACAAGGCCCTACTGATGTTGGTTGCATGAATATTACACCATATCGAGTCACACTAAAGGCAGGAGTGGTGCTACCACGAATGCGACAATACAAGTTACCACCAGATGCTGTAACGGCTTTACTACAAATCATTGACGAGCTTATTGCCCAAGGAGTAGTTGTAGAAACAGACTCCAATGTATGTAATTCACCGATAATTCCGATTCTTAAACGAACAGATCCTACAGCTCCGCCAGTATATCGATTGGTTATTGATCTGCGCGAGTTAAACAAGTGTATTGTGCCACAATTTCCTGTGGTCCCAGATATCTCGTCATTATTGACAGCTATTGATTCCGAAGCAACATTGTTTACTGTAATTGATCTCAAAAATGCCTTTTTCAGCGTCCCAATAGATCCGGAAAGCCAATATTCGTTCGGATTTAGTTTAAATGGGCGAAGCTTTAAATTCACACGCGCACCTCAAGGATTTACAGAAAGCCCCAGCATCTATAGCCAAGCACTGAAACGAGAACTTGACAGTATCCACATGCCGGTTAACACTGCCCTGCTTCAATATGTCGATGATCTGCTGATCACCGCTAGAAGCGAACCCGAATGTGAGAAAGCATCACTGACAGTTTTACAATTTCTAGCCGAAAAGGGGCACAAGGTGTCCCCTTCTAAGCTGCAATTCTGTGTCCAGCGAGTTATTTATCTTGGTCACTCGCTGTCCAAGGAGGGAAGGCAGCTTACACCCGACCGCATTCAGTTAATTGCTAACATGTCAATACCCAAGACACAGAAGGAGGTGCGGGCTTTCATAGGCCTCACTTCATATTGTAGACAGTGGATCCCTCAGTATGCATTTCTAGCAAAACCACTCATTCAATTGACAACACAGGAGGCAGCCACACCGACTGTTCTCCCTTGGACTCAGGAACACACACAAGCTTTTGAAAGCTTAAAGAAAGCTTTATGTCAAGCACCCGTTTTAGCAACGCCATGTTACAGAAAACAGTTTACACTCTTTGTTACAGAACGCGAAGGTACGGCCTTGTCAGTACTCACACAGGAACAAGCAGGAGCACACAAACCATGTGCTTATTTTTCTAGTACATTAGATCCCGTAGCTCAGGCTTTGCCTGCATGCCTAAAATCAGTAGCAGCAACAGCTTTAGCAATCAGACAAAGCGATGCCATAGTGTTAGGACATCCATTGACAGTTCAAGTACCACATGCAGTAGAGGTTCTTGTAAATAGAACGCAAACACAACACGTGACTGTAGCGCGACTTACAGGATACGAGCTTACATTGTTTCAGCCACATATAGAAATCAGACGCTGTAACACATTGAATCCTGCCACACTTTTACCAGTAGTCGGAACAGACCCACTAGCCCATGACTGTATTGAAGTTATTACAATAACAACAAAACCCAGACAAGAATTAACCGATGTCCCATTGTCAGATCCAGACCTGACCTTGTATGTAGATGGTTCATGCATGAGAACAAGTACAGGAGAGTTAGTAGCCGCCTATGCAGTCACAACAGATACTGAGGTCATTGAAACTAATCGTATAACTACTTTGTCAGCTCAAGCCGCAGAACTTATCGCTCTGACACAAGCCTGTATTCAAGCCATGAATAAAAAAGTCAACATATACACTGATTCACGTTATGCATTCGGAGTTGTACATGACTTCGGCGTGCTGTGGCGAGAGAGAGGTTATTTAACTTCCCACGGTGCCCACATTCAGCACGGACCCCTCATTCATGCCTTACTAGATGCAATACATCTACCCACTGCAATATCAATTATGAAATGTAAGGCTCATACGAAGGTTACTGATATCATTTCTCAAGGCAATGATCTAGCCGACAGAACAGCTAAACAGACTGCTCAAACTCAGACTCCCGACATGACAAAGACAATAGCCCCGACACATTGCATGACAGTTAAAGATCCTACTCTTGACGTAATTGACATACAGACACATGCTACACCAGACGAAATAAAGAAATGGACTGAATTAGGAGGGATCCAAACGGACCAAGGATGGATGATGAAGGAAAGGTCTGTATGGTTCCTTCCTGATTCAATGGTCCAGGTCATAATTAACACTATACATAGTCCAGCACATTTAGGAGAAAAAGCTATGCTAGACAGCATTCAACACATTTGGTTCAATAAACATTTACGAGCAGCAGCAAAACAAAAGGTCCGTACCTGTATGATCTGTTGTCAGTTCAACCCAGGAAAAAGCGTTCCCGTAGAACAGGGTGGATTTCATACCCCTAATCATCCTTTTGAAGTACTCCAGATGGATTATATCCAGATGGAACGATGCAGAGGATTCAAATATGTTCTCGTAGTTGTCTGCGCTCTGTCCCGTTGGACGGAGGCATACCCGGTTTCAGATTACACTGCCCCGACTACTGCCAAACAGTTGGTTCGAGAATTCTTCCCACGATACGGTTTACCACGTGCTGTTTACTCAGATAACGGCCAGCCGTTCTCATCCGAATTAATGAAACACGTTTCACTTCTGTTAGGATATCAGTGGAAATTCCACTGTGTCCGACATCCCGAGGCAGCAGGTCTCGTAGAAAGACATAACCAGATACTGAAAATTAGAATGTCCAAAATATGCAGAGAGAAAGGTGTCGACTGGGTAGTAGCGTTACCAGTTGCACTCTTTTACATGAGAATGGTAGCACACTCTCGAACAGGGCTATCCCCGTATGAGGTGATCTTCGGTAGACCACCGAATATGTGGGGGACGCCTATACCACGCAAAATAACTGATGTTGACTGTAATATGCTGACAGATTACTTGGCTTCCTTGATGTCTGCACTACAATCTTCTCGTTCACAGGTAGCTGCAGCCTTTCCCGACAACACTGAGGTGAAACCCCATGACGTTGTTCCGGGTAATCTTGTCTTTGTGAGGAATTTCGACCGAAAGACTCAGCTGGAGCCCAGGTGGAAGACACCCAAGTTGGTCCTGTTGACCACAAGGACAGCCGTGAAGATCGAGGGCCGCAAGGGCTGGATTCATTCAAGCCACATCAAGAAATTTCATGGACTATCTTCGGATATAGACATTGTGCCCTGCACTCCCTCACAGACTGATACAAAACTCCCTTTTGTTGAACCTAACAAATCTGAAAATTACAAACTAAAGCTTAGGCCCAACCAGTCGAGCAATTTGATTGTTTAAGTCCTCTCCAAGGTGAAGCGGTTGAATTGTCTCTGACATGTATCCCTTGGACCTGAGTAGAGAAAATACCCGAAAAATGTTGAAACGACAGGCGTATTGTAAATCACTGCGTAGCCACTGCATAGTGACATTATTAATTTTGTTTTTATTGAGTCTTTTAATAATTATTACAAGTATGTTGTTGCACATATATTACCCTATTTCTAGACATGTTTATAATGTTGCTGCTGAACATTCTTTTAGTGACTTACCTCCGCATGAATTGTCTTATAGACTTGCGCTGCGCAATAACACTTTCATTAGTATGGTACATCATTCCCATCAGACTAGTAATGTCACCAATTGTTGGGTGTGTGGCCGACTCCCTCCCTATCAGAATTATGAAGGAGTCCTGCCTTTCTTTCCACATCCATTTACACATAATGGCTCCTGTGGAGCATGGTTTAGCTTAATTAATTCCATAGACTCAGACACAGCAGTTTACCAAGATCATTGGGTATGGGGAAATCTGAACCTAGCTTTACTCAAGGTCTGTTACCCTGACAAGGAGGGTCGCCCCAAAAGAACAGGAACTGATCTAGAAAATGAAGTATATGGATTAGGCAATTTTACACCTAATCTCATGATTCTAAATGTCGTATCTGAAATTGAACTAGTCTTACCCACCATGTCAGTATTCCCAGCGAGGGGTGAATTATGTGTAAGAAAGGTTGGTTCCATACATATGGGCCATAGTAAATGCACTACTATGGTAGAATTCAGTGATCAAGGAAAATCTTCATTTAGAGCTTCTCGCCACTCCTACTTTATATGTGGTCAGACTGCATATATGCATCTACCTCTAGATTGGGATGGTACCTGCTACATTGCATTCCTTTTGCCACCTGTTTTCCTAGCTCCTCCTGATTATTACAGAAATATTCATTTAGTACACAACAGAGAACGGAGAGATCTCCCCATTGTCGATTACACTGAGACGGCATGGGACAAGTATGTAGATTTTAATAAAGGCATCTTTCCCTATATAGGTACTGTTACTAATAGTAAGCTGATACGTAGATTAACTAGAACCCTTGAAGCAGTAGTGAATGAGACTATTTCCGCCTTAGGCAATTTAACGGAAGAACAGTCTGCTATGCGGATTGTTGTGCTTCAAAATCGTCTTGTCCTTGACGTCATCCTGGCTGATAGGGGCGGAGCTTGTAGGGTCATCGGATCAAGCTGCTGCGTATTCATACCAGAAAATTCGCCATCTGTATATAAAGCCATCACTCGCCTTCATAAGATTGTAAGCCAGATACACCAGAACCCAGGCACTTGGACTTGGTCCAGTTGGTTTTGGAATGCGGTATCAGCCTGGGGATGGAGAGTTTTATCCTTCCTAGGTATTGGCCTTCTCATACTATTCAGTTGCTGTCTATGTCTACAATGTGGACCAGCAATTTGTGGTCTGTGTGCCACATCGTGCATTCCACATCAAGATTTTCATTCAAGATCCCGGAAGAAGAAAGAAGAACAAATGATGCTATATGAACAGATCAATGGATTGATGAAGATTGATATCTCTTGAAGGGCAAGTAGGGGACAAGGAGGGAATGTGGAAATATGGATTTTTCTGGTCAGTTATGTCCCCTATCTTGGACCCCAACGGTTCCATGTGCATGTCACAAGTACATGTATGTTCCCTCCAGTTCCAGTTATGAAGACGCAAATACATGTGCGTCCACCGTCAACATGTCCTTTGACAGATCCGCCATGTATAGGCCGGATATCCCATTCCTAAATATGAAAGGCCATCGGCTTTATATGGTTCACTTATGCCACTTTTCAGTCCAGGCAAGTAGGCCCTGATTCTGTCATCAAAACTCCTCTTGCCTTCTGCCTCTGAAAGCTCCAGCCCGAGCCTGCATCTGTGACCATGAACTTTGTCTCATTCTCTGCGCGGCTCACGAAGCCTGACATCAGCTTACTCTCTGCCAAGAACTGTATTTCACCTTCGAATTATCTGCCTCCCCCTCAGCCGATGCATTCCTGCCTAGTAGTTTAAGTAAACATTCTTCCAGTTACCAAGCAAAAAGGCCCATCTTCTCTGTCCTCATGCAAGTAATTCATAGCCCTGTTACCATGGAATATTCCTACCCCCTCGCATTCAGTGTAGACACTTAGACGCTTGTACACGCACGCACAGTCAGTATAGAATAGATTCTGTCCGAGAGTCCCTCTTTTATGGATAACATAGTTCTTTAAACATAGGATGTTAGATATGATTTGGGATTAGGTTGACTTGACCCCCCAGACTTCTCGTCTCCACGTATAGAGCTAAATGTCAAGTCCCCGTCACCCCCTAGTTACACGTCAATTACACGTCATACTGCTGCGCGCGCATCAATGCCAAGTATTATCTTATAGATCCACCTATGTATTACATCATAACCAATCATGTTCCTTTTTACTCATTATTACACCCATTTTCGGTTACACAGACCAAAAACGTCAATGTCCTTATCAATTGTTACGCCTACTGTATTCACTTCATTCTAATGTATGTACTATAAAAGTTACTTCTTGTCAATAAAGTATGTACTTCACTTCCTGAACCCCCGTGGTGATGGAACTTGAAGCATCCGATTATAATTGATTATTGGAATAAAGCCCATTCCGAAACTCTAATATCACGGATTCTGCCTCTCATTTTACTGAGCTATTTTATAATGTTTCTGTATCAAATTCAGTCCCGGTAGAGGAATTTTTATTTACCACAATACCCGTATGTTTCCCTATGCAGAGCCCCCTGATGACAACTTTGAAGGCATCCCATTCTGTCGCCCTTGTCGCAGTCGTGCCCGCATTGTCCGCAAAATAGTGTGTGATGCCCTCTTCTAGCACTGCATGGAACAGTGGGTCATCTAACGCTTCGGGTCTCAGTTTCCAAGTAGGAACGCACGAGACTCCAGCCATCCAGTCTATGCTAAACAAAAGGGGGTTATGATCAGAAATCGTTCTGGTTAGATATTCAGTGCGCACTATAGCCAGCATTACTGTCGGGGAGCAGAGTATCGCATCCAATCGGGCATGTAGCTCATGCATGCCAGAATAATAGGAGTAGTCTCGGTCTCCCGGGTGTTGCGCGCGCCAAGCGTCTATCAGTCCCCAGCGCACCTGCCAATCTAGTCTACCCGTGGACAAGCGATGCACCGGGGAGTCTGCCAGGGGTGGGTGAGATCTATCTAGGGAAACATCTATAACGGAGTTAAAGTCCCCCCCCATCACTAGTGGGCACGCTAAGTAATGGGCTAAAGCTCCAGACATCCCCGCCAGAAAGCCCAACTGATCAACATTGGGCGCGTATACACTGCAAAAGGCGATGTCCCTTCCTCTCAGCTTCCCCTCAACAGCCACGTACCTACCCCGAGGATCAACCACTTGCCTAGTCACTTGAAACGGGACTCCCGCCCTAATCCAGATCAGCGTCCCTCTAGCAAATGCAGAGTATGTGGTGTTGAATACCTGGCCCCTCCATCTACGCTGCAGCGCTATACCTTCTGCCTTCGTTAAGTGTGTTTCTTGGAGTAGCGCGATATGTACTCCCCTGCGGATTAGGTAAGCACGAACCTTATGTCGTCTCATCATGGTGTGAAGCCCCCTCACATTCCAGGTTATACATCGCAAATTTGTTGAATCAGCCATTCTCCCATAGCATTCTGCTGAAACAAGAACATTCCTCCGCTATTCCGTCGGTGTGGACCCCTCCCCAACAATCCCAATTCCCCCACCCCCCCAAGAACAGGACCTAGTAGCTCCCATCTAGCTCCCATCCAAACCATGTCTTCCATGAAACAACTGTTAGGCCCAACAGCAGACACTGTGGGCATGCCTTATGGGCAACGAGGGGGGAACGGTTACCAACGGGTAGCTGCCCTAGTTCCTCCAAGTCGCGTTGTCCCGCTGAGCCAATTATAAACAAGCCCCCCCAGTACTCCCCCTTCCCTCCCCACAGCTCAGTAGCCACCAGTCTCAGCAGGCTATACTCAGGGGACTATGCCATTACCAGGGCCGTGGTCCAGTTGCCTCTCCCGGCTCGCCTGTCGCCAAGCTCACCTACACTCACCAACCCCCCGCTGCCCTCCATCCTCACTCCCATGTCAAACCTGCAGTGGCAAGTCCAGTAAGTCCAGGGTGGTTCTCAACAGGCAGCCTCACCGCCGCTCTAACCCTCGTCCAGCATTCCGTCCACCATGGTCGGCGTGACTGGCGGTAGGTGCGTACTGTCTGTTTCAGACAGTTCAGCATCTGAACCGTCTCCGCTTTTGTCCGAGTCTATCCGCCCTGGAGAGTGGCGACCCTGGGAGCTCGATAGCGCCATCACCGCATCAAGCGCATCTCTCCGCTCCGCCTCCGCCTCCTGCGAGAGCGGACCCCTCGTGCTCCCTCGTCGGCGTCGGGGCTTTCGTGACCGCTTCTGCTGCAGCACCTCTGCAGGGGTTCGTGCAGTACGCTCCGTACCATCTTTTCCTGCTCTGTATAGTTCCAACCACTCACAGGCGTCCTCCGACGTCTCAAAAACGTTCGAGGAGCCATCCACAATGATTCTCAGTTTGGCTGGGAATAGCAGCGAGTATTGGAGGCCCTCCTCACGCAGCCCTCTCTTAACAGCTAGGAAGGAGGAACGCCGAAGCTGGGTTTCATATGTGTAGTCCGGGAACAGGGTTACCTTGCTGTTCCCCACCTGGTAGGGCCCATACATACGCGCCCTCTGGAGCAGACGGTCTCTGTCCCGGTAATGTAGCAGCCTCGCCACCACCGGTTGGGGGGGTCTCCCCTGCTGGGGAGGTCTAGCGGGCACTCTGTGAGCTCTTTCCAGCGAATAGAAGGTCAACAGGCCCGCCGAAGCCACCACCGTCCTGAGCCATTCTTCCACATACGTCACCATGTCATCTCCCTCCGTTTTTTCCGGTAGCCCAACTATGCGGACGTTGTTCCGGCGGTTGCACCCTTCTGCCTCCTCCACCCTCTTCTCCAGCGCCCCTACGCGATCTAGGACATCCGACATAGTAGCCTTGAGGGCAGTGTGCAGTGGGGCCATGGTCTGAAGCGTACCCTCCACCTCTGTAACTCCACAAGCTTGCCATGGTCCACCCGCAGGAGCCCGAGGCCCGTCGCCACTTGCGCTATATCCTGCTGCAGCGTGTTTTTGGTGTCTACTATCGCCACCAGGATTTTGTCTAGCTGCTGTTGGAGTTGTGGGTCGCGAAGTTGGTCCTGGTCCTCCTGTTCGCCGTGACCCGAGAGGTCAGTGTCCGACTGTTGCTGAGACCCCTCTTTCTTGCCTCTTGGCTTCCCCATACTGCGTCACCACAGAGGCAGGTCCCCCTCCTCTTCCGATTTGTAGTGATGCTAGGGGCATTCGCCGAGAGGGGCCGCGCCCAAGCGCCCTCAGTGGGAAGCCCGCGGCCCGCTCACTCCCAAGCAATGTTAATCCTATGCCATGCAGTGGCGTCCTCAAAGCACCCCAGACCTCACCTCCGCTGTATTGCTGACGCCGGCCAACTCCCACAGCTCTCCCCCGATGCCTCTCCTGTGCAGATCACCGTAGGCCACTAAGCCGCCGCGCCCCGGTCCGTCCCCGTCTCTCCCAAACTGCGGGGCAGTATGACGTGGGGTCAGGGCCTGTGGGGCACCATCTAGCTCCTCAGATCAGTGTCGAAGAGGGCCGGTCTGCTGCCGCGTGGCTATGCCTCGCGCCACACCTCCAAGGGGGGAAGGGAAATGGACGGCTGCCAGTCTCTACTCAAGCAGTGCTGGACTATGAAGTGAAGCGTAGGCTTTGGCTAGCAGCGCTACCTTGGTGCCAGACCTCTAGGGGTTCGCCACTCGGTCTCCCGAACCACTGGGCGCACCGGGTGAATTGTCCGTTCCTTGCTCCCGCAGGGTGTCAGGGAGCCCGCTGTCGCGCCAGATCGAGGTGCTCCTGCAGCAGGCTCCAGTTTGCCCCCGGCTATGCACTGTCCTGGCATCACTGCCCTTCTGCCCTCAGTGCAGGCCCGGCATCAGGGAGGGTCCCCATAGGCCTCTGGTGTACCGCAACGGAGGCGCCAGCCTGTACGGGAGTCGGGTCCCAGGGATTCTGATCCACTCTCCCGGTGTAGGTAGAGCTGCAATGCTCTCCAGCGCCGCCGCTCTCAGCAGGGCTCCAATGTTCCGTGGGCCTCGCGAGGATCGCCGACACACCTCCGGATCACAGCAGGCGCGGCCCCACCAGCCCGCGGGCCCCCGCAGGACAGGATTTTGACTTTGGTCGGGCCTCGGGCGTTGCAAGGGGCCACCCACCGCGACCGTGCCTCCAGGGAGCGCTCACCTGCAGTCGCTTGTCCTTCTCACCCCCTATCGTTGCAGCGCCACCGATCTCGGGCCCCTCGTCCCCCCCGACTCCGCAGCACAATGCGGTCGCGAGGCAGGGGGGTCAGTATGTCTCTCCTCTCGTTGAGCTAAACGCTCGTGTTCCGACCCCTGTGGCCCTCCAGCCTGCCGCTCGCTGAGTGTTTAAGCAGGGCTCCAGCGCTCCGTCGTCCCGTCGGCCCGCCATTTTGGGAGAGATGTTTCTGTCTGCCTCGGCCAGGCTTTCAATCGACAGAACGTGGTCCGTTGGCAGGCAATCCCCTCCGGATCAGCACCGAGTGATCTCAGCCCCGTCAACCACTGGCTGCGTGGGTCGGGGGGTTCCGGGCACCGTTTTTTCAGGAGAATTGCGGGCTCAGTTGCGGAGCTCGCGAGTTAGACGGCCGCCATCCGTGGCTCCAAGCCACGCCCCCATGCGACCACTCATAATGAGAAATCTGACCGCCCGCATTGAGAAATCTAGCTGGAAGGTTAATTTACCACACTCGCGCTCGCCAACTTGATGTTGACGTTCGCGAACAAGGAAAAATCTCCCTGGGAGGTGGATTTTCCTCGCTCGCACTCGCCAACTTGAGGCTGACGAACGCGAGCAAGGAAAAAACTCCGCTCCACAAAGTGAAGCAGAGTTTTTCGGAGCTCTCTGCGAGCTCCGCGTAATGCAGAGTGCGGAGAACTCCGCAAACTCCGCGAGCGGAGAGCAGTTCACCTCCGAGACTTTGGAGTGATTGTCTCCTCAAAGTGATGTGATGTATTCATACAGGTGGCAAATGCAAAAACAACATTTGATGGACAGAATGCAGAACAATGTCATACATTCACCCCAGTACAGAGATCTGGGCCTAAATCCATAGTTTTTTTGCTCACCATGCCATTCCGGTTTGGACCCAGCCATATGCAAATCAGTCTTGAACCTGCGCCCAATGGGAACAGTCCAGCCCGAACTGCCAGGCCAGGTCCTCCCTGGACTGGAAACAAGCATCCTAGGACCGGTTTCGGGCTTTCAGCCCTCATCAACCGGTGGCATGGAGAGCACGAGACACACATCTGGGCATACCCGTCCCACTCGGAGTGACAAATGCAAAAACAACAATTAATGGACAGAATGCAGAACAATGTCATACATTAACCCCAGTACAGAGATCTGGACCCACTACCGGTCCCAGGATGCTTCTTTCCGGTCCAGGGAGGACCTGGCTTGGCAGTTCGGCTGGACTGTTCCCATGAGGCACAGGGTCAAGACTAATTTGCATATGGCCAGGTCTAAACTGGGATGGCATGGTGAGCAAAATAATTATGGATTTAACCCAGATCTCTTGACTGTGGGTGAATGTTTTGATTTGTTCTGCATTCTATCCATCAATTGTGTGTCTTTTGCTTTCTCGCCCTAAGTGCGCCAGATATGCCCAGACGTTTGTCCTGGGCTCACTGTGCCACTGGAATCAAGCTATCCTGGCTGAAGAGAGGTGAAACCCCGAAACCGGTCCTAGGATGCTTTAGTCTGGTTCAGTGCGGACCTGGCTTGGCAGTTCGGGCTGGACTGTTCCCATGAGGCACAGGGTCAAGACTGATTTGCATATGGCCAGGTCTAAACTGGGGTGGCATGGTGAGCAAATGAATGATGGATTTAACCCAGATCTCTTGACTGGGGGTGAATGTCTTGATTTGTTCTGCATTCCATCCACCAATTGTGTGTCTTTTGCTTTCATACAGGTGGGGGCTGGAGAGATTGTCTCCACTAAGTCACACGATGCATCCTCACAAGTGAGTGCTGTAGTAATTGTCTCCTCAAAGTGACGTCATGTATTCATACAGGTGGGGCTGGTGTGTTTCCTCTAAGTGACGTCATGTATTCGTGCAGGTGAGGGTTTAGTTGATTCTTGTATCTGTGTACAGACTCCCTGTACAGGCGGAGAGAGAGGTGGTTGCCATCTCCGAGTGATGGAAAGGGGTGGGAATAGGGAATAGTCCAGCCCGTGAGTGATATTTTAGCTTTATAGGTGTAGGAAATTGGGTGCGTGCCTGCTCCAAGCGAAGTGGTAAGGACCGAAGGGCTTGTCTCCTCTACGAGGTGCTGTATATTGGTACCGGAAGGAGCTGGAGTAAGTGCGGTGATGTAATGGTGCAAGTGAGGGCTGGGGCGATTGTTTAAGTGACGTCGATGCTCGTACAAGTCACTGCTGGAGTGATTGTCTCCTCTAAGTGGTGTGGTATTATTCGTACACATGAGGGCTTATATCACGGACTCCAGTGAATGACGTAAACAGCTGAGGGAGCGTCTTTTCGAACTGATGCTTTAGTTTTTCACAGGTGTAAGCTGGGGTGAGTATCGCCTCTCACTGATGTGCTTCACTCGCACAAGTGAGGCCTGGAAGGAGTTCTACTCGAAGTGAAGTGGAGGCTCGTATAGCCGATTGCTGCCGTGATTGTATTCCCCAAGAGATGTGGTATACACTTGAGGGACTGTCTCGTCTCATCTCAGCGACGAGATACAGAGTCAAACCAGTGAGGGGCGGAGTGACTGCCTTGTCTGAGTGACGGGCGGCCCGGGATATATTCACGCAGGCGTGGACGTAGATGCGTGTCTCCTCTGAATGACAGGGGTCTTCACAAAGATGGCGGCTGGCGTGATTGTCTCCCGGGTGAGGGCTCGGGGGCTTGTCTCCCTCGACCAATGAGGTTTTGTCTTGAAGGGAAAGGCGGGATGACGTCACCTCTGAACCATGTCTATCCTCAGGCGTACGCCGCCTGGGGTGATTGCCTCCTCAGTTTCTTCTGAGGGATGTAGCCGTCAGTGATTGTCGCCTCTGGCTGATGTGGTCTCCTCTCAGGCGAGTGGGAGCTGGTGACTGTCTCATTGTTGTGTACTAGCAGGTGAAGAGCTGTCTCTGCATCTTCCTGGGTCCTCGGCCGTCTCAGCCAATAAGGGCTTTGCTCGGAGACCGCAGAACCACAACAGAACCAGCAGACTCCAGAGACAAGTTCAAGGGACTTCCTCTCGAGGGGAAGAGACCTCCCCGAGAGGGAAGTCACCCTCGACCTCAGCAGGGCTTGAAGTTAAGAAACAGGAAACCACAGAGATGAGGGAAACCCAGCCACAATGAGTGTAAACAAGCCGAATATAGACTCGGAGGGCAAGGGGAACGGACCTTGACGCCCGTGATCGAGCGCCTTGCGGAGTTGAGACGTCATCAACTCAACCAGTTTCTTAGTGTTTGTAAAGTAAGGCGCTACATTGTAATTAACATGGATGTCTACGACCAGTTTTATCCTATGAAGGTATATTATTAATTCTCTGCTGCCCTTTCAGACTGGGGTCAGATTTCTCTCACAACAATGACCGTGTTTACAGTCCCTAGTCAATGGAGCAACTGTACCAAATAAAATGTTCTAATATCTGAAGTGTGTTAGGAGGTGTCGGCTCAGGGCTTAAAGTGGGCCGGGTCTCAACGGGTCTGAGCACCGGCAGTTTTTTAGAGGGGGTCTAGAAACAGGTCTCTATCGGGCTCTGTTTTGTGCCCTCGCACAGGCGGTCCATTTTTTTCCGGACTGCAGTGACAGCAGGCACATTTTTTTATTTTATTTAATGCGATTTTATATAGCGCGAACATTGCCCGAAGGTGTCAGAGTGCTTTACAAAAGAACCAGTTGCGTTACATAAGGACCTTGAATTACATGAGTTACATAAGAGATCCAGACAGAAAAAGAAAAATAAATAAATACAAAATTCAAATGTACAAGTGGAGTAAAAGGAGGGAAAAATTGCAAATGCACAAGTTGTAAAGTCACTCAAGAAAGAGATACAAACAGATAAACTCTAAAATCACATAGGAGTGGTAGTAAGTACTAAGGTCTCCTACATATACTAGTGGTTAGAGTTTTATATTATATATATACAATTAGCAAATACACTCAGGATTACACTTTAACAGCGATTAGGTTAGGACAATTATATATTACATATTTACAGAGCAGGGAATTTTTGCCATCGTTCAGCTAGGTGTTCAGGTGGTGTTGCACTCAAGGGTGGTGGTCATGGGTCTGGAGGGATCCCTGAGTTGGGGATGTCCATAGGGGTAGAAGGCCGGAAGGTGGTGGGGGAAGCAGCATGCTGGATCCCCGGGCTGTGCACTGCTCACACTGCTCACTTCTCACTAGTGGAGAAGTTACGGCATGACGTCATGCCAGGTGAGTGTTGTAGAAGAAGGGAAATCCTTTAAAGAGAGTCATTTTCTCTCTGGATTTCCCTTCTCTTTTTGAAACTCAGGAGCAGCAACAATGTGGTGGTGTCACCAGGGCTTTAACTGGAAGCTTTCTCAATATTATATACAAGCCATAGTTGCTGCTTATTTATCTTATGCAACTAACAACCATTGACAAAGCCAATAGTCCTGACTTGTTGTAGGTGATGCAGCGCAAAAGACGAGATTTACATATTCTCCTTATGTCACAGATTCTTATTCACAACAGCTCATTCATACACTCGTTCATTGGTGGGGCCCATAACACCAACACACTCGTCATTCAATCAATCTCACACAAATCTATACACAGGAGAAAAAGGCGCTGGACATGTGGGTACCTTATTACCTACCAGGATTAATTTGCTTTACATTATACATATACATCTTCAGAATCCTGACCTTAACACAAGGCACTCCACTACTTGGTCGATGGACCAATTAGTTGGACTGGTTGATGGTGAATTAGAACCAGCTAAGACACAATTAAAGCCTAGGAAACATTTGATATTTTCTGTAATTAATTTAAGAACCACAAACTCGTTTCTTATTAATTCAAATTTTGTTTATCTTACCATTAATTAAACTCTTAAGTTGTCATTTATTGTCTAGTGCTCGTTATTTGATCAGCAAATTTATCAAAGAAAAATATGAACATTCAGAAATTTCTCTTAGACATAGTTTTTCAGAAAAGTACATTGAATTATTTACCAATTTAAAGATGATGAAAGGTTCAAATCAAACAGGAAGTCATCAGCATTCTCAAATGAAGGCTCCCTAGAGCGGACAGTCCAGTCCTCACCAAAGGATCAAACCGGCGTGCAAAATACAGGATACAGCGTAGAAAAGTTCAGAATTTCAGCAAAGTCCGAACATCAATCCGGAGCATGGACCAATTCCACACTCAGACTGATGGCATAGAATTTAGGAAACACAAAGAAATAACCCAAAGATACATGCAGCCACGACCGCGACCCAATGAAAGCCCCGAACGAACGCTGCGGCAACCAAACCTTCCAACTCCTCCGACCCCTTAATGATTGATGAGAGGGCTTTTATATATTTTTCTGTCTTACTTCATTTTAGATTAGGGCAGACCAAATGTTCTGATTGGACAGTTCGAGGTTATCAGTAGTTTGTTGAACTTTTGCCAGTGTAAACTGGTTCTCAATAGTGATTTTTCACAAAGTTCTCAAATTGTAATTGTCTGTTCTGTTCCCAGGCAAGGGGAACAGTAGCTGTATCTTTTCCCAAGGTAAAAGGGTCCCACGAATAGGTCCTCTCTTTGTCTCTTCCGTGACTTTCATTTGGTCATCCTTTGGCCGGCGGTCAAGTCCTGACTTCCTTCCTTGGCAGGGAACACGATGTCAGGAGTTGAAGCTACCTCGTGATTCCAAGAGCCATCTGGGCATGCGCAGAAGTCATAACGTGTACATGGTAGCATCTGCTTCAGAGAACGCCATCTAGGGTACTGCGGCCTAGTAGGCCCGAATGCCACCTTAAGCAAAAATAGACATAGCAGTAATTAAAATATACAAATGAAGATGCCAATGTTTAAACCCACACTAATCCCAATGTATATTAGTATTTTCCTAGCTGTAGCAACATTTAAAGCAATAATACCACTTGATCTCTTTTAATGCACAAACGATCACAAAGCAACATAAATCATGCAATTTTACTATTTCACCACAATGTAAGGTTAGTTTGCGTACCATTGTTAATTAATTAATTTTGCCATGCAATTTGCAATTTAGTCCCACGTGTATTTTATGTTTATCAAGGTGTAAAGGTTGATTAATAGCACTTCCACTGCAAACATGTTACTGTATATTATTTTTAGAATGATTACGTAATTAATTTCATGCAAATTAGAGGAGGTATACAAAATGTTGTTTTACCTGCTCCATCAATCCCCCCTTTGGTGATTTTAAACATCCCCACTACTCACTAATTTCACTAAATGTATCTACGGAAATGGTGTTATTCAGTTCCACTTGCATTTGTTAGTTTAAATCATAGTGCTCTCCATACTGTTCTCTTTTGTTTTCTTGTACATATTTTCCTGCAATTCTTCTAATTCTATTTCTTCTATCTCTCTTTCTCGTATTTCTTTATCTTTCCTTTTCTTGTTTTCTCTTTTTTATCTTCTTCTGTAATTTTCTTCTTTCTATGCACAAACATCCTAATCGTAATATTAACACTAAAATAATCACCAAAGTCACAGGTATCAGTATTTTCCCCACAAAGTAGCTACCTAATGTTGTTAATAAATTCTTAATAGTGGAAAAACCCTTACCAAGTTTCTCCCATACACCTTCAACCTCCATAGGAACAATTTCTTCATGCAATTCAGTTATATTCTTAATATATTTCTTTATGTCCTGACTTTCGTCAGGAATATAAGTACAGAAATGTTGTACTTTCAGCATTCCACAGACTCCTCCCTCTTTTGCCAATATAATGTCACTGGCAAGTCGATTTTGCATTACCATAGCTCTCATGGCAACCATTTCGGTATTTACCATTAAGAACCCTCCAGCTGTGCTTGTTGATAAAACGATCCACAACTGTAGAAAACTTTCTAATTTTATGTGCATTTAGAGATATTCCAACTGCTGGTATCAGTGCTCCAAAGATATCCCCAATAATTTCTGACCAACCCTCCCTTCTTCTATGTGTTAGCTGTCTACCTATTTCGTGCAATCCGTCATCTCCCCTTTCTACATGAAATATTTTTGGAAAGACCAGGACTAAATAACAAGTCCCGTACCAATGGTCCGGCAACCTATAATAAGCTCCGTTCCCACAGATGTAATATATTCTGGGGAATACCGGATCTTTCCCTCCTTTAAATCCCCAGCCTCCCATGATTTTGTATAAGTCATGGCACTCACTTGCACCTACAAAATTATTATCATATACAGTATTATCTCTACTTATGCGTAACTTCCCTTTCTGGGGCCAATCTAAAGCCATTGCTGGATTTGTTTCTCACTTTAAATCACTTTAAATGATTTTCCTTCCCCACATCCCAAAATGTTGTTTCCATCTTTTCCCCAGACACCTTCTTTTGCATTTTAACTTTCCTCTCCTCTACCATGTTCAGGAAAGTTTTCTCTTCTTTTCTTAAACTACAAGTAGGTTATTCTTAAACACTTCTTCTAAAGTTAATTCTCTTGTTTCTAGAAAAAATTATTCACCTAGAGTTTTACCAGGAATCACCTTGTTTAGTTCAGGAACTACAGGAATCTGTGAGAAAATATTATCTATATCTGTCAGGCCCGGCTCCGCAGGATTCAGTCGTGTAGAGAGTAGCGTCCACCTCCTGATATTACCAAGTCCCTGAAGAGGTAACTAAACAGGGCATTTGAATCATCAGGCGAGGGAAAGGAAAGGGAAGGGACAGTGGGGAAAGGGAAACCTGAAACGACAAAGGCAACAGCGTCAAATACAGGAACTGCTAGCTACTCTACACCCTTCTCGCTAGTAATGCAATGCCTCTACCTGAAAATGAATAGCCTGGGGTCCCGAGGTAGATACATGCCCTCCCAGTAAGCATACACCTGGAACGATAGAAAACACAAGCATCACCTCCTGATACACTCTCTGCTAGAACATGCTAAAGATTGTTCCCCCCCCACAGATATACTATTACCCTTCCCCTAGATGTGATTGGGACTGATGGGTATCCAGGGATCTTCCGTAGTCTCTTTCCCCAGCAAGGTTAACTCCACCTTACCCAGAGACTTCAAAGACCAGGGAAAAACAATTCGCCGGCAATCCTGGCAGTGTTCAATAGTTTATCACAAGGTCGCCAAGAAAGCAGGGTTATTCTATAGTTTGTACGACACCTCGCACTGGGACTTGTCTTGAGGAGTGCAAAGTAAAGTAAGCAAGGATAAGGAAATTAAATGCAGAGATAATGGGGGCGCTCGGAAATACGCGGTTGTGACCGCCGCTGTATTCCGCCGCCTCGTACTGTCTCAGTTCGGTGCCTTGTTGGGGGGGGATGGGGGGCACCCAATCTGAGCCTTGCAGCGCTCGGAATAGTCCTCTCCCGATCCGCCGCTGACGCGGAGCGAAGGGTGGCAGAGCCGCCCCTCTGAAACCTAAAGGTCTTTACTTTCAGTAAACACTGCCACTGAAAATACTCGCAGACTCACCGTCTGCTCCTGGATGCGGGACGAGCGGTTGACTTTTCCGCCTCGGCCCACGGTACACAGGAATTCGGACAAGGAGCCTCTGACGTTGAGTTCGACTCAGGCAACTTCGGAAGTCGGACTCTTCTTGTTCTCGCAGCCGCGAGAGGTCCTGGTGATGTCAATTATGCGCGCCGTCTCGCGCGCCCCTGGCGCTTAAATCCCTTCCTCGGGACTCCGGCCTTCTGGGAATTGTAGTCCGCTGAAGGCTAGGAAGGCGCCTCTGCGCAACGGAGGTGATCCTGACAATATCAGTGTAATAGTATTCTAATTTCCCTCCTGCACAGTAACTCATAGACTTTCTTGGCTATCTGTCTCTGTCTGGATTTCACCTTCTTTGGTTTTATCCTCAATATTTCAGGTTCACTGTCTGTATTTATCCCTCCTCGTGTTTCTTCCACACAATCTTCCTGCTGACTATCTGACCCTTTTTCTACCTATGTGTGTTGTGTCCCTACTCCTCCTCAGGTTTCTTCCGCAATTACTTCACCCTCACTCTGTGTATCTAATTCCTCACCTTCTATCTCTATGACTTCAGGGGGAATTTCTCTTGTGCTTGTACAAGGGATTTCTTTTCCAATGATTACTTGTTCAGTTTTTCCAGTATCATGATTTGTTCTTTCTTGTATTCCTACTGGTTCTGTCTCAGATTCAGAGCTTGTATCAGAAATTTCAAGGCGTCTTCTTAGTAGTAAATTTTCTTGTCCAGTAATTTGACTTGGACCTTTTTCACCTGCTTCTGGGTTTTGTCTTGTTCTCGTTTCTTCTGATGCTGATTCGGAACTGGTATCTGATACTGCTCGTTGTTCCTCTTCAGATTGATCTTCTGGATTTGGGACTCGAAGAGAGTGACTGGCATGAATCCAGCTCTTCACCCCTGGACACTTCACAGCAGTTGTTGTTGTCAGAATCACTTATTATGGCCTCCCCCAGCGTGGGACCAGACAATTTCTTTTTCTGTGTACTTTTGTGTGGACCCAATCTCCAGGACTCAAGTCATGAGCTGGCTTCTTTTCAAGAGTGGTCGCATCTGGTCCAACCTGATGAAACACAGACTGTACTACATCAGCCAATCCTTTGCAATAATCCAAGACGAAGTCATCAGATATAGGCAGCAGTTTATTGACAGGAATGAAAACATGTCTCATTGCTCTACCCATGATAATTTCATGGGGGCGCAGACCAGTTTTCCTATGAGGAATTGATCTAATGCTCATCAGAACAAGAGGCAAGACATCTGGCCATTTTAGACCCATGGCCAAACACATTTTCCCCTATCTGTTCTTTATGGTGCCATTCATTTGTTCCACCACTCCAGAAGCCTCTGGTCGGTAGGCACAATGCAGTTTTTGTTGTACATTCAATGCTTCACAAATCAATTTTATGACCTCGTTCTTGAAATGTGTTCCTCTATCTGTTTCAATCGTTACTGGGAAACCAAACCTAGGAATGAACTCTCTCAGTAGGAGTTTTGCTACAGTAACTCCATCATTCCTTCTGGTCGGGTAAGCCTCAACCCAACGAGAAAAGAGAAAACAGACAGAAAATCACCAGTACATATCTTAGCCTGTTGCATGAGGGCATTTCAATGAAATCAAGCTGCATACGAGTGAAAGGACCTCCCTCCCGTCCTATGGTTCGCAAGCTCACCACAGTTTTCCTTCCTGGATTAAATTGCTGGCATATGAGACATCTCTGACAAAGGCTCTCAGCTTTAAGCCGAAACTTTGCATTATACCAGGTCTGTTTAAAAAGTCTAATCATGGTATCCCTGCCTATGTGGGCCTGCCCATGGTACATCCGTGCCATGGTAGAGATCATGCTATCAGCATTACTGGTCTTCCATCTCTGTAAACCCCAACTCTGTCTGCTTCTCGTTGTGTACATCCTGATTTTATCCACTGTTTCTTCTCCTCTTCCCCTGCCTCTTCCTGTAACTGTCTCACTTCATCCCATGTACTTACAGTGTTAGTAAAAAGCAAGGGACATAAAACCATTTCCTTTTCCCTGTTACGATTTAATGAAGTCTGATTTCGTGCACAGTACTGAGCTAGATCATTGGCAAATTCATTGCCTGCTGACTCGTAATCGGTTCCCTTCCTGTGTGCGCTACATTTTATAACAGCAATCTGTTTAGGCAGCTGTATCGCCTCAAGTAATTTTCCAACTATTTCTGCGTTTCTAATTGAAGTTCCACTCGACGTCAAGAAACCTCTTTGGGGCCAAATTTGCCCAAAATCATGCACCACTCCAAACCCATACTGGCTGTCAGTAACCACAGTGACTCGCAAATTCTTTCCCAACTTGCATGCTCTAATCAGTGCAAACAACTCCGCAACTTGAGCAGATCGTACTGCTCTCAAACAAGATGCTTCCAACACAGTCGCTACAGTGCACATAGCATATGCAGCACTCAAAATCCCTTCTCCAGTTCTTAGGCACGACCCATCCACAAACATCACATAGTCACTCTCTTTCAGAGGCACATCTTTTATGTCCGGACGCGGTTTGGTGCAAAAATCAATCACTTCCAAACAATCATGATCAACATCATCTTTCACTTCTGCATTCACAGCATCAGGCAGTAATATCGATGGGTTCACATTAGTGCATCTTAAAAGACTCACATTTGTTGCTCCCAAAATCACCTTTTCATATCTAGTTAGACAACTATTCATCATGAACTGTTTTACTTCTTGTCAAAAGCATTGCCACGTCATGGGGAACAAACACTCTCACCGGGTACCCCATTACAATTCCTTCACTTTGTTCCAAACTTTTACAGGTGGCAGCTACTGCTTTCAAACATCCAGGCAATGCCACAGCTACTGGATCTAGTACAGCTGAAAAATAAGCTATCGGTCGTCTCAATCTTCCATGTCTCTGCATTAATACGGAAAGAGCACATCCATCTCTCTCACTGCAATAAAGCTCAAATTCTTTTTCATAATCAGGCATTCCAAGAGCCGGTGCTTCACACAAACTATCTCTCAATTGTTTAAAAGATTTCATCTCTTCCTTATTCAACTCAAGTGGATCTTTCACATCACTCTTTGTCAGTCGTACTAGTGGTTTTGCAATCAACGAGAAATTGCTGATCCACTGCCGACAGTATCCCACCATTCCAAGAAACATTCTGACCTCTCTGGGTCATTAGAGCTCTCATTCCTTTAATGATTTTAATTCTGTCCATTGGTACTTTTCTCAAGCCCTTTTCAATCTTATGACCTAAGTATTGTACTTCTTTCTGACAAAACTGCAATTTTGATGGTGATACTTTAAGTCCTCCATCTGCCAAATGACTTAACAGTGCAACTGTGTCAACCACACATGCTTCTCGCGTCTTCGATGCCACTAATAGGTCATCGATATATTGAATGAGCACTGAACTTTCTGGTATTTTTAAATCTTACAGTGAGTTCTTTAGAATCTGATTAAATATTCAAGGACTCTCCGTATACCCTTGAGGAATACGGCACCATGCCAAAATACGCTTGCCAAACCAGAGCACAAACATTTGTTGGCTATCAGGGTGCAATGGAATAGAAAAGAAAGCATGACACAAATCAATGACTGTGTACAATTCTGCATCATGGGCAATCTGATATAGAATTACTGATGGGTTTGGCACAATGGGACAGCAAGGAACAACAATTGTATTCACCTTTCGCAAATCCTGTACTATTCTAAATGTCCCATTTGGCTTTTTCAAACCCATAATCGGAGAGTTATATGTACTGCTCATTATCTCTCTCAGAATTCCTTGTTCAATCATTCTGTCTATTACAGGCGTTACTCCTGCAATTATTTCTGGTGTTAATTTATACTCATGAATGTTCTGGTAATTTACTCCTTCTTTTACCGTTATTTTCACAGGATCTACTCTTTTCATTATTCTAACATCCTCTCCTGTATAATCCCACACTTCTGTTTTCACTGTTTCTTTTAACTCTTGAGGTAATCCTTCTGGATCAAATATAACAAATGCTTTGGTAATTTCTGGTTCTAGGTTTGCCATTGTCATTCTATACAGTACATCATCGTCTGGAGTTTCAAAGGCTATACCATCAGGTGTACAAAAGATGGTACAATTCATCTTACAAAGCAAGTCACTTCCTAACAGATTTACAGGACTAGTGTCACAGACTACAAAACAATGCATATCAGCAAATTTCCCTATTCTAACCTTTACAGGTTCAGTGAGATAAGCTTTCATCTGTTTATTAGAAACTCCAACCACTTGGATTGTTTCACCCAAGAGAGGAAGATTTTTCACTTCAGCTGATCTAACAGTTGAATGAGTAGCACCAGTATCCACTAGGAAAGGAATGTTTACTTCATTCACCTTTCCATCCACAAAGGGTCCCGTCTGGTCTACCTCTAGAGTTGCACCAAGTACGCACTCCTCTTCCTCTCCTAGGCACCGTCAATAACTCTCTTCTGACTCACTTTCATTGCGTTGCAGCCAATACTGCGAAATGGCACCAGCGCGCGGTAGCTTTGTTACCTGTTCTTCGTTGTAGAATCCTGTCTCATTACTGTGTCTTTGAGGATTTACGTTCTGTGGAAAAGGTGGCTTTGGCACCTGACACTGTTGGGTAACAACCTGCTGCTGTCGCGGCGGTTGGCAACTCACCTCATTCTGCACCTGTGGATTTAATGATGAATTATCACCATTAGCTTTCGGTGGCAATTTACACTCGGATTTCCAATGCCCTAATTTTCCGCAATTATGACATGACCATTTCTTTTTAGCTTCATCTATGCTGTTTAATCATTTCACTAACTTCAGTCCTTAAACCATAAACACATCTGTAAACAAAATGACTCAAATCTTTTTCACTTAATTTTTCATCTCCACTGTATTGTTTAAAAGCCAACAGTAACCTTTTGTAATACGCATGTACAGATTCCTTAGCCTCCTGGTGAGTTCTGTCAATCTTCACCCAATCCGTTTCTTTCGGAGGTACTTTATTTTTCAAAAAAGTAATTACCTGATCATATTTTTTCATCACTTCTGTATCGGGGCTCCCGTCTTAGGATCCCTAGGATACTCTTGTGTTAGCCAATCTATTGTAATCTTACATTCTGCCCATAAATCTGCCGGCACAATTATATCAAAAAGACCATTCAGATCTATCCACAACACCTTTGAAAGTTTGACAAACGTGTCTACCTGTCTGTACCATTCAACTGGTTTTTCCCTCAACCTCGGAAAATCGTTTGTAAATGACAAAATATCCTGTCTAGTCCATGGAACATGTACATATCCTCCTCCAGGAATTTCTCTCATGGGACATTCTGTTACCACTGGCTCTTTTTCTCTCATTGGGAAAGCTAGAGAGGCCTTATCTGTAGTTTCCTCTCTCCTTCTAAACCATCTACTTTTCCATCGATCCACATCACCCCATTTTCTTAACAATGCAATTAATTCTTTAATTTGGGTCAATCTCCCTGCAGTATTCAAGTTTTCAATATCCTTTTCAGAAAAATCTACCCTGTATGGCATCTGTAATGACCTTATTTTGTCAAAATCTATTTCCATTTCACTTGCTGTCTCTTCTAACTTTTCATGCAAAGTCCTTGCTCCCCAAGTTATGCTTTTACACAAAAACATTAATTCCTCATCTTGGTATGCTTTTTAATTTTTCAGTTGGAATTGTTCCTACAATTAACTCTTCTAAAGTCACTTTTAATTTTGCCACATCTAAAGGTTATGGTTCAGTATCTTTTTTCTGTAAACTTCTTAACCAATCACTTAATTATTCAGCTGTTGGTCCTACAGGCGTTGTTGCTATTCTCATTTTATCTGCCATTCTCTCTGGGGTTTCCGTTGCTGATTCAGTTGCCATAGGTGTCTTACTCGCTGGACTTTGATTTACCGTTAAATTATTTTTAGGGGTACTTAATCCTGATATTCCTGCAGTAACCTTCCACTCATTTTCCCCTGAACTACTCCTTTCTTTCTCCTTTTGCATACCACAATTATATGGGACTGTTAAACAATGCTCACTATCTTTTTGTTTATCAAAAACTGGTATGACTGGTCCAACAGGCACCGTCACTGCTTCCATATTCTTTGTTAATTCTCTAATCATTTCAGTTAATTCAAGTGTAGTTCTAGCTAATTCTGCAGATTTTTCATTTTCAGTTCTTACTGTCTGTGACATTTCTGAATCTTTAAATAGATTATTTTTCCCAAAATTATTCGTCATTTGTTCATAAATGTTATTTGTTACAGCCTCCTGTGGTGGTGCACTTGACGTCACCAACGCAGAATCCTGCTGATATGGAGTTTTTTTTTCTATAAAACATGTGGTCCAGCACTTCATCCTCTGATTCACTCACTCCATATCTGTAACCTTTGACTCTGTATTATTTCTCTTTTCTGTGCATTTTCTGCCACTCATCTCTCCAGCATTTCTTAGAGGAAACATACCATCAGTCATGCTTGCATTTCGCCATCTTCTCATTCTGTCATCATGACTTTCTTGACCACAATGTCTACCAAATACATAATTATACTTTCTCCCACTCCGATGCCTTTCTCTTTCATACATCTCTTCTTCCCATTCAGTCAAAGCCTCGAATTGGGTAGGTCGGGGTTTTAGTTCCAACCTCATCATTCTATCTCTTAAATTTCATAGTACAGCTAAACTAAATGAACCATTTTCCGGAAACGCTAACACTCCATCATCTTTGGTATACTTTGCCCAATTCTCCAACCAGATACATGTATGATAACCATATTTCACTACCATAAAAGAAGCAGGCGTTTTCGGTGGAGGAAGTATCTGTCCTTCCCTAGTCACAATCGGCTTATCCTTTTTAAATAGGTCTTTGATTTTTCCAAACCATGATTTTTTCTCTTTCTCATGTGGATCGTAGTACATCATTTTTATTTTCAAAAGTTCTTAATCAACTAAGCTCTGCAAATCACCTCTCTACGGCTTCTCCGTATTCTGACCAATCCTAGCGCGACTCACACTAATGCACCAATCCGGAGTGTCTACAACACTCTGGTAATTCTCCACTCCCAGCGCGACTCACACTAACGCACCAATCTGGATCGTCTACGTCACTCTGGTAATTCTCCAATCCCAGCGCGTTTCACACTAATGCACCAATCAGTGAAAGCTTCGTCTTTCTAAAGCTGACCAATCCCAGCGCCGTTTTTCTGACGTCAGCCTTTCTCACTACTCCTGCTCTTACTGACCTCTCCTTTACAAAATTTTATTGGCAAACTTTTCTTGCGTTTTCCTTTAATCAAAATCTGTTAGTAACAACATAAAACATCTCCATTGCCTGTTTCGCTAAACCAAAGAGATAGCCTTGTTCATATACACAAGAATTCTGTCTTTCCAGTAGGCAGCACTTACCTCTACACTACCAGAGAATTTTCCCGTACGCCGATAAAGTAGCACTTCCCTCTACCTTACCCTTCTATCAAGCAAAAGGCAAACCTGTTTCTCTGGGGATAAAACACATGTGGAGACTACAATGCTCCTGAGAATTAAGGCCAGAGTTTCACAAGAGAACCTATTACTATTCCACTCACACACATTCATACAGAGATTTCCCTAACATAACACAATTCCGTGTTATCACAATTCTTGAAACCAGACAATGTTCAATTCCATGTGACTTCTCTTGCCACATAAATCCACTTCCTACTTCCCGGAAGCTTCAAATTTTCCAACTACCCTTAACATAAACAATACTCAACATAAAGTGTTAAACATAAATCGATAATCACCAAACCAATACAATATTAACCATCAATCTGCTACCAAGACAAACTGATGCAGTGCAAAAGACAAGATTTACATATTCTCCTTATGTCACAGATTCTTATTCACAACAGCTCATTCATACACTCGTTCATTGGTGGTGCCCATAACACCAACACACTTGTCATTCAATCAATCTCACACAAATCTATACACAGGAGAAAAAGGCGCTGGACATGTGGGTACCTTATTACCTATCAGGATTAATTTGCTTTACATTATATACACATTATACATATACATCTTCAGAATCCTGACCTTAACATCCAGGCACTCCACTACTTGGTCGATGGACCAATTAGTTGGACTGGTTGATGGTGAATTAGAACCAGTGAAGATACAATTAAAGCCTAGGAAACATTTGATATTTTCTGTAATAATTTAAGAACAACAAACTCATTTCTTATTAATTCAAATGTTGTTTATCTTACCATTAATTAAATTCTTAAGTTGTCATTTATTATCAAGAGCTCGTTATTTGATCAGCAAAATTATCAAAGAAAAATATGAACAGTCAGAAATTTCTACAGTTGAATCATTTACCAATTTAAAGATGATGAAAGGTTCAAATCAAACAGGGAGTTATCAGCATTCTCAAATAAGGCTCCCTCGAACGGACAGTCCAGTCCTCACCAAAGGATCAAACCGGCGTGCAAAATACAGGGTACAGCGTAGAAAAATTCAGAATTTCAGCAAAGTCCGAACATCAATCTGGAACATGGACCAATTCCACACTCAGACTGATAGCATAGAATTTAGGAAACACAAAGAAATAACCCAAAGAAACATGCAGCCACGACCGCGACCCAATGAAAGAACCGAACGAATGCTGCGGCAACCAAACCTTCCAACTCCTCCGACCCCTTAATGATTGATGAGAGGGCTTTTATATTTTTTTCTGTCTTACTTCATTTTAGATTAGGGCAGACCAAATGTTCTGATTGGACAGTTCGGGGTTATCAGTAGTTTGTTGAACTTTTCCCAGTGTAAACTGGTTCTCAATAGTGATTTTTCACAAAGTTCTCAAATTGTAATTGTCTGTTCCGTTCCCAGGTAGGGGAACAGTAGCTGTATCTTTTCCCAAGGTAAAAGGGTACCACAAATAGGTCCTCTCTTTGTCTCTTCCTTGACTTTCATTTGGTCATCCTTTGGCTGGCGGTCAAGTCCTGACTTTCGTCCTTGGCAGGGAACACGATGTCAGGAGTTCAAGTTACCTCGTGATTTCAAGAGCCATCCAGGCATGCACAGAGGTCATCACGTGTACATGGTAGCATCTGCTTCAGAGAACGCCATCTTGGGTATTGCGGCCTAGTAGGTCCGAATGCCAACTTAAGCAAAAATAGACATAACAGTAATTAAAATATCGAAATGAAGATGCTAATGTTTAAACCCACACTAATCCCAATGTATATTAGTATTTTCCTAGCTGTAGCAACATTTAAAGCGATAATACTTACCACTTGATCTCTTTTAATACACAAACGATCACAAAGCAACATAAATCATGCAATTTTACTATTTCATCACAATCTTAGGTTAGTTTGCGTACCATTGTTAATTAATTAATTATGCCATGCAATTTGCAATTTAGTTCCACGTGCATCTTATGTTTATCAAGGTGTAAAGATTGATTAATAGCACTTCCACTGCAAACATGTTACTGTATATTATTTTTATAATGATTACGTAATCAATTTCATGCAAATTAGAGGAGGTATACAACATTTTGTTTTACCTGCTCCATCATAGGTATCATGTTACTTGTTGTATCATATATCTGGATGCAATGAAAGAAGCAGCTAAAAAGAAGTTGGGTGGCACACTATGCTAAGCACAGATTTTTTGCTTACGTGTTTTTAAAGCACGCCCTTAATTACATTGGCCACGCCCCTTTGAGAGTCTCCCCCCTCCCGTTTTTTCATCCCATTTAAAGCCCTGTGTCTGCCCTTTGTCCGAGTCTCCCAGCAGCCCTGGGCTTAGGGGAGGACAAGCTAGTGGGACTGGTTCCAAGCACCTGAAAGCCCGCCAGCAGAATTCCAAAACATACAAACGCTGTTAGTGCCAAAAAACACCAACTGGAAGTGAACTGGGGTTACCTGAAAGGACTGGTCCAAAGTCAGAGTTTTCGTGTCCACTTAATGGGAATACTGTGGCCCCAGTGGTCTTTGACAAGGGGCCACATTACTCAAGGAGTGAGCAGTGCATGTTCTAAAAGTAGAAGATGTAGAGAAGTAACTTTGGGAGTTTGATGCTGTGTTTTGAAGTCTTTCTTAATTTTGGCGAATGCCTGGCACTGGTCCCCCAATGGGTGGCCTTGACACCCAGGCGAGGAGCCAGTCTCAGAAATCTGGAAATGAGGCGACGAGCGGTAGTTAAATATATAATATTTAAATCTATTATGTTTTATATAACTTCATGTAAAAAATTATCTTAATGCTTGTATTACACAAGTTACCTATTATGCATTTTTATATTACATGTTTTATTTGGCATAATTATCATGAAAACTGTGCTGTCTTCAAGCAGAGAAATGTTTATTGAAAAAAGAAAGTGAAATACTTAACTATACTGTGTGAATGTCTGCAGTTGAATGAGGCATATTTAATTATATAGTCAAGAATATAGATTTTTTTGAGAGAAAAAAGGCTTTGTTTTAGTGAATACAAAATTCTGTATGTAGAAGGTAACATTTGTGAACCTTCTGCTAGCAAGTAAAGCCAACAGGCTGTAATTGCAATTAGAATGTTTGCCTTTCATGAATAGACAGCCAATTAAGCAATAGATACGCCCAGACAATTTTAGGCCTTGCCTACAGACAGCTGCTTGTTGCCAAGGCCTATTATCGACAATGCAACAATCCATGACGTGGGCTTTGGGTCGGCGCGTTGCTCGTGATTGGATACCCTTATTGTCTGTCTCAGTGCAATGCTCTTTATTTGTTTCCTTTGCTACCTATTCGTATCTTTGTCCCGCCCCTGGAACATACAATTTTTACCACTGTTTTGTTTGGAAGAGTTGAATACTTCCATGCCTGACAGCGGTCAATTATTTTTTCATTTACCTTTTGGCATTTTATGGGACCACAAGGCATTTCTCTCTCTCGTCCCATATTCTCACCACCACCTCCCCACTCGCTTTGCTCAACTGTTGCTAACTCTGTACCACACTCCTCTGCTTCAATTTTTTTCTATAACTTTAAAAAACCAACATTTAATTCTCTTTCCCAGATTCTTCCCGCACATTTCTTTTCTTCTTTTTCTTTTTAATTAAGTCTGGAGAGGATGTGGCTTAATGCCTAGAGCGACCGACTTTGATGCTGGGGCTCCAGGTGCGAGTCTGGCGGAGGCTCGAGCATCCTGTGATTCTGGGCAAATCACTTAATCTACCCGTGCCTAAAAATGAATGTGTCCCTCTGTAATGCAACTGGTGCTCATGTAAAGTGCTCTGATACCTTCGGGTCGAGTTCGTGCTATATAAAACTGCAACAAAAAAAAGTCTGCAAGGGCCCAGCAGCTGCACACTACCTCTTTGTCATTTGCTTTTTTTGTTGTGCACTACATCACATGCATATTTTCTTGCTTTTTTTCTTTAATTAACCTATCTAAAATGGGCAGTAGCCTG
This sequence comes from Triturus cristatus, assembly GCF_964204655.1. Classification (NCBI taxonomy): domain Eukaryota; kingdom Metazoa; phylum Chordata; class Amphibia; order Caudata; family Salamandridae; genus Triturus; species Triturus cristatus. The sequence continues at coordinate 1,166,509,260 of NC_140584.1, read as the reverse complement.
GGGACATAAAACAGTAATCTAAACTTTAAAAAAAAATGGACTCCAGTGTATACCAAGGCTTTAATTTGCAGGCATCCTGGAATATTTGTTTTGTGTTTGAAAAGCTATTCTAAAATTAATGAACATATGTGTACACACATGTGACAGACCAGCGGCCATCTTGGAATGTTTTTTCTCATTAAAAAATTGTTTCAGGGGGCGTGGCCAAAATGGCTACCGAGTAGGACCTGTCTGCTCATCGCTCCAGCTCTGATTCCGGGCCCCGGCCTTAGCTTTGAGTAGAGGCGCCAGTAGCTGAGCCCCCTTACCTTTGGAGGCACTCTGGAGGCGGCGCTGATCTTCTGGAGATCCCTGTCTGGTATCCGGGACCCTCCCATCGCCGAGTTCTGGCCGGGCGAAGTCCTGCATGGAGTGGCCTAGGGTGAAGATGCACACGGCCTTCCGACGCAGCAGTCCCAAGTCGGAAAGGCCGCTGTGGACATCCTCACTAGCACCAGGAGCCTTCCGAAGTGACATCGGCAGACCTGGCCCGGACTGCGCCTCGCCACCAGAATGGGGCCGTGGGAGGAGGAGGACTAGCGGAAGACGACAGCGGCTCCGGAAGGTCTGAGGAGCAGTGTGCACCATCAGAGCTCCCCCCTGCACCGAGCACGACCAGGAGAGGTGAGTAGGAGCTGCTGGGCAAGGACGCTGCAGGGGCCAGAGCCAGAGCGAGGGACTGTCGGGCCGCAGCTGAGAGCCGCTTAATAAGGGAAGGCGCGGCCACACATGTAGTAGCAGCCCCCAGGTAGTGGCGCGATATGCGCCTGAATTGCATTCGCCCCGGGGCTGACATCGCGTCATCTCAGCCACAATCGGCTCGCAGGAATCGAGCGAGTGGTGGAGAGCGCCTCATCCATAAACGTCGCAGGGGTGGGAGGCAAGCGCAGTAGCTGATCCAACGAGCAATCGTCCCGACTAGAGGTAGGGGGTACGGCCCGTCTCCCTCTCCCTTCAGCATTGCAGGCAGGAGGGTAGGTGGTCTGTCCCTTCATCAGGACATAGTTCAGTGAAGGCCCAAGAGGAGCGATCTCCCCACCCAATGAGTGGATGAGCCCCGGGACATGCAGTGGCCCCTAAGTACATTAGCAAACGGAGAGACAAGGCGCCCGGTTGGGCGGTGCCTTCAGCCCTTGCATATAAAGGTAGCCAGAGCTCCGGAAGACCTCAACTCTGCCTCAAGAAGCTAGCTAGGGAAAACAGAGGGCAAAAGACATTCAAAAGGGGTAGATGTACCTCACAAGGGGACACTTGGACCTCTACAAAGGAGAAAAGTTACTGTCGCCATGCAGCATACATACCCCCAAGTTGCAGGCTTCAAACAAAGGGTTACTCCTATGACAACAGGAGCACCGGATCTCCTCTGGGCGTGGAAGAACGGACAAGGGCCCGTGGTCCATTCCTAAGCAAGGGAGCTGGCTGAGTTCCCTAAAAGCTGATCATGGCGACCGCAAGAGTGGGGAAAAAAGGCAGGTTGGTCAAGAAAATGCGGCTCCAAACACCAGTAACGACCACAGAAGAGAACCCTGAAGCAACAGATTATGGAGACACTGAGGCCCACCTTACCCGTACTTTCATCGAGACCCTGTTTGCTTCCCTCAGAGACCATTTTAAGCAGATGAAGATGGAAATCGCGCAGGAAATCGAGGAGGTGAGGAGGGATGTGGACTCTCTGGGAGACATGGTTGATACCCGGGAGACTCAAAACTCAAGCAGGGATGAAGAGATCGAGTCATTACAGCAAGAGGTCCTCCGATTGAGGGATCAGCACCTGAACCTCCAGGCCCACGCGGAGGACCTGGAGAATCGTTCTAGGCGCAACAACAATATCCCTCGGGGGCGGAAGGCCAGAACATTGTGGAGTTTGTGGAGGGCCTCTTCAGGTCTATCCTCGGTGCTTCAGAGGATATGGAGATTAAACTAGATAGTACACACTGGGTGGGCCCTGGCAGGCCCTCTCCACCCCTCCCAGATATTCTAACTTGTGTACACGATTTCCAATTGAAAGAGAGAATCCTACAAAATGCCAGGGACTGCACCACACTACAATACCAGGGGCACCGACGTCTCCTCTTCCAAGACCCGGCAGCATCCACCCTTCGAAAATGTAGAGCATTCCGACCCATCACTACACACCTCCGGGACAGCAAAATCCTGTATTCATGGGGGCACCCATTCTGTCTGATTTTCCGCCTATGTCTGTTTGGTCAAAGAGGTTCGCCAACTATTGAGCATCTCAGAGAATCAGGAGTCGGTGACGGATCCGCCCTGGCCCCCGAGGCCGGGTCGTGGTCGAGGACCAGGTGGCTGGAGAATAGCGAGAACAAATCCCCTGAAATCGCATCCCGACCCAGACACGATAGCAAAAGAGAAACAAGCAGTTTTGACATCTTTAGAACAAGACTCCAGAATCCCGGACTGAGCAGACAGGGGTCAGAGTCTGTGTGTCTTCATGACCTTACCCTCATGACTATATTGGTGCATCCAATATTTGGTACGTGGGCGGGGTCCAGGAGAGGCCGAGCGGTTTGATCCAGAATTCTTCCACCTCCATCCTGTGGGAATGCACTTCCAGGACACTTATGATCTACTGTGTGTTGTTTTGTTATACTGTTATGTTTGTTGGGGTTGTTATCTAGATGGGGGTTCTCCTCCCGCCCCTCCCACACCATCAGCATTACTTCACCAAGAATACTGGGCAGGTCGACACGCTACGCTAGCCCTCACTCTATATCCCAAAGTATCGCGAGGCAGCTTCATAGCCACTTCCTAGGCCGCCACAATGTCCCAACCTCTTAAACTTCTGACCCTGCACGTAAAAGGGTTGAACAACCCTGTCACGCCAGGCCATACTGTCATACCTAGAGCACTCTGATGCCCACATCTGCCTGCTTCAGGAGACTCACCTCCTAGCAGGAGACACACACAGATTGCGTTCACGGGCCTTACTGCAGCAGTTCTCATCCTCACTCCCCACCAAAAAGGCTGAAGTGGCTATCCTATTGTCTAAAAAGTTTCCCGGGAAGGTGGGACACAAACAAGCCGAACTCAAGGGACGGTTTTTAGCCTACACATTCACGGTGGGCCCACAAACACGCAACAGCAGGAACTAGAATCATTTATCTGGGCAAGCAAGCGAACTAAAATGCGACGAGAATTGAGCTACAGACCCCCAAGGGAGGGAAGCCTACGGATCCCAAATTTACATGATTACTTCTGGGCGGTTCAGATTAGGACGTTTGTTGAGTGGTCGCGCCCGAAGTCTGAAAAGCATTGGCTTTTCATAGACAGAGCGTTGGTGGGGCGGTCACTATGGCAAATACCTTTCTTGACAAAAGTAGATAGACCCAGAAATCTTTACCTCTCGTATGTCACGAGAGCCCCCCTTAAAGCTTGGGACAGTGTGGCGGCCAAGAGGAACCTTACTACCTTCCCGTCCCCACTGACACCCATTGTCGGAAACTACTCCTTCTCGCTGGGAATGGATGTTAAGGCCTTTACATGATGGACAAGTGAGGGAAGTAGATCAATCGGGTACTTATTCGATGAGAGGGGCCCACTTTCTTTTGAGGACCGCCGTAGTCAACAGGGCCTTCCTGAATCAGAACGCTTTCACTATCAGCAGATAAGACACTGGGTCATGCACCCAAACATTCACCCACTTGCCCAGCGCTATCTTACGGCTTATGAAAAGAGGTTGCTTTTTAAGTCAGATGATGCTCACCTTATATCGCAGCTATACTGTTTAATCAGACAGGCCCCCCCCCATAAGTCGCCAAGTCAAAAGAGATGGGAACTGGAATTAGAACGCACCCTTTCTCAGCATGAATGGGAGAATATCTACTATAGCGCCAAGCACACTGCACGCAATGTGGCAAGTGTAGAAACAGCCACCAAGATAGCAACGTATTGGTACTACACCACCGTCGGCCTCCACAAATGCAACCAGTCAAAGGATTCCTTATGCTGGCGTGGGTGCGGTTTGCTGGGCACTCTGACCCGCATGCTGTGCCCTCATCTGCAGTCCTACTGGGGCAGATACTACGGGACATTGACACCCACTTCGATATGGAACTGCCCCGTTTCCCAGCAGACATTCTCTTGGGTTTACCAAACGCCCTCACATTCCCTCTCAAATCACTAAGAGGCTGCCAAATTACATTAGCCTCGGGGCGTCCCTTCAAAACATTCTCACACACTGGGGGTCCGCCCACTAACCTACAAACACGGGATGGCTACATCACATGTGGCACATTCTTGGCATGGAGAAGATTTCACTTTCGCTCACTAACAAGGGCACCTCGTTCCCTAAGCTGTGGAAACCCTTCTTATCACTGCTGTCTTCTGAGTTTAACAAAATTACCTGCCCTAAATATCTGAAGTTGCTATGCCTTACCGAACAGGAGCAGGAGAATTCTCAAAACTAAGCATAACCAACTTGGACATGCGCAAGGCTGAAGGGGAGGGAGGAGGGGGAGACCCGGTTGGGGTGGGGGTGAAGGTTGGGGTAGTTAATCAAGCATATTATATCTTCCACCACTCTGTGTGAAGGTCGATCGCATATTTTGTTTATTGCTGTTTATCTGTGGTTTGTATAAAACTCAATAAAGAAATTTTAAACCTAAAAAAAAGTTTCTAAAATTGCCACTGGTGCGTCACTGCACGCACACACATGTTTGAATGTGTTTTCTTTGTTAGTAAAAACATTCCATGATGGCCGCCTACGAATGTGAGGCGTCATGATGAACTCAAAATCATTTTTAGGTCTCGCCTACGCAGCGCACATGCGCTGAATAGGAGGACCTTTAGCCGTCGCTCTGCTCTTTTTCGAAGCACATACTTGTGCTTGTGGCGGCATCCACCTTGCGGGAGCGCGCAGGGGCGCGCCACAAGCACGAGTATGTGCTTCCAAAAAGAGCAGACTGCACACGCACGCACGCACGCACCACTCCCGGGCCAGCAAACACACGACTGCAGTGCCAGCTGTGTGTTTTTCTTTTACTTCTCCCCTCTCTCTCTCTCTCTCTCTCTCTCCCCCCCACTCTTTCTCTCTCTCTCTCTCCCTCTCTCCCTCTCTCCCCCTCTCTAATTCTCTCTCTCCTTAATTCTGTCTCCTCTCTCTCTCTCTACCCCCTTCATTCTCTCTCTTTCTCTCCCCTTATTTCTCTCTCTCCCTTTCATTCACGCTCTCTCCCCTTATTTCTCTCTCTCTCTCCCCTGGTTAGAGGTATATTTTATTTAAAAGCACGGATAACATTCAGCAGTCATGTCCGCTTTGATGAGGACGCACTGTGCGAGGAGATAGTCAAGCACTTTATCATTTTCCGTGCGCGGCACGATCCCATAGGTGAGATGCATTCAGTATTTACTCTTTGATATCAGAATAAAGACCCTGGCTTTTTTAATTCAGATTTCTCACAATCCCTGGACAGCCTTTTAACCATGCTTTATGAGTTGCCCACACAAGGAACTTGCAGAAACAGACAAAAGCACTTTGTAAAAAGAAACTACTCAAAGGGCACTCTTCATTCTGGGATCATTAGGCAAATCGAGGTCATCGCATGAGTTCTGTAACTCATGTGGATAATCCAGCTGTTCCATGTCAACAGATGGCACAAATTACTGACGACTAATTGGTTAATAAGTAGGACAGTCTGAAGCTGGTCCTCGGATTACTTTACTAATCAACTTCAAAAGAAGGAAAATCTCTCAAGAACATCCCTTTTCACAGCTGGCAGCAAAGACAATAACAGGCCAGCGTGAAGGCTGCTGGTGAATCCGAGACAAGGCGAAGGCAGGCCTCGCGCGTGCACAGATATTCTGCGGCTGTGTTCCACACCAGTCGGTCGCCCACCCAAAATAAACCAAACAAGCATTGGCATAGCCAATAGGTCTCAAAGGCGAGACCTATTGGCTATGCCAATGCTTGTTTCTTTTTTAGCATGCCATTGGAAACAAGCATTGGCCATTTAAAGGTGAGCCTTGCTGTGCCAATGCTTGTTGAAGCTGCCCCTCCAGTGTTCAGCTAAAAATGGGCCTTGATTGCAATCAGAATGCTCAGTTGTTGTCTCGCTTTCATGCAAATGAGCAATGATGGATCTTGGTAGAATGGTTTGGGGCTTTCATTGTCTAAATGCACTGCAGGGCCTTGATACTAATTAGGTGGAGAGAAGGTGATCGCACTGACCGAAGGCTCCTATCGGATGAAGTCAATATTTCACAGTTATCTGTGAAACAGTATTCTCTTCTTGTGGTGTGTGGGTTTTCAAGCAACTGCATTTCGTGCATACACACGAGTGTACACACGTTTTGGAGATCATTTTCCATAAAATGCAGCGGTAATAAACCTCGTATCTCAAACTGAACCATGAAACATGGAAGCTAATACTCGATTCGCTCTGAAATATGAGCTTAATCCACGGCTGTCATGGCTGCTAGGATCATGCCGCAATGAAGGATCACATTATAATGCTAAATTGTCTAAATTATGCAGCAAGGAAATGCAAATTATGTGGCACATTCTCTAATGCTCTAGTGGTATTATTTTCACCCATATGAGATAGAACAGACATTAGGTGTTAAAATCTGCATTATGTGGCAACAATTGTGGTAAGTATGGTAAATCCATACTTATGTGGTAACTGCTGCAGCCACGGAATTGCAAACAGACACTGGCCCTCACAACGTTCCATTGTTTTATTAACAATTTATTCATAAGAAGAGCACAGGAGCAGTTTCAGGCCTGCGTGGTTTGAACTAGTCTCCTCTTCACACAGAGCCCTAATTTTCTCTGAGATTCTTCTGAGATCACCAGTTTTAGCTGCCGAATAAACTCTGCAAAGTGGAAAAGTGATCGTGAGACCTTGACGGTGGAGCATAATTCTGCCTGGCACATAGTGAAACCAACGACGAGAGCTGGTAACAAACTGTTCATCATTGTTTAGAGGTTCAGAACTGCACTTAGGGTCCACTGCCATTCACATTACGTGATGGCTTCATGTCACCAAGGATTTATGTATTTGATCCTGGGCTTTAATTTATCTAATGTATCTTTCGAAGCCAATCAAACTAAAGTAAAGGTTGCAATAGTTTGTAGAAGGAAAGCCCAGAACTCGAAGAATGTCTCAAGAAGAGATAATATATCTTGCTTACTTTTTTTAAAAGTAATGTTTTATTGTTTAATTGTCAAACAGATAATATATTGAGGTTTTGTGTACCTTTTGCGTTAGCATTAATTTATAGCTCCAGACAAGTATATTCGCTGCAGTACCTTAAGATTTTTTTGAGTGGACCATTGTTCACCTGGTTCCTATTGGTGAGTGGAAAAGAAAATACTTTTCTTGGCAAATCATTTCCTCAAAAAGAAGTTAAACAATGTTTTTAAAGTTTATTATTTCTTAGCCTTATGTTTCTTAAATATCTGCTTAGTCGATGCATATCACAGTTCAGGTTAGATAACAATATCGTGCCCCAGAAATGTACCTGAATACCAATGATTTCTCTGGGCAACTTTGGGAAGTCACTGATAACTTACCTGCCTAGGAGACCAATGACAAAGGAAGCAGATATACATTTCAAAGGCCTTCGGAGAGAACAGGCCTTCATATTTAATACCTATTTGGAGTGTTAATTTGCTTGATTATTTATGTGGTCTGCTCTGCTTTCCTTATATGGGTGGTGGGGTTCTATTTAAATATCTAAGGAAGTAAGAAACCTTGGGATTACCATGGATTCCAAGTTATTAATGAATGCCCAAGTGGACAAATGAGCAAATTAGCAAGATCAAGTTTAATTAATAATGAAAACTCTGCGATGCAACTTCTCCCACCCGGGATTTCCGCACAAGGTCCAGGCTACTATCTTTCTTGTACTGTCTAAACTTGATTATGCCAAAAGCCACAGTTCATCTTCATCAACCATGAAAAGACTACAACGGATTCAGAACTCTGCTGCCAGATTACGCCTGCGTGTAAAGGCACTAGCCCACATCTCCCCTGGCTTGAGGGCCCTACATTGGTTACCGGTTGCCTGTAGATCCACCTTCAAGCTGCTTTGCATCCCCCACAAAGCGATGCATGGAACAGGACCGGTCTTCATCAGGAATGAAATCACTAAATACATTCACCAAAGGAACCTCCGCTCCAGATCAGCACCTCACCTCAAAACCCCACCCTAGAAGAAAAAAAACATAGGTGGCACATCTTTCTCTGTTTAAACAGCCAAACTAAGGAAATTATTTCCCCAAAACTTAGGATCCATGGATAACTATCTTGCCTTCAGAAGACTACTCAAGAGTTGCTTCTTTTCCTACATAACCACCATACTCAAACTTAATGTACAGCATATCCCTGTGTTTGTAAACATTTATAATTTAATTGTAGCCATGTATCTACATTTGTGTATTTCTTTGTACAAATATGTATAATAACAATGTTTTAAATGATATAGATATTCTTTAGGTCTGCTTAAGAAACGTATATTATATATATATGTATATACATATACATATATGTTTATACATATATATTATCTACTGGCGGTCGCCAGTAGATAGTTATAGTTAGGACCATGTTTCCATAGGAAATCTGAAAATTCTATTTTGAATAACTTTGGCACCGGTTGACGAATCCTCGCGAAATTTTCAAAACTAATGGGGCGCTACGCTCCGCTCCTACCCTGAAAGTCTCGGGGTGATTCGTCAAGCGGGGGCTGAGAAAAAAGGGGGGTCCCAAAACGCGTTTTCCCCATGCATTTTTCCATAGGACCTTTAGACACAGCTACAGCCCGAACGGCTGAACAGAATTACTTGTAATTTGGCAGAGAGGTAGCCATAAGGTCAAGGAAGTGCCTTTTGTAGGTCTGGTGTAAATCTGTTCAGTAGTTCCTGAGAAAATAGCATTTAAATCAATATATATATCTGTGGCAGCGCTCCGTGCGCTTACCGTGCGCTTACGGTAAGCTTACCGTACGCGTACGGTGCCGTGCGCGAGCGCGATTCTGATTGGTTGTTAGATCAAAGTAAACATTCGAATCGGTCGAAACCAGGAAGTATCGGCCGCCATTTTCTGTCTGTCGCACTGAAAAAAAAAGGTTGATAACATGAAAAGGGGGCAACGAAGAGAGTTGCAGACCCCCTAGCATTCGTCAGGGGGTTCACGAAGGACCAAAAAGTATGAAAAATAAATTTAATAATTTTTAAAAAAAATCGTGGGGTGCGCGTACGGTAAGCTTACCGTACGCGTACGGTAAAAAAAAAAAAAAAAAAAATAACAATCACATTTAATATATAAATCTAAGGACCCCCAAGGGAGAAAAAAAACAATTGATATTTTGAAAAAAATGGCGAGGCGTGCACGGTACGAAATGCGCAATGTGGGCGCTCGGTGCGCGAAGCGCACCGAGCGCCCACAGCGCGCGCACGGTGTGCGAAGCGCACCGTGCGTGCAAAAATTAAAAATAAATACATAACTTAGCATTTAAAAAACCGTACAAATTCACTGAAAAAACCATAGGTTTCACACACGTTATAGTTAGGAATTAGCATTTAAAAAACCTTGCAAATTCACTGAAAAAACCATAGGTTTCACACATGTTATAGTTAGCTGTACATTTCACTCATAAAAAAACAATGAAATTCCACGTTATAGTTAGTGCAGGCAACTATAACTCACGCGACCGCAATCCTCTGCTGATGATGTCAGATATTACATCACTGATGACATATGTGTCTTTATGAAAAATAAAAATTTGTAATATATGTATAGCTAAAGATACAGTATTAGCATCAACAGAGGATTGCGGTCGCGTGAGTTATAGTTGCCTGCACTAACTATAACGTGGAATATATATATATATATACATATAGTGACTTGATATAAATATTGTTCTATGCTTAACATGTTTATAGGTCACTGCATAATTTTCATATACGTTATTTGATTAGATGCTCATGGGTCCCTGTTTTATTCACCTGTCAGAATATGTAAATATTATCATAACTTGTTTTCATCTACAAGTGCTTCATTTTGAAAAATGGAGGAAAAGATCAAATTAAAATAGTTATAAAGAAAACAAATAAATTAGCTTTGAGTACATCAACGCCTGAAAGTCTGAGTTTGTACAATACAACTTTAAATCTCGATATATTAGCTTCCTTATTCATGTATACCCTTTCTATGTAGTTATGTACCTATATATTTATTGGTTTACTCCTACTGTTGAAAAGGAAAAAAACACCTCTGACTCTCTCCGATGCACTACTCTGTCTCACCTTGTACCTCTCTCAATATATCCTCTGCCTCCACTCTCTGACTCATCCCAAACCTTTTTCTACTACTATGATCTCCAGAAAAAACCTTTCTGGACTCTTCAACCCATCCCTCCTTGGCTCACACAAAACCTAATTTTACTACGCTCTCCCAAGCAACCCTTTCTAAATTATTCCTTCATGTATCCCTCCTTTGACTCATCTCAACCTCATTTGACTACTATGATTCCCCTAATCCCTTTCTAGAGACTCTTTCCTCCACCATCTCTCCTTTTAGTCATCCCAAGCCTCATTTTACTACTATGATCTCCCACATAACACTTTTTAGACTCTTCCCTGTTCTATCCCTCCACTATCCTAATCTGTTTTCCAGCTAACAGACCCGCATGTCCACAGCTCAAATCAACACATATTTCCCTATACTAATCCACCACTAATCCCTTTTGGGTTCCAAAATAGCGTGCTACGCACCAAAAAGCGCTTTGACAGCTCATCAGGGGTAGTGAATTATATAAATATAATTACAGTTACAATAAAGGGCTCCAACCACTATTTATGCTTTGTATGCCCATAGAAATACGGTCACAGAATGTCCCCCATAGAGTGCATTAAACTATAATAGGCTTCCAAAACCTCTTAGGACTTTCATCGTCATTGCACCCCTTAAAAATTTCCATGCAAGGGATCACGACTCCCAAATATATTTCTCTCTTCACAGTGTCCAGCTTCTCAGGGCCTAAATACCAAGATCCACGTAGAGCGGCAACAAAACAGGGTTTGGTTTTCTGAGTGTTCATTTTCATATTGCCAGATGGAGCCACAAATAGCCCAGACTGATTTCAGCTTATTTATGTCTCACCAGTGAGGTACAGCTAGGATTCTGTGGCACAGCGAGTAAGGGACCCACATCTGGGGCATATAGTTGGCAATTTAGGAAGTTACATCAAACACACAAACGTTGCTTTCGAACAATCTAAACCACTAGCAATCGTGCTGGGTAGCATTCCGAACCATCGTTTTTAACCCGCTGTACCACTTTAGAAAGAGGCCCGCCTTATGCAAATCAGTACAGTCTGTGCTCGTCATGGGAACAATCCAACCCGACCTGTCAGGCAAAGCCCTCTCTAGAAGGGACCATATTTGCCAACCTTCTGAGACCATAAAACGCATAGGTTAGATCACGCAAGCTCTGGCCCAATGATGACATAACAGGAAATAACATAACATGCTACAGCACTCAGATTAAAGGAAAGATCCTCTGGTTTCTGACTCGATGGCATCATAGAAATGAATGCCTCAAACAAGAAGCCCATCTGCACGGTCTGACAAATCTATTCATCAGCAAATATACCTGTGTGGTGCAGTAATGCCACAGATGTGCTGGCATGTCTTCCTGCTCAGGGAACTTGTTCTTATATAAATGTTTTTATTGTTGTTCCAAACAAAAAATCACAATAAACTATTGAGCACAGAATTTAGCAAAAGCATTCTCATTCATCAAATTTTACTGAAACGATTACATGATTGGTCAGCAGTACGGTCAACTCAAGTACCTTCTATGTCATGTCGTCTTATGTTCTACATGGGATCAAGCCCCCTTTCTAATGAGAAATCTATAAGACCCTCTTGTGTCAAATTACATGGGCAACGCATGTCTCTGAATTCTCAAAGTTGGGTGGAAAGCCGCTTTCAGTCTGCGGTCGGAGCTGGCCAGATCTTTTCTCAATGCAGTACTGTTTAGTACGGCTGTCATTTCGACGATGGATCCTCTATGCAACAACCAGTTTATTCTTACAAATCCACATCATTCGCTCTCGGTGTATCATTACTGTTGTTCTGGTGAACTAGTAATGGGGGCGTGTCATCTCAGCCTCTCCTCATTTTAAGAAGCAAGGTCTCTCGCGCCTCGGCTGGCTCTCAGTCCTCTTCTTTGTTCTCTCGTTCCGCCCAGTTAGTTAGGTGCAGACTCCATCTCAGGTGGCTTGGGGCGGTCTTTAACTTCCAAGATATCAAGATAGGCCTTTTCTCTAGCAGAACTGTCAATTTGATGAGATTCTGTGGGTGTGATGCCCTTCTATGGATCGTAAACCTTTCAAGTACATTGTGATACTGCAACCTGTCTAATGTATACAATCACCTTCTGCTGGTACCCTCAGAGTACCAGGCAGGTCCATACCATCTTTAATGCATCTGGGACATGCACTAGGGTGTGTATCATGAATTGTATGCAGCCTGTCAGGAGATAAAGAGTTACAATCAAAACAATCAAACTGAATTAATATAAACAAGACATCATAGGATACCCTGGAAGTATAATCTAACATCATTTCCTTTTCCTCATCCAAGAGCCCATACTCTTTTCCGTTGTCGCCTTCATGGTAAACAATGGTGGATTACCCATACCAAGTGACTATCTGTTTATAACTAATATTGTAGTTCATATTTCCCCATGCGTCTCTACTGGCTGCAGTGCATCATAGACTTGTGGCTGTCTTTCTCTCGTTGTGAGGTCAGTCTAACTGCTCTGGGGACCTGTCAATACTCCAGAAATCGTTTCACTTGTACACCATAGGGTTCTCTGATGTTATGAAATGTGCTCAATGACCTATGGTGTCTCACCCAGAAGTGCCAATTACTTGACTATCTGTCTCAAGATGAGGAGGAGCCTAGAGTGATTTGTTTAGCACACACGGTTCTAGTCTGTTTCAAACATTGGTGCTCAAAGTACCAGGTCACCAATGTCAATGTTTGAGCACATTATGGACGGATAGTGGAGCAAACACGTACGCGTAATAGTCAATCTCTGCTAGTGGAGTCCCCAAAAGCCACCCCAAGAAGTTGTATGCTGCAGTATATTAGTGTTCATTATCTGACATTCCCAGCTCTCCAGCGTCAGGCTGCATCTGAAGTTTGATAAGGGCACCTCATGGCCTATCATCATTCCACAGCAATGCATGGTCTCTTCCTGCGTGGGGAAACCTCCTTCATAGGTTCAAAGTGAATCTCCCATAAAGCAGTAATGGACCTCGGGGACCCTGAAGTTTTTCAGAAAAGGCAATAGCCCACTTCCTACATCAGTAGGTTTGGGGTGATGCGCCTCTGTGAGGTCCTACATATTTCAATTATCTTTATTTCTGAAGATTCAGGAATGTCGAAAATTAAGAGTGCAGTTTGAATACTTCAGCAATATTCTATAACACACAGATTTAGTTGGTTTCCCATGCAGAGGTAACAGTGGTCATTTTTATTTTTTTATTTTTTAAAGTTTTATTTTAATTTTTTTAAACATAAAAAACAGCGCCAGCCGCGCACAACTTCCCACGCAGGGGGTATACTAAGTTGGGGGGGAGGCCGCAGCGGGCAAGAGAGTTCGAGAGAGTAGCCCTTCAAGGCCGCCAACTATAAGCCTTGCAGGTACAACGGGACCAAATCTCGGCGCCACATGGAAAGCAGGTAGCAAAGTTCATCTCACTTCCAGTCGTCAGACGCGGCAGAGTTCGAACCATGGGGGCCACAACCCCCACCCCCAGCGCTACCAGCCTCCCCCTTGTCTTCTAGGCAGGACACAACAACCTCTAAACAGAAACCCCCCAACCCCTACCCCCCCTTACCCCCCAGTGGTGGTATCTCCCACACAGTCTAACTATAATCCGCAGCAGGCACTCATAACTGAAACAGATGGAGGGCTCGGATCGAGGGCGGGGCCACCGCAGCTGGTAATCCCATGGAAAGAAAGCGAACCAACGGCCCCAAACGGAAAATGAAGTTCTTAAAGTTACCCAGAAAAATATCCGCCATCCTCTCCGTGCTCAACAACTTCCACAACTTCGCATGCCACAAGGAAATTGCCGGGGCTTCCTTTTTTTTCCAGGCTGCCGCCAGCGTGATCTTGGCCGCACCTATGCAGAGCCAGAGAATCTGCCTGTCCGCTCGAGTTTGACGCTCAAGGAGTGGATCCCGAAGGCCCAGCAGCACGTGAGCCAAGGAGACCGAGATCGGGTACCCCAGGATCTCTTTAATGTGTGACAAGATCTCTTCCCAGTAGGGGCGGATGATCGGACAGTCCCACCAGATATGGCGAAAGTCCCCCAGCAACCCACAGGCCCTCCAGCATCTATCTGAGGTGGCAGGGAAGATGTGGTGTAGCTTGGCGGGCGAGAGGTACCAATCCAGCATGGTCTTAAGGTGCGCCTCTCTCAGCTCCACCGAGTGATTGTATTGGGTCATGTCCTTCCAGAGTCGAGACCACTCGGCACTCGTGATGGCCCGACCGACAAGGTCCTCCCAGAGGCCCATGTATCGCGGTCTCGGGGAGAGGACCGTGGCTAATAGGTGGCTATACAGGAAGGAGATGGCCCCGCACATGGACGAGGAAAGGGACAGTAAGACCTCAAAGGGGGTGGGCGGCCTAGTCGCCGCTTCCTGAACGGAGGGAGATAGCGCCCAATGCAGCATCTGGGTGTGGCGGAATTGTTCCGATTGGGGAACCCCGTAGTCGCGCCTGCAGTTGGCAAATGTTAGCGGGGCATAGCCATGAAATAGATGTGTGAGGGCAAGGCAACCCCCCTCACGCCAGGCATCGAAGGGCCCCTCTCGCATCGCAGGGGGGAATGCCGGGTTGAAGTGTATGGGCGTGAAGGGCGATGGGAACGTAGTCCACCGCTCATCTCCAGACACCGAATCCCAGACCTTTAGGGCGGTACCGGTGGGCGTGCTGATGTACGCGTACCGGGGTCTATCCCCCTTAGGTTTCCACACTAAATCCCATATCGTCCGCTCCGCCACACTTCTATCCATATGCAGCCAGTGTTTCTCCGAGAGGGGCTGAGTACACTCCACCAAAACCCTGAGTTGTGCCGCCTTGTAATAGAGGCGTAGGTCCGGTAGGCCTACCCCCCCTCCCTCCGAGGACGCCGGAGGGTGGTGAAAGAGAACCGAGCCCGCCCCCCTTGCCACACGAAGCGGAGTAGATGAGTCTGCACGCGACGAAAAAAATCACCGTCCAAGACAATAGGAAGAGCCTGGAACAAATACAAGAACTTCGGGAGAAGCGTCATTTTGATCGCATGGATCCGTCCCAGCCACGAGATAAACAGCGGCTTCCAGCGGCCCAGGTCAGCCTGGATCGTGGCCAAAAGGGGGGGGAAGTTAGCCGAGAACAGCTTCCCGACCGTGGAGGTTAGGCGGACCCCCAAATAAAGTAATGAGGAGTGGGTCCACGGCAGTGGCGAAAGGAGTCGAAGGCGGTCCACCTCGGGCGCAGAAAGCGTGAGGTTAAGGATATATGATTTATCGTAGTTCACCTTAAAGATCGCTACCGCCTCGAATTGCGTCAGGGCCGCCTGGACCTGGGGGAGGGAGTGCTCAGGGTCTGCTAGGGAGAGCAAAACGTCATCCGCAAATAAGGAAATCTTGTGTTGTTCGCCCGTGAACGGCAAGCCTCGTATGTCCGGCCGCTCACGAATCGTCAACGCCAATGGCTCAATACTTAAGGCAAAGAGCAAAGGAGAGAGGGGGCACCCCTGTCGCGTGCCTCGTGAGTGGGAGAAAAAAGCGGAGAAATGGCCGTTGACCATGACTCGGAACCGAGGGTCGCTATAATTGACCTTGAGCATGGTCAAAAACCGGTCCGAAAACCCAAACGCTGCCAAGGTACGGAATAGGAATTGCCAGTCCACCCGGTCGAACGCCTTCTCGGCGTCTAGTCCGAGCAGTACCGCCGGGATATTAGAGCGGTTGGCCTTCTCGATGAGATGAAGCACCCTTCTAATGTTGTCATGCGTTTGACGCCCCTTGATAAAGCCGGATTGGTCCGGGTGGATAAGAACCGGCATTAGATCCTGCATCCGGGTTGCAAGGATGGAAGAGTATAGTTTGGCGTCGCTATTGAGCAGGGCGATCGGCCTATACGACGAGCAAATAGAGGGGTCCTTACCTGGCTTGGGGATAATGGAAATGACCGCCTCTGCCATTGAGGCCGAAGAGACCCCCGAGTCAGCCATTGCGTTGAACAGCTGGACCAAGAAGCCACTGAAATCAGCGGCAAAGGACTGGTAAAAAAGGGCCGTAAACCCGTCAGCCCCAGGCGCCTTATGGGGTTTCAAGGATCTGATGGCGGTGAGCACCTCCTCTCGGGAAATGGGGGCAGAGAGCCGCTCATTCCAGTCGCTAGAGACCTGAGGGAGCGGAAGCGCGTTCAGGTAGTCCGTTTGGGCTACTGGGTCCAGAGTACTGCCCGCGTATAGCTGCGTGTAGTACTCCCCGAAGAGATCAGCCTTGGCATCGTCACAGTGCTTCACCTCTCCAGTCGCGTCACGCACTCCTCCTATATAGTCCCTCTCCCGTTTACGCCGGAGTTGGCGAGCCAGGTGCTTCCCCACCTTGTTCCCCTGAGTGTAGGAGAGGTGGCGGAGCTTCAGGAGGGTAAATTCCGCCCTATTGTTATAATGGGCTCGGAGTTTGCCCCTAAGGGCAGTCAGCGGCCGTAAGGTCCGTGGTCATTTTTAAACTTTCCATAGATCTGAACTGAGTTGTTTAGTCAACAGCCCTTGAATCAGTGTTCATGTGACAAGTTGTACCTCATTTGTATGTTGGTCAGACCCAGTATGTTTTCTGGCATGTCACAAGTCTCCTGGCCAGTGCTCTACATATTTATGGTGCGTTCTTCAGTAGCCCAGTACTAGAATCTCTTAGCACTGGGGAACCCTTTTAAGCGTAGGTGTACCATCTCCATGCCCATACAATGACTACAATTGGTGGCAGGTTACTCTAGTCATAGTGGACAGATCATTTCCCTGACACTCACTAGAGAGATTTCCTGCTGAACCTCCAAAGTAGTTCCTTGCAGTACATTGTAAGTCTTCTTTTCCCTGAGTATTTGTTGTGGGTTTATATCAGTGCTTGGATACTTAAGAAGGGGGATATCCATGCACTCTGCAAGGACTGGTTCCCCCCAAAGGTTTGGGGTAAACATTTCATTTTCCTATTGAAAACTTGTAACTGGAAAGTGTCCCCAGGACTGAATACATGGCAGACTTTCTCGGTTGTCCACTCTTTTGAAAATGGACCAGAGACAGGTACCATGCCTGTCTCTAAGGGGTTATAACCAAACCCCTAGGGTTGAAAAGCACACCTATGCTGTTGAGCCCTGCTGAGAAGCAGGAAGGCTGCCTTGTACACTCTCAGCCTGCCTTGCACCCCCAGAGCTGGCGGTCCTGTGCTTCAGTGAGGTGGTTAGAGCTGCTAAGTCCAACCAAGAAAGGAGATGATGGCCTATGGCCTAACCCAACCAGAAGCTGAACACCAGAGCATTCCCCTTGGTTAAGTACTACTGATATATTGAGTCACCCTACAGGAGGCATCCATGCAGTGACCCTTTCACAGGTTAACCCCTACACTTCACACGTATGTCCCTGCGAGAGACAGGCCTGTCAGGTGGCCCAACACTGTTGTGAGCCTGACTCTGCAATGAGGCAAGGCCATGTGGTCCTGTGACAGGCACCTTTTAAGGTGGTCCCCCACTGTTGTGAGCCTGTGCATGCCACAGGCATGGCTCACGCTTGCCCCTGAGAATGGCTCTCCATGTAGTGGTCCATCATCACTACAAGCACCTGACCTGCAGCTGAGTGTAGGCATCACCAGTGCTGGCATCTGCAATGTAACAACAGCAAACTGCAAAGAAGACGCTATCTGCCCTAAATGCAACCATCACCGAGGCCGAGTGGCTTTCATTGCACTCTGTAACAGAGATCGGCTGATGGCACTCACACTGCATGAGCCAGAGAGCTCACACTGGCACTGCCTGCCCCCACTGCTGAAGGACCGTGCACGACTGGCTGCGGTTACCCCACCTCTACCAGGATAGTGGATGCAACACCGAGAACCTGAATTCCCTTAAAGCCCTAATCCTGGAAGTGAGATTACAGAATGGATGATATATACACACAAGTACATTAGAAACTCAGGCTTTGCACTTCCCACCACCTAAAGACAATAGGAGGCCCTTGTAATTTCAGTGAGCTTGCAGTAGTATCTGGTTTCTGCATTTCCAGGGCCAGCATAATACCTGTGAAAGGATTGCCTAACTGCAGCTCTGCCAATGGTCCCACATGGCAGGTTTGATCTACGTATTCTAGGAATTCCCTGAATACTTGTGCAGATCAGCTGAAGCCGCATGTGCTGGTGGTGCTGACAGTCGGCCCTGTTCACCCCTGCTTACTTCCACATAAAACCTCTTTCACCTGCTGGATGATCCAGCCAGAGTCCTGCTAATGGCCATGGCCTGTGCATCTTCCCCGGACACTTTCATTGGCCACTCTTGGGTCCAGAAAGCCATCACCAATACAACACAATACAATACAATCTCATGTGTAGAGCGCACGGATACCTCCAAAGAGATGTCCCAGCGCTAGCAGTAAATATTACCCGAAAGGGGCTCGAGATACTTCTAAGTTTAAGAGGGAGGTTATTCCACAGCTTAGCTGTCAGAAAGGTAAACGATCTGCCTCCTCTTCTGGCTCTGTAAATGCAGGGGATGTTAAAAAGGTTTGAGATTAATAGATCTCTGACATCTCGCCTGTAAATAGGGTTTAAAATGAATCCTAAGGTAACGAGGACCCTTATGATGATGGGCCCTGAAGGCTTAGATCACAGCTTTGAACTGGATTCTCTTAATGACCGGAAGCCAATGAAGGGCACGTATGTGACCCGACACTGACATTAGATGTCAGCACAATGTGCAGCACAGAGCAGCCTGCAGCTTTCCAGTGATCTGTGTAATGAGGCGGTTAATGCATTGCCAGAGGTCAGAGCACTAGAAGGGAGTTCCACAGGCTCAAGGAAGACACAGGCAGTCAAATGTGGTGCACCATGTTCAACAACAGGCAAGTGGGGAGTACAACTCTTACAGGCAGCAGCCAACTGTAGCTCCTATGCAGCAACACAGGCAGAATCACCCTCGGATGTTCAAGGCAGCATGAGACCTCAGTGGAACTAGCTGTCTCTTGCCTTTGGTTGTGGGAGGGTGAATGGAACAGTCAGTGGGTTCTGGGACATTATGTGATGTAGGGGGTGTGGGAGGGTCTACAGAGCTCACCTTCAGCAGTGGAACTAACTGTGCACACTAAATGCAGCTCAGTGCCAATGGGATTCCTTCCCTGAATTCCCTTGAGTTAGGTGGCACAGAGGTAGCCGGACTGTCTTTTGATGAAAGGAAGATATTATTATTATTTATTTTAACGTTTTAAAATCTTTATTGCATACTTCTCAATCAAACACAGCCACTTGCCTACAACCCTGGGGCTGGCAGCTCGTCGTTATGAACAGTTATACACAGCTAATAAGCCTATAACCCATAGGGCAGGCAGCGATCGTGCACCGATAATTAAAGGATACATTATGTGCAAAGAAAACTTAAAATGCAACCCAAATTAACAAACAAAACATACTCAGCTTGCCTCGTAAAAATGATGACCAGTTATATATAAGGCTATGAAAGGTCAGTTGAAAATAATGTACGGTGAGAAGCGTTGACGATCCAGCATGTAGTCACTAGACCCGCGCGTCCTGCCTACTGATATTACTTTATCCCCGGGGGGAAGGGGAACGGAGGGAGGATAGGGGGGATATCGAAACGCAATGTCAACACTGCTCACGGAATGTCACCGTCAGTTTTATGTCGCATATCACAGGCTAAGTAGCTGTGGCGTGCGCATTGCCGTCAAGGTCCATGGGAGTATCGGTATTAGCGTCCGTTTCTTTGGCAAGCAAATATGTCGTGTAAAGTCCCCGAAAGTTCTTGGGTCTACTCCTGGGAGAAAGCAGTTCACTAAAATTCTCGGTTTGTGTACTGCAGTAAAGCATGTTGTGCTACCATTGTGTCATTGTGGGTAAGGGGCCTCTCGACCAGCACATTGCAACTCGCCGCTTAGCCATGAGAAGACCCATATCCACTAATCTACGTATTGCTTTAGGCAGTCGTTTGGTATACCCTAAAAGAGCCAGGGTCGGCTTGGCAGTTCGGGCGGGACTGTTCCCATGAGGCACAGGGTCAGACTGATTTGCATATGGTCATGTCTGAACTGGGGTGGCAGAGTGGGCTAAAGAACGGTGATGGATCAAACCCAGATCTGTTGACTGGGTGTGAGTGTTTGATTGGTTCTGATGCTCCGTCCATCACCACCCCCTTTTGTACCGCTTTGTTCGCCATAAGTTGGCAGGGTATGCTCAGACGTGAGTCCCTTGCTCACTTTGCCACTGGATTCAAGCAAGCCTGGCTGAAGATGGCTGAAATGCCAGAAATCGGTCCTAGGAAGCTTGTTTCCGGTCCAGGGAAGGCATGGCTTGGCAGTTCGGGCTGGACTGTTCCCATGAGGCGCAGGGTCAGACTGATTTGCATATGGCCATGTCTGAACTGGGGTGGCAGAGTGGGCTAAAGAACGGTGATGGATCAAACCCAGATCTGTTGACTGGGTGTGAGTGTTTGATTGGTTCTGATGCTCCGTCCACCACCACCCCCTTTTGTACCGCTTTGTTCGCCATAGGTTGGCAGGGTATGCTCAGACGTGAGTCCCTTGCTCACTTTGCCACTGGATTCAAGCAAGCCTGGCTGAAGATGGCTGAAATGCCAGAAACTGGTCCTAGGAAGCTTGTTTCCGGTCCAGGGAAGGCATGGCTTGGCAGTTCGGGCTGGACTGTTTCCATGAGGCACAGGGTCAGACTGATTTGCATATGGTCATGTCTAAACTGGGGTGGCAGAGTGGGCTAAAGAACGGTGATGGATCAAACCCAGATCTGTTGACTGGGTGTGAGTGTTTGATTGGTTCTGATGCTCCGTCCATCACCACCCCCTTTTGTACCGCTTTGTTCGCCATAAGTTGGCAGGGTATGCTCAGACGTGAGTCCTTTGCTCACTTTGCCACTGGATTCAAGCAAGCCTGGCTGAAGATGGCTGAAATGCCAGAAACCGGTCCTAGGAAGCTTGTTTCCGGTCCAGGGAAGGCATGGCTTGGCAGTTCGGACTGGACTGTTCCCATGATTCACAGGGTCAGACTGATTTGCATATGGCCATGTCTGAACTGGGGTGGCAGAGTGGGCTAAAGAACGGTGATGGATCAAACCCAGATCTGTTGACTGGGTGTGAGTGTTTGATTGGTTCTGATGCTCCGTCCATCACCACCCCCTTTTGTACCGCTTTGTTCGCCATAAGTTGGCAGGGTATGCTCAGACGTGAGTCCCTTGCTCACTTTGCCACTGGATTCAAGCAAGCCTGGCTGAAGATGGCTGAAATGCCAGAAACCGGTCCTAGGAAGCTTGTTTCCGGTCCAGGGAAGGCATGGCTTGGCAGTTCGGGCTGGACTGTTCCCATGAGGCACAGGGTCAGACTGATTTGCATATGGCCATGTCTGAACTGGGGTGGCAGAGTGGGCTAAAGAACGGTGATGGATCAAACCCAGATCTGTTGACTGGGTGTGAGTGTTTGATTGGTTCTGATGCTCCGTCCATCACCACCCCCTTTTGTACCGCTTTGTTCGCCATAAGTTGGCAGGGTATGCTCAGACGTGAGTCCCTTGCTCACTTTGCCACTGGATTCAAGCAAGCCTGGCTGAAGATGGCTGAAATGCCAGAAACCGGTCCTAGGAAGCTTGTTTCCGGTCCAGGGAAGGCATGGCTTGGCAGTTCGGGCTGGACTGTTCCCATGAGGCACAGGGTCAGACTGATTTGCATATGGCCATGTCTGAACTGGGGTGGCAGAGTGGGCTAAAGAACGGTGATGGATCAAACCCAGATCTGTTGACTGGGTGTGAGTGTTTGATTGGTTCTGATGCTCCGTCCATCACCACCCCCTTTTGTACCGCTTTGTTCGCCATAAGTTGGCAGGGTATGCTCAGACGTGAGTCCCTTGCTCACTTTGCCACTGAATTCAAGCAAGCCTGGCTGAAGATGGCTGAAATGCCAGAAACCGGTCCTAGGAAGCTTGTTTCCGGTCCAGGGAAGGCATGGCTTGGCAGTTCGGGCTGGACTGTTCCCATGAGGCACAGGGTCAGACTGATTTGCATATGGCCATGTCTGAACTGGGGTGGCAGAGTGGGCTAAAGAACGGTGATGGATCAAACCCAGACCTGTTGACTGGGTGTGAGTGTTTGATTGGTTCTGATGCTCCGTCCATCACCACCCCCTTTTGTACCGCTTTGTTCGCCATAAGTTGGCAGGGTATGCTCAGACGTGAGTCCCCTGCTCACTTTGCCACTGGATTCAAGCAAGCCTGGCTGAAGATAGCTGAAATGCCAGAAACCGGTCCTAGGAAGCTTGTTTCAGGTCCAGGGAAGGCATGGCTTGGCAGTTCGGGATGGACTGTTCCCATGAGGCACAGGGTCAGACTGATTTGCATATGGCCATGTCTGAACTGGGGTGGCAGAGTGGGCTAAAGAACGGTGATGGATCAAACCCAGATCTGTTGACTGGGTGTGAGTGTTTGATTGGTTCTGATGCTCCGTCCATCACCACCCCCCTTTGGTACTACTCCTGGGAGGAAGCAGTTCACTAAAATTCTCGGTTTGTGTACTGCAGTAAAGCATGTCGTGCTATCATTGTGTCATTGTGGGTAAGGGGCCTCTCGACCAGCACATTGCAACTCGCCGCTTAGCCATGAGAAGACCCATATCCACTAATCTACGTATTGCTTTAGGCAGTCGTTTGGTATACCCTAAAAGAGCCAGGGTCGGATCTGGAGCTAGCTCTGTATCTACTATTTTCCCCAATTTCTGGAAGATAGACTCCCAGTATTTATATACCCCCGGGCATTGCCACGCAAGGTGGACAAAATCCGCATTTTGTGCTCTACATCTATCACAAGCCGAGGTCTCTCCTAACCCATATCTGTGTAATCTCTCAGGGGTGTAGTACACTCTATTCACATATTTGAAGTGAATCAGTCTATCTCTGCCGTGTAGGGAGATATGTAAAGTGCTGGTGCAGCAATAAGTCCACGTGGCGTCATCAATATTCTGTTGTAAATCTCGTTGCCAGGCCAGTCTGGCTTTAGAGTAATTAGGTGCTCTATGGGACATTGCTAATTTATATATATTAGTAACTATTTTGCGGGGCGACTTAGCTCTGATTATGTAGGACAGTTCCAGTACTTCAGGGGGCTCCTGAAGTTCATCCCCTAAAATTCCACACATTGCCCTTCTCACTCTATGGAACTGAAACCGTTGTAACATATTGCTAGGTACCGCCGGTTCCTCTACCTCTTCCCAGGACTTAACTGCTCCATCTTGAAATAAATCTCCTGCCGTCAGTATATTCAATGATTGTAATGCACAAATAACCCCTTTATCCCTACACGGGGCCAACCAGAGTCCATTCTAAGGGCATGTCCAGGGATTATAGCAGTGCCCAACCCCCTCAGGTGATATGGTAAGGTTAGTATCCGCCAATTCACCCTCGCTTGCTTGCCGGCCCAGGCCAATTTTTATCAATAATGTGTTGAAAATCTGAAAAAAGGAACAGGGTAAAACAATGGGTATGTTTGTGAAGAGGAACAGAAATCGTGGCAGAACCACCATCTTCATGATAGAGATTCTGCCTAGTAGAGACAGTGGTAACCTAATCCAAGTTTCAATGTCATCCTCCAGTCTGCTGACTGTAGTGCCGTAGTTTTCTCTGAACACGATCTCCAAGTCCGTGTGGATACGGATACCAAGATATCGTATTGCTTCTGTGGACCATTGCAGTGGATAGTCCGGCTCAAAAGGTATTGTGGCTGGGGTGAGCGGGAAGATTTTGGATTTAGGCCAATTAACACGTAGAACCGACAGCACCCCGAAGTGTACTACTTCCCTAAGGACCGAGGAGAGGTTGAGTTCTGGCTCGCGGACGTAGAGCAATGTGTCATCAGCATAAGTAGACACAATGATCTTATAATTTGGGAAGCAGACGCTTTTATAGCTATGATACTCCCTTAATGCACACGCCAGTGGTTCAGCTACCAAGGCATATAAGGTAGGGGACAGCGGGCAGCCCTGCCTCGTTCCTCTGGTTACCGTGATGGGATTGGTTACTAAAAGGCCTAGTTTGATACGAATCATGGGGGAATTATAAAGTACCCCTATCAGTTGGAGAAAGACTGGGCCCAATTCCATCCTAGTTAGAACTTGTTGCATGAAGGGCCATTCGACAGAATCGAAGGCCTTCTCCATGTCGAGGAAGACCGCGATCGCCTTAGAGTCTGGTTTGGTATGTTGAATGGTGCCGAGCACCGAGCGGAGATTGTATGTAAGGTTCCTGTCCGGAATAAACGCTGCCTGTTCCGGGGTTACCAATACTGGTGCCAGAGACACGAGCCGATTAGCGAGTATCTTAGCAAATAGCTTAGTATCAACATTAAGCAGGGAGAGTGGACGATAGGACCCACACTCGTCTAAGGGTTTACCTGGTTTAGGGATGGCAACAATTATCGCCTCTCTCATCGTTGGTGGCATTGTGCCCGACACGCACATGTCATCAAAAAGTGTTGAGAGGTGTGGGAGTAGTAAATCAAGAAAACTTTTATAGAAGCCGACAGTGAGGCCGTCCGCCCCCGGGGCGCCTGTGGCTTTCATACTAGCCAGGGCAAGTACTATTTCATCTTTTTCTATGGGTCGCATAAGAAACTCACGGTGGGTGTTAGTGAGAAATGGTAATTTAATATGCTCAAGATAGGCAAGAATTTCTTCCTCCGAGCCGGACGACCGTGCCATGTACAATTCCGCGTAAAATTGCCTGAACCTGTCCGCTATAGCTACCTCCTCCGTTAGAATCTCACCTTCTGCCGACTTAAGTTCCATGACCAGCGTTCTGCCTCGCTTGGCCTTCAATATTTGTGCTAATACGAAACCTGGCCTATCCCCCCTCTCCATATACGCGTGCCGTGGCATATTTGCCTAGATGCTTGATTTCACTGTCAGCTGCATCTTGATATTCGCCCAGTAGATCTTTGATTTCACGCGATATCGCCTCATCATTACTCGTCTGTTGGCGCTGTTCCAAGGCGCCCAGTTTCCACTCGAGATTGGCCAGTCTCTGTCAGAGAGAGCGTAGAACACCCGAGTGCTTCGCAATGGCCACTCCCCGGATGTAGACTTTGAAGGTCTCCCAAACTACCTGAAAACTATCCATGGACCCCACATTTACGTTGAAAAAAGTTTCAATTGCTTCAGCCATGTCTTCTTTAAAGACAGGGTCCAGCAATGAATTAGGCGGAAACCGCCAAGTAAATGGCGGAACAGTCTTCTTTGGCACATTAAGTACCAGCAATAGAGGAGAATGATCCGATAGTGTACGAGGGAGTATCAAGCATTCCCGAGTGTGACCCATGAGAGGTGAAGAAATCAACCAGTAATCTATACGAGTGTGCAAATTATGATAAGCAGAGAAATGTGTGAACCACCCCTATCCGGATATCTTGTTCGCCATACATAACAAAGATTCATGCGTAGCAAGGCACTCTCAAGTGCTCTGGCCGCTGCGGAAGGTCACCTCGTCGGCCCCCGGAACTGTCCAGATACGGATTCCTGACTAGATTAAAATCTCCCCCCCAAAGATACCGCACCTCCGGATACTTATAGACAAAGCTAGCAAGGATATTGTAAAACTCTGGGCAGTCGTAATTTGGGCCATAGACATTAACTACAATGAGATCAACTCCTTTCCCTTGACACCTAGAGAGCACAAAACGGCCATCTCGGTCTGAGTCTAATTGTACCGTTGTAAAAGCCGACCTGGGGTTAACCCATGTCAGCACCCCTCTGGAATGTGTGGTGAAACCTGAAATGGAAATGTTGTTCAATAGTCCTCTACTGCGCAGCAAAGCGATATTCAATGGTAGATGTGTCTTCTGTATCAGGGCTATGTTAATATTATGCCTATTTAAATAGTTCAGCTCTTTGCGCAGCTTCCGGTGGTCATTGAGCCCCTGTACATTCCATGTAAGTGCGCGCAGGAAGCCTAGGGTCTCTAACGTGTGTGCCTCACCGTATCTCACCGTAGCGTGTAATGTAGCACATTATGTATCCTGACCTATGCAACAAATATATGATATGCTCGTCTTGAACATACAGACGCAAAGCTGCGAACAACCTCAACATCAACACTTACCCCTTCTTCCATCCTCCCCCTCCCACAACAGACCACCCCCAACTCGGTCATGATGTATCCCCTAGAACTCCCACCCCCCCTCTCCACCCACCCATAAATTCCGAACACGTCAGCATCAGATTTTGTCAACTGCGATAATTAATACTTCCAACAAGTGTCAATCATAATCATGTTCCAACTCCTGAGCTACAGCTATGGGGATAAAAAGGTGATGTTTGCTTAGTTAATATTCAGCTGTGGATTAAGATCAGATCATGTGATGTTACAGAGGATGGCCGATGCAAGTTCTTCTGTCTTTATGCATCCTCCACGCCATTCTGTCATTTGGGCTTTAGCAGGCTCTCACACTTTTCGTCCCCTATGTGGAGAAAGGGGCACACATTTTTGCCTCCTCACCATCCAAGCATAAGCACCTTAAGATAACTATAGCTGTTTCAATGCTGTTTCTAGACCATTACACTGAATACAAAGCAATATTTTTTTTAATTCACTTCATTACATCGACTTAACTGACTTGTTCTAATCATGATAAAGTGTCATGCATATTGGCACACGTAGGGCATAAAATGTCACGAACAAACACATTGTCAACATCATAATTTTACATATAAACACATTGAATACTTGGCAGCTATGTGTCTGCCCTCTGGCTGAGCTGGCCACGGAGAACTGGCCTGACAATAGTTTTCAACTGATTTGGATTGCTTCAAATCATGAATCATGTTTTGTTTGATATATTGCTAAGCATCATGTTCAATATGCTCACATTATGAAATGAAAATCCTTGTATAATACATGCTTTTTATGGTGCTTATTCTAGTATTGTGTCATATTACCATATTCAGCAAAAGGCACCCATACTAGTAACGTAGCACAGTAGGCTGCTGTTACAGATTTAGATAATTTCGTAGGTCTATTGTTTATACTTCTGAGACTTATAAAACCACATCACATTAGAAGTACTGAGAAAAAGTGGAATCCAGCGGGATCCTGGATCTGGAAACTATTACTTAGCCTCAGAAGAAGTTAAGTTTGCTGACCGTGTCCCACTGTAATCTTTCAATCCCAGAATAATTTCAGTGGCGCTTACACTGTGCATTCACAGCTGCATCGTGCAGGGATATGAAAAGTCTTTTATTTTTCATTCCAGCTGGACCCAACACAAATTCTTCATTTTAAGGGCCTCAACCACTGCTTTTGGTCGAGTCTCCTAGCATGGGAGCTAGCTGGACCCTAAATCCTTGATGTCAACGCCATTGTGGAGACAAAGACAGCTTGCTGTCACTTCCCATGTGCTTAAGAGATAAACTATGATTTGGAATCAGGTTTTGTTGTTTGCAAGCTTTATATGTAAGAGATATGTTTACACTGTGAAAACTATCTGTCAATAGGAATAATTACACGTTTAACCATTTATTTATACAGCACACATAAGTGTTTATTATAACCCAAATGAACCTTTTGTAGCAACCTTAAAATAACGAAAGATTAGGAAAAAAACACCAGGGTCTAAACGTATCATTTGCAATGCAACTCCTTTAAATATATTAAAAAGTAAATCTGTTTGTGACTAAGGAATTCAGATGTATTATAAATGTGTTGCCAATTAGTTTGAGTGCAGTGTTTTTTTTAAATCAAATGTGAAAGTTGACAGATCCCGCTTTTTGCTGCTACACCTTGACCAATTTCACGGGATCCCAGAGTAAATAGTTACCACTTCCAGCAGCACTACTACCTTTTGCCCATAGATCATGGTCCAAGGAGCACCAGTGTGCGCAGTATATTAACTGCTACTTTTTAGCCTCGTTGTATACTTTAGTTATTCGTTTCCATTCACTTGTTCCCAGCCTGTTGATATGACCCAGCTTGTGGGTGTGTTACACTCCTGTGGCCCGGCTCCAGGGCCGCCACACCCCCTCCATCGCCCCTTTAAGAGGCAGGCATTCCTCTGACAAACAGCGGCGCCTGGATTCCAGCGGGAGGGGGCGTGCGCCGCGGGGGCGAGCACCGCCGCCCCCTCCCACGCATCCCATGGAAGGGGGGCAGGGTGTCCCGGTAAGACCTCTATGAGGTGGCCAATGCTCACCCCCACCTGCCCCTGCCAGGCACCGGCTCTGCGCGCTTTGCCTCTGGCATCGGCGGCCGCAGCCAGTGCCCAAGAGGCGGGAAGGGCCAGGCTTAGAGACAGAAGAAGGACTTCACAGCGCGGGCACGTACGTGGCAGCCATGATAGGATGGGAAGAGAGAGATTCACCATAGACATAGAGGAAAGTGGACTGGCAGGTTTCCTTATACTGTCACTCCCTGCAGGCTGCATCCTTCAGAAGACATGGGCAATTGTAGAAAGGAAATTATTCCTGTTCCATACACGTAGGCAAGAGAGATGCTCTTGCACTATGTGAATCCCGTAGCACTTCTGAAATAGAGCAGGGATTTCTTGACACCCACTAAAGACAGTATGACTCCCAGCAGATAGTGTCAGAAAAGTAGTACTGACAGCCCTTAAAGTACAGCAAAGTCTGGATACCCACTAGAGACCTCTGGAGGCTCTAGACCAGGGGTACTCCTAGTACGGCCCGCGGGCTGCCAGCGGCCCGGCAAGCCTTTCTTGGCGGCCCGCGGACCTTGCAGACATCGTACCGGTGTTTGTTTAACAGTGTCAGCAAACACGTGGAGCTGCTGGGGCGCTAAGAGGTGAAATACAACAAAGCCTCGTTATCATGCAAATGGTCTCTTAAAGACCTGTGAAGTACTCGGGTGGGGCTGTGTGTGTGCCCTGGAAGGGAAGCTGCCTCAGCTGCCAGGGGCATAACGCAGCCCCGCGGTGCGGGGGGGGGCCCACGCTCCAGGGGCCCCCTCACTCTAAGCGAGGGAGACGGCTGCGCATGGAAGCAATCCTCTTCAGCCTCCCCAAGTCCCCATAAATTAAACTGTGCGCACACACCACGGTGACGGCATCTAAGCCTCAGAGTCTTTCCTCTCATTCTGTCTCGCTCCTCAGTTAGTGAAAACCGAGACTTCAAGAAACGGGTATTACCCTCTCTTTCCTCCTTTCGTTTATTTGCTCCCCTGTGAAATGGATCCAAAAAAGAATAACATTTTTGCTGGAAACGTTGTCTTTCTCTGACACAAGTGCAGCCTCCAAATGTGTAAAATAAATAACTAATTAAAGCAAGACAGAGTGGTTGCAAGATGTCCAGATTGATTTATTTACACATAAACACATTAGTGCCACTTTACAGTGTTTGCCAGTGAAGTGATACTTTTGTTTACTCCTCTCTCTTTGAACAACATAGTTTTCCCTGTGTGGGAAAGTGCACCTTGCCTGGAGGTACTGAAATACCTGCTTGATGGGTGAATTGGAAAACAAAATGTGTACAGCGACTGTGTGTTTACGAATGTGGTCTTTTTATACCATACTGCCTATGTTTCGAAAGAATTTAAGCAATGGGCACTGAAACAGGTCCCTTCCGGGCCCTGTTGTCATGGCCTTACCTTTTCATGCAAAAGCACTCACTAATTTCAGAATAATGAGTGTAAAAAGGAAAAAGGTAACCATGACTGAGAGGGAGGGAGACGGGGAGAGGGAGGGAGACGGAGAGGGAGGGAGAGAGGGTGAGAGGGGGAGGGAGGGAGGGAGACGGAGAGAGAGAGAGAGGGGGAGAGAGGGAGGGAGAGAGGGAGGGAGACAGGGAGGGAGACAGAGAGGGGGAGACAGAGAGGGGGAGACGGAGAGAGACGGAGAGGGAGAGAGATGGATAGAAGGAGAGAGGGAGGGAGACGGAGGAGGGAGGGAGATGGAGGAGGGAGGGAGATGGAGGGAGAATGAGGGAGACGGAGGGAGAGGGAGGGAGACGGAGGACAGAGGGAGATGGAGGAGGGAGGGAGACGGAGGAGGGAGGGAGACGGAGGAGGGAGGGACGGAGATAGAGAGATATATGTATGCCGGGTCCGGTGGCTCCGTGGACGAAGGCGTCCGCTGCAGGGACCTGTGTTCCACCTCATGGTCACAGTTTTTTTTTGTTGCTCTAGCCCCGCCCCCTCCCCAATGACCCCGCCCCCAAGGTGCAGCCCTCGGCCACAAACCACACTGTAAATTTGGCCCCCAAGAGAAAGTTTGTGAGTACCCCTGCTCTAGACCATCACGTAATGTGGAAGATTTATTGCTTGAACCTCCCACTTTCAAGAAGGAAGATCAATGGCCCAATCCTTTTCACGCAACGCAGTGAGAATCTGGAACTCACTTCCGCCTCAGCTCCGGACCACTACCTCTTCCCAGGCCTTCAAAACTGACCTCAAAGTTCTCCTCCTTCAAAGACACTTCCAAATTTAATTCACGCCCTATTATCTGAAGGAAGTCCTTCCACTATAGGGAATTCTGTTCTCCAGGACTATAGAAGTGCCTTCCCAGGGTGTTCTTGTGGTTTGAGTGTCTGCCATTTATTGCAAGATTATACTTCTACTTGTATTTTGTACTCTTTTGTAACATGCACACGTCACTTTTCCTCTTGTAACGTATCGTTTGCTACCTCTTGTATTTTTTGCTTTTGATACATGCACAATTGCCACCATTGCCTCATGTAACGTATCGTTTCTTCTTGTGTTTTCAGTGTCTGCCATTTATTGCAGTATTATACCTCTACTTGTACTTTGTAATGCTTTTGTAACATGCACACATGTCACTTTTTCCTCTTGTAACGTATCGTTTGCTACCTCTTGTATTTTGTTTGCTCTTGATACATGCACAATTGTCACTATTGCCTCATGTAACGTAACGTTTGCTTTTGTAACATGCTCACTTGTAATTTTCTCCTCATGTATCATTACTGTTCCTATTGTGAAGCGCTCTGACACCTTCGGGTAAAGTCCGCGCTATATAAAAACGCATAAAATAGAGGGGACTTTTCTGCATACGATTTGGGAGTGTCCACTGATCCAAAATTATTGGGTAAAAATACATGAATGCATGAGGGGGATTTGGGGGGTGCAGCTGCGGCCTGAGGCTAAAAGATGTCTTCTAAATATTTGGGAGCCCACGGACCTCAACACAAGAGGTAGGACCTGGGTGACGCTGGGGCAGATGGTCGCAAAAAGGAACATTGCCAGGCATTAGGGAGCGACAGCGCCACCAAAGATCAGTGTCTGGAAACAGGACATGGACTGGTGTATGGCAAGGGAAAAAACGGTGTACGTGGCCCGTGGATGTCCTCGAAAATGAATACAGTTATGGACTAAATGGAATGTATACCGTGGGAACATATGTGAGCCCCCACTGGCCCCCTCCCTAGAAGAACAAGTAATGTTTTGCAGTCCCAGAACCGAGACAGCACAATAGTGTGAATACGCTGTTACGCAACTGCTATAACTTGGGACCAACACTGCCTTGCAGGAAGAATATGTACGCTTGTATGCCACTGTCTTTTGTTATTTGTTTAAAAAAAAGAATTAAAAAAATAAACCGCATAAAATAAATAAATAAAAAGGAACCCTTGATACCCACTATGCGATCTTATCCAACAAAGACCGAGGAGGAGTCTATGCGGCTTTTATTGATTTCTCTACAGCATTCGACAAAGTGGATCGTCCTCTGCTGTGGAGAAAGCTAGCTATATTAGGTATGCCCCCCCTTCTATTAGACCTAGTACGATCTCTACATTCGGACACTTGGTGTCGAGTGTTACAGGGTGGAGAAAGGGGACTCTCGTGTGCTATTCCTTCCACTAATGGTTTAAAACAAGGTTGTCTTCTGGCTCCTCTGTTGTTCTCCCTGTATATTGCTGATCTTCCAAACTCGCTCGCATCTTGTGTTGGTATAGCCCCGGTAGTGGGGGGCTATACTATAGCCTGCCTTTTATATGCTGACGATATTTTAATTTTAGATTTAACTCCTAAAGGCTTAGCTAATCGTCTGCAGGCTTTACATGATTTTGCTGAGTCCCACTTTTTGAAGATAAATGCCTCAAAAAGTAAAATTATGTGCATCACAGGGAGGAAAAAATCCAAATCTGAGAATTATGGTTGGTCAGTAGGTGGGCAGAAATTAGAAGTGGTTAAATCATATACCTTTTTAGGAAGAATTGTTTCAGCAAACCTGAGCGAGAGGCAACACATTGATAACAACTCTCGTAAAGCCCTGTCTCAAGGCAAAAGCTTGAGTTCTCTTTATTCCGCTACAGGGAGAAGACATTTTGCTCTTTTATTAGAGGTTTATAAGGCAAAAATCCCCTCAACCCTCCTATACGGAATAGAATTGATGGATTTAAAACACTGGGGCTTCCTTCATATGATTGAAGGAAAATTATTAAGGTCTTTAACCACCCTGAATTCAGCTTGCTCTACAGCTGCTCTTAGACTAGAATTTGGTCTGCGTAGCAGTTGGGTACAGGGCCTGTCTGCATTAGTACGTTGGGTCGCCAGCCTTGCCAGAGGAGAAATGGGGACTTTGAGATCCCTTCTCAAGAGTGAATTATTGGGAAGTTTTAAAGAGCACTCTCAAATTGTTAAGAATTTCAGAAAGGCAGTGGCACTTCTTGAATTAGATGAGAGTTCTATTTTTATTATTTCTTCTTCCCAACTAAAATCTCTTTTGAAGCAGGCTTCCTGGTCTCTTTGCTTCAGGAGGGATAAAGAATCCATGATAGCTAAGAAGCGAAGTGCCCTACTGTGTAATACTTACTCTAGGAAGTTTGTTCAACCTTATGTATTTTGGAATTTAACACATGGTATTCGGAGATTTTGGTTTCTTTTGAGGCAAGATCTATTGCCGCTTAATTCCCTCTTGGCTAAATGGTATGGGTCTTCCCCCCTATGTAATCTCTGTAATATGTCAGCACAGGATCGTACTCATGTATTGTTTATTTGTCCTGCATTACGTTTACTCCGTTTAAGGTGGTTAAAATCAATTTGTCTACAATTAGGAATCCTTGATGCGAATTCCTTTTTAAAAGCTTTGTATACCCCTCCCAATGAAATGTTTTGCTTCAATATTTTTAACTTTTTTAAAGGTTTTTTAGATATTTATTGATGAAATGAGGAGGATTGTGTCATAGTATGCCCTTTTCGATGGAGAATGTTGTAATTGTTTATTTTTTCTTTTTATGATGGAATATGTATATGTATTTTGTATATTTTGTTTGTGTGGCCCTCTTTGTAGTGCCAAAACATAATAAATAAATTGAATTGAATTGAATTGAATTGAAACAAAGACCGCCAGTATAGGTAAGCAGTTCTGGCTCCACCAAAAGCTCTACTGTAATAGCCGAATGACATCATCTGCTCTGCCAGGTTGTTCGCATCAGGGGTTAGACTATACACATACATGCAAACATTGAAGAGAAAAGTGGGAGATTTAAAAAAAAAAAAGAGTTATAAGAAGATTATATGTCTTTGACTTCTATGGAAAGCAGAGGCAATTTCAGGCGGGAGACAGCCAAAACGAAGCAATTTAGTTTTGCTTCGAAAATTGGGAGTCTCCCGCCTGAATCGGGTCATGTATGCACCACTGCCATTACATGAATTCCCAGTGGTTCAGAAGAATTGGCTCAAAAATATCAGTTTCATCACTTTTTGTCGCCTTCTTGCCCAAGTGGAACTTTGCAACATTAGGTGTTTCAATACACCCCACAAAATATGATTCTAGTGGTTACTACTTACTGAGATCATCCAGTAGTAACTGAATGACATATGTATACAGGATTGCCTCTAAATGTGCTTGCACATTACCCTACACAGCAGTGTTGTACACCTGAGTACATTTCCTATGCCCGATGCCCAAGAGCATGTCCTACATTGCTTGGTTCTGTAAGGGCTGCCAGAAGTTCCGCAGGAGCGTCAGGAACCTGAAGAGAATACCTCAGCCTTCCCCAGCGGTCTTCCGACTCTTTCAGACTCTAGAGATACGGAAGACTCGCCAGGGGAAAACAGGGAAACAAAACAAGGGAAGGAGGGTTCGCACTTCAATGGTGTAACTGGCGTCTGGTTCTGCAGGTAAGGAGATCTACGCCTGGCTTACACCCTGTAAAACAAAGACTGTGTAAACACTGCCACATAAAAACAACCCTCTTGTAAAACTCAACCCTTGACCTCACCTACCCCTGTGTCATGACTTCTAATCTTGTAGTGAGAAGGAGTCAAGGGTTCACTGTAAGGTCCTACGTAAAGGAGAGCACAAAGTTAGAAGGGAGTAAGAATCAACCCTAGGGTCTACTCTATACCTGCTGTCTGCTTACCCCCAGTAATGTTGCTGAGGAACTACCAACTCCCTGGATTCTACTTTGCCTGGTGACCACTGTTGAAGGTAGGTGTTCTACTGAAACGGATGACACAACCTGTCAAAAACAGCCAAAATACCCACTGAGTTCTCCTTCTTAGGCATAGCATACAGTTATTTGAAGAAGAATGTAGCGCAGTGCGCCATTACCGTGTTTCTGTCGTGAAGATTGTCAGCACAGTGATTCACGCAATAACCCCAGGAGGCGACAGAATACTACTGTAGGAGGAGAGGAACTGGAAAACACCCCACTAGAGTGGGCATTCGAAGGAACACTATCAGGGTACTATTATCCTGAACCACGCCTGGCCGGTAGAAAGAGCAGTGTCAGCCAATGGAGTGCGTGTCATAAGGAGGGAATAACGAGGGAAAAATAAGAAGGGGAAGAACTGGTGCAATAGATGCCGGTATGTACGGAGCAAGACACTCCCCAGAAAACGTGGAATGCTCTGGGAACCGCCCGGCGGGAAGGGACAGCAAGCGCTTGTATTTTCAGCACAACTATAGCGCCAGGAAAGAACGAAGAGGACAACAATCCTTAAAATGCTTCGACAAGACAGGATTACCGGGGTACCTCTCACTTGTGTTCGAAGGGAAGAGAGGCAAAGTCCGCCCAGCTAGCGGTGGTGAGGAAGCGGGCAGGAACGAAACGCCACGAAGATTGGAGAACGCGGCGACATACAGCAAGCCGGCTTCGTTCACTAGAGCGAAGCCGGACACAGGAAATGCTTTGACGGAAGTCAGGCAGCTGAGCGTCAGGACGGAAATGAATCTCGAGGCAAGAACGCTAAGTGCGTTTACTTGCCTCGAGGTTCCTTAAATACTGCAGCGTCGGGGTTCGCGGACCGCGGGGCATGACAGGTTTGTAGGAAGGGACTCTGAGTGCGTGTAGTCAGTGAGTGATACCAGTTGAACTCCCAGGAGTACGGTTCCAGTCCACGTTTTGCCAGTTGCCTTTTGCTGAGAGCGAGAGCAAGCAGTGAGCAGTGACGCTGAAAAACCCGCCGAAATCTGCGGTTTAGCTCACTGCTTTTGCTCGGCTCCAGCCCGGCTCCAGCCTCACTCTGTCACCGGGTACCCTAGTCTTTAAACCTATCGGGGGACTAATTGGTCTGCGACCACAACGGCTGGCCATACAACTACCTCCGGCCGTCCAGCTACATCCAGCCATACCCCTGCCGCGGCTGTGGACTGAGCACGGTGGAGGGCAGTGGAGCGCCCTGAGGCCGTGAGGCCGTCCTGGTTGTTTGGGACGCTCCCGCCCCTGCTTTTGCTCCCGCCGCCAGCGACACCAGTGTTTCTGGCTTAGGATCCCGGGTTTGCTCCAGAGATTTTCCAGTCCCGGGAGAAGCCTTTGGGAGCTGGAGCAGGTTGTGGTCACGGCTGTTACACGAGTATAGAGCCGTAGAGCCACAGATCCACAACAGACCCTTAACGCTGAAACTGAAGCTTACAGGCTTGGAGGCTTGGATCCCAAAACGTATGTAACAAGCATTAAAGATGCAATAGGTCTCGTCTTTATTAAAGTTTAAGCAATTCTGTTTATAATTAGGTGGCTTTTTAGCGTTGCTTTTATTAGTGTTTTTCAAACTTTCTTGAACATAACATGCATATGTATGTGTATATGTATATTTATGCATGCATTAATATTTGTATTTATATAGATATGCAGATGTGTATATATATATATATATGTTTCTAAATGTATGTATATATATATATACACATACATATATCTAAATGCATATGCATATATATGCATATATATATATATATACATATATATATATATGCATACATATGTATGTGATGTACATGAAAGTTTGAAAAACAGTAATAAAAGCAAAGCAAGAAAGCTACCTTTGCTTGTTCTCTAGTGACTTTAGGCAAAGAGTAAAGGGTTGGAGAAAGGTCACGCTGTTTTGGCATATTGAGTAGTAGAGAGTGGGTAGAGAGTGGGTAGTAGAGAGTAGCAAAGAGTACTAGAGAGTAGTAGAGGGTAGTAGAGAGTATTAGAGTAGTAGAGAGTGAGTAGTAGAGAGTGAGCACTAGAGAGTAGTAGAGAGTGAGTAGTAGATATAGAGTGAGTAGTAGACTGTAATAGAGAGTAGAGAGTAGTAGGCAGTCTTAGAGAGTGAGCAGTAGAGAGTAGTAGATAGTAGTATAGAGTGAGTAGGAGAGAGAGTAGTAGAGAGTAGTAGAGAGTGAGTAGTAGATAGCTTAGTAGTAGAGAGTGAGTAGTAGAGAGTAGCAAAGAGTATTAGAGAGTAGTAGAGGGTAGTAGAGACTATTAGAGTAGTAGAGAGTCGATTGAGTAGTAGAGAGTGAGTAGTAGATAGTAGAGAGAGAGTAGTAGAGACTATAGAGTAGTAGACTGTGAGTAGTAGAGAGTAGTAGAGAGTACTAGAGTGTAGTAGAGAGTAGTAGAGAGTGAGTAGTAGATAGTAGAGTGAGTAGTAGGTAGTAGAGTTAGTAGAGAGTGAGTAGTAGCCAGTAGAGAATGAGTAGTAGAGAGTGAGTAGTAGATAGTGAGTATGAGAGTACTGTTAATTATGGAACTTTCCTGAAGATACCAATGCTCGCAGATTCGACAATAAAAGAACATAAATTAACAATTCCCAAAAGCATATTCTAAACATTTAAAACAACCCAATTACGGTAAAAAAAACAATATGAATCAAAAAAAAGAAACGTAAGCAGAATAGAGAAAAACACACACAATAATTTATGTAAATTAAATTTATAAACCAAATATATAAAAACATCACACATACATTAGACTTACCTTAAAGTGGCTGCACCCCACCCTGCCATACCGCCTAGAAAGTAAACAAAAAGAAAACATTCCAAATACACGTTATTTTAAAAAAAAGTACTTGTACCTGTGTGTCCACGTGTTGCAACTGATCGCTTCCTGGTGGTCCTTCAGAACGGTCCTAAAAAAAAGAACACACACAAATTACGGACAAAAAAGCAATTACAATTAAAAAAGAAACTGTCAGAATACAGAAAAGCACACAGATTAATATTTTAACCAAAAAGTCAATTTGTAAACAAAATATATAGAAACATCACACATACATTAGACTTACCTGAAAGTGGCTGCGTCCCGCCCTGCCGTACCGTTAATTATGGAACTTTCCCGAAGATACCAATGCCCGCATATTCGGCAATAAAAGAACGTAAATTAAAAATTCCAAAAAGCGTATTCTAAACATTTAAAGCAACCCAATTACGGTCAAAAAAACAATAAGGATAAAAAAAAGAAACGTAAGCAGAATAGAGAAAAACACACGCATTAATAATTTATGTAAATTAAATTTATAAACCAAATATATAAAAACATCATACATACATTAGACTTACCTTAAAGTGGCTGTGCCCCGCCCTGCTGTACCACCTAGAAAGTAAATAAAAAGAAAACGTTCCAAATACAAAATAAAAGTTATTTAAAAAAAAGTACCTGTATGTCCATGTGTTGCAACTGATAGCTTCCTGGTGGTCCCTATGAACAGTCCTAAAAAAAAAATAAGAACACACACAAATTACAGACAAAAAAGCAATTACAATTAAAAAAGAAACAGGCAGAATACAGAAAAGCACACAGATTAATAATGTAACCAAAGTAAATTTGATAACAAAATATATAAAAACATCACACATACATTATACTTACCTTAAAGTGGAACAAACACACAATTTCATTAACAGAAGCATAGCAAAAGCTTTTATTTAATAAATACATTAACAAACAAACGTTTACCTGCATCTCCATCACCCAGTCCTCGCCACACTGTTCTTCCAACACGGGCTGTGGTCTGCCTAGAAAGTAAACAAAAAGAAAACATTACAAATAAAAACAAAGCCAACATCGCTTACCTTAAATATGCTGGCATAGCTGCATACATACTGGCGGAAGCACCCAGTTCTCGCCGCTGTGTCCTTCCGACACGGGCTACGGTCCACCTGGGAACGAAAGACAAAACATTAGAAAAAACAAACAAAGCCAACATCGCTTACCTTAAATATGCTAGCATGGCTGCATACATACCGGTGGAAGCACCCAGTCCTTTCACCTGCATCTCCATCACATAGTCTTCACCGCTCTGTCCTACCGACACGGGCTACGGTCCACCTGGGAAGTAAACAGAAAGAAAACATTAAAAATAC
This sequence comes from Triturus cristatus, assembly GCF_964204655.1. NCBI lineage: Eukaryota > Metazoa > Chordata > Amphibia > Caudata > Salamandridae > Triturus > Triturus cristatus. Next base: position 1,166,470,381 of record NC_140584.1, on the reverse strand, counting down.
AAAACACAACCAACACACAAATTAATAATTGAACTAAAGTAAATCTGTATATAAAATTCAAAGAAACATCAAAAATAAGTTAGACTTACCTTGAAGTGGCTGTGCCCCGCCCGGCCATACCATTAACCATGGAATTTTTTTCACAAGATACTATTGCACGCAGATTAGACAATAAAATAACATGGCTTAACAATTTTCAAAAAGCATATTCCAAACATTTAAAACAACGAATTTCATTAAGCATAACAAATGCTTGTATTTAATAAATACATAAACAAACCAACTTTTACCTGCATTTCCATCACCCAGTCCAAGCCGCACTTTTCTTCCAACAAGGGCTGCGGTCCACCTAGAAAGTAAACAAAAAGAAAACATTACAAATACAAACAAACCCAACAGTTTACCTTAGATCTGCTGACATGGCTGCATACATACCGGCGGAAGCACCCAGTCCTCGCCGCTATCCTTCCGACACGGGCTGCGGTACGCCTGGAAAAGAAAGAAAAACATTAGCAAAAACAAACAAAGCCAACATCGCTTACCTTAGATCTGCTGGCATGGCTGCATACATACCGGCGGAAGCACTCAGTCCTCGCCACTCTGTCCTTCCGACACAGGCTGCGGTCCGCCTGGAAAAGAAAGAAAAACATTAGCAAAAACAAAGAAAGCCAACATCGCTTACCTTACAGATGCTAGCATGGCTGCATACATACTGGTGGAAGCACCCAGTCCTCGCCGCTCTGTCCTTCCGACACGGGCTGCGGTCCACCTGGAAAAGAAAGAAAAACTTTAGCAAAAACAAACAAAGCCAACATCCCTTACCTTAGATCTGCTGGCATGCCTGCATACATACCGGCGGAAGCACTCAGTCCTTGCCGCTCTGTCCTTCCGACACGGGCTGCAGTCCGCCTGGAGAAGAAAGAAAAACATTAGCAAAAACAAAGAAAGCCAACATCGCTTACCTTACAGATGCTAGCATGGCTGCATACATACCGGTGGAAGCACCCAGTCCTCGCCGCTCTGTCCATCCGACACGGGCTGCGGTCTTCCTAGAAAAGAAAGAAAAACATTAGCAAAAACAAACAAAGCCAACATCGCTTACCTTAGATCTGCTGGCATCGCTGCATACATACCGGCGGAAGCACTCAGTCCTCGCCGCTCTGTCCTTCCGACACGGGCTGCGGTCCACCTGGAAAAGAAAGAAAAACATTAGCAAAAACAAAGAAAACCAACATCGCTTACCTAACAGATGCTAGCATGGCTGCATACATACCGGTGGAAGCACCCAGTCCTCGCCGCTCTGTCCTTCCGACACGGGCTGCGATCCGCCTGGAAAACAAAGAAAAACATTAGCAAAAACAAAGAAAGCCAACATCGCTTACCTTGCAGATGCTGGCATGGCTGCATACATACCGGTGGAAGCACCCAGTCCTCGCTGCTCTGTCCTTTCGACACGGGCTGCGGTCCGCCTGGAAAAGAAAGAAAAACATTAGCAAAAACGAACAAAGCCAACATCGCTTACCTCAGATCTGTTTGGCATGGCTGCATACATACCGGCGGAAGCACTCAGTCCTCGCCGCTCTGTCCTTCCGACACGGGCTGCGGTCCGCCTGGAAAAGAAAGAAAAACATTAGCAAAAACAAACAAAGACAACATCGCTTACCTAACAGATGCTAGCATGGCTGCATACATACCGGTGGAAGAACCCAGTACTCGCCGGTCTGTCCTTCCGACACGGGCTGCGGTCTTCCTAGAAAAGAAAGAAAAACATTAGCAAAAACAAACAAAGACAACATCGCTTACCATAGATCTGCTGGCATGGCTGCATACATACCGGCGGAAGCACTCAGTCCTCGCCGCTCTGTCCTTCTGACACGGGCTGCGGTCCGCTTGGAAAAGAAAGAAAAACATTAGCAAAAACAAAAACAGCCAACATCGCTTACCTTACAGATGCTAGCATGGCTGCATACATACCGGTGGAAGCACCCAGTCCTCGCCGCTCTCTCCTTCCGACACGGGCTGCGGTCCACCTGGAAAAGAAAGAAAAACATTAGCAAAAACAAACAAAGCCAACATCGCTTACCTTAGATCTGCTGGCATGGCTGCATACACACCGGCGGAAGCACTCAGTCCTCGCCGCTCTGTCCTTCCGACAAGGGCTGCGGTCCGCCTGGAAAAGAAAGAAAAACATTAGCAAAAAGAAAGAAAGCCAACATCGCTTACCTTACAGATGCTAGCATGGCTGCATACATACTGGTGGAAGCACCCAGTACTCGCCACTCTGTCCTTCCGACACGGGCTGCGGTCTGCCTGGAAAAGAAAGAAAAACATTAGCAAAAACAAAGAAAGCCAACATCTCTTACCTTACAGATGCTAGCATGGCTGCATACATACCGGCGGAAGCACCCAGTCCTAGCCGCTCTCTCCTTCCGACACGGGCTACGGTCCGCCTGGGAAAGAAAGAAAATCTTAGCAAAAACAAACAAAGCCAACATCGCTTACCTTACAGATGCTAGCATGGCTGCATACATACCGGTGGAAGCACCCAGTCTTCGCCACTTTGTCCTTCCGACACAGGGTGCGGTCCGCCTGGAAAAGAAAGAAAAACATTAGCAAAAACAAAAAAAGCCAACATCGCTTACCTTACAGATGCTAGCATGGCTGCATACATACCGGTGGAAGCACTCAGTCCTCGCCGCTCTGTCCTTCCGACACGGGCTGTGGTCCACCTGGAAAAGAAAGAAAAACATTAGCAAAAACAAACAAAGCCAACATCGCTTACCTTAGATATGCTGGAATCGCTGCATACATGCCAGCGAAAGCACACAGTCGAAAACAGGATAAAGTCCGCCTGCAAAAAAAACACAAATGAAAAATGAAACAGAAACATAAAAAAAAGCAATTCACTAGCCCAATAAATAAATAAAAAAATACGCAAAAACACGCCCAGTAAGATAGGAAACCTTTTACCACACTCGTAAGTCAAGCGAGCCAGTCCAAGTGGGACGGCTCTAAAAGAGAAAAGTGTACGTCACTGGAAGCTCTTTTCCAAAGGACGGCCACTGTTTAGCATGAACGATGACGTCAGCCAATGGAAAAGAGGGGCGGGGCTTAAACCCAGCAAGTGAAAGGTGCCCAAAAACATAAAATCTCACCAGCGAGATTGCGCATGTGCGCAGCCTACGCTAGCCGAGACCTAAAAACAAACAGATTATTTGGAGTGGCCTGAAAATTTTATGGCAGTTGTATTTTTATCAGCATAGAGGAGTAAGGATCCAAGTTCTCAGTAAACCTATACCATGGCTGTTCCTGTTTACCTTGTGCCCCTGAGTATCCCTGGCAGGATCGTCTTCGTCATCCCTGGGACTGCTTCGCCTGCACCCCTGTTGAAGGACTACTATGCCCAGGGTGCACAGTGCTCCATCCCGCTGCAGCTAACGAGGGGAAGGCATTGAAGTCAACACGCGCATTTTAGCATGCGATACGAAGCCCGGACCAAGGGTGGCCCCGTTTGAGCCCGTCAGAGACTGGAGGAGGCTGGGCTGGGCCACCCTATATACATCTGACTCCATATTTGCATGGTACTGTTTAGTCTCTTTTGTTCGCTGTTATGCCTCCAGTGGAGGCTGGTCCAATGAGCAAATGTAAGGCAGGTGAGGGAGGGGGGATGGTGGGAACCCTTGACGCCTTTTTGAATGGAATAAAACTAAACAACAAGTAAGGGAGGGAAGCTACTGGAGCCACTCTTGATCCCCCTGGACTGTATTATTCAAACAAGAAAAGAGTGTATCCTGCAATCGAACTAAACTAGCAAAAAAGTACTCACTGTGTTTTAAAAGAACCCTCACTCACCAACCTAGTTGGTGACATGCTTCATCATTGGGTTTCCACCAGAGAGGCCGAATGCCTCTCCGGTGTGTTACAACGCCTTAATTATAGCGGAGCTGGTTTTTGTGAAGTCAGTGCAAGTTGTGAATAGTGTAGGGCGTGAAGTTAAAATGGTGTCGCAGTTTAATCCAAAAGTAATTTTAATGGTGGAAAACTGGGCACAGTTAAAAAGGTGCGTCGGATGTGTTGAAACTGGTTTTAGTAGACCAGTTGCATCCTAGTGTACGTGAAAATGGTCAACATGTTTCTGCTTCTTAAAATATTAGGCAAAGCATTCGTCAGGACCTAAGAGGACTACCACGGCGGTATGCGCTCGCTAAGGCACACCCTAATCTGTGGACTATAGGACCGCTTTAACTCACGGTTCTTAACTGGCCTTCAGGATTTCTGAAAGCTTTGATCTCTGTTGAAACAAAGAAAAGAGACAAATGAACAGAGTAATTCACAGCGTACACATCAATAATTGGAAATGCCCCATTAGACAATGTGTACTAGATGACTCTCATGCATGTCATCTAAAGTGCTCTCTGTAAATACAGTGGTATGATTTAGCTAGCAACAAACAGTAACCGGTGGTGCTTCTGTTTAAATTCTATTCATTTAGTGAATTATATTCGCGATGTGCTCTTGAAGTCTAAGAGACAGCAAAACCCTCAGATTAGGGTCAACGGGCATAAACATTTTTTGCCGTTTAGGGAAAACAACCCGGCAATCTCGTGGTTGGAACCTTAAATTCAATTGAAAAGATGCCACCAATGATGCTCAGAAGGTGATGGACTACTGAGTAGTGGTGGTAAAGGCAGGCTTAGTGCATAAACAATAGGAAAACGTAGGACTCTGTATACATGATCAAGTAATGACAGCGGGGATATGAAAGTATGTTTAAGCTTACGTGAAGTATAGATTAACCTCACGACATGAGTACTGGTGGGGGGCGGGACTTGTAGTCAAACTCTATGTAAATAAGAAAGGTTAAACATCAGTTAGAAGATGGTTTCCCATGACAGCCTTTCTACAGAAGGAATTCCTTCGTGGACAGCAATAGTAACTTACTTCGTCAAAGCCTGCCGCCCGCTGGACACCTGCCTGTACCCTCCTGAGGACTCTGAATATAACGTGTCTTACATCGCGGAGGAATCATATAGGAAGTGTCCAGCCGGCGCGGCGGTGTGTGTGTTCACATGGGCGTAGTGACGTTGTTACGTGAAAGTCACGTGTGCGTGACAACAACTAGAACACTGAAGCTCTTGATAATCAACGTTAAGTGTAAGGCACAAAAATGCTGGATGCTCTGCGTAAATAGTTTTATGTTTCGGTGACGCAGTTACGTGAAAGTCACGTGTGCGTGACAACAACTAGAACGTTGAGGCTCTTGATAATCAACGTTAAGTGTAAGCCAAAATAAGCTGGAAGATCGGCGTAAATTATTATATGTTTCAGAAAAGCTTATTGCGCCACTGGTGTGCTGATAGTCAACAACACCTGACAAACACTCCCCAGATGTAAATAAAAACAATGCATGAGTCATGCCGAAGTAAACCCGCCCCGTTTGACTATTACTAGAGATGACTGGGCAACATTTTTTTGGGAAAGGAAGGATTTCTCAAAACTTTAGTGATACCGGGGTACTCTATTAATAAGTAACATTATTGAGTGTATCAGTGTTGGAATTTTAGTGGTGCAACCCAGTCTGCTGGTATTTGGCATCTGAGTATGTGACAGAATATATTGCCTGAGTAAAGAACGTCTTAAAGGCATTAGGAAAAATTGACTCGCATTTTTGATATTTGGCAATGGAACTGTGTTAGGGCTACTAACTGGGTATATTGCCTAGCGTCTTAACACAGAGCCCATGGGGATAATGTCATTAAATTCCTGTGTGTTGGTGGAAAGACGGTAAATCCACCTCTGTTCTTTCTCAAACAGTGCGTTGGCTGACCTATTCCCTTGTTTAATCTGTTCGATCACCGTCCAGTGAAGGTCATTCACGGTACGGTTAGCCTGAGCAAAATGTTCGGTTAGTTTGGTGATGTTCTTTTTGCACCGGATGTTGCTTCGGTGTTCGCCGATACGTTGCTTTATTTTGCGGGTGGTCATACCTACATATCTGGTACCACAAGGACAGGTTATTAGGTACACGACGTTTACAGAATTACAGTTGGTATGTGAACGTTGCGTCCAGATTTTACCATGCTCCGGCTCAAGTGTTTTAGTTGCTGTGGTCAGATGGCATACGCTGCATGACCCACAGGGAAAATGCCCCGTAACTTTTGGAAGACCCCAGGATTGAAGGATCGAAGGTACATTGTCATTCGTAGTTTGCCTAGGTCTAGTAGGACAAGAGCGTCCTTGATGCTCCTGGCTTTTTTTAAAGAAAATAAGGGTTTATCCCATTTTCTGTTGTTGCTTTCTAAGATTCGCCAATGTTTGCAGATCATTGAATGCAGTACTGTACGTGGTGACACACATCAGTGGGATTTCCTCCGTGAGATTAGGTGTGTCTTCAAGCAATGCTTCTCTGTGTTGGTTTCTCACCCTCTTACAGTTCCTCTTGAGGGTCTTCTCAGGGTAACCTCGTTTTTGTAGTTTCTCAATGAGTCCCGCTGATTGAGAGCAGTAGTCTTCCATCTTGCTACAGTTGCGCCTTATGCGGAGATACTGCCCAAAATGGAGGTTTTCTCGCAAAGGTCTGGGATGGAGGCGAGAAAAGGCCAGGAGGTTTTTTTTTGCAGTGGGTTTGTAGTGTGTCTTCGTCATCAGTCTTCCTTCTGACTTTATTATGACCAGGCCTAGGAAGATCATCTCTTTCTTAGGAGTTTGTAAACCTAAGATTGGGGTCACAATTGTTGATCCAGTCAAAGAATTCCATGAGTTGGCATTCAGATCCCTGCCAGATCACCAAAACGTCGTCTATATTTCTCTTCCAGAAAGATATACAGGACGAACAAGTATTACTTGTGTTCAGAATGTGTCTGCTTTCGAAATCGTGGACATAGAGTCCCACCACACTTGGGGCGAATGTACTGCTCATCGATGTACCTGTAGATTGCAGATAAAGCTTCCCTTTGTATTCAAAATAATTATTTTTTAGCGCTAGTGTGGCACATTCTATCACAAATTGTCTTGGTGTCTGAAAATTCCATGTAGTGGCTTCCAGAGCCTCACTAATGACCCTAATAGTATCATCCTGGGGAATGCTTGTGTACAGGCTCTCGATGTCATGGGAGACCAAGATGGTAGAGCCATCATCCACCTAAAGGTCCTGGAGGAGAGCCAACAGGCTTTTGGTATCTTTCAGATAGGTGGAGGTATGCCTCGGGGAGGTACCAGTTTAACGGGTTCGCAGTATACCCTGAAAGAAACTCGTTCACGCTCCCCTCAACAACGCCCTGCAAGTACTCGGCATGCTTTTAATTTTTTACATCTACCCCCGAAAGCCACTCCCTACACTGTAGTCCTAGGCAATGTCCCTGAGTTAGCTTCACATACACAGGAGGATCGGGCAATCTTGAGAAACAAGGCATTACACCTGCTGAGCTCAAGGACAGGGATTAAAAACCAACTGTTTACTGAATTTAAAATGGTCCGCAGAGTTCCATGGGTAGGGAAGTCTCAAAAGTCACTTAGGGGTGACTGTGTGGTCCTAGGTTTTAGGTCTCCCGGTTTGGTCCAGCATATTCTGGAGATTGCAGGGGATCTCATTGTTAGGGATGATATTTCTGTTCTCCCCTTGGGGTATTTCTATCGACCCATTGATAATTCTTGATGTACCGAATGGAGAGGGACATCCCAATCATTTGGCCAACATAACTATTCTGTCCACCTTAATAACCGCTTCAATGTCTTTTCCTCATTAGAAGACATCGATTGACATGAACCCCTTGATTGTTCGGTAAATCTAGGGACTGGCATACTTAGGGGTCATGAGGGCTATGGTAATGATCCCCCACTTTGCGACCCACCTGGCTCTTTTAAAATCTGGGTTACCTCAACAGAGCAGGATGCAATAGGTAATAACCTCGGTTACCTTGGGGTGTCCCTAGAACTAAGGTGGAACCAACCGAGTAAGGTGGGGAGGCTGAAAGGCATGGTTAATGTTCTTCCAGTGGGATCCATTCCATTAGATTGTTCCTTTGGCTTGGATGCACAGGTGGTTGTGAACCAACGAACCTCTTTTCCATCTATCCCGATAAGCCCAACTCAAGGGCACTCAAAGCCCCTTTATGACAGTGGGCTCTTGGAATATTGCAGGGCTTCTGGCCAAAACCGTATCAAGTGATTGGGCTGCGTATATTGATCAGTACGATCTCTGGGCATTTCAGGAGACTTGGTCTATAGATCAGGTACAACACCCTGGGTTTTTAAATTTTTCTAAACCTGCTCAAGGAGGACGGAAAGGTAGACCCATTGGTGGTCTCACCTGTTGGGTGAGACAGCAAATGGGATATAGTGTTGAGGTGGTCCCTATTGACAGTCCGGATATTATGGCCCTACAGCTCCGGACGGCTCAAGCACGGGGCACCTTGTTAATTCATATTTATGCAAGAGGGCTGCCGGGAGGGAGGTGTTCCGAGACAGTTGCTCTCCTTGATAACTTCTTGGACAATCAGAGGGGTGGGTGCAACCTGATAATTATGGGAGATTTTGTACCTTTGAGCCACTTGATTTAGAGGATGGAAATCTTGGTTCTGAAGAAGATACACAGTGGAACATCCCGTCCCTAGATTTGAGCCCAATCAAGAAATGGACAGAAGCTGCCCTGCAACTTAAGGGGCTGTGCCTGGAAAGGGGTATGCGAGCGGTAAACGGGAGGTCTCATTTAGACCAGAAGGGTGCGCACACCTTTAATAATGGTATAAGGAGTAGTCGTATTGACTTTATTCTCCTTTATGTAGAAGTTTGGTCTTCCCTTCACAATATGTTGGTACAGGAACGCACAGAAAGCGATCATGACCCGCTAGTTCTGACAATAAAGGCCCCGGGCTTATTAAACATCTACATCCACCCCCGAAAGCCACTCCCTACACTGTAGTCCTAGGTAATGTCCCTGAGTTAGCTTCACATACACAGGAGGATCGGCCAATCTTGAGAAACAAGGCATTACACCTGCTGAGCTCAAGGACAGGGATTAAAAAACAACTGTTTACTGAATTTAAAATGGTCCACAGAGTTCCATGGGTGGGGAAGTCTCAAAAGTCACTTAGGGGTGACTGTGTGGTCCTAAGTTTTAGGTCTCCCGGTTTGGTCCAGCATATTCTGGAGAGGGCAGGGGATCTCATTGTTAGGGATGATATTTCTGTTCTCCCCTTGGAGTATTTCTATCGACTCATCGATAATTCTTGATGTACCGAATGGAGAGGGACATCCCAATCATTTGGCCAACATAACTATTCCGTCCACCTTAATAACCGGTTCAATGTCTTTTCCTCATTAGAAGACATTGATTGACATGAACCCCTTGATTGTTCGGTAAATCTAGGGACAGGGATTACTTAGGGGTCATGAGGGCTAAATTAAAATTAAATTAAATTATGGTAATGATCCCCCAATTTGCGACCCACCTGGCTCTTTTAAAATCTGGGTTACCTCAACAGAGCAGAGCAGGATTCAATAGGTAATAACCTCAGTTACCTTGGGGGGGGGGGGTCCCTAGAACTAAGGTGGAACCGAGTAAGGTGGAGAGGCTGAAAAACATGGTTAATGTTCTTCCAGTGGGATCCATTCCATTAGATTGTTCCTTTGGCTTGGATGCACAGGTGGTTGTGAACCAACGAACCTCTTTTCCATCTATCCCGATAGGCCCAACTCAAGGGCACTCAAAGTCCGTTATGACAGTGGGCTCTTGGAATATTGCAGGGCTTCTGGCCAAAACCGTATCAAGTGATTGGGCTGCGTATATTGATCAGTACAATCTCTGGGCATTTCAGGAGACTTGGTCTATAGATCAGGTACACCACCCTGAAAAGGCCATTGAGGATACAATACCAGAAGTGTCGCTCTCAAATGACAGTAAAGGAGAGTAAGATGGTCTAGGCTCATTGGGAACGATGGGGACCTGGGCAAGATGAAGGCCATGGTCGCCCACGTGATATCTAGTCTCCAAAGCTGTGACTCCCAGGAGGATATTAACCTCATTGCTCCCCAGGTTCATAGAGACGTGTTTTCAAATTTAAAAACATATTTTGTTAAGACTAGTCTATAGAAGGTAAAGACAGGGACAATAACAGCTACCTGGTACAACAAAACCTGTAGAGAGGCATATCGATCATTGACAAGAGCTATTAGATCTAAAGACATGGGAGAGGTTAAACTCGCCAGGACAAGGTATAAAGCAACTCAATTAAAAGCTAAAAGGGAATGGGATGATAAACGTTGGCTTGACTTGCTTTCAGCCAGTTATGAGAAAGACATGGTAAAATTTTGGCAGCTAGTTTAGTGGGGGTGTGGTGGAACACCTCATACTCCTATTAACCATGTTCTGCCCGAACTGTGGGTCTCGTATTTTAAGGCCCAGTTTTCCGCCGCCAAAAACAATTCGGTACACTGCCAAATCCCCTCCTCGATACCTACTCTATTATTTCACAACTCTGAGGTGGAGACAGTTCTCTCCTTAATCCCAAGAGGAAGGCCACCGGGCCTCGATTGTGTACCAGCGGATCTGTTTGTTTATGATAAGGACAACTGGGTTGAATACATCACTTATCTTGCAAATGCTATCGCCAGTGGTGCGAGTATCCCAGACACCTGGTGTGGAGCAGTCATAATACCAGTATATAAAAAGGGGGATCGCGCATTACCCGTCAACTATAGGCCCATCAGCCTTATAGATTCCATCCAAAAAATACTTGCTAGGTTGGTTCTGTGCCGAATCCAGGTATGGATAGAGGAGTCCGAGATTTTATCACCATTCCAGGCCGGTTTTCCTCCCCATTCCAGCACCATAGACCAGGTGCTTAGGTTTGTGATGATTTACTGGCAGGTAGTTATCATAGGAGGTGTCACATTGTACGCGTCTTTTATTGATCTTAAGTCCGCCTTTGATTTGGTCCCCCATAATAAAATGTGGAGAGTTTTTATGGATGTGGGGACGCCATTGGAGTTATTAGCAATGTTAGTCGAACTATATGACTCCAACTACACACAGGTTCGTTGGGGCACACGCGGTGAAGTAACGGATAGATTTCCCGTTCTAAAGGGTGTGCGCCAAGGATGTGTCCTTGCGCCCACCCTATTTTCTTTGTTCACTGACAGGGTCATACAGTACTATACCATATGCCCCACTGATGCTCCAACCTTGGCGGGCTTGAAGATCCCCCTACTCATGTTCGCTGACGATACCCTGATTTTATCTAAGACCCAAGCAGGGCTACAGGTCGCCCTGTCTCAGTTTGAGGAGTTTTGTCACGACCATGAGTTGGTGGTCAATGTGGACAAGACAAAGTTTATGGTTCTCCATAAGTGCAAAGCTATTAAGGGTAAAGTGAACATGAATAATGTTCCTTTAGGACAGACAGAAGTGTTCACTTACCTGGGGATAACCCTCAATAGAAAACTAAACTGGAAGCCACAGATTGACATGCTAATCCTAAACCATGCCCAGTTGGCCGGGGCTCTTATAAAAGAGCATTGGCTTTCCTTCACCAAGCAATCGCCCCGCCCTCAAAATATATAACTCTAAAGTTGCTAGTGCAATCCTTTATGGGGCTGAACTTTTGGGTCATGAGGATATTACCCCTCTGGCCATAATAAATTTATAAGGGCACTAACGGGTTTGCCGCAATGCACTCCACTGCTGCCCTTATTTTTGGACCTGGGTTGCTTTTGCATCAAGGATTTGGGTCGTTTCAGGCCTACAGCTTTTTGGAGAAGGCTTTGGGTTACCCCTGAGCTCTCCCTGTATGCTAAAGTACTCTTGGACTTCAGGGGGGTAGGGTGCCTAGGTAAGATCAAATGGCTTCAGTATATAAAAAACACTCTGACTGAAACGGGGATGAGCATTTTGTGGGAGAAGCCATAAGTCAACCCATTTCCGTCAAAAAAAGAATTTAAGGCAGTTTACCTGGACATGGTGAAGATGAAGTATTTTGCCTCTTTTACAAGGTCCACATTGTCCAGGAATTTTCTGATGTTGAAACATGAGCTTAGGTTTGAACCATATTGGGACTCTGTCTTAAAACCGCTTGACAGAAAGTTATACCATCAGTTTAGAGCAGGTTCCCTCCCGATTAAAGCTATTACCAGCAGATGGTATCCGCCCCCTCTGAGTTGTGCCCTTTGTGTTTAGCACAGACTGAATCAATCGCCCACATTTTGTTTGTTTGGTCGGCCTATAGATCGCCTAGGATGAAATGGCTCAAACCCACTTGCACCAACCTGGGTACAAGATCTGTCTTGGAGGCCCTAAGGATCCTGCAGACATGTACTCAGGAATCTATTGTTGCTGCTATGGCAAAATCCCTGAGTTGGGCATGGGCCATTCGGGCTAACAAACTGAGGGAACCCTAAGTTGCATCAACCCTACTCTTACACAAACTTAAGGAATGTGCGGAAGGTTGACCGGGGCATCTAGCTGTGGCTTGATGTAGGGTCTAGTGATTTCATCACAAACCGGGGTAGTTGGTTGTCATAACTACTGCCATAGGTGTTTTGGCATCATAATATTGCTCTGTCCACAAACTATTGTTGGGGCGATACATTTTATACTATATTTTACTCTATTTTTAACTAAGGATTTTATAGTCTATTAGAGTATGTTATTTGATGTTTTAATATACAAACTCAAGCAGATCCTATTGTGGGTCTTCTACACTAATGTCAGTTTCGATCTGATTTGAGTTCCCTTTATCTTTGTATTTTTAATTTGCTATAACTTTTAATTGATTGTAATGTCTTTTAGGATTTTTATAATCGAAATAAAGACTAATGAAATGAAATGTCAATGCTTGGTTCGTATGTGCCCAAAAGGACGTCTCCTGTGTAAGATGATTTATAAATGTGACCTCCATGCGCCTGTCGGAACTGTCGTGCACTGGGTCGACCTCAAGTGACCAGCCTGCAGCTTCTTTGTACCTTGTGGTAACAAGAACCACATGAATCATTTTCTAGGCTGTCAGGCAGATATGTACTACACATGGAGATGCCCAGAGCACACATCCCATCATTTTAGAGCAGGCAAGTGGGGGATTAAAAAAAAATAGTCAGTAGAATGTTTTTTCCCCATCGACTTACACTGAATCAGAGGCAATCTGACACCCCCTCCAAGAATTAAGGGCAAAGTGTCTGGCTCAGGATATACACTTCCGAGCTCAAGCTGCCTTATTTACAGCAGATCATGATTCGGCAATCCGAATTGGGTTTCTACATGTAGGAATTGAGAAGCGGGAGACTAGTCTTGAAATCAGTAGTCTCCCGCCTGAGTCGGAATGGTTGACCTGTATGCATACATGGCAGCATTTTAAGCGGCAAACTGAGATTTTGAAAAAATCAGGGGAATTAATTTTCTTCATTGACTTACATGGAAGCAGTGGCAATTTTAGGTGGAAGACAGCTAAAACAAAGGCTTTTTTGCCTAAAGATATTGTGAGTCTCCTGCCCGAATCGGGTCCATTATCTTGAAAAACAATGGTTCTGATTGGTACCATTCATCATATTATAATTCACTAGCAATAATTATTGTTCTCAACTACGTTTAAACAACACACAACACTAGATGTTTTAAAGTCCAAAGGCCTTCTGTGTCTTTGCCTGTTACACACTTAGACCTTATTTAGGCTCACAATGTTTCGACTCCTTCAGTTAATTGTAGGATCTCACCAGGACCAGGAGATAATGGTACATCCTAGAAAATAAAGGCGTTTATTAGGCTGGCAGAAGTGATGGACTAAGACGAGTATAGTGTTTGAATTGATATCAACCTAACTTTAGGTCAGTAAAGAACCAATAAATTACTGACCTCTAACTTAAACGGCCACAAACATACCCCATGTCATACAGACCAGTGCGATTGTGCACGGAAGATTGTTCTTGGGCTGAATTTGAATCTGGTTAGGCGACTATACTGTGGACAGGGAAAGAGAGTGAAAGGAGGAAAGTGGGGCATGAGAAGGAGAAGAGGAAGTAAGAAGCAAACGTTGAGAGGAGTGCAAGGACAAAGGATGGTGAGGAGAAGAAGGTGCTAGGACGTTGGGAGTTTTCTGATCTGTAACAAGAGAAGGATGTAGAGTGCCTCACAAACAGTACCGTAGTTCTCGTGTGGTCCAGGGGCCTAGGGACTTGATCTAGAGGCCGGCAGAAATTAAGAATCCTCTGATTCCTGGAGGAAGTGCTAAATGTGGAGGGGAATCCACACATGGAATTTCTTCACAATATTATTGGTATGGCGGAAAATTATGACTAGTGTACTGTCAGGTTTTTCCCTGACTGTCTGTGATGCTACGCAAGGCTATGGAGCCCAGTAAGCCTCTCTGTTCTAACTCTCTGTCTGACTCTTGAGAGACTGGGATGCAACAGGAAAAGGCTCCCAGTTTTAGTTTATTAATTTACTGCTAGTCTATGTCCCTCAGAATCCAAGTCTTTACACCCTGTAACTGATATATGAGTATATTCCCTGTCTTGTCAAACTGTCCCATGTTATAGCAACTCATATAGGACTCCTCCTTTGGGAACAGAACAGTTCAGAAAAGTTAGTGATTTAAAAACATATTCTGTATCATAAGCACTTTGGAAATATGGAAATGTCACAGCTGAGCAAACTGAAATCTTGTCAGCTTTGCATTAGGGAAACCATAGTCAATGAAAACCAACTATGGTCACAGAGTGTCAGAAGTCCATGAGAAATATGAAGCGCCCAAGAATTTCTTGGCTATGATGTTTACTTTGTAGTTGTCAAGTAGACTATGTAATGTGAGATATGTTTATGCAGCCCTGTGTTATTACCTAATCACTCTTTTCATTCTAGGATTTAAAAATTCGTATTTTTTTATACAATTGATCCAGCGCAAGACCAGGAAGAATGGGGAATAACATTTACCGATATCCTCCCTGCGTCGCAGACCCGTCGTCACACACACTCATTCACACACGCAGTCATTGGTGGGACCCATAACACTAACACTCACAAGTCTCTTTCACAAGTCTGCACACACAGGAGGGATGAGTAATTCATGCGCTGGACATGTGGGGGGAAAATCCTTGTAACCTATAGGAAAGAAAAGTTATTTTACAAAAATGTACATTTACATCATTCACCTATAGATCCCTAATCTCAAACATCAAGACACTCCTCCCACTTGGTTGAATGGACCAATTTAGTTGGATTGGTTGATGGTGATTTAGAACCAGCTAAAACACATTTTAAGATTCAGAATCCTTATCTTTCTTAAAGAAAAACCACAAACTCATTAATTCTCGTTAATCAATATCTATTTATCTAAATAATGATTATTATTTGCATTTGTCTCGTCAAAGTTTTAGGGTTTTAGATCAATTTAAATAAATCGCAGAACATCATAATTACCTAATCTGGCTATTTGAAGTCCTCTCATTCATTGGCTCTGCATAACCAAAATTTGTCGTAAATTGTCCAAAAGCAGGCCAAAGCTCAAAGTCCTTTGCTCAGCACGCTCCAGTCCCAAATTAATCCAAGGACCAGAAGCCGTGCAAGCATCTATCATAGCCTATAGATTTTGGAAAAGTTTGCAGTCATCAAACAATCGGACAGCATCGGGATCATCAGGGAAAGCGTCACCACGAACGTGGCATCCGCTGCTGCTGCTGTAGGTAGGGGTAGGTCGATCCCTCCCTATTCTACTAGCCTTTTATAATAAAACCAATCATAGAAGATACAATTTTAAACTTTAGAGCAGTCGTGATTGGATAGTTGAGATCGTACGACCACTATCCCAAGATTTTCAGTACAGTTCGAGGGGTGAGGTCATTGGTTAACGTAGTATCGGCTTGTTCCGGTTTACTGTAAGGATGATTGTTCCCCTTTCTTGGCGAAAATCCCATTTGCCATCCTTGACCAGGGACAGTCTGTGCAGAGGTCGCTGCGAGGTTTAGGAGATTTCTTGCACATGCGCAGCTCACTCCGCGCCTCATGAGACAGTGGCCACCAGCAGCCAACTTTGATTTAGGCCCAAACGCCAACTTAGGCGAAGCAAACACAAAAGACTAATTAATTAATGGAATTGGTGATCCTAATATTAACCCCTTGCAAATCCCTCTATGTGCTTGTATTTATCTAGCATATAGCGACATTTAAAGCCATTATATTCACCTTTTTCGATCCAATCAGGAATGCAAACATCACAAAAGCAACATATAACATGCAATATTCTATTACCACATATACTATTGTTAGTATGCGTACAAATTTAAGTTATAAGACTTATTTAGCCATGCAAAATGCAAATCCCATATGTAGTTCGAGTTTTAATAATGTTGATTATTACACATGCAATACTCGTTTAATAATATTATAATTAATAGATTATTTAATTCGTATTTTCATGAAAAAATCGAGGAGGTATACAACATTTTGCACTACCTGCTCCATCAATCCCCCCTTTGGTGATTTTATCACCACAATACCTACAATTTTGTATATTTATTATGAAAAGAAAATGAATTCATAAAATTTAGTTCACATCTCTGTTTCCCCAATTTCTTCTTCTCTTGCTTTTCTATACATGCTATCTTTCATTTCTTCTAATTCTACTTCTTCAAATTGTCTTTCTCGTCTTTTATTCTCTCTCTTTTTCAAAGTTTCTCTTTTCAAATGTTTCTGAATTTTCTTTCTTTTGCAACATAAGCATCCTAATCTTAAAACTAATACTAGAAAAATTACACAGGTTAATGGAAATAAGATTCTACCTATAAATGTACTACCTAACTTTATTAGAAAATCTTTAATATAAGATAATTTCTTTCCAATCTTTTCCCAAACACCTTCAACCATCAAGCTGGCCATACTCTGGATTTAGTCATGTCCAATTCACCCTTGATCAAATGTATGCCTCCTACTTAAGTGGACTGGACGGACCACTTCATTCTTAAATTATACACCTCTGCTAATTACAAGCCTCGGACTGGACAGATTGCGCTAGCCAGTACAAGGAGACCCTGGCATAAACTCACTTCAGAGGGTTTTAGGGTTTAGGGAAAAATATAAGGTATCTATAACTAATAGCCCTGCAGATGATATTACTATTGAATTAAATATGTTTGAGGAAGCGGTCGCCAAGGCTATAAACGCTACCATTCCTCTAAGAGTGTTTAAACCCCGTGTAGCACATAAGCAAGAGGTCTGGTTTTCCGATGAATTAAGATCTCTTAAGCTAAACACTGGAAAACTTGAAAAGATATGGAGATCATCGCAGAGGACTGAAGATAAGGAACATCATAGGATCGCACTTAAGACATACTACAAGGCCATTCGTGCTGCACGGAAAAACTATATTGCAGCACAATTATCTGCAGCTGGTAAAAATTCAAAAATGTTATATCAAATTTTGCAAACTTTCACTAAGCCAGCAGCCTGTAAAACGACAGAAATAGCATCCCAAGAACTTTGTGACAAGATCTCACTATTCTTTACAAGGAAGATAGATGGGATCTATGATAAAATAATGCATTCCAACAGAACTGCTTTAGCAGATAACATCCATCCACTGACTGCTGGAGCCCATTCCCATTCTACCCTGTGCCTTACTGAATTTCCTCCCATATCTATAGAGGAGGTAATTTCATTAATTATGCAAATAAAGAGTGGTTGTCCTTCGGATACCATTCCTGCACGTATCATGCCTATATAGGCTAGCGATCTTGGCCCGAGAATTATGCAATTGGTCAATCTGTCGTTGAGTACAGGGGACGTTCCCCTAGACTGGAAACGGGCGCTGGTAAGACCTTTGAGGGAAAACAATGCCATTCCCTGGACAGAACTGTCTAATTTGAGACCTATCTCTCTTCTTCCCTTTTTGGGTAAATTAATTGAGAAGTTTGTAAACCGCCACCTGTCCACTTACATCGAAAAAGCAGGGGGGCTGGACTCTTCCCAGTCAGGGTTTAGGCCTAGACACAACACTGAGACCACCTTGTTGTCCGTCGCAGACGATCTACATATGCTCCAGGATAAGGGTTATTCCGTGATACTGGTGCTGTTGGATCTGTCGGCGTTTGACACCGTGTCGCACAACATCCTGACCTCCAGGCTAGCTAACATAGGCCTGGGAGACAAGGCGCTGGCTTGGCTGAGAAGCTTCCTAACAGATCGTACCCAAACTGTCATCTTGGGCACATTTCGGTCAGAGGAGCTGAGGATCTCTAAAGGGGTGCCACAGTGCTCTTGTTTGAGCCCCATGCTTTTTAACATCTATGTGGCCCCCTTGGCTAACATCATGAGATCCCATGGGTTCATCCCGGTGTCTTACGCGGATGATACCCAACTCCTCTTTCCATTTAAAATCCTGACTACAGAGATTAGGAACTCTTTTGCCCAGGGAATGAAAGCAGTGGCACACTGGATGGCGTCCAATTACTTGCAATGTAATGTTGCTAAAACAGAGGTGATGTTATTCGGCGAGGCTAAACTTTGGTGGACCCCGGACTGGTGGTCTCAAGATCTTGGGCCTGTCCCTGAGCCTAAACTGGTAGTGAAGGACTTGGGTGTTAGGTTGGACCAGGAGCTTTCCTTAAAACAACATGGTAATCAAGTGGTTGGCTCATGCTTTCATGTCATTGGGCTGCTTCAGAAAGTGTTTCCTTTACTCCCAGACGCCACAAGAAAGACCTTGGTGCAAGCATTAGTGTTGAGCAGATTAGATTATTGTAATGGCCTGTTACTATCGGCAAACAAAGGAGTCATCTCAAGATTGCAGGTGGTTCAGAACACTGCTGCTCGCCTTGTATTAAACGCACCCCCTTGAACACCCTCCAAACCTCTCTTGGTTAAACTTCATTGGTTACGAGTGAAACAGAGGGTGAAGTTTAAAATATGTTGTATGATACATAAATGCCTGACTGGGAGAGGCCCGGCCTACTTAGCCAACAAGTTTACTCCATATGTCCCCACACGCTCCCTTAGATCTGGTGAGCGGGCCTTGCTATGTGTTCCCAGAGCTAGGAAAGCAAGACAGGGGTCCAGAGCTTTATCTGTGGCAGGTCCCATGTTGTGGAATAGCCGCCCCATAGCTATCAGATTGTACAGAGAACATTTTCCTTTTAGGAAACAATTAAAAACCTTCCTTTTTCAGGACTAGGATTTCATTTCAATGTTATAAATGTACACGGCTAGTACTTGTTCTTTGTTTATTGATGATGCTAAAGGGCGCGGAGATACTCCTCTGGGCATCGATTCTAGCGCGGTATAAACATGCAAATAAATAAACCACCAGTGGTGCAATTTCCTCATGCAAATCAGTTATATTTTTAATGTATGACTTTAGATCTTGACTTTCGTCTGGAATGTAAGTACAACAATGTTGAACTTTCAGCATTCCACAGACTCCACCCTCTTTTGCCAAAATTATATCAAGGGCAAGTCGATTTTGCATTACCATGGCACGCATGGCGACCATTTCTGTATTTACCAATAAAAATCCTCCAGCGGTGCTTGTTGACTAGTGATCCACTACTGTTGATAATTTTCTAATTGTATGTGCATTCAGAGATATTCCCACTGCTGGTATAAATGCTCCAAAAATGTCTCCCACAATTTCTGTCCAAGATTCTCTCTTTCTACGTGTTAGTTGTCTACCTAGCTCGTATACACCATCTCTTCCTGTTCCCACATGGAATATCTTTGGGAAAACCAGGCCCACATAACATGTGCCAAACCAATGATCTGGTAATCGATTATATGCTTTGTTCCTGCAGATAAAATATAATCCAGGAAAAACTGGATCATTTCCTCCTTTAAATCCCCATCCACCCATGATTCGATATGTATCATGGCAATCACTGTTACCTACAAAATAATTATCATATGCAGTTTGATTCCTTCTAATACACAACTTTCCTTTCTGAGGCCAAACTAAAGCCATTGTTGGACTAGCTTCCCCTTTCAAATGTTTTCCTTTTCAACATCCCAGACTGTCCTTTCCTCTCTTCCCTCAGATAATTTCTTTTGCATTTTTCATCTCCTTTCTTCAACCATATCCAAGAACACTTTCTCCTCCTTCTTTAAACTACAAGTTAGATTCTTTCTAAATATAGATTCTAATGTTAATTCTTTAGGTTCTAAGAAAAATTCACCAAATACCTTTGCAGGTTTTACTTTATTCAATTTGTTAATTACAGGTACTTGCGAAAATATGTTATCTACATCTGAGAAGTAATATTCTAATTTCCCTATTTTGTAAAACAAACTTGCTATTACACTACATGTTATTCCATACGTTACTGGGAGGTGATTATAGGTCACTCCCTCAGATACAGATGCAGGTAACTGCATGCAAACGTAGCAATCCCTCACATCCATTGTCTTTACATATTCATATAGTAGTTTTGAAAATACATTGTTAGAAAAATCATTTATGGACCTGTCTTTATGTAAATAATTTCTATCTATATTAGTCGGATATACTTTCTGAAACTTTTGTACATTAGTTTTATTTTCACTATGTCCTTCTTTTGTATCCAGTGTAACTTTTAAAGAGATCATCAAAGCCAAAGCACTCCATAGAAGCATTAGTAATCCTGTACAACAACAACAACACATGTTTAACCCCCTTCTAAGAAATATACATTTAGTTTTTCTATTCTCTGTGTTTGCCATTTCGAAAAATGAACAGTGTCTTTTGACTTAGCCTCTTCTACTTCACAACTAGTTTTGTCTAACCCAAAGCTCTAAGCATCTACTTGGTGCTATCAGTTATGTCTCTTCCACTAATTTTATTGTCTTTCCATTGGTATCACTTTTGGTCTTTTCAGTTTGGCATTTGATCGTCTTTCACTTTTCTTTCACAATCTTGATACAGAGCTTCCTGAACATCCGTTTCTTCTCCAATGTCGGACAAGATAACTCTCAGGATTTCCGATTCTTCGCCTTCCTCAACCACTTCTGGTACAGTCACCTCTGGATTCTCTTGGCTATCCGCCTCTTCTTTTATTTCAGGCAGCGCCACATATGACCATTCCGGCGACTTATACTTCTGGTTAGGTTTTCTTGTTCTCTTATTTTCTTCTCTTGTTGTTTTTTCCTCGTCTTTCAACTTTTCTTGACTAGATACTTCATTCACTTGTTCAGCTCTAGATGAATTCACTCGTGTCAATCGGTATCTCAATCTCTTTATTTTGTTTGGCCAAATTTCATCTTTTGCTTGTCTTTTCCATTTATTTCCTTTATCATTCTTCTCAGCTCTCCATGCTCTTTTCCTCAGAACTCGACCTTCAGGTACCTTTTCATCACTGTCTTCTGATTCTGTTTCAACTTGACTTTTACCTTCAACCGTTTTTCTTTCCACCACCTTTTCAATTCTCCCTACTCTGTCCCTCCTCGTGTTTCTTGCACACAATCTTCCTGCTGACTAACTGTCTCTTCTTCTAACTGGATGTTCGAATTCTCTACAACTCCGCGGAGGTCTTCCGCAAAAATCTTTCCCTCACTCTCTATATCTGGCACCTCACCATCTGTTTCTGTTACTTCAGGTGGAATTTCTCTCAACTTTCCATCAGGAATTTCTTTATCAGGAATCTGTTTTATTGTCTCTTCACTGTTTTTCTCTTGTCCAGTACGCACTTGTACTTGTTCTGTTTCTGAGTCTGAGCTGGTGTCTGATATCTGCAACTTTCTTCTCAAGGGAATATTCTCTGGGGCAACGGTCAAATTTGGTTCTGACTCCCCCCCCCCCTTTCAGAGTTTTGTCCTGTTCTATTGTCTTCAGTATCAGATTCAGAGCTGGATTCTGATTCTTCAAGATACTCTCCTTCCTTGTTATCTACTGTATTTGGAATTCGTAGCATGGATCTAGTTCTGTATTCCAGCACACTTTACAGCTGCTGTTGTAGATAAAATCACTTGTCGTGGTTTTCCCCAACATGGGACCAAACAGTTCCTTCTTCTGTGCACTTTAATGCTCACCCAGTCACCTGGGCTCAGATCATGAGCTGGCTTCTTTTCAAGGGTGGTGGCATCCGATCCAACCTGATGAAACACAGAATGTACGGCGTCAGCCAGCCCCTTACAGTAATCCAACACCAAGTCATCAGAGATAGGCAATGACTTGTTGACTGGAATGAATACATGTCTCATTGCTCTCCCCATTACAATTTCGTGGGGACTCAAACCTGTGTTTCTATCTGGAATTGATCTAATCGTCATGAGTACCAGAGGCAAGACATCAGGCCATTTCAGTCCTGTGGCTAAACACATCTTTCCTAATCTGTTTTTAATAGTACCATTTACCTGTTCTACCACACCAGAAGCCTCTGGCCGATAGGTGCAATGCAGTTTTTGTTGTACATTCAATGCCTCACAAATTAGCTTCATGATTTTATTATGAAAATGCTTTCCTCTGTCTGACTCAATTGTGACTGGAAATCCGAATCTTGGGATGAACTCCCTCAAAAGCAGTTTTGCTACTGTTATTCCATCACTTCTTGTGGGATATGCTTCTACCCATCTATAAAATAGGCAGACCATCACTAAAACACACCTCAACCTGTTACAGGGAGGCATCTCAATGAAATCGATTTGCATTCTGGTGAAAGGCCCTCCTTCTCGACCTATCGTTGATAGACTTACCACTGTTTTTCATCCAGGATTGAACTGCTGACATATAAGGCATCGTTGACAAAGACTCTCAGCTACAAGTCTGAATTTTGCATTATACCATGTCTGCTTAAATAATCTAAGCATGGCATCTCTCCCTACATGTGCTTGTCCATGATACATCCGGGCCATTGCTGACACCATGCTATCAGGCATTACTGGTCTTCCATCTCGTTATACCCACACATGATCTGTTTCCCTTGGTGCACATCCTGCCTTGACCCATTTTCTCATTTCCACATCTCCTGCTTCTTCCTGTAACTGCCTCACCTCTTTCCAGGTATTCACAATGTTAGTAAACAACAAAGGACATGAATTCATTTTCTTCTCTTTTGCCCTGTTAACCGAATTCTGGTTTTGCACACAATATTGAGCCATATCGTTTGCATACCTGTTCCCTACTGCTACATAATCTCCAGTATTGGAGTGTGAAGCACACTTCACAACAGCCAATTGCTTAGGCAGCTGTATCGCCTCAAGCAATTTTCCAACCACTTCGGCATTCTTTATAGGGGTTCCACTCGAAGTCAAAAATCCTCTCTGTGACCAAATCTGGCCAAAGTCATGCACGACACCAAAGCCATACTGACTATCAGTTATCACAGTCACTCTCACATTCTTTCCCAATTTACATGCTCTTGTCAATGCGAAGAGCTCAGCTAACCGGGCTGATTTTACTCCTTTTAGGTAAGACGCTTTAATTACTGCTGCAACTGTACATACTGCATATGCTGCACTCAGATTTCCTTTGTCCGTTCTTAAGCATGACCCGTCCACAAACATCACATAATCACTTTCTGACAAAGGTTCATCTTTTATATCAGGATGGGGTTTGGTACAGAAATCAAGCACATCCAAACAGTCATGATCCACGTCGTCTCTGACTTCCACATTCTCAGCATCCGGCAATAACGTTGAAGGATTCACATTCAGACATCTCACAAGGCTCACATTTGTTGCACCTAATATGACCTTTTCATATTTAGTCAGCCGACTATGTGTCATGAACTGAGTGCGGCTCCTTGTTAGAAGGATTACCACATCATGAGGTACAAACACTCGCACAGGATATCCCATCACAATTCCTTCACTTTGTTCCAGACTCTTACAAGTGGCAGCCACTGCTTTCAGTGCACATCCATTCCTCTCACTGCAGTACAACTCAAACTCTTTCTCATAATCAGGCATATCCACCGACGACAATATCCTACCATTCCAAGGAACATTCTCACTTCTCTTTGCGTCATTGGTGCTCTCATTCCTTTTATTATCTTGATTCTTTCTGCTGTTATTTTCCTCAGTCCTTTTTCAATTTTATGGCCTAAATATTGTACTTCTTTCTGGCAGAATTGCAATTTCGATGTGGATACTTTAACCCCTTCTGTGCCCATGACGAGATGGTCTCGTCATGGAGCACAGTCGCGCTGTGCCCATGACGAGACCATCTCGTCATGACACCCACCCACGGGGGAAGCGCTGGCGCTCCCCCAGTGAGTGGTCGATCTTTTTTTTTTTTACTGGGAAGGCAGGGGAAGACCTTCCCCTGCCTCCCCCTGGGCCTCCCCGCTCCATCAATGACGTCAGCGCACGAGCCGCGCTGACGTCATTGGAGGTTTCCCTTTGCTCTCCGAGGCGCAGGAAGCCATTTGCTTCCTGCGCCACGGAGAGTAAAGGTGAGTTTTGGGGCTGGGGAGGGGGGTTTCTTGCATCAGTGGGTTTGGTTTAGGGTGGGGGGACTTTGGTATGCTAAGGCATGCCACGAGGCTCGGCTTCCTTCGTGTGTGCCTGTTGTTGCTTCCGTGTAAATGGTTTCCAAAGTTGAAAAACGCTCGTCTTTCAAGTTGCTTCCCTGTGAAATGGATCTAAAAATGCCGAAAATGCCCTTCTTTTTAATTTATCAAATCCAAAGTGCAGCAGCATGATTTTTGCATCGGTGGGGGCACTTTGGCATGCCATGAGGCTCGGCTTCGTTCGTGTGTGCCTGTTGTTGCTTCCCTGTGAAATGGATCCAAATTTGAAAAATGCTCGTCTTTCTAGTTGCTTCCCTGTGAAATGGATCCAAAAATGCAGAGAAATGCCCTTCTTTTTACTTTTTCAAATCCAAAGTGCAGCAGCATGTAGAGAAATAGAATTTCTTATATGAGAATTAAATACCTAACTAATAGCAAGACAGAGGGGTTGCAAAGTGGCCAGATTGGTTTTTTTTACATCCAAATACACCAGCATCACTTTACAGAGTTTGCCAGTGAAGTGCTACTTTCATTTTCTCGTCTTTCTTTGAAAAGCATTGCTGTTTCCAGGTTGGGAGAGTGTACCATTCCTGGAGGTACTGCAATACCTGGTTGATGGGTGGATTGGAAAACACAATGTGTACCATGGCTCTGTGTTTATGGATGTGGTCTTTTTATACCTTACTGCTTACGTTTTGTAAGGATGTAAGCAATGGACAGTGAAACGGTTCCCTTCAGGGCCCTCTAGTCATGTCCATAACTTTTCAGGTGAAACCACTTGCTGATTTCTGAATAGTTAGTGAGAGATCGTTTAGGTAACCATGTTGTTTCTGCTTACATTTCACATGCTTTGCATTCCCTTTGAGTGGTTGCTTTTTTTTTATTTTATTTTTTTAGGCAGCATATTACTCTTATCAAATGCATAATTTGAATTGAGCCACATCCAAGGGCACAATTAGGTTATAGCTGAAGGCAGTGCGAGTTTCTCTCAGTGGGCAAGTATGGTGTTCAGTGGGGATGTGGCACTATGGCCAGAGCTGTGGAATTTGGAACTGGGGAACCGGGTTCCACATTCATGACCAGTCCACCACACCACTGTACTGAGGGAGCACATTCCCATGCTAGACCGTAGAAGGCCCCACTAGACCTTAGAAGGCTTGATGCCTTAGCACAAGCAGGTGTACCCTAGTGGTGTCAATTGTGGGTTAACCTTGAAGGCCTGTCCACCACAATCCATACTGAAGTTCATCTCCAGTCTTGCGGGCAGGCCTACGAAGCAGCACACCCTAGAGCAACAGTGATCCAGTCGCTGTGACTCTGTCACTGAGGTCACATGAACCTTGAGCAGGTTAGGGCGATGCGAATGGTGTGACCTCACTGGGTACCTATTTCGGGTGGGTGTTTGCATTGTGATGAGGGGATTACCAGTTAATTATTCACGCAGCTCTCTGATGGATGTCACATGAGGTAAAATACTGCAATAAATGGCAGACACTCTGGAAACAAGAGCAAACGTTATGTTACATGAGGCAATGGTGGTAATTGTGCATGTATCAAAAGCAAACAAAATACAAGAGGTAGCAAACAATACGTTACAGGAGGAAAAGTGACATGTGTGCAACTTACAAAAGAGTACAAAGTACAAGTAGAGGTAAAATAGTGCAATAATTGGCAGATACTCAAAACACAAGAACACACTGGGAAGGCACTTCTACGGGCATGGAGAACAGAATTTCCTATAATGTAAAGACTTCCTTCTGCAGTTTTGTGTAGTTGCATTGTTTTGGTAAGAATTTTTTTTTTGTTTTATTTACTCCAAATGAGTAATATTGTAATGTCTGAATGAATTTTTTTGTAAGTGATGTCATAATGGCGGCATATTTAGTTAGTGGTTTGAGCATGAAATTCTTTGCAATGTGTTTTGCATAGTCTTATGTGTAATTGCTTTTCTCTTTCTTTTTTAGTGGGATATTGTTGATCCATACTGTGTCTGTACAGAGTAGGTGGTGGTGAGTAGTTTAGCTGCCTCTGGCAAGTGAGTGGTATTGTTTTGGAGTATATATGAGTTTTTGATAAAGGTGCTTTTTGTTTATTACTTATTTTACAAAGTGTTTGTTGTTGTTGACTTGTTTGACAAGTTACCTTTAATAGTAAGCATTATGGCTAGCCGTAGAATGACTGCTCAGCAGGTGGTTGGTATGCTTCTTGAATCTTCCTCTGAGCATGATTATGAGACTGACAGTGCGTCGGAGGGAGAGGAGGGAGGTGAAGATTCTGGCAGTGAGTTTTCTCTCCATATGGAATCTTCGGATGATGAAGGTACTCTCAGTGCAGATGAAGGTACTCTTGGTGTGGATGAAGCAACTCTCAGTGCGGATGAAGTGCCTGTCTTAGAGGAGGAAACTGCTGTGCCGATGGTGCAAGAGGCATCTGGATTGCAGTCTGAGGCTGCTAGGCTTCCTACTGGAAGTGCTGGACTTTGGGTTGATCCAAACATGGTGCAGCTGGTGTTGCCTGCCTTTAGCGGTGATGCAGGGTGTACAGTGCTTTGTGAAAACTTTTTGCCTATACAGTTTTTTCAGTTGTTTATGGATGATGTATTTTTGGGTGAGATTGTTGAGCAGACAAATTTGTATGCTGAACAGTTTTTGAGGGACAACAGCGACAAACTTAGGCCCCAGTCTAGAGCTACCCGGTGGACTCCCACATATCTGGAAGAGATTAAGAAGTTTTTGGGTTTGACTTTATTGATGGGTGTGGTAAGGAAGCCAACCTTGGCTTCATATTGGTCTACTAGCCCCTTGTTGGCAACTGCCATATTTCCTGCAGTTATGACTCGTAATCGGTATTTACTTTTGCTACGTATGCTGCATTTTGTTGATAATTCTATAGCGTTGCCACGAGATCACCCTGACTGTGACCGTCTTTTTAAGATTCGGGCCCGTTCTTGATCACTTTGCAGATCGATTTTCTGATGAGATCTATACTCCAGGGAAAGAAATATCTATTGATGAGTCTTTGGTCTTGTTCAAGGGCCGTTTGGTTTTTAGGCAGTACATCCCTAGCAACAGGGCACGCTATGGAATTAAGCTGTATATGTTGTCTGAGAGTAGGACAGGATATGTTTTTAATTTTCGTGTGTACACTGGTAGAGATTCTACTATTGACCCCCCAGGTTGTCCGTCCACTTTTGGAGTTTCAGAGAAAATTGTGTGGGATCTTGCTAGAAGACTGTTTAACAGAGGCCACCATTTGTACCTTGATAACTTCTATACTGCTGTGCAATTATTTAAGGAATTGTATAAAGTGGACACTTTTGCATGTGGCACAATCCGCTCTAACCGTAAAGGTTATCCGAAAGAGCTTGTTTGCAAAAAACTTCAGAGGGGGCAGTGCAGTTCCTTGCGTAGTGATGAACTACTAGCTGTAAAATTTGTGGACAGGAGGCATGTGTACATGCTGACTACCATCCATGATGAGAGTACTTAACCTGTGGCTGTTTGGGGTCAGGTTGCTGAAGTGCGCAAACCTGTGTGCATTCTAGACTACAATAAGCACATGGGTGGTGTTGACAGAGTAGATCAGAGGTTGGAACCGTACTCTGCTATTCGGAAGGCTTATGTTTGGTATAAGAAGTTGGCCATCCATTTCTTCGAATTAGCAAATTTCAATGCTTTTATTGTGTTCAAGGAGTGTTCTCCTGTGTCAAACTTGACATTTCTTCAGTATCAGCACTCTGTGATAGCTAGCCTTGTTGTTGTGGAGCAGGCAAGTGTTCCTAGATTTGGAGTGGTGGAGGATGTGGTTCGATTGAAAGATCGCCACTTTCCTGATTTCATCCCTCCCACACCAGCAAAAGATTTTCCCACTAGGAGATGCAGAGTCTGTTGGCGAAGAGGTACGCGGATGGAGATACCATTGTACTGCCCCGACTGTCCTTCTAAACCTGGGCTATGTGTCCCTGCTTGTTTTAGAGCGTACCACACGCAAAATAATTTTTGGGAGCATTCATGAGTGGTAAAGTGAACTGCCTGGTCTGTATTCTTTGAAAAATTTGATTCTGTTTCAAGGTTGGCATTAGTGCAATGTATTTAGTTTCTGATTTTGTGTTTGTAGATTTGTATCTATTTGCGATTTTTTTGTGTTTTTATTTTTGTCTAAAAAAAATCCTAAATGTGTTGGCGGTGTGTGTGGACTGGCACTTGGTTGGCGGTGTGCGTGGAATGGTGTTTGGCTGGCGGTGTGTGAGTAGTGACTTGCTGCTGGTCACTACACACACTGCTAGCTGAGTGCCAATCCACGCAATCCATCAGCTTGTGTAGTTGCTGGGTCAGGAATGTGGGCGTGTGAAAGTGATGGGCCCTTGAATGGCGCTGTGTGCTGGTGTGAGTTTTGTTATGTGATGGGCCCGCAGCTGGCGGTGTGAATGGTTTTGTATGTCTCACACGTATGAATGGTGTATGAATGGCCTGTAAAGAGGTTGGTGCCTTGTCGTGGCTTTACAGCTCACGAGCTGTGAGTCAATGGTTCAGTTTCTCGCCCTTTCAATTATTAACAGTGCATTTCATTTTTGTGAAATCACTTGCTAATACTATTGTATATACTGAACCATCACTCACCCTTGTGCCAAATCCAACCAGTATGTGTGTGCGTTTGAGGAATAGATGGCTGTGTAGTAATATTTGCCTTTCTGAAGCAGGGTGTACCTTGTCCCTTTTGTGAATTTTGTAATGTGTTGTTTTTGTGCCTGTTGGTGCGAATGGTCTTGTGTGTATCACGTATGAAAGGTGTGTGAATGGCCTGTAAAGCGGTTGGTGCCTTGCGGTGGCTTTACAGCTCACGAGCTGCGAGTCATTGGTTCAGTTTTTTCTCCATTTAATTATTGACAGTGCATTTTATTTTTGTGAAATCTCTTGTTAATAAAATTTAATATACTGAACCATCACTCGCCCTCGTGCCAAATCCAACCAGTATGTGTGTGCGTTTGAGTAACAGATGGCTGTGCAGCAATCTTTGTCTTTTTAGTTTCTCTGCCAAGGTGTATGTTCCATGTAAGAATAACCCACCAACTGTAGATATTGTCGTAAACCCACGGGAGTTCATGGTGAAGTCTCGCTTGTGAATTTCAAAAAGTTATTTTATCCACAATGTCCTGCAAACCTCAAAATGTCTGTCACATTTTCCTTGCAAGATTGTGCCAAAATTCTCACGCTGTGGAAACAAACAATGTCAAAACGTTCTGGTTTTGCAAGGGGGTCAACTGTCTTTTTGGCCCGTGCTCGGCGGCCATCTAGGAAAACCTACCAAACCCATACATTTCTGAAAACTAGACACCCGGGGGCTTCCAGGTTACTTGGGCCTCCCACACGAGTGAGGCACCATTTTTACCGGGAGACCCAGGGGAACGCTGGGAGGTGGGAAATTTGAGTGAGCCCGGTGATGCCACAACTTTCCCACACAAAAATGTGTGAAAAAAGTGATTTTTTCAGCTAAAATTGAGGTTTGCAGGGGATTCTGGGTAAGGAAACGTTGGGGGATCCATGCAAGCCATACCTCCCTGGAAGCCCCCGGGTGTCTAGTTTTCAGAAATGTATGGGTTTTGTAGGTTTCCCTAGATGGCCGCCGAGCACCGGGCCAAAAACCCAGGTGACTCCCCTTGCAAAACCAGGTGGTTTTGAGATAGGCAATTTTGATGTCACCTCACTACGTTTTGGGCCCTTGCCTGTCGCGGGTACTTGGGCCTCCCACACAAGTGAGGCCCCATTTTTACCGGGAGACCCAGGGGAAAGCTGGGAGGTGGGAAATTTGAGTGAGCCCGGTGATGTCACAACTTTTCCACACAAAAATGTGTGAAAAAAGTGATTTTTTTCAGCTAAAATTGAGGTTTGCAGGGGATTCTGGGTAAGGAAACGTTGGGGGATCCACGCAAGCCATACCTCCCTGGAAGCCCCCGTGTGTCTAGTTTTCAGAAATGTATGGGTTTGGTAGGTTTCCCTAGATGGCCGCCGAGCACCGGGCCAAAAACCCAGGTGACCCCCCTTGCAAAACCAGGTGGTTTTGAGATAGGCAATTTTGATGTCACCTCACTACGTTTTGGGCCCTTGCCTGTCGCGGGTACTTGGGCCTCCCACACAAGTGAGGCACCATTTTTTTCGGGAGACCCAGGGGAACGCTGGGAGGTGGGAAATTTGAGTGAGCCCGGTGATGCCACAACTTTCCCACACACAAATGAGTGAAAAAAGTGTTTTTTTCGGCTAAAATTGAGGTTTGCAGGGGATTCTGGGTAAGGAAACGTTGGGGGATCCATGCAAGCCATACCTCCCTGGAAGCCCCCGGGTGTCTAGTTTTCAGAAATGTATGGGTTTTGTAGGTTTCCCTAGATGGCCGCCGAGCACCGGGCCAAAAACCCAGGTGACTCCCCTTGCAAAACCAGGTGGTTTTGAGATAGGCAATTTTGATGTCACCTCACTACGTTTTGGGCCCTTGCCTGTCGCGGGTACTTGGGCCTCCCACACAAGGGAGGCCCCATTTTTACCGGGAGACCGAGGGGAAAGCTGGGAGGTGGGAAATTTGAGTGAGCCCGGTGATGTCACAACTTTTCCACACAAAAATGTGTGAAAAAAGTGATTTTTTTCAGCTAAAATTGAGGTTTGCAGGGGATTCTGGGTAAGGAAACGTTGGGGGATCCACGCAAGCCATACCTCCCTGGAAGCCCCCGTGTGTCTAGTTTTCAGAAATGTATGGGTTTGGTAGGTTTCCCTAGATGGCCGCCGAGCACCGGGCCAAAAACCCAGGTGACCCCCCTTGCAAAACCAGGTGGTTTTGAGATAGGCAATTTGGATGTCACCTCACTACGTTTTGGGCCCTTGCCTGTCGCGGGTACTTGGGCCTCCCACACAAGTGAGGCACCATTTTTTTCGGGAGACCCAGGGGAACGCTGGGAGGTGGGAAATTTGAGTGAGCCCGGTGATGCCACAACTTTCCCACACACAAATGAGTGAAAAAAGTGTTTTTTTCGGCTAAAATTGAGGTTTGCAGGGGATTTTGGGTAAGGAAACGTTGGGGGATCCACGCAAGACATACCTCCCTGGAAGCCCCCGGGTGTCTAGTTTTCAGAAATGTATGGGTTTGGTAGGTTTCCCTAGATGGCTGCCGAGCACCGGGCCAAAAACCCAGGTGACCCCCCTTGCAAAACCAGGTGGTTTTGAGATAGGCAATTTTGATGTCACCTCACTATGTTTTGGGCCCTTGCCTGTCGCGGGTACTTGGGCCTCCCACACAAGTGAGGCCCCATTTTTACCGGGAGACCCAGGGGAACGCTGGGAGGTGGGAAATTTGAGTGAGCCCGGTGATGCCACAACTTTCCCACACAAAAATGTGTGAAAAAAGTGATTTTTTCGGCTAAAATTGAGGTTTGCAGGGGATTCTGGGTAAGGAAACATTGGGGGATCCATGCAAGCCATACCTCCCTGGAAGCCCCCGGGTGTCTAGTTTTCAGAAATGTATGGGTTTGGTAGGTTTCCCTAGATGGCCGTCGAGCACCGGGCCAAAAACACAAGTGACCCCCCTTGCAAAACCAGGTGGTTTTGAGATAGGCAATTTTGATGTTACCTCACTATGTTTTGCGCCGTTTCCTGTCGCGGGCACTAGGCCGACCCACACAAGTGAGGTACCATTTTTCTCGTAAGACTGTGGGGAACGCGGGGTGGTTGGAAATTTGTGGATCCACACAGATTCCGGAACTTTACACCACAGAAATGTGGGGAAAATGTGTTTTTTTTGACAATTTTATAGGTTTGCAAGGGATTCTGGGTAACAGACCCTGGTGGGAGGCAGTCAAGTTACCCCATCCTGGATTCCCCTGGTTGTCTAGTTTTCAAAAATGTATAGGTTTGCTAGGTTTCCCAGGGTGCCCGCAGAGCTAGGGTTCAAAAACTACAGCTAGTCATTTTGCCAAAAAAGGGTCATTTTTCACTGCGAAATTGAGGTGTGACCACGTTGCGTTTTGCGCCGTTTCCTGTCGCGGGCACTAGGCCGACCCACACAAGTGAGGTACCGTTTTTCTCGTAAGACTTTGGGGAACGTGGGGTGGGCGGAAATTTGTGGATCCACGCAGATTCCGGAACTATCCACGACAGAAATGTGGGGAAAATGTGTTTTTTTTGGACAATGTTTTAGGTTTGCAAGGGATTCTGGGTAACAGACCCTGGTGGGAGGCAGTCAAGTCACCCCATCCTGGATTCCCCTGGGTGTCTAGTTTTCAAAAATGTATATGTTTGCTAGGTTTCCCAAGGTGCCCGCAGAGCTAGGGTTCAAAAACTACAGCTAGTCATTTTGCCAAAAAAGGGTCATTTTTCACTGCGAAATTGAGGTGTGACCACGTTGCGTTTTGCGCCATTTTCTGTCGGGGGCACTAGGCCGACCCACACAAGTGAGGTACCGTTTTTCTCGTAAGACTTTGGGGAACGCGGGGTGGGTGGAAAATTGTGGATCCACACAGATTCCGGAACTTTCCACGACAGAAATGTGGGGAAAATGTGTTTTTTTGGACAATTTTTTAGGTTTGCAAGGGATTCTGGGTAACAGACCCTGGTGGGAGGCAGTCAAGTCACCCCATCCTGGATTCCCCTGGGTGTCTAGTTTTCAAAAATGTATAGGTTTGCTAGGTTTCCCAAGGTGCCCGCAGAGCTAGGGTTCAAAAACTACAGCTAGTCATTTTGCCAAAAAAGGGTCATTTTTCACTGCGAAATTGAGGTGTGACCACGTTGCGTTTTGTGCCGTTTCCTGTCGCGGGCACTAGGCCGACCCACACAAATGAGGTACCGTTTTTCTCGTAAGACTTTGGGGAACGTGAGGTGGGTGGAAATTTGTGGATCCACGCAGATTCCGGAACTTTCCACCACAGAAATGTGGGGAAAATGTGTTTTTTTGGACAATATTTTAGGTTTGCATGGGATTCTGGGTAACAGACCCTGGTGGGAGGCAGTCAAGTCACCCCATCCTGGATTCCCCTGGGTGTCTAGTTTTCAAAAATGTATAGGTTTGCTAGGTGGCCCAAGGTGCCCGCAGAGCTACCTCTGTCTTTTTCAGTTCTTTCGGTAGCTCTTCAGGGTTAAATACAGCAAATGCTTCAGTAATTTCGTTTTCCATATTGGCCATAGTCATTTTATACAATACATCTTCGTCAGGGGTCTCAAATGCTATACCATCGGGAGTGCAAAATATGGTGCAATTCATTTTGCACAACAAATCTCTTCCTAACAAATTTACAGGGCTTGAATCACACACGACAAAGCGGTGCATTTCAGAAACTTTCCCTATGTTAACCTTTACTGGTTCCGTAAGATACGTTTTAATCTCTCTGTTGGATACTCCAACTACTTGGATTGTTTCGTCCGAGAGAGGAAGGTTTTTAACATCAGCTGACCTAACTGTGGACCGAGTAGCATCAGTATCTACTAGGAAAGTAATATTTTCATCATTTACCTTTCCATCCACAAAAGGACCTGTCTGGTCTACTTCTAGAGTTGCTCCAAGTATGCACTCTTCTTCTTCCCCTCGGCACCGTCAATAACTTTCTTCTGACTCACTCTCATCGCGTTGTAGCCAATACTGCGAAACAGCACTTGTGCGCGGCAGCTTAGTTACCTGTTCTTCGTTGTAGAATCCTGTCTCATTACTGTATTTCTGAGGATTTACGCTCTGTGGAAAAGGCGGTTTTGCGCCTGATTCTGTTGGGCAACAACCTGCTGCTGTCACTGTGGTGGACAACTCACCTCTTTCTGCACCTGCGAATTTAATGATGCATTATCACCATTAGTACTCGGGGGAAATTTACACTCGGATTTCAAATGCCCTATTCTTCAGCAATTATGATGTGGCCACTTCTTTTTGGCTTCTTCTATATTAAATTGTCCCTTTCCTTTTCCATTATTACATTTTTGTTTCATACCTGCACCATTGGCCTGTTTCAATCAATTGGGCTTCCTGTCTTTCTGCCACCTTTACCTGTGCCCACATAGCTTTTTCTTTTAACTTACGCTGTTTGGCTTCAATTTCATCACTGAAATATTTTGCAGTCTCAGTACTTCATCTATTTTCTTATTTTGCCAGTCTACTGTATGCTGTTTAACCCCTTCAGCGCTGCGCGGATTTCCGCGCGGTGCTGAAGGTTCTGAGCGCGGGCGGGGCCATGACGGAACGGTTCCGTCATAAGCACAGCCCAACCGACGTGCATGACGGAACCGTTCCGTCATAAGCGTCGAAGGGGTTAATCATTTCACTTATCTCTGGATGCAGCCCATATACAAATCGGTATACAAAGTGATTTAAATCCTTTTCACTCAAATTTTCATCACCACTAAACTGCTTAAAGGCGAGGATCAACCTCTTATAATAAGCGTGTACTGATTCCTTAGCTTCCTGATGAGTCCTGTCAATTTTTACCCAATCAGTCTCCTTGGGAGGTACTTTGTTTTTCAGAAAGGCAATTACCTGTTCATATTTTTTCATAACTTCGGGGTCATGGGCTCCCGTTTTTGGATCCCTAGGGTGTTCTTGTGTAGGTCAGCTAATCATAATTTTACACTCTGTCCATAAATCTGCTGGTACTATTATGTCAAAAAGACTATTTAAATCAATCCATAAAACTTTTGATAGCTTTACGAACCTATCCACTTGCCTATACCACTCGAATGGCTTTTCGCGTAGTCGAGGGAAATCATTGGTAAATGGCAAAATATCTTGTCTAGTCCAAGGAACATGTACATATCCCCCTCCTGGAATTTATCTCATGGGACATTCTGTTACTACCTTTTCCTTTTCTCTTACGGGGAAAGCTGCAAACGGTTTGTCCGAGGCATCATCTCGTTTTCGAAACCACCTACTCTTCCATTTATCTACATCTCTCCATTTTCTTAACAAAATGATTATGTCTTTGATCTGGGTTGTTCTCCCTGCGGTATTCAGATTTTCAATATCTTTTTCAGAAAAATCTACTCTATATGGTTTTTGTAAAGTTTTTACCCATTTCATTTGCCACTTCTTCTAGTCTTTCATGTAGGTTTCTTGCTCTCCAGGTCCTGATAGGCTTTTAACTTTTCCGTGGGGATAGTCCCTACTATTAATTCTTCCAAAACAATCTTCAGCTTAGCCACATCTATAGATTGGGATTCTTTATCTTTTTGCTGCAAACTCCTTAGCCATTCACTTAATTCTTAGTAGGCCCTACACTATCTTTCTCAGTATTTTGTTGTGCTAATCTCTCTGGTGTTCCTGGGACTGATTCTGTCGTCATTATTATCCTATCCACTAAACTTTGATTTACTGTCAAATTTTTAGGCGTACTCTGTTCTGAAATACTTGTTGCTTGTCTCCATGGGTTCTTGTCTATATTCTTGTCTGGCCTCTCTGTTTGTTTATTACTGTTATAAGGAATCGTCAGACAATGCTCACTATCCTTCTGTTTATCAAAAATAGGCATTACAGTTCCTATGGTTACAGGAACAGTTACGACTTCCAAATTTTTTGCTAATTCCCTAATCTTTTCAGTTAATTCTAAAGGGGTTTTCGCTAGTTCAGCTGAATTTTCATTACCCATTTTGCCATGTTGTGTTTGCTCTAATTCTTTAAAAGGATTGTTCCTTCCTGTCTCTTGTAATACTGATTCACATTTTATATTCTGTGAAGTCGCTCTCATTGGGGCACTTGGTGTCAGTATGGTGGAATCTGACTGATAAGGGGGTGGATTTTTATAAAACGTGTCGTCAAGAACATCATCCTCCGATTCATGCACACCATATCCTTTTGACTCGATATTATTTCTCTTTTCCATACATTTTCTACTGCTAACTTCTTCAGTATGTCTCACAGGGAACAAACCATCAGCCATATTTGCACTTCGCCATCTCCTCATTCTATCATCATGATTCTCCTGTCCATATGATCTACAAAACATATACTTGTATCTTCCGCCACTTCTCTGTCTCTCTCTGTCATGCATCTCATCTTCCCATTCTGTCAATGCTTCAAAATGTGTTGGTCTAGGTCTCGGTTCTAGATTCATCATTCTCTTTCTCAAATTTCTCAAAACCGCTACATTAAATGAACCATGTTCTGGAAATGCCAAAACTCCGTCATCTTTTGTATACTTTGCCCAATTGTCCAACCAAATACAAGTATGATATCCGTATTTCGCAACCATAAAGGATGCTGGCGATTTTGGTGGGGGAAGCAATTTACCCTCTCTAGTCACAATCGGTTTGTCCTTTTTAAATAAACTCTTGATCTTTCCAAACTAGGACTTTTTCTGTTTTTCTGGTGGATCGTAATACATCGTTTTCTCTTCCGTATATCGCTAGATTACCCTACGACTATTCTGTTGTTTTAACCACACTAATGCACCAATCCGGAGCGTCCATGTCACTTCTGCAATTCTCCAATCCCAGCGTGACTCACACTAACGCACCAATCAGCAGCGTCTACGTCACCCTGTAATTCTCCAATCTCAGCGCGACTCACACTAACGCACCAATCAGGAGCGTCTACATTTCTTACTGAATGGCCAATCCCAGCGTGGTCTTTCTGACGTCAGCTTTTCTCGCTACTCCTGCTTCTGCTGACCCCTCCTTTATAAAAAAAATTTGGGAAACTTTTTACAATTACTTTTTACTAAAATTCTGTTAGTGACGACATAAAAACACCACCATTATCTGTTTCGCTAACAAAAGAATAGTTAATGACCTTTTTCACAAGAATTCCGTCTTTCCTGAGAGCAGCGCTTACCTCTGCCCTACTACAGAATTATAACTAACGTTAACAAAGTAGCACATCCCTCTACTATTCCCTTCGAGCAAGCATTAGCTAACCATTTCTCCAGAATTAAGACACCTAGTTGGAGACGCTCTGCTCCTGAGAAATAAAACCAGAGTTTCACAATTAACCTGAATGCTATTTCATTCACGCACTTTCATACGGAAAATGTAGTTCATTCACACAGAATTCTGTTTTTCCCGAGAGCAGCGCTTACCTCTGCCCTACTTCAGAATTTTAACACTCGTTAACAAAGTAGCACTTCCCTCTTCTTTATCCTTCTAACAAGCTTAGGGAACACCTATTACCTTTCCAGTGATAAGCGTAATCAGAGTGCCTTTTGGACTCCTGGTACCCAAGACCAAAATTTTACAGGTGACCTTCGCTACCATACACTTCTCTTATACAGAAAATGTCCTTAATGGCAGCACACGATGATGTTACCGAATCGAACCCAGACAATGCGTCGTGCAAGTCCAATCGTTACACGTTTTCCCCGTGTACCTACAGGGCAACAACAATTCCGTCTTTCCCGAGAGCAGCGCTTACCTCTGCTCTACTATGGAACCGTTACAAACTTCCGACTTCCTACATCCCAGAAGCCGTCAAACAACATAGAACTTGACGCAACTCAACATAGAGTGTTAATACATAAACCAATTCTTATCCACAGTCAATAATCAATAAGCAATTTACAAGCAATAATCACCAAACCAAAACAATAAAACCATCATACTGCTACCAGAAAAACTGATCCAGCGCAAGACCGGGAACAACGGGGAATAACATTTACCGATATCCTCCCTGCGTCGCAGACCCGTCGTCACGCATACTCATTCACACACGCAGTCATTGGTGTGGCCCATAACACCAACACTCACACGTCTCTTTCACAAGTCTGCACACACAGGAGGGATGAGTAATTCAAGCGCTGGACATGTGGGGGGAAATTCCTTGTAACCTAAAGGAAAGAAAAGTTATTTTACAAAAATGTACATTGACATCATTCACCTATAGATCCCTAATCTCAAACATCAAGACACTCATCCTACTTGGTCGAATGGACCAATTTAGTTGGATTGGTTGATGGTGTTTTAGAACCAGCTAAAACACATTTTAAGATTCAGAATCCTTATCTTTCTTAAAGAAAAACCACAAACTCATTAATTCTCGTTAATCAATATCTATTTATCTAAATTTTCATAATGATTATTATTTGCATTTGTCTCGTCAAAGTTTTAGGGTTTTAGATCAATTTAAATAAATCGCAGAACATCATAATTACCTAATCTGGCTATTTGAAGTCCTCTCATTCATTGGCTCTGCATAACCAAAATTTGTCGTAAATTGTCCGAAAAGCAGGCCAAAGCTCGAAGTCATTTGCTCAGCACGCTCCAGTCCCAAATTAATCCAAGGACCAGAAGCCGTGCAAGCATCTATCATAGCCCGTAGATTTTGGAAAAGTTCGCAGTCATCAAACAATCGGACAGCATCTGGATCATCAGGGAAAGCGTCACCACGAACGTGGCATCCGCTGCTGCTGCTGTAGGTAGGGGTAGGTCAATCTCTCCCTATTCTACTAGCCTTTTATAATAAAACCAATCATAGAAGATACAATTTTAAACTTTAGAGCAGTCGTGATTGGCTGTTTGAGATCGTACGACCACTATCCCAAGATTTTCAGTACAGTTCGAGGGGTGAGGTCATTGGTTACGAAGTATCGGCTTGTTCCGGTTTACTGTGAGGATGATTGTTCCCCTTTCTTGGCGAAAATCCCATTTGCCATCCTTGACCAGGGACAGTCTGTACAGAGGTCGCTGCTAGGTTTAGGAGATTTCTTGCACATGCGCAGCTCACTCCGCGCCTCATGGGACAGTGGCCACTTCGTCGTGTGGTGACAGCAGCCATCTTTGATTTAGGCCTAAACGCCAACTTAGGCGAAACAAGCACAAAAGACTAATGAATTAATGGATTTGGTGATCCTAATATTAACCCCTTGCAAATCCCTCTATGTGCTTGTATTTATCTAGCATATAGCGACATTTAAAGCCATTATATTCACCTTTTTCGATCCAATCGGGAATGCAAACATCACAAAAGCAACATATAACATGCAATATTCTATTACCACATATACTATTGTTGGTATGCGTACAGATTTAAGTTATAAGAGTTATTTAGCCATGCAAAATGCAAATCCCATATGTAGTTCGAGTTTTAATAATGTTGATTAGTACATATGCAATACTCGTTTAATAATATTATAATTAATAGATTATTTAATTAGTATTTTCATGAAAAAATAGAGGAGGTATACAAAATTTTGCACTACCTGCTCCATCACAATCATAGCCCCTTGAATGATGTTATTCAGTGGACGCTTAATTATGGATTTGCTGCACTTTCTACAAAATTTCCAGATTTCCACCAACAATTATTATTTCTAGACTAGGTGGATCATAGATTAAAAAGGACTCCTGCAAAGTCCTGCACTGGCAGACCCTAGGCAAAGGCTGACTTGAGTTGATGATTGCTTTATTCAGATGTGAAATGTCTACTAATGCAGTGAAACATTTGTCCAGAAAATATTAACGCGTGTTAAAATCACAAATTAACACAAGAGTACTGCCACAGCATGTGCTGCATTGACCACATAATTCACATTTTCATGCTGGGTACTTTGGTCCTCGAAGCCAACTCAGTGGTAATGGTGCTGCTTACAGTGTAAATGACAAGCACAAGAGGCCATGGGATGAAAGATCTGAAGCACAGATGGTTTAGTTTCCTTCCACTCCAGGGCACAATACCCTGACCGCAAATGCATAACTTTTTTCTGAAATAATATCACGTTTATTCATGGCAAATGCATAATTCCACTTCAGCTAAAGAACACAGTTTCTTCAGAAAAGATACCCCGTTCGTTAAAGGCACGCTGCTCCTCTTTCAATACATAGGGCTTCTTGTCCAGAGGACACAACCGTTTTAGTCTTAGGGCTTTCTTTTACACATTTTATCCTTTAGATATTTGAGCCTGGGGAGAGGCAAAACCAGGACCTGCAAGGAGTGAGCAGCATGGGGATGCTTCACTGGTGTCCTTGCGAGGAATGTGTCCTGCGCTGCCTATAATGCATGGCAGCTTCGAGTTTGATTGCAGGATGTTGGAATGGAAAAGTCCCCTGGATGGTGAGAGATGTGCCCCAGCGGATGATTTTTGGCCATGGGTGAACACGGATCATACATGTTTGCCATGACCTAGGCATGTCTCACGGATTTGCGATCTTGTTATACCGGGAGGGGCACACCACGAGCTGCCCTCGTAGTGGAAAAAGGATTGTCTGCCCTTACTAAACGTTAAGTAGCACGAGCGCTGTGGTGAAAGCACGTAAGTTTTGTAACGATCACAAAATTGAATGGAGTTGGGCCTACCAACCCATGCATGTAAATTTCCCCCGCTGCTGTACTTAACTTACCCATGGCCTACATCATGTTCGTATGTAGCGCTGTGCAAGCTGTGATGTATGTGTGCCTGTGTGTCGTACAGTACATGGAGGCCTGTGGATTCCAT
Source organism: Triturus cristatus (assembly GCF_964204655.1). Classification (NCBI taxonomy): domain Eukaryota; kingdom Metazoa; phylum Chordata; class Amphibia; order Caudata; family Salamandridae; genus Triturus; species Triturus cristatus. The sequence continues at coordinate 1,166,429,616 of NC_140584.1, read as the reverse complement.
GTTGGAAACTCATAGCCTTGGCAAGGCACATGAATGTGGATGAGCCACCCTCGACACTAGATCATATCTGTGTCTAAAAATGGATCATAAAAAGAGGAGCTTGAGTCTCCCAAATTGACAAACTGTAGCTGTACATGGAGAAGCTGAGCATAACTTCTGCTTGTTGTGATCAGTTCTGGGGACCAAGGGCCACTAGTCTCCCTGTAGGGTGATGAGACATCGCCCAGGAGAATCAAGACCACTTGCAGTGCAGCCTGGAGCACTAGCATCTGCTTGCCTGCTGAAACCAGAGAACCCTGCGAGGAGGACAAGAGTTCTTAGAGGGAGCAAGGTCCTGTGAGCACCCTACCGAGTGGGCACCTTTATTGAAGTGTAAAAATCAAGCTCCAGTCAGGAGGGCCGCGGAGATCAAGCCGTCAGCCCATGCGCCGCCCAAAGCGGCGACCAGGCACTCCAGGTTGAAGATTAAGGGCCGTCGTCCTGGTGCATCGCTGTGACCATGGAAGACCGTTACCCTGGGCATCGCTAAGATCGGAAAGGGCTGTTTGTGACCCCTGCATGCTAGGCGAGGGTCTCAGAGATGAGAAAAAGGTCGATTTTGTGAGGAATGTAAAAGTGAAGCTTAGCGGGTGGTGACCCATGCAACCAGAGCATCTACTTTGCCATTGGGAACAAGTAGCCGGCCAAGACCTGCAACTAGAATCAAGAGAAGTTATCGCGCAATCTGAGGAGAGCCGTGGATGTCCAGACATTGTGCCTGCATTGACGACCACCGTTCATCGCCTGGCATCATGGCGACCACTTCGTTCCCGATCCTTCGGTATTGGAAAGCCGTTGGGAGTGGATGAAGCCAATGATAAGGCAGCTTTAGCAGCACTACAATCATATCACAATACTCAGCTGAATCCAGCCTACAAAAAGTGTGTCCTGCGCCAAGCATAACAAAGAGAAGGCAAGTCAATTGACGATTTCTTTGCCAGACAAAAAGCATTTGCAAGCGCTTGCACAGAAACGCCAATAAGGAAGTCTAGTTGCGACTAATTCAAGGCTGCAGATCGCCAGCACTAAGACACTGCATACTTTGAGAACCGCTGATGGCATTGAATGACATACTTATCCTAGGCAGGTGACATGAATTCTCCAATGGAAGAGAGGCGAACATGGCATATGCACTTGCACTGCACACATGAACATGAAAATGGAACCAGACAACAGAACATTCAAAACTGAATCAAACCATACACTTGAGGAAGTCTAAGCGGAGGACACAGCAGGCTCGGGAATAGAGCACCATGTGGGTGCGATGGAGCTGAGCCACATCCGGCAGCAGAATGCGCAGTGAAGATAAATCCCACTGAGCATGCGCAAGAACGAAGCATTTGCTAGCATGTGGCAAAAGGGACAGCACAACCTAGAGAGATATAACACCGAGGGTCACAAGAACAGAGAGTTCCATGTCAAATGAACAAGAAAAATTGTCTCCCCTCCAGCGGCGAGAAGAAAGACCTGAGGCAGGAGATCCAAGGCAGAGGAAGAGGAAGAGGAGGAAGATATGTTCTAAGCTCATTTGTTGATTGGTCATCGAAGAGCAGACAACCGCAGCCCAGATGCAGCGCACGTTCAAGGCGACCCCTGACCCTCCTGGTAGGTCGCTCCCCCTCCACGCAGCGCCGACATTGTGCCCCTGCTGCCACTTCTGCTGGTAAGTGCCCTCCGTCCGTTTGCTCTGTGCCACTGTTTCCCCCTCCTTGGGCCCCGTTTCTGATCTCTGCCACTCGGTTTCCCCCCTTTTATGTGCCCACTTGCCTTCTGTACCACTGTTCACCCACCGCTGTGCCCCCGCGGCCCCGCCCCCTGTCCACTCGCTGCTCCCGCCTCTCAGCTGGTCCTCCCTCCCGCCTCCCCATATATGCCGGACGCTGAGCGGTGAGGTGAGCGACCCCTGACCCTCCTGGTAGGTCGCTCCCCCTCCACGCAGCGCCGACATTGTGCCCCTGCTGCCACTTCCGCTGGTAAGTGCCCTCCGTCCGTTTGCTCTGTGCCACTGTTTCCCCCTCCTTGGGCCCCGTTTCTGATCTCTGCCACTCGGTTTCCCCCCTTTTATGTGCCCACTTGCCTTCTGTACCACTGTTCACCCACCGCTGTGCCCCCGCGGCCCCGCCCCCTGCCCACTCGCTGCTCCCGCCTCTCAGCTGGTCCTCCCTCCCGCCTCCCCATATATGCCGGACGCTGAGCGGTGAGGTGAGCGACCCCTGACCCTCCTGGTAGGTCGCTCCCCCTCCACGCAGCGCCGACATTGTGCCCCTGCTGCCACTTCCGCAGGTAAGTGCCCTCCGTAGGTTTGCTCTGTGCCACTGTTTCCCCCTCCTTGGGCCCCATTTCTGATCTCTGCCACTCGTTTTCCCCCCTTTTAAGTGCCCACTTGCCTTCTGTACCACTGTTTCACCCGCCGCTGTGCCCCCGTGGCCCCGCCCCCTGCCGACTCGCTGCTCCCGCCTCCCAGCTGCTCCTCCCTCCCGCCTCCCCATATATGCCGGACGCTGCGCGGTGAGGTGAGCGACCCCTGACCCTCCTGGTAGGTCACTCCCCCTCCACGCAGCGCCGACGTTGTGCCCCTGCTGCCACTATATGCCGGACGCTAAACAGACCCACGGACTCTTCTTCTGCCGCACCTGCAGCTTCACCTGCGACAGAGCCACCAAACCTCCAAGGACTGGACCCAACCACTTCCGCTGCATACTTCTCAACACCCGCTCCGCAAAACAAACACGCCGTCGAGCTCTGGGATCTGCTCGACACCTCTGCCCCAGATGTGGCCTTCCTGACCGAGACCTGGTGGAACAACTCCTCAGCGCCCGACATCGCCATAGCCATCCCGGACGGCTACAAGATCACCCGCAGGGATCGCGCCAATGGGATCGGAGGAGGAATAGCCATCGTCCACAAGTCCACCCTCAAGGTTGCCACCCACGCAGACGACACCCTCAACACCGCCGAACACCTGCACTTCCGGATCCACACCGACCCCAACACCACCCTCAGAGGAACTCTCATCTACAGACCCCCCCGGACCCCGGACTCAGTTCAGTGACTCCATTGCTGACCTCGCCAGCTCCCACGCACTCGCCTCCACAGACTACATCCTCCTCGGGAACCTGAACTTCCACCTCAAGAACAACAACAACGCCAACTCTGCCACCCTGATCGACAACCTCGCCAACCTCGGCCTCAGACAACTCGTCACAGCACCCACCCATGCCGCCAGCCACACGCTGGACCCCGTCTTCTCCACAGGCACCCACGTCGCCTTCGACCACACCACCGAACTCCACTGGACCGACCACCGCTGCATCCATTTCACCTTCAAGAAACCAACCACGCACCACCGCACCCAACAGCTGCCTCGCCACTGCTGGAGCAAAGTCACCGAAGACCAGCTGATTGCCACCCTCACCCTGAACCCACCCACCGACCCCACCAACCCAGACGCCGCAGCCCGCAACCTCAGACAGTGATTCGACGACTGTGCCAACACCCTCGCCCCACTCAAGAAACCCTCCAACAGCCACGCCAGCAAGAGAGCCACCTGGTTCACCGACGAGCTCCAGACCTCCAAACGCACATGCCGGAGACTGAAGAAGATATGGCTCCACAAACGCACACCGGACAACCACGCAGCCCACAAGGACGCCACCCTCAGACATCACCGCCTCATCAGATTAGCCAAGAGATCCTCCTTCAAAGACCGCCTGGACAACAACGCACACGACAGCAAAGAGCTCTTCAGCATCGTAAAGGAACTCTCCAACTCCAGCGCCAACGCCCTCACAAGAACTGTGCGACTCACCATCTTCTTCCACCGCAAGATCGCTGACATCCACGACAGCTTCAGCACCACGACCGCCCCGACTACACCAGACTCCACCTCCCCTGCGAACACCACCAGCGCCAACCGCCTGACCTCCTGGTCCAACGTCAATGACAACGAGACACGCAAGATCATGAACTCCATCCACTCAGGATCTCCGTCAGACCCGTGCCCACACCGCATTTTCAACAAAGCAGACGCAGCCATCGCACCCCAACTACGAAAGGTCATCAACATCTCCTTCGAAACAGCGACATTCCCGGAAAGCTGGAAGCACGCCGAAATCAACGCCCTCCTCAAGAAGCCCAAGGACCTCAAGAACTTCCGGCCCATCTCCCTGCTCCCGTTCCCGGCGAGGGTCATAGAGAAAATCGTCAACATGCAACTGACCCGCCACCTGGAAGACAACAACGTCTTGGACCCGTCCCAATCCGGATTCAGACGAAACCACAGCACCGAGACAGCCCTTATCGCTGCCACAGACGACATCAGGTGCCAACTAGACAACGGCGAAACATCAGCCCTCATCCTCCTAGACCTGTCAGCCGCCTTCGACACGGTCTGCCATCGCACTCTAAAGTCACGCCTCCTAGAAGCCGGAATCCAAGAGAAGGCCCTTGATAGGACTACGTCCTTCCTCTCCGGCAGAACCCAGAGCATCCGCCTCCCACCCTTCCGATCCGAAGCCACCGACATCATCTGCGGCGTCCCCCAGGGCTCATCCCTCAGCCCGACGCTGTTCAACGTCTACATGGCCCCCCTCGCACAAGTGGCCCGCCATCACGACCTTAACATCATATCCTATGCCGACCACACCCAGCTCATCCTCTCCCTCACCAAGGACCCACACACCGCCAAAACCAACCTCCACGAGGGATTGAAGGCCGTCGCCGACTGGATGAGGAGCAGCCGCCTTAAGCTGAACTCGGACAAGACGGAGGTCCTCATCCTCGGATCCACCCCCTCAGCCTGGGACGACTCTTGGTGACCGACCACAATGGGAACAGCACCAACACCCACCGACCATGCACGCAACCTAGGATTCATCCTCGACTCCTCCCTCTTCATCTCTAAGCAGATCAACGCCATCTCCTCCTCCTTCTACAACACCCTCCGCATGCTCCACAGGATCTACAAGTGGATCCCGAACGAAACAAGAAGAACGGTGACACAGGCCCTCGTCAGAAGCAGACTGGACTACGGCAACGCACTCTATGCAGGAATCCCAGCCAAACACCTACGACGGCTACAACGCATCCAAAACGCCTCAGCCCGACTAATCGTCAATGTCCCCCGCCGCAGCCACATAACGCCCCACCTGAGAGACCTACACTGGCTTCCCGTCAACAAGAGGATCACCTTCAAGCTTCTTACCCACGCACACAAAGCACTCCACAATACCGGACCAGCCTACCTGAACACCAGACTCAGCTTCTACACCCCCACCCGCCAGCTCCGCTCCGCCAGCCTCGCCCTCGCTGCTGTCCCCCGCATCCAACGTACAACCTCCGGCGGCAGATCCTTCTCCTACCTCGCCGCCAAAACCTGAAACACCCTCCCTACCCACCTACGGCAGACCCAAGACCTACTCGCCTTCAGAAGACTCCTCAAGACCTGGCTCTTCGAGCAATAGCGGCACCCCCCCAGACTCCCCCTCAGCGCCTTGAGACCCTCACGGGTAAGTAGCGTGCTTTACAAGTACTCTGATTGATTGATTGATACCACTACTGCCTTGTGAGCACCATAGTGTGCCATTACCAAAATTCATGATTGTTCTCTTTTCTTATTTTCAGTATTAGAATCATATTCACATTACACAGTAGCGGTCGCCACTCTGTAGTTATACTTAGGGCAGAGTTTCTTAGGATTTTTTTTTATTGCTAATACCTTTGTTGCCGTTTAACAAATCATCAAACTCCCAAAAAAGGGTTGTCCGCCTCAATTGCTTCCTCAAACATTTTGGGGTCTGTCAAGTGGGGTCGTGAAACAGGAGGGGGCTTTCCAAAATGTATTTTCCTTATGCAGTTTCCCATAGGAACTTTACACAAAGCTACAGCCAAAACAGCTGAATGGAATTTCACCAAATTTAGCAGAAAGCTAGATATTTACCCAGAAAGAAGGCCTTTTCTGATTTAATGAAAATTTGTTCAGCCATTTGGGAGAAATGAAGCCTCAAAATGTATAGATTTCTAGTGAGCCAGTACTACAGAGGAAGTACTGAGGGAGTACAGAGGGAAAAAAACTGGAAAATTAAGCATTATAATTGGTTGATCCTGCAGGACCGGGACTAGTCCCACAAGACTGAGTGCTGTGATTGGCTGGCCACAACATGAAGTGAAATGTTGTGGCCACCATTTTAGGACTCAGGGACTCCTCCATGTGTCTTGAAAATTAAAATAAAACAATATATAAGGGGAAACCCTATGAATACCATAAACCCCTAGACCTTGTGCGAGGTCCTTTAGGGACCCTCCCCTGTTGTTAAAGTGGACCAACATTTCTTTGGGCGTCCTAATGGACTCGCATATTGCCACATGATTACAGTGGGCCAAAAAGACAAAAAAGTTGGGTGGGGGACTGTTGGTGTTGCGCAACCGAGAAGGGTTGGTAAGCAGTGGGTGGTTGAGCGCAGGGCCTGGCCACAGGCGCACCCCTGAAGGCTGTGCTCAGCGTGGGTTGGTCACCCATGCAGTTTGGGCGCAGGGTCTAGCTACAGGCCAAGGCCTGTGCCCATCCCCCACCCGGCATTGGCCAAAGGCCGTGCACAGCTGGGGATTGGGATAGTTAGGTGTGGTAATAAAATCTTACTTCATATTAAATAAACCATAGAAATTCACTAATAAAAACTAAGGTTAAAGTGATGTTATAGGTAGGCATGGTAGTACCTTACTTTACATTTGGGAAAAAACTTTAGAAATTTACTGAAAAGTTCAAATTGATGTTACATTTAAGTGAGAATGTCAGTTGAAAGATCCCTTTTCAAACTATTTTTAGGAGCTAGAAACAGCAAATCCAGACTCTGAGGTGACCAATGGTGAATGAAGCTCTGTTCGGCTCTGATACTGTGCACGCGTGCCAGGAACGTTGGGATTACCTCTCATGAGCTGCCAGAGTCACCTGTTCTAATAGAGTCAGGTATATTAAAACAATTTCTAACACCAAAACCTCTTGAGCTCAAAGCTGGAATCATCTACTGATTTTAGTAATACATTTGAATCACTTGTTTTTGATAGAACTGTTGTGTCCTGTATTTAGAGAAATCCCAACATCTGAGATAGTGCAACCTTAGTGGCAGGGAAGCCATCTGATCCCAGTTTCTAAAAATAAATCTTAAGAATGACCCTAAAATCTTGTTGTTAGATCGAGAGGGAAAATTACATGATGGATTATTGTTGGGCTTTCAGCTGCACAGGAGTGAGCACGCAGATTCAGGCTTGGATCATCAACCACAAAAAGCAAAAGACACACAAGTGTGGAAAGGGTATGACCAGACCTGGGTCCGGTGCTCACTACGCCACTGGATTCAATCTAGCCTGGCTGATGAAGGGTGATGCCCTGAAACCAATCTTAGGATGCTTGTTTTCGGTCCTGGCTTGGTAGTTCGGGCTGGGCTAGTGCCACGAAGAACGGAGTCAGGGCTAATTTGCATTTGCCTGGGTCCAAACTGGGGTGGCGTGGTGAGCAAAAGAACGATGGATTAAACCAAGATCATTATTCAGCATTCCATCCATCATTTGTTCCTTTTTAGGTCTCGCCTTGCTATCGCGTAAGCGATCGCGAAGAGAGACTATAGAGAGCGGGTTTAAAAAGTGCTCCCAAAAAGCGGATTGCCTTGCTAGCACGCGCACAATCACGCGCATCGTGCCGCCATGCAATCCACCTTTTGGGAGCACTTCAAAGGGTCCGCTCCCCCGCCCCCAAGCGCGCGCGCGCCACGCTCCGCCGGGCTTGTCTTTTTTTATAAACTTTAAGCGCGAGTCGCGCGTGCGGACAATGCTTGTCCTCTGAGACTGCAGTGCTACAGCTGCACGTTGCTTCGTTATTTAAATCCAATCGGTTGGATATCTTCTTCATCCGAAGGCTGTCTGCGGTAAGGGGGGGCGATGGAATCTACCGAGCATGCAGGGGAGCTTTGGGGCAGGTCAGGTCATGACCGACCGTGCTCGTCGGCTGCCGCAAGCACCTTGTTTAACTCTATTTCTTTCATTTGTATGTTGCCATTGCACACTGCCATGTAAAATCCCACACGTTTTTCAAACAAAGATGCAACACACAAAGAAGGTATTGTGACGTTATTCTTGTCAGGAGGCTTATTTGTACTTTGTCACATAAAACTGACACTTATCTGCTCCCTCCTGCAGCGCTGTTGGGTCGCCGCAGCGGCCGGTCAGTCCCCGCGTCCAGGGCGCTCTAATTACATTTAGCTGGAGCAGTCCCAGACTCGCTGGGCCTCGTCGGCTGCCATGCGGTTGATCCCCAGTCGATTACTTTTGGGCTCCTTCACCCATGCACATCTCTGGGAGCTTACGCAGCACCCCCCCCCCCACTCGCTGCCGGTTGTCCTTCCACCCGAGGCTCACTGCGACATCTGCAGCAGCGCCCCAAGCGCACTCCTTCACCAGAAATCTCCATTTCAAGACCGTTGAGTCTGCAAGCCTGCATGGAATAGAAATGTTAATATGCAGCTATGTAGCTGAGCCGGAGCCACGACCCTCAAGCATGCCCGGCGGCCGCCGTTGCTCAATGCTGCGGGCGGAGTCCGAGTGAGTTGGGCTGCTTGAGGCCGGTCAGCAATACCTTTCGCCGGCCCTCCAGGCAGGAAGTGCCCAGCGTTGCCCAGGTATCATGATTTTAGAGTTTTGCGGTCCAATGTGCTAGCACGCAGAGCCTGTGTGACGCGATACATTACTCTTTAATTACGGGCCTGTTTCACAGCTCATTCTAGGCACATCACGCACCGCCACCTGCTTACCTGCAGAGAATCCAGTTAATTATAGGCGAAGATTGCCGTTTCTGTTGTGGTCATGCTGCACTGCCTGTGTTTTGCTTGTGTGTTTTTTTTTTTTTTTTTTAAACGGGACGATTTTGAGCAGGCCGTCGGGAAAAGGCAGCCAGCGCTGCCGAGACCCTCAGAGCTGAGGACACATGACCAGCCGCCCAGAATCATGAATGGCCAGCCATTTCCATTCATGTCACCCCGGCCGGCTGGTGGTTCTAGTCCGAGCTGTAACTATAATGAAAGTCGCGCTGGCCTCACCAAATTGCTCCGCTAGTCTCGCCTCGCTGCTAAGAAGTATGTGCCTCGCGAGTGTCGACGACTTTTAGTATCAGTTTGCTAATGCATTAATTGGCGCCCGTCAGTAAAGTTTAGCAGAGTTGAGCGAGTGGCTGCTGGCGGCACTGTGCCTGCAACTTGTGTGATCTGGTGCAGTTACGGCCGGGGCTCTGTGTCTGGCTGACTGACTGAGCCTGTAAAACAGGAAACAACTTCGGAGTTTTTGAAATACAGCTAGCCCGAGGTCGCCTGGCTGTGACCTATAATGTAACTTAGTGACGGTGTGGATCAGTCTGTCTTAACCTCGTCGGCACTGACTCTCTGATGCTTAATGTCTGGTGCCTTATGCAGCGCAGGGCGGCTCGAGAAACTCTGCTGACTTAGACTGACTCTAATTAGACCGCAACTGATGATGAGATCAGACCGTGTTCATAGCTACCATGGTTTCAGATTGCTGTGTGACATTTTCATGATTTCAGTGTAGTTGGGGCCTTTAACATCGTCTTGGAGTGGAGACTCGATTGTCAGAGAGCGCCTGGAGTTCAAAGTGGTGTAATGCATTTTCATGCCATTATTATTGATTGCCAGTGCCCGGGTAGGAGCCAGAAGGTCCAGTTGCCGCAGGCTGGCTTAAAGGAAGGATGGTCTGATGCACCGTCATGAATGATCAGATTAATTAGATCATATTCAGACCAGCTGCAGTGCCAGCCTGCCCTCTTTACCTTATATCAGCAGTCTGTCCTCAGGCAGTGCCCTTCCATTTCTGGTGCGTTTCAGCGGTTTTAAGTGCTTCTTAGAGTTTCTTGTTTTCCAATTCCCCTGCTTGCAGTTGCAGCTGCGTGGGGTGCCACCGTCATTACCCAGTTGGTTATGGGGCACGGCATTAGGGATCATGCAACTATTACCCAGCGCTTGGATGCATCTTCAGCGCGTTCTGAGTAACTTTTGTTTTGGAGGTGTTATAAAGTCAAACAACAAAAATTTAGTTATTTTTCTAGCTTTGAATTCAGTTATCGCGCAGTTCGGGTTAAATGTGATTGGATGTGACCTAACGGCGAGAGCTGCCGACTTTGGCACTGGGGAACCAAGTCCTAGTCTCGGCGTCGGCTCAATCATAAAAAAATTAATGATAACAATGTAGTTGTTTTCTAGCTTTGAGTTCAGTTATCGTGTAGTTCGGTTTAAATGTGGAGAGGATGTGGTCTGAGGGCTAGATTGCCGACTTTGGAGCTGGAAGACCAAGGTTAGAGCCGCGGGGTCGCGTTCACATCCAGTGATTCTGGGCAAAATCACTTATTCTCCCGGTGCCTACCAAAAAAGATGAATGTGTCCTCGTGTAATAACCGGTGCTCATGTAAAGCGCTCCAATACTTTCGGGTCGAGTTCGCGCTATATAAATATGCAACAACAACCCCCGTGCCTTCCAAAACATGAATGTGTCTTTGAGTAATGTAACTGGTGCTCGTGTAAAGCACTCCAATACCTACAGGTAGAGTTCGCGCTATATAAAACTGCAAACAAATATAAAATAAATCTTGAGTGAAAGAATACTACCTTCCCAATTCACGCAAGTGTGTATGAAAAGGTTCATTTAATAACATGATGGGTCCATAATAAAGATGCCAGGAGTTGGTTGCAGTGCTGTATAAACTTGGTTGGATTTGATTACAATTTAGTTGAGTATCCAAACGATCCTTTTAAAAAAATACGTTGATCTTGCTGGGTTCTACACTTTGTAATTGTTACCTAGTCACAAAGGCGGGTTGAAGTACGTTAAGTAGTAGTGTAGCTGCATTGTTACAAGCTCATGTATTTTCCGCAAATTTCTACAAACGCTAGTAATGCCAATTGGGCTCTCTTATGAATGTACTGTCAAGGTAGACCTAAAAATTATTGTATGTTCATGACTACCCTCTTCCAATCAGTGCTGCTGCAAGAAAAAAATGCACTTCATTTCCTAGCTATCTAAGACACTCTAAAAGCATTACAGTGGCATGTGTGTGCCCCTGACAAGCTCAGGCAGTTGGATAAATAAAATGGGGACAGCTATGTGGAAGGCAAGCACTTTTTTTGTGGAAGCTCACAACTTCTGCCCAATCAAAGCATGTACTGGTGGGTCATAACATGAAGGCGGAGTCAAAGCCCCTCTTCCTGGGGATTCTCTAATAATTATCTGGTGACAGCTGCGCTGTCAATTTAGACCATAACAATTTGAATGTTCAGGGAATAACCATGTACAACTAGTACGATCGGAAAAGATGGCCCCTCTTGCACTTTCTACTACTAAAGAGTTGGACTTTTTAGCGCCACGTCACAAAAGCATATAAGATTATATAAAGTAATGCACTTACAAAGCTACTTCCTTTACCATACATGGTAACGGTTGCAATGCATAACAAGCATTTGCAATGCAATAAGTCCCGCATTTATAGGAGTTTGAGCTATTGGCATTGTAAATGACAATGCTTTTTATTTAAGTTTGGTTTTTAAAAAAACATAAATTCAAGGCACTGTCATTTATAATGCCAATAGCTCAAACTCGTATAACTGCGAGACCTATTGCATTGCAAATGCTTGTTCCTTTTGTCGCCCTAAGCAGGAAGTGTATGCCCAGACGTGGGTCCCGTGCTCACTGCTCCACTGGATTCAAGCTAGCCTATCTGAAGAGGGGTGATGCCCTTAAACCGGTGTCAGAATGCTTGTTTCTGGTCCAGGGATGGCCTGGCTTGGCAGTTAGGGATGGACTGTTCCCATGAAGAATAGGGTCAGGGCTGATTGGCATATGGCTGGGTCCAAACTGGAGTGGCCTGGTGAGCAAAAGAACAATGGATTAAACCCAGATCTTTGTGATTGGGGGTGAATGTTTGCATTGCTCAGCATTCCGTCCATCATTTGTTCCTTTTGGACGCGTCAGCACATTATGCCTCAGACAACGTTTTACAATAAGGCTGGCCAGAACCAACATCTTCACACCTGGCTGGATAAAATCTGGTAGTTTCCCGACTATTAACATAAGGTCGACTAATTAAAGTCTTATGATTACTTGGGGGTTCTATATACTACAATTTCAAATTGTATTTGTAGCAATAAAGACGTCTCGTAGTCCAAGTATAATAAGCAGGTTGATTTATTCAGGATAGATGTTACAAAGTAGAGCCCCGCCAGGAGCAGCATGAGGTTCAGAGCAATAAGAAGGGTCCAGAGATCCTGATTCTGGATATTGATTCCTATAGTTCTGGAGGAACTTTGCTCGAGGCTCTGGAACTTTCCAGCCTCGTATTAACAAGTAAGGGAAGAGCTGTTTTCCTTGTTTCAAAAAACGTTCCAAAAAATGAGATAAAAAAAGAGTGAAATCACGCACAAAGGATTTATAAAGCGGTGAATGCAAATAAAAACCTTCATCTAAATCAATTTGGACTAGTGTTCTGTGTTATAAAAACGGAATTATCCTGTTGACTACAACAGATCATTTGGAAGGGAGGAACACATGCTCACGCCTCTTACCCCACGAGGAGCAGCATGGCTGCTGCTCAGCCCATCCTCCAACTACTCTCTCACTCACCAACATTCCACACCACAGTCACACTTGCTGAGCAGCAGGTACAACAGTATTCCTCAACTTATCTATTGCTAATTGGGTTCAAGATATCACTCCAGGCCTTAAAAGATTTGGTAGGCGCTTTGGTGACCTGTCTGAGGAGCCTTCCTACATTCTTTCTATGAATGATGAGCTTAGTATTGTATGTGTCTGCGGTTCATAGATCTTTACTGTGGATAAAACATGCTACATGAGACATTTACTTAAGCTCAGGGTTGTGACGTGTCATGCCACGGCCATGCTAATATTGGAACTGAATAGCCCAGCTGTGAGATTTTTGTAAGGCAAAACTGCACCACCCATGATCTGAAAATGGAACAGTCCGAAAAAAGCTCACTGTCTGACTCAATCCCGTGTGAAATTGATTGTGCAAAGCCCAAAAAGGGTAGTTTACTATAAAATAAACTATTCAGGTTGTTTAACTTAACTTCCCTTGCCGAAGATGCCAGATCTGTGTGAACTTCTTTGAAGAAGTATTTACTGTTAAAAACTCAGGAATATGTTAGACCTAAGGACCTTGGAACTAAAAGACTTCTGCATGCTAATTTTCATTAACTTGAATTAATTGTGCTATAAAAGTTATGGTGACATGGTCAATAGTTTCTAGATAATGTTTTCTATGGAGAACCAATGGCACACATTCAATGTATGTGTTAAATTTAAATATTTGCCATGTTTAACCCATGCTACTTTAATTTTATTTTGTGGTATTGGGTTTTGTAGCCAACATAAAGTTAATTTCAATATATATCTTTAATAACAATCCCGGGGGAGGGGGGCCCAGAAGTGAGGGGGAGGGGGTTTCGGATGCAAAGCAATCTCTGCACTCTGCCAGCCTGTCTGTAGCTGGAGGTGCAGGCCCCAAGCTCTTCCCATACATCAATAAACACATAATCAGTCAACATGCAAGCGCCTTGTATGGAAGAGCGCACCCTTACTGGATCTGCATCAGCCACGAAGGTCAGTAGAATAAATACTGCTAAACAAGTGCAGATGGTTAATTAGTAATAAAGAAGGGCTACCACATGGGTATAAATTCGGAAAATTTGTCATTTTGGTCTGGAGCATTCAGGGTTGTGATATCATATTATGCTTCGGTCAAAGACACCGCTGACGGGCTCAGAGGAAGGAGTTTTGCTGCCTAGCAGTCTGGGCAGGGTTGTAAAGCCAGTTCCAAATAATATGAAGTCCATCCTTACATAGAAAGATTATTTACAAATGGAGAAAGTTCAAGATTGCTAATCCACCCTTCAGTGCCAGCCAGGAAATTCACTCAAAAGTCAGACGTATAATGTTCATTGAGATTTCAAAGAACCCCAAAGCAATATCCAGGGATCAAAACACCTCTGTCAACTCAAGTTTAGAGTTCATGATTTTACCATTCAGAAAAAACTAAAGAAACATGCCTTTACTGAAGGGGTAGCGAAGAGAAAACATGTTCTCTACAAGAAGAATATTGCTGCATTTCCTAGGTGAACAACATGAATCCTAGAGCAGTATCTTCTGAATTGAGAAGACCAAAGTGCAGTTGTTTCAATATGACCTAATTGTCGAAAACTAAACCCCGTGGGCTTGGTTTTTCCAAGGGAGGTACAAAGGGATACGTGCCATGCCACTGGCCCTGACGATCATCAGAGATACAAAAACATACATTTGTCAAACCCTCTCTCAGCTTAGTCTCCAGTTTGGAAGGTGGATGGTCATGCATGACGGTGGGGGTTGTCTCGATTATTGGTGTTGTACCCGTGATCCATGGCTCCTGCATCAGCGTTAGTATAAGGCACCAAGATAGATAATGAGGAATTGTGCTTGAGATGGCCACACCCAGGTCCATCTAGAACGAGGTTCCTTTAGCTCTGACTTTTGACAGTATCTCCACAGAAATGGACAATGGACCACTTGACGCTGGTCCTTGTTGCATAGGCAATCATGATGGTTTGATCAGGGTTCCCAAAATATGCTCTACTTCGCCATTAGCATACAGTGAAAAAAGGTTTAACTATGACGTGTGTCATACGACACAGCTATAGGTAGTCTGCCATATCTTGTCTCTGAAATGGAGTCCTTCTCCTGTATCAGGTCGAGGGCAGACATCATTGTCTTCAATGTGATGATGACATACTCCACAGAGGGGGTTTGTACATATTTGTGTAGTCGGCAATCATTGCTAAAAATGTAGACTGTCAGGGTGACCGCCCCCGTCGGTGGTGACCACTGCTCAATGCCACACAGAGAATCCTAATTGACTACAGGAGCAGAAATGGGAGGGGTACTGGAAGCACGCCGCACATTCGCTCACCGGGGACTCGACTAGGGTGCCTAGATGCAGAAACCATACTCTTTCCGAGAGAAGGGCTTAAGACTTTATGACTCTTTGGTGCCCAATATCAGCAGGCTGAAGAGCATGGCCTGTTAAGGTATTTGGGATTACCAGCCTGGAACCCTGCAGTAGGAGTTACTCTGGGTGATGGCCAGTTCAGATAAGCATTTGGCCGTTACATTGCAACAGGTTTGGCACTGCAGTACCTGTGTACAGCTGCCACCACAGACAGTTGTGATGGCACTTTGTAGACACAGATCATTTTGCGATGCTGTGACAGTGTCTTGCAGGCACACGGGAAGAGGCCTCCAAGGTCTACTATCTTTTCAGATATTCTTCTGTTCTCTTCTTCACTTCTTCCATGGTGTAAGGCCAGGGGTGATTGGACAGATAGTTTCCAGCTGAAGTATCCACTTTTCGACACATGGGTGTGGCTTTGAGGCAGCGCCCTTGAACAGAGATGCTAGTACATTGTGGCCTGTAGTGATGTGGAATGGTTGTCTGTACACACAGAGGTGAGAATCCCACTGGTTTCACCAAGGCATGTTTCTCAATGTGAGAGTAGCATTGTTCCACCCGAGCAAGAGCTTGACTGATACATCCAACCAGGAACCGGTTACTGCATTCTTGCGTTTCCAGTAGGAAGCACGTGGTCCAGTAGGGCTTGAATCTACAGCCAATTCAATAGACCTCTCAGGGTTTAAAGCGGTGTAGCAGCAGAAGGCTTCTTACAAGCCTTGTTGGTGGATCTTGTACCACTCCTAGCGAGGACCCTAGTTTATGATATTCTGAGATCAATAGGAGGGCTGGTGCAGATGCACGTGCCCGTTCTCTCCCAGACCCTCGGGCGAGAAGTGCGGGCCAGGAAGCCAGTTGCTTCTGGGAAACAAGGGAATGAGTTAGCAAGGGTTTGGGCGGGTGCTTGGGCGAGGATTTCCTCTATCTTTTTTTAGTGTCCCAGGCATATTGAGTGGGTTGAAACAGATGAGGTGGGTGAGGTAGGCCGGATAGTTTGGTGGGAACTTTGCAGTGGGTTAGTAAATTGTTTAAAGGTTGTTTAGAAACATAGATAGTGGAAAGGGGTTTTAGTGTGATATTGTGTAGAGATGGCGGCTTGTGATTCGATGGTGTGGGAGACCCAGCAAGTATTGCAGACAGGAGGGAACGTAGTGAAACTTGGTGGCACTGGAAACAGAGGTGGGGGTTATGGAAGTAGCGGTGGCTGGTGACATTTGAAAGTGGTGAGGCGTAAAACAATTATTGTACTGCACTGCAGCCAGCGAGCATAGCGAGCGAGCCCGAACCACCTACAGGGGGCTCAGGGTGGGTTCCCCCCCTCGAGAAAATATTGGAAAAAGAGTGGGCAAATGGTGCATTTTCAAGCACATTTGAGTAAGCAGGAAGGTTAATAAAGCAATTGTGAATCTGTTCTAACAAAGACAATAACTGGCGAAACTGTCTCAGGCAGGTAAATGAAACAGCTTTTTGTGCCATAAAACAGCCTGGGCGCGGCAGGCTATTGCGTCCACTGCAGGAACCTTCCTTAAACCTTTAAGGTGCACACCTTCACCTGCAGACTGATGGTCTGGGGAATACAGGCTGCTGATGTGGGCCACGGCAGTGAAGTGATAACCCTGTGTAACTGGAGCCTAAACTTTCCTCGAACTGCATGCTTGAAGGCGCGTTTTCAGGGGCCCGTCTTGGCCGAGAATCCAAGGCACACCACTTCTCATGAGCACGTGTCTGTCACCTGCAGAAGAGGGAGGGGGGTCCTTGCCCTGACCTATGCTGCGGGGAGGAGTGACAGTCACCCCCTGCACAAAGCACAGCTGACGGCGCACTTTGGGCATGGGCCGCCTCACTAAGAGCAGCTGCTGAGGACGGCCAGCATCTCCCATGTGCACCGTGTGGCCCAGAAGAGGACAGAACGCATGGGAGGCTGAGAAGTGCACTTTCATGTACACCACACGCACAAACACCGAGCACTCCATGCCCTCCCTGCAAAAGCATGGGCAGAACTTCACACGAGCAGGGTTAAAATCCACACACATTGCATAGCCAGCTTCCTTGCACCAACACCACACAAGCCCAGCTTCACACTATGCGCTCTGCCACCCACCTCCATACTGCACACCTAACTCCGTCCGAGTAAAGCTGTTCTTGCCTCAGCTCACACCAAAAGAAACAGAAGTATCAGTTGCCATACACACCATGCGGAACAGGGCACGGCCTGGTCACCCAACACCGTGTCAGCGCCTGCATTGCTTCTCCTCATACACTCTGCATTGCGAGCAAGCACTCTGGTCTCAACACGGTCTACCTCAAAGTACATGTGCTGCATGCCCCACTTACCAATTAGCTCTCATGTACCCCCAGAACCTCAGTCATAACACCTCTTCCACTCCACCAGAGCACTCCCATACGACCCTCCACAGACCACGCGGAATGCCTACACAGCACCCATTGATCCTTTGCGTTATACACCCAGCACCACACCCTGACTCCCCACCAACCTCACAATATTTACTTACAGTGTGTCATTTGTTCTGTGTGTGCAGTGAAAGACTAGCAATATCGAGAGTGCACTGTTTGTTCCGTGCAGTGAAACACTGCAAATGTCTACAGTGCGCCATTTGTTCGGTGCAATTAGCACTAAACATGGTATACAGCATCACTTGTTCTGT
Organism: Triturus cristatus; assembly: GCF_964204655.1. Taxonomy (NCBI): domain Eukaryota; kingdom Metazoa; phylum Chordata; class Amphibia; order Caudata; family Salamandridae; genus Triturus; species Triturus cristatus. Next base: position 1,166,411,871 of record NC_140584.1, on the reverse strand, counting down.
GCTGCGCAACACTGGGAATATCTAGAGAGCATCATTTGTTCTTTTCAGTGTAACACTAAACATGTATAACGTGCGCCTTTTTTTCTGTGCTTTGTAGCGCTGGAAGTGCTTACCGTCCACGTTTTTTTCAGTGCAGTGCAACATTGGGAATGTCTATGGTACACCGTTTTCTCTTGCTTTGTAACGCTGAAAATGTCGACAGTGAGCAATTTGCTCCATACAGAGCCACACTGAATATGTCTGCAGTGCACTATTTCTGCTGTACAGTGAAACACTGGAAAAATCTACAGTGTATCATTTCTTCTGTGCAGTGTAACACTGGAAATGTCTACAGGGAAACATTTGTTCTAACTCTGGACATGTCTGCAGTGCACCATCTGTTCTGTGCACTGTTTCCTCTGGACATGTCTCCAGTGCTCAACTATTTCCTTTGGACCTCTGCAGTGCACCATATGTTCTGTGCACTGTTTCCCCTGGACGTGGCTGCAGTGCATCTTCTGTTCTGGGCACTGTTTCCCCTGGACATGTCTGCAGTGCACAATCTGTTCTGTGCACTGTTTCCTCTGGACATGTTTGTAGAGCACCCTTTTTCCTGTGCAGTGTTCTATCCAGTTCACCAGCGGCAATGTCTGTTCCCAGGAGGCCCCTCTGCCTCACCGCCCACACTGAGAATGTGTGTGCACTAGAAATGGACACAGCTACGAGCTTTCTGCAGTGTGCAGTGTCCGGACCCAGGAGCGAGGTGTTGTCTACATCCGTTACTAGATGCTGGCAGCTCCCTCTGCTTCATCGGCGGTGCACTGTGTTGGTATTTTTATAGTGCCTGCTTACTGTTTGCACCAGTCGCGGCACGCGGGGGTGAGGGCCGGGGGGGTAGGGGGGAGTGTTAAAATATATATAAAAATCCTACCTGAGGTCCTGAGCAGGTCCGCGCCGCCTCGGGTCCGTTGGCGCCTACAGCCCCTCTCAGAGTCTCTCAGAGTCTCAGCCAATCCTGGCGCTGCCAGCAGCACCAGGATTGGCTTAGGGCACGGTTACTGCTCACCCGCCTGCCCATTAGGAGACCGAGGTTTGAGCCTTTGCTCAACCCTCGCTCTCCTAATGGGCATGCGCCAGCCAGAGCAGACACTAGTGCGCATGACTGGGCACCGTGCGAAAATTCGCTCACCTTCCCCACTCATGCGCACTTGTGCTGCTGCCTGTTGCCCCATGTCCGTCTGACAATCATGTCAGTCAACATGACGCCGGACCGCCCACCCCCTTCAGACTCTCAAGGGAGTGGGCGGTCCGACGTCATACTGACTGACATGATTGTCAGTTCTCCCTCCCTTTGAACTTAAGTAAACTGATTCAGTTTACTTAAGTTCAAAGACGCCGAGGGAGCTGCAGGCGGGGGGGCTATGCCCCAACGCCCTAATGGACGCACCGCGGCTGGACTTGGGTAGACCATTAACGGAGGCAACATTGAGGTTGGCTGCGGCAGTGAGATTCATGTCGATCATGTGCTTGCTTCACATCTGATCGACGGGAGCGGGCGGTTAGGGGGCATGGGTCAACTTTGCGGCTGTGGCAATGCACGATGCTGGGTTACAGAAGGCAGTGGTGCACTTCATATCTGCTGGGAGTAGGAAAGCTGGTGCTCAACTCAAGCAGGGTTGTAGCAGGAGCCTGGGGATGTTGGTGCAGGTGAGAGCAGCAGAGTGAATGCCCGGGAGGAGGCGCAGGTGCTTATTGCTTCTTCCTAACTGCATGTTCCAAAGGTGATTGGCCAGCGAGTTAAGATTGTGTTCCTTATTCCTGACACTCCTGACCTCAGGGGATTGTTTCACATCTGGAGCACTCTGGGGTTTGACACCATGAGATTTGACAACATGAACCTCAGTCGTGCTTTCCGTTTCAGTGGAATTAGGGGTATGAACCACTTTCCCAGCCTTAAGTTCACTAACACACCTCATCATGTGCTCCACTTGCTTAGCAACAATAAGGACCTCTTCAAGAGGTGGCTCGTCTTTCATCCAAAGTTCCTCACGTATCTAATCACAGTTGTAGCGGAGCAGAAAGTGATCTCTAATCCTTTCTTGTGTTGCACCCCCAAATTTGCATTTAGACGCCAACTTCCTTAAGGAAGTTACAAAACCTTCGACAGATTCGTCCTTACCCTGGCCTCTTAAACAAAAGTGATACCTTTCTAAAATTGTACTCACACGTGGCAAATAACGGCGATCTAACTTTGCCAACGCAATTTCATATTCATTCAAATCACGTGCCTCTGCATGCAGAAGATCAGGTAAGTTTTCCAAAACATCCTGCCCCTCTGCCCCTAAACAATGTAACAACAGAGCGTGTTTCCGTTCAGCACTTAAATTAGTGCCACAAACTCTTGCATAGTTGCTAAATACCTTTTTCCACTTAGGTCACCCTATGGATGGTTCACCAGGGGAAAGGAGGAAAAAAGGGGGTGACGACACATTCTGCATTGTAACTTTAAAATATGTAGGTAGCAATGTACAAAATAATGGTGATGTAAACTTAACTAGATCAGTAATACAATCAGAAGACACAACAATGACTATGGTTGTTTCTGAAGCCATCGCTTGTGTTAAAGTGTGACTCTGAAGTAATGTAAAGAGAGACAGGAGGGCGAACTGGACGTTCCTCCGTGCCCTGATTGTTTTGGCAGAGCTTCAACATGAAACTAGTTGTGTTGTGATCTTAAGAATGCAAATGAATGATTGGAGGGCGAAAGGTAGTTCCTCCAAACTGTGATCCTTTGCTGCTGAAAATGAGCAGAAGTCATCAAATAGCGAGAGAGAAGGCAGAAAATGACTTCCCTTCCTTTCTTACAAACACATGTGCCACTCAAGCAAACAACCCATAAAGCCGGAGGGAGAAGAGTCGTTCCTCCTTGAGCTGCACACTAACAGTAATTCACCTCCTGCCGCTAGCGCGCACTAGTTGTGCTGGATAAATAAAGAATAATCTTCTTCCTGATGATCTGCGCACGTGTACAACAAATCCGAAACTCACATTGTAGAAGGGAGAAGAGTTGTTCCTCCTAACATTGTGAGAAGCGTAAAACGGGCTAGAGGGCGAATAGTCGTTCCTCTGAGCCCGGAGTGAAGTTTCGTCACGTACCTCAAGGTGGTTAAAATCGCACCAGCCGTCACCACAGCTCAGGAAGGTCGAGACTCAGTCCTCCACAGCGGCGTTGGCAACAAGATAAGAACGATGTCACCGGTGAATCCTAAAACAGGGATCCCTGGCCAAACGGCTTGACGAAAAGCTTATTTAAGGCGCAGTTCACTAATTTCTTAACTGTCAGCAGCAAACAACCTCAGTATTCCACGCCAGCAGCCCGCCTTGTTGAGGTGTACCACAGAGACCACGACAGCATGAACACACATCCCATCCTTGTCGCCAAATTGTAGTGTAGGGTCAAGGAAAGATGAGATGAGATGGAAGACAGGTAAGAGGCATTTATTCAGGTACACCCCAGCCAACGACGATGGCGCAGCGACTGCCAAACCACAGAACTCTCTCAGACAAGAGCTCTCTGAAGGCTCTGACAGTGACCTCATTAGCAAATGAGGTGCCACGTCACACTAAGTTTGGCATTGGATAAGAGCAAACAATTTAGGCAGGATGTGGCAGTGCCTGTGCGGCCTGCAGAGCGGCCCAGTGCAGGTGCCACGCGTGGGAGTGCGGTGGCCCCTCTAGCTTGACAGGTGATGCTGCAGGGCAGCACATGCAGCTGCAGAGGGTCGAGGGGGAAACAATTGGGGGGACTTGTGGAAAGGAGAGAAAGCAGCTTGTGAGGTAAAGTAAAACAGAAGTCAGCGCGAGTCAAAAGGGGGTAACTAGGGCAGGATTAGAGGACAGGGAGGGTGGATGGTATCATTGTAGTAGTGGAAGCTAGGTGAAGGCAGAGTGGGAAAGAGAGATTGAGGGTGACAAAGATGTAGGTAGGCAGGTATGGGAGGCTGAAGAATCAGGGACAGTAGTGCTGGGGAGTACTGAGTCTGGTGCTCTTCGAGGTTCAGCTGGGTGCAGGGGTCCGCAGGGCCAGAAAGGGGCATCGGTGGTTGGAGGAGAGCACAGGTAAGTAGGCGGAGCAGCGATGGTTGGCGCATGCCGGCAGAGTATGGATGGCTCATTGGCGCAAAGAGAAGGATTGGTCTGAGTGGATTTTCCCAACAGCAGTACCTCTCAGATGTGCATATTTCTCAAATGTTGACTTTAAGGCGGCTTGTGGAAGTAGGGTTACGGAAGCAGAAAGATGGAGCGGTGTCAGGGGTTAAGCTGGTGTCGCGCAAGGCTGGGAAGAATGATGGTGAGAAGAGAAATGAGTAAGGAGAAACAGAACGGAGGATGAAGACTAAAGGGCAAAGGAAGGAGTGAAAAATCATTATATGGGTATCACAAACGCTTTGGGGCACATTTAATGGGGCTACTAAAGAGAATATATGCAAAGGGCAGTGTGTTGACATTTTAAAGTTGTTGCACAATGAGGTGAGTGTATAGTATTGTATTGTAATTGCATTTATATAATGCTTACTACCCCTGATGAGGCGTCAAAGCACTTTTTTGGCAAGCAGCAAGCTACTCCGGTACCCATAAAGGATTAGTGGTGAATTAGTATAATGAAAATATGAAAGTCATTTGAGTGGTAGATATATTAGTCAGTTATTTGGATTGAGAAGTATAGTGGAGGGATAGAAGAGGGAAAAAGGTTTGCAGTTATCTAGCGCTTGCTACCCTTGATGGGGTGTTGAAGCCTTTTTTTGGCAAGTAGCACGCTACTCCAAAACCCATAAAGGATTAGTGGTGAATTAGTATAGTGAAATTTGAAATTAATTTGAGTGGTGGACATGTTGGTCTGTTATTTGGCTTGAAAAGGATGGATAGAAGGGATAGAAGAGGGAAGGATTTAGATTATTTTTTTGTTTGTTTTGGAGCTCATAGCAGTAGACGGAGGCTTGGGGTGAGTAAAAGGGTTTTGGAGGGGGAAGAGTCAGAGGGAGGGTTTAGAAAGGTTTGTTTTGGGGGATTGGAATAGTAAAAGAGGTAAGAGATAATGCAAGGAGGGGTAGAGTAGGAAAGAGTCTAGAAAGGGTTATTTTGGGGATCATAGTAGTGGTGTGGGGTTTGGGATGAATGAGAGAGCGGAGGTGGTGAATATATTGAAAGAGGTATAGGGTGAAAAATAGGGTAGTGCATTGGAAAGAGTAGCGGAAAGAGGTTTGAGATGAGTCAGAGAGTTGAGGTAGAGGATATATTGAGTGCTGTATATGGTGAAAAATAGGGTAGTGCATTGGATATGCTGAATTAGAAGAAAAGTAAGAAATATATATATCTATAAATACATGGAAGGTATATAGATGCATAAAGGAAGGTAGTATATATAGGTTAAAGATACATTAAATAAACTATGGCTGTATTATTGTACTTTAAATGATTTTTTTATATATATATTGGTCTAAGGAGTAGGAGTTGGTATAAGCATCTATATAGAAGGTACTGGTGACGATAGAGAATCAGACTTTTCTGTGCTCTTTAAGTACATGGATGTTATTTGAAAGGCTTTTGTAAAGTTTGGTGGTTTATCGTGGATGGGTTATGACGAGGAGTTCAAGGAGATGTGTATGGCACACAATGAAGCGGTCATGTGCCGTGAGTTGGATCACGACCTGTGGTTGCAATGGATGGCACCAGTGGCGTAACACAGACCCCTGCAGCACCCGTGGTGCGGGGGGGCCTCCATGCTCCAGAGGGCCCCCTCAGCACAGCACTCAGACTGCAGAGCTCTTCATCGAGCTCGGAGGGGGCCCCTCCATGTGCCTTGCAGGGATGCCGCCTCGAGTTTTGTTACCCCAGTGGATGGCACCTATAAGGTCGGTGGTGTATTTGGTGAGTGGACTGCCACTTCCCTTCCAGCCATTTCTTGTGTGCCCCACCCAGAGACAAAGTGTGGGAGTGGCAAGCGGGTTGGCTACAGGAATGGACAATGGAAAGCGGAGAGTGCTGAGTGTGTAACAAGGACATTTGTAATAGCGTGTGTGTTAGGTGTAGGCACAAATTTTCCAAGTGTGGGGCCAGGCCCCCATTGGTGCGATGCAGATGTGAGGGTTGGGAGTAGTGGCATTGGTCATGGCAGCAGAGAAGGGGAAAGGGTTTCAGTGGTGTTCAAGGGAAATTCTCCTACTCTGGGTGAACAAGATAGTTTGCAGCAAAGTTTGCATTACGGTCTGGACAATGTAATGAATGTTGTATTGTGGGGTAGTTTTATATTTGGTTTCAGATTGGGCTAATTCAGTCTCTGGACGAGGCATCGGACAGAGAATTGAAACTCCTTAGGGGCATGGATGGAGGTGATTAGGAGAAAGTTTGAGAAGGAAATAGAGCAACGGAAGGTAGTTAGCCCTTTGGTGTGTGGCTGTGTGAAGATTAAGTTATCTCTCCTGTAGGACTTATGCCCAAAAAAAGAGGACAGTTGGTCAGATATGCTAGTGTGGACGAGGCGGTGATGTTGCTCAGGAGTTGTAATAATGGTGCAGAGATGGCAAGTGTGATGTTCAGGGCCTGAATTAGATCTCAGCGGACAGGTTACTCATCACAATGGTGATGGATATCTCATCTGCCAAAATATAAAGACCATTACTTCCTATTGGATTTATATTTTGGCGGACGGGATATGCGTAAATGTTGTGATGGAGTAACCCATCCACCGAGATCTAAATTGAGCACCATGGGCCAGATGTATCAAAGACTAGTTTTGCGATTCTCAAATAGCGATTTTTAGAGAATCACAATTTGAGAATTCCAAAACTATTCTTTCCTTAGGTTGGAGCACCATCTAGAGCAAGTCCAGTAGGGTAGGTGTTGGGCTATTCCTTAGGTTGGAGCGCCATCTAGAGCAAGTCCAGTAGGGAAGGTGTTGGGATATTCCTTAGGTTGGAGCGCAAACTAGAGCAAGTCCAGTAGGGAAGGTGTTGGGATATTCCTTATGTTGGAGCGCCATCTAGAGCAAGTCAAGTAGGGAAGGTGTTGGGATATTCCTTAGGTTGGAGCGCTATCTATAGCAAGTGCAGTAGGGTAGGTGTTGGGATATTCCTTATGTTGGAACGCCATCTAGAGCAAGTCCAGTAGAGAATGTGTTGGAATAGTAGCGCGCAATGCTTTCCAATGGGGCGATCAGATGGCCGGGCTTCCCTGGAAGTCCCGATGAGGGCTCATTTGCCTCCCCGATCCCATCCAGAGCTCCAGGAGGTCGGGCACGTCCGCGCTGTGGGTCCCCTCAGTCTCGGGGTGTGCACGGGTTACCAGAAAGAGGGGTAGCCTTCCTCCGGATTACTAAGGGCAGGGTATGCCAGAACACCCTTATCCGGGCGGGCGGTTCTCTGCCGGGGACCAGATAGTCTATGCATGGGCAACACCTCCCAGGCGTCCGGGGCTCCGTCCTCCGGCCTGTGGCGTGGCAGAGTGCCTGGGACGGGCTCCATGAGTCCCAGGCAGTCCTCCCCCGGCGTGTAGGCCCGGAGAGCTCCTGCGGGCCTCTCCATGCCTGAGGCCCAGCTGAGGTCTCCAAGCCCCGGGAAAGCCGAGCCTCCGAGCCCGGCTAGGGCAGGTGGGGTGCACAGCCGGGGAGGCCCGGCCCGGCTTGGGGCAGGCAGTTGGGAGTCCTTTCAGTCCCGGCCATCTGGTCGCACCTTTCCCCTCGGCCATCTGGTCGCACGCAATACTTTCCAATGGGGCGACCAGATGGCCGGGCTGCCCTGGAAGTCCCGATGGGGGCTCATTTGCCTCCCGGATCCCAGCCAGGGCTCCAGGAGGTCAGGCACATTCGAGCCTAGGGTCCTCTGAGCCTCGCGGTGCGCGCGGGTTACCAGAAAGTGGGGTAACCTTCCTCCGGATGACTAGGAACAGGGTACTCCGGGACCCCACTCGACCTAGTGGTCCTCAGCCGGCAGCTGGGCGGGCTAGGATGCTGCCCAAGCCCTGGGTCTGTCCCGGGGCCTGCCGTGTGGCAGGCTGCCCCGGATGGGGTCCGGCAGGCCTTCCCCTGCTGGGCTAGGTCCAGGGGCCCCGGGGAGGGCGGCCTCCCCACCCCAGGCTCTGACCTCGGTCCTGCCCCGTGGCAGGGTGCCCCAACGAGGTCCCTCGGGCCCGGGGAGGCTTCCCCTTTGCCTCCGGGCCCGGGTGCCCCGGCTGGGTCCAAGGGGCCTGCTCGTGTGCTCCGGCCCTGGGCCCCGTCCCCCTGGCCTGCTGCCCCGCCAAAGACCCGGGACGGGGTTCCATCGTGCCCGGGGAGCCTCCCCTTGCTCGGCTGGGTTCAGGGGCTCCCTGCGGCCCCGGGGTGTGTGGCCTCCTCACCCTGGGCTCCGTCCTCAGTCCTGCCGCGTGGCAGTGTGCCTGGCATGGTGTCCGGCGGGCCCGGGGAGGCTTCCCCTGCGCCTCCGGGCCTGGGAGCCCTGGTTGGGCCCAGGGGCCCCGCCAGGCCCGGGGCCGGGTGCTCTGGCCCCGGAACCGTCCACCAGCCTGCCGGCCCACCAAAGGCCTGGGACGGGGTTCTGTCGTGTCCGGGGAGGCTCCTCTTGGCTGGGTTCTGCGGCTCCTAAGGGCCCCAGGGAGGGCGGCCTCCCCACCCCAGGCTCCGTCCTGGGTCCTGCCGCGTGGCAGGGTGCCCGGGATGGGGTCCGGCGGGCCCGGGGAGGCTTCCCTGCGCCCCTGGGCCTGGGAGGCATAGATTGTGCAAAAGGCATTGGTTGATAACCCCATGGAGAGGGGGGCCACCATGGATTCTGTTGTTCATATTGGTTCTGTGTGCCTCGCCTACGATTGGGGCGGGAGCGTGGAAAATAGGTCCTATTAGAAGGTACTGATGTATTTGACCCGTCTGAGTCTGTCGAATAAGTGTCTGAGCCTGATGAGGAATAATTAGACCCGTACTTTCTCCCTTTCTTATTGAATTCTGGAGGGCTATAATTCTCACTCGTGTAAGGGTAAACTTTCTCAAAAGAGAAATGGGCTAAATCCTTTTTAAATTTATCGATTTTGGTCAACAGAATGGTATCCTTATGATCTTTATTGGATTTATTGGTTTATTCCAAGTTCCTTTTGTATAAGGCACTCGTAATTGATGCCTTAATCTGGCCCTCTAATGTCTGTATCTCCACCAGTATGGCATCCGCTGCTTTCTTAGCGGTGCTGATAATTAAAATTAACCAATCGCGGGTGCACCGCCACGCGATGAGTGACCAATCCTTGAGGAAAGTTTTGTCAGTAAGGAACAATCGAGGGGCATTCATTACTATTAGGCCCATTGGTGCACAGTTGTTCCTAAGGTATTCCGTCATTATTGCACCATGTATAAAAGTGCGAGAATGTTATTTTTTCAAATTAAGTAAAATCTGCCAGTCATCTTGTGTATTACTGGTAACTGTTGGTAAACTATCCAGAATACTTGGATTAGTACTCAGGATGGACTGAAGCATGTCTTCATCGAAGGACAAACCTGTGAGTTCCGCCATGGTTCAAGGATAAAGCGTATTTCCAAAGAGCAGTGAAAAGGGTCTGAACGTCTGTTTGGAACAAAACCCTTCTGAAGTGATAAAGACCCGCAGCCGAAAAGCTGCTCAAATAGCAATAGAAAGATATCTCGACAGCTGTTTGAGGTACCGACGGATAGGTAAGACCTGTGCGCACACTCTTTAAACAACGGACTTCTGTTTTAAATTAAACATGCCTTTTGTTCGACTATTTGCTATTGTTAATTGATCACGGGGCAGATATAGTCACTTCCACTCACGATACAGTTTCTGAGAAAGGCTACTTTACTGGCAGTAGAGCGAGTTCCACGTTTTTTGACTTGATTATTATACTTATATTCCAACATGCTATAATGTCATAATATCTAGCTAGATATCTTGCTTTTTCTGCATTTTGAAACATGAGAGACGACATTGCATACGTGAGCAATGAGGTTCATATACTATGGGCTCCTATTACTATAGATACCTTCTGTAGCACGGTCCAACAATACTAATGTGGGTGTTGTTGTCATAAAGTAACCATTATGAACGTTTGGACATCACGCTCACACAGGGCTTAGTTTCTTCTCTAGGGTTGACTCCCAGCTTTCCCCATTTGGTTTTAAGGATAAGCGTTTTTTATTTTTAGGTATTGTTTGACTCATAACTTTGGACTATACCTTTCATTTATTTCTTAGAGCGGTGCCTCCTTAAGCCTGAGCAGTTGCCAGGTGAGGCGAGGCGCATACCCAGAATTGTTCGGGTAAGTGACAAACAACTAGCATCTCAATCATTTGACGTGGTGCTTATACTAATATGTATCTTGCATAATTGAATAACATTTTTATGCGTCTTGTGACCTATAAAATATATTGCTGTACTTTTTCTGTTTACTACTCACTGTGTTTGTTTCCACTCCCACAGGTAATTTCTCCTATACCTATCACAGGTTCAGGTTGTATGATTTACCTGGTTTTTCACGTATAATATGCAGTAGCTTGTCATGGTCCTGACGAAAGCTGGGGTATAATCTACCCATAAGCTGAAACATGTAGACCAGATCCAACACAGTTATTTGTTTAAACTGTCACAGCACTGTTTTAATTTGGCATCAAGGCAGCACTCAAATAAAATTTCTTTGTACCTTGTTTTCCAATTTTATCAATCACACTTATTTCACTCGCACTGCACACATCACCCTATACCATTTTGTAGATTGGTTCCTTCCATTGAAGCAACATTTCCATAGTTGCGTCCGGGACAAACTCTGAACCCTTATCCACGTTCATTTGGTGGTGTATGGTTCTCTGATAAGTCCCTGGTTTCCCAAATGATGAAGCGAGCCAGTTCTAGTGGGTGATGGGAACCTTTTATGCATATACAGATCTTTAATGCATATATGTATCCAGTGTGATATTTTGGTATGAACATTCATTTTGTTGCAGTATTTGTGGTGTAGCATTTCTCAAGGTCACTTGATTTTTTAGACTCACAGTTTTCTTTGTTTTGAGATATAGTCACAAGCCATACACACTTCCCAAAGCACCTCATACACTCTGTGGATGTTCTGTCATGCAATCCCCTGCTTTACCTATGCTTAAACGTGACAGAACCCCCTCTCAACGACATGACAGAACCCCCTCTCAACGACCGACGTCTCGGCGGTCCACCAGGCTTAGTGAGAAACTGGGGGTGGAAACGCCGAAGGAGGCCAGGGCAACGAAGGTTGGAACTCGGTTCCCAAGAGCGATCCTTCGGGCCATATCCCTTCCACTCAATGAGGTGGTGTACCCGTCCCCTGATGTGTTTGGAATCAAGTATGTTCTGAACCTCGTACTCCTCCTCCCCCTCAATCTCCACAGACCGGGGTCTCTCAAGAACTCTGGTACCAGGAAGACAAGGCCGTAGGAGGGAAACATGAAACACAGGGTGGATGTGCCAAGTAGAAGGGAGTGCTAGCTTCATGGCAAAGGGGTTGATAATGCTGTGTATAAGATAGGGACCCACAAACTTTGGTTGTAACCGGGTGTTACCCTTAAATTTCAGATGTTTTGTGTTAAGCCACACCTTATCCCCTACCTTAGGACAGCTCGGGTGCTCTCTTCTTATCTGCGTGTTGCTAATCTTGGGCTCTGGCTACATCTAGGTGTGTTTTGGCATTCTGTAACACCAGTTTGAGATGTGCATGGTGTTCCTGGATTGTGGGATGCTTGGAGACATCTGGCTGTTTAAACGGTAACATGTTAGGATGGTAACCGTTGAGGCAGAAGAAGGGAGAACAACCCAGAGAGGAATGGTCTGCATTGTTATATGCGAACTCCACAGTCCATAAAAGAGTTCTCCATTCCTCCCCGTGTTGTAGTGTGAAACATCGTAGGTACTGCTCTATGGTCTGGTTCAACCTCTCTGTCTTGCCGTCTGTCTGTAGATGATAACTCGTGGACAGACGGGCATCGATTTTCATAACCGCACACAGTGCCTTTCAGAATCTTGATGTGAATTGGGTCCCCCTATCTGTAATGATGACCAAGGGAATCCCATGCATATGAACTACGTGTTGCAGGAATGTATTAGCCAGTTCCCCTGATGTTGGTAGTTTGGTTAGAGCAATGAAATGACCCATCTTGGTTAGATGATCGATGACTTCAAGTATGGTATCATGACCAAGGCTAGGAGGCATTTCTACAATGAAGTCCATGGACACGGAATGCCAAGGGACTGGAGGTATGGGTATGGGTCTGAGTAATCCGCTGGGCCTTTAGTGCTGAGCCTTGGCGTGTGGGCAGACGTAACATTCTGAGACATATTTCACAGTGTCTTTCCGCAATGTTTCCCACCAGAAGTATCTAGACATTGCCTATAGTGTCTTCTGTGTTCCCAAATGTCCACCCAAGGTGGAATTGTGAGTCCATTGCAAGGCCTGCTGCTGCAACGGCCCTTCAGGTATGTATAGCCTTTCGTCGTACAACAGCAAGTTGTTCACATTGGAATTGTGCTGTGGTTCTTCGGCAACCCATGCCTGTCCATCCAAACTCTCGATTTGTTTCTTTACCTCTTCCAGGAATCCAGAACTTGTTGTCATGGCCATTAGTTCAGACGGAAAGGAAGCGTTTTGAAGTATAATAGGCTGTTCCTCTGCTGGGGCTAGGCTAGGTTCAGGAATAGGCATAGGTCTTGATAGTGCATCAGCTTTACTTTTTTGTGGTCCTGGTCTGTATCTGATCACGAAGTGAAAGTCAGAGAAAAACATTGACCATCGGAGTTGCCGAGGGGTCAGGGCTCTAGCACTCTTCAAAAAGAGCAGATTCCGATGGTCGGTGAATATTTCCACCGTGTGTCTGGCCCCCATTAGGTGGTGTCTCCATTCTTCGCACGCTCTCTTTATTGCCAGCAGCTCTTTGTCGGTGATACTATAATTCACCTCACACGGAGACAGCTTTTTGGTGAAGGATGAAGTTGACCTGTGTCTGGATGTCTTTGGGAAAGAATACCTCCAAGGGCGTAGTACGAGGCGTCCGTTTCTACCACAAATGGCTGACTGGCATCAGGATGACGTAACACAGGAGCACTCGTGAAGCAGGCCTTTAACGTTTGAAAAGCTCTTTCCGCGGATTCCGTCCATAGAAAAGCAGCTCCTTTCCGTAGAAGGTGTTTCAGGGGTTGGATGATTCTGGAAAACTCCTTGATAAACCTCCCATAGAAATTTGCAAAGCCAAGGAAGCTTTGCAGGGCCTTCACACCCTCTGGTGCAGGCCAGCACTCCCCAGCAGCTCCGGCTCTCTGTCGCACTACACCCGCTCTGAGACCCGCCGCAACTGGAGTTCGCACCGGCAGCGTGCCCCAGGTGTTTGTAGTTTTTTCCTTCTCCTGCCGTTCCGTTTTTAGCATTGCTATTCCCCCTTTTCTCGTGTGAACTCTGCTGCTTGGTCCCTGTTGTGTATAATTTGTTTTTCTCCCCCTTGCCTCATACTGTGTATTCTTCTTTCCCACCGCTACTGCCCCTGCAGCCACGCCCCCTACACAGCCCTGCTCCCGCCACCCTACGGCTGGTCACGCCCCCTCCCCTACTTAATGCCAACCGCTGCGCAGTTGTGCCGCTGGCGCACCTAAGGCAAGCCCATCCGTGCCTGGACCGCGCCCAGCGCCAGACCCCCTGACCCCCGCGAGCACCACAACACCAGATGCCACTACGATGCCAACACCCTCCACGCACTCAACGCCGGACGATCCTCCACCTGCTTCCAGGCCACCCCGAAGCTCACCCACGGACCCTTCACCTGCCGAAACTGCAGCTACACCTGCCAGCGCACACCTGCACGTCCTGCCTACCCCACCAAAGTGGACCACAACCACCTCAGATGCATACTGCTCAACACCTGGTCCATCCACAGGCACGCCGTCAAACTCTGGGACCTACTCGACTCATCCTCCCTAAACGTCGCTTTCCTGACGGAAACCTGGATGAACTCCTCATCGGCACCCAACGTTGCCATAGCCATCCCGGATGGCTACAAGATAACCCGCAGGGACCGCACCAACAGACCGGGAGGAGGAATCGCCATCGTCCACAGAAATACCCTCAGAATCTCGACCAACACAGAGGACAGCCTCAACACCGCCGAACACCTGCACTTCCAGATCCACACCGATCCCAACACCACCCTCAGAGGAACCCTCGTGTACAGAGCCCCCCGGATCCCGGCCACAGTCACAGATGCCGTCAGCATGCATGTCCTGGCCTCCACAGTCTACATCCTCCTCGGAGACCTGAATTCCCACCTCGAGAACACCAACGACAGCAACTCCACCACACTACTGGACAACCTCACCAACCTCGGCCTCAAACAGCTTGTAACGACACTCACCCACTCTGCCGGGCACACGCTCGACCCCATTTTCTCCGCCAGCAGCCACATCTCCTTCAGCCACACCACCGAACTCCAATGGACCGACCACCGCTGCATCTACTTCTCCTTCAAGAAAACCACTGCGCACAACCACTAGCAAAGAATCCCCCATCGCAGCTGGAACAAGGTCACCGAAGACCAGCTTACCACCACCCTCACCCGAGACCCACCGACCGACCATACCGACACCGCCGCCCGCAACCTCCAGTGATGGATCGAAGACTGCGCCAACACCCTTGCCCCGATCAAGAAACCCACAAAAAGACGCACCAACAGAAGAGCCATCTGGTTCACCGCCGACCTCCAGACATTTAAGCAGACCTGCCGGAGGCTAGAGAAGAAATTGCGTCAAGGGCAAACACCGGACAACCATGCAGTCCTCATGAACGCCAGCTGCAGACACCACCAACTTAATCGAACAGCCAAAAGGACCTCCTCCAAGGAATGCATCGACAACGGCGCACAGAATAGCAAAGAGCTCTTTCAACATCGTGAAGGAACTCACCAACCCCAGCTCCAGCTCCAACGACATCCCGCCGTCACAAGACCTCTGCGACTCCCTAGCTACCTTCTTCCACCGCAAGATTGCAGACATCCCCGACAGCTTCAACACCCAGACCCCGTCGACAGCCACCGACACCCCAGACTCACCGCCCTCCAGTCACACCGGTCGCCTGATCTTCTGGAACCACGTCAACGTCGAAGACACCATCAAGACCATGAGCACCATCCACTCCGGCGCACCATCCACTCCGGCTCACCATCACACCCCTGCCCCCACCACATCTTCAACAAAGCGAGCTCCATCATCGCACCCCAACTCCGTAAGATCTTCAACAGATCATTTGAGACTGCAACCTTCCCGTAAAGCTGGAAACATGCAGAGATCAACGCCCTGCTCAAAAAAGCCCAAGGCAGACCCAAAGGACCTCAAGAACTTCCGTCCCATCTCCCTGATCCCGTTGCCGGCGAAGGTCATCGAAAAGATCGTCAACAGACAACTGACACAGTTCCTTGAAGAGAACAACACCCTGGATTCATCCCAATCCGGATTCCGCAGCAACCACAGCACCAAAACCGCCCTCATCGCCCCCACCGACGACATCAGGTCCCTGCTGGACAATGGCGAAACCGCGGCCCTCATCCTCCTCGACCTCTCGGCCGCCTTCCACACCGTCTGTCACTGCACCCTGTGGACACAACTCTACAACGCGGGGATCTGTGACAAAGTCCTGGACTGGAGCACCTCCTTCCTCACCGACAGAACCCAGAGAGTCCGCTTCCCTCCGTTCCGATCCAAAGCCACCAAGATCACCTGTGGCGTTCCCCAAGGATCATCCCTCAGCCCGACCCTCTTCAACGTATACATGACACCGCTCGCCAACATCGTACGATCACACGGCCCCAACATAGTCTCATATGTCAATGACACCCAGCTGATCCTCTCCCTCACCAAAGACCCCGCCACCGCCAAAACCAACTTCCATGCAGGGATGAAGGCCGTCGCTGAATGGATGAAGAACAGTCGCCTGAAACTGAACTCGGACAAGACGGAGGTCCTCATCCTCGGTTCAACCCCGTCCGCCTGGGACGGCTCCTGGTGGCCAGCCTCGCTGGGAACCGCGCCGACCCCCACCGACCACGCACGCAACCTGGCGTTCATCCTGGACTCAACGCTCTCAATGACCCAACAAGTCAACGCCGTCTCCTCCTCCTGCTTCAACACCCTCTGCATGCTTTGCAAGATCTACAGATGGATCCCCACTGAAACCAGAAGGACGATCACCCAGGCCCTCGTCACCTCGGCTGGACTACGGCAACACCCTCTACGCGGGAACCACGGCCGAACTACAGATGAGACTCCAACGCATACAAAATGCCTCCGCACACCTCATCCTCGACATCCCCCACCACAGCCACATCACCGCCCACCTGAAGGACCTGCACTGGCTACCCGTCAACAAGAGGATCACCTTCAAGCTCCTCACCCACGCTCACAAAGCACTCCACAACGCAGGACCAGTATACCTCAACAAGTGACTCACCTTCTACACCCCCAACCGCCAGCTCCGCTCCTCTGACCTCACCCTCGCCACCGTTCCACGCATCCTCCGAACAACCATCGGCATCAGATCCTTCTCCCACCTCACCGCCAAGACATGCAACTCCCTCCTCATCCACCTACGACAGACCCAGGACCTGCGGACCTTCAGGAGACTCCTCAAGACCCAGCTTTTTGATCAGTAGCTGCTCCCCCCCAGCACCTTGAGACCCTCACGACGGAGTAGCGCGCTTTACAAATATTTGATTGATTGATTGATTAACACTGGAGGGGGGTTCCCATTGGATGATGGCTTGTATCTTCTTTTGATCCATGCAAAGACCGTTTGGTCTGATGACATACCCCAAGAACTCCACCTCTGTTGTGTGAAAAAGGCACTTTTCCAGCTTGTCATATAGAGCATATATCTGTAGGCGCTCCAGTACGGCTGACACATGAGGAATGGGTTCCTTTATGGACGCTGAGTATATCAAGATGTCATCGATATACACCATACACAAGACATCCAATAAGCCTCTCAACACGTCGTCCATGAAGTACTGGAATGTGGCGGGCCGTTATAGAGGCCGAAGGGCATCACCCGATACTCGAACAGCCCGAACTTAGTATGAAAATCAATTTTCCATTCGTCCCCTTGCCGCATCCGTACCAAATGGTAGGCTCCCCGGAGGTCCAGTTTGGTGAAGACTCTGGCTCCCTTTAACTGGTCCAGTAGAATGGGTATTAAGGGCAGAGGATACCTGTCCTTTTTGGTCACTCTGTTGATCGCCCTATAATCAATGCAAGCCCTTAAGCCCCCTTCATGCTTCGGAATGAAAAACAGTGGCGAGGAAGCAGGGGAGGAGGAAGGATGGATGAAACCGGAAGACAATAGTTTATCCAGGTATTGCTACAGATAGGCGGTTTCAGCCTCCGTGAGGGCGTATATACGACTGCATGGTATGCTGGCCCGGGCTCCAAGTCAATCACACAATCATAATACCTGTGTGGGGGCAACCTGCCAGCTTCTCGTTCGCTGAACACATCTCGGTACTGTTTGTATTCTTCCGGTAGTGTGGAGATATAACACACACTATGGTTGCTGCAACCTCCAGCCAGTAGTTCAGCTGGATTATCCGCCTGGTAAGGTGTTCGTACTCTCTCTCGGCACAATGTTCCGCACAGTATGAGGAGCACATGCTGACTGTGCGCCCTGCCCATTGAACTACAGGATCATGTTGTGTCAGCCAGGGCATACCCAAAATAAGTTTGAATTGGGGGGCGTCAATGAGATCAAATTGGATGTGCTCGCAATGGGTCATCCCAACCTGCATTAGAAGCTGATGGGTGTGGAAACGCACAGGGCCTGGTGTCAATGCCGGACAATCCATCACCTTCACGGGTTCCGGTGTCTTTTTTCTTATGCAGGGTACACCTCGTTCTTGTGTGTACTGTTGGTCAATAAAATTACCGGTGGCCCCAGAATCTAGTAGAGCATGCACTACCATGGGCTCTGTTCCAGGTATCTCCAATGTGACACACACGTTCATGTGGGCCACAGAAGTCTGCATTGTATTGGCCACTGCAGGAAAGACCTCTTCATCTTCGGGCCTCAAACAAGGGGTCTCTAACTTGTTTGAGGATATTAGTTTCCCAGATTCCCTGATAGGTACTCCACCACAGGCACATTCCTGGTTCCCTTGCCTTCTTTAAACGTCATCCTGGTTTTTGACTTGCAATCCTTGATGTAATGCCCGGGTTTTCCACAATACATGCACAACCTTTGTCTGCGCCTTCGGTCCCTCTCGTCTGGACTTAGTGGACCATGTATTCCACTTATCTGCATAGATTCCGTCCCATCGGTGGTTTGTGGTTGTTCTTCCGTCATGGGCTTTGGTCGGGGAAGCAGGAACCTTGAGTCAGTATGCTGTTTATCTCCCTTTCTTTCCTGGAGCCGATGATCCAACTGAACAGTGAGGTCGATGAGTTTGTCGCAAGTGGCTGGCATGTGCACCACCTGGGCTAGTACGTCCTTCAGTTCACCTCGCAGCCCCTGGTAATACAAGGAAGTTTGTTTTTCCATGGGCCAATCTGTTTCCACTACGAGTCGGTTGAACGTGGTTATGTACGTGAGTAGGTCTTGCGTGCCATGCTTCAGTGTGATGAGTTCTCTATCTAGTGAGAGCAGATGTGCCTTTCTATTGAATAATTTGCGCATCTCCTCACAAAAATGAGAGAAGTTGATCAACACGGGATCATTTCTCTCTATAAGGGGGAAGGACCAACTAGCTGCGTTCCCTCCCAAATAGGACAAAACAAATGCGGTTTTTGACTGGTCATCAGGAAACACCGCAGGCTTGCACATAAAGTGTAGCTTACACTGCCCCAGGAAAACCTGAACTTTTTTGGATCTCCAAAGAACCTCTCGGACGTTGCTGAAGGCAACTGCGTGGGCTTTATCACTTGGATGGTGGACGGTCCTACTCCCCCTCCCTGACTCTGAGCCGTGTCTGAGGATGAGGGTGGTGGTATGGTCCAGTTCTTAATGTAGGAGGCCCCCTTAAACCTGTTTGGCTGGTGCGGGATATACATTCTACTTCTCGCCTCATGGTGCCCAGCTCGTTTCTCATTTCTAGGCTTTCCCCCCCAAAAGGCATCCACTTCCATCCACAACGCGGACAAGGTTTCCAATACTGTAGTGAGAACAGTATTGGTATCCATCGCTCAGGCTGTAAGTAACCGTGGGCTTGTCACTCTGTCGTGACCAAATAAGTTTAACCACTAACCTTGAAAGCCGGATACAGCGGGAGCGATGGAAGATGCGAAATAACCCTTTGCCCCTGTATGGAACCACCTGCGAGTATGTAGATACCCAATCCGCAGGTCACACCACAGTAGGGGAAGGAGAAAAAAGGGACAAATGAAACAATAAAGGTGCAGCAGGGAAAACACCAGATGGGGAGATGTTCTGGAGTTGTAGACCTCACTCTTATGGTCGTCCCTTGTTCCCTGCAGATGAGACACAACACGACACACATGAAAAAGCTCCACCCCAATACACCCTGATATATCAATTTACGCTATGTGATGTAATACACTTACAGTTATTACTGCCGCACTCATCTCATCACAAAAAGGCACAAAAGGAAAAAATAAAGAAAAGAAATCAAGACAGTTGTTCACCACTGTTTTCAACAGGTAGTTACACACTGTAGCACAGGTTCGGCCAGAAGCCACTGTATGAGTACTTATCTTAACCAGAGCCTTCTGGTGGTGGTGAGTATTCCCGTTTGGATCTCAGGGAAGTGTTTCTCTCATAACACACAATTCCAGCGTGTGTGGGCTTGCAGCCAAAACAAAAAAGAAAACCAAAGTATAAATGGAAGGGCACTCTAAACCTCTCAACAGCTCTTGCAACAGCTCTTGCAAGTGTCTGAGCTTATTTTGCCTCGTAATCGCACTCCTGCTACAGCGCGAGTGCTCAGATCAGATTCTGCTAATAAGAGGTACAAAGGCGGTCGCGCTCCAGCGTGAACGCGAGTCATCAATCAAGGGTTTTTGCGCTTCAGCGTGTCTGTAACGGTCCGAGCCTGATTTCCGGAGAGAAGAAGGTGGGAGCGCTCCAGCACGAACGCGAGCTGATGGCAGTCTCTTCGCGTTGCAGGAAAGGCCCCCTTTAATCTTGGAAGACGTCGGCTAATGATACCTCTGGCAGCCGCTAATCCGACAGACGATGCAGAATGCAACCTTCAGGTAAGACGATAGTATTCTAGGGGCATATGTATCAACATCACCATTTGCGATTCTCAAATAGCGATTTTTAAAGAATCGCTATTTGAGAATTGCAAAACGGGATGTATTTAAAAAATTGCAAACTTTTTGCGATTTCTTAAAATTCCTTAATTGCGATTAGCAAATTGCAAAATCGCAATTAAGGAATACCTGCCCATTCATTTCTATGGGCCAGGAGACCCATAGGAATGAATGGGAAGTAATTCTCAAATAGCGAATCGCAATTTGCTAATCGCAATTTGAGAATAATTTCAAAGGTGCAAGGGTGTCATGATGACACCCTGATGCACCCCTGAAATGAGCGTGTGTGTGCATATGGCGCACATACATGCCCTAAGGGCATGTATGAGCGCCACGTGGCACTTTGTAAAATTCAAAAAAGTGCATTTTGAAAGGAAATCGCAAATTACCACCAACTGGAAGTTGGTGGTAATTTGCGATTTCTTAAGGATAATTTGCACAACTTGGGTGCTTTTTACATATCATTTAAGAAATCGCAATTTGCGATTTCTTAAATGGTTACGCAAAATTAAGAAATTGCAAAATTAGCAATTCCTTAATTTTGCGATGGGATTTGGCTCATACATCCCGATTTTTTAATCGCAAACGCTGTTATTTTGCGAATCACAGCGTTTGCGATTAAAAAATCGTTTGATACATATGCCCCCAAGTGACAAACCCCATGATGTTCGTGAACGGAGCTTAAGTAAGAAAAATAGAGATAGGACAAGCACAATCTCCCTTGGCATTATGGGAGATGTAGTCACGAATCATGAGCCATACACACTTCCCAAACTGCCTCATACACTCTGTGGGCGTTCTATCGTGCAATCTCCTGCTCTACCTATGCTTAAACGTGACAGTAGAGTGCTGTAGATTAGCACAGAGTGGAATAGAGTGGATTGGCATCGAGGGGATTAGGTGGAGTAGAGTGTCGTAGAGTGGAGTGCCATAGACTGAGTGTCTGAGAGTGTCATCGAGTGGAGTGTTGTGTCATACAGTGGTGTGGCGTGTCGTAGAGATGAGTGGAGTGGTGTGTCATACAATGTAGTAGAGTGGCGTACAGTGGAGGGGCATTGAGTGGAATAAAGTGTCATAGAGTGTAGTGTTGTGTAGTGAAGTTTCATAAAGTGTAGTACAGTGTCATGGTGAACATTGTCTTGGCGTAGAGTGGCTTAAGGACAGTGGCGTACAGTGGAGTGGCATAGAGTGGAATAGCATAGAGTGGCATAGAGTGGAGAGGCATAGAGCGGAGTGACGTAGATTGGAATAGCATAAAGTGGAGTGGTGTGGAGTGGAGTGGTGTGGAGTCGAGTGGTGTAGAGTTGAGTAGCGTCGAGTGCAATAGTGTAGAGTGGAGTGGCGTAGAGTGGAGTGGCGCATAGTGGAATAGTGTAGGGTGGAGTGCCATTGAGTGGAGTGGGATAGAGTAGAATGCCATAGAGTGGAGTGGCAAGTCATACAGTAGAGTGAAGTGTCTTGTCATAGAATGGAATGTTATACAGTGTGTTACAGTGGAGGATTGCAGAGTGGAGTGGCGTACAGTTGAGTGGTGTAGAGTGTAAGAGCATAGAGTGGAGTGGCATAGACTGGAATGGCGTAGAGTGGAGTGGCAAACAGTAGAGTAGCGCAGAGGGGAGTAGCATAGAGTGGGGTGGCATATAATTAGGCTGTCCAGAAATTGGTTAAACCCGAGTGTGCCCGACAGTACCCTACTGGCTAAAAATCAGCTGGCCCGGTTTAAACTGAGTGTCACTGATTTTTCACATGTTGCACCGGTTGGCCACTTTAGGGAGCTAAAGCAGCACAAAAGAGCTCCGAATTCCATTTAGACTTTATGCAAGCTCCCCACATTCAGTTGATTACATCAGTTACCAAAAGCTCCCTCTGGAAAGTGTTGTTGGGCAACAGAAACTCCGCAGCTGCCTGGCACTGGCTCTTTTTGTGGGATTTGCATTGTTTGTTTCCCTAGCATGGAGGCATTGTATGAGAGCTTGGATGAGGCTGTTATTTAGTAAAGGAAATGTGACTAGTTGGCTGGCAGCGCAATCGTTTGGAAAGTCAAAAGATCAAATTCCCGATACAAACTTGCACAGGGTGTGTGATCCTGTGCAAATTAGTTATTTTATTTGCTGTGCTATTGCCCCAAAAACTATGTTATGGCTGTTTAATAGCTGTATTTCCTGTGCCTTGCGTGTATTATCGAAAACAGCTCAGCAGCACCACATTCAACTTTACTTATAAAACAATATTTTCTGAATTCGGCAGTACAAAGACTCTCAGAAAGAAGGCAGTAAAGGTGCGCTCCCTACCCCCGTCCCACCTCCCATTTACACCACCTCACCTCTACCACCTCCCACACAGTCTTGAGTGTTTATCTAATTGTGTGCCACATTGTTAAGCAGCCACGTGTCCTGAGTTTTTTAATCAACGCTTTGCATACTGGGACTCGCAGACCCATACTTTGATCCGAGAACATAGAAGTTCAAGTCCCAGCATCCCTCTGCTGTTGACTAAAGCCACAATTGGAAGAAGGCGACCCCTCCCAACCAGGCGCCCAATGCCCAGTGGGCTCAAAGGGCTTCATTGGAATGTTATATGGAAATGAAATGTTGAGGAGTGAAAGTACTGTCAACATACTGCTTAATTGAATTCAAGTGTAGAGAAATCTAAAAGTGCCAAGTGAAGACAAACCGTGACAATAGTGTGCAACAATTAGCCTGAAGTAAGCCTGAGATGTAGACAAATGTGTAAAACACTTTTTGTTTGTTAGTTGTAAAATTTGTGTGTAAGTGAAAAGTATCTGTGAGTAGAAGATTATCTGTTGATGTTGAATGTTTTTTAAGATGTTTAGTATTTTTTAGTCGCACATGGCAAGTTTTGTATTTGATTGTAAAGTTAAAATGACTACATCATGCAAATAAATGACAAAATTGATTTGAGTCAATATACTTTCGCACCTCTTTTAAATTGTAGAAGTAGGACAATGAGTAGCAAGGCCAGACTGGTGTTTCTGTGTTAGTCATTTAGCATTTATTCCCTGCACCGTTGACCTCATAAATTGGCCAGTAGGTCCCGGAGGAGAGATCTATTGGTTCTACCAACACTTGCTATAAATATAATTTTAATTTCGAGAAAACAAACTTGCAAAACAAAACCGTAGTTGTGGGCTGGGGTTGTGTTCTGGGAGGTGGACTTCTGTTTGCTTGAGACAAGCGCAGCCACTGAAGGAATCTTTACCACGCCACGTGCCTCTGTAACGTTTTGATGTGCTCTAAGCAACAGTTCTATGTGTGTTGTGGTCTAGAATCCCAAACTACACATCTTTAGAAGTCCTGGAGGTACTGTGGTCCTGTATCTTGTCAGACAGTGATTCCCTGATGTGAGTCGTCAGGGTGTAAAACATCACAGATCGAACTCTAATGTTCCAGTGCGAAGTGTGAACATTTCTAAACCTGTGTACTGCACACACCTGAATATTCACCAATTTGTTGTAAATATCAGTAGAAAGATGCACGTGCCTGAGAAGGAAGCAGACTTGTGTACTTGACCTGGGAAGCCTCTGGGCTTCATTGCGAATGCCCTGGTAAAATGATGCAGGAATACTGCACTTGGAACTACCAATTCAAAAGGGTTTGGGGCGTCACAGATGCAGTAAGTGAGTAACACTTTACCTCTAACTTGGAAATCCCAGACTGGGTGATCATGGAAAGGAAACATGGAGGGAGGGAGCACACTACCTCTCGTCCCAACATAGTTCACCACATTGCATTCTGATAAATGCAGCAAGCTTACTTCAAAGTTGCCGTCGTTTTTCACCAAAGTTGGTGTTGGTAGTGCTGTTATCTCTAGACACGTGTTTCTGGGTTTAGCCCTTCATCAGTAGAGCGCAGAAGTAGTATAGTGCAGAGAAAAGTCATCTGTGCTTGCTGAAATGCTGTCCAAGTCTTCATAGGTCAAAGTACCACTCCACAGTCACCAGTAGCAACTGCTACTGGATGGAGGTATTGGGAGAGCCGATGGGGGATGGGGAGTGAATGAAAAAAAAGGTCTTATATGGAACGGCCAGCTCCTGTCGCGTCCTCCTTCCTCTTCAGCTTCGTTCTTCCTTCTCCCGTTGCAATGTAGCATTGTGATTGGTCTGAGCGCCGTAGTTCGGTGCTCAGACAGGGACAGGGAGCTTATGCACATTCCTCACCAGGCTATGTAATGTAGCCTGGTGGGGAATATGCAGAGTGCGCATGACTGTTTAGCCGTCCCATGAGCACTTAGAGAGTGAAAACCACTCCTCCCCTTGCTCTGGACTGCCTCGCCACTGACTGCAATAGGAAAAATAGAATGACAATAACATTATGTTATTATCAATTTATTTATCCTTTTGATCAGTGTGGCGACACTCCTCCGCCTTAGCAGAGAAGCCACCACTGACAGGCACACAGGTGCATCCCAGGTGAGCTTGTCAGCTTGTTGGCTTAAGGGAGCCTTTTAAACACAAGGGGGGAGGGAACACACTGCCTCTCATCACACCACAGAACAGAATAATCCAGTGCTGCAAGAGGCTTGGGTTTTGCATTTCAGAATGAGGCATGCCATGCACAGGCAGTTTTCTGTGCACTGATTGCTGCATGCTTTGACTCTCAGGAGTTTTCCTGCTCACAAGGCATCAGGTTTTTACTGGTTAAATGTGAACAGGGAAAAGTACCCAATGTGTGGATTATCCTGCTCAATCTGTGATCCTGATTCGTCACACAGCCACAGTGGGCACCAGGGGCTTAGGGAATGCCCCACTTTAGCCGCTTAAGCGGGGGCTTCCACTGGACCTTGGACGCTGGTGAACTGAGTCACATAAACGTTAATTAATTGTTTATGGGCATCTTTTGTTTGCAGACAAAATGCAAATAAATAGCACTGCTACCAAATACCAGGAGAGAGGGCTGTGAGCTTTCAGTGGGCATGCACAGGGGATTGCACCCAAAAAGTTTTGTTTAATGTGCCACGTGCCATCGTGAGATCTATTCTTCTGCTTTCCTTGAATCACAAGTGCATGCTTTCTTCTGACGTTCAATGATAAACAACAATAAGGAAGTTAGTTGTGCTTTACACATCTGTTTGCAAAATATTAATTATAATACATTTTGTTACTTCTTTTGTTACTTTACCACAAGTGAATAAATTTACGATAACTGATGTGAATTAATCCTGTGTTGCTCCAGATCAGATGCTGCTGTCTAACACCAGAGGTCAATAAGCAGTTGCTTTAGAATCCTTCATATCTGAATTTCTAAATAGCATTGACTGTTATATGCTCTTCCTACCCGCTTTCAACCACCGCAACGAAAGGTTGTGCAGTTCCTCCACGCTGGGCGCCACCCTGACAGTATGATTGTACTGTTGATCCTGGCCGCTTCCAGAATGGAGTTCTCGGGATTCTGGATCCCAGCGAGTCACTTACGCTAGTAGTTATGAGGCACGTTTGGGTGGAAGAGCACCTGGCGTATCTATAACGCCTAATGCGGGAGAGAAAGAATATGCGTTCAGCATCCAGTGAGCTGTAACATCGCAGGCACCTTTTTAGGTTTCTTTGTTGTTGTTTTTTTACCACAATGCCAGTCCATTTGTTGCTGATAGAAAAAAACTATTGTTTATCCTGGTCAATTATATTTATTCCAGAGGCAATATGGTTCAATAGTACTTCCTGTTTTTTTTCTGCAGGTGAACTTCCTTGGAAGTTCCTATTATGAGCCAACCATAGATTAAATTACTCCCCCATTGGCTTGCAAACTGTACATCCAGTATAGGTACAGTAGGCTCCAAACCAAACAATTTTGTAGCAAAAGGTCTAGAGATGTACCAAGAGATCATCTATGTCCAACCTGCAGAGAGGCTTTGGGATCAATATCACATATACTGTTTTTTTGTCCTGTGTATTGATTCCAAAGAAGAAAGTAGGTAGCCGCCCCTTGTAGGATTTCGGGCACAGGCCGCTCTATGGAGGCATACAGAATCCTCTCAACTGACTTCTAGATATTTATTGCCTATCTGGATTTGGCGTACCAAGTGTATTCAAGCAGCCCAGAAAAGGGGAGAGCCTTTGTAAATCCCTGAAAAGAGAGTGGTTGGTTGGAAGGAGTTAATCCTATTATGGCCTAGCAGTTTATTGCAATTTTGCACAGCTTGGTATAGTAAGTTCCCTTTATTCTCGTCTAATTTTAACCTCTTTTTAAAATTTTAAGCACACCTTCAAAAGCATTTGAACTTTTTGTGGCCCAATATTGCATCTTTGCAGCAAAATATGGAGTCAATATGTTTCTAATCCCATAATGACATGCCTATTTAGACTGGTTACTGGACAATGCGTTTTTACTATTGCACGTTTCTTTTGGATCTCCGATTACACTTTGTATGCCTTTGTGAGGATGTTTTTTATGTGTCTTTTATAAATGTTTTACTTTTATGACCTTGGAGATTGAAATAAAGTTATTATGAACAATAATTGGCGTGTCACATTTAGGGTATGGCCTTTGGGTCCGGAGTATTTGGGGGTGGAGCTGGAAGGGGTGCGAACAGGGAGTATCTCAAATATGTGACTTCATGATTAGTCTTGTAATGCCTGAATTAATTTATGGGGAAAACGTTAATCCTACTTTCTAAGGCACAACATCTTTGTCAGGGGACAGAAGAGGTGGGACTTAAACCATGGGATTAAGGAAATTTTGCATTTGCAGTTTACCTCACTTCCTGTCATATGACAAATGCTACTGTTACGTTGTGGCACAGCCCAGGCCTCGGGCAACTTAGATGTGGCTGAACCGGTCAACCACGGGGAGAACTGATCTTCTCTTCTTGACATGCCACTGCCTGAAGTGGCGGTAAAGTAGCAAATACTGATGTCATTTCCTGTGGTAAAAGTTTCAGGTCATGAAAAGCTGAAGGCGGTGCTTAATAGGGGTGGGGCTATTATCATGGGTTCTTTTTTATATGTCACTTTAAGGGTCACTGCTACATGGAGGCTGCAATTCTGGGATAAGGTATAGTGTCTCTTTCGACGGGCGGGGTATCTGTTCTAGGTGCAAGGAGACAGGACTTAACTCAGAGGGGGTGTGGCCATCTGTTTGAGTATGATGGAAAATATCTCTATTATCTACTACATTGACCATAAGATGTAGTAAGAAAATGTACTGATAATGTAAACATCTGGCATCACACATCACATGTAGCTATTTGTCACGGTTTGTCAATCTAGAATAAGAGCTCAGGTATCCTCTGTGTGCAGGCCAGCTGTGGTATTCAGCACTAATAGACAAGTTCCATCCTATCTGGAGATTGTCAGACTGATGCAGCTTGCAACTTCAGTGTTATGGTAAGTGGATATATTGCCGTATCATTGTCATCGCCGGGTTTATTTCCAGTATTATCTCACCTTGTAATACTTCAGGAAACTTGGGCAGTAACATTTACAAACATTTAACATAAATAATAGATCCAAAAATAAATGGGGCCCATGGAAACTCCTCACAGACTGGGTAGTTTATCTTTTCAAAAGTTTAAAACACTGCTTCTAGCTCCTTTCTCTGCTGCAGATAAGCGAGCACCTTTACAAGAATCATACTTAGGCGCTGAATATGCAACACGTGGTGTGTGGCTACAACAAAGTTATTGTGCAAACTGACATTCTTCTGAGGAGCCCTGAATATAGGTTTGCTCACTCTGGCCATAACTATGGGGAAAGACAGCACAGTTGGCTGACCCAACTTCATATTGTTTTTTTAAACTTTGCAAGCTTTGGGTGTTGAAAGTCTTAGTTAAAAACATTAAAAAGAGAGAGGCTGTTGGACTTGGCCCTCTCTGCTGGGTCACCCCCAAATGTTTTGCCTTCACCCCTCCTATATTCTGAAATTGTGTTTTTGTTGGCTTTAGGGCTCTGTGCACTTTACCACTGCTAACCAGTGTTAAGTGCTTGTGCTCACTCCTTTAAAGATGGTAAAATTGGCTTACACGCGATGGGCACATTTAATTTACTAGTAACATGACACTATCTGTGCCAAGGGCCTCTAATTTAATGGCTGATAGTGGACCTGTAGCACTAATTGTGCCACTTACTTAAGTATCCCTTTTAAACCATAACTTAGGCCTGACATTGCAGACTGTGTGCATTTTTAAAAAGCCATTTCAACTTGACAAAATAAACCTTTTGCCAGGCCTTTTTCACAACCTTTCTTTTTAACACATATAAGTCCAGGAGTATAGCTTGGTCAGTAAGATTGAGAATGTGTTGGGGGAAGGGGGTGGCAGCTTCAGATTTTCCGACAATCAGGCTGGTATATAATGTTTAAATACATTACAAGACAAGTCGGGTGCATGAGAGGGGCCTAGGGGGCAGAGGAAAGGGAGAGGAATGTGGCTTAGTAGACGTACTCGGAAAGAAAACACAATATTTTGTAAAATAACCAATATTCTGAGGGCTTTCAAAACAGAGAGAGAGAGTGTGTGTGTGTGGGGGTTTTTGTCTGTCTGTATGTAAATGCCCCAGGTGAAATCTGACTGACATCTCAAAACAGCCGCGGCCCGTGGAGGGAGTTCCGTGGGGCGGAAAGGGAGGGCGGGGGAGAGGCAGTGTGGCGGGTACTAAACACTGGAATATGGATAATTAGAGGTAAGTAAACAATTAAATAAATAAAACGAATTTCGTAGCGTGCGCTGCATCGCATTTTGCAATGCAGGGCGCACAACGAAATTCGTTGCTGATTGCTGGAGACGGCCAGCATCAGATCAGTTCCTGTCAGTGTCTCATTCAAGCCAATGCTTTCCGGTGCTTGGCACCAGCACTTAATTGTTGGCACCAGCACTTATGACAGTTTGCCTATTATTTCAATATACATTAAAATGACTAATAGCTGCCGCCCAAGCCATTTCTTACAGCTTTGGGGCCCAGGATCAGTCTGAATTGTCACACTTGGAGAGTGTGATGGTTAGTAATTGTGTTGGGTCTGTCATTGGCAGCACTGGCTGGAGCAATGGATGATGCAAGATGCAGTGGCCTCCTGACAAGGGCCCTGGCACTTATTGGTTTAGAAACTAAGCACTGGTTCTTTCACCAGTATATCCAGCCTTTTGTGGCTGCACATCCTGCAGCCTGAAATTAGACCTGTGGCAGGCAGACTAAAGTTCACCTCAAAGTCTGAAAATGTTGGCAACATTCACAATGGACTAATGTTCGCAACTTTTTGAGCGATGTGTGAATGTCCGCCCATGTTCTTGAGACCTAATGTTTCAGGTAGATGCCCTAGAGACTGGAGGATGACTTACATTCTAGTTTCCCAATCCCAACCTGGAGTCCACTGTGGTTACTGTGCAAGTGTATGGGCGCTGTCATGGCAAGGCATTCGTAAATGATTTAGAGGCATTTATTGGCATTATAGTTCATTTCACTACCACTTTAAACTAGTACAAGTTGTTGCGCATCAGAAACGTGTTGTGTAATATGAAGACCAGGGCACATGCCAAATGCCCTTGTTCTGGGCTGACTGAACCTTACCTATCAGAGTCTTTGGAAGGCACAGATAAGAGCCTTACTGCAGTTGAGTTTTCAGCTACCCAAGGGGCTAGTCACCAACATGCAGAGGGCTGGAGTCAAGGAATGAATAACCATCGCAAGTTTGAGATATTTTATCTTATACAATCGACCCTAAAGCACAACAATTAAATATCTTGGGGGTGTTGAGCTGTACCCAACTCTCAAGACGCCACTTTTCAATATTCGGTAGGGCGGTTACCAGGGCATTGTATTGGTCTGTAGATCTGTGAGATTTACACTAATTTGTGTGTCCTCATCTTCTTAATGGGATATCAGCCGATGACTTGACCCACTAAATCAAACGAGCACACAAGTCCAACAGACTCATTCGGGCTGCATGGCCCTAATCAGTGATTCTAAGGAGGCGGTCAACCTCATCCAAGAGGGACATCTTGGTGGTACGTTGGGGCTGGAAGCCATAATGCTAGCAGGCTTGATCATGTGGGATAGGGCTAAAATCCCTTTCATGCATGCCGTTCAATTAATCAAATACCCCAGTGTGTTCAGCAGCCAGTGGAGAGATGTGTGTACAGCCTGCAGGTCAAATGTTACAATCTTGGTCAAGCGCCATTCATCATTCAGACGTCGATGAAATGAGTGCCATTGAGTTGGGCCATAACAACATCTACTATTTGAGCATGCTTAGAGCATCCAATTTGTAGTGACTGACATATGAAGTGCCATTTATATAATTGAATAATGACTTTGGATGGCTAATTATCAATTTTTATACTTAAAATGTTGAACTTCTCTGAACATTTAATGCTCGTAACTATCCTTTACTTAATGGTGGCTTCAGCTACACTGGATTTGCTATTCAGCCCTCAGAGATGAGCCTCCAACACAAAACATAGCTGCTTTGTGTAACTTCATCGCTACATCGACATCATCTCACAAAACCCATGAGGTAGTGGTTAGGTTGTTGGCTATGAAACCAGGGGACCTTCGTAGTTGTCCCAGCTATTCTACATTTTGACATTGTATACACACATCTGTATCTGCCCATGCTTCACTTCTCTTCCTTTGCAAAATTAGTAGCACTGTGACTGACCCTGTCTCAATCCTACCTAAAAACATAGTGGTATTGGTTTGTCGAAATATCTCCCGAAAGTCCAACTGGCCTTTTCCTGTGTCTGCCGGTTTACTGCTAGACTCATCCACCTCTGGCACAAAGTCATGTGCTGCCATGAAGGAGACCATGGCTCTGATGTCCAGTCTGATCCTGAGAAAGATGGTACATGTCCTTGCGAAGTGGATAAAGGTCAGCAAGTGGCTGCGGTGTTACCTAGTGGCCAGTCAGAGTATTGCACTAAGTGCAGTCCAGCACTGCAGTCTACCTCGCCACCATAGAGGTCAGGGTGGTATGTCTTCTAGCTCTGAATGTAAAGGGAAGAATTGACAGCTGCTGCACCCAAGATCTTGGAACCTTGCAGGGCAACTCAGTTTATAGGTCGGTCTGTTATAGAAATGCCAAGTAGCAAAGTATTTTGTGGTGTTGGCTATAAAACTGGACATCGTCATATCTATTCGGATTGGATTCATTCATTGGCATCCCCTTACAGAACACAGCTACGCACTTATTGACTGTATCTTTGCCTTTGACCCTGTACAGTGCTCAACTGCCTTTGGCTTGGTTCACGCTATACAAATATCATATACATAAATGGATCACATGGTACCAGCAGTCCACGGTCAATCCTATGTCAAGGTTGCTAAGTTAAGCACAGACAGTAACTAGTTCACTGTAATGTGAATGGCAATGACCAAGAACTTGACCTCTCGGTGATGTAAATTTCCTTAGCATTGAGTGGCCTTGGTTTAGCGGCAAGATAGTGCCAAAGAAGATCCTGCCTGCCAGAGATGCTGCCACATTGCACTTTCTACTGAAGCTGATATTGAGCCAGAATCTGGGAGGAGCAGATGCTGATGCGTAGCATGTTTGCGTTTCATAGGGAACGCAGCCTTCCTGACTACTGATAATCACAGAATTTGGCTGTAAAGAGGTATGTAGTGCTCTCATTCTCCCTAAGAAACTCTAGATGCAAGTTATGCTAATCCATGCTCTCCTAGCGTAGCGCACAGAAGTTGATCTTAGGGTGTAAGGTTTATAGATGACATTTAAACCATGGTAGAAATGATCATTTTATTCTTGTTGTTCGCAACATGCATTTGTGCTGTTTTTATTGTATTCTGTGTGTTTCTTTCAGCTTTGCTGAGCAACAGAGTTCACCTTTTGAAATAAAATGCTTTTTAGTTAAAGTGCATTTTTGTTAGCATAGTTTATGTGTATATTATTGAAGAGGACTAAAAAGGATGGTTTCTAATTACCATGATATCCCAGGATCCCTGTTTGGGGACCGTCTGTTAGTAACCTAAAAGCACTGATGCCACTTCAACTATGTATTGGGTGGACTTCTGTGATGCTATAAAAGCCTGTCTTTCACATTCAAGCATTGGTACATTGAACCAAGTTCACTCGTGTCATCCATGGGTGTGAACATATTTTTGTAGAGCTGAGCCACAGACTCAGTTTATGTAACAAGACTGTTATCCCTAATTCTAGTGAGAACTTGCCTGAGTCTCTGTTCAGTAGAACTTCCACATATCAAAACATCATCCTGATGAATTATCTTGCTCAGGGGTCCTTTCAGCTTATTATGCATTATCAGTTCTGAGGTCTACCATGCACCAGTGTGTTAGTAGTCGGTGTGAGGCTTGCAATGGTTATAGATAGCAAACTAGGTGTACCACCATCTACCAGGGGTTGTGAGTTTTTGTAGACAATGATAAATAGGTAGCCATTGGAACTGTGAGACGAGGGGGGAAGTTGGATCTTGCAACCTTCCTCCAATCCCCAGTTTGACTCTACATGGATCATAAATGCATGTTTGTGTGTTTTGTCAACATCTACTGGTGAATGTTTGTCTTTGGTGTATGTCTGTGTAGGTATTGTCTTGGGTGATGAGCTCTAAGGAGAAATCCGTT
The DNA here is from genome assembly GCF_964204655.1 of Triturus cristatus. Taxonomy (NCBI): domain Eukaryota; kingdom Metazoa; phylum Chordata; class Amphibia; order Caudata; family Salamandridae; genus Triturus; species Triturus cristatus. The sequence goes on along the minus strand of NC_140584.1, from coordinate 1,166,379,045 downwards.
GTCCGGCCAGGGAAACTTGTTTGTCAGCACTTATCTGTACTTCCTCGAAGAAGTTGTTGAGTGAACGGTGTGTGGTGTGGTCACATGTTGTGTGATACGGTGTCAAGGTTTAGGTCTGGTGTCAGTCTGCAGCATGGTACAGTATAAATAACATTATTTAGGGTATTGCGCAGTGAGGGTGCTATTTCCAGTGCACCCTTGGGTCTGGGTGAACCCTGAAGGCTTCAGTTGTATTTGTGGTGTATAGTAGTGTGGTGATGGGTAATGTGAATGATGTGATGTAGGGCTGTGTGATTGGGTGGGTGTCGCTCAGTATGTGTTTCTGTGCATGGTGTAGTGGGATTGGGTATGTTGTTTGGCGGGTGGTGTACTGTTTGAGATGTTGTGTCGAGGTGTCTTGAGGATGATGATGTTGCACAGTATAGGGTGTAAGTTAAATAATGTATGTGCTCTATAGCGCTGTGTGGTAAAATGATGGTCACTTATATGAACGTCCATTATACCAACTCAGATTTTCATCCTTTTGAGGTAAACACAATTAGTAACATTTAGTTGGTAAACAGTAAAATCTGTTATAAATGCCAAACGACCCTTAGTTCATGTGTACATTTCCTGTGGTGTCACCAAGTGGATAAGGGGCATGTAATGCACCTTCAGTTACTTAGGTGAACTAAATGCCACTGACGTAATAATTATATTGCTATAAAGCGGCCTCGTTAACTTTCATCTGCAGCAGGGCACTCCACCATCTTGTTTCAATGGCAATCTTGATCTTTTAACTCTTGAAGTGCTTATTTAAGTTCTGTCAGACTTGTCAAATGTCTCCTCTTTTCATTTTCTGGTGTTCCAGTGGCAGCTTGACTCTTGGCAGCAGGTGTAAGGGCCTGAGAACCATCTTCTGATCAGGGCATTGTACAACAGCAGCCATTGTTGAGTAAAATCCACCTGCCCCCAGTCCACAGTCCTGCCACTTAATAGTCTCTGGGTGAGACTGGGGACACAGTGCTTCTGTGGGGGTGAAGGGACAAGTGCTGTACACAATCTTTCATGAATTAGAATGTGTTGGCGACACCATCCTCTGTATGCACAAGTGGCTCTTGATGGAGTCCATATATGAACTGAGGATGGCGCCCAAAGGAAAGGAAGGTGGCTCCATGGGCCAAGCAGCAGATCCACAACTGTAGGAAGGCAAGAGAAGAAGACAAGAGAGGGTCAATGAAGAGATACTGGAAAGGAACCAACGTCCTAAGGTTCATAGACATGTCTGAAAGGTCACACATTTATTTTAACTTTGCTGTTATTTCCCAGTAGTTACAGCCAATAGGGCAGTTAGGTCCATGAGCTGCAGCTAATCTTTGACTACACCGCCAATATCCATGGCGGCCTACATCAGGAAACGTGGTGGGTGTCCACAAAGTGGACGGCTCCAGTGGGGGAGCCGAGCCACTGGTGTGCCAACGGCAAGCCATTCTGCACCGTCCTTGCCTCAACTGCACCAGTCACTCGGTTCTATTTCCAGATCTGTTGTCAACTCACCTCACCTATTGTTCTAGTGAACTCCACAATTTCAGGCCCAAAGATAGGTCTTGCACAAGCAATCATCTTTCTTCTTTATCTCCCTTCTGACTTCTGTTGTTTTTACTGTCTTTCTTTCACGAGCTGCGCTTCTAGCAAAAGTGTCTCTCCCATTTCCACAATCAATACAATACAATACAATAAAACGTGTAAAGCGCACAGCTGTTAAACAGGCATCCTAGCTCTAGAAGCAAGGAAGAGAACTCAACATCCCTCAGTTTTAAATTACCAGGTTTTTAATTGCTTCCTAAACTGGTGCTCATTAGAGACCTGATGCAGGAACAGAGGGAGGGGACTCATTCCAGGCCTTGGCGACTAGAGATAGGTGAAAGAACACCCACCCTAGGTCTTAGGGCAAACCCCACGACCAGACTGGGAACCGATACCAGCCCTGGCAAACAGCTTGGCCGCCCCCGGGAGGAAGGGTTTAGGGGGGAGGAAGGGTGCTAGTTGGAAGCACCACTCCAGTCTCACCGCTGTCACTTATTTTGCTGGGGGCTGGCCCCCGGTAACAAATACGGCCCCCCAGGTGTCCAAAACCAGCCCCCATCCTGGTGGCCCACAGTGGAAATGCCCGGTGCCGGTCAGTCTGCCCTGGAAGAACCTGGGAGTGGTCATCAAAAGTCCATCCCTAGACCTGAGCTCACGAGGTGGCACATAAGCGACAAGCCTTTTCTGTAAGTAATAAGAAGCCACCTTGTGAAAGGAGAAAAAAGCAACAACCAGGGCTTTGAAGATGATCCATTTCCCAATCGGGAGCCAGATTAATTCTTTGAGACGAGCTAATACGGAGTGGTGTCTGGGCACATTCAGCATCCATCTAGCGATGCATTTTGTAGAGTTTGCAGATGTTTAATCAAATAGCTTGGAAGGCCCTCTAACAAGGCATTAGCAGAAACAAGATATGATGTGACCGTCATGTACAATAGTTTTCCGTGACGGAAGTGGGGCAAACTCTACCGTCTACGTCAAAGAGCATAGCAACGGAAAACACATCCCTGCGAGTGATGTAATATTGGGACGGAAGGAGAGCCTGCTGTCAAAATCAACTCTCCTCCTTCTAGGTGCTAGCTTATTAAATGCAGGGCTCTTGCTAAACATCAAGCTGACCTCTTTGATGTTATTACCTCTGCTTAACCAATGTTTTATTCTTGACGAGACGTGGCTACACAATGCCTCACCTCCAGATAGTGCAGCAGCGGTGCTCCAGGGTCATACCTTCTCTGGCCAGAACTGCCTTGGTAAGCGGGTGGTGGCCTTCCCATCATCACCTCTTCACCTATTAGCTGTGTGATGCACCCTAACCTTCCCTTATCCAGTTGTAGACATTGGTATTTATGCTCAACATTAACTCTGCCTTCTCAGTAGCTGGGGCTCTAATTAACTGCCCACTGGGTCCCAATGGTAATTTCTCTACTAAGCTCCTGACCCTGCTAACTCCCTTTATTCTTATGTCTGCCAATGTTCTGATTCATGGAGGAACTGAATTTCCATTTTGACAGTCTGGTCTCTACAAGCTGCAAACAGAACTGGCCCTCCTTCATAAAATGCATGGAATATACAACATCCTAACATTCTACCAACACATTCTTAGCGCATGCCAGGTTACCTCAAACACATGCCAGACACCATACATCTACCCTTTATACAATATCTTAAAATGACACGTGCACAGATGCATGATAAATTGGTATATAGGAAGAATCGACACATGCAAAATAACAAAACTAACAGTAGACTTACGATACATTTCTACTCTTTCATTGTTAATCATTGCACATTAGAGTACTGCAAAGAGTACTGGCACAACCTGGAATTGGATACCCCTGTTGATCAAGCAATAGTGTATTAAGTGTTTTGGAGTTTTCACAACTCTGACACATTTCCTTTGGTTCCACACCAATAAGAACCTTCTCATCTTCTTCAACACCTTCTGCATACTTCACAACAACATCAAATCTTTCATTCTTTACAACCTCAACCGTGATAAGATTTTTTCAAATTCTTGAATCCTTTGTCTGCACTGCATTTGTAAACAATTTGATCATACTGATAGGTCTGGAGGATTTGGAACCTTCTTTCATTCCTTTTAGGGTCCTTATTCTGTAAAAAATCACCAACTCCTACCTTAGTTACTTTTACAGCATGTTTCGTGTCAAAAACATTGTTTTTGGTTGACTATCTTCAACCTTTCTCTCTCTCCAGAAATCATCCAATCCCTTAATTCCACCCTTCTCATTTAATCCCTGACTCCCACCCTTCTCATTCAACCATGAGAAACATAACATTGAATTTGGTGCAGCACTCTACATTTCTCTATTGTCAGCAAAATTGACTGTTCTACCTGGGAACACTATTAAACAGCCCAATCATACCACCGGCTTCTGGATGGCACAGAGCACACTTCTTGTGTTTTATATTCACCTTTAAGAAATCTTTAATCTCTTCAGACACTATTTCTACTCCATTGTCAGTTAGGATTAATTTTGGTAGTCCCTCGCTCCTGAACCCTCACTCAAAAATGTAATTACTGTCCTAATTCCAACATTATAGACTATGCAAACCTCTGGCCATCTAGAGCCATATCCATCAACACAGTAAAAATGTTTTGGCCTTCTCTTCGAGTTAAGGGTTCTCGAATATCCATCACTACATCATACCACAGCTCTTTAGGTAGACTAGGCTGTGTTCTTGACTTGCCCCTTTTGTCACTTTGTAGACGGTCTATGCATTCTCAAGCTGTTCTTCCCACTTGAATGCTCATTCCCAGCCACCAATAATTCAATCTTAATCTGCTCTTAGTTTTACTGATACTAAGATGTCCCTGATCATACTTATCAGCTTATTTCTGACGATTCTCAGATAATTTCGTTCCTCTGTAAATTAACCCATACTCAGACATGCTGTTTCTTACCTCCTAAAAGTTTTCAAGCTATTGGATGCATTTCACCTTTATTTCTCAAACCTGTTTTTATTTTATTGGGCACTTCCAATAGCACTTTATCCGTGTGAACCCCTCAATCCATTTTTCTTCACTCATTGCACCCTCCAAGATTTAGCACACTTTGATATCCTCACTGAATTCACCACTATCTTCATCTTCTTCCTCATCGCGACTGACACCCGTCAGACTAGATATGCAATTGGCTACACAACTGCGTGCTCCAGGTGCGTATTTGACTGCAATGTTAAAATCCTGTAATGCTATGACCCAACTACATACTCTACTTGAAACAACATCAGTGCCTTCACTAACAAACAATTCCCTCAACGAGATAGTGATCAGTCATTACTCTAATTTTGCCACCCCTCAAGACTTTTTGAAAACCTTTTTTTAATTTTCTCACTGACCAGAATATGCATACGGCTTCTTTCTCGATTACTGAATATTTTAATTCAGGTCCTGTCAAACTCCAAGAGCGAAACATAATAGCTTTTTATGTCACCCAGTTCATCTTCATACTCTCTTGACCAGTCAAAACTAAATTCCTTTTTTAACAAAAATCTTATATGGTTCGTACGATCAGCAAATCTTGGAACAAGCTTATTATAATATTTAGACACCCTTAGAAACTTCATCAGTTCATCTCTGTTCTCTGAACATGATAACTCAGTTGTTGCCCTTATTACCTCATCTTTCACTATAATCAAATCTTCAAGGTACTTTATCTCTTGCCTGCTAAAGTTATATTTAAAACTTTTCAATGTCAGACTGACATAAAGATTATAAGGTCTGAATCCATTTAAAATAGACAAAGGCTCCATTTTCAGTATTTTGCAGAATCATCAACATGTCTGTTTATGACGCAGATGTTGTCTGTTCTTTTCTTTCCAAGAACCTGTGAAAGTGTTAAGTCACTCAGATATAGACATTAACAAGACACATGATGCATTATCAGTCTGGAACAAGTGCCTTGTTATCTCAGTTTCAAGGTCAAAAAATAACAATAGCCAAAACAGTGTAGTCTGAATTGTTGTATTTTTAGCTTATTTATTCAAAGGAATGTGCCTTAGACTACCATGTTGATGCTCATTGGTTAGACAAGACATTCCTAAAATGATATTTGAAATTCTATCTTAGATAAGATATAGTATAGAAAGACTGCCACTTGACCAATTGTTAGGAGAGGTGCTCCACCCCAGATTATCACACAAGATAGTGCCAAAGAAGATCGTGCCTGCCAGAGATGCTGCCACATTGCACTTTCTACTGAAGCGGATATTGATTCAGACTGGGAGGAGCTGATGCTGATGCGTTGCATGTTTACATTTTGGAGGGAACACAGCCTTCCTGACTACTGATAATTGCAGTGTTTGGCTGTAAACAGGCATGAAGTGCGCTCATTCTCCCTAAGAAACTCTAGATGCAAGTTATGCTAATCCATGCTCTCCTGGCGTAGCACACAGAAGTTGATCTTAGGATGTAAGGTTTTTAGATGACATTTAAACCATGGTAGAAATTTTCATTTTATTCTTGTTGTTCGCAACATGCATTTGTGCTGTTTTTATTGCATTCAGTGTGTTTGTTTCAGCTGTGCTGAGCAACAGAGTTCACCTGTTGAAATAAAATGCTTTTTAGTTAAAGTGCATTTTTTTAGCATAGTTTATATGTATATTATTGAAGAGGACTAAAAAGGATTGTTTCTAATCACCATGATGTCCCAGGATCCCTGTCTGGTGACGGACTGTTAGTAACCTAAAAGCACTGATGCCACTTCTACTATGTATTCGGTGGACATCTGTGATGCTCTAAAAGCCTGTCTTTCGCATTCAAGCATTGGTACATTGAACCAAGTTCACTCGTGTCATCCATCGGTGTGAATATAAATTTGTAGAGCTGAGCCACAGACTCAGTTTATGTAACAAGACTGTTATCCCTAATTCTAGTGAGAACTTGCTTAAGTCTCTGTTCAGTAGAACTTCCACATATCAAAATATCATCCTGATTAATTTTGTTGCCCAGGATCACCTTCAGTACACGTTCCATTGTTCTTTGGAACACTGAAACTATCGATATGAGATGAATTGGCCTTCTTAAATACCTGAATACTGCAAAGAGAATGACAAGTTCCGTTAGGTCCTTCGAGCTCTCATGAAGTGTGATTTCATGATATGTGGGGGTTAAAGCTAACATCAAAAAAAATTTGACACCTTTTAGTGAGGATACACTCAGAGCGGATATCTGTCCACTTTAACACACTTGTTTAATCCTCTGAGATTGATCCATAGTCTCACCTTACCTGAGGATTTGCATGCCACTACCACAGGTACCAAGCACTCTGTTGTCTCCACCTCTTCTATGATGCCTAGCTCCTTCAGTTTCTCTAACTCAGCCAGCACGGCATCCAACACTGCTACCAGGACATTTCTTACTTTGCTCAGACCCTCAACAGCATTACCTTTCAATACAATCCTATGAGAATACATTTTGAGACATCCTAATTGATCCTTAAATACCTTAGGGAATTTATTCAAAATGAAAGTGGATGTGTGTTCAGTAAAGTCCTTATCACACCTAACAATATTGAATTCCTTTAAGTCTCTAAGGAGGCTGACTATTAGGATCAAAGTTCAGACCCTTTTCTTTTTAATAGATCCAACTAATGATGCTGTCACCTATAGAGACAACATACATTTACCCTGCGATGAATCTCCCATTAAATTCAAACTCCTTTTTAAAATATCTTTCTAGTTTTATAGGTTTGTCTCATATGCTGATGCTCCTATATCTGGTTTGAAAAGTGTGGTGGTATTCTTCAACTTCCTTTAGTAGAACACTTTGGGAACTGAAGTTATCTTAGCACCAGAATCAAAAAGCATTTCTACATCTGCACCTGAAACTTTCACCACCTTCATGTTTAGTTCCTAGCATCTATTTAAATACGATTTCTCCACAATCAAAATAATTAGATCGCTTGCTCAATTTTAGCCTCTCTAATTCTTTCTTTACACCTTTTTGTTCTACAATTTTTTGGCTTAATTCCCGTTCTTTCCACACGTTCTGAGTGTCACCTACAAGCTGGACATTACTAATTGTTGGTAAAGTGTTCAGTACTACCACACTTGTGTAACATTTATGTGTAGCTTCCTTTCTTTCACCCTCAGTAGACGTTTTCATTTAAATGCTTTGGACTCTTTTGACATGCCCATTATCTTTTTTGATCTCCTCTACACATGCTATTGAATGCTCAATTTGTTGTGCTTGAAACAATACTTCAGTAAGATCAGGGCTGTGCGTTTGGCATAACTCAGCTCTTATTCTTTCTGCATTACAACCCGACATAAATTGATCCTATATGCTTTCATCTTGCAAATTACAAGATTTACACAAGAAGGCTCCGTTTTGTAAATCAGTGACAAACTTTCAACAGTGTTGCCATTCTTTTGTTGTCTGCTACCAAAGTGGTACTTCTCAAATATTGTATTCATTTTTGGTAACTAATGCAGATCAAGTTTTCTTGATCCTAATAGTCAGATTGGCTGACTCTTCTTTACTTAAATCTGTCCTGTCGTTCTGATCCTAGACAATGTTGAAGAAAATATATTTTCCTCTCAGCACTTAGGGAAGTCCCACATACTCTAGGATAATGCCGAAACACTTTCTTCCACTTTGCCCATTTAATCATGGGTTCTACTGGTTAAGTGAGAAAGAAAGGTGAATTTGTGACATTTGCATGTTGCTCAACTATACAGCACAACAATATCAACCAAGATGTGAAGACCCTTAATAAGCTAAACAAGTTAAATATAAAAATCTACTAATTCACAGGGAAACTGGATGACTAATTCACATATCAAAGTTAACTACGGTACGTTCTAAGTCTCCTGCAAAAACAAAATCATCTGACACCATAAAACGAAGGAGAGTGTGATTAATCACAAGATACATCGACTAAACAGGACTTACATACGTATACCTATTCTGACATTAAAGGTAAGTATGATAAGTATCTACATTTGATTCCCAGTTCTGGTCTGTCTTCATAAGATGTACATAATACACAACATCATAATGTTCTAACAACACATTATCAGCACATGCCAAGTTACCTATAGCACATTCTTAACGGCATGCGATATACCACAAATAGCTCTGACACTACCATGTTTAAAGACCTAGCCTCTACGCTTGTGCTTCCTTTTCTTTATGAAGCCACCACCTATAGAGACGGACATCCCATTGATTCGCTTTTCTGTAACCACCCTTCTATTATTCCCTAGTCCCCTGCTCCTATGGGATGGACAGAGAGTTTAGCCATTGCTTTTCTCTTTGCAACTTTGCATCCCCCGAAACTCTCCTTGGCTAAACATCTCACAACATGGTTTAGAACGTGGTCCAACATTTACTCTATTAACCTGACGATGGCACTCCAGTCCATTACCTTAACTTACCAAATGGACCTCAGTGTAGCTGCCACCTCTTTTAACAAATGGATACGGAAAGCCCTCAGTAATATTGCACCCTACAAATTACAGGCGAATCATCATACGCACACTTCCACTCCCTGAAGCTGGAGTGCAAGTGGTGATCCTGCAACTAAAGCAGTCTATAGAGGCTCCATTAAAAAAACTATCACTGTCTTATTTGTCAAGCAAAACTAGCCTTGAGGGGCTACCTTGCTTTTTTCCTCCAATGCTCTTTCTGAGGGCAAAGTTATTCATACTCTCCTTTCGACCAACTCATGCTCTATTTTGGGCTCCTATCCACCTCACATCATTGTACTTGCCCTTCCATCTTATATCAATCTGGTTTATTGCCTGTCACCAATGACCTTAAATTGCTCTTACATAAAGCCACTCTGTTGCCCTTATCATGCTTGATTTGCTAGCAGTTTTTAACATGATATCCCTCTCTTTCACCTGGGTGTGTGTTAGAAGGCTCCCTGCTGGCTGAATATGGGACATTACAACACGATCTAATACATCGCGTGCCATTACAACGCGGTCGTTGCAACGACCGCGTTGTTAGTACCCGATGTATTATATTGCAAGTCATTTGAACGACTTGCACTAGGGGGCGCGCAGGACTTAGGAATGGTATTAATTACTATTCCTACTCCAGTTTGCGACACAGTAGGGAAGGTGTTGGAATTTATTTCCAATACCTGAGCGCCCCTGTTAGAACTGGCACCATTGGCGTGGGTCTCCCTTCCATTGTTTGCTGTTGCCTCTGGTGTTTTTGCTGGTTTTAGATGCTTTGGGCACTGTGCCATTGCTATTTAGTGCCACAGTGCAAGTGCTCCTTATGCTAAATAGATGTATGGATTAGTGACTCCATGATTGGCTTATTTGGTTTACCTGTCAGACCCTAGTACAGTGCACTGCGTGTTCCCAGGGCATGTACATCCAATGCTGCTGGTGGGCTTGCAGCACTGATTGTGCCCCCCACCGGAGCAGCTTGTAAAGTGTGTCTCAGGTCTGCCATTGCAGAGCCTGTGTGCAGTCTGGTACTGCCATGTTGACTTGGCAAGTGCACTCACTTGCCAGTCCCTAAACATTCCCTTTTCTACATGTTATCCACTCCTAAGATAAGCTCAAGGGCAGGGTGCATTGTATGTAAAAGGTAGGACATGCCCTGATGTGTGTGGCATGTCCTGCTAGTGAATTACAGTCATTTTCGTTTTTGTCACTATTGCAATGCTACCTGTTCCCCATAGGCCAGAATGGACAGTTTGATTATAACATCTTATAATCCTAACTGACTCAGGGAACTTGGTAGAAATTCAAGTTTAGTATGCCTGAACTCAGAATGATAAAATACATCTTTTAGTGAAGTTGGTTTTAACATTCTGTGTTTGAAAATACCACTTCTTAGAAAGTAGGTATTTTCTTGCCTAACTATCCAAGCCTGCCTCTGCTAGATAGTGTATTCCATGTCTGGTTTCTGAGTGACAGGGGCTGGGGGGCTCCAGGAGACAGGGTGAGTCAGCACAAGGCTGAATAGACCTATCTGCATGAGGAATGGTAGGAGGAGTAGCACCTGGGCCTGAATAGGGCTGTGAATGCCTTCCACAATGCTGACTCCGCCTCCTATGGTGCGTCTAATGACCCTGGCCGACACTGTCAAAGGAAAGAAGGAGTCCTGTAAACAAAGTGCTCCAGGACTGCACAGAACTGGTTTGGACTAGGTACAGACACTCTCTGCCTTCAGAGACAAAGGATTTTGGTGTATAAAAGGGGGGACCCAGACCCCAGAACTTTAGATCACTTCCGGGAATCACGACAAACCTTTGCTGAGGAGAAGAACCAGGAAGCTGAAGGAGGAGACTACCTCTGTGCTGTGTGTTTGGGGGTTGGCCTGCAGTGGTTGCTCCATTGCCAAAGAAAGGAGAAGAGGACTGAGTGTGCTTTTCATCAACTTGCAGAAGATCTCCAAAGGCTTGAACTTGAGCTTGCCTCCTGCCCAAAGTCTCAGGGATACAAGACTTCACCAACCAGCTCCCCCCTGAATTCCCTTGCTGGGAATTGAAGTGTCTGCTGTTGTGCTGGGCCTTCTGAGAGACTGCGTGTCGCTGGGAGCTGGAAGCACGACTCAACGGCAAGAAGCGTGTCGCCGCAGTTGCCATCACATCGCCAAGGAAGCGTGCCGCCACTGCCGCCATCGCATCGCCGAAGCGCGGCGCATCCCCGGAGAAGCATGCTGCTGCTGCAGAGGTCGCCGTCGCATCACCGGAGAAGTGCGTCACAGGGTCTGTCGCAGCTCCAAAGATCATCGAGTCGCCGCACGGCCATCGGGCGTGCACGCATCGCCTCAACGTTGTCCCATTGTGAGCAAGATGCCATTTTGTCGCATCACACCGGAGAAGAGTATCGCATCGAGGCGCCATCTTGTTGCATCGTACCGGAGAGCAGTAAGAAACGGACGCATCACCTCCCCACACAGTAAGGAAGTGAGCATCTACTTCCCTGCGCAGCAGTAAGGAACCAACGCATCCACTCCCCTGAGTGTAAGGAACCGACGCACCATCTTCCCTGCGACCCTTTTGTTTGCTTTGCGTTACGCATCCAAGGTACTTTGAGAGTAAAGTGTTGCATTTACAACTTAAGAGAACTGAGCTATTTCCTACCATTCTAAAGTCTATTTTTGAGTACAGTATTGTAGATTTTTGTTGTTTGGTCTTGTGTTAAGTCTATATAAAAATACATACTTTTTATAATACAACCTGTGTCCTGTCTATCTGTAGTGTTGTCACTGTATTACTGTATGTGTTCACAAATGCTTTACTCACTGCCTCTGAGATAAGCCTGCCTGCTCGTGTCTTGCTACCAAGGGGGTGAGCAGGGGTTATTTTAGGAGTGTAGCCCCTTACACTGACTAGACGCAAGGGTCCCTATTTGGTCAAAGGTACCTACCTCTGCCAACTAGAGACACCCAAATCTAACAGCCCCTAGTACAAGTCGTTGTAATGACTTGCGATGTCATTACATCACATACTAACAACGTGGTTGTTGTAACGACTGTGTTGTAATGGTAGCGCAATGTAATGCCAGAGTTGTAAACAATGTTTCCCCTGCTGGCTGCGCCTATTCCTTCAGACGGATCTCAGACTGTGCACAGGCCCCTGTTTAAATCCAAGGCATCAAAAGTCACATGTAGTGTTCCTCAGGACTCGCCCCTGAGCACCACTCTTTTCAACAGCTATGTTTTCACACTGGCTGCCATAGTACCATCTTTCAACCTGGTTTCTTACTCCGATGGCACCCAAAAAATTGTAAAATTTCTGATAAACCTGATCTTACTCTTATCGCTGCCTTTTCCCGAGTGCAATTGCGCAGCGGATGAAAAACTGCTTTAAGTTTAATAGTGACAAATCAGATAGCCTACTTTTTGGCAATTAGGCAAATGCTTGGACTACAGCTTGGTGGCCTGTCGAGTTTAGTTCTCGTCCTGCCCCTCTAACCCAGGTTAGGAGCCTGAACCTTCTCTTTGATTTTGAATGTGGTTTTGCAGATACAGCAGTCATGTGGGTTAAACTTCTTTGGGTACTGGGAAAAACCATTAATGTGCTCCCAGCGTCAGTACACAAAACAATGCATCTTGCTTGGATTATGGTAATTCTATTTGTTCTGGCCTTCCGGACTACCTGGTGCATAGGTTACAGATTGTCCAGAACTCTGCAGGTAGGCTAGGTTCTCTCCTCTAGTGTCCATCTCTCTTCATCTCAACAGCCTTCATTGGTTGACCGTTAAAAAGCTTTGTTCATCAAGCCAATTGCAACACGCTCATTAAGGCAATTATAACCCAGGTCCAAAAGAAATGTAAACTGCATCGCCCTTCCTGGACACTGTGGGCCCCCTCTTCTCTTCTTGTAACAGCCCCAGTCATTAAAAAAGCCAGTCTTGGTGGCCCTGTCTTCTACTTTTTTGGCTTCCAAACTCTGGAACAAACGCACTCTCTCCTTGAAGTGTATGACAGCTCTCAGCCTTTTCAGGAAGAAACTCAAGACCTGGCTTTTCAATGAATTCTCTATCATCTCTGTTTCCTGCTGCCACCCCCCGCGCCCCCAGCACCAGGGCACCCCTTGGAGTATTTGTGTGCACTACCAATCAATCAATCGATCAACCAAAGTAGTCTGATCCTCCCCTGGGCTGTAGGATAGCGTTCGTGCACCAAGAATAGCTTGTACAAATGGTGGCCACATTGTGCATTTTTCAATCCAATTTCACAAAACAAATGGTTAAAAAGCCGCACGTTTCTCAGTACTTTGTCAGTGTCTTCTTTTTTCGCTTCTACCTTCACCATCTTACCCATTCCTGGTGATTACAGGCATCTAATATGCCTGAAAACCTCATTGGCCAGGGCATTTATGTTTCCATCCGGGCCATTCCAAGTAGATATCTCAATCCTATATTATGCCTGAGGATCGACCGGGGCAGGACTTGCACAGGGCAGTTTGGGAACATGAAAATGTATAGAGGTCACATAGGTTCAGATAACAGACCTTTCTGTTTGGTTGCACTAATCTTATAGTTTCTGCCCCAGAAAATAGTAAGAATGATTGTGTCATAAAAAGTGTTTTCATTCCAGATGATGCATGCCTCCACAGACTGTTGCGGGAAGAGCCTTCCCGCACCAAGAAAATACCATTGGCAACAAGGGCCCCCACTCAACATTAAATAACACTCAAATATCACCTTTAAGTATGTTATGGAAATAACTGTGACCTGAAATATCAACATGACGTTTTCAGAAAGTACATATAACTAGTTCTCCATACCGGATGTTCATGTTGAGTAAATAAATTCAACCCCCCGGCCCTTCCAAAACAATCCATCTGTCCTAAAACACCAGCATTACATTTTAAGTAAAGCTATCATTTTAGTTCCAAATATCAACTTGCCATTTTTATAAAGTACTTAGAGTTGACCCCATCATAGCTTAAAGCTGCCTCACATGCCCATGTATCACAGCCACATGCCAGGGAGGCGCATCATATGTAAGTGGTGGCCATTGAATGAAAAGGACGCCCCTTTTATGCAGGATTTCACTGATCAACCATAGGTGGGCACCATAGCTTGGGTAACATCATGCCAGAAAACAGTCACTACTGTACCTAGAAATGCCCAACTCCTAGCAAGGATGCCAACAGTGAGTTAGTGAGGATCGCCTTATGCCAAGGCTGCGATGGTGCCAAACATCTCCACAGCACACTAAGGGGGCACTTTATGCCAGAAAGAGTTACAATGCACACAGCATGCCACGCTGCCCAACACATGCCAGGGTCATCTTTAGGCCCACAAATCTCATAATGTTATAAAGAGGACTACCCTATGTAGGGGCACCACAATGCCTATCATGCTGGCAGTATGCCAGGAAGGAAAACTTTAACCCAGTGTTTGAGTTTAGATCTCTGTGACATCTTACCCGATCCCCAGTGATAAAAAAAGATATCACTCTTGTGAGTTTTCAGTCCTATTTAAGGTTGGACTGGGGGAAGGTAAACACAGCAGTCGACCGACTGGTTGCAGGCACTGCTGATAGTTACACCGGGAGATACTCTTGTCTGTTCCGCATCTTGGATCTCGGTCCACAGACCACAGTAAGGCCACAGATTTTATGTTTCCCACAAGCACCTTGAATTAAATATTTAAAAGCCAAAAGGACTCCTCGAACTAGTAGTGCCTGAAGCAGTGTATCTGTGCTCAGCCTGATTACCGGGTGCCTAACAAGCTACCGCCTGTGCTCCCTTGCCCACCCCCAGCAGGCGTCTGGTGACTCTTGACTGTCTGATTGCTGATGGAGTGGTGCAACGCACATCTACATCTAGCCAAGCATAATCTTTTTATTCACCATGTTTTTCTTTCTTTTATTGTTGACATAAACCTCCCTATGTGCATGTTGTTGGTATATTTTATTAGGCATTGAGTTGCCTTCCTTTAATTTTGGCAAAGAGAATGATATACAAATAAAATAGATATAGAGAGTAATTGATAGTCAAATAACTTACATAAATGAGATTGGCTGGAAAATTACCCACATGAATCTAAAGCTACAACTAAGACACCCATACTAGACACTGACATACACCCATAACATTGCCATACCAACAACGGACATGCAAATTACAAAGGCGAGACAATCACGTTTGCACATTTTTCACTGCCGGACAGAATTAGAGTAACTAGGTACTAGTCAAGTCCAACACACCCCACAAATTAACATCTCATACCAGGTAGATGTTGAAAATCAGGTAGAAGAAGAGGATGAATCCTGCAGGGATGTAGAAGGCGATGCTTCCCAGCTGCTGGATGTAGACCACCACAAAGTACAGATTGATGGCAAGGATCAGAGAAATGATGAGGCTGGCTACCACTTTCCCAAGACTGTGGAGAAGAAGGCAGGAGGGAAAAGAAACATGGTCACTATCACTGCCATACGACTGTCCACCCACCATGAAGACTCTAATTAAACACTAGCATCGTGGTCACTATCACCACCATATGACTGTCCAACCACCATGAAGACCTCTAATTAAACACCATCATGGCGGTCCCGATCACCACCCTACGACTGTCCAACCACCATGAAGATCTCGAATTAAACACCAGCATCGTGGTCATGATCACCACCATACGGATGTCCAACCACCATGAAGACTCTGGGCCCGATTCACAGAACTAACTTAAGACAAAATCCTAAACCTACTACCATTTTGGTATTCACAGAAGGCACTTACTCATTTTGGTATTCACAGAAGTTAGGAGTCCTAACTTTAGGACTCCTAAATGCCTTCTGTGAATACCGAAAGTCTTAAAGTTAGGATTTTTTTCAGTTTACGAGTAGTAAAGTTAGGACTCCTAATTTTAGGACTCCTAAATGCCTTCTGTGAATACAGAGAGTCTTAAAGTTAGGATTTTTCTCAGTTTAGGAGTAGTAAAGTTACGACTCCTAACTTTAGGACTCCTAAATGCCTTCTGTGAATACAGAAAGTCTTAAAGTTAGAATTTTTCTTGGTTTAGGAGTAGTAACGTTAGGACTCCTAACTTTACTACTCCTAAACTGAGAAAAATCCTAACTTTAAGACTTTCGGTATTCACAGAAGGCATTTAGGAGTCCTAAAGTTAGGACTACTAACTTCTGTGAATACCGAAATGAGTAAGTGCCTTCCGTGAATACCAAAATGAGTAAGTGCCTTCTGTGAATAGCAAAATGGTAGTAAGTTTAGGATTTTGTCTTAAGTTAGTTCTGTGAATCGGGCCCGTTAATTAAACACCAGCATCGTGGTCACGATCACCACCATAAGACTGTCCAACAACCATGAAGACCTCTAATTAAAACCCAACATCGTGGTCACGATCACAACCATACGACTGTCCAACCACCATGAAGACCTCTTATTAAATACCAACATCGTGGTCACGATCACCACCATACGACTGTCCAACCACGATGAAGACTCTAATTAAACACCAGCATCGCGGTCATTATCACCACCATACAAATTCCCAGCCATGCTGAAGAACTTTAAATAATAACCACTACTTCTGTGGTCACAGTCAAAACCGTACAAATGTACAAACATCCTAATGGCCTTTAATATAAACCAATGCTTCAATGGTTAACATCACCATCTACAAATGTCCAACCACTTTTAAAATGATAAAACTAACAACCAACTCTATGGTCACTATTGCCACCATATGACTGTGTAACAACCCTGACGTCCGCCTTATAACCACCAGCATCGTGTTCACAATCACCACCAAACAAATGTTCAAACACCCTGAAGACCTTTAGACAATAATGACTGTCCTCATAGTCATCACCATCATACAAATGTCCAACCACACTGAAAAGCTATAAATAATAACCACCACTTTCATGGTCATTATCACCATTGTACGAGCACCAAACCTTCTTGAGGACATCTAAATAACCGCCACCTCCATAGTCAGTGTAATCATGCTACAGATGTCCTAACACCCGGAAGACCTTTAGATAATAATGACTGCCCCTATGGTCATTAGCTCATTTGTATGAATGTCCAAGCACATGAAGACTGCACAGCAATGGCTACCACCACCATGATCACCACCCGACAAATGTTCAGCCAACATGACGGCCTTTAAAAAAATACCCATGACTTCCACGGTTAACATTAACTTTGTAAACATGTCCCTCCGAGAACCTTTTAATAATAGCTACCCCTTCCACCGCCACTATCACCATCATACAAATGTCGTACAACCACGTTGAAAACTTTACCTTATTCACCTACGTGATAACTATTACCACCACACAAATTTCTAACCACCCCGAAGACCTCTAAAAAATAACCACTCGCATCATCATCACAGAAATGTCCACACAATCAGAAGACAACAACAGCATCAACCACTGTGTTCTCCCTCCCTGCTGAACACTTCAGCACAGTACTTGCAACAGCAACAACTCCTTCATACAGAATGAAGGGACAATTGTCATCATTTTGTTCCTGCTGGAAAAATGTGATTTCATTTGGAATTTTCTCTTTCGACAGAAGGGATTTTTCTGAGCAAAAGATAATGCAAAATAGGTTTCTTTGTACAAATGTAATAAAAGAGACCTTCAATATTGTCATAAGTAAAGCAATTGTTCGAAAATGTTGTCAAGTTTATTTAGGATTTTTCGGTACTATAAGCATAGATGTTTTCCTTTATGCTACAGGGGAGATCCTTTTCCTATCAGGGGATTGAAAATGCCCTAATTAGAGTGATACATTTCACGCTGGGGTGGCATTTTACCTGTTCCCTATGTTGTTCTATAGGGTGTACGGAGCTCTCATGTCAGAATACCTGTTTCAGGCACCAGGTGGGTCAGCAGCTAACGATTGATGATGTTACTGGGCCAAGGGCGGTATTTACAGTTTGGTGGATGGGATACTCCGTCACAAATGTGGAGGATGTCGATCCGCGGTATTACAAGTACATTAGAGCCTAGATCACCTGTAACATGGTGGACAGGATTTCTGCCGCTTTTAGTAAGATTATGCCGTCTCCCAAACTCTAAATACGGCCCCTATTGTGTTTGATGATGTCAGTAATGTTGGTAATGTTCTCTTCTCACTTTATACTGTAGATGGCACGGCTATATTTATATCAGAATTTTTTGCAAGTGGTTTGTCATGTTTCTTAACGTTTTCATGCATTGTGCTGCTGGGGAGGGAGTGTGACTGTAGTGTATGATGTACCCATGCTTGAATTTATTTTGGGTTTTTTGTGTCAGTGATGTGAGTACAGAGGAAGACTTTGAATACCAATATATTTACACTGACAGCAAAGCAACAAAGTGACACCTATGGTAGGGGTTTTACACTGGGTAGTGCAGAAAAAGGGAGAGCGGCACAGACAGAGGTGGGGATATTGCATGACAGGTTAGCTTTTTTTAATGGAAATTGACCATGATGTGATAATTGTGTATAATGGAAACTGGACAAGAGATACTAAGAGGTTTTTTCTCTCTCAATGAAAAACAGCAGGTAAAAATGTATGAATGCACATAAAGTTGCTGTTCCTGTAGACAAAAAACAATATTTATAGATATCTTTATAGATATTATAAAAACAATATTTGGAAGTATACCTTTTCACACATAACTACAGGTAAAGCAGAAAACATTTATGTGTAGGGGCGTTGCCTGTTTGATCAGCAAATGTGATTGCTAAATGTTATGAATATTTTTTTTTTATCTATGAAGAATAAAAATGGCAAAACATACTGAAGAGTCTACGCCCTGATTACAAAAAGTTGGGAATTCCATACAGAGATTCCTGGTAGCTGGAATTGATATCAGCGACCGGTATCTCTACTTAGAATTCCACCTGTTACAAGTTTGACCCTTCAGAATGGGGAATAACTTTACAAACATTGAATTACCATGCATCATTCTGCACAGTTTTCCCTATTCCAAGGTGTTCAACGCTCCCATGTGCCACCTTGCCCGTATGACCCTCCCTGGTTGTCAAAAGAGGTCGGACAGTAGCAGAGCCTGGAGCGGATTTACTGGCCACAGTTTCTGCTGGGATACCCGGGCGGAAAGACACCAGGCGGAGGGGACTCTCCACCGCCTGACTCGTAACAAGGCCCTATGAGTTCTGAAGAACAAATGACAATCTTTTAACACCCCTAAATATTAGTTTCCTCCCCTTGTTATCCTAATAATATATAACAGTGGGGTCGGGGTTCTTTTATTCGGTTTCTCTTATTCGTACCGTGTGGCGCTGCATTGCAGACTCGCCACTGGTATGATTTTATGTCTGGGATATCTTCATTTTCTGTTTCACAGAACTGATGGTTCAGAGCAGCAGGTCTTTCCATACAGATTATCCCAGGCTCCCTCGCGGGACCTGTCCCCACACGGAAGTGACGTGACTGAAGCGCGTGTCCGCCCTGCACCACCCTCCTGAGGCAGTGGCGGCTGGTGACATTTGAAAGTGGTGGTGGCGTAAAATTATTGCAGCTAGATTGAGCCTGAACAACCTATGGGGAGTCAGGAGGGTTCTCTCCCGAGAAAATTTTGAAAAAAGAGTGGACAAATGGTGCATTTTTAAGCAAATTTTAGGGAGCAGGAAGGTTTATAAAGCAATGCGATTTAATTATTTATCATTTAAGAGGAGATGGGCGATGAATGGTCCGGGGAATCAACCTCTCAGATAGGAATAGAGTGATGATCAGTATGCCCAGACCTTGCACAACATGGTGGAATTCTGTGGAGTGTGATTGAGTATTTCTGGGTTTATCGCATGGCTGCTACCTGTGCAAAGAAGTTGCTCGCTTTGCCAGGAGGCTGCTCGCATGACTGCACATGATCCGCATGATACGGCCGAGTCCAGTGTGCCTGGAAGCTGCTGTGTTTTAGAGCGCTGCATGTGCACAATATCCAGAGGCTATGAGATATGGCTAGAGTGTACCCATGCCATGCTCAATACACCAGCCAACATATCCATACCGCGCATCTTACAAGTTCTAATCTGACGTGATTTGTAAATGTGGGCCCTTTCTTTGCTATCTGGTGCGCTAATGGGGGCCACTTTTATTTTGATGCCCTGGCCTATTTTTTTGTTCCAGCCTTAAGTGTAGTATATACTGCCGAGCGTCAGCGTACCCTCCTTCAGGCTGGTACCACGTACAGGGGTCGCATGGTTGATGCACTAACACAGGGCGAAATAGTTTGATTTTAATCCCGATCTCTGCATTTCATTTAATCAAATAGAAGTACAACCCCCAGCGATGGAATCAGGCTTTCATTCTGGCACTTGGTGCAAACCCCGGATGGCACACAAGTCTAAATTATGAGCTATCCCCTCCCCCCACATACACCCACCCACTCACTACATTTCAGCAGGTCAAACATATCGACATTTCCAAGACAAAAAAGCCATGTCAATCAGGAACATGCAGATTTTAATGACATAAACACCCAAATCGGCATGATGTTTACCATGTTCACAGGGAAGTTTACAGTTGTGTAATTCATCGCATCGGATAAACAGCGGTCGCCGCAGTGGCATCATCTATGGGGTTCCATGACTCTATTCTTCTCCGTAATTGCCAGAAGAATGATTCTGGCACTCCCTCCCTCTGACCGACCACATCACAACCCCTTCAAAAAAGACTACAGCGCTCCCCTATACACTTGGCTAACTACGCATGCTTTGCAGTCGCGGCTCGCGGGGGGTTGGGGGGTCGCGCACAGGGGGGGAATGAAATATTTTTTAAAAAACTTACCTCACAGCCGGTCCACGGGTCCACGCCACCTCTCAGACCTCTGATCCCCTGGGCGCCTTCACTAACGGTACTGGAGGGGCCTGCCAACCCCTCTCAGCCAATCCTGGCGCTGCCAGCAGCGCCAGGATTGGCTGAGGGCACAGCTTACGCTACGCCCGCCGCCTACCCATTAGGAGACCGAGGGGCTCCTAATGGGCATGCGCAAGGCAGTAAAAACACAAGTATGCATGACTGGGCACGGACTAAAAATTAATCTCCATGCCCACTTATGCGCACTTGTGCTGCCTTTCCCTGGCTTGTGACAATGCATGTCAGTCAACATGACGCCGGACCGCCCACGGTCCGATGTCATGCTGACTGACATGCATTGTCAGTTAGTTCTCCCCACCCTCGGCGTCTCTGAACTTAAGTAAACTAAGTTCAGAGACACCGAGGGAGCTGCGGGCGCGGGCGGGTGCGGGGGGCGGGGGGGGGCTACGCCCCAACGCCCCAATGGACGATCCACGCCTGTCCTGAGGGCGCCGGCGCATGTGCCTGGTACAGCTCCTAGCTGTCACTTTTCAGACTGCTCACGTGTGACATTTCCATCATTTAGGCGTAAGCATGAGTGACATTGTACTATCAAATGCTTGACACCCTACGGGGAACCTTCTCGCATGTAAAACCAAGAAGTGAAGTCCATGTAAATATATAAGTATCAGAAATGACCCCCTTTGAGCAATCTGATGCCCTAAAAAAGGGCCCTGAAGCTTCTGCAACCCCTGAAATGAGATCTCTAACTATGGGCTGCTGAAACTGATCGATTAGTAATAAAGCAGGGTAGTGACTTAATGATAAAGGGAGCCGGAAATGGGATTCATAGAAGTATGTTTCAGGGGTGATAGGAGTGTCTGAGGTTCTAGAGGGGAGACATAAACACTCGACATGTGACTTCTTAGAGAGTGAATGTTCTTGAGCGCACGTGCGCCACCCAGGGGCAGACATGGCACAGTGCATGGGGTGCCGAGGAGCCCTCCTGCACAGGCTTCAAGGCCTAGAGCAAAAGGAGTGCATAACTCCTTATTTACATAAGGCTAATGAGTTTGTTAATACAGAACATAGAATGAGTCATTCAGTTCAGACCTAAACCCATACCCTATAATATTATCCACAGAGGGGAGTGAAAGGTGCTATTAATAGACCGAACTTCCAAGCGGAATGCAAAGCCCCTACTTTCATCCGAAGGCGAATTCTCAGGCAGCTTAAACCTGCAGATCCCTTCTCCACCACACTTGAGAAGGAGCTCGGCTAAGTAACAATAGGAATGTTAAAAGATCATTTATTAATCTGACATGGTCTAATGCAAATGCATCACTCATACATGCATGCGCTTTAAAAAAATATATATATGCCTGGGATAGGGGTGCAAAATGTAATTAACCCCCAGTGTTGGAGTGACTAGGGCCAACTTAAATAATATGTCACTGTTGAGTTTGTGCAGTCTCCCTGAGTGCTGCTATCTTCACTTGAGCTCTTCAACATGCAGAGAGGAGGGCGGGCTGGGCCCGGAGACAGCAGCCAATGGTCATTGGTGTAAGAAAACTTAAGGAACCCCCCGTGCAAAGTACACGGAGCAGGCCCCCCCTCCCCGGCCCACCACCTACCACTTTTGCTGAGGGGGTCCTTTGGAGATCGCCCGCCCCTGCACCGCGGGGGCTGAGGGTCCTTATGTTACGCCCCTGCCAATGGTTACTGTGTGGGAGTTTCATTAGAGTAAATAACTTGGCCAGGCCCAGGCTGAGGTGGTCTCTATAGCAACCCACCTCTCCTTGACCTGGCCCAGCTCACACCGGGTGGCTACTCAGAACCACCACTAGAACTTAATACGCTGTAGCGCCTCCTCAGACATAACAGAAGCTAGCTTCGCAAAGCGTAACATAGCATTTTACTCCTGTGATGCAGACACCAGCACTAAAATGCGTCACTTTAACCCGTGATGCGTGGTAGTTGGCAGGGTTGCCGTAGGACGGGTGTGAAGCCACGCCCCTTTCCCCTGCAGCCCTCTTTTCCCTCTACTTACGTTCCATTGGTGAAGTCGTGCATCAGGGGCCGCATGCTGGTGAAAGTCAGAATCGGGAAGAGAGCGAAGGGCAGCTGGGGGGAGAAAGGAGCAAAGGTCAACATCGGCCAATCATTGTACACCACAAGAACAATCATTGGTATGGGCATTATACGGCCACGACTTCAAACCCCAATAACAGTAAATGTGCTCTTTGTTTAGTCCTTTAACCAGGCAAGCCTGTAGTGAGAAATATTACATTCGTCCAACCCAACGGCAGTAATCTAATCTAATATATAACTATGAAAAGCGAAACCTGACACGTTAGGACTCAAAACTGCGACTCACAGCGTTTACCCACTTTGCCTACATTTTGAGGGACTTTCTACAAGACATGTGTTTAGGGTTATTTCCAGTCTAGGCTATGGAGCGTGCCGCAGAGGTGGGCTTCTGAGCCTGCCTTGAAGGGCGATCTCTTGAAGTAAGGAGGGCGGCTTTGTTCTGGCAGAAGGGATGTCTGTATGTTCACACAACACAAAACCTATGTCCATATGTTCTCATAACACAACACTGAGGTCTGTGGGTTTTCACAACACCTATGCTTGTATGTTCACATAATACAACACAGCTGTTTGTATGTTCCCACTACACACCACATATGTTTCTCAGTTCTCACAACACCTATGTTTATATGTTCTCACAACACAACACAACACTGATGTCTGCATGTTTATAACAGCACAACACCCATGTCTGTATGTTCACACAACACAACACCTATGTATGGATGTCCTCAACAAACAAAATGATGATTGATGTGTATGACTTGTTGCTTATTAGACAAGCAACGTTTTAAATGCAGACTTTTTTTGACGAATTTGCAAGAAGGCACCTCTAGCTGATAGGAAGGGACACCCATAAGGCAGGTCACACCCTTAAACATCCCTTCTGCCAGAACATACAGACATCGGTGTTGCGAGAAGATACACATATAGGTGCTGAATTGTGAGAACATACAGACATCGGTGTTGTAAGAACATACAGACATAGGTTTTGTGAGAAGATACAGACATAGGTGTTGTGTTGTGAGAACATACAGACATCGATGTTGTGAGAACATAGAGACACAGGTGTTGTGTTGTGAGAAGATACAGACATCGGTGTTGTGACAACATAGAGACACAGGTGTTGTGTTGTGAGAAGATACAGACATTGGTGTTGTGTTGTGAGAACATACAGACATCGATGTTGTGAGAACATAGAGACACAGGTGTTGTGTTGTGAGAAGATACAGACATCGGTGTTGTGACAACATAGAGACACAGGTGTTGTGTTGTGTGAAGATACAGACATTGGTGTTGTGCTAAAAAACACCCTCTCCAGCTGAGAGTCGAATCATCTTATCACAGCTGGTACGTGCCTCCCAGAGTGCGACCCGGAGGTCCTGGATGACGACTTGTGCTCAGAGGGTCAAACAGTGGTGGAGCCTTCTTCAGAAGAAGGGAACTGGCGTGAGTCCACCAGGCCTGGGCACCTTGTCCAAATGATTGTTAAGTAATGCAGGGGAAGTGTCACCATGCGCACAGGAAGGATGTCACGCCCCAGCCCTGGGAGATAATAGGAGTAGGGACCAGTGGTCACTAGTGATACGTAGGAGCTGCCAGAACTTACAGGCAATGAAGCGGGAGCCCCAGCATACACTCAAAGGACCTGACATGGTAGCACTGACAGCAACAAGAAGTCACCAGCATTACAGGCAATAGACAGGTGGTTATAAAGGGGAGGTGCCAGCATGCACATACAGTAGACAGGACGGGGTGATATTGACAGCAGTAAAGGGGAGGTGCCAGCATTAATAAGCAATAAACGAGAGGTGCCAGCATGCACTCGGAGGACCAGACATGGCAACACTGACAGCAACAAGAAATCACCAGTATTACTGGCAATGGACAGGTGGATATACAGGGGATGAGCCAGCACACACATACAGCAGACAGGACGGGGTAATATTGACAGCAGTAAAGGGGAGGTGCCAGCATTAATAAGCAATAAACGAGAGGTACCAGCATGCACTCGGAGGACCAGACATGGCAACATTGACACCAACAAGGAGAAGTCAGCATTACTGGCAATGGACAGGTGGTTATAAAGGGGAGGCACCAGCACGCACATACAGCGGACAGGATGGGGTGATATTGACAGCAGTAAAGAGGAGGTGCCAGCATTAATAAGCAATAAACGAGAGACGCCAGCATGCATAACCAATGGAACAGAGGAAACACCTGTGCTTCATTTGTAAAAAAATATGTAAGTGCCAGGGCTCTCATCAGGAAACCACTGCAGCTTGCACCACACATTGCCCCAGCCAAGCTTCCAATGATAGTAACAACACAACTACTGACCATCACACTCCTACAAGTGCGGACTATTTCAGGCCTCCACAGCTATAAGAAAGGCTTGGGCGGCAGGTAACAGTAATTTTTAATGTATATTAAATTAATAACGCATGGTTCTTGCAGTCATCTCTAAATTAGCCAGACAGCGCCACCTTATGGCAGACTGTCACAATCACTGGTGTTGACAAATAATTGCCAGTGCCGAGCACAGGAAAACACCGGCTCAAATTAAGCACTTGGAAATACTATTGTCCGCAATAAAGGGAAAGGGCCAGCACTCATTGGTAATGGAGTAGAGGTGCTGTTATGGTTGGAGATAAAACTGAGGTGCACGCACAGATAGGATCTAAGGCAGGAGACTCACCAGTATGCTCTGCAGCACGTTCATAAGGTCGTTCAGCTCTGTCAGGTGGTTCATATCCTGAAAAGCAGCCACCAGGATGGTGGGCAGAATGGCACAGGAGCGGGTGAAGAGGACGCGGTAGAACCGAGACCACTTGAGCTTCAGAAAACCCTGGGGGGGATGGGGGTGGGGGGGAGACAGAAAAGGAGCCGCACGTTATAAAGCAGAGAAAGAAACCAGCAACACAGTGATCCCTGCAAGCAGTGGAGGTAGTAATTGGGGTGCTGTAGGTGCTGCACCCCCAGATAATCAGAAACAACAGAGAAAGTTACATGTTTGTCTTGCATCATCTTATGTTTTTTCAAACATAGACCATCAGATATCAGCTGCTAATAACTTTTGCTTTCTATGAGTATACGGTGAAGGCAGCCTGTAGCTTCACTCTGTGACACTCTTGCTGGGGTACCGGAGAGTGTGAAAGGAGAAGGCTGCAACACGTCAATGTGTCATAACGCACATGCAAGTAAAAACAACTTCTATGCTTACTAACTAAACTTTTTAAAAATTCAAAATATATCAGAAACATTGAAACACAGAGGGGTCATTAAGAGACCCATGGTGTATGAGGAGGTCATTCCGCACCCAGTAAAGACGGTTGTAGTTCTGTATTTACCATGTGTGGTATTATCTACCCATTCAGGGCCCTACACATGGAAAGTAGGAATAACATGACGATAACACATGTTTTCAGCTCTTCAGATTATTTTAGTAGTTCCCACACAAATTCTTTTAAGTTTTACCTGATGACATTTGTGCTGAGAAACGTGCGCCATTTCCAAACAAGCTCGAATACAGATCCAAGTGCACATTTCAGGACATTAACGTAAACACCATATCTTAGACACATATTTGTTAACGCGTGCCCTAACATGCAGTGCTGGACCTCACACTACTGAGCCCCGGTTCTAAATATATCTGCTCTTAAAGTAGCATATGGAGTTTCCAAAGCCTGTGGGCCTAATTACAAGGATCAGTGCTACTTACCGCACCTGATAAATACTCATACCACGGGGTACATTATTTATCTGGTGTGATAAATAGCATCTCTTACAATTCTCTGTGCAATACAATGCAGATTTAGGTAATTAATGCACTCAAATCTTCATGATATGCTAAATACTGTATGCTTTTTCCCTGTTAAATTTTGGCAGGTTTGACCTGTCAAAATGTATCCAAGGTTGAGGTATTTAATGCATCCGATAATCAATAGTTGCGTTATTTACAATCAAACTGGTAATTCTGCCCCCGGTGCAAGCAGGGGTTCACACTGTGGCTGGAAAACATTGATCTACTCATAATCAGGTCATCAAACTTTCATGAGTTGATGTCCTTGGCTTGCACCCCCACTCTCAAAACTGTTCCAGCATCAGCGCCTGCCAGCGACACCCTAGTGACCTGTCAGTGAGTACTGTGAGGTGATCAACACGTTATTGATTCCACATCACAGAGATCTAATACTTATTATCGGTCTCTTGCGTCCCTGTGAGCAGGATGCAACATGAAGTCACTGTGCAGCACTCAAAGAAATTTGAAGCCACCTCTCGGGATTGTTTTTGCGCAGGAAGATGCACCTTCCTCCACAAAACAACCCTGCCTGCAATGGAGGCACCCTTGCACCATGATGCAAGGGTGCCTATGTTGGCGGTAGGTGGCAAATTGTGCACCATCACAGAAGGAAGGGACAGGAATGCACTGTATTTCATAAATACGATGCATTCCTGCCCTTGCAGACTGGCATAGCGCAGTACAGCAAGAAGACTTGCGGCGCTGCCCTACGCCAATCCCTCATAAACGAGACCCTCAGTGTCTGAAGATTGACTGCTCTGAGATCGGTCTAGGGTTGGCTTTGTTCCCGTCTGGATGGCAACTCACCTGGCAGTTCAGGTTGGATTGTTCCCATTGAAGCAGGACCAATATTGATTTGCATAAGGTGCATCTTTTTAAAAAAATGGCACAGTGGGCATAAAATGATGGTCTGGAATGCGGCCCAGAGAAATTTCCAGTGGCTGAGATTCACTCAAGCATTCCTTTCACCATCTTGTTGTTTTTGCAGAAATGAGTCAAGGTAGGTTCTAGTCTGAGTGAGATAAATTAATTGTCTGTTCAGTTTTGATAACTGAAGACATCCTTGAAATATTCTAGCCTCAGGGATGGTCTGGGCAGGTTCTAGACCTGAATTGACTGAAGATTAAGTGGTCGGAGAGCAAACTTGTTTATTATGCATTAGTCAAAGTGACTGAAGATGGTGTGTCTGACATGGGTGTGGCCGTGGCCAAGACCCAGTCTTGGTGACTGGAGATGTTTGGGTAAGTTGTAGGTGTTTAGAAACATGAGAGGGCGCATCAGGTTCGTGGTTCAATCAACCACAGGCCACGCTGACTAGCTGTGCCCTCCAGAACAGCGCCAGCCCCTGATGCCTTTCTGCCTCTTTGGATGTCGCCTGTGAGGGTTATCTTACATTCATAGATACCTCGTTGTTGCAGTTGAGTAAATGCAAGGCTGAGTGAACCTCACTTTACAGGTCAACATGTTTTGTAAACTTAGGAGGGTTTAACCTTTAGATATGGCTTTTTCTGTGCTCGAGGGGCATCTGATCATAAACTGTACCTCGCTGATGATGCGCAGAGACAAGCCTCTGTGCCTGCTTCTGTTGTCGGAGGCACCGCTAACACTAGTGCAGCAGGCGCACTAGCACTGAAAGCAGGTGTTTGGGGGGCTTGCCTCACCCCAGTCATGGCTATGGTATCCTACCAGAGCACAGAGCAGCTAGGCCCATGTTCTCGCTTGCATAAGGGCTCATGGTCAGCTGCTCCGTCAGTGTCTGGTGTGTGACAAGAGGACGTGACGTGGCAGTGCACAGAGGACCATCCATCCTCAGGAAGGGTCAAACTGATCCGCGGATTATTGTGAAGTTTCAACTGAGTAAAAGTGAGGTTGCTAGTGAGCGCCAGGCTCAGACATCACACGCTCACACGTTCACAAGAGGAAGGCGCCTTTGGGAGCAGAGAACATGGTGAGACCCATGATGATGCTTCCTGGTCTTTATTGGGGGTCGTGGGTGTTTTTGCGTTTGATGGTTTAAATGCATTAATTTTTGTACTTTGTTAAAGGATTTATTGCAGAAAGCTTTTATAAAAACGGAACCAATTAAGAATTCAATCAAGCTGTCGTTAAGAATGGAAATACATTTTACATTCATATTTTATAAAGTATTGTTTTGATATAACCAACATTCCAGATTTGCCACCAGATCAAACGTGCGATAATCTAGTGCGCAAACTCCAATAGTACGGATAACTTTTTATTCCGACTTCCCAAACCCAGAATCGCCCGTAATCGCTACCCAAAGAAATACAACAACGTGTGTGAGTCTGGCATTGCACACAAGTTAAGTTGGAACTAGTGCTTTAAATGGGCAGGTGCTGTCCGGTACTGATCACTTGCACTTCTTTAACTTGAAATGGAGGCAGAGTACCTGCACTTCTCAGCATGTCTGCAATACATCTAATTGCAGATTGTGAATGGATATCTTTATAGCGTTTACGACCTCTGGTTTGAAGATTCTCGCCACTTCTCAGGATCAAACAGGTATCATAAGTAGAGAGTACCTGCGCTTCTATATTTCCATGAAAAGCACTGGTTGGAAATTCGCCAAAAATGTTTCATCGTTTACTCTGCAGCCCCATCTTCTGATGCCTCTTGCAACTTTGTTGCAATTGAGCATAGGGCTATTACAGTAACTTTTGATACTGTGTATTATCGTTTGTGTCCAGCAGATGACAGCATTGTCTAACGCTGCAGCCGCCCATACTTCTCTGTAAGTAGTCAATAAAGCCCTCATTGGAACCTGCTCAAAAAATAAATACCAAGAAAGGGCGCAACCACCGTTTGCACCTGAACCCGTGCCTTAGCAGTGACTGCTACACCTTGACGCTGCACCTCGCGATTTTACACAAGGAAAAATTACCTCACTATTCATTTCCTCGCTTGAGGTCGGACAGATGGGCAGGAATCGGCGTCACCACACCGAATTTCCACACATTATCCCTATTTTTGAACTCGTGTCACCAGGTATCACCCATTGTCAGAGCTGACAGAACCAGGCCCGGGAGTGCAAGGCGCGTCTGAGCCTGAATGACGCTTTTGTTTCCAAGCAGATCAGGACGGCTTCCAGCAGGAGCCGGGTCACAACAGTGGAGCCAGGGGCACGACGAATTGAAGACACGGGGAGCGTGGGCCAGCTGAGAACTGGAGGGAAGCGATGGGGAGCCAGGAGGATTGCAAGCCAGGGGCCACAGTTTGATGCATATTTGTATTTCAGTGAACCCCCCTCCTTCCACTTTCCTCCCTCAGTAAAATCCTTCCGCGGTGGGAGGTGGACCGGCTACGCTTAAAATAAAAACAAGCATTGGCATAGCCAATAGGTCTTGCTTTTGGGACCTTATAAGTGTTTAGCCATGCAACAGTTGCATAACTAAATACTTATAAGGTCCCAAAAGCGAGACCTATTGGCTATGCAAAGCGGCCGTGCGGCCACGAAACTAATCGCGATCACGATCACACATCAAAGCGGCAGCAAAAGTGAAAGTAATCGCGGTAAAGCGCGGCCCGCGCGCCCGCGCACATGCACTGTAGCTCTGGGCTGGCCTGGTAGCACTTTTTGGAGCCCTCTCAATAAGTCTCGCCAGACCAGCGCATGCGCTGGGTCAGGCTAGACCTAAAAAATGAGTGCCAGTGCCATTGCCACCGCAAGTGCAGCCACTGCCAGTAATACATCAATTATTAACCATCACACTCCTACAGGTGTGACTATTGCAGGCCCTAAAGCTAGAAGATTGTCTTGGGAAGCATGTATTGGTTCTTTCTAATGTATATTGACTAATAAGTAGCTGTTGTTGTGCTCATTTCCAAATTACACAAACAGCGACATCATGTGGTAGGCTGGCACAAGTGCTGGTGTTAACAATTAAGTGCGGTACTGAGCATCGGAAACCACCGGCTCAAATTAAGCACTGGTCCGTGAGGGAACTAGTGTCAAGGAGACCCACCAGGGACCACAGTTTTAGCAGCACTGAGGCAATGGAGCTTTTCCCTGGGTTGCCTGACTGTGCCCAAAGGACTAGCAGTTGCATGTGGGCCGTCAGCCCCCATAGTGTTACATGTAATGCGTTTCACTGGAAGGGAGGAAGCGATGAAGCAGCATGTGTGTGTACATGAGGCCAAACAGTGACTTCAAACTGTTTTTTACGTTTTAACTGCCTGTCAAGAAGTTAAAACCATAAAATGCTTCACACCCTTAAGGTGGGGCAGGCAGCTGTTTATTGTGTTTATTATTTTTATTATTATTGTTAATAGCACCATGAGTCCCACGCATCTACAAGACCAGAACGGGAGGAAAGTTCTTTCCCTACCTTACAGTCAAGACCTGGAACAAGCTCCCCCTCCCCACTGGCCAGGCCTCGCACTGCTCCCGTTCAAGAAGGACCTCAAGACCTGGCTCTTTGGATGACTCAATGGAGCCACGTCCCCTCCCCTAGACCCCGGCACTCAATGGAGCCACGTCCCCTCCCCTAGACCCCGGCACTCAATGGAGCCACGTCCCCTCCCCCTAGACCCCGGCACTCAATGGAGCCACGTCCCCTCCCCCTAGACCCCAGCACTCAATGGAGCCACGTCCCCTCCCCCTAGACCCCAGCACTCAGTGGAGCCACGTCCCCTCCCCCTAGACCCCAGCACTCAGTGGAGCCACGTCCCCTCCCCCTAGACTCCAGCACTCAATGGAGCCACGCCTCCTTCCCCTAGACCCCAGCACTCAATGGAGCCACGTCCACTCCCCTAGACCCCAGCACTCAGTGGAGCCACGTCCCCTCCCCCTAGACCCTGGCACTCAGTGGAGCCACGCCTCCTTCCCCTAGACCCCAGCACTCAATGGAGCCACGTCCACTCCCCTAGACCCCAGCACTCAGTGGAGCCACGTCCCCTCCCCCTAGACCCTGGCACTCAGTAGAGCCACGTCCCTTCCCCCTAGACCCCAGCACTCAATGGATCCACGCCTCCTCCCCTTAGAGACTTGAGACTCTTGCGGATGAGTAGCTGCACTTCACAATTCCCTGATTGATTGTGCACTTCACCAATGGTGTGTCTGCTCGTCTTGCACCGATTGGACACAGGTTCACAAATGTAAAATGGTTGTACTTTGTAATTTAAAGCTCAATGCATTCTGGGATGAAGTAAATTGTGCCGTCATGATAAGGAGATTAATATATGTTATGGCTTTGCAAACATTCAGGTCGATTTAGCCGTAGGCACCTTGCTGAGAGAGTGCTGCCCCATCTCTTGTTACAGCGTCAATGAACAAAACAGGAGGGTTTACCGACATTCCTAGGTGTAGCGCTAGTGTAGTGCCTAGATGACAGGAATCACAGGAATCCCCGTTGCAAAAATAGCTACGCAAATATAAATAACTTATAAAATGCATTTTAGCAACACATCTCTGGAATTCTCTCACCTCCATGACAAACTGACCCGCGTAGGTGCCAGTCATTGTTGAACTTTGACCTGCAGCTAGGATTCCAACTGCCCAGATGTAGAGGGCAGCTGGGCCGAAGACACACCCCAGAATAACACCCTGCACATGGGGAGGAAACAGTGACGTTACCGGAGTGACTCACACCTTTGTAGCGAGAGAAGAGGCATGCAATGACTAGAGGTGACCAGAAGAGACAGGAGGTGACCAGCACAGAGCTGAGATGACCAGCAGAGACAGGAGATGTCCAGCAGAGACAGGAGATGACCAGTAGAGGGAGTAGGTGACCAACAGAGTCAGGAGGTGACCAGCAGAGACACAAGGTGACCAGCAAAGAGATGAGGTGACCAGCAGAGGCAGAAGGTGACCAGCAGAGGCAGGAGGTGACCAACAGAGAGATAAGGTGACCTGCAGAGAAACGAGGTGACCAGCAAAGAGATGAGGTGACCAGCAGAGGCAGGAGGTGACCAGAAGAGACAGGAGGTAACCAACAGAGGCAGGAGGTGACCAACAGAGAGATAAGGTGACCTGCAGAGAAACGAGGTGACCAGCAAAGAGATGAGGTGACCAGCAGAGGCAGGAGGTGACCAGAAGAGACAGGAGGTAACCAACAGAGGCAGGAGGTGACCAACAGAGAGATAAGGTGACCTGCAGAGAAACGAGGTGACCAGCAAAGAGATGAGGTGACCAGCAGAGGCAGGAGGTGACCAGAAGAGACAGGAGGTAACCAACAGAGACAGGAGGTGACCAACAGAGAGATAACGTGACCAGCAGAGAAACGAGGTGACCAGCAAAGAGATGAGGTGACCAGCAGAGGCAGGAGGTGACCAGAAGAGACAGGAGGTAACCAACAGAGGCAGGAGGTGACCAACAGAGAGATAAGGTGACCTGCAGAGAAACGAGGTGACCAGCAAAGAGATGAGGTGACCAGCAGAGGCAGGAGGTGACCAGCAGAGACAGGAGGTGACTTATAGAGAGATGAGGTGACCAGCAGAGAGATGAGGGGATCATCAGAGACAGAGGGAGACTAGCACAGAGGTAAAGAGACCGTCAGAGAGATGAGGTGGCCAGCAGAGAGGTGAGGTGACCAACAGAGACATGAGGTGACCAGCAAAGAGGTGAGGTGACCATCAGAGACAGGAGGTGACCAGCAGAGGCAGGATGTGATCAACAGAGAAATGAGGTGACCAGCAGAGACAGGAGGTGACCAGCATAGAGATGAGGTGAGCAGCAGAGACAGGAGGTGACCAGCAGAGGCATGAGAGAGATGAGGTGAGCAACAGAGACAGGAGGTGACCAGCAGAGGCATGAGGTGACCAGAAGAGACATGAGGTGACCAGCAGAGACCCGAGATGACTAACAGGGAGCCGATGTCACTAAGGAGGTGACCAGCAGATAGCCGATGTGACAAGCAGCGAATAGAGGTGACACAAAGAGAGTAGAGGTGACACCAGAGAGAGGACGTGACCAATAATGAGAAAAGCAGGCCCAAAGGGGAAGAGGTGACCAGGAGGGAGTAGTAATAATGCCAAGAGAGGGAAGAAATGATTAACAATGGGAAGTCTAGGTGTAAAGGTGAACAGGGCCACAGAGCGAAGAGGTGACCACAGAGAGCCGATGTGATCAGCAATGAGAAAAGGCGACTAGTAGAGAGAAGCTATGACGATCAGAGAGAGATTAGTGGTAATCAGCAGGAAGAGGAGGGGGCTAACAATGAGAAGGGGAGATAAGGAGAGAGAACAGGTGGCCAGTAAAGAGAAGCTGAGACTAACTGAGAGACTCACAGAGATTAAGTGATGGGCAGAGGAAAGGGTTACCACTGGATATGAGTAGAGACCAGAAGACACCAGAAGAACAAAGAGGTGGATGCAGAGAAGGTGATATTAGCAGGCGGCGCAACTAGACATAGAGGACCAGATGGAGGGAGGGACCAGTCAGAGGTAACCAGAGAGAAAAGGAGGCCAGAGATAGGTGGTCATAGAGAAGTTTCCAGATAGAGGAGGTAAAAAACACAGATGTGCTCAGACAGGAGAGGCGACCATTTAGAGATGATGATGCAGAGACAGGTAGACAGAAGAGGTGACCACAGACAGGTGTCCACACAGAAGGGTGACCAGAGAGAGTTGTCCAGACAGAAGAGAAGAACATAGAAAGATGCCTGGATAGAAGAAGTGACCAGTAAAAGGTGTCTCAGCAGTGGAGGGGACCAGGGACAAATGTTCAGAGAGAAGTATCTAGTCCACAGAGATGACCATAGAGGGGTGGACAGACAGAAGAGAAGACCATAGAAAGGTGTCTGGATAGAAGATGTGACCAGAGAGCGGTGTCTTGTTAGTAGAGGTAACCAGAGATAAGTATTCAGACGGAACTATCCACTGACAGGTGTCTAGATGGCAGAGATGACCACCGAGAGGCATGCAGGTGAACATAGAGGTGGACAGACAGGAGAGATGACCATAGAGAGAAGGAAAGACAGGAGAGATGAACATAGAGAGGTAGACAGACACAAGAGAAGACCATAGAGAGGTGTCTGGATAGAAGACGTGACTAGAGAGGTGTCTCAGTAGTGAAGGTGACCAGAGACAAGTATTGAGACGGAACCATCCACAGAGAGGTGTCTAGACCACAGAGAGACGTCCAGACTGAAGAGATGACCATAGAGGAGGACAGACAGGAGAGATGAAAATAGAGAGGTGGACAGACAGAAGAGATGACCATAGAGGGGTGGACAGACAAAAGAGATGACCATCAAGAGGGGTCTGGATAGAAGACTTGACCAGAGAGTGGTATTTTGGTAGTGAAGGTGACCAGAGAGAAGTATTCATACTGAAGTGTTCACAGAAAGGTGTCTAGACCGCAGAGATGACCACAGAGAGGTGTCAAAACTGCAGAGAGGGCCATAGAGAGGTGGCAGACAGGAGAGATGACCATAGAGGTTTGGACAGAGAGAAGAGATGACCGTACAGCACAGAATGCATTTTGCTGTACCTGAGTTTAGCGTTCGATGGTTTTATTTGCTTTTCCATGTCTCTAGCCAAGGAAGTACCTACCCCTTTATAGATATCCACTGAGAGTGTTTCATTGGTGGGTGGGAAGACCCCTTTGTGGGGGCTGGAGCTGTTCAGGCACATGTCATGCTGGAGGAGGAAAGAGTGACAATGTGTTACTACTCAGTCAATGACCCTCTTGTCAAACAACATCAAACCCAAGTCCTTGTCGAGTCTTCGATACAATGCCTCTCCATCCAATGGAGGTGCGGGTATACCAGGGCTTTCAGTGAGCCAGGTCTCTCTGGGTCCCAGTCCAGGTAGAAGTTTAAAATGAACATTGAAACGGGTCCCTATCGGGCCCTGTATTCATGTCCTTAACTTTACTGGCAAAACACTGATCCAATTTATGAACAATGGATGTATAATGTTAGAGTAAATTAAGCCAGTGATTTAGTTCTTGTTTATATTTCACATGTTTTACTTGGTTGTATGATGGTATAATTCATGCCATTACAACGCATGCTGTTATTATTCCCTCATCTTTAGCATGCAAGCCTCCACAACAAAAACCTTTACCACGCATATGCCTTTACCACGCATGCCCTTACAACGAAATTTGGGTTGTAAAAACATGCTTGGTAAAGACATATGTTTGGTAAAAGTTTAATGGTAAGTAGCCAAACAAATCCCAGCTTTTACGAGGCTTACTGTGCAGTGGTTTGAGCTGATTTGTGAACCAGATATCTATGCATACAAATAATGAAAGCAGTACACTGAAGACAGACTGATAGTGTAATACATGCCATATCTGTCCCTGAAGGTAGCCGCCATCTTAGAACTTGCCCCAAAACATAAGTGCTACTTATCTGGCTAACAATATCATGGGTAACTGTGGGGCCTTGAACCTCCATTCCAGCAACGTGGCAAGTATTGTGCAAGCATTGTATTATCAGTAGACTGTGGGATGGGTCATGAGGGCTGGCAAAGAAATTCAATGTGATCAGCAATGAGAAAAGTAAATGTGTCCTTGTGTATTGTAACTGGTGCTCATGTAAAGTGATCCAGTACCTTCGGGTCGAGTTTGCGATATATAAAACTGCAACAAAAAAATAATCAATTTAGACCATGACACGGAGGCCATTTGTCTGTCCTCTGCTCGAGTATGAGTCCATACTCGCCATGATTGTTATCTATTTTCAGAATGTGGTCATTCACTGAAGTAAACTGTACAATTTCTACTTCTGGGGACTTAGAGCTGTTGTTAGTGGTAACCAGCAGTTGCTGCCTGTCAGCAGTGAGCCAGGATCAGCACTGGCTCTATCCCAAGGGCCGGTAAGGATGGCTTCAGTGATGATATGTGTGTAAGGCTCATAATGGTTGGCAGCCTGACAGGGGTGAACGCCTCAACATTCTCTTCCAGTCCCGGGAACCAGACCTTGGATCGAAGCCAGTTCTTGGACAGGACTATTGCTTGATGACCAATGTGTGCTCGTTGCACAGCTCGAGGAGCAAGAGCAGCGGAGATGTATAGCCAGTTTGCTCTCAGCAGACCCCCCTCCATGAGTGTCAGCTCGTGGCGTACATTGTGTAGGGACCAGAGGCGCGCCTGGGCCTCAGGCACATGGGCCGACACGTTTAATACCAGCAGCTTCCAGTTGTTTCTCTGCAGTGAACTGACAGCCAATTGTAAGCCTTCATCAGTAGCGGAGGTCGCCTAGATGTCACTGAGGGACATGGATGTGGGTCAAGACTTTTCCACTATGAACTGCACATGTTCTTCCATCTTGCCAGCTTCTCCTAGATCTTGGGGAGTGGTCAGCCAGGGATGCCAATGTCAATACTGCACAGCAAAAGAATACTCTTAAAGTTGAGGGATCCATTTTCCGATTCTCGGTGGGGGATGGGAAGAGGATCCTTTGACCAGCAGAATCATAGATTTGTGATCAGTGGTTACCATAAACGGATGGCCATACAAATAAAGGTGGCGATGGCAACAAGCCTTTGGATGGCCATGACCTCTTTCTCAAGGTTATGGAAACTTGGGCTACTCCCACCTCCGAACCGGACTGGTTGGTGGCTCTGCCACCAGGCTACTCACTAGCCGCGATGCCTAGAATGGGACAAATGGGAGGGGGGTGGCAATCATCTATAGAGCTGAAGATAAGCTCAAATTTGAGCCAGTTCTCCTACCTGGAGCCGAAGCTATGACATTTAATATCAAAACCAGTAATACGTTTTCCTTCCCTGGTCTGCTCCTTTACAGACAACCAGGGCCTAAGGCACCATTCATACAGGGCCTGCTTTCCTTCATGGAGTCCTCTCTGGACACCTCCTCGTTTACAATACTAGGTGATTCTAATTTTCATTTAGAACTCCTTACTGACTCCTCGACCATGACACTACTTGACAACCTGGAGGGCTTTGGCCTGTCACAGATAGTAGTAGGACCTACACATGAGGCGCTTCACACATTGGATGGGATTTTCACCAACCATACTGCAATTGAGATTAATATAATACTGCCACTAACATGGACAGACCATAGGGCGATACTCTTTAATTTACCTGATTTGCATATCCGTACCCCTTCAGCAGCAGGCCAACCCCCTACCTACATACGGTCCTGGTAGAAAATGAGTCCCAACACACTAACCGACTTGCTGGTCAGTAACATGCCGACGCTAGCGTCCGTCTCCAATAAGGATGCGGATAGCTACGATAAATAGATCAGATCAGCCATAGACCAACTGGCTTCTACAAGATTTGTTAACCAACAAAGGCACAAAACCACTGCTCTTTGGTACTCCGCTGAGCTGAAAACCTCAAAATCCATATGCAGACACTCAGAACGTGAATGGAGGGTGGACTATAGCGTAGAGGGTAAAAACAACTATAACGGATACTAACAGAATACAAAGCTGCTATTATTAGGGCCAAAAAGGAATTCTACACCAGTAAGATAGAGGGGGCAAAGAACTCTACCAGTGAAATCTTTCAGACTGTCACTGCGCTATCCAAGCTCCAACTGGGGAAGCTGTTTACATATAAACTCAGAACTAAATAATCTACTTGACAGCACTCAACATGGCTTCCGTTCTGGCCATTCCACTGAGTCTGCATTAGTCATGGCCACGGAGGAAATCCGATGGCAAATTGACAAGGGTGGCTGGGCTATCCTTATCCTACTTGACCTATCGGCCGCGTTCGACACGGTTAATCACCTAGTACTTACGCAACGGCTGATGGCAATTTGGATTCGGTACACCGCGTCTGCCCTCCTCACCTACTTCTTGACAGGCAGAGAACACAGGGTTTGCTGGGATAACCTTAAGTCAGATAAATATTACCTCCCTTGTGGAGTCCCACAGGGGTCCGGGCTTTCGCCCACATTGTCCAATATATATGTGACTCCATTGGCTAAACTAGTCAAAGACCATGGTTTCCCGCTTGTATCGTACGCCGACGATATACATAATATAATTTCCATATCCTCCACGGAACATACGCCGTCGGCCAGGTTCCACAGTTGTCTTGACCACATCATACAATGGATGCACTGTAACTATTTAAAATTAAATACTCAGAAGACAGAGGTTATGGAGTTTGGCACTGGTTCTCCCATCTGGAACTCTGCTTGGTGGCCGGCAGTGGCAGGAGTCTGTCCAGTACCAGTGGCCAAAATGAGAAACCTAGGCGTTGTTTGTGATGCTCAGCTCAGCTTTGCGGGGCAGATCAACCTGGTAACCTCGACCTGCTATTTCACTTTAAAGATACTGCGGAAGATTTTGCCTTTTCTCCTGGTGGAGTTGAGGAAAACGGTTGTGGTAGCACTAATCTTATCTCGTACTGACTATTGCAACGCCCTTTACCTAGGGGTTGGTAAACGGCAATTAACCAAACTGCAATCCTTGCAAAACTCCGCAGCCCGAACCTTATTGAACAGCCCTAAATATAATCATATATCTGGGGCTATTAGGAATCTCCACCGGCTCCCAGTTAAGGAGTGGATGGAATTCAAGGCATTATCTCTGGTCCATAAAACCCTGTATGGGGGTGGACCAACGGAATATCGCAAACTATTCCAATGGCACAACTCTGGACGCTCACTGAGATCAGCCAATCAAACACTGGTTAACGTCCCTAAAATCAAGAAGGCAAAATGGGGAGGCAGATGCCTCACCCAACTAGCTTCTAAGCTCTGGAAGAAGCTGCCTCCGAACATTAGATCTCAACCTGTCCGTTCAAAATTCCAGGGCTTATTGAAAATCTGGCTCTTCCCTGCAGAGTGATGACCTGACCTTTCCCAGTTGCATCTCATATCTCTGCTACCCCAGCGCAAAGACGCCCCGGCAATCGAGTGCTTAATAAACCTTTAATTACTTACTTACTAATGTATGAGTACCTTTGCTTCGTTGGTGTTAACCCTCTGCTTGCAAACGCAATTGGGGCTTATTCACCACATGGCTGTTTCTGTGACAGCACCACCCCTAGTCCTGTGTGGCTGGCATCTGCGGACAGTTCAGTTTCCTGCGAGGAGTCAAAATACCTGTAGGTGGTCTCTTTTGATAGGGTTTCTTTTGTACCTTGCAGTGTTTTTTCTGAGCATCGCGCCAATGTAACTGTGATGATGACTTGTTGAACTCTCTCAATAGCTCAATCAGAGCTGTGAGTTTGTGTATAAATCTGCCATAGTATGTCAACATTTCAAGGAAACAATGTGCTTCTGATACAGATGATGGTGGCAGGGCTGTTTTGATTCCTGTCACTTTTGCTGGACCACGGGTGACACCTTGAGCAGAGGACTAGCATCCCAAAAACCTATGTCTGAATGTAGGAACCACATGTGCTAGACTTTTCAAGAAGCTTGTAAGGTAGTTGTGGTGTTTCTCAATAGTGGTGGCATGCACTTGTCTGTTTTCACTTACACTTATCACTTCAAAGCTCACTTAGCACCTCACCGACGGCACTTTAAAAGACTTCAGCAGCACAAGAGATGCGAAAATGCAGTGTTTTGTTTTGGCCAAGCACCAGCTACGTAGAGAATGGGGGCACAAGAGCAGCTGGTGGTGCCTCAGTCTGAGGACCACTGGGAGCAATTGACCTCATCTCCACTGTTGCGGTCAGGTGTCATTCACATTTGATTGCAACATTCAGGAGTCGTATGTTGACACAGATTCTCACTATGGCTGACTGATGAAGTTTACAAAAGACCACAAGGGGTGAGATTCAGGGAGTGGGTCTTTCAAAATTTTCAATGGCTTGTGCCTCCCAAAGTTTCCACAGTTCTTGCTCCACCTGACCTAAAATGGAAGGCAACCCTTTGATATCTCCTGTGACTGGTTGAATTGAATGGTCAATGTACAGTTTTCCCATCTTGCTTCTCAAGCAACCAATCCCTTCAAATAGATCTTTGAATTGTAGCAGAACAGAGCATAGGTCATTAACATGTACGTTGTAGGTGAAACAGAAAAGCTGTAATTGTTCTGCTGTTTGACAGCTCAAATGGGTACAGTTCTCTTCTTGATTGATTTAAAGATGGCCACTGAGTGCAGTGTAGTGTGGAAGACCCCATAGAGGGCCCACAGTGTGGAGATTCCCACACACAAAAACTTTCACTTTGGTTATTTTGATTGTCGACTTTGATGTTAACTATTCAAATTGACTCTTGGTCATGATGTTGATGGAGGGACCAGTGTTGATTTGATCCATTATCATCTGTCTTCCTACACCCCCTTTACTTTTCTTTGGTTCCATCGCGTAGACAACGTGTGCTGCTTCTTCATCTTCCTGAACATCATCATGCCTGCCGTTTCCACTCGGGTTGTTGTTTTGAGAGTCTTTTGCAGTGGCTACCTTCTTTTCTGAGGGCTTGGCAGCCCGTGTAGATCTGCCTGCCTTCGCAAAGTGATTCAGCTTTTCACAGGCCTCGCGTCTTTTGCCCTTCGCTGGGCATTCTTCTGGGTAGGGAAAAACACCTCCACACTGACCGCAGGATCTCCCTTTTGTTCCTCTGTTGGTCGATTTGTCAGTGCCGGCTCCTTTCGTTATTAGGTTGGAAGACTCCTCGTTTGTAGGTTCAGTGTATGCCATTTTCATGTGTCCTAGGTGACCCTTTTTACTAGCTTGAACTACGTCACAGGGCGTAACCATGTGTAACTCACAGAACAAGGGAGAAACAGGTCTAAACTATTTGTAGTGCTGCATTAGTGCCACACATGTGAGACACCACAGGGCAATCACTTTGTATTAAACAAATGTGTGGAAATAAATGATAGAAAGCGTGATGATGGCTTTTGTATTGAGCATAAGAAAAATATCAGGCCACACACAAAAGCCAAATCAGGTGTACACTTACAAGGATTACATAATTGTAAAAGTGAAGAAACCCCCCATACTTCAACCTCAGAAACGAATGCCGTATTGGGTACTCATGATTAACAGGTACACAGTTTATCTCCTGGTTAATCCTGCTGTTGTACCATGATAACATATGCTAGCTAACATTAACAAAATGTCTATTAGCTTTGCAGGCATGGAGTGTCACTGTAATACCTTTAGAGGGCAGCAGTTTGAACTGGTTTCTACAGGAAGCGGATGGATAGCAGGACCCACTGTCGCGAGATCGCTGCATGCTAGCTCCGTCAGCCATGACGCCAAGACCTGAGGACATGTGCAACCCCACCTGCATTGATATCTACTTGAGACAAGCACTACCGCCCACAGTTACTGAAATTCTGGTAGATTTCAAGTGCTTGCACATCTAAGAAACAGGCTCTGCATTTCCACCATGTAAGGAGTAGCTTTATGGTGCCACCCTATGGCCACACATACTAGAAACAAATAAAATGCCATATTCTGACTATGGGAGTGCTCCAGCATGGAAAATGCTATAAGTCCCTACAACGTTACTGCCATGAAACGTACAAAGCTGTGATCTGTGTTTTCTATCAAACAATGATCCTCTGGGAACCAGCCACCCACCCCCTCGGCATTGACAACACAACTCTCAAACTTGACTTACCGCCTCTTGGTTGGTTTTATTGAAGAAGGCCTCTGCGAAGACAGCCATGATGAAGAGGTTGATGAGGAAGGACACGAAGAGGGCGATGCTGGACTCGATCATGAAATACATGTTGGCTTCCTTCACTTCCTGCTTCCTGGATCGATCCACACTTCGCGTCTGTGAAGGTAAGCAGGGACAGTTTGACGCTGCCATCTTGATACCCAGAGTTTGTGTGCTTGCATCGATCAATTATAAGCCACAACCAACTTAGTAATTCTCACGCCCCATTCTGGAGGCTACGGAGAAGGTAGAAGCTATGGGGGCTGGGATCATTTCCTTCTGCTGTGCCGGGGCTTGTCCTACTATGACTCTGCAAACGAGGGCAAGGACAACCCTTTCAGCACTTGAGTCTCAGTGGTAGCGATGACAATCACAGGATTCTTAGGGAGCTTTGTGTGTGGGTACTCACGCTCAGCACCCCTCAGCATTTCCAGCAGTCCAAAAAGACCAATGTCCAGCCCAGTGCTACTTTATATAAAAGACAAGTACCTTACCACAGAAGAAGCAGAAATACTGCACATTGTATTCACCAGTGGCGGCTGGTACGGAAGGGGGTGGCAAGGCGGGCAGGGTGGACAAAATGTAATTTGCACTTAAGTGCACCACCCACTCACCCCCCTGCTAGCTGTGATGACAGCCAAGCCCCTCCCACCCCAAAACTGCCTTCAGCGTGGATAAATACAATGGTAATAACATCGTGTTATTATCATTTTATGTTTCCTTTTTGGTACTACTGATTAGCAGTTGTGTGACACTCCTCGCCGCCGCTGATATTCACGTGGCTATCCCTGATTCACAGGTTTAAGTCTTAGGTGCTTCAAAGTGGGTCCATTTACATGAGAACACCTGATTCACAGGTGTGAGTCTTAGACGCTTAAAAGTTGGACCACTCCCTCTGGGTGCTATACTGCCTATAGCCTCTGTCTCAGGAAATTCACTCCCTTCCATTTCTTTTAAAAACACAGACTATGGGGAATTGGGCCCATTGGAGTCTCTCACCTATACTTGCCTGGAGTGGCATGGGGGCCACAATGGTTGGTCCCATGATGGTCATCTCACTGGTGATCGACGTAGCCTTCCCCGTATGGTGCTCGACACTCCCGCTGGATGCAGACAGCTGCTAGTCGAACAGCGAGTCCCCAGAAGGTCGCAGCAGGTGAATGTGCTTTTGGCATTGGCCCTCTTCCTGACTCTGACATCCGTTGATACGGGCAGACCAAGAGGAATTAGCAGACCTGGCCACGATCCTCCAGTGAGTCTCTTGGGGTCAGTCACACAGGGGCCTCCATGGACAGAGGCCGCTGTCAGTCTCTCAGACTGAGGCTCTGACCATGGCGACCGCTTTCAGGTGCTGTCCTGGGTTGCGATGCAGTCACCCAATGAGGTGCTGAGATCTTTGGGGCCTCAGTGTCCAAGCGCTATGCTCGCAATGTAGTGTCACTAGACCACTGGTTCAGATCTTCTGAGTACGGTGGCCTGGGGCCCTTCCCTAGTGATGCTGGTTCTTCTATTTCTTACAGCGCGCTCTGCTGCACCTCTGGCCGAATGTATGACGGCATTCCGCAAACGTTTATCATCCATGCCTTCCGAATACCGTTATTTGTACGACTGCGTCTTTAGCATGCATTTGTTCAGCACGCAAGTCGTTATAATAACTTGCCTTAGGGGGGCGCTGGATTTTGGAATAGGGTAACTTACTATTGCATCTCCAGTCTGCGCGATAGTAGGGAAGGTGTTGGACTTTAAAT
The DNA here is from genome assembly GCF_964204655.1 of Triturus cristatus. Classification (NCBI taxonomy): domain Eukaryota; kingdom Metazoa; phylum Chordata; class Amphibia; order Caudata; family Salamandridae; genus Triturus; species Triturus cristatus. The sequence continues at coordinate 1,166,335,100 of NC_140584.1, read as the reverse complement.
CCAACACAATTCCACCAAAGCGCTCCCCCTGAAGCAAGTCATTGTAACGACTTGTGTGCTGAACGAATGCGTGCTAAAGATGCGTTCGTTCTTTTGCCGGTGCGGTGAAGGCACAGCGTGATACCGGCTTCGTCCTAATGGACGTTTCCCTCTCTGGTCTAGTAGACTTTGCTTCTAGGGACCAGTTAGGACCTCATGGCACCGATTTACAGTGTCAACACCGTCCACCTTCTCGCACACAGAGGGTACCACAACCAAGCACTTCAGTTGACCTACCAATCGGGCACACAGCTCCTGTTACCTTGGAGATGATAATGGGTATAATGCCAAGACCACCCTACACACTTTGACAGCGCCACGGCTTGTTCAATGAAGCTGCACAGACAGATCGGTGCAACTGATCTCGTCGATCATGTTAGGCGGTGAGGTGCGTGTGCCATGGTCAGTTTCTGCGATCCCTTCCTCGATCAGCTCCTCTTGCCGGTTTGACAATTCCTTCCCTATCGAACAGGAAGGAATTCTTGGTTCCTCCTCGTTCCCAGGAGTACCTCCTCCGTCAAAGAGAATTTGAACTGGAAGAACAGGTGAATCAGCAGTTCCCGCTTTTATATGGTATTCGCGGACAGAGGATGCTTTCACCGAACCGGTCATCTCCCTGACCTAACCTTTATCTAGAGTGAAGGTGATCACAGGAGGGCCGTCTCCAGGTGGAGTACCCCCCACAGAGGAACAAAAGAGGCATGAGCAGGCTGCACCCTGGATACTTACAACCATTCCTGGTGGAAATCAGGAAGAGAGACAAAGGTCTGCTACCCTTCAAAGAAACCCCGTCGCCGTCTTCCCTGACAACAGATACTGCAGTCCTTGCGCCTCACCACTCCCATCCACCGAATGGCATTTACAGGAAGGTTAATTACCTAGTCTAGTCCTTCCTCGCTTCTGTGTCTGGGTTTCCCCTTCCCATCTCAGGAATGTCAGCAAAGCACTTTTCTATCTGGGCAAAGCAATAGCATCGCTAGATGCCCTGTCCAGTGGATTCCAAAATGGATCCTTCAGGTTTATATCCCTCCGGCTTGTTCGGGCACATGTATGGTATAAAAGTGGTGGCTGGTAAGCATTCAAAGAGGTGGGGCATAAAAGTTGGAGGTCTGTTCGCCTTGAGAGAAGAGAATGAACCTTACTGACAAAAGTGGTGTTCGGGTGATTTCTAGGCCTGGGCGAAAATTTCGTTCCGTTCGCGGGAATTGCGATAATTTGACATTTTCGCGTTCCGCGGAGAGCGCGAAAATGTCAAAATTTCCGGTTTCCACAGCTTGGCGATAATTTGTTTCTTGCTCGCGCTGTAAAATAATACATTCTCGCGCGCGCGCGATCGCCTTACCTGAATCACTGCGTTCGCCGACAAGTTTTCTTGATCCGGTCGCGTTCTCCATGAGATGTTGTATTGTTTTTAGCCATTTGCGCTGTCTCGCGACAGTTCGCGCTCGCAGTGACGTCATGCCTCGCGCGATCACGTCTTTCTTCTCGCGATCATGCACCGCGAGACAACTAAAAACAAGATGGCCGCGCCCGCAACCACATGGGTAAGTTGGCGACCCGCAACCATGCAGAAAATCTCGCGAACATGCGGGAAAAAAACTTCCGCATCTTCGCGATATTTCCGCTTGTTTGCGATAATTTTAAACGTTTTCGCGATAATTTGCGAAAGTTAATTTCGCAAATTCCTCCACCCCTAGTGATTTCTCCCCCTAAAAACATTTGGAAAAAAGGGTGGCAAATTGTGCTTTTATAAGCAAATTATGATGAACAATTTGGTGAGAAGGTTTACAGAGAAATTCTGAAGGTGTAGTCTTAAAATATTTTAAAACATTAACGAGGCCCCCAATATTTTTCAGCATTGATTATTTTAAACAGTTAGAATAGTGTGTAAATTACACAGCGCATATTTAGAGACTCCGATCCTTCTCTAAAAATTGTCTCTAATCGTTTTGTTGCAGTTTAGTTGTGACATAAATAAACACATGTAGTAAGATGATGTAAGTGCTCCATCGTGTCACCAAAGTACATCATAACTGACCTAAGAAAACAATGCTTAGTACCTCATAGACGTTGCTATATGAATCCCTTTGCAAGTGAGATCTACCAAGAAATGCAGATCAGCAGAGGCTACCTCAGCCCTGCCTGGGTGTGAACACCCGAATCAACACCAGTGACAGCCAAGCACACAACGCGTGCCTAGCTGCGTTTAGGGAAAGGCATGTCAGTCCTGTCTGCTGCAGCAGAATGGCCTGGGGTTATACGGTAGGGTCCTCTTAGCGTTGATGTACATGCATGCCTCCTTCCAGAGTGCATAGAAGCCGCGTGCCTAGGAGAGGAGGTTCAGTGGTGGTGCTGCCTGCCTCAGATACTGTTTTCCTTACTTCATTCAGGCATCTTTGTGGCGCATAAGGCACTACTCAGTGGCTGGTTCTGGGCGCTGCCGTCCTTCTCAGTAACATTTTCCTCGACCATCTTAGAGACACTTCGAGATCGGTTACATTGAACATGAAGGTCACAAGGACTTTTGGAAAAGGACAGCCAGACCTCCTCCAAGGTGGACATTACATGTGCAATTCATCGAAGAGCTACGCGTCATCCTGCTCTGGAGAGTCATGGCATGTCTCTCTCTCCCACAAACCACGCCATCATTAAAGTTGGACACCTTGGGATTGGACAGACCAGTACTGCTGGTCCCACTCAATACCACGTTGGGCACCTTGGGTTTAGACAGACACCCCCTGAGACTGCAGTACTGCTGGTTCCACTCAATAACACGTTGGGCACCTTGGGTTTGGACAGACACCCCCTGAGACTGCAGTACTGCTGGTCCCACTCAATACCACGTTGGGCACCTTGGGTTTAGACAGACACCCCCTGAGACTGCAGTACTGCTGGTCCCACTCAATACCACGTTGGGCACCTTGGGTTTAGACAGACACCCCCTGAGACTGCAGTACTGCTGGTCCCACTCAATACCACGTTGGGCACCTTGGGTTTGGACAGACACCCCCTGAGACTGCAGTACTGCTGGTCCCACTCAATACCACGCTGGGGACCTCAGGTTTGGAGAGACACCCCCTGAGACTGCAGTACTGCCGGTCTCACTCAATACCACGTTGGGGACCTCAGGTTTGGAGAGACACCCCCTGAGACTGCAGTACTGCTGGTCCCACTCAATACCACGTTGGGCACCTTGGGTTTGGACAGACACCCCCTGAGACTGCAGTACTGCTGGTCCTACTCAATACCACGTTGGGCACCTTGGGTTTGGACAGACACCCCTTGAGACTACAGTACTGCTGGTCCCACTCAATACCACGTTGGGCACCTTGGGTTTGGACAGACACCCCCTGAGACTGCAGTACTGCTGGTTCCACTCAATAACACGTTGGGCACCTTGGGTTTGGACAGACACCCCTGAGACTGCAGTACTGCTGGTCCCACTCAATACCATGTTGGGCACCTTGGGTTTGGACAGACACCCCTTGAGAATGCAGTACTGCTGGTCCCATTTAATACTATATTGGGGACCTCAGGTTTGGAGAGACACCCCCTGAGAGTGCAGTACTGCTGGACCCACTCAATACCACATTGGGCACCTTGGGTTTGGACAGACACCCCCTGAGACTGCAGTACTGCTGGTCTCACTCAATACCACGTTGGGCACCTTGGGTTTGGACAGACACCCCCTGAGACTGCAGTACTGCTGGGCACACTCAATACCACGTTGGGCACCTAGGGTTTGGACAGACACCCCCTGAGACTGCAGTACTGCTGGTCTCACTCAATACCACGCTGGGGACCTCAGGTTTGGAGAGACACCCCCTGAGACTGCAGTACTGCCGGTCTCACTCAATACCACGTTGGGCACCTTGGGTTTGGACAGACACCCCCTGAGACTGCAGTACTGCTGGGCACACTCAATACCACGTTGGGCACCTTGGGTTTGGACAGACACCCCCTGAGACTGCAGTACTGCTGGGCACACTCAATACCATGTTGGGCACCTTGGGTTTGGACAGACACCCCCTGAGACTGCAGTACTGCTGGTCCCACTCAATACCACGTTGGGGACCTCAGGTTTGGCGAGGCACCCCCTGAGACTGCGGTACTGTCGGGTCCACTCAATTCCTAATCAGCTGATTATACATCCTGTGTTCATCTTGTACGCCTCTCGCTACAGAGGGACCACTCACATCACAACCCATTCAGGAGGGGACGGGAGAAATTAAAAAACAAACTATAGAAATCTGTCAAAGGTGGATGATTATGTTTAGTTCCTTGTGTTGTATTTTACTGCAATTTCTCTGATGAGGCGATGAAGCAACTTGCAGATGGAAGCGCACTAGTCCATGGGGGAGTCATGGGCGGAAGAGCGTGTACATTACTGAATTATATGTCCTGTGCAGGTAGTGTAGCAGTCTAGTGTTTATGTAGTGCCAACCATTTGCTAGTGTGCCCTCTGCACCATGCACCCTTCAGATAAAAGCAAAGATTAAAGTTGGTGGGTAGATAAGGGAGTGGGAAGTGAGCTTGTTCAAGTCATCTGCGCCAGGCGAGAGACAGTCTGCCCGTCTTTATACTTCGCTGCTGGAGTTTACCATTCACAACGAGCAAGCTCTCTATGGACGCAGCTACTCCTAAGTGGACTCATGTCCCATGCCTTCAAAGGCAGGCTTTGGAAAAAGGAGAAATCCGTTTGCCGATGAACCACATATCGGTGTAAGGCTTACTTGAGTCCAGAAGCATGACCCGTCACTGTAAGGCTTGAAAATAAAGACATATGGTGATTGGCCTTGTCAGTTATACTCCCGCCCCGTGCTGCCTTTTTAGTGTGGGCCAGCGCGGAAAGGTCGGCCTGAAACAGCCTCGCCAAACCAATTCTTGCCTTGCTCTCATGATGGTTGTAATAGTACATCATGAATGAGAGCAACACAAGGATTGGCAGGGGCAGATGAACCCAGGACTCCAAAGGAGACAAGGGTACTCACCACTGTTATCCCCTACTCCTCAACATAGTGCAGGTTGTAAAGGCGGGAAGTGCACAGGCCGGACTGGCCACAGTAAGAGACCTGTCCAACCCGACATGTGCACTGGACGTCACTCATGATGCCTGTCAGGCTGACAATGAATAAGACTGGCCCCTCCCTGCAAGACAACGGTGGAGCACAGCGCCATGGATGGGGGGACAGCATCCAATGGAAACCTCACTCAGTGGTATTTTAGTTCACACTTGCAACGGATTATAGCAAGAGAGGGGCACCAGTGGACGAGCCACCACTGCTTCATACCCACCCATGCGCATGCTCAGCGCTCGGGATCTTGGCGCTAGGTTCCGGGTTCAGCGTGATCAGCAGGTAGAAAGGCCTGAGCACTATAACCACAATCAAACACGACATGTGCCAGGACAGCAGCCCTTCTATCACTATGAGGGGTCTGATTGTGCACCCCTCCCGTTTCAGGACAGATACATCCCAGTCCAGGTCAGGCCTTCAAGCCCACACTAGATGATAGCATGGCGAGGGCAGAATCCAGAACCAAGATAGCAGGTTCTCACAGTTTGGGACCGCAGGGGACATGACTGCAGATCATGCAGGGGACATCATCGGCCCAACAGTAATGCTGACATATAAAACGGAGGCGGTGGGATCATGACGCTGAAGGACTTGGGTTAGGGCTTGGGTTTACATAAATAAAAAAAGTTGCGAAACCCTGCCCAGAATGGAGGCGCATCTCCTGATAATGTTCTTCAGTCCTCAATACCAGATGTGGCCAATTCCGCAGGGGAATCAGGTCGAGTTATCAGATGGGTACAGAAGGGGCGGAGCCAGCCTTGCGATGTTTGACATGTGACTGGCCTTTCAGATGCATACACCTGTCAGAGAGTCTCTTGATTACTCCAAAGAAGTTGGACTTTTGGAATCATATCTGGTCTGGCATTTATGGCAAGCTATAGTTTTGTTCATTCATTATCACTTACGCAGTGCCAGAATGTTTACCTTTCTTTTAGTGTTTGTTTAAATCAGGGTTGGATTGGGATTAAAAATCGGGCCGGGTACGCTAAAAAAAAGTGGCCGACATTTGCATATTGCCCTTTCGCAAACACTGCTTCGGCGAAATGTTATAAAAGAAAAATGGGGAGGGGGGAGGTAAAAAAATGCACGGATTAGTTTACACTGGTGAAACACACCTGAAAACAAGTGAGGCCACTTTTGCTCAGGCCCCCTGCCCCTGCTCATAATACATATATTAATGAGCTGGCCCAGGGAGAGAAAGGGAGTGACACCTCTGCCATTGATAACAAGCATTGAAAATGCAATAGGCCTCGCCTTTTATTGAGTTAAAGCCATTTGCTTTGCAGTATAATACCATTAGCAAAGCAAATGGCTTTAACTTAATAAAAGGCGAGGCCTATTGCATTTTCAATGCTTGTTTGTATTTCCTTCTTCTTACACTTCTTTTTCAATTGGTCTCTTTTCATTTCTTTCTATTTGTTTTTGTTTAATTCAACCCTTGGAGATTTATTTCTTCCTTTCTCGTCATTTCTCTGTTGTTGTCTGTTGCTCACCTCTTTACCATTTTACCTCTTACTGCATAAAAGCCAATGTATCATGGGCCCTAACGCAAGAGTCAAAATTGACCTTCTGGCTATGATAAAATACAACAATATTCAAGGTTTAGGGGGCCCTTAGGCATCTGGACCCCGGTGCCTCTGCACCTGTTGCACCATTACAAACTCCGCCCCTGATCTCTTACTAACACCGTACGTCGTGTATTATTTTCTCTTCATTTCCACTCCACCTACTGACATCAGAGCGTTTTTCATTGGCCCCCTCCCCGCCTTGTTACACAACATGAGGTAGCAGAGCTGTGCGCGGCCATTCCTGTCAGCGGTGACTGTCCCGCCTTGCGCTGACCCTGAGCTCTGGGCAGACGCGACTCACAGCGCTGACACCTCCCCGCCTCCTGGAGACACAGCTGACCAGGATGACGAGCAGTGTCCGGGATACTGCCGCTCCGCCTGCCGCGCTGCCTTTACAGCCGGTGTCTGCTGGGCTTTGATACGAGCGCGTGCTCCGGGGAGGTGGCCTGCGGCGCTGGGGTATCCTGGGCTTTCTTCTCACCATTGTACAGTAGCCCAGCTTCAGACCTGCGCGCTCATGTTTCTGATTCCTGTGAAGTTCTCTATACTACAGGGCGTGCCTCGGAGCGCTTCAAAGGGGCGCCGTCCCACAAAGGAGACAAGAGACGAGCCCCCCCTCCGCTACCTGCTAGGCAACCTGCGATGCTGGGCCAATCCCAGCGCGGCTTGCGGTGACGTCGGAGCTTTATGAAGCTCCAGGAGGTGATCTCTTGTCTTTATGGGGCCATGTGTTTGGAACACATGGCCCTATAAAGATAAGAAAAGGCTTTACTACAAACGTAAAGCAAGCGAGCCAGTCCAACTGGGACGGCTCTAAAAGAGAAAAGTGTACGTCACTAGACGCTCTTTTCCAATGGCTGGCCACCGTTTAGCATAAACGGTGACGCCAGCCAATGGAAAAGAGGGGCGGGGCTTAAAGCCCACTAGAGAAATCTCTTCAAATCATTAAATCTCGCCAGCAAGACTGCGCATGTCTGCGCAGTCTTACGCCAGGCGAGACCTAAAAAGGGAGGTAATGGACGCCCATTTGCCTCCAGAAAGGTCACTCAGGCACCCACTGGGCCGCTGGCGGCATCTGAACAACACAGATGCCGCCCAAATCAGCCCCCTGGGCTGCTCAAAAAAGCAGCCCACAGCTGGAATTCGGATACTGGCCCCTCGGGCATTGCCCGAGTGCCCGTGTTACCAATCCGTCGCTGGTTTAAATCCTTATTTTATTACTCTCCCCGCCGGTCCCAACTCTAATGCAGATTCTTGTTGCAGCTCGTGGGCTAGGGAGGTGACCAGATTTTAAAACAAAAACGTGTTACAGGACTTAAACGTAGGGCTACAGTAGGGACTGTGGGGCAAGTCGATAGAACACCTAAAAAAGTGAATGGAAAAAATATGGATAAATAAATAACACACTGGCTCGTTTTGCAAGGTCATGGGGATACCATGGGCGGAATTACCGTTTCCGAGAGGTATCTCCAGACCTAATCCAGCCATCACTAGACCTGCCAACTTGAACTAAAATCTCACTGTGTGAGGAGGAGACGGGGCCCTGCTGGGGTGGGGCCTCATGCCAGAAGTACCTGAAAGGCACTTTTTCCCCAATCCTGCCCCCCAAGTCTTCTCCTCCCTGTAGGAAGGTGGATATCTGACTATGGTTACCCCCAACTTTTTGCCTAGTGTCTAGCTGGTTTTTCGACTTAGTTGGCCTGAGATCCTGCCATTCAGGGTCTCAGGCTGTCTGCTCTCTCTGTAAAATGGACTCCATGTACCCTAGGTACATAACCAATTGGTAAGGATCACCTTATTGGACCCTGTACAGTGTACCCTAGGTACCCAGGGCATAGGTGTACCCTAGGCCTCCCAGGGGCTGCAGCATGTATTATGCCACCCCTGGTCTGGCCTTCCAATCAGACACAACTGGCTGATCACTCAGCTGGGGCAAGGTCGTGTAATCACCCCTTGCTTAGATATAGTATGCCTATATCTACCCTTATATATAGACACATGTGTACCTATCAGTCACTCCTATGGCAGGCCTTAACAATCCTGGAGGCAGAGTGCTTGGTAACATGTGAGATGGTGCTCTAGCATGAGCTGAGCCTGTCTGCAGCTTTCGGAACCATGTCCTTATAGCTGTTCTATGATATAGCCTACCATATACTCTTAAAGTGCCTTATAATCTTAAACGGTTATGGTAACTATGGTTGGGCTGTATCAAAACATGTCGTGTAAGGTGTCTAACACTTTGGAATAATACCCCCATACCATTTCTGGTGATGAGGATATTATTCCTCCCTTCTAGAGGGAGAGACATGTTAAAATCCTACTTTACTGTTAGCCTCTGACCAAAGCCTCAGCATCACAAAATGGATGCTGCTGCCACGACACAAGTCTGACCTCCTGCAGCTGGGAGTGATCCCAGCCAGGGAGGCCTGGACAATAGGTTTCCTGCTTGGGGAGGTGCTAGCACCTCCCCAGACAGCCTTTAGTGTATTGGGGCAGGGTGGGCTGAAAGGAATGAGACATGCCTGGGGCACACAAGGTGTTCCTTGCATAGTCCAGTTCAAACCGGTGCTGGGGCACTCCAGCCCCAGCTCTGGCGCGAAACTGGACAAAGGGAAGTGGGTGTAACCACCCCCTCCCAGGTCCCACCCATAAGGCGTGACCTAGCAGGTATCCCAGCCCCCCAGATTAGTATAAGAGTGGGAGTTGGGCCTCAAGACTTTAGATTATCCTGAACCTGCAAACTTGAACAGAAACTCTGGACCTTCGACATTCGACGAAAGAAGAAGACTGAAGAATCTCCTTTGTGGCCAAGGAGTGGCTACCCTGTGCAAACAGGCACCATCAAGAGACTACCCTTTGCTTTGCCCACGTTCTACGAGGAACCGACTGCAGAGCCCGACCAGAGCCTTGACTTCCAGACTTCTCCGATCCTGATCCACATCCACAGCAGAGCTGAGATCCGTGGAGGCGACGAGCGACGTGGGACCGGCTACCTGGGAAAAGTGGCTAGTATCTTCAAGCGCAGCTTCTGAGGCACCCTCGAAGTTGTGCACCGGGGATTGAGAAGCCCCACCCCCAAGCACCATCTGCACCGAAGATCAGCCCCCCCACACTCAACGAGTCCTGCGTGGGGCCCTTCAGCATTTTCCTGCTTGCCGCGTCTGTCCGGTTGCTTGCCCGCTGGCTAGTGGCCTTTGTGACGACGCATCCCGTAATCTTCACCGCTGGTTTGGCTCCTCCAGACTGGCTCCTGCTTCTTTGAAAAAGAGAAGCACCCCAGACCTTCCTGGTCTGCACCAGAAGCAAGTCCTTCATTCTGCGTCTGTTCCGCTTGCCAAGGCTTGGTGAGTCCTAGTCCAACTTCGACGCCACCGACAGCAAGAGCCTTCGTGGGACAGCTCGCTTCCTGGTCCTGGTCGTCCTCAACGCTTCCTGGTCCTCCTGGCTGCAGCGACAAGCTTCACCTTCACCTGCAATCTTCACGACATCGTCTGGTTCCTTCCTGGTTCCACGTGGTCACTGGCTAGTGATCTTGACTCTGTCCCCTCTGCTTGCAGGTCTCCTCTCTTCTTGATCCCAGCCTTGGGATCCACCGGACACTCTTCACTGACTGCCTGTCAGCATCTTTCTTCAGGCATCCATAGGAGTCGACGACGAAACCCGACGCAACTTCACCCCTATGCACCCGCAGCCTGTGGGCTAGGTAACTTGGGTACTCCGGTGCTCATCAGGATAGTGACTATCCTAGTGTCTAAGTTTCAAGTCTCAACTTCCTAGCTACTCCGGAAGTGTCCTAAATCTATCTATTTCTAAACTGTACTATTGCTAGTGACTTTTACGCATTACGCGTGAGTGTTTCCACTCTGCATACGAATCCCGTGGGCCTCCCACTTCCTAACCTTTGGTAGTATAGTGTAGCCCCAGCGATTTCCTAGGCCTAGGCCTATCCTATTTCCGTGACAGTGGTCCTTATACCACTTACTTAGTATATGGTTTGCGTGGCCCCTAGGGCCTAACTGTATTACTTACCTGTGTGACTTAATGTATGCATAAATAAGACTGTGTTGTACTTAACTCTAATCTCATAAAGAGTGCTGAGGGTTTGCTTAGAATAAATACACTTTATTTTATATATATATATCTGTTGTGGTGTCCTTTCATTTGGTATTCAAGGGATTATATCTGGTATCACAGCTGGCTTCACATGCCATTCAGAGTTTAGCCTAAGACTGCTCTTGTCCATGCTACCACTAGGATAGCTGGTCTATAAGGTTGACTTTACAACCAATCACCATAAGGGTATTTGGACTGATATAAGGTGTACACTATAACTAGTGACATCATACATCAGGCCAACTTCTCACACTCCCACAAAAAAAAAAACTTGCTGAGGCTGGTGCCGATGTCCTGGGGTGTTTTCACACCCCTTTATGGACATGGGCTGGTCAAAGCCTCAAAAAAGAAGTTGGAAAACCACTATTTACAATGGTTTTCAGCCCATTTTCGCTGCCGCCGTTGGATATCAACTCCTCACCGGGGGACCCTGTGATGGGAGCCGATATTGTGTGTCACACGGTGGCACTGTGTGAGTTGACAGGGCTGCATCACACATATTTATATCTGGAATGAAGATTAATCATGCGCACCGGAGAATATCGGGTCCTTTTCTGCATGGTTAGGCCCAATTATGGAAAAAAATCCAGTTGGGTTTATCAATTGCTTTGAGCAGGTCATAACTTGAGTGGAGCAGTGTGGTCGCCAGAGGGTGTAAGCAGGGGAGTCCGGAGCCATCAGGGCAGGGACTTGTACAACATGGAGGGGATCTCTCTGCCCCCTCTAGAGTAGCAGGGAGTCCGGGGCCATCTGGGGGCAGGGTCTTGTACAACATGGAGAGGATCTCTGTGCCCCCTAGTGTAGCAGGGGAGTCCAGAGCCATCGGGGGACAGTGTCTTGTACAACATGGAGGGGATTTATGTGACCCCTAGTGTAGCAGGGGAGTCCGGAGCCATCGGGGGCATGGTCTTGTACACCATGGAGAGGATCTCTGTGCCCCCTAGTGTAGCAGGGGAGTCCGGAGCCATCCGGGGGCAGGGTCTTGTACAACATGGAGAGGATCTCTGTGCCCCCTCTAGTGTAGCAGGGAGTCGGGGAGGGACAGTTAAACAGCAGTTTCACCAGGCCCAGATCTGCACTGAATACACCAGGCCTTGAGACCTCGTGTTCTTGCACTTGACAAACTCATAGTCTGGCAGAGCGCACCGGTTCATCAGGCTCGGAACGAACGCCCCAATGCATTATTTGTTTCCTTTGGGAGTTACTCCAACCAATCCTGTATAAATACCACATTAAAATTTGTACCCATCTGTGCTCAGTAGATTGGCTTTAAAACCTGGGACATGTTGCATTTTTATGGAAATTAGTTGGGAAAAACAGAAATGTTTCTGCAAATCTGAGATGTTGCGTCATCCTATGATGGCGTAACTTACGTCCTAGACCCTTTGCAAAGTCACTGACAAAAGCAGGAGGTCCCGGCATAGTGGTAGTGCCTCGGAATTTAAAACCAGCATCCTCTGTTTCAAATGCCTGTCTACCACTTCACCAAATTGTGTGATAAGAGTGATGTCACTTTAGGGCCGATTCACAGAACTGATCTGAGATAAAATCCTAAACTTACTACCTTTGGTATTCACAGAAGGCATTTAGGAGCAGTAAAGTTAGGACTCCTAACTTTACTACTACTAAACTGAGACAAATTCCTAACTTTACGACTTTCGGTATTCACAAAAGGCAGTAGTAGTTAAGTTAGGAGTCCTAACTTTACTACTACTAATCTGAGACAAATACCTAACTTTACGACTTTCGATATTCACAAAAGGCAGTAGTAGTTAAGTTAGGAGTCCTAACTTTACTACTACTAATCTGAGACAAATACCTAACTTTACGACTTTCGATATTCACAAAAGGCAGTAGTAGTTAAGTTAGGAGTCCTAACTTTACTAGTACTAAATGCCTTCTGCAAATACCATAAGTAGTAAGTGTAGGATTTTATCTCAGATTAGTTCTGTGAATCAGCCCCTTTGTTTTCTGTATTGGACAAACAGTGGAAGCTTCTAGATCATGGGTACCCGCAAATATTTTCCCAGTAGCCAAAAAGTATGGTCTATGGTGTGGCCTCATTGATGCCAGCATGATGGGAGTTGGGATATAAATTGAGCGTAGGGGAAGAGAAGCATACAGATGTTGTTGACAGTGATTGTGGAGCTGTTTTGAGGGTTTCATTACAGACTTCCCTCTAAATGAAGCCGCATGACTCTAGAAGAGTCCTAGATTTGATAAAAAAGTGTTATGGTGTATCTGAGTCGCTGACCCCCACCACACCCCGGAGTAAACATTCTCTGCTTGCTTATGCTACCTTCGTTCAGTCAAATGTACAATGGAAGTAATTATTATTGAATTGGAATGAAAGAGAATCTTAGGAATATCAATTTCCTGAGGCATTTAGGGGGCATATGTATCAACATCACCATTTGCGATTCTCAAATAGCGATTTTTAAAGAATCGCTATTTGAGAATTGCAAAACGGGATGTATTAAAAAAATTGCAAACTTTTTGCGATTTCTTAAAATTCCTTAATTGCGAGTAGCAAATTGCGAAATCGCAATTAAGGAATACCTGCCCATTCATTTCTATGGGCCAGGAGACCCATAGGAATGAATGGGAAGTAATTCACAAATAGCGAATCGCAATTTGCTAATCGCAATTTGAGAATAATTTCAAAGGTGCAAGGGTGTCATGATGACACCCTGATGCACCCCTGAAATGAGCATGTGTGTGCATATGGCGCACATACATGCCCTAAGGGCATGTATGAGCGCCACGTGGCACTTTGTAAAATTCAAAAAAGTGCTTTTTGAAAAGAAATCGCAAATTACCACCAACTGGAAGTTGGTGGTAATTTGCGATTTCTTAAGGATAATTCGCACAACTTGGGTGCTTTTTACATATCATTTACGAAATCGCAAATTGTGATTTCTTAAATGCTTACGTAAACTTAAGAAATCGCTAAATTAGCGATTCCTTAAATTTGCGTTGAGGATTTGCCTCATACATCCCATTTTGCGAATTTTTAATCGCAAATGCTGTTTTTTGCGATTCGCAGCGTTTGCGATTAAAAATTCGGTTGATACATATGCCCCTTAGGGGCATATGTATCAACATCACCATTTGCGATTCTCAAATAGCGATTTTTAAAGAATCGCTATTTGAGAATTGCAAAACGGGATTTATTAAAAAAATTGCAAACTTTTTGCGATTTCTTAAAATTCCTTAATTGCGATTAGCAAATTGCGAAATCGCAATTAAGGAATACCTGCCCATTCATTTCTATGGGCCAGGAGACCCATAGGAATGAATGGGAAGTAATTCTCAAATAGCGAATCGCAATTTGCTAATCGCAATTTGAGAATAATTTCAAAGGTGCAAGGGTATCATGATGACACCCTGATGCACCCCTGAAATGAGCATGTGTGAGCATATGGCGCACATACATGCCCTAAGGGCATGTATGAGCGCCACGTGGCACTTTGTAAAATTCAAAAAAGTCCTTTTTGAAAGGAAATCGCAAATTACCACCAACTGGAAGTTGGTGGTAATTTGCGATTTCTTAAGGATAATTCGCACAATTTTGGTCCTTTTTACATATCATTTATGAAATCGCAAATTGCGATTTCTTAAATGCTTACGCAAACTTAAGAAATCGCTAAATTAGCGATTCCTTAAATTTGCGTTGAGGATTTGCCTCATACATCCCATTTTGCGAATTTTTAATCGCAAACGCTGTTTTTTGAGATTCGCAGCGGTTGCGATTAAAAATTCGGTTGATACATATGCCCCCTAGTCTCTTATCTGTAAAAAGTAGGCGTGCTTAGCAACAGGCGCAATCATTGGAGTGAGTTCTAAAAGAAATCTATGAAAAGGATCCGCTAACGAGGTGCGCAGTTCACTGAGGCGGGCAGACACAAATGCCCAACCTCCACCGCTAGACATAAGACAGACTGAAAGTTTTAGTCATGGCACTAGGAGACTTGATGCTTAATCCTGGTTTTACCACTTTGACAAACAAATCTGGTTGAGAGCTCTCTTTTTAAAGGTTTCACAGCGCAGTGGCATTTATGTGCTTAAAGTAGGCCTTTAGTCTCACCATCAGAACCACTCACATCCCAGTTGTTGTGCAATGAGCTATAAAGAAATGATGAAACTAGAAGGCATGTGTTCATTAATCGCAGCCGCCCCTTGTGACAAACTGCGCTCTCGCTCGCGGGTAAATCACTCTCTCAGCCTGTTTCTCTGCTCTTGTTTTGTAAAAGAGATGGGAAAAGGTAAACCAAACTGAACACTGGTAATACACAAGTAATAAGAAAACAGGACTGTAAACCAAACTCATTAGACTTTATCCAGGAGGAGAGAACACTCAGTCTCCTGGTGGAATTCCTGCGTCACCAGATGGTTTCATGATAGTCAAAGCAGACCCTTCCTATTCCTTGGTGCCCTTGATTGGCATTGTCTGATAGCGGTGGCGAGCCACTGAAGACTCGAGCCAAGCCTGGCTGTGGCTCAGCTCGAAGTTTTCTCGGACCTTTGAGCCCAAAACAAGCTGAGCCGTCATGTGGCTTCCCTCTGCAATCCACGCCCTATCCTCATGGGCCAACAATTAAAATTAAAGCATTCTTTTTTTATGTAAAAGGAGAGAGAGGAGAAGATATTCCCATCTAGTTCCTGAATTGCACAATGTGAAACCAGAAAAGCTGGCATAATTCCCGGCTTCCCTACTTGACCAAGTTGTGTGATACTAGGCAATTGTTTTATTTCACTTTGCCTCCTTTTTCTTCGTTATCACATATGAGAGCACTTGAAGTACATGAGTTCAGGATGTGTGTTTGATTTAATAAACTATAATGTTTTCCCTGTATAATAACAACCCAGGCCACACAGAGGGAACACATGAGAACTGATTTGCCTTTTGGCTCACTATTGACATTGGTGTCAGGCTACATGCAGAGGCATGAATGTTTCAATGTACGCATTTGTGTGCTGTAGAATGCATCACACATGCAAATAGGAATTAATGAGGAGAACTCGATTTTTAAAAGTCTTTGTAAATATAGATTTGCATCAAAATGACATTGTGGATGCACGGGAATGCCCATGCATCACCTATGTAACGCATACTGGCACATGGTATGGGCGGCCTTGCGTAACTTTTTTTTTTTTTACACAGCCACGTAATTCACTATATGCATGGGATTGGATATCCCAAAATAGCTTTTTGCGTCAAGGATGTACTAAAAAGTGATACAACCTCAACGGGGATGCCTGGTTTCACCTTGGAGATACCCAGAAAGGGACCATCTCACAGGGATAGCCAGGACGGGTTCCCCAGCGGTCTACAGCGCCGGGACGCCCTGTTGCTGGGGCAGCTGTGCGCTTTACAAGTCTACAACATTTACATTTACATTTACATTTACAAAATCTTAGTCATTCTGGCTTTAAGTGAAGGAAACAGTAAAAGCTGCAGTGCCACTTTCCACCACCAGAGGGACACACGGCTCAGTCAATTCTACATGGAAGTACAAAGTTGCGAAATTGGCGAAAACCCGAATGGGTGAATAAGGGGTTAATAAGTGCGCTGTCCGGGTCTGTGGAGGGGAAAGTACCCGGGCAGGCTTTGCGGAAATCCGAGGGTGTTACTCACGTCCATGCCAGCACACTCTGTCCAGAACACCTGGCACATGGGCTCTGCTTTTGGTGGAATAAGGAAGTAAGGCACAGAGAGGTATAGCGATCTTTCGGTTGTGTTACATTAGGTCAGATCTCCACATAGCTCAGTGGGTCAATGCACCTACAGCGATCTGAGTGGAGCCTGCAGGCCACAGGTTTGAAGCCTACCTGCCCGGCTGAGCCTGTAAGAACCTACATACAAACATGAGTATTGAACACAAGTGAGTAAATGCATTAAACATCTGTGAATAGGCGAGACATATCGAGGGCAAGACAAGAAAAGAGGTAGGTTGCATAGTCAATCATGTTATCTGCACCGCACGCACAGGAGGTGCTGTTGCGTCATACATGGGGACAATGTGAAATTCACGCCTTTCTCTTCAGATTCACACTACGCCTGAGGGAAGTTCTCAGAATTTACTTTGCGGAAATCAAATAACATTCCAAGAAAATGACATGAAATTACACAAAATGCTGACCTAGCATTCTGTGATACTTCTTTACCACGAAATGAGTCCTCGCGTTTGTTTTTGGGCACAAGGACACATTTCACGCTGCAAAATAGTGCAACGTCGCGTTCCCACGAACAGCCGCTCTCACTCTGTCTGCGCATGCGCCTCTGAGCTCACGGAACAGAACATGTATCCGAACGGAACTGAAATCATGCCATGTGGCCAATTGTGTCATTTCGCACATTTAGCATAGTAGGCATAATGCGAAATGCCAAAATTACTCTAGATTACGCCGACGTGAACAGCATTTCACCTGAGCCTAATAGTCACCCACAACTGAATTTCTCTCAAAAAGACCTAGCAGTCTCTTCTCTGTGAACTCCCTCTAGTATAGCGCCTTCAGGTCCCCTAAGCTCTTGGGGGCATATCAGCAACTGTGTACAAAAAGGACCTGTTCACAATGTGAGCAAATAGTTCATATATCCATAACGGTTGTCATACATTTTAGACAATCTTTAAAGCAAGTGATTGTATCATCTATGCTACTTATTGGTGTGGCTCACTAAGAAAAGAAAAGACAAGTATTTTTCATACGAGGTAAGACAAGAAAACTATCTATATGTCTAAAAACTTATGTCTCCAACACCCAAACGTGGTGAAAAAAAGTGTGAGAGGGAGTGTTGGTGCCTCACGGTAGCAACACCAAGGAGGATTAAGCAGGATGGTACTCGCCTGCTACCTCAAGATCTCATCATCAGCTACCAACACTCCAAAAACAGGGAATATGTGTAGGAAGAAATGAATAACTGTTGACCCAAAACAAAACAAGTGCTAGGGTGTGTGGTAAAAGAGGAAAGAACTGTGCAGTGATATGTGCACCACGTTAAGCCCCACAATGATATACAGATTTGAGCTAAATCACACTGGCTTGCGTTTTTTATTCTATGCTGTGTGATTGCTCATATTTAAAATGCCGACATGTTTCATTGCCTTCTGGGTAAAGGCACGGAAGAGAGACTCAGTGATTTTCTAACTTGGCTGAATGGCCTAGATAGCTGTTTAAAGTTCACCTGGGCGATGAGTAGAACATCTGCAGTATATCTAGACCTTGACATTCAGGCTGAAGATGACAAGCTTGTGACTAGGGTGCATCACAAATCAACCGATAAAAATTCCCTACTGCATTACAGATCATACCATCCTAGAGCTCTCCGGGACGACTTGCCTGTGGGACAGTTTTTAAGATATAGCCGTAACTGTTCCACCTTACAAGAATACTCTGAACAATCTAATGTATTGGCCACTAAGTTAGAAAATCGAGCATACCCCAAAAAGGTAATAAGACAGGCAAAAAAACGAGCCTACAACACGCCCCGTGCGGCCCTTTTGGAAAAAACCTCCAAGAAAAAAGGAGAATGCATTCCAGTGGTTACTACTTTTGGTCCACTCTCTACCAAAATCAGGCAGATCATCCGCAGACATTGGCATTTGCTTAGCACTACCAACATGCAAATGCCCCCACCCCGTTTTGCATTTAAACGATCGGCGAACATCCGTGATCGGCTAGTTCATACCAGACCCAAAACGGACCCACGAGAGACCAACATCCCTCCGGGGCATTACCCATGCGGGAACTGCTCTGTGTGTGCATTTACATCACCTACTAAAAGTGTCACCCTTGTAAATAAAAAAATGTGGTTTCTAAATAAATTTAGTAACTGCAACACGTCTAATGTCATCTATAGATTGACGTGCCCCTGTGAGCTCCACTATATCGGCCTCACCACCAGGAAGGTAAAAATAAGGATACAAGAACATCTTAGTACGCTACGCGCAGGTAAATTGAGCACTAAATTGGTGCAACATTTCCAGACTCATAAACACACCTCTAAAGATTTGCGCTGGGTAGTTTTGGAAAGGGTGACAGGCGACCAGTTCAACATGGAATCCAGACTGAGCAGTAGGGAAGCACGTTGGATTTACCAGGAGGGTGCAGATCAAAATGGATTGAACGACTTTATTGAGTGGAATAAGATTAACACATAAATCATTCATCCTAGTGCTTACACCGATATAGGCTTATCAGCACACATGTTATTAAAGATCATAGACAGTAAAAAAGTTGGGAACTCTACATCAAATAGGTCCATACATTTATCAAGTAGATAACCTAGAGAGTGTATTATAACATGCCTCACTCCTCATTGTCATCGTTTGAGAATATGAGAGCTAATGCAACAACCTTTGCTTTTGTAGAAGGGACTGTGTATGGCAGCATATTTTCATCAACCACTTTGCTACTTTCGGGGGAAAAAATAATAAATTGAAACGCATTTGAAGGGGTACTTGTGGAAAGACCTATGTGCTGGCTCCAAATGTTACAAATGGGTCGATTTACCAGCACATGCGACAAAATCCACCAGATGGTTGTATAAAACACATGTTGTAATGTACCTTCGGTAGCCACTTGGTGGTTATACCCATATGTGCGGGGCAATTTCAATCACCGTGGAGTATAGTAAGGAGCTCACCATTCCAACATGGCAGCCTCTTTTACACTACGAGACCCGCGAATTCCATGAGGAGGGCGGGACCATTGAAGTCCGGTCACGTGGTGAACGTGATCACGTTCTTAACCACGAAACACAACAGTCGCGTTGTTGCTGGGCTGAGTTAACGCCAGTTACAGACGCTTCTACGGTGAGTCCCGATCTATGAAGTTTGACTTAGGGCACTCGGCAAAAAATAGATAGGAACCCGGGCCAGCTTAATTTGAGCGGGAAGCTAGGTTTCAATGCTAATTGGGTATGTACGAACTCGATAAAAGGTATGCCATTGTAAGGGGACAGAGCTTACCTAACCTGATGCAGAGCACGAGGAAGATTTAAGGAAGTACACAATTGAAGGGTAGACACCCAATAGGACTGAGACACATGAGTAATAATTATCGATGATACAACCAGGGGCAGGTATCTGATACTGGCAGTCTCACGACTCTTATTGTGTATTACAGACTCACGACAGGAGTTGAATAGCTGAGCCTTGAATGCGTATACACAGCCACAAGGACTCGAGGGTAAAGGTATGCCCATGGTGGGCAATATCCCGGTAAATATGGTGTGATTCGGAATGCAACACATAGGGTATTAGTCCTTTTGTAAACCGGTTGCCAACCAAGTTTGTCCTGTGTTGTTTTGTCTATTCTTTGTCTCCAACAGAATTGTTTTTAATTGACAAAACAGTGGTGCAGGGTGGAATGAAAATACCCCACACCCTGAAGAAGTTGCCGTGAGTTTACCCAGAAGGCAATGAAACAGGTCGGCATTTTAAATATGAGCAATCACACAGCATAGAATAAAAAACGCAAGCCAGTGTGATTTAGCTCAAATCTGTATATCATTGTGGGGCTTAACGTGGTGCACATATCACTGCACAGTTCTTTCCTCTTTTACCACACACCCTAGCACTTGCTTTGGTTTGGGTCAACAGTTATTCATTTCTTCCTACACATATTCCCTGTTTTTGGAGTGTTGGTAGCTGATGATGAGATCTTGAGGTAGCAGGCGAGTACCATCCTGCTTAATCCTCCTTGGTGTTGCTACCGTGAGGCACCAACACTCCCTCTCACACTTTTTTCACCACGTTTGGGTGTTGGAGACATAAGTTTTTAGACATATAGATAGTTTTCTTGTCTTACCTCGTATGAAAAATACTTGTCTTTTCTTTTCTTAGTGAGCCACACCAATAAGTAGCATAGATGATACAATCACTTGCTTTAAAGATTGTCTAAAATGTATGACAACCGTTATGGATATATGAACTATTTGCTCACATTGTGAACAGGTCCTTTTTGTACACAGTTCATTGAGTGGGGGATGACCTGTTCTCTGCCCCTTCAGCTCCTTATTGTAGATTGGTCTTGAGAACGGCAGCTTAGCCGTGAGAGCTTTTTTAGATTTTCATTTTAATACGAGGTACAACACAGAGCATTCCCACTTGGTTGGTTTACCGGTTGGAAGATTTTCATTGCATGTTAGAATACACTCATTTTTCCATATACTTCCTGTATCGTTGGGTGCTCATAACACCATCAGCCTGGATCATAACGGTGGCAGGATGGACAAGTTCTGTTTAGCCTTTACTGACGAACACATAGCATCAATACTATCAGGCCCCTCCCTCCTACCCAATGCTCCTCTCAACGGGACACCTTCAGCCCGTGATGAATGGGAAAAACTGTCTAATACTAGGAAACGACAAGTAAGAATTGCACTCCATGGAGCGCTCATGACTGAATACCTCAGGGCAGGCGCGGCGCCTGCCAGTCTCCTAGTACGCATTGAGCCCAAGATCTTTTTGGAAGACAAGAGATTCCGGGTGGACTGGAGCTACATAGCGAACAAGTGCACCCGGGATTGGCTTGTCTTGATAATTAATACAGCTAAGAGGCTCAGTGATGAACTCCTAAAAGAAATTCTGGAGATAGAGGAAACTCTTAAGGCAGACACCACCATCACTGACACGAAAGAACAACTAGCCAGAATTCAAGATGACCTTAGTGAATATCAAGCATATATGGTCAATCAAAAGATAAAAGGGCTCAGGCGTAATTTAGATAGATTTAGCCATGAATGGGCTTTTCCCTATTTTGAAGACCAGTACTATCAGCAGTCTCAACCACAACCAATGTTTCCACCTGGTGGGAGAGGAGGCCGTCAACAGGGTAGAAGGACACCCAACAATTGGACATTTGATAATACAAGCAGTGAAGATGATGAGACTACTGCCCAAGCATCTACTTCTAACCAAAAGGTTAGATTCAATCCCCAGGACAGAACCAACGAGGATTTGGGAGCAATGTTTAGGGTTTTTTTAGGCCAACAGACTCACAGCACTGCAGATCAAAGGGGGACCAATTACAGAGGCCGGGGAAGGGGTCGGGCTCGTCAGAATCCGAAATCAACTTGGCAATCCTTCTCCCCGAGGATCACACGCAGCAGAGGCAGAACACCCCTATAACTGCAAATGACAACAACATAGTGGTCAACCTCTCACAACATCGACTTACGGATATGGAAATTGAAGTACTTAATAAAGGGTTAGGGTTTGTCCCCACCCCCCGGCATGATGGGTTCCAACTCCGGGCTGAACTCTACGGTCTCATGAGGAAGATCAAACTTAAAAAGTTTTTTGAAGGGAAGGAACAGGAGAATGTATCAAATTTCTCTACAAACTTACGTTGTCCTTCCCAGTTCTGTCCTCCCGGGAATGCAGTAGGCCCTGAAACTGTGGTCTTTGAACAGAAGGTCTTACAGGATATCAGCCAGATAGAACATAATATGCACACTGTGGGCCATAGCAATATGAGCTCTAGAGATTGGCAGGCATTGAAAAGTCTACAAAATAACCAAACTATCACTATCAAGCCAGCCGATAAGGGCGGGGCGGTGGTAGTGATGGATACCCTCGATTACGACACCGAAGTGGCCAGGCTTTTGGGCAACCGCTGCAATTACAGACCTTTGGCGCGGGACCCCACTAACGAATTACAGGCGACCATCATCCAACTGGTGACGGAGGCTAAAGAAAAGAAATGGGTAACATACAGAGAAGCCGAATTTTTGATTAACATGAAACCGAGAATTCCGGCGTTCTATATCGTACCCAAAATTCATAAGAAACAACAGCCTCCCCCGGGACGTCCAATAGTCTCGGGTATTCAATCACTATTAGAACCACTGACACAGTTTGCGGACTTTTTTCTAAGGGAATGTGTCATCACCCAACCCTCATACGTCCAGGACACCACCGATGTTTTGAGAATACTGGAGAATGTACCATACAATCCTGCCAACCAATTTCTAGTCACTATAGACATAGAATCATTGTACACCAGTATCCCCCAGGACGCGATGCTGGTGGCAGCAGCGCGTGCCCTGAGGGATTCTGAATGGTTCTATGACTGTCCACAAACCTTTGTCTTACAATGCATAGAGATCGCATTGACCCAAAACTTCTTCTCATGCAAGGATCAGATATACCTCCAGGTGTCTGGTACTTCGATGGGGGCTACCTTTGCCCCAAGTCTGGCCTGCATTTATGTAGGCCAGTTCGAAGCGTACCACATCCATTCTGACACCAATCTCTTCCAGAGGAATATCGTCCTCTGGAAGAGATATATAGACGATGTACTGTGCATATGGGAAGGCACGGAAGAGAGACTCAGTGATTTTCTAACTTGGCTGAATGGTCTAGATAGCTGTTTAAAGTTCACCTGGGCGATGAGTGGAACATCTGCAGTATATCTAGACCTTGACATTCAGGCTGAAGATGACAAGCTTGTGACTAGGGTGCATCACAAATCAACCGATAAAAATTCCCTACTGCATTACAGATCATACCATCCTAGAGCTCTCCGGGACAACTTGCCTGTGGGACAGTTTTTAAGATATCGCCGTAACTGTTCCACCTTACAAGAATACTCTGAACAATCTAATGTATTGGCCACTAAGTTAGAAAATCGAGCATACCCCAAAAAGGTAATAAGACAGGCAAAAAAACGAGCCTACAACACGCCCCGTGCGGCCCTTTTGGAAAAAACCTCCAAGAAAAAAGGAGAATGCATTCCAGTGGTTACTACTTTTGGTCCACTCTCTACCAAAATCAGGCAGATCATCCGCAGACATTGGCATTTGCTTAGCACTACCAACATGCAAATGCCCCCACCCCGTTTTGCATTTAAACGATCGGCGAACATCCGTGATCGGCTAGTTCATACCAGACCCAAAACGGACCCACGAGAGACCAACATCCCTCCGGGGCATTACCCATGCGGGAACTGCTCTGTGTGTGCATTTACATCACCTACTAAAAGTGTCACCCTTGTAAATAAAAACATGTGGTTTCTAAATAAATTTAGTAACTGCAACACGTCTAATGTCATCTATAGATTGACGTGCCCCTGTGAGCTCCACTATATCGGCCTCACCACCAGGAAGGTAAAAATAAGGATACAAGAACATCTTAGTACGCTACGCGCAGGTAAATTGAGCACTGAATTGGTGCAACATTTCCAGACTCATAAACACACCTCTAAAGATTTGCGCTGGGTAGTTTTGGAAAGGGTGACAGGCGACCAGTTCAACATGGAATCCAGACTGAGCAGTAGGGAAGCACGTTGGATTTACCAGGAGGGTGCAGATCAAAATGGATTGAACGACTTTATTGAGTGGAATAAGGTTAACACATAAATCATTCATCCTAGTGCTTACACCGATATAGGCTTATCAGCACACATGTTATTAAAGATCACAGACAGTAAAAAAGTTGGGAACTCTACATCAAATAGGTCCATTCATTTAGCAAGTAGATAACCTAGAGAGTGTATTATAACATGCCTCACTCCTCATTGTCATCGTTTGAGAATATGAGAGCTAATGCAACAACCTTTACTTTTGTAGAAGGGACTGTGTATGGCAGCATATTTTCATCAACCACTTTGCTACTTTCGGGGGAAAAAATAATAAATTGAAACGCATTTGAAGGGGTACTTGTGGAAAGACCTATGTGCTGGCTCCAAATGTTACAAATGGGTCGATTTACCAGCACATGCGACAAAATCCACCAGATGGTTGTATAAAACACATGTTGTAATGTACCTTCGGTACGGTAGCCACTTGGTGGTTATTGTAACGCCCTGAACGTCTCAGGATCGTTTAACAGACACGATAATGAGAACGCAACCACTTGTGAAGGTTTAGTTATTTTAATGAAGGCAAAAATAATACAAGGACTAAACAAAGGTTATAGTCACTGGAATCCTCCAGGCTAAGTACGTTACCAGCCCACAGCACGGATGGTCCTAACCGTCCTCTGCATATACGCCGATCCCGGCGTATGCCAACAGAGGGCAGAAATGAAATGGCCGAAAATGCCAATCGGTAGGCTGTGAGGGGCACGAAGAGTGTTGGGGAGAATCGAGGAGTCAGGGAAACACCCAGCCGGGGTCTCTACCTGAAGGGAGCAGCCGCTCAACCTCTTCCTCAGACTGCACCGGGACGCGGAGTCACCTCCTGGTGATGCGTCACCGATACCCCAATCACAAGCAAAGAAGACTGAACCGAGAGCAGCCGCTCGATCGATCCCGTGGACTTCCGAGTCTGTAACGCGGCAAACACCTCCTGGTGTGCGTTACAGCTGGCAGTCCCTGTATCTCTGGTCGGGCTGGGAGTTACGACTCCAACCAGCAAAAGCGCCACTGCGCTTTGACTCAGCCGAGTCAAAAAGCGAAGCTCAATGGTTATCCGGTAGAGCTTCCGGGTCCTTCACAGGTGACGATGGGGCAAGACACGGCCCAGGGAGTAACGACTCGACCTACCTCCGTTCTTGCCTTACTGGAGCACCACTCCGGAACACTGCTCTTCACTAAGCAGGTACGTCGGTGTAAACACAATATCCGACAGCGTTGTACCTCCCGGTTCCTCCCTTTATAGGGCGTGTTTTCCTTGAGTTATGTAACAGATCTCCTGTTTACATAAGGGCGTGTTTTCCTTGAGTTATGTAACAGCTCTCCTGTTTACATAAGGGCGTGTTTTCCTTGAGTTATGTAACAGCTCTCCTGTTTACATAAGGGCGTGTTTTCCTTGAGTTATGTAACAGCTCTCCTGTTTACATAAGGGCGTGTTTTCCTTGAGTTATGTAACAGCTCTCCTGTTTACATAACCTCTCAACCGCTAAGCATCCTGGGAGATGTAGTCCGTTTTCGCTGGTTACCGTTTTCCTCCCCTCGCATGACAGGAATTCTTGACAGTTATACCCATATGTGCGGGGCAATTTCAATCACCGTGGAGTATAGTAAGGAGCTCACCATTCCAACATGGCAGCCTCTTCTACACTACGAGACCCGCGAATTCCCTGAGGAGGGCGGGACCATTGAAGTCCGGTCACGTGGTGAACGTGATCACGTTCTTAACCACGAAACACAACAGCCGCGTTGTTGCTGGGCTGAGTTAACGCCAGTTACAGACACTTCTACGGTGAGTCCCGATCTATGAAGTTTGACTTAGGGCACTCGGCAAAAAATAGATAGGAACCCGTGCCAGCTTAATTTGAGCGGGAAGCTAGGTTTCAATGCTAATTGGGTATGTACGAACTCGATAAAAGGTATGCCATTGTAAGGGGACAGAGCTTACCTAACCTGATGCAGAGCACGAGGAAGATTTAAGGAAGTACACAATTGAAGGGTAGACACCCAATAGGACTGAGACACATGAGTAATAATTATCGATGATACAACCAGGGGCAGGTATCTGATACTGGCAGTCTCACGACTCTTATTGTGTATTACAGACTCACGACAGGAGTTGAATAGCTGAGCCTTGAATGCGTATACACAGCCACAAGGACTCGAGGGTAAAGGTATGCCCATGGTGGGCAATATCCCGGTAAATATGGTGTGATTCGGAATGCAACACATAGGGTATTAGTCCCTTTGTAAACCGGTTGCCAACCAAGTTTGTCCTGTGTTGTTTTGTCTATTCTTTGTCTCCAACAGAATTGTTTTTAATTGACAAAACAGTGGTGCAGGGTGGAATGAAAATACCCCACGCCCTGAAGAAGTTGCCGTGAGTTTACCCAAAAGGCAATGAAACATGTTGGCATTTTAAATATGAGCAATCGCATAGAATAAAAAACGCAAGCCAGTGTGATTTAGCTCAAATCTGTATATCATTGTGGGGCTTAACGTGGTGCACATATCACTGCACAGTTCTTTCCTCTTTTACCACACACCCTAGCACTTGCTTTGGTTTGGGTCAACAGTTATTCATTTCTTCCTACACATATTCCCTGTTTTTGGAGTGTTGGTAGCTGATGATGAGATCTTGAGGTAGCAGGCGAGTACCATCCTGCTTAATCCTCCCTGGTGTTGCTACCGTGAGGCACCAACACTCCCTCTCACACTTTTTTCACCACGTTTGGGTGTTGGAGACATAAGTTTTTAGGCATATAGATAGTTTTCTTGTCTTACCTCGTATGAAAAATACTTGTCTTTTCTTTTCTTAGTGAGCCACACCAATAAGTAGCATAGATGATACAATCACTTGCTTTAAAGATTGTCTAAAATGTATGACAACCGTTATGGATATATGAACTATTTGCTCACATTGTGAACAGGTCCTTTTTGTACACAGTTCATTGAGTGGGGGATGACCTGTTCTCTGCCCCTTCAGCTCCTTATTGTAGATTGGCATATCAGCAACACCCGGCTCAGCGCTCTTAGCGTGAGGATAATTATCGCCGGCTAGCGTGGATTTTTATCGCTGAGATAGCGTGCTATTAGCAATACTCATCTCCTCAGCGATAAAAATCCTCACGCTAACTGCCTAACGTGAGATTATCGCTGGAAACCTAGCAATAATCTCACGTTAGCTTGCTGATAGGGACTCACAAACTTAGCCATGATATCCACCTTCCATAGGATATCATGGCTAAGTCAGTCCTGAAGCAGGCGTAAGGAAAGTAGCGATAACAGGGGTTATTGCTACTTTTCCTGACGCTATGCTTCATAGCGTGGGGCTTGTTGATAGGAGAAATGTCGCTTAGCGACATTTCCCCTGTCATGTTAGGTCGGGAACGCCCACTTTGCATCTCATTAGAAATGCAAAGCTGGGCGTTAGGAATCCTGACGCTAAAGCAAGGTTTCACGCGTTAGCGTGGCCTGGCTAATTAGGCGATAAAATTATGGCCACGTTGTAAATATGCCCCTTGGTCTGGCTTTCTCCTGTAGTAGAAGCTCCCAATAACCAAGGTCTGGATACCCCGACCCGCTGAGAGGGTTTGTCTTCATGGGAATCCATACTAACCTCAGGAGAGACCAGGGTTGGCATATGGTGGCCCCTCCCTTGCACTCTAGAAATGCACAAAGCCAACACAATAAAAGGCAGAGGGTTCTCACGGCGCTCTGAACCCAGCTGCGAGTGCTGTCATCGGTGGCGGGGTCGATCATTTAGAGGAAAAATCTCAGAGGTTTCCTCATCAGACAAGTGCTGATGAGCTGGTAGAAGCCGCACCCAGGCCTCAAGGCACCAGACGAGCAGGCTCCATGGAGTTGCCACAACAGCCAAAGTGCCCTCAAACTTCACCACCTTATTCCTCGGATGAGTCTCCTTCCTGGCCTTCCATGGCCAGATAAGTTCTAGAAAGTCAAAGACATGGACCCAGCCCAGCCTGGCAGAGATGTTAGAAAAGGCGCCAGTTACATAACACATCAGCAGTCACTTCGGGCCTCATCTTCAAGGAAACGATGCAGTGCGGCGCTGTAAGGTAGCTGTGCCGTGCTGCGTCATTTTCAAAGTCAACAATACGACGCATTCCTGTGCATTCCCCTGCGCTGCCACACAATTGGCAGCCATGCGCCGGCGCAGGCACCCTTGCGTCATTTTGCAGGGGTGCTTGCAGTGTGTGGATGATTGTTTTTTTAAACAATCATTAAAGGTGATTTGCTCCTTCGATGTGTGCTGCATTCTGCAGCACACAAAGAAAGAGGAAAAAACAAGGAGAAATAAATGTATTTTTCCTCGTTGCGCCATTCCTTTGCCTCCTCTGGGGAAGCGTAGGATTCTGACGCGTTCCAAGTTTTACAAAATGTTGTAAACCTGGGAATGCGTCAAGTTCCATGGATGTTGCGTGGGAACACCCACAGCAACACCGATGGAACGCCCTTTTCACGCAGAGTAATGCGTGAAAGGGGGCCATATTTACAAGGCCATGAAAAGTCCCGCAGGGTGACTCTACGTGGCCTTGTAAATATGAGCAAGCCCATTGCGCTGCCAGTGCATTAAAAAAAAAGTGACGCATTGCGGGCGCAATGGGCTTGTAAATTAGCCCCTTTATTTCTAACCATCACAAATGTTGACCAAGCAAGTTAGAGTGCAACCAGGAGTCAGTCTATAGAAAATGTCTAGGGGATACTTTCTGAGCTCCTGGGCACTTTGGTATTACAGAAGGGGCTGTCAGGGTGCACACTGACCTTGAGCCACGTAAAGATGGCACACAGCCTTGGCATCATCCCATGGTGCTCCTTACGAAACAAGTACAGGTTCGCACCTGCACTGGCAACAGCATATGTGCTGTACTAAGATGCACTGTCCCAGTTTGCACCAGTCTGACAGAAATAAAGTGTGCGCTGAGCGCAGAGTGGGACAATACGTCCTATCCATAATATGGCCCCGGGGATTTCAAGTCACTGTGACTGAGGGCCTGTGCCTTCACTGCCAGCTGGAGAGTTCCAACTGCTCAGTCTATGGATAAAGAGGTTTCTGCTAGTGCATGCAGATGACCCCCCACACTTTCAGACTATAGATCTTAAGGGTGCAGACAGAGCACCTGCTGCTGCAGCCAGTCTGGGAACCACTCCTACCGTATTGGCCAAAGCAAGCCACCGTACCAACCAGCTCAGAAAGGTGGGCCAATGCTTTCCATGGCTTTTGTGTGTTTTCGAGGTCAGCGGCTTCCGCGTGCATTAGAGGTCAACGGCTTCCACGCACATTAGAGGCCAATGGCTTCCACGCGCATTAGAGGTCTGCGGCTTCCGCGTGCATTAGAGGTCAATGGCTTACGTGCATTAGAGGTCAATGGAATCTGTGGCCCTTAGAGGTCATCGGCTTCTGCGGCCCTTAGAGGTCAACGGCTTCCGAGTCCCTTAGAGGTCTGCGGCTTCTGCGTGCATTAGAGGTCAATGGCTTCCGCGCATTAGAGGTCAACGGCTTCAACACGCATTAGAGGTCAGTGGCTTCCACGCGCATTAGAGGTCAGCGGCTTCAACACGCATTAGAGGTCAACGGCTTCAACACGCATTAGAGGTCAACGGCTTCAACACGCATTAGAGGTCTGCGGCTTCAACGCACATTAGAGGTCAACGACTTCCGCGCGCATTAGAGGTCAACAGCTTCCGCGCGCATTAGAGGTACACGGCTTTCGCGGCCCTTAGAGGTCTGCATATAATGATGACCTATCGCTCCTGGTGATGTCCTCTTGATCAGTGGGCGCTTCTAGTCTAGCATGGAAAATCCAGCCTCTGGTCTGCAGATGGTGGGTGGCCCTTTTACCAGCAGCTAGCCAGATGCTTCTTGCCAGGCAGTGGGATACCTGCTATGACTCTGCCCCATAACAGGTGAGCCCATAGAGAACCAGTGCTGACTAGGTGATACAAGACTAGTTAAGATCCGCAGAGTAGGGGTGTTTCCTTGAAGTCTGACTCTCTTCAGTAGGGCAAGGTGCCAATAAGGAGTTGATGGGAAACCACAGCCCTCTTCTCCCCTTGTTGGTGTTACATGGTGGTAACTAGATTTAATGTCAGGGATCATTTCTAAACGTTGGTAGCAGGGCGTGCAGCCCATACCAAGGCCAGACAGGAGAAGCTGATAAAGTTTCAATAAATCCAGGAATTAGAGATCATGTTTTGTCTTTTATGGAGTATTGGGTGAACCCATTCAGGGGAAGAACACAGGACCAGTCTATGCGGCAGCGCATCTGCCTTGGCCGCACATTTCCTATCTAGGTAATGGAGGCTAAATATATCTGTGTAACAGCTGTGTTCCAAGGCCTGGTTGGTCCCGGGGCTGGCAGGGGTGATGATAAATTTTGCATTGAGGAAATGTTTATTGATATGAGTTCACGTGATATAAAACCACCACCTCAGGTCTGGAATCGACCACTGGCGCTGGCAATAAACGGGCTTTTGTGCTGAACTGAACACAGGAGGCTGTAAGAATACAGGGTCCAATTCACAAAGAGCCTCCGCATTCGTGGCGAAGGCCTCACAGTCGTAGCAGGGAGCCCACACTCACAGCAGAGGTCCTGCAGTCTTAGTGGGGAGGCCCTCACTTGTGGCAGTGGGCTCACACTTGTAGCAGAGGCCCCGCTGTCGTAGCAAAGAGCCACACTCACAGCAAAGGCTCTGCGGTCATAGCGGGGGGCCCGCACTCATGGCGGAGGCCCCGCACTCATTGCTGGGAGCCCGCACTTACAGCAGAGGCCCTGTGGTCATAGCAGGGGGCCCTCACTTGTGGCAGTGGGCTCACACTCGTAGTGGAGCCCGCTGGAGGGAGGTCCCGCTGTCGTAGCGGGGACCCGCGCTTGTGGCTGGAGGCCCGCACTCGTGGTGAGGGGCGTGCACTCATGGCGGGACATCCTCAATGAGTAACTGCAGTGCGGAGATTCTGCCACAGTGTGGGGCCCCCGCCATGTGTGCGCCGCACCCCCACGAGGGCAGGGCCTCCATGTAAATCAGCCCTAAAGTGTCATGGGTTTGTACAGCGCCCCGGTGCAAAAAATGTCTGCACCCATTGTCAGTGCTGCGTCACCTCTAAATAAGGGACAGAGTGTTTCAATGTCCACAACTGAAGCTCAACATTCAACTATATGGAATATATAGAGAAAATGTATCTTCAAAGCATTACCACAAGAGTACGGCGACATACGTTGATACCTTTCAGCTTTTGGAAATGCTCAGCTGCAGATGTGGCTCTTTATGCAAAAATCAAACATCTAGCAAGTGTGAGATGAAAGATCTCAAAAGGGGAAGTAATAAGAACAAACCATAACTGCTGGTTCAAAACATGTGAATCATTCAGCAGAAACAGAAAACCTGCTGAGAGATCTAGAAAGAAGGGATCCCCAGACAGTGTCTAAAAAAAGCCAGGAAACATGAATTTAGCTGCTCTTACTCTAAAAACCAAAAGTAGATTAAGGCAACCAATGACTTTTAAAAGCATATATGGGAAAGATAAAAAAAAGGGCATAGAAATTAGGTTGCCACTGAAGATACTTATGGCTATGCAATATTGTAGCAGAAGTGACAAATCCTCATCCTGAAATCATATGTAGTAGGTCAATAAATCTAAATTACCTATTAAGTCGCCCACGCTCCACTGCCTCCTGCCTCCCGACCTGCTTCCCGGATTGCGCATGATTGCCGCTGCCCCTCGAGGGCGACCCAGCCTTCGCTGAGCCACCCACCTCCTCTTTTCCCGCCGATTCCTGCTGCCGGATTTTCCTTTTCCCGCTGCTGCCTCCCTGCGGCCCGCCCCCCTCCTGCCCATTCGCCGCCCCGCTCCCGCCACCCAGCTGACCCTCCCTCCCGGCTCCTTACTTATGACGCCCCCTAAGCGACCGCGCAGCGGACGCACAAAGCGGGAGCACCGAATGTGCGCCGAAGGTGCGCCAAAGGTAAGCCCGTCTGCGCCCGTCCGCGCCTGGACCACGCCCAGCGCCAGACCCCCTGGTCCTCGTTGCCGCCAGCGCACCCGACTCACCTACGACGCTACAACCCTCCTCGCACTCAACGCAGGACAAAACAACGCCTGCCACCACGCCACCCCGAGACGCACCCACGGACCCTTCTCCTGCCATGCCTGCCGTTTCTCCTGCCTCCGACCCCGCACCGCGCCAGCCAAACCGAGCCCCAGCAACAACCATCTGAAGTGCATCCTGCTCAACACCCGCTCCATCCACCGTCACGCCGTCGAACTCTGGAACCTCCTCGACTCAACATCACCAGACATCGGCCTTCCTGACGGAAACCTGGACGAACGCCTCCTCAGCGCCCGACATTGCCATAGCCATCCCGGACGGCTACAAGATCACCAGGAGGGACCGCGTCAACCAGACAGGAGGTGGCATCGCCATCGCCCACAAGAACACCATCCGCATCACGACCAACTCGGATGACACCCTCACCTCCGCCGAACACCTCCACTTCCAGATACACACCGACCCCAAGACCACGCTCAGGGGAACCCTCGTCTACAGACCACCGGGACCACGCACACAATTCAGCGAAGTCATCACAGATTTCCTCAGCCCACACGCCATCAACTCCACCGACTACATCCTCCTAGGGGATCTCAACTTCCACCTGGAGAACAACAAGGACCGCAACACCGTCGCCCTGCTGGACAACCTTGCCAACCTCGGACTCAAGCAACTGGTAACCACCCCCACCCACTATGCCGGCCACACGCTTGACCCAGTCTTCTCATCCAGCAAGCACGTCGCCTTCAGCCACTCCACCAAACTCCAGTGGACCGACCACAGCTGCGTCCACTTCAACTTCAGAAAAACGACGACCCACCACCACCCGCAACAAGCCCCTCGAAGGAACTGGAACAAGATCACTAACGACCAGCTCACCACCTTCCTCAGCCAGAACCCCCCCACCAGCTCACTGGACCCCAACGAAGCCGCCAACAACTTCACGCAGTGGATCACCAACTGCGCAGACGCCCTTGCACCACTGAAGAACCCCCCCAGCAGACACGGCAGCAAGAAAACCTCCTGGTTCACCGACGAACTCATCACCTCCAAGAAGAACTGCCGCTCCCTGGAGAATACCTGGTGCACCAACCAGACCACAGACAACATGACGGCCCTCAAACACGCCACCCGCAAACACCACCAACTGATCTGCGCCACGAAGAAGACAGCCTTCAAGGAACGAGTGGACAACAACACCCGCAACAGCAAAGAACTCTTCACCATCGTCAAAGAGCTCTCCAACCCCGACGCCGGAAACAACGACATCACTCCCTCGCAGGACCTCTGCGACTCTCTCGCCACCTTCTTCCACGACAAAATCGCCGACATACACAACAGCTTCGGCCCTCCAACCACGAACCCACCACCGAACCGATGCCCCCCACCCCCCACCCTCTGCACCTGGACCCCGGTCAGCACCGAAGACACAACACGCACGATGAACACCATCCACTCCGGTTCCCCCACGGACCCCTGTCCACACCACATCTTCAACTCGGCCGACGACATCATCGCACCCCAACTCCGCGACATCATCAACGCCTCCTTCAAAACCGCCACCTTCCCGGATTGCTGGAAACACGCCAAGATCAGCGCCCTGCTGAAGAAACCTCCAGCAGACCCCACCGACCTCAAGAACTTCCGCCCCATCTCGCTCCTCCCGTTTCCCGCCAAAGTCATCGAGAAGACCGTCAACAGACAGCTAGCCGCCTTCCTTGAGACCAACGGCTCCCTCGAACACTCGCAGTCCGGTTTCCGAGCCAACCACAGCACGGAGACCACCCTCATCGCAGCCGCAGACGACATCAGATCCCTACTGGACAACGGGGAAACAGCGGCCCTCATCCTCCTGGACCTCTCCGCAGCATTCGACATTGTCTGCCACCGCACCCTGGTACAACGCCTGAACAACACCGGAATCCAGGAGAAGGCCCTAGAGTGGATCACCTCATTCCTCGCCGGAAGAAGCCAGAGAGTCCGCCTCCCCCCGTTCCGGTCCGCGGCCACTGAAGTCATCTCCCTCACCAACGACCCGGACACCGCCAGAGCCAGCCTACATGAAGGGATGAAAGACGTCGCCGAATGGATGAAGAACAGCCGCCTGAAAATGAACTCAGACAAGACGGAGTTTCTTATCCTGGGGTCATCACCCTCCGCCTGGGACGACTCCTGGGCGCCACCCCCAAGCCAACGGACACTGCACGCAACCTGGGCTTCATCCTGGACTCCTCCCTCTCAATGTCCAGACAAGTCAACGCCGTCTCGTCCTCGTGCTTCAACACCCTGAGCATGCTGCGAAAGATCTTCCGTTGGATCCCCACTGAGACTAGGAAGACGGTCACCCAGGCCCTCGTCACCAGCCGGCTGGACTACGGGAACGCCCTCTACGCCGGCACAACCACCAAACTCCAGAAGAAACTCCAACGGATCCAGAACGCCTCAGCTCGACTCATCCTGGACATCCCCCGGCACAGTCACATCTCCAGACATCTGAGAGACCTTCACTGGCTCCCTGTCAGCAAAAGGATCACGTTCAGACTCCTCACCCACGCAAAAAAGGCCCTCCACGACCTGGGCCCCAAGCTCCTCAACAACCGCCTGACCTTCCACCAGCCCACCCGCCAGCTCCGCTCCGCCAGCCTCGCTCTTGCCGCCGTCCCACGCATCCACAGAGCCACCGCCGGAGGAAGATCCTTCTCCTACCTAGCGGCCAAGACATGGAACTCCCTCCCTATCCACCTCCGGACAACCCAGGACCATCTCGCCTTCAGGAAGCAACTCAAGACCTGGCTGTTCGAGCAGTAACGTTCATCTCCCAGCGCCTTGAGACCCTCCGGGTGAGTAGTGCGCTATACAAATGCCGCTGATTGATTAAGTAACAGCTATCCGGATAATAAGAAGAGATGAGCAAAGGATCGGCTTCCACACAAACCAACTGGAACTTCATGAGCAACAAAGGCAGCAGATGCTTCTATTACAATAGATAGGATCAATGCACGTGGGTGAAAGGATGCAAATACATGACATCTCCTACTAATTCAATCATCATTGTAGCATCCTGCAATGCGTTAGTGTGGTATGAAGAACTGAGCACTGAAGCACACAGAGGCAGCAGAGTAATAATGGTGGTACAACATGTGTCTGTGGTTCTTAGTTAATAGTATCCTGTTGAGGATATGTTCAACACCCTATCGTACCAGCATCACACCAGCATCACACCAGTACACACCATGATTCACCCCACATAGTGGTTGAGGGTAACCTGGGTCACACTTTCACATCCTGGTGAGCAAGCTTGGCTGTCAATCTTTCAAAGTTCATAAAGTGAGTAGCGTGTGTTGGGTAATACTAGTAACTTTTATTTACAGAGCCACAGTATAAAGTCTTTGACAGAAAGTGACTATTTGTCATATACTAGAATCCTTGTAGCTTCAGATTTACAATTTCATAGTAAGGCAAGTTTAAGGAAGCATTTAATTGTTCTGTTATTTTACAAAATGTATAGCATATCTGTTACGTAAGAGTAGACCATGTGACTTTTAATAAAATACCTTCATTTTCTTTAATAGTCAAAAACATAACACATGATCCTGGGATGTGATATGTACCTCTTTAGGACATTAGAACTAGGCGAAGTAGACGTTAACTTGGTCTAACTGTATTGATCATAGTTGTACATCATACAACCAGGAGTGTTGAATCCATGGCAGAATTTCTCTGATTGTTGCTGAATTTAAAAATATATATATTTCTACATAAATTAGCCTATGTTGACAGCCTGAAAAGCAGGCATGGGTCAGCCTCCTGCTCCATCATTAGATACCATTGGTTTAGACAATCTTACTAAGTTCTTCATACAGCCAGTTATTCCCGAGGCGGTGAGATTCGCAGGGGACACTGGCCACATCGCCACACTTTGCAGGTGGATCCTATCATTACCCCACTGTAATCACTTGAACATATTTTTCCCCATAGGCCAAAAAGAGTCCTGAATTCTCAAATTTCTTAAAAGTTGAAGACATGGCATTTTAACACAATGCACCTCTTTATATTCTGCCTCTTCTCAAGACATGCAAAGCTTCTCCACCCTTTCTATATTCAAGAATCATTATGAGATCCATGGACATTGAAACCCCCCCCCCCTCATTTGTAGTAAGTAGTAATCTCACTTGTTATACAACCGGGGGGTGGGGGGGGGTGAAGAGAGAGGACTTCCCATTTTTGCTGGTGTCTGGTGAAATTACCCTAGGTAGTAATCCTTCCCTGGAACTCTGGTGATGCCAATACTGTCCTCCTCCCAAAAAAAGCTTACAAATTTCACTTGAATGTCTTCTGTGCTGGGCAACATATGTCCCACCATAAATATTCGATGGAGTCTTGGTGAATGTGGTTGCTTCCCATCTACAGTGCCGATCTGAGTCTGTCTCTTGGCGCTAGTGACTAGGATCCACTGTGTTGCGATCACACAACAAATGCTGAGATGCAAAGTTCTGAGGGTTTGTTGTCATGCAGACAGGCATTGGATATCCCAGTCTCAGTACTATGTGAAACTGATCTTTGACCTTGTGCCCTTCCTATCAAACAATGTTGTATGATTGAATTGATAACCATAGTCCCACTTACCTTCACCAGAGAGGAGTGGAGGTATATATTGTGTGGCATGATGATGGCTCCAATGATGCCCACAGCTTGCAGCAGCTCTGCAGATCCACAGCCGGGGCAGTATGGGATGAACATACCCTTCAGAACCTCAACCTGGTCTGGCTTTACCACTACATACTGGCAAAAAAAAACAGAGACGCAAACAGATACAAAACGCATGTCGTCAGTCCTCATCTATTTTTTTCACTAGGGCAGGACTTTCTAATGTGAAGGTATCTAGGTTCTCAGGCATAACTTCATAATATATTGACACTCCCAAATTACATTTCTTTACACTTGAGTTAATCCATAATTATATAGAAACAGGACAGTCCCACGAATCACTTATATTATTTACATCGGTGAATTTGTTTTACCATATAACACCACCATTTCTAAAATGTATCACCTGTATCTTGCACAAATACACAACAATATATACATCACACATCTAAAACATTAATTCATTAATAGAAACTAAAACCAATTATACTAAGACATTCAATCAAATTCACACCTATTCCTTTCTTTCTCTGATTAAGAGAGAGGTTTAGGAAATGAAGCGCAATGAGACTTCTATTTTCAAGATTCGTTACGCTCAGATTTTTAAACCCATGACCTCCTCTTCTTGTAAGCCACTTGTTGTCTCCCCTAGTATCTACGCCACTTGTTGCCCCCCCCTAGAATCTAAGCCACTTGTTGTCCCCCCCTAGAATCTAAGCCACTTGTTGTCCCCCCTATAATCTAAGCCACTTGTTGACCCCCCCATAATCTAAGCCACTTGTTGTCCCTCCCTATAATTTAAGCCACTTGCTGTCCCCCTTATAATCTACGCCACTTGTTTCCCCCCCCTAGAATCTAAGCCACTTGTTGTCCCCCCTATAATCTAAGCCACTTGTTGTCCCCCCCTATAATCTAAGCCACTTGTTGTCCCCCCTATCATCTACGCAGGGTGTCCAAAAAGGATCCTACTGAGGACTGTACTCCTGACTTTGCACAAGTTCAAGCTCATGGCCCAGACACCCGCACTATATCACAGGCAAAATACCAACCTAATGAAATAATGCACCCTCTGCATCACCTACTATTGCATTATCAATGTCATTCGAGGTCAGTGCCTGTGGAGGTAAGGATAGTACATATATACTTATCATGTTGTCATAGTAGGAGACAATATAGTGGATACAAAACGTTTGAAGGTGATATTTTGACTGTGATATAACGACGTACAACCTCATGTCCCACATTACTCTTGAAGAGTCTCTTCTCATTGTCCAATGTCCAAGGAGGACTTTATCTCTGACTCCCTGGCTCTCTCCTAACAAGCCATATATCCTACCCGATTACTGCATCATCATACTTTCATTTGAGAGGAATTCTTATTCCTAAACCCTTTTGAAGGTCAACTCTCATGCCTTCTACTTATCAGTGTTGCGCCTTCTTCATACGGTTGTGAACATTCATCTTTGCCTTCCTTCTTCATAGATCCTCATCTATTGCACACTTCCTGAAAATCAGCATCTCTAGTCTATAGTTTGGAGGTTTCTCATTGACTCTATTCATCCTCTTGGTGCTTTTCAAACTTCTAGGAGATTTCTACCCCATATATTTATATTGTACCGTTCATGGTGGGATCTCATCTGTTGTCTTTCGGTGAAAGGGATGATGTTCGTATCCCCAGCATTCCCTTTGAAGTTTTCTCATCTCATACGTCTTGGGTGATTCTTATCTCGTGCATCTTTCCCGCTTGATGTATCCAATTGTTCTATATCTCCTTTGGAGAGGTCCCTCCTCCTTTACTACTTTTATCGTCTGAATGTCTCTATGAGGGAATTTCTAATCTCTTACATCCTTATTGAATCATACTATTTTTCTGTAGCCTTTTCAAAAAGCTCCCATATTCCATATCCCTCTCCAAGTGATCTGATTGTCTTCATCTCCCCCGAAAGGATCTCATTTTGTCTTTCTCTCTGAGAGTTATCTTGCCTTGTCTCCCTTTTGGAGGGTTCTCATTGCTTGTATTTTGCATAGAGAATTTCCATCCCATGTACCACTCTTCCAAGGTTCTCGTTCCGTGGCTCCTGCCTGGACGACTCTTATCTCCTGTAGCCCTCTTGGAAGGATGTTATCTCCTCTAACCCTATTGTTGGATTCTCGTTTCCGGTACCTGTTTTGGAAGATTCCTATTACCTGTATCTCTGTTGGAGGATTTATCCCCTGTAACTCTTTGTCATGGTTTTATCTCTTGTATCACTCTTGAAAGTGTCTCATCCCTCTAGGAAGGATGTCATGGCCTGTAGTCTTCTTGGAAGGCTCATATTTCTGGTCTCTAAGTTGGAGGATTCTCATCTCTTTTATCTTTGTTAGAGGCTTCTTAGCTCCAGTAACTCTCCAAAATGTTCTCACATCTCATTTTGTAGGATTCTCTTATTTATCTCTCAAAAAGGCTCTCATGACCTTGCTTAATGGATGATTCTCATGTTTTTTGTTTCTGTTGGAGGGTACTCATCTCCTTATGAAGGAGAATATTCTATCACCACGGTGAAAGCTCCACATTCGCAAGCCGGAGTTTTTAATTCTCCTGTGTTCATCTTCCCCATTTCTTACATCTGATTATCTCTTGCACCCATCTTGAAGGGCTCTAATTTCCCCCTTACTCTTGGTGGTTCTTCCTTCTTTTCTCCATCCCCCCGTATTTTGTGTTGGAGATTGCTCACTTTCTTTATTTCTGTGTGTTTGGGTAAGTGTCCCTTCACTGTATCTCTCATTGAGTATTCTATTCTCCTGCCCCTCTTAAAAGGTTCTATATATTGCTTTCCTCTTGAACAGCTCTCTTCCTCTTTATCTTTCAAGGAGAAACTGCTTCTTAGGTATTTATCTTCTTTTGTATCTTTCTTGGATTGCTCTTGTCGCTTTTCTTTTTTTGGGGATGGGGGATTCTTACACTGTATCCCTTGAAAAGGAATTCATCTCTATTCTTGTCTTGGAAGTTTTTGTTCTCCTATATCCTTTTTGGAATGTTGTCATCCTATTTTTTTTTTAGGGAAGCGGTGGGCAGTTTTATGCAGTATCTCTCTATGAAGGATCTCATCTCTTTTCTCCTCTTGGAGTCTTCTCTTCTCTTGAATCTGTGATGAAGTGTTCACATCTCCTGTCTGTCTCTCACTGTGTTTACTCTCTTGTCATACACATTATCTGTCCTACTATTTCCCAGTTTTCATTCGGCATCACTCTTGGAGGTTCCTAGCAACTTTCCCAGCACATTCACAGGTGCTCTGATTTTACATCTGTATTTTGGGATCATCTTCTTCATTCTTTTGTGGCTACAGATTCCAGCCTCCCTCACGAGGGTACCTTTTTTATCCTCTACCATTTGAGATGATGTCTTCTCTGTCCTCCTGTTTTAGCTAATCCCCCAAACAACGACAAGGGAGGCAGTTGCCTTGTTTACCTCATAGCCAAATGTCAAAGC
Organism: Triturus cristatus; assembly: GCF_964204655.1. Lineage (NCBI taxonomy): Eukaryota > Metazoa > Chordata > Amphibia > Caudata > Salamandridae > Triturus > Triturus cristatus. The sequence continues at coordinate 1,166,294,761 of NC_140584.1, read as the reverse complement.
CATGATGGTTATCAGGAACGCAAAGAAGGCTTCCAGCTTTCTTAGGCCTGAAAGGGAAGAGACAGAAGATGTGAGAGGTGAGATACAACTGGTACAACAAAGAACGTATTTTCAGTCAATTGTACATTCTATTAAGGTAACTAACCTTTCCATTGACTCATTAGCAGACACCAAGGAGAGAGCCAGTAAGGTGTTTCTGTCCTCCAGAGCAGTAGATAAGTTATAGAAGTACCTAACTCAAGACGCAGATGAGTTTATTTAATTACTACATTATTTATTTGCAGAAATTGTTTAGCACCCTTGGCACTGTCTCTTCTTCCTGTCTTTTAGTTAGGTAATTATTTCAGGTCTGGTTAGTTTAGGATTTTCATCTTGTCTGAGTTGTGTTACATTATGCGTTTTCAGTTTGTTTCACAGTAGCATTTTGATCAGAGTGGGGACTTCATTAAGGTTATATTTCAAGTCCTATTTTTATTTTTTTAACTTTGTGGCTTCTGCTTCCTTTGATGCTGCCTGATGACACATGTTCTCCTGGACCCTCCCGAAGACCTCATGTTAAAATAGAGGATGAAAGTATATCCATGTAGTGAACATATGCAGCAGGTATGCAGGGCGTGTGTCCATGTTGGTCCCAAGGCATTGCTGACTGCATACCCCATGAGCAAAGAACAAGCCAGACCACAGCGTAGGGACCCAGGGGAAGTACGGCGATAGCCAGTCTCCTCCATGTGTAAGTACGGGAAAGTGGCACAGGTCCCAAGACAGGGAGTAGGGCAGGAGCGGCCAGTGCAGGTAAAAGCGGTGGGCAGTGAGGTCCCTCGTGGTCATCTGTCGAAATCCCCCCACCCGTCTCCACTGCCCCACCGCTCTTACCTGCACGGGCCGCTCCTGGAGTAGGGATAGGCTGATGCAGGGGTGGGGTCATGGACTGAATGGCAAATAAAGGCATGAATTCAGGAGGTCATGCACAGCGGGGATCCATCACCGCTGACAGGCACTTGGGCTGCTAGCTGGGGTGTGAATGAGGGAGATTGGGGAATGCAAGGAAAAGGATGTGAATGGAGGAAGAAAGGAAAGAGGTGTTGACGAGTACTGGGGCTACTCGATGCAATGTTCACAAGTTGGGAGTTTATAGGAGGAAGGAATGACAAAACTTAAATGCATTAGTGAGGTTCCGTTTTATAATATATTCTATAATGTGATGAAGAGATTCTACAAACCTATATTTATACAGTGGCCTTTTCTGAAAATAAAGCGAGTGGTAAGTAGTGTCATTGCACAATTAATTATTTTTAACTTAGTGCCAGGGATTTTTCTCTCCAATTTGCCAGATTTGCCATTTCAGAGAGGGCATTACATATCCTTGGAGGAGCCCCTGGTAGCCCTGACTACAGAGAGAGGTCATTTCCCCTACTGAGAGACCTTAGTGCTGGGAGAATGGGGAATGCCCATTAACTACACAATAATGGAGGTGATGGGGTCTGCATGTGTGCAGTCAACACAAACTCCACGGCAAACAGGCCACCGCAGCCAAATAAAGAAGAGTCTTGTGTGGGTGTTTTAACGATTACACGGAGGTGGCTATCAGAAACCTATATGGGATCCAGATGCAAGCAATCCCTCCTTATGTAAAACTCTGCGATAGGTAAGAGGCGGCTTCAAGGTGGAGGGAAGGGCGGCGTTACTTTGCCATCCCTGCATAATTCTTTCAGGTTTTAACTCGTATTTGAGCCGAATACGCCATTCTTTAATGTATGGTTATGGAACACTTCACAGTCCCTGATAAATACAACATTATGTTTGAGGGCGGGCGCATCAGGGCCGCCATCTTGGAGTGTCTTCTTGCTCTCACTCTGAATCCTTGAGCTGTTGATGCTTTTCACCTTCACCCCAGACTCACCATAGTTGTCGAGGAAGAGGAAGAAGACGGTGTCGATGATGGTGATGAGCACGCCGCCCCAGAGGGGGATCCTGCAAGGGAGAAGAGGAAGGAGGTCAGCTGTGGTCAGTCCCGACACTCTCACCACACCCAATGCTCTGCTGATGGTGAATCACCTGACACTGACTCACGAGCGGCGCGTGCACAACCCCGGGAAACGCGCCGCTTTCACTTTTGCTGGTTGCTACATGTGCTGCTAGTTGCTCAGCAGGGCCTGCTGCCGTCACGCGGGAAGTGAGTCATTGCTTACACTGAGGGTCGGCAGAATGAGATCAGATGAGTGGTTTGTGAGGGTGATGTGACCCTGGACACACTGTAGGGGCAGGGTGGAGATACCCATGTCGGCATCCAGCATCCTCTCAAGTGCTAATATGCATTACAAGATTCACTTGGGGAGTGTACACCACAGGGCCTGCTTGTACAGTTTGATATTTGGCGCTCATTGTTATCCTCTCAAGCATGAAGGGTTCCTCGGACTCGAACCTGTGGCCAGCAGTTCACACACCAATGTCAGCAGTAAGTGCACCTCACTGGGACATCCTGCCAGGTATGCAACCATTAGCAGGAAAGAACTCCAGACGAACAGCCGCTGTGCAAGGGTTTTACAAGTGGGACTTTGACCCCCACACCCCTATGGTAAAGGAGTGAAAGTTCACTGGGCTCTGCTCATTTACTGCTCCCTGCCCCAGCCACTGCACATGTTTCTCCCCCAGCCACCGAGTATTTTGCACAGTAGTTTGGGCAAGGCGAAGCGCTATCTAGCGCGTGCCGCCATTATGGTGGTCGCGCCAGACCCCGGCTGTGTACCGTGCTTCCGGTTCACACGAACGCCGGGCGTGGTGGAGGGCTGGTTTAGACCAGCCTGCCTGGCGGTCTCACTGCCCCCTCTTAAAAGGGGGCGGTGGGCGCAGGAACAGTCTCTTGTTCCTCGCGCCCCCACCGGAACACACCTGGGCCATCGGCGGTCCGTAACTTGTTTTCCCCACACACCATCCCCTAGGGCAGGCAGTTTGAATGTGCATTACAGGAATAAGTGTTGTGCCTAACTTTTTGTTGCAGGTATCTGGGATATGTTTCAAAGTGAATTGTGATATGTTTGGCAATTTGGTAATAAAAGTGTGTGTTATATGATGATTTTTGTTACAGGTAACTTTAGTGGAATGCGTTTGTTAATATGTAATGTGATATCCGTTCAAGATCGTAGTAATATGTGAAGTTTATAGGTCTATGTTGCAAGTAATTTTGTCGTATCTTAGTAATGTGTCCCTGGTCAGCGGTAAGGTCATGATTGGTAAGCATAGTCTTCGGCCCTTAGAGGCCAGCACCATGTAACTCCAGGGGCAGTGACAACCGGTCAGTAGGCTGTCGGGGTGCGGGGGCCAGGGGAGTCACTCTTTCCAGTAGGCCAGTGGCCACCCTCGCATGCGCATCAGGGCGCAAGAAAGCAGAATTGCAGCCCCCGTTATGGAGTTTAAAGCTTAGGGCATAGGGGGGGCCGGGGGGAAAGTATCCGTCCGATAAGCCGTACCCCCTACGCAAGCTTACTCTGGTGGAGTAGTATTTGTAGTTTACCGGGATCTGGGGCTGCCAGTCATTGACCTTGCCGTAGGCTCTAGAAGGGACACGCAGAAAGTAAAGTATCTACATTTGTAGATTACGTTAGGAGTGGAATTTGTATTAGAGCAGGTTAAGGTTAGACAAGTGACATGTATCTATCAATGCATCTGGACTTTCTGCGTAAAGTGTACATAATTAAAAATGAATAATCAATGTTTTTTAATATGTAATAAAATCTATCTGAAACTGCACAGTTGGTGTCTGTATGCTCTTGATGGCTATGTTGCTTTGGTATCGTTTTGAAATCCTATCATACATTCACAGATAGATATGCAATTCTAAATCCTCAATTTGTCCAACGAGCGTGTTTGGCATTTACACACGGCGTTTTTTGGTATTATGCTAATGCATTTAAAAATAAAAGCCGGTCACTTCTGTTTAGTTGCTTAAGGGACCAACTTGGTTCTCGGTTCCCCTTCAAGAACGTAGTGCCACAACTTCTATTAAAGACATATTTTGCAGTTACTTTACTGCGCGAAGCAAGGAGAACAAAGCCCCTTGCCTATGCTCACGCTATTGGGGTCTCGGTGACACCTTTGTGAATAGGTTCACAGGTAGGGAAAACCGTTTCTGCTTTAGGTTTAGTGAAATTTACACCCTAAAACAATTTAATCTGTGACAGCAAGTGTTACTGCGTGGGTTTTTTACCACGTTGGTGTTACCTTGTGGGTTTTACCACGTTGGTGTTTAGTGCTTTTGAATTTTACCGCATTAGTGTGTTTTCCATGGGGGTGTTATCGCGGGGTGGGTGTTACCGCGTGACCATGACCGTGTGTTGCCACGTAGGTTTTAACAAGTGGTTGTTACCGTAGAAGGGTTGCCACTTAGGTGTTACCAAGTGGTTGTTACTGGATGAGTGTTACCGTGTGTTATCAAAGTGGCTGTTACTGCATGGAGGGACTGCAGTGATGTTACCATATGGGCGTTTTTGGGGTATTACCACGTAAGTGTTACCGCATGGGTGTTATCAAGTGTGACAGCGTGTGTGTAACCGTGGGGTGGTTACCACGTATTATCATGTCCATCTTAGCACGACTGCACAGGAGTAAGGCAGAAGTTCACTTAATCTTCCAGTGCATAACAAATATGAATGTGCCCTCGTATAATTCGAGTGGGCTGTGTTGAGTGCTCTCAACATAATGGCAATCCGTCCGATAAGCTGTACCCCCTACGCAAGCTTACCCTGGTGGAGTAGTATTTTTAGCTCTACCAGGATCTGGGGCTGCCAGTGCCCCCATTATGGAGTTAAGGCTTAGGGCGTAGGGGGGGCCCGGGGGAAAGTATCTGTCCGATAAGCTGTACCCCCTATGCAGGCTTACTCCGGTGGAGTAGTATTTGTAGTTTACCCGAATCTGGGGCTGCCAGTCATGGACCTTGCCGTAGGCTCTAGAGGGGACACACAGAAAGAAAAGTATCTACATTTGTTGATTACGTTATAAGTGGAATTTGTATTAGAGCATGTTATGGTTGGACAAGTGACATGTATCTATCAATGCATCTCGACTTTCTGCGTACAGTGTACATAATAAAAATGAAGAAACAATGTTTTTTAATATGTAATAAAAAACGCCTGGGGGGTCACTCCCCCTAATCCAAGAACAGTGTGGTTTGAAATGCTTGCCCTGGGGGGGAGGAGGTACCCATCCATCTAAGGGCGGATTCAGGGGTTTTCTTCGTTAAAAAAGGGGTCTTACGCAAGTACCAGGCCATATGGGCAAGGCGAAGCGCTATCTAGCGTGCGCCGCCATTATGGTGGTCGCGCCAGATCCCGGCGGTGAACCGGAAGCACTTTAAGTGCTTCCGGTTCACACGAACGCCGGACGTGGTGGAGGGCTGGTTTAGACCAGCCTGCCTGGTGGTCTCACTGCCCCCTTTTAAAAGGGGGCGGTGGGCGCAGGAACAGTCTCTTGTTCCTCGCGCCCCCACCGGAACACACCCAGGCCATCGGCGGCCCGTAACTTGTTTTTCCCACCCACCATCCCCTAGGGCAGGCAGTTTGAATGTGCATTACAAGAATAAGTGTTGTGCCTAACTTTTTGTTGCAGGTATCTGGGATATGTTTCAAAGTGAATTGTGATATGTTTGGCAATTTGGTAATAAAAGTGTGTGTTATATGATGATTTTTGTTACAGGTAACTTTAGTGGAATGCGTTTTTTACTATGTAATGTGATATCCGTTCAAGATCGTAGTAATATGTGAAGTTTATAGGTCTATGTTGCAAGTAATTTTGTCGTATTTTAGTAATGTGTCCCTGGTCAGTGGTAAGGTCATGATTGGTAAGCATAGTCTTCGGCCCTTAGCGGCCAGCACCATGTAACTCCAGGGGCAGTGACAGCCGGTCAGTAGGCTGTCGGAGTGCGGGGGCCAGGGGAGTCACTCTTTCCAGTAGGCCAGTGGCCACCCTCGCATGCGCATCAGGGCGCAAGTATGAGGAATTGCAGCCCCCGTTTATGGAGTTTAAAGCTTAGGGAGTAGGGGGGGCCCAGGGGAAAGTATCCGTCCGATAAGCTGTACCCCCTACGCAGGCTTACTCCGGTGGAGTAGTATTTGTAGTTTACCCGAATCTGGGGCTGCCAGTCATGGACCTTGCCGTAGGCTCTAGAGGGGACACGCAGAAAGTAAAGTATCTACATTTGTAGATTACGTTTGGAGTGGAATTTGTATTAGAGCAGATTAAGGTTAGACAAGTGACATGTATCTATCAATGCGTCTGGACTTTCTGCGTAAAGTGTACATAATAAAAATGAATAATCAATGTTCCCTGCCCCAGCCACGACACATGTTTCTCCCCCAGCCACCGAGTATTTTGCACAGTAGTTCTGCTGCATTCATTATCCGGACAGTGTTTATCCCTTCCTCACTCCCACTCACTGTCTGCACAGTGCATCTCCATACTCCAGCTCACCGTCTTCACAGCGCATCCCCCTACTCCCACTCACTGTCTGCACAGCGCGTCTCCCTACACCCACTCACTGTCTGCACAGTGCATCTCCCCACTCCCGCTCACCGTCTTCACAGCGCATCTCCCTACTCCCACTCACTGTCTGCACAGTCCATCTCCCTACTCCCACTCACTGCTTGCACAGCACATCTCCCTACTCCCACTCACTGTCTGCACAGCACATCTCCCTACTCCCACTCACTGTCTACACAGTTCATCTCCCTACTCCCACTCACTGCTTGCACAGCACATCTCCCTACTCCCACTCACTGTCTGCACAGCACATCTCCCTACTCCCACTTACTGTCTGCACAGCGCATCTCCCTACTCCCACTCACTGTCTGCACAGTGCATCTCCCTACTCCCACTCACAGTTTGCACAGCATATCTCCCTACTCCCACTCACTGTCTGCACAGCACATCTCCCTACTCCCACTCACTGTCTGCACAGCACATCTCCCTGCTCCTGCTCACTGTCTGCACAGTGCATCTCCCTTCTCCCACTCATTGCTTGCACAGCACATCTCCCTACTCCCACTCACTGTCTGCACACTGCATCTCTCTACTCCAATTCACTGCGTGCACAGTGCATCTCCCTACTTCCACTCACTGTCTGCACAGTGCCTTTCCCTACACCCGCTTACTGTCTGTACAGCGCATCTCCCTACTCCCGCTCACTGTCTGCACAGCGCATCTCCCTTCTCCCACTCGTCTGCACAGTGCATCTCCCTACTCCCACTCACTGTCTGCACAGCGCATTTTCCTACTCCCACTCATTGCTTGCACAGCACATCTCCCTACTCCCACTCACTGTCTGCATACTGCATCTCCCTACTCCAATTCACTGCATGCACAGTGCATCTCCCTACTCCCGCTCACTGTCTGCACAGTGCATCTCCCTACTCCCGCTCACTGTCTGCACAGCGCATCTCCCCACTCCCGCTCACTGTCTGCACAGCGCATTTCCCTTCTCCCACTCGTCTGCACAGTACATCTCCCTACTCCCACTCACTGTCTGCACAGCGCATCTCCCTACTCCCACTCATTGCTTGCACAGCACATCTCCCTACTCCCACTCACTGTCTGCACACTGCATCGCCCTACTCCTATTCACTGCATGCACAGTGCATCTCCCTACTCCCGCTCACTGTCTGCACAGTGCATCTCCCTACTCCCACTCACTGTCTGCACAGCGCATCTCCCCACTCCCGCTCACTGTCTGCACAGTGCATTTCCCTTCTCCCACTCGTCTGCACAGTACATCTCCCTACTCCCACTCACTGTCTGCACAGCGCTTCTCCCTACTCCCACTCATTGCTTGCACAGCACATCTCCCTACTCCCACTCACTGTCTGCACACTGCATCGCCCTACTACAATTCACTGCGTGCACAGTGCATCTCCCTACTCCCGCTCACTGTCTGCACAGTGCATCTCCCTACTCCTGCTCACTGTCTGCACAGCGCATCTCCCTACTCCCGCTCACTGTCTGCACAGCGCATCCCCCTACTCCCGCTCACTGTCTGCACAGCGCATCTCCCTACTCCCACTCATTGTGTGCACAGCGCATCTCCCTACTCTTGCTCACTGTCTGCACACTGCATCTCCCTACTCCAACTCACTGTCTGCACAGCGCAGCTCCCTACTCCCGCTCACTGTGTGCACAGCGCGTCATTGATGGTTCGAGTTTAGTTGAGGGTTGAGATAAGCTTCTAGTTGTGCCACCACAGTGTTGTATTCGTTATCACCTCCGGTGTTTGGCAAGTTCTGGAGGAGTTTGTAGATCACCAGGGCCAGACCTAAGGATGACTTAGAACCACTGCTTATCTCAGGCAACACTCTGAAGAAGTCACTGAGTCTCATGATCCAGACTGATTACGGGAGAGCTACTGAGGACTGTGTGACTAGCTCGCTGACCGGTGACCATAGGACGATGACATCAGCGAATGAAAAATATAGGCGGAGCTTCCACGGCACATCCACATCTATCCCTACTACAATATGCCAATATGCCACAGAGAGCGTGCAGCGCATGCGCTGCAATGCTAGGCTCGACCTAAAAATTGGATGAAATGCTACCAAGAGCGATTGCCATTAATTAGACTGGCAGTCATTTTTCCCATCACCTTTTGCGTGTATGAAACTCTGTGCATGAGTATGGCACTTAGACCTTTCGAGGGGGTGAAAGGAGAGCCATTTATAGTTTGCACCAGGGTATAAAACCGGAGGGTTAAACTTGCACTAGGTCACGCTGGGAGCACACTAAGGGAAAGAAATTGCCCTGGGCCTACTACAGAATAGTAAACTATTTAATGGAATGGAAAGAATATCCTAGGAGGGGAATATGCTCTAAGAGGGGTCATGTGGGATATGTGGTGGAATAACGATTTTCCTGTTGCCAATAGTGCTGCACATGTTCTCTGTGTGTGAGGGAAGCTTGCACTGCTGTAAACAGCACTGTCCATGCACTCTTCCAGTGAATGGAGATTTGCCAATGTTGCTGCACATGCTTTCTGTTGTTGATTGTGTTACTGTGCTCCATGGATGTAGGAGTTTTAATCAATTATTCTCTCTCTGACCTCTCAGTATTGCACCCTTACCCAGGTCCCACTTAAAACACCAGAACTGGACTTTCCTGGGTTTGTTAATGTTGAGTATGCGTTGAGAGCTTCACTTTCAATGCTCGGACAGGAGTTCACATATTTGCTAAAAACCTGGATCCCTAAGATGTCTTTGAGAATTAGATTGGGCGGAGATTTGTAATACACATAGAGCACTCCACCCAGATACTAACAACAGGCGTGAAATAACTGGTCCTACCACTACACTACACAAGAAAACCATGTCGCCGTCTCACGACAACCAAAGGCGTTCAGTTGTGAATCTAATTGGCTACAATGATCTTTTCAGCTGACAGATTTGTACCTTAGAGAGATCCATATGTCCACTAATCTGTCCTCAAATTTGGGCAAGAAAAAAACCAGGCATGAATTTACCGTCCAGATGAGAGGAGACTAAATGCAATGGCTGTGCCGATGACTTCCTGCATGTCGGAGCCGATGATGGCGAGCTCCACCAGGATCCAAAGAAGGAGGCGCGGAACCTGGAGGAAAAGGAACGGAAAGACTGTAGAATCCAGAAAGATGCTGTGTGAGTCCATTGAAAACACTGACGGAGAAGCATTGTACAACCAAGAGAGTCACACAGAAGAGGTAACTGTCAGGCTTTGTTTCATGTGGAGGAAACTCACTCACTTGCAAATGTAATTCTCCTACCCACAGGGAGCCAATACACATATATATATAGCCAGCCGCAGCCCCTGCAGGTAAGAGCGGTGGGGCGGTGGGGTGGTGAGGGGGGTTTCGACAGACAACAAGGAGGGAAAACTAAATAAATAATTAATTTTCGCTCTGCATCGTCCATCGAAATCCCCCCCACACACCCCACTGCCCCACCGCTCTTACCTGCACAGGTTTCGGCTATATATAGGAGTCTGATCAAGAATCAAATTCACGGTTCACATAAGGACCCATTTATGCAACATCCTAGGTGTGCACTGGAAGCTCCTGGGGATACATGGACTGGGCGCATTTCATGAGGACAGGCAATTTGTAGGATGGCCCTGCAGGTCATGTCCTCTGCGATGAGGAAGCGCGGGACACTGCATTTAAAAGGGCCTTCTTCAGGTAGTACATGTGCTCAGGTGTTTACTGAATGAAGGTGGAGAATCTTGACAGGCATTCCTGTACACATCAGGGAGGGGTGGCCCCAGCACCCATTGCAGCAGGAGTTGGCTTCTAAAAACCCCACTCGATTTTTTCTATTTGGAAGTGCTTGGCTTCTGTAAGTGCTCAGATTTCCACTCCAGTAGCGTGTCACCACCACAGAATGGATGGGAAGTGGCTGGCTGAGAGTTTACTTGCCTAGAACACCACATTAGACGACATAAAACATCATATTTAAAATAAATTTGGTTTCCCACCCACATTAAATGGAGTTACACAAATATCCTGAATAATTTTTCGGTGCAGTCGAACAGAGTTCTGTTGCGATTCAAAACATTGTCGGGCTAATTTACAAGCCCCTCGTGTCGCCCGTACATCACTTTTTCCCATGTTAAAAGTGACGTACTGGCGGCGCAAGGGGCTTGTAAATTAGCCCCTCAGGGGTTAGCGACAGGCAGGTGCAGTCTATGAGGATAACATCACCGACAGTTCGGTAACAACATGTTCTCTTACGTTTGCCTAAACATATCCAGATGGAGAAGCTTGCACTCCAAAAATTATGAGATGGCTGGGGGAGTTAGACTGGGAGGAGATACTGTAGGATGTAATGCAGTGTAGTGATGCTCTGGTGGGCGTATGCAACCTCTCCAGCCCAGCATCCTAGGCTGTCGGATCTACCTTACAGACTCGCACCACAGCCAGAACATGGCCTTTCTGCAGCCCTACACATCTGCCACTTCTGGGCTGTCAGGCATTTGTGAGTTCCTCCACAATCATGGACCTCACACCTGTCTCGCCTAGAGCTGGATGTCAGCCATCTTGTAAAGGACTTCCGACTGTAAGCCGGCTGTGGCTAGTGACCAATAGAACTGAACCCACATCCACTGTCCACCAATCGGGTCCTCGGGCACTCAGGGATTGCCTGTATGTGTTGGTACTTAATAGAAAGCAGATTAAAGTGACGCAAACTGTAGAGGCAGAGAATGAAGGATGGACTCAGATACAATTACTAGACTCAGTGTGGTGATGTCAAAGAAGGGAATGCTCTGTTCTGCAGCCAGTATTGTGCTCAGCTGTGTAGGGTCCAAGCCAGTGTCAGTTGAGCCGGGACACCACGAGTCATGCCTCATCCGACTGGCTCCACTGTAAATATCCCATTATTCCTACTCTGGTGCGGTCTTCATCCTTGTGACACCGGCGACCACACCTGGAGAATCTAGATGAAAGCAGAACGCACATCCTGAAGGAATAACTCTGAACATACACGCACTCCTTACTTCACACACTAGCCGGAAATTACCCATATTTTATTTCTTACATTTCCCCCCTCATCATTGCAACCAAAATGTATTTACACATTTTGATTTCAAACGTTTCGTGTTATCCATGCCAGGTCTTTACGGGGTCTTTACAGGGTAAGTAAGGCTCTGAGGCCACTTGCATCAATCCTGCCCCCCCCCCCCCCTCGCATGAACGCTCATGAGAGATGGAGACAAGGAGAGAGTGACAGGTGGAAAGTGAGAAGCAGATAGAAAAGGAGCGGGAACTGATCGTAATGTTGACAAATTCAAATAACGCGTGGTATCCTCATCCCACCCACGCGGTGGAAAGAATAACAGGACATACGTGAGATGAAGCGTGCCAATCATGGGATACTCATGAAGGAAGCCATGTGAGGCTGGCTTGTCACATGCTGCGGTAGTCATGGGGAAGAGATGTGTCGCAGGCCCTGATCAAACCACAGCCTTCAAAACATCTGCACCGGCATCCAGTAATTAAGTCACAAAATAAATAAATCCATGAAGGCACACATAACCACATTACCCCTCATTTTATGTTACCCTGTCCCAACACAAACGTATACACATTTCGTGAATACGCCCTTCACACAAGGTCTGGTCTTCTGGGCTCCTACACAAGCCATGACGTCACCTCACTGCCTACAAAAGTGAGCACAAACCAGGAGAACATGGCGACCACCGTCCTATCCCCTCCGTCTATCACAAAATGAACAGAGGTAACTCCACTGCGAAGCGAGCAGCAAACTTCACAGCCCCTAAACAGATATCATTCCACGCAGGGAAGCAGAGATGACAGTTCTTGTCAACAGACGTGACCATACAACATTGATTAAGTAGGGCGAGTCAATGCATGAGTGGTCTCCTCCGAAACCCCTCCCAAGAAGCAGCATTTGGCTTTTCCTTACAAAAGAAAACAGCAAACCTCGCTGAGCCAGAGCCTCACAGACCCAATAACTTCCCTCTTCTCTTAAAATGATAAGATTTGTGTTGGGCAGCTGAAATGTGGTGGAACCATGGATCCATGGCAGACAAGACTCTTGTGGCCCCTCTGGTAGAGTGGATCTTATAAATGGTCTCAGGTGAGGAGATGCCCATGGCGGCTTCATTCCACCTGATCCTCGCCTCCCAGCATGCAGCGGTAGGTCACTAGAGGGCCACACACTGACCTGGGGCCCGGTTTGCACAAACTAGGACGTGGTGACATCACCTTGAGTTGATGAATGGATTAGTCAACTTCACTTTGCTCTCAAGATAATCAAGCTGCCGGAATTGACAAAATAGTTTGATGAAGAAATTGGTCTTTTGCTGCCATTTTGTTTCTTCTCGTTGAATCTTTGTTACTTACTCATACTTGTCTGTCTGTCAGGTAAGTGTGTCGATACCTGTGATTAGTTTTCTATATTGTCAGCCTTGAAAACTTAATACATTCACTATTAAAAACATAGAGTATGATTCAAACTTGTCTGGTTAGTGCTGAGCAGTGAAACAGCCTCCAGGGGCTCCTGCTGGTGTGGGCAGAAATCATCAGCTGTGCATAAGTTCTGGTGCATCTCAAACCAAGGCAGACACCCCAATGAACACAATGGGACCAGAGAGGGATCCCGTCCGGCAGCTTACCTTGGGGTAGTAGATATAGCAAACCTCTCCCAAGTCCTTTCCGGTGACGACACCCAGGCGCACGGCCAGCCGCTGGCACAGGAGCCCCAGGATTGTGGACCAGAGCAGAACCCAAACAAGCTGAGGAAGAGAGGGGCAGAGGAGGTGACTGAGAGTGGGCACATATGTTGGGTCAGGTAAAATTTACGTTTTCTATCACTCAATCTCACTCTTTCATATTACAGACTGCAACAGAGTGCAAGTAGCTGCTCCAGTCTCTTTTGATGCTATCAGACTAACATGTTGTGATCAACAAAAAGTGAACATTTATCAGGTTTTCAAAACTTCTAATTATTGTCAGTCAGGACATCATAGGAAATGACATCGGAGTTCCGATGCGGCCGAAGTAGGTACGGAGGCGGGTCCCTGACTTTGATGAACGTGTGACTATAGGTCGGGCCCCCACCCAGAACTCATGGGGTACTTTCCAGAAATTCTCTGAGAATGCGCCGCTTGAGGAAACCATGCTCTTCCACATAACGCACCTTAGCATGTGTGCCACAGAGACGGTCTTCAATGCACTATTTTTTAGACCACCACTTTAATATTCACTCACATAAGGTCCTGATGAAAGCCAGCCCAATAAAGAGAGCCTGGCTGAAACATGTTGACCGGTAAGGATATTGGAGTTACTAAAGACCTCCACTGATATCCGCCTCTCCTTTTTAACAACTGCCAAGGGGCCAAACATTAAAATAGTCCATTTTGTTACCTGGGACCCTTTGGACAGTTTTTTAATTCTCACTCATTTACTTTCACTGCACACTCATTGCACAAAACCTTCTCCGCTGTATCCAGGCGATGAAGCACACCCAAGGTACACTTGGTACCTTGGGTGGGACCCGATGATGAAGCATGCCATCAACCAGGTTGGTGAGTGAGGGTCATCTAAAAACACAAATGCGTTTCCCCTGTACAAACATACACTAGGAGCACTATCCTTATAGCTAGCTCTCCTTGATATATACATTAGATGATCATTGACATTTGATGCACAGGAAATTGCGTCACAAGGTCACTGATCGTGACTACATTGACAGATGGCTATTTTGAACACCAAGGCGACATGACAGCTAAACAAGCAAACACTACCAGTCTGGCCATTGTCAATCCCAGCCGCACTTCAAAAATGGCTACACTCAGAGGCGCTTCTTGATGGTGATTGAACTTACTTAGCTCCTCATTGCTGACACCATTCACTCAGTTCCTGATATAGAATAAGACTCACTCATTGTCGGTGACGCTGAGGCTCACTCACCCATTCATAATGACCAGATGCACTCACTTGCTGCCGAAGTCCAGACTCCCTCTTGCCCTCACGCAGCCCAGATCCAGTCAATGTTTCATGTAGCTGAACTCAGCCTTCGATGAAGTACAGGCTTACTGGAGTTTTGATGACGTCTCCAACCCTCCACCACTTGAGAAAGTTCAAACTAACTCAGATCTTAATGAATCCCACAGTGACTGAGGTCTCGATAATGCCCAGAGTCACACAACACATTTCATCAGCTCTTGACACAGTTGAGACTCACTAAGCAGATCAAGTAGCTTAGACTCACTGAGGGCTTAGTTTAACACATTCTCACTGAGCATCTGATGTAACCCAGATTTACTCCTCCGTTGATGAAGATGAGCCTAATTCATCAGCTCTATCGCCCAGTCTAAGATCTTGAAGAGTCTGAATATATTTAGTCCAGACTCATTGCTCTCTTGAATAGCCTGGATATATTTAACTGAGATTCACTGAGCTCTTGATAATGCCAAGATGTATGTAGGCCAAACCCATGAGCCTCTGCTGGTATCCAGATAGTTGAAGCCCAGACTCACTTAGTTTCTAATCATGTCCGGTATTATGAAACTCAGACTCACTGAACTCTTTTTAATGTCCAGATATATGTACCCCGACTTACTTAACTTTTGATAATGTCCAGATATATGTATCCAGACTCACTGAGCTCTTGATAATATCCAGATATATGAAGCGCAGGCTCACTGAACTCTTGATAATGCCTAGATGTATGTAGGCCAAACTCACTGAACTTCTGCAAGTATTCAGATAATTAAAGCCCAGACTCACCTAGCTACTAATAATGTTCAGTATTATGAAGCCTAGACTCACTGAACTATTGATAATGCCCTGATATATGTAGCTCAGATGCACTGAGCTCTTTATAATATCCAGATATATGAAGCGCAGACTCACTTAAGTCTTGCTAATGTCCAGACATGATTCCAAGACTCATTGAGCTCTTGATAATGGCCAGAAATATGTACCCAAGAGGCACTGGTACAATCAGCTCTTGATGAAGCATTATCTACCCAATTTAAGAATCTTTCTCTAGTTCAAGTGTGGTAGTGGAAGCTTCCTTCAGTCCTATTGGAGAAGAACCCCACCCCCACCCTAGCACAGCACCACTGGCATACCTTAAACCCGGCAATGGCCCCACTCTGCAGGTCGGACTCTACGTTCCCAGGATCCAGGTAGGCGATGCTCATCAGGAAGCCAGGTCCGGTGAATGCCCAGAGTTTTCGGAAGCTGAAACCGGGCTGTGACAACAAGAGGAAACAGGAGGACCACAGATGGTGAGATGGTACTGGCACAAAAGCCATTTAATAGGGGAGGGGGGGGGGCGAGTGATGGGTTTAGAGAGGGAAAGGCCAACTGGAGAAAATATGAGGATGGTTCAGTGTGGTTCTGAAGAGTAGTATAAGATAAATCTTTGTATTTGTTCATGTACCTCATGAAACGTACTACACCACTTTGTCATGAGTTTTCAAAATAGCACGCTATAGTGAATTTTGTGATATATAGTACAGTGTCTGCCCTATTCCTCTCAAACGGAACTTTCAATTGTGGGTATAGGGGTATAGCCTACTCCCTAGGGTGAGACAGTTCACGCATGTGTAAGGCCAACTTAGGGCAGCATGGTACCCTGGGTTTTACCCCTTTCCTCTGCAAAAATCGCACACTGGCACTAAGGACTGCGGCCTGCCCCATCCAATCTCCCTTTTGTAATGTGGACGGTGTATGGAGGTCTGCTGTCTCTCGTGGGCCTCCATCTCTACAACGACAGCCATTCAAAAGGATTAGCTCGATTATTTAATTAATTCTGCTCCCGTAATGTTGATGAAGCACATTTTTGGAGTGTGCTTGTGTGCAGCCATTTTGCATTATGTCAGATTGACTGCACCAACCTCTCCACCCAACAGAGCCCCAACAACACAAAGACCTATGAGAAGGTACCATTACCTACTGTTGGCCTTTGACCCAGAGACCATCTCTCTCCCTTTGATGACAATTATTCAAAATGTAATCTTCCATAAACTACATATGTGTCCATGACGTCATCTGCTTGTCCTCTCTTTCCCACGGTTGTCAATGACTGGCTCTCCTCACTCCCTTTTTTTCTGTTCACTTTCTCTTCTGGTGAAATGCCAGCATTGTTCTTTAGTTTTCTGTGTTTCTCATCCTGACATGATCAGGTAGTGTCTTCCTGCAGCCTACCTTATCCGTTGAAAGAGTAAGCACTTTTTGTCTCATTCTGTTTCTGGAAAACCTTCTGGACTCTGTGTTCCAGGCTGAATTACTGATGCACTATACTGTTTGGCTTACCACCATCTTCTGTTTTTTATTAATTACATGCAGTGCCTTGTGTCACTGCCGGGCCAATCATGAGGTGCATATAGACAATCACATGACGCCCTTTCATGGACTTTTAATACTCATTTCTATAAATAGGGGGTTTCCGACGATTACTGGCTTTTAGTGGGAGTCCCTACTTGGCAAGGACTATTTGTAGGATTTTCTCAGTGTTAGGCACTTACTTCTTTTATAGGATTAGTTCACCTTCTAATTTTAATTCTATTCCAGGTCCATTATATCAACACTTTTCAGGAACTAGTTTACTGCTTTTAATCTGATGTCTATTTATGTAACTATTGTTACGCTTTGTACAGTGACTTGTTATCTTTTTGGGTCTTGCTTGACAGCACAGACGTCTGCAAGACATAATGCTACACAGTCTTAAAAATATACACAGAATGGGCTATGGAGCCACGCCGGTTGGGGATTCCCTCTCGGCCCACAAGATTGTGTATTTGGCGGATCAGTCCGCCGTCAACGGAATGCTTGCAATCCAATGAATGAGGGACTATTTTAAATCCCATAAGGTATTTGATTCATTAGAAATCAAACAACCTCATAGATATATTGCATACAAAGAGCTATTTTCTAATATTGATCGTACCCTGCAACTGTTTATTTATGTTTTACTCAAGACCCGGAATGTAAGCCCGATCAAATGGCTTTGCCAATGATTGTTGGGGAAGGTCTTTCTTCTTTAAGAATTAATAAATGAGGAAATCGAGGACAAGGTTTTGAGTGAAATTGTTGATGCGTTGTAACTAAAGTGCTGTTAAAAAAGGAATAAAGCTTTATTAATATTTCATGACTATGTTAATGGTGTGCAATTGATGTAGACTTTTGATATGTTTCTAAGATATTAGTGAAATGCTGATGAGTTGCTGCAGTAATGCCATTTGAATGGTGAGGTAATATTATTGAGCTATTGATTGTAATATAAATATATATTATTAACAATGTGCTAATATGACTTTATAGGGATGTTCTTGGGATGTTATTGGGTCATTTATAAGAGGATATCTATATCCTAAAGTTCTTGACCCTATAACATGCCTCTGTGGTCTAACTGAGGTACCTTTGGCCCGGAGTAGCACCGCCCAGACCCCGGTGGATAGCGTATGTAGGGTATGTATGTAGTGTAAATAGGGTACATGGAACCCATAGGTTGTCGCTCACCATCCCTGGATCCGGGATGCTGATCCTCTGGTCCAGGTTGTTCTGGTCCTTGGACTCATTCTCAGCATCCTCCGAAGGGTCAATGGAGCCATAGCGAGGATTACGCTTCTTCAAAAGGTCTTAGCATTCGAAGAACCCAAAAAAATGTGAAAAAAGAAAAACTTTGATAGGATTATTGAGGACACTTTTACCTTTCACTTTATGACTAAAGGACTCACCAGAACATGGCCCTGAAATCATTGAGAGCACATTAGAGACACTACCTGTTTAAATCCATTTTCTAGCATAGCGACACACCTAACTCCACCTTCTAGCCTCATCGCCACTTGCATCCTTGTGTCTCCAGACCGCTGTTCATCACAAGACAACGACTGTGTCGCTGCTGAAGACACTGCCTGACAAATACTTCACACCCACCCCTCCTAGTATGCAATATTTATTCATCTATTTATTCATAGAAGAGCAGAAAGGGCAGTCCCGCAATTCCGTAAATGACAATAGGGTTTGTAGTGAGTGAGTAGTTTGAAATACTTTGTCGGCTAGCAAACAGGAGGGTGTTAATGGGGTTGGAAAGTGAGTGGCAATACAAGATATTGCATTCATTACAAGACCACATATACAGGAATATATTCCCACAGGGTGTGTGTTTTCATGGGAACAAGATTGGCATGTGGATCGTACAGGGCCGGCTTTAGCTCTGGTGGCGCCCAGTGCGACAATCATTTTTGCCCCCCCCCCCCATGACCTCCTCCTCTGAATCCGTCACTACCATTGGGCAAAAGTGCCCCTCATCTCTCCATAGCCCCTCTCTCACATACATTTCATGGGGTATATTAATGTAGAAATAACGCAGCGCAGCAAGTCACCGTGCAGCGCTGTGCTGCATGATAGGGTAAAGGCAGGAATGCACTGCATTTAAAATAATACAGTGCCTTCTTGCCTTTTCCCAGAACTGGCGCACAATGTGCTGCCTAGCGCCAACGCATGCACTCTCGCACCTTCCCGTACAAACACAATCCCCTGAGGCATTTTCCTGGGCACGCTCCAAGGCATTTATTATAGACAATACCCCTCATAGCGAATCGTGATGAGTGATCAGTCAAACTTCGTTTGTTTTTAAAGACGCCATCTTAAAAGAGGGTAGAGAGGAGATGGAGTGCAGATCAGTGGGAGGGTGAAAGAGGGGCCGGGGTGGGGAGGTGAATGATTCCAGTGATGAGGTCCAAGCTAGTTACAATATCACAAAACCCAGAGGTAGTACAGGGAAGTTTGTGTGTGACTAGAAGATTATGGTTCTGGGTTAGATTATGGTTAGCTGAGTGGATGGTGAGTAACTGAGAAGGATTGTGGCTAGGTGCATTCATAGTTTTCAAACTTCAGATAAGTTTTTCCTCCAAGGCCTCGATTTTAGAGAGAGTCATCCAACCATCTGATGACAGTGTAAAGAAGGGTTATGTCTGGGGTGTTATAGCGAGTCCTACTTCCCACCAAGAGGACATTAAATCATTATCACGGCTGCAGGTGACGCTTAATCCAGCCAATATTTCCAGCCAGCGAAGCTTTGCATGCGTCTCGCAGTTTCAATCTTGGGATGAAAAGGCAGGGTCTATGAGTCACCGCATGTAACGCAACGCAGGCTAGCACACCAGCGGCGCATTTTCCTTGTTTGTGCCAGGCACACCTTTTAAAAAGTGTGCCCGGCGCAAACAAGGAAAATGTGCCGAATTAAGATGAATGTGCTCCCCACAGGGTAGCTGTGAACTCGCGCTGCGTTTGGGGCAGCGCATTCATGTGAAAAACAGAGCGGCTGCTTTGAAGCTGCTCCATGTTTCACAGTGCGGGTGGCAACCCACTTGCACTTTTAAGAGGGTTTAGAGATCCCCTTGCAGGCAGGTGCTGTGAGTGAATGCACGCGCCAGCAAGGGGATGTCTGAGGGGCCCATGGGATTCCCTTTGCCCCCTATAGAGGACTGTCATCAGGGGGCGCACTGTTAGCGGCCTCCTGACAGCTTCTTTGCCTTTGAGCCCATGCCTGTAATATGGTGCGGGCGCAGAGGCAAAGGGATTCCCTCATTTGCATGGGGCCACACCCCCCATACAAATGAGGGAATGCCCTCTGATGTTAGCACTGGTGCTTTATGTGTGCCAGCACTATCTGTTTTACAGAAGGGTACGCACAGGGGACGCACAAGCATCGGCGGCCCCTTCTGTAATACCAAAATGTTCGGGGGCATGCAAAGTGGGCCCAAAGGCCCATTCTACCCCCGCGGCACTTCTGTAATACGGCACTCTCAGTGCACCCCCTGATGACAGCCCTCTGGAGGGGAAAAAGGGAAAAAGCGGGTCCTATGGACCCCAGACATCCCCTTGCAGATGGGTGCAGACACTCACTTCACCCGCTTGCAATGGGATCTATCTCCTCTCTTAAAAGTGCAGGTGGGTTGCCGTCTGCACTGTGAAACTCGCAGCGGCTTCAAAGCAGCCGCTGCGTTTTTCCATGACTGCTCTGTCCCCATGGCTGTGTGAGTTCGCAGATTTCCTGGGGGCAGTGCATTCATCTTAATATTGCGCATTTTCCTTTTTTGTGCCGGGTGCACCTTTTAAAAGGTATTCCCTGTATGATACGGCCCAAGACTGCTGAAGAGATGAGTACAATGACCCCCTTCGAGGTGTGAAGGTTGCCTGAAGGTTGTTTTAGTAGATCGATGACCCCCTTCGAGGTGTGAAGGTTGCCTGAAGGTTGTTTTAGTAGATCGATGAGCCCCTCTGAGGTGTGAAGGTTGCCTGAAGGTTGTTTTAGTAGATCGATGAGCCCCTTCGAGGTGTGAAGGTTGTCTGAAGGTTGTTTTAGTAGATCGGCACTCACTAATTTCTTTATACTCAGAGACTTTTGACGCATCTAGTCGCAGATTATAAAGTAAAGACTATTATAAGTTATTACAGTCGAGTTCTGACATCACAGTGCCTGCTGCCAAAGCCAGAAGCCTAGGTGAAATGCAGGTCAGGTAACGGGGCGTAACTGAAGCTGCTGTTTAAAGCAATAATACCCGAGGGTTGTTTTTTATAACTTCTTCTCTATTTTAATAGCTTGCAATGACAAGCAGAGAGAACATTACTTTTTGCACTCCTTAGGTAGAGAATAGCTAGACTCTTTCTGCATGTCTCCACACATTCTGAGGTACTGCGGCTTTTTTGTTCTTTAAAAACGGGCTTGTTTTAAACTGTTTTTGATATGTTTCATTTTGCATTTGGGAATTAGTTTCCCTTTTCATGTTTGCAAACATGCTACGAACAAAGGGGCTGGCTACGATGGCTGACGGCCTTCAATCCGTCCGCCATCGTATCGAGGATTGGGACCGCCCGACACGCTGTCGGCGGTCCCATAGTAGGCATTACAATGCAACCGCCAACAAGGTGGTCACAATGCCTATATTTTACATTACGGCGGGTGCTGCTGGCTGCAGCACCCACAGCAATGTAAAAATGGGACAAGTTACATATCCCTGCACTACGTGGCAGGCACCATGCGGTGCCTGCCACATGGTACAGGGATATGACAGAGGCACCATTGGTGCCCCCCTAATACCCACAACCAAGGGCCAGGGGGTAAACAGATGGCTTAAAGGGACAACGTAATCCTACGGCAGTGCCTGATAGGCACCGCCAGCATTGTAGGGACTACGAGCACCTCCGCTGCTCAAGGTGACCGTGAGATGCATGGTGGTCGGTCTTTACGACCGCCACACGTCCGCCCGCCATCATAATATGGTGGGCGGTAAAGTTGCTTACGATGGCAGGGAGACCGCCACCGACAGCCTGTCGGTGGTGGTCTCCCCACCATTGTAATCAGCCCCCAAGTTTTTACGTGGTTTGTGGGAAAGGTGATGGTGTGACCATGTATATATGGGATAAAGTACCCCCTGGCGTACATGATACGGATATTGTGAGTCACTTTAGAGTTCCATAACCTTATTAATGAACTCAGCCTTTAGCCTCATTCCTATATATGGTTATGGTACTCCTTGGTGATTTTCAATACCTTTGTAATGTACGGGGTAATTTAACCCTTATATCTCACTCTTTCAGGCTCAAGGTTTAAGGTTTTTAATCCTTGCTTTCTTTCGTTGTCATTATTTCTGTTGTTCTCTTCCTCCTACGTTTCCCCTTTTATATTTATCCTCTCTCTATGGGTCTGATGAGGAAAAATAAGTGCCAGTCCCCAAAAATAAGTGCATTGGAGCCCACCTGTAAGTGCCCAGGAAGAATTGAGCACTGAAGGCAGCTGACCCTGATTTTAATTCTAGCACCAAGTGCAGGGGAATGGGGTGGGGGATAGTGGGGCGCGAGCTTCAGCTGATCAGCTGCAAATTATTTAAACAGCAACTTAAAAATTGCATGGAGAGGCAGCCCTAACTGCTGTTGCAGGGATGGAAACAAACCCGGGGCAGGCCTATGAGCAGATTGCATTTTAAAATCACAACGCAGGGTTGGACTTGCACTGTTGTTAGCCAGTGGGTGAGAACGCAGAGGAATTGTGACAATTGCACCCGTGGTAAAATAAAAGTAAAATGAATGGTGTTTTAGAAGCATGTTTGATATTCAGTGGCGCCTCCTCCTCTTAGACGCCGCCCCACTGCTCTTTGAGCTGGGCAAAAAGGAAAAAAATAATTATAATAACACAATGTTATTATCATTTTATTTTTCCGTACTGAGGCAGTTTTGTTTACCTTACGGCATGGGACTGGGCTGTTGTTACAGCTAGCAGGGGGAGGAGTTGTTGGTGCACTCAAGTGCGCATGACGGTTTGGCTGGCTGTCTTGGGCCAGCCAAGCAGACATGCGCACTTAGCATGTTCTCCACTGGGCTGTATTGCACAGCCAAGAGGAGAACATGCACAGGCTCCCACTCCCTCTCTGAGCGCCGAACCAGGCCACTCAACCCAATCACAACACTGATGTCATGCTAGTGACAGCAGCATCGTGATTGGCTTAGGGGAGTCTGGGAGCCTGTGTGCGTCTGTGCATCAACAGAGGAGGACAGAGGAGAGGCAGCAGTCAGCAAGCAGATAGGTGGGAAAAAAACATTTCTACCCCGTGCCCCCGTGCCGCCAGTACTATTCCGTGGAAGCCGCCACTATTGATATTGCAGATTTCTCAGAACACTGTGCATTACAACTCTTAGATCACCACTGACAAAATTAAAAACATGCTTATTAAAGTGCATAACCTAACACCACCTGTACCTGACACCACCTTGAGAGCTACTGCTAAGTGCAGCAGTCTATTTATTCACATATTAGGATTAGTTCCGAGAACGTTGATTGAGCAGCGTACACTTACACAAACACACACACACAGATACACTCACATGAACACACACCCACACATATCAAATAGGAAACCTCCAGCTATTCCTAAGTAGAGATTTTAGCCTACATCACAGTGTCTTCTAGTAGTTGTAAATTTGTTTTAACCATTTTAAAACTGGCATTAGAAATCCCTGTTTTCACAGTTCGATTTAAAAAAAAAAAAACAGGAATGGATGAATGTCACATCACAGTGTCTTCTAGTAGTTGTAAATTTGTTTTAACCATTTTAAAACTGGCATTAGAAATCCCTGTTTTCACAGTTCGATTTAAAAAAAAAAAACAGGAATGGATGAATGTCACATGTTGCATGTAGCCACTTGGCAGCTGGTCACCTACCCATTCAGGCTGCTCAGGCATCACCTGTTTTATGAGATAACCATGCTCTGCTGCTGTGGTATTCTACCTATTTTATGAGAAAAGCTGTCTCTGCTGCTGTGGTTTTCTACCTGTTTCAGGAGATAAGCTGGCTCTGCCTCTGCTGCTGTGGTATTCTACCTGTTTTATGAGATAAGCTTGCTCTGCGCTCGGCTGCTGTGGTATTCTACCTGTTCTATGAGATAAGCTTGCTCTGCGCGCGGCTGCTATGGTATTCTACCTGTTGTATGAGATAAGCTTGCTCTGTGCTCCGCTTCTGTGGTATTCTACCTGTTTTATGAGATAAGCATGGTTTGCGCTCGGCTGCAGTGGTATTCTACCTGTTCTATGAGATAAGCTTGCTCTGCGCTCGGCTGCTGTGGTATTCTACCTGTTTTATGAGATAAGCTTGCTCTGCGCTCGGCTGCTGTGGAATTCTGCCTGTTTTATGAGATAAGCTTGCTCTGCGCTCGGCTGCTGTGGTATTCTACCTGTTTTATGAGATAAGCTTGGTTTGCGCTCGGCTGCAGTGGTATTCTACCTGTTTTATGAGATAAGCTTGCTCTGCGCTCGGCTGCTGTGGTATTCTACCTGTTTTATGAGATAAGCTTGGTTTGCGCTCGGCTGCAGTGGTATTCTACCTGTTCTATGAGATAAGCTTGCTCTGCGCTCGGCTGCTGTGGTATTCTACCTGTTTATGAGATAAGCTTGCTCTGCGCTCGGCTGCTGTGGTATTCTACCTGTTCTATGAGATAAGCTTGCTCTGCGCTCGGCTGCTGTGGTATTCTACCTGTTTTATGAGATAAGCTTGCTTTGCGCTCGGCTGCTGTGGTATTCTACCTGTTTTATGAGATAAGCTTGCTCTGCGCTCGGCTGTTATGGTATTCTACCTGTTCTATGAGATAAGCTTGCTCTGCGCTCGGCTGCTATGGTATTCTACCTGTTGTATGAGATAAGCTTGCTCTGTGCTCCGCTTCTGTGGTATTCTACCTGTTTTATGAGATAAGCATGGTTTGCGCTCGGCTGCAGTGGTATTCTACCTGTTCTATGAGATAAGCTTGCTCTGCGCTCGGCTGCTGTGGTATTCTACCTGTTTTATGAGATAAGCTTGCTCTGCGCTCGGCTGCTGTGGAATTCTGCCTGTTTTATGAGATAAGCTTGCTCTGCGCTCGGCTGCTGTGGTATTCTACCTGTTTTATGAGATAAGCTTGGTTTGCGCTCGGCTGCAGTGGTATTCTACCTGTTTTATGAGATAAGCTTGCTCTGCGCTCGGCTGCTGTGGTATTCTACCTGTTTTATGAGATAAGCTTGGTTTGCGCTCGGCTGCAGTGGTATTCTACCTGTTCTATGAGATAAGCTTGCTCTGCGCTCGGCTGCTGTGGTATTCTACCTGTTTATGAGATAAGCTTGCTCTGCGCTCGGCTGCTGTGGTATTCTACCTGTTCTATGAGATAAGCTTGCTCTGCGCTCGGCTGCTGTGGTATTCTACCTGTTTTATGAGATAAGCTTGCTCTGCGCTCGGCTGCTGTGGTATTCTACCTGTTCTATGAGATAAGCTTGCTCTGCGCTCGGCTGCTGTGGTATTCTACCTGTTCTATGAGATAAGCTTGCTCTGCGCTCGGCTGCTGTGGTATTCTACCTGTTTTATGAGATAAGCTTGCTCTGCGCTCGGCTGCTGTGGTATTCTACCTGTTCTATGAGATAAGCTTGCTCTGCGCTCGGCTGCTGTGGAATTCTGCCTGTTTTATGAGATAAGCTTGCTCTGCGCTCGGCTGCTGTGGTATTCTACCTGTTTTATGAGATAAGCTTGGTTTGCGCTCGGCTGCAGTGGTATTCTACCTGTTTTATGAGATAAGCTTGCTCTGCGCTCGGCTGCTGTGGTATTCTACCTGTTTTATGAGATAAGCTTGGTTTGCGCTCGGCTGCAGTGGTATTCTACCTGTTCTATGAGATAAGCTTGCTCTGCGCTCGGCTGCTGTGGTATTCTACCTGTTTATGAGATAAGCTTGCTCTGCGCTCGGCTGCTGTGGTATTCTACCTGTTCTATGAGATAAGCTTGCTCTGCGCTCGGCTGCTGTGGTATTCTACCTGTTTTATGAGATAAGCTTGCTCTGCGCTCGGCTGCTGTGGTATTCTACCTGTTCTATGAGATAAGCTTGCTCTGCGCTCGGCTGCTGTGGTATTCTACCTGTTTTATGAGATAAGCTTGCTCTGCGCTCGGCTGCTGTGGTATTCTACCTCTTCTATGAGATAAGCTTGCTCTGCGCTCGGCTGCTGTGGTATTCTACCTGTTTTATGAGATAAGCTTGCTCTGCGCTCGGCTGCTGTGGTATTCTACCTGTTCTATGAGATAAGCTTGCTCTGCGCTCGGCTGCTGTGGTATTCTACCTGTTTTATGAGATGAGATTGCTCTGCGCTCGGCTGTTATGGTATTCTACTTGTTCTATTAGATAAGCTTGCTCTGCGCTCGGCTGTTGTGGTATTCTACCTGTTCTATGAGATAAGCTTGCTCTGCGCTCGGCTGCTGTGGTATTCTACCTGTTCTATGAGATAAGCTTGCTCTGCGCTCGGCTGCTATGGTATTCTACCTGTTGTATGAGATAACCTTGCTCTGCGCTCTGCTGCTGCGGTATTCTACCTGTTCTATGAGATAAGCTTGCTCTGCGCTCTGCTGCTGCGGTATTCTACCTGTTCTATGAGATAAGCTTGCTCTGCGCTCGGCTGCTGTGGTATTCTACCTGTTCTATGAGATAAGCTTGCTCTGCGCTCGGCTGCTGTGGTATTCTTCCTGTTTTATGAGATGAGCTTGCTCTGCGCTCGGCTGTTATGGTATTCTACCTGTTTTATGAGATAAGCTTGCTCTGCGCTCGGCTGCTGTGGTATTCTACCTGTTCTATGAGATAAGCTTGCTCTGCGCTCGGCTGTTATGGTATTCTACCCGTTTTATGAGATAAGCTTGCTCTGCGCTCGGCTGCTGTGGTATTCTACCTGTTGTATGAGATAAGCTTGCTCTGCGCTCTGCTGCTGCGGTATTCTACCTGTTCTATGAGATAAGCTTGCTCTGCGCTCGGCTGTTGTGGTATTCTACCTGTTTTATGAGATAAGCTTGCTCTGCGCTCGGCTGTTATGGTATTCTACCTGTTCTATGAGATAAGCTTGCTCTGCGCTCGGCTGCTATGGTATTCTACCTGTTGTATGAGATAAGCTTGCCCTGTGCTCCGCTTCTGTGGTATTCTACCTGTTTTATGAGATAAGCATGGTTTGCGCTCGGCTGCAGTGGTATTCTACCTGTTCTATGAGATAAGCTTGCTCTGCGCTCGGCTGCTGTGGTATTCTACCTGTTTTATGAGATAAGCTTGCTCTGCGCTCGGCTGTTGTGGTATTCTACCTGTTCTATGAGATAAGCTTGCTCTGCGCTCTGCTGCTGTGGTATCGACCTGTTTTATGAGATAAGCTTGCTCTGCGCTCTGCTGCTGTGGTATCGACCTGTTTTATGAGATAAGCTTGCCCTGCGCTCGGCTGCTGTGGTTTTCGACCTGTTTTATGAGATAAGCTGGCTCTGCCTCTGCTGCTGTGGTATTCTACCTGTTCAATGAGATAAGCTTGCTCTGCGCTCTGCTGCTGTGGTATCGACCTGTTTTATGAGATAAGCTTGCCCTGCGCTCGGCTGCTGTGGTTTTCGACCTGTTTTATGAGATAAGCTTGCTCTGCGCTCGGCTGCTGTGGTATTCTACCTGTTCTATGAGATAAGCTTGCTCTGCGCTCTGCTGCTGTGGTATCGACCTGTTTTATGAGATAAGCTTGCCCTGCGCTCGGCTGCTGTGGTTTTCGACCTGTTTTATGAGATAAGCTTGCTTTGCGCTCGGCTGCTGTGGTATTCTACCTGTTCTATGAGATAAGCTTGCTCTGCGCTCGGCTGCTGTGGTATCGACCTGTTTTATGAGATAAGCTTGCTCTGCGCTCGGCTGCTGTGGTTTTCTACCTGTTTTATGAGATAAGCTTGCTCTGCGCTCGGCTGCTGTGGTATCGACCTGTTTTATGAGATAAGCTTGCTCTGCGCTCGGCTGCTGTGGTATCGACCTGTTTTATGAGATAAGCTTGCTCTGCGCTCGGCTGCTGTGGTATTCTACCTGTGTTGGTGAGAGGGGCTTTCACAGCTGCCGCCGTATTACACCTCCCACCTGCCTTGTGAAAGTAGCTGTCTTTGCGCCTTGTTTGCCATATTCCATCACTTTGTGGGAGATGTCTGCAGTGCTCCTGTCCTGAACTGCATCTGTTTTTGGATGGAGGCTTCTGCGGCTGGACTCGTTGTATTGATGTAGAATACGAGAGAAGCTTGCGCTGCCATCACCCAGTGAGCAGCAGGGAGGCCTACACTGCTGCTCTCTGCAGTGCATGATTTGGGTGAGAGTTATTTTCCTATCCAAGCTACACAAGTTCTGTGTGAAAAAAGCTTGCAGTGCTGCTGCCTGTGTTGTGCCTGTTCTGTGTGTGAAGGAAGCCTGCACAGCTGCTGCCTCCACCGCTCCTGTCTTGCATCAGGGAAGCTTGCAGTCCAACCCTGTGTGCTATTCCTCTTATGCACTGGTGCTACCTCTTCTCCTAATATACCTGGTGCTGTGTGTGTGCGTGCGTGCGTGTTACGTTGCCCGCTGTGGGTTTTGGAGTGAAGGTTACATCTGATACACCTAAGCATTTAGGGGCTGAAGACGGGAGTGAGCATGGCGATAGAAAGACTAAGAAAACAACAGCTAAAGAAGGGGGAGTGAAGCAAAGGAACAGCACAGGAGAAGGAACGATTGAGTGGAGGCAAAGACAGTAAAAAATGATGGCAAAAAAGTGGGATGGAAGGGAAAAAAAGGAGAACATGAAAGGGATGGAAATGCTTAGATTTAAAAAGAAAGTGAGAGACAGAATGAAAAATGAGATTTTGGATCTACAGAGATATAATAAAGGGGAAATATAAGCAAGAAATGCAACATAGGGAATAAACAAGAAACGATAAAGAAAAGGACAAGAAAATACCTACATAGAAAGGAACTGGTAGTTAAACAACAGAGGAAATGAAAAAAGGGAGTATGGGATAGAAATGGTATCAAGAGTAAAATGAAAGGCTGTAGAAGGGTAAAGGGAGTACGGGCAGGAGACTGTGCAAGAGAGATATTTACTGCAAGTGTTAAGGAGTTCAGATGGCATTCGCATGGGTGTAACAGGGTGAGTGGTGTGATGGAACGGGAAAGAGCGATGACAGAGGTGTAAACACGGAATGTATAACGGACGAGACATGAGGTGAAAAAAGCAGGAAGTTGAGTGAGCTGAAAGGAATACTGGGAATGATAGTGAGTGGAGAGGTGTGGCGCAGCGGCCAGGGCAGCTGACTTCGGAGCACAGCGCTCACGGTTTGATCTCCAGCGGTAGCTCAGCTCAGCCCCTTCCTGTGGAAACAAGACTGATTCCCTCATCATTTGCCTTCAAAGGGGAAGTGAAAGCGATACTGATGAACACTGCGCTGAACTAGAAGCCCTTCTCCTTTTGTCTCCTATCTTGTTTAGACAGGTAATCTGCTACCTTACACTTGATACGGCCTCAGTGCCGCCAGCTAATATGTCATTGTGTACCTGTTGTATATTTATCTGCTTTTCTCCCACAGCTATCTACCCATGTCTTCCGCAACCCTTATGTAAAGCGCTCTGATACGCGCTTGGGTCATGTTCGCGCTATACAAAACTTTAAATTGAAAAATTTAAAAAATCAAAGAGATAGGGTGTAGGAGAGTAGGGTCTGCTATCCTATGGTCACCCAAAATTTTTGCTTTTTGCTTCACTGGTTTTCGACATATTGAGGCTGTGGGCCTGCTAATCAGACCCCCAGCCTGCTGTTCTCTCTACTAAATTGACACTATGCACTATAGGTGCATAACCAATTGGAAGTGGATCACCCTGTGAGCCCCTGTACCAGTGTACACTAGGTACCCAGGGCATTGGTGTATCTAAGGCCTGCCAGGGGCTGAAGCATGTATTATGCCACCCCAGGCTTGGCCTAACAAATTTGACACAACTGGCTGATCACTCAGCTGGGGTAAGTTGGTGTAACCACCTCTTACTTAGGTGTAGTATACCTATACCTAACCTTAAATGGGACACATGTTAACCTATCAGTCACTCCTATAGCAGGCCTTGACAATCCTGAAGGCAGAGTGCTTGGTTCCATGTGAGATGGTGCTCTGGCATGAGCTGAGCCTGTCTGCAGTGGTCGGAACAGCTTCCTTCTACTGTTTCCAGATATCGTCATACCATATACTCTTAAGTGCATTATGAACCTCGCGGTTAAATGCTATCTTTGGTTTGGCTTTATCAAAACATGTCGAGTAAGGTGTCATACGAATTGGAATACTAACCCCTCACCAATTCTGGCGACGGGGTTAGCATTCCACCCTTCTAGAGGGACACGACATGTACAGTACCTGAAACCCGGGTAAAATCAGACATCGCCTCAGCTCCACAAAATGGATGCTGCCACCACAGACACAAGTCTGCCCTCCTGCTGCTGGGAGTCCTTCCAGCTTGGGAGACATGGACAAAGGGTTTCCTGCCAGGGGAGGTGCGAGCACCACCCCAGACAGGATTTTGTGTATTGGTCAGGTAGGGCTTGAAAGAAACCAGACATGCCTGAGGCTCACAAGGAGTCTCGGTGCATATGCCAGTTCAAACCGGTCCTGGGGCACACCAGCCCCGGACCTGGGGCGAGCTGGACAAAGGATTGGGGGTGTAACCACCCCCCTTCCTGGTCCCACCCTTAGGGAGGGACCTAGCAGGTAGTCCGGCCCCTAAAATCCGCTTAAAGGTAGGAGCTGTGTCCTAAGACTTCAGACATCCTGGAATCAACTTAACAACAAGAAGAAGACGGGAACTTCGACGCTCTGCTGCACAGAGGACTGAAGGAAATCTCCCCTATGGTCAGGGAGTGACCATCTTGCTAACGCAAGCACCAACCAGCTATTGAACGTCTGCTTTGCTGCCGCCTCCTGCCGGAGCCCAAGCCCAGAGCCCGACAAGACCTGAACCTCCAGACCTCTCACCGCCCGATCCACAGTCCCTGCAAAGAAGGAACCCGTGGAGGCACCGAGACACGTGGAGCCAGCCATCTTGGAAGACCGACGACAAGCTGCAAGCGCAACGACAGAGGCTCCCTCAGAGTTGTGCTTTGGGTCCTGAGAAGCCCAACCACCGAGCAGCATCTGCACCAAAGGTGAGCCCTCCAGCATCTCCACGATCTGCGTGGGGCCCCTCTGCACTTTGCATCTCGACGCGCCTGCCCGGTCCCTGGCCCGTTGGCTAGTGGCCATTTTGGCGACGAAACTTGAAACTAACTATGCTGGTCTGGTTGCTCCAGACTGGCCCTAGCTGCTCTCCAAAAGAGCAGCCCCTCTGACCTTGCTGGTCAGAGCAATCAGCTTTCTTGAACTTCCACGACTCCTGCCTTTGCCAAGGCTTGTTTGCTTCTTTCGAGTCGCCGACACCGCCGACAGCGAGAACCTGCATGGGACAGCTCGTGACTTGATTCCTGGACATCGTTGACCTTCAGGGACCACGTGGCTGCGGAGACAAGCTACACCTCTTTGCCTGTTTGCACCCGACATCGCCTGGTACCTACCTGGTGTCACGCCGGTCACTGGCTAGTGACTGTGAACACTGTCCCCTCTGCTTTCAGGTCTTCTACAACTCCGATCCACCCTTGGATCCACCGCATCTCTTCTGGACCGACCGCCTGCAGCATCTTTGTCATCAGGCTCCATTGAATCGATAGGAGAAACCCGACGCACTTCGAGACCTATGCACCCGCTTCCTGTGGGTGAGGTAAAGCTGGCACTCCGGTGCCCAAGTGTAGAGAATCATCTCTAGTGTCTGTGTTTTGAATCTTAAGATCGTAGTCCATCCAGAAGACCCTATCTGCAGTAACTTTGTAACGTTTACGCACCCATTGAAAACCTATGGGAGCCCGCGTGTAACTTTCCTCACTGCACACGCGACCCGTGGACCTCCTGGTCACTAACTGGAGTTAGCTCCTTGTAGGCCCAGCGATTCTAGAGGCCCTAGGCCTTTTCCCTTTCCTGTTCGTGGTACTTATACCACTATTTTAGTATATGGTTTGAGCGGCCACCAGGGCCCATCCATATAAAGTGCAACTTCTGTATATTATAACGTTGTCTTGTTTAACGATTTGTGCTCCTGTGCTCATAAAGAGTCTAGGGGATACTTTGAGAAATAAATACATATATATTTTCAATATATATCTGTGTGGTGTCCTTTCATTGGTATAAAGGGGGGTTGCATTTGGTAAAACAGCCTGCTTAACACGCTTTAACGAGTTTAGCCTCAAAGACTGCTTAGCCTACGCTACCACTAGGGCAGCTAGTCCGAAAAGGTTGACTTACAACCACACCATAAGGGTTGCTTGGCATGGTACAAGGTGGTCACTTTAACTAGTGAACATCGTATACCAGGCCAACTTCTCACATTGGTGAGCAGCGGTTGGATTTGAGCTTGCTGTGTTTTACCATTGTAATCTCTTGGTTACCAATTGAAAGATCACATAGGTATCTGTAGGTACATATAAAACAAGATAGATATACTTTAGTTCTACTGAACTTAGTCGTTGTAGAGCAAAGGGAGTAGCACACCCTGACTACAACTACTAGATAGTTTTAGTAGGTAAACCCAAGTGTAGGTAGATTGCAACACATCCACCCACACTTAAGAGCAATGGAGGGGACAGAGGGGTCCAAGGTACCCATCTCTGTCGAGAGTGACCCCCAGAGGGCACCAACTCTCTTTGCTACCCTAAATCAAAATGAGCTCAGGCAGTTGGCAAATATCAGGGGCCTTAAACAGCCCAAGAACCCTACTTCTGCTGAACTCAGAGAGCTTTTACAAGCTGATGAAGATCAGAAAGCTCTCAAGAAAGCCTCCCAGTTAGGCCCCTTAGGGACTGGAACAGGAGGCCCCCCTTCTGAAGATGCTACTGAAGTACCCCTTTCCAATAGTCATCCCTTAGATGAGAATCATACAACAGAGGATGAAAGTGATAGGGATACAGATGCTAGTGGGGATGAAGGGAGAACTAGCCCAGTGCCAAGTGTTACACGTGGCCCAGCTAACCTAAGGCTATTGGGGACTGACAATGGGATCATCCCATTGGATCTCCCCAGTGGACTTAACCAGGGGCTTGGGAGGCAAAGGAATCACTCAGGTGAATCTAATGCTTCTCATGCCTCTAGAGGCTCTCAAGGTCACTCCAGAAGAAGGATGACCTCCCCTCAGAGGAGGGAACATGAGGCCAGAATGCAGGAAGCTCAGCTGAGAATCAGGAAGCAGGAGCTAGAAGTAGCTCTGATGGAAGAGAAACTGAGTAAGGCTAGGCAACCTAGAGAGAGTGGGTCTATACCCACTGGTGGCAGCATTGTCCCTAAGGACAAAGATAGGGTCTTTGACAATAGGAACCTGTCCAAGGTTGTTCCCCCCTACAAAAGTGGGGATGACATCCACAAATGGATGACTGCTCTTGAGAGAGCCTGCAAAGTGCAGCAGGTTCCTGAAGACCAGTGGGCAGCAATCTTATGGCTCTCCTTTGAAGGAAGAGGCAGAGATAGACTCCTCACTGTTAGGGAGGAGGATGTCAGAAACTACAGAGCCCTGAAGAGCGTCCTAGTTGATGGGTTAGGCTTAACCACTGAACAGTACAGGTTAATGTTCAGAGACACCCAGAAGACACAGACTCAGGACTGGTCTGAATACATTGAATGTGCCACTAAGGCTTTGGAGGGTTGGTTGCTGGGAAGTAAGGTATCTGATTATACAGGATTGTACAATTTGATGATGAGAGAACAGATTTTAAATAACTGTCAGAACCAGCAACTGCATCAACACTTGGTTGACTCAGATCTGACCTCTACCCAAGAATTGGGAAAGAAGGCAGACAAATGGGTCAGAACCAGGGTTAAGCAAAAGAACCAGAACCAGGGCCAAGGGGGTGATCAGAAGAAAACAGACCAAAAGGGTGGAGATCAGAAATCTAAAGACCAGAAGTCTTCAACAGGGCCCCAAACTAGTACTAACGAGGGTGGGTCCCAGCCTAAAGGGAAGAAGAAAGAAGGTCCAAAGAAACCCTGGTGCAAATCTTGCAAGAATACAACTCACTGGACTAGTGATTGTAAGAAGGGTGGAGCCCCCAACACTGTTGCCCCTAAGGCACCTGCTCCCAGTACTACTGTTAGCAGTGTTGGTCCCCAGACAAAGGGTGTAGTGGGAATCACTATGGGAACTGAAGGAGATTCTGACTTAGACAGAACCCTGACTCAGGCAGTCTTGATCTGTGATGGGGACATGGATTTGCCCCTGACTGTGAGCCCCAGTAACCTGGGCAAGTACAGACAGACTCCTTTAATAAATGAAAAAGTGGCTCAAGCCTACAGGGACACATGTGCCAGTGTCACTATGGTGACACCAGGCTTTGTGGACCCTGGACAGTACATACCAGGTGAGAACTACCTGGTGACCAATGCCAGCAATACCACTACTTCACATAGTGTGGCAGTTGTTAACTTCTCATGGGGAGGGGTAACTGGCCTCAAAAGGGTTGTGGTTAGTGCAGACCTCCCAGTAGAATGTTTGTTGGGCAATGACCTAGAGAGTTCTCTATGGTCAGAAGTGGAGTACAGGACACATGCAGAGATGTTAGGTATATCACCACATGTCCTTGCTGTGACCAGGTCACAGGCCAAAAAGTGCCTTACTGAACCACAGGTCTTGGATCCTGGAACAATGGACTAAGCACCTACCAAGAAGAAGAACAGGAGGGTTAAGGCTGCACCTTCCCCCCTGCCCACAAGTGGTGATCAGCCTTCACAGGAAGATGATCTAGAGGACCCTGAAGGAACTGTCCCTGAAGAGTTTGAACCTGATCAGGTTGAGTTTCTGGGGACAGGGGGACCTTCCAGGGCTGACTTGGGGCAGGCTCAGTTATCCTGTCCCTCTCTTGAACCCCTCAGACAGCTGGCTGCTGCTGAGGCTGCTGGGAATGCTCAAGGTACCCATAAAGTGTATTGGGATGATGGGCTCCTTTATTAAGAGGCTAGAGACCCAACACCTGGTGCAACCAGGAGGTTGGTTATACCTCTGCAATTTAGGGGCTTCCTTCTTACCTTGGCCCATGATATTCCTCTAGCAGGACACTTAGGCCAGAACAAGACCTGGGACAGGCTTGTCCCTCACTTTCACTGGCCTCACATGAATGAAGATACCAAGGAGTTTTGTCGCTCCTGTGTGACCTGCCAAGCCAGTGGCAAATCAGGTGGCACAACAAAGGCCCCCCTAATACCACTACCTGTGGTGGGGGTTCCCTTTGAAAGAGTGGGAATAGATATAGTGGGTCCCATGGATCCTCCCACTGCATCTGGGCACAGATTTATACTGGTGGTAGTGGATCATGCCACCAGGTATCCAGAGGCAATTCCCCTTAGGACCACTACAGCACCTGTTGTGGCCAGGGCCCTGCTGGGAGTATTCTCCAGAGTGGGGTTTCCTAAGGAGGTGGTTTCTGACAGGGGTACCAACTTCATGTCAGGATACTTGACAGCTATGTGGAAGGAATGTGGTGTCAACTACAAGTTCACCACTCCTTATCACCCACAATGCAATGGGCTTGTTGAGAGATTCAACAAGACCCTAAAGGGTATGATCAAAGGATTACCTGAAAAGCTCAGGCGAAGATGGGACATCCTTCTACCCTGCCTTCTGTTTGCTTACAGAGAGGTCCCACAAAAGGGGGTTGGCTACAGCCCCTTTGAATTGTTGTTTGGGCACCCTGTAAGAGGCCCACTGTGTTTAGTGAAGGAAGGATGGGAGTTACCTCTCAAAAAGCCTAAACAAGACACAGTGGACTATGTACTTGGTCTCCGCTCCAGGATGGCTGAGTATATGGAGAAGGCATCCAAAAACCTTGAGGCAAGCCAGGCCTTACAGAAAGCTTGGCATGACCAAAAGGCTGTCTTGGTTGAGTTTCAGCCAGGACAGAAGGTATGGGTGTTGGAGCCAGTGGCCCCAGCAGCACTCCAAGACAAATGGTCTGGACCCCATACAATCCTGGAAAAGAAGGGAGAGGTTACCTACTTGGTGGACCTAGGAACTCCCAGGAGTCCCCACAGGGTACTCCATGTTAACAGGTTAAAAGCATATGTTGACAGGGCAGACATGGGCTTGCTCATGGCTACAGATGAGGGACAGGAGGAAGAGAGTGACCCTCTCCCAGACCTGTTGTCTCAGAACCCTGAGGATGGTTCAGTTGAAGGAGTGACCCTTGGAGGCAACCTCACTGAGCATCAGCAGATTGAATGTAGACAGGTTCTGCAATCATTTCAACACATGTTTTCCTTGATACCTAGTCAAACTGACTGGTGTACCCATGTGGTGGACACTGGTGACAGTCTGCCTATAAAGAACAAACTTTACAGACAACCTGACCACGTCAGGGACTGTATAAAGGCTGAGGTACACAAAATGCTGGAATTAGGTGTCATTGAACCCTCAGAGAGCCCCTGGGCTAGCCCAGTGGTTCTGGTCCCCAAACCTCACACCAAAGATGGCAAGAGAGAGATGAGGTTCTGTGTGGATTACAGAGGACTCAATGCTGTCACTAGGACAGATGCACATCCTATTCCAAGGGCAGATGAGCTCATAGACAAACTAGCTTCTGCTAAGTTTTTGAGCACATTTGACTTGACAGCTGGCTATTGGCAAATCAGATTAGCTGAGGAGTCTAAGGCCAAAACAGCATTCTCAACCCCAGGTGGGCATTATCAATTTTTGGTGATGCCCTTTGGTCTGAAGAATGCACCTGCCACCTTCCAAAGGTTGGTGAATCAAGTCCTTACTGGGTTGGATGACTTCTGTGCAGCATATCTTGATGACATTGCTGTCTTTAGCTCCACCTGGGAGGATCACCTGATCCACCTGAAGAAGGTACTTGAGGCTCTGCAAAAGGCAGGCCTCACTATCAAGGCTACTAAGTGCCAGATAGGGCAGAGTAAGGTTGTGTATTTGGGCCACCTTGTAGGTGGAGGCCAAGTTCAACCACTGGAGAGTAAGATACAATCCATCAAGGACTGGTCTCCTCCAACCACCCAGACTCAAGTTCGAGCTTTCTTGGGCTTGACTGGGTACTACAGGAAGTTTGTTAAGAACTATGGGTCCATTGTGACTCCTCTTCATGATCTGACATCCAAAAAGATGCCCAAAAAGGTTCAGTGGACAGTAAGCTGTCAAAAGGCATTTGGAGACCTGAAGAAGGCCATGTGCTCTGCACCTATCCTGAAAAGTCCTGACTACTCCAAAGAGTTTATTGTCCAAACAGATGCTTCTGAGTTGGGTGTGGGAGCTGTGCTGTCACAACTTAATGTAGATGGTCAAGACCAACCCATTGCTTTTATTAGCAGAAGGTTGACCCAAAGAGAGAAGAATTGGTCAGCTATTGAGAGGGAGGCCTTTGCTGTGGTGTGGGCCCTGAAGAAGCTGAGGCCATACTTGTTTGGCACTCACTTCAAGATTCAGACC
The DNA here is from genome assembly GCF_964204655.1 of Triturus cristatus. Taxonomy (NCBI): domain Eukaryota; kingdom Metazoa; phylum Chordata; class Amphibia; order Caudata; family Salamandridae; genus Triturus; species Triturus cristatus. The sequence continues at coordinate 1,166,257,434 of NC_140584.1, read as the reverse complement.
GACCATAAGCCCCTCTTGTGGCTAAATCAGATGAAGGGTGAAAACCCCAAACTGCTTAGGTGGTCCATTTCCCTACAGGGGATGGACTTTACAGTGGAGCACCGGCCAGGTACAGACCATGGGAATGCAGATGGTCTCTCCAGGTACTTCCACTTAGGACATGAAGACGAGACTGGTCAAGGCTAGTTTAATGTCCCTGCGTTTGGGGGGGGGGGTTGTGTAGGAGAGTAGGGTCTGCTATCCTATGGTCACCCCAAATTTTTGCTTTTTGCTTCACTGGTTTTCGACATATTGAGGCTGTGGGCCTGCTAATCAGACCCCCAGCCTGCTGTTCTCTCTACTAAATTGACACTATGCACTATAGGTGCATAACCAATTAGAAGTGGATCACCCTGTGAGCCCCTGTACCAGTGTACACTAGGTACCCAGGGCATTGGTGTATCTAAGGCCTGCCAGGGGCTGAGGCATGTATTATGCCACCCCAGGCTTGGCCTAACAAATTTGACACAACTGGCTGATCACTCAGCTGGGGTAAGTTGGTGTAACCACCTCTTACTTAGGTGTAGTATACCTATACCTAACCTTAAATGGGACACATGTTAACCTATCAGTCACTCCTATGGCAGGCCTTGACAATCCTGAAGGCAGAGTGCTTGGTTCCATGTGAGATGGTGCTCTGGCATGAGCTGAGCCTGTCTGCAGTGGTCGGAACAGCTTCCTTCTACTGTTTCCAGATATCGTCATACCATATATTCTTAAGTGCATTATGAACCTCGCGGTTAAATGCTATCTTTGGTTTGGCTTTATCAAAACATGTCGAGTAAGGTGTCATACGAATTGGAATACTAACCCCTCGCCAATTCTGGCGACGGGGTTAGCATTCCACCCTTCTAGAGGGACACGACATGTACAGTGCCTGAAACCCGGGTAAAATCAGACATCGCCTCAGCTCCACAAAATGGATGCTGCCACCACAGACACAAGTCTGCCCTCCTGCTGCTGGGAGTCCTTCCAGCTTGGGAGACGTGGACAAAGGGTTTCCTGCCAGGGGAGGTGCGAGCACCACCCCAGACAGGATTTTGTGTATTGGTCAGGTAGGGCTTGAAAGAAACCAGACATGCCTGAGGCTCACAAGGAGCCTCGGTGCATATGCCAGTTCAAACCGGTCCTGGGGCACACCAGCCCCGGACCTGGGGCGAGCTGGACAAAGGATTGGGGGTGTAACCACCCCCCTTCCTGGTCCCACCCTTAGGGAGGGACCTAGCAGGTAGTCCGGCCCCTAGAATACGCTTAAAGGTAGGAGCTGTGTCCTAAGACTTCAGACATCCTGGAATCAACTTAACAACAAGAAGAAGACGGGAACTTCGACGCTCTGCTGCACAGAGGACTGAAGGAAATCTCCCCTATGGTCAGGCAGTGACCATCTTGCTAACGCAAGCACCAACCAGCTATTGAACGTCTGCTTTGCCGCCGCCTCCTGCCGGAGCCCGAGCCCAGAGCCCGACAAGACCTGGACCTCCAGACCTCTCACCGCCCGATCCACAGTCCCTGCAAAGAAGGAACCCGTGGAGGCACCGAGACACGTGGAGCCAGCCATCTTGGAAGACCGACGACAAGCTGCAAGCGCAACGACAGAGGCTCCCTCAGAGTTGTGCTTTGGGTCCTGAGAAGCCCAACCACCGAGCAGCATCTGCACCAAAGGTGAGCCCTCCAGCATCTCCACGATCTGCGTGGGGCCCCTCTGCACTTTGCATCTCGACGCGCCTGCCCGGTCCCTGGCCCGTTGGCTAGTGGCCATTTTGGCGACGAAACTTGAAACTAACTATGCTGGTCTGGTTGCTCCAGACTGGCCCTAGCTGCTCTCCAAAAGAGCAGCCCCTCTGACCTTGCTGGTCAGAACAATCAGCTTTCTTGAACTTCCACAACTCCTGCCTTTGCCAAGGCTTGTTTGCTTCTTTCGAGTCGCCGACACCGCCGACAGCGAGAGCCTGCGTGGGACAGCTCGTGACTCGACTCCTGGACGTCGTCGACCTTCAGGGACCACGTGGCTGCGGAGACAAGCTACACCTCTTTGCCTGTTTGCACCCGACATCGCCTGGTACCTACCTGGTGCCACGCCGGTCACTGGCTAGTGACTGTGAACACTGTCCCCTCTGCTTTCAGGTCTTCTACAACTCCAATCCACCCTTGGATCCACCGCATGGCATCTCTTCTGGACCGACCGCCTGCAGCATCTTTGTCATCAGGCTCCATTGAATCGATAGGAGAAACCCGACGCACTTCGAGACCTATGCACCCGCTTCCTGTGGGTGAGGTAAAGCTGGCACTCCGGTGCCCAAGTGTAGAGAATCATCTCTAGTGTCTGTGTTTTGAATCTTAAGATCGTAGTCCATCCAGAAGACCCTATCTGCAGTAACTTTGTAACGTTTACGCACCCATTGAAAACCTATGGGAGCCCGCGTGTAACTTTCCTCACTGCACACGCGACCCGTGGACCTCCTGGTCACTAACTGAAGTTAGCTCCTTGTAGGCCCAGTGATTCTAGAGGCCCTAGGCCTTTTCCCTTTCCTGTTTGTGGTACTTATACCACTATTTTAGTATATGGTTTGAGTGGCCACCAGGGCCCATCCATATAAAGTGCAACTTCTGTATATTGTGATACTTTCTTGTTTAACGATTTGTGCTCCTGTGCTCATAAAGAGTCTAGGGGATACTTTGAGAAATAAATACATATATATTTTCAATATATATCTGTGTGGTGTCCTTTCATTGGTATAAAGGGGGTTTGCATTTGGTATAACAGCCTGCTTAACACGCTTTAACGAGTTTAGCCTCAAAGACTGCTTAGCCTACGCTACCACTAGGGCAGCTAGTCCGAAAAGGTTGACTTACAACCACACCATAAGGGTTGCTTGGCATGGTACAAGGTGGTCACTTTAACTAGTGAACATCGTATACCAGGCCAACTTCTCACATAGGGTGAGCTAATGAGACTAAGGTGCAAAGAAACACAAGTGATATAGAGGAGATGACAAAATTGTCACAGTTGCGAGAGAGCGAGAATTGGAGGCGTGAGGGAACATGGTAGAGGCATGAGAATGAATGTGAAGGAAAAACTAGAATAAAAGTATGTAATAGGAGGAAAGAGCTGGACTTAAGAGAGAAACTTGGGGAGGGAGGAGAACAGGTTGGGGTGGAAGGAAAACTTGCAAAGATAGAAATGGCAATTATAGAGTTAGAGATCAGTGGTGCCAGTGAGGGGGCTTAAGTATGCTGGATAGGGGTAGACATGGTGGAGGAATGAGAGACTGGGTGGTATGCATAGAGCAGAAATGGTGATGAAGGAAGGAGAGGTAGACATGAGAGGTAGGCTCAGAATGATGGAACTGAGAACTATGAAAGATACAACACCACTACCAGCATCCATTGGTACAGTGCAAATTGACTTGTAATTAGCACAGATCAAGAAATTTTGTTCAGTGTCATCTGTGACATGCTTATGGTACTATAACTGTACCCTACGATCCTGCCTCATCACCAAGAATTTCTGGTTCTGGAACCCCTAAACCACAATTTTTTAAATCAATAACACCTAAAAGGGCTGATTATGATGCAGTGGGACCGCCGCTGACAGCCCTTTGGTCTGACTGCTGCATCATGATGCGGGCGGTCGGACCCAAACCATAGGGGTGGAGAAAACGGCTGCCTCCGACAGGATCTGTGATCCTGTCGGGGGCAGCGGTTGGACTGTTATCCCTAGAATGGCGGCAGTGCCGAGGCAGGCACCACATCGGGATTATGATGTCCATTTCCCACAGCCGTTTCATGGCGTTCCGACTGCCATGAAAAGGCTGTTGGAAAGGACTTTGGGTCCCCAAACAGGATCCTCGTCCCTCGTGGGCCACTACAAAGTGGCCCAGGAAGCACATGTAGTGCCTCCATGCATATCCATGCACCGTGTGCCATGTACCATATGGTGCGTGGTGAATGGCACACGGTGCATGGATGTGCACAAAGTGCCCTCAAAGACTGTGGCTTGCGCTGCGGGCTATTTCCTGGCCCTCAGCAAAAGCTGCACTATTAGAGAGCACTTTTCCGACCGCCACCACAGAGGTCAGATCGAAATTTGGTGGTCGGTCCGCCATATGCCTGTTGGATGGTTCCCAGACCGCCATGAAGGCGGGCGGTGGTCTGACCATCCGGCATCGTAATGATGCCCAAAACGTTTTTGATATGCTCTGCCGTCTCCCTGTCTACAGAACACGTTGTTTGCCTTGGAGCTCACTGCCAAACCTGCTATCTTGGGGGTATGTTGCAAGGGCAAGGTGCTTGAGCATGGTTGGGGGTCGGTGAATGAAGTGGGGGCCCCCAAGATTTTGTTATGCCACTGAGCTTGTTTGGCACCCGCAGAAGGGGACGAGCGCCCGAAGCCCAAACACTCTATTGGCGCAGTCACATGACTGAGAGTGACGTATGTGTAGGGGTGGGTGAGTGTGAATGGCAGCTGTCAGAACAGTGCTGAGGGTGCACCCCACACCCTCTCCCTCAGCTTGCAATTTAATCAGTGAGTTTGGAGGCGGAATCCAGACACTTCACAATCAGGCAGCTACTTTCACTGTTCACAAATTAAAGGGCCACAACTATCAAGAAAACACCCATAGACCCCAAGACCCTGGAGAGAAGCTGCAGGTGGTCCCTCGTGAAGCCCCTGCACCGAAGCCTCGAGCTCCTCTTGACTCCTTTGCCCCCCAGGAGCAGCCATCCCTGCCTCAGGGAGGGCGAGGGAGTCATCACAGGCTGCAGTGACTCATGGTCATGTGACTGGCCCCCATCCCCCTCTTCTGGCTTTGCTAACTCCCTACAGGCGCCCAGCTGGCGGGGAGTCCCACAGTTTCACAACAGGACAATCTGCTTCTGTTTGCACTTTATCCACGGCTGGACTGTACCCGCCACCAGAATATTCGGATGTGGGACAGTCTAGCCTGGAGGGGGGTCTGGTGAATTCTGCAGGTTGTCTCGTTTAAGTGATTCTAAACGGAAAAGATTGCATTTCATTTTTCAAATTGTTTTTCTCATCTCATGTACGTTTCCTATTAGTTTTCAAGTCGTAAACAATGGTACAGTTTAATTTTATTTGACAAATTCAGAGTGTATTGGTTGCTAAACATATCCACACTTCTTTCGCACCCCGCAAACTCTCTGTTGCATGCATTCGCTTGCCTCTGACTGGTGATTATCTCTACCCTTGGGGCTTCTCAGTTTAATGTTTGCCAGACTTTTTTGGTTGATTAAAAAAATTGCATAGTAGTTGGCAGTTGCTGAACTTATTTACCGACACATGTTTCGCTCTGGAGGAACTCCTTGGAGCTTTTTCAAGGTCTAAAAAAATAGTGCACATGGGTATGGGAAGTGGTTGAGGCCCACAGGTAGACAATCCGAACAAGGCTAGCCATCAGCCCATCCTGTTTCGTACTTTGGCGCATGTGGTGAAGCATCAATGACTGCTGGAAGGGGTTTGGGGGTAATGGAGAGCCTCTCAATACGCACATTTTATTAGGACAGTCTGCTGGGTAAAGACAGCAGCCATAAGTAGCTTCCATTGGACTAGACCCTACATGCACTTCCTAACAGGCCTGCCTGCTTTCACTCTTGTCAGTGTCTGAGGCACAGATGTGAGTGCGGAGTTGGGGCTGTTGCTCTCTATCACCCCATTCAGCCAAAATGATTCTGCCCGCGGCCCTGGAGAGCGTTAAAGGCAGAGTCCTGGAAGTGGCAATGTCCGAAGGGGGTAATATGAGAAGTATGAGAAGGCGAACTGTCCGAAGGGGGTAATATGACTCAGTGTGAGAAGGTGAACTGTCCGAAGGGGGTAATATGAGAAGTATGAGAAGGTAAACTGTCCGAAGATGGTAATATGCCACAGTGTGAGAAGGCGAACTGTCCAAGGGGGTAATATGAGCAGTATGAGAAGGTGAACTGTCCGAAGGGGGTAATATGACGCAGTATGAGAAGGTGAACTGTCCAAAGGGGGTAAAATAACACAGTGTGAGGAGGAGAACTGTCCGAAGGGGGTAATATGAAGTAGTGTGAAAAGGTGAACTGTCCGAAGGGGGTAATATGATGCAGTATGAGGAGAACTGTCCGAAGAGGGCAATATGACACAGTATGAGAAGGTAAACTGTCCGTAGGGGGTAATATGACGCAGTGTGAGAAGGCGAACTGTCCGAAGGGGGTAATATGACGCAGTGTGAGAAGATGAACTGTCCGAAGGGGGTAATATGACTCAGTGTGAGAAGGTGAACTGTCCGAAGGGGGTAATATGACTCAGTGTGAGAAGGTGAACTGTCCAAAGGGGGTAATATGACTCAGTGTGAGAAGGTGAACTGTCCAAAGGGGGTAATATGATGCTGTATGAGAAGGTGAACTGTCCAAAGGGGGTAATATGACGCAGTGTTAGAAGGTGAACGAAGGGGGTAATATGACGCAGTGTGAGAAGGCAAATTGTCCGAAGGGGGTAATATGACGCAGTGCAGGAAGGTGAACTGTCCAAAGGGGGTAATATGAGCAGTATGAGAAGGTAAACTGTCCGAAGATGGTAAGATGACTCAGTGTGAGAAGGCGAACTCTCCGAAAAGGGTAATATGCCACAGTGTGAGAAGGTGAACTGTCCAAGGGGGTAATATGAGCAGTATGAGAAGGAGAACTGTCCAAAGGGGGTAAAATAACACAGTGTGAGGAGGAGAACTGTCCGAAGGGGGTAATATGACGCAGTATGAGAAGGTGAACTGTCCAAAGGGGGTAAAATAACACAGTGTGAGGAGGAGAACTGTCCGAAGGGGGTAATATGAAGTAGTGTGAAAAGGTGAACTGTCCGAAGGGGGTAATATGATGCAGTATGAGGAGAACTGTCCGAAGAGGGCAATATGACACAGTATGAGAAGGTAAACTGTCCGTAGGGGGTAATATGACGCAGTGTGAGAAGGCGAACTGTCCGAAGGGGGTAATATGACGCAGTGTGAGAAGATGAACTGTCCGAAGGGGGTAATATGACTCAGTGTGAGAAGGTGAACTGTCCGAAGGGGGTAATATGACTCAGTGTGAGAAGGTGAACTGTCCGAAGGGGGTAATATGACTCAGTGTGAGAAGGTGAACTGTCCAAAGGGGGTAATATGATGCTGTATGAGAAGGTGAACTGTCCAAAGGGGGTAATATGACGCAGTGTTAGAAGGTGAACGAAGGGGGTAATATGACGCAGTGTGAGAAGGCAAATTGTCCGAAGGGGGTAATATGACGCAGTGCAGGAAGGTGAACTGTCCAAAGGGGGTAATATGAGCAGTATGAGAAGGTAAACTGTCCGAAGATGGTAAGATGACTCAGTGTGAGAAGGCGAACTCTCCGAAAAGGGTAATATGCCACAGTGTGAGAAGGTGAACTGTCCAAGGGGGTAATATGAGCAGTATGAGAAGGAGAACTGTCCAAAGGGGGTACAATAACACAGTGTGAGGAGGAGAACTGTCCGAAGGGGGTAATATGAAGTAGTGTGAAAAGGTGAACTGTCCGAAGGGGGTAATATGATGCAGTATGAGGAGAACTGTCCGAAGAGGGCAATATGACACAGTATGAGAAGGTAAACTGTCCGTAGGGGGTAATATGACGCAGTGTGAGAAGGCGAACTGTCCGTAGGGGGTAATATGACGCAGTGTGAGAAGGCGAACTGTCCGAAGGGGGTAATATGGCGTAGTGTGAGAAGGTGAACTGTCCAAAGGGGGTAATATGAGCAGTATGAGAAGGCAAACTCTCCGAAAAGGGTAATATGCCACAGTGTGAGAAGGCGAACTGTCCGAAGGGGGTAATATGACTCAGTGTGAGAAGGTGAACTGTCCAAAGGGGGTAATATGACGCAGTATGAGAAGGAGAACTGTCCAAAGGGGGTAAAATAACACAGTGTGAGGAGGAGAACTGTCCGAAGGGGGTAATATGAAGTAGTGTGAAAAGGTGAACTGTCCGAAGGGGGTAATATGATGCAGTATGAGGAGAACTGTCCGAAGAGGGCAATATGACACAGTATGAGAAGGTAAACTGTCCGTAGGGGGTAATATGACGCAGTGTGAGAAGGCGAACTGTCCGAAGGGGGTAATATGGCGTAGTGTGAGAAGGAGAACTGTCCAAAGGGGGTATTATGACGCAGTGTGAGAAGGAGAACTGTCCGAAGAAGGTAATATGACGTAGTGTGAGAAGGTGAACTGTCCGAAGGGGGTAATATGACGCAATATGAGAAGGAGAACTGTTCGAAGTGGGTAATATGACACAGTGTGAGAAGGTGAACTGTCCGAAGGGGGCAATATGACACAGTATAAGAAGGCGAACTATCCAAAGGGGGTAATATGATGCAGTATGAGAAGGCGAACTGTCCGAAGGGGGTAATAGGATGCAGTGTGAGAAGGAGAACTGTCTGAAGGGGTAATATGATGCAGTATGAGAAGGCGAACTATCCAAAGGGGGTAATATGATGCAGTATGAAAAGGTGAACTGTCCGAAGGTGGTAATATGACGCAGTATGAGAAGGAGAACTGTCCGAAGGGGGTAATATGGCGTAGTGTGAGAAGGTGAACTGTCCGAAGGGGGTAATATGACACAGTGTGAGAAGGAGAACTGTCTGAAGAGGATAAAATGACATAGTGTGAGAAGATGAACTGTCCGAAGAGGGTAATATGACGTAGTGTGAGAAGGTGAACTGTCCGAAGAGGGTAATATGACGCAGTATGAGAAGGTGGACTGTCCGAAGGGGTTAATATGACGCAGTATGAGAAGGAGACAGATTGTATCTCCTGAGGCGGAACGCCGGGAGCGTGATTCGTGGTATTTTAAAAAATTTGAGTGTCACTATTCCCTGTGTTTTTACTACTCACTCTGCTCCCTCCCAGCTCCTCTTCGGTAACTTAATCACCCGACCACGCCGCGCAGCGGATCCAGCGCTGCTGCGGTAGTCGACCCAGGATACTCTTGGCGCCATCACCGGCGCTCGCCGAGGCCACGCCCCTCAGTGAGGCCACGCCCCCTTCGAGCCCTTTAAAGGCGTTGATTACAAACGCCGGGTAGACAGATTGTATCTCCTGAGGCGGAAAGCCGGGAGCGTGATTCGTGCTATTTTAAAAAATTTGAGTGTCACTATTCCCTGTGTTTTTACTACTCACTCTGCTCCCTCCCAGCTCCTCTTCGGTAACTTAATCACCCGACCACGCCGCGCAGCTGATCCAGCGCTGCTGCGGTAGTCGACCCGGGATACTCTTGGCGCCATCACCGGCGCTCGCCGAGGCCACGCCCCTCAGTGAGGTCACGCCCTCTTCTTTCCCCGCCCTCTCTCTATAAATCATGTGCCGTTTTAGGACGCGCAGCGCACGAGCGCAGCGGGAGCGCCGTTTGCGCGCCGAAAGCGCGCCTAAGGCAAGCCCATCTGCGCCCGTCCGCGCCAGGACGGGCTCTAGGGCACGCCACGCTGACCATCTTATCACGTATTTACCCCAATTACTCAGAGATCTACAACACACTACCACCATGCCATCCCCAACGGCCATTCGCCGCATGGTCACTGCTGGTCTTATGCGCCCTGACCAACTCCATCTATGCGGACGCACACCTTCAGCTATGCCGATTAGGAATACCACGTCCGTCAGGGTGTTATATTTGAACACTCGTTTGTTAGTGAAACACTCCGAGGACATTTTCATCTTGTTATCCAACACCAATCCTGACATGCTCCTGCTTACGGAAACTTGGCTAACATAAGAGTCCCTCCCAGATATCCTGGCTGCCCTCCCCCCTGATTATTACATTCTCCACGCCGATCGCCCCGGTGATCGGCCCGGGGGTGGGGTGGCAGCCATCATATCTAAACGCCTGAACTCTATCTCCTCTCACTCTCTTCCCCTCCCGGAGGTGGAGAACTTACTCATCAGTGTGCAAACGGACATTGGCACCCTTACTTTCCTCCTCTTATACCGGCCTCCCCACTCCATGTCATCCTTCTCTTCCATTATGAGTGAACAACTAGCCACACTCTTAACGCTGCACTCCAGTTTCGCCATCTTTGGCGACCTAAACTACTGGTTTAACGACAACAATGCCGGCCCCCATGCCACGGAGCTCTTCGAGACTCTTAAAAGTCTGAATCTCACTCAACAGGTCACCCAACCCACCCATATCAAGGGACACATCCTGGACCAGATCTGGACTTGCAATCTGGCACTGTCCCCACCAGACATACTCCCCTGCGTCTGGTCCGACCATTACCTAGTTGACACCACCATCACAGTCGCCGGTCAGATTTCTGCCCCCCTGATGGCTGGTGGCCTCTCACGGAAATGGAGCACATACGACTCTCATGGTTTCCTCACTGCCCTGGCCGACACCCGCCCAGACTCTCCCCCTTCTAACGACATCGATGAACTAGAACAAGATATCGGCTCCTGGTTAGAATCGGCCAGCGACCTGTTTGCTCCCCTAGTCAAATTCCCCCGCACCAGGCATCGGAACTCCCATAGGTGGTTCTCTGACGACCTCAAGGCTCAGAAATTAAAAACGCGCCAGTTAGAACGCACCTGGAGACGCGATTATTCTGATTCAGCCAGACAGTCCTATCTGGCCGCGCGTAAAGATTATAAAGCAGCCATCAGTTTAGCTAAGATGGAACACTTTTCCAACAGGATCTCTTCGGCGGTCGACAAATCTAAGGAGGTGTTCAGAGTCTTGAATGAGCTAACTACAGATGACAGAACCCTCCCAGCCCAGACCCCCACTCAGGAGGCTTGCGACACCCTCAACTCTTTCTTCTTGGAAAAGATCAAAAAAATTAAAAAATCTATCCCCCCCCCTTCCCCAGTCACATTCACTGGATATCTCCTCTAATAACTCCTCGACTTTTACCACTTTCCCCGCTTTAGACCCTACTTCCCTAGCAGAACTTGCCACCCGTGTGAAATCTGGCTCCCCGAACGACTGCTGTCCACCGTCCGTCCTGCGGAGTATATGCCTCAACTTGCCAGATTGCATCCTACATTTACTTAACAGGTCTCTTAGCAGTGGCATCTTTCCTACTTCTTTCAAGGAGGCCATCCTAGTGCCCCTCCTCAAAAAACCCGGGGCCGACCCTGCGGAGCCGTTGAATTATCGCCCCATCTCCCTCCTCCCATACTTCTCTAAACTAATGGAGGCCCACGTAACCCGGTGCCTGTCAAACTTTATTGAATCTTCCTGTCATCTTGAGCCTAATCAGGCCGGCTTCAGACCAGCCCACTCTACAGAGGCCGTGATCCTGGCAGTCCTTGACACACTCAGGAGCAACGCGGACGCGGGGCTCCCCCAAGCCCTCGTTCTCCTGGAATTGTCGGCCGCATTCGACACAGTGGATCATAACATCCTTCTCCACCGTGTCGAGCAGGCAGGCATCCAGGGTACTGCTCTTGAGTGGGTCAGGTCCTTCCTCACTGGTAGAACACAGGCGGTCCGCCTGGGTCCCAACACTGCCAAAAAAAAACCCACGTCTTGCGGATTCCCCCAAGGCTCCTCCCTTTCCCCGCTTCTATTTAATCTATATCTCCGGCCACTGATTCAATCTCTTTTGAAATGGGACATTATCGTCTATAATTACGCCGACGATCTACAAATCATCCTATCACTCAACTCACCACATGCCATCAATACGTTCCACGCAGCCATGATTCACATCCAACTCTGGATGAACCAGAACCAATTGAAGTTGAACCCCGGTAAAACCGAGCTCCTTCTCCCTGGACTCAGTCACGCCCACTGGGGCCCGCAGTTCTGGCCTCCGGAGCTTGGCTCTCCCACTGTCCCGGCAAAAACAGTAAAGAGCTTGGGTGTAATCATTGACGCCAAACTCTCCCTTAGAGCCCAAGTTGGAGCGGTAGTCTCATCCTGCATGTACCAATTTCGGAGGATCCGCAAAGTCCGCCACCTTCTTCCCCCTGCGGCACTTACCCAAACTGTCATCTCACTTGTGCTCTCCCGTCTGGATTTCTCCAATTCCATTTACCATGGTCTCCCACAATTCTTGCTACATCGCCTCCAAGTCGTCCAGAATCAAGCGGCCCGCTTAATTCATGGAACCCCCAGATGGCAATCAGCCAAACCTTTGCTCCATAGCCTTCATTGGCTCCCAATAGACCAAAGGGCAGCCTTCAAGGTGGCATGCCTCACTTTAAAAGCCCTTCACTGCTCTTGCCCCGCGTTCCTCAAATCTCTCATCCGTCCTCATTGTCCAATACGTAACCTCCAATCAGCTCACCGTCATCTGCTAGTCACTCCTAAAAATAAAACCAAGAAATTCGGCGGTCGCCGTTTCTCCTACCTGGCTCCCGTGCTTTGGAATCTCCTTCCTCTTTCAATCAAATCCTCCTCTTCCCTTCTGAACTTCAGGAAATTGCTAAAAACTCACCTCTTCCCTCCCCCTAGCTAGAATCCCGCCATTCATGCTCCCTTTTCTCTCATTCTGTCTATCAGCGCCAGGAAGCTTCGGCGTCAGTGTGCTTTACAAATTGCACCTAAGATAAGATAAGATAAGAGAACTGTCCGAAGGGGGTAATATGACATAGTGTGAGAAGGTGAACTGTCCGAAGAGGGTAATATGATGCAGTGTGAGAAGGAGAAGTGTCCGAAGGGAGTAATATGATGTAATGTGAGAAGGTGAACTGTACTAAGGGGTAATATGACGTAGTGTGAGAAGGAGAACTGTCCAAAGAGGGTAATATGAAGTAGTGTGAGAAGGTGAACTGTCCGAAGAGGGTAATATGATGTAGTGTGAGAAGGCGAACTGTCCGAAGGGGGTAATATGATGCAGTATGAGAAGTAGAACTGTCTGAAGGGGTAATATGATGCAGTATGAGAAGGGGAACTGTCCGAAGGGGGTACTGTGATGCAGTATGAGAAGGAGAACTGTCTGAGGGGGTAATATGATGCAGTATGAGAAGGCGAACTGTCCGAAGGGGGTAATATGATGCAGTATGAGAAGGAGAACTGTCCGAAGAGGGTAATATGATGTAGTGTGAGAAGGTTAACTGTCCGAAGGGGGTAATATGACGCAGTGTGAGAAGGAGAACTGGCCGAAGAGGGTAATATGACGTAGTGTGAGAAGGCTAACTGTCCGGAGGGGGTAATACCCTCGAGGGTAGCAGCCTGGCACACTAGTGATACACTTTAGGCCTGGCACACTAGCAATGCCCTACAGGGTGCCAGCCTGGCACACTAGCAATTCCCTCCAGGTCACCAATCTGGCACACCAGCAATACTCTCTTGGGCACCAGCCTGGCACATTTGCAATACCCTCTATGTCACCAATCTGGCACACTATCAATAGCTCTAGGGCACCAGCCTGGCACACTAGCAATGCCCTTTGGGCACCAGCCTGGCACCCCAAAAATACCCTCTTGGGAACCAGCCTGGCTAACTAAGAACACCCTCCAGGACAGCAGCCTGGCACACTAGCAATGTCCTCTAGGGCACCACCCTGGCACACTAGCAACACCATCCAAGGCACAAGCCTGGCACAATAGCAATACCCTCTAGGGCACCAGCCCGGCACACTAGAAATGCCTGTAGGGTACGAGCCTCACACACTAGCAATGCCCTCCCGGGCACCAGCCTGGCATATTAGGAATATCATGTAGGCCACCAGCCCGGCACATTAGAAATACCTTCCAGGACATCAAATTGGGCACACTAGCAATACCCTCCAGAGCAGCAGCCTGGCACACTATCAATGACCTCTAGGTCACCAGCCTGGCACTGTAGCAATACCCTCCAGAGCACCAGTGTGGCACACTAGCAATGCCCTCTAGGGCACCAGCACGGCACACTAGCAACGCCCTCTAGGGCACCAGCCCGGCACACTAGCAATGCCCTTTAGGGCACCAGTCTAGAACACTAGCAATGCCCTCTAGGTCACCAGTCTGGCACCCAAGCGATACACTCCAGGGAACGAACTTGGCTCATTTGCAGTTCCGTTATGCTGAGGGCAGAGGTGCTGTTTGATAGTGGGTGTGTAGTGCTGAGGTGGTGGTGTTGCAGTGATGTCGTGCTCAGTTGGTGATGTTGCAGTGATGCAGTGCTTGGGTGGTGGTGTTGCAGTGATGTATTGCTGGAGTGGTGGTGTTGCGGTCAGGGCCGGACTGTCCGTAGCGGGCACCGGGCAATCCCCCTGTGCGCCGCACGGGTGGGGGCCGGTTTTGGGCCCCTGCGGGCCGATTTTGTTACAGGGCTGTTTTTGTAGCATAGCTGCAAAATCGGCCCTGTAACACAATCGGCCGAAAACCGGCCCTGGCAAAGAGCTCGGCGGCACCCCCAATGGGGGGGGGGCACGGCCGAGCATTTTGCCAGGGCCGGTTTTGGTTCCCAGTCCGGCCCTAGTTGCGGTGATGCAGTGCTGGGGTGGTGATGTTGTGATGATGTAGTGCAGGGGATGGTGGCGTTATGCTGGTGGTTGGCGGTGCCTACCGCTGGTGCTGGGATTGTCAGGGTTGCGAATACCAAGGCATTCTAGCCTAGATTCTGTAGCATGTGTTTTTCTTACCCCACCCTACATGCCTGCCTCTATCTCACTTTGGGGGTTCTGTGTCATCTCTGCGTTCTCACTTTCTCGCTGTCTTTGTCTTCCGTCTTCTTTCTCCCTTTTTTTCCTCTCTCTGTCTTGCTTTGGGTGAAAGCCAGGTGATGAACAATAAGCTCTGCCAGTGGCAGCTCCTCCGCTAAGGTGGAGGAGCATCGGGGAAATAAAAATAAGATGATAATAACAAGAAGTTATTATCATTTTATTTTCCTGTGCGACTCTGGGTGGTGTGGGGCTGGCCCACTGCAGAGGGAGCAGGAGTGGTTTGTACTACCTCCCTACATGCGCATGATGCTTTAACCGGCTCTCTAGGGCCGGCCAAACAGTCATGCGTAGTTGGCATGTTCTACATTAGGCTGTGTTGCACAGCCCCGTGGAGAACATACTCTGCCTCCCGAGGCACTGCCTGAGTTGCCAAAGAGGCTGCTCAGACCAATTACGATGCTGCTCCTGCAGCATCGTGATTGGCTGGCAGAATCCGGAAGCCTGGATGATTCCGTTGAAGACTGCAGGCAGCAGTCGGGAAGAAGACAAGACGGAGGAGAGGCATGCGGCGGAGGCAGGGGCTTAGCAGATAGGTTTATTTTAATTTTTTTCATCTTTTCATCCCTCACCTACTACCCCAGTTCAGAGGCAGCTGCCACTGAGCCCTGCTCCTCATACATGAGTGCTCGTACCCACAAAAAAAGATCTGTGCCTAGAGGTGCAGTGTGAGTGCTGGAGCGGGTTATGCAAAATGTTGTATACCCACCCCATTTTGCATGTCATTTTATTAATTAGATTAATTAATTAATTATAATCGTACTAATGGTTTGGAGTGATGTGAAAATAACTAACCCACCTTATTAATGACCGAAATATACGTGGGATTTGCATCTGCATGGCCTAATTAATTACGTGAACTAAATTTCGTACGCATACTAATGATAGATAATTAGAACGTTGCATGAAATATGTCGCTTTGGTGATGTAATTGTGATTCGTGCTTTATTTAGTAAGTATAAATCACATTGAGTGTTGCTTTTGGCTAGATAAATACACACACATATGGGTATAAGCGAGGGAACAACATTTTATTAGTCATTTCTATGTATTAATTACGTTTTTGTGTTTCTTTGCTTAAGTTGACCATTTGGAGTAGCCACAAAATGGCTGACATCCCTATCTGACGAATTGACTCCATTACGAAAGTCTCTGGGTGAAGTGCGCATGCGTCACCATCGGCAGCAGTGGCCTTCCTGTGACCCTAATGCGACTGTGCCTACCAAGGTCGTTCTGGGCTGCAAGCCAGATGCCCTGAAAGAAACAATAAAAAGATACTTTGGACCGGAAAAATTATGAACTACATCTAAAGAGACATTTACCGCATGAGAACCCTGTTGAACAAATTTGACTGACCAATCAGAGACATTCTAAAATAATATTCGATACTTTTGGAATGTGATTTTACTATAAATTATGATAGAATAGAGAGGTTGGGATCGAGACTCTTCTAGAACACGCTTTTCGATTTCCTGATGATATGCTGACGGAGAGGACGGTGACACTGCAGGACAGCTGTTAGCCTGAATCTTTGATGGACTGAATTAATGCCCAAATTCCTGATGAACTTATCCTGCTAAAATTGATGGGCATAGATTTGCGAGACTGCAAAATTTGACATAGAGGACGACTTTAGCCAGAATAGGTAAATATGAATGGCAACTTGATCAAATGAATGATTTAATCTGCAATATTAATATAAATTTGGATTTGAACATCTACAGAATTGAGTTGGGTTGTTTATTCATTGAAATGTGTTAAATGAAAAGGTTAATTAGAGTATTAGTATTTCACTTAAAGCCGCAACTAACAGATCCGTCCCGGTTATGAGGATAATACCAAATGTGGAATCTAGGGCCTAATGAGTATGAGAAGGGTTTGTAGGTTTGTTGCTCATTAGGGTAAAGTGGTATCTTCCTCCCTCATTATTCAGCGCTCAGGAGGATAATCGCCTCTTACACGGACTAATGGTAAATGTGTGTTGGTGTTATGGGCCCCACCAGCGAATGTATGGATAGTGTGCGTGTGTGAGATCATTTGGTCCGTGGCAGTAGGGAGGGATTTTGCACTCCACGCTGCATCATGAGCTGCCGTGTTGCAGTGTTGAGGTGGCGGTGTGGTGGGGGGTTGGTGGTGAAGTGCTTGGAGATCTGGTGCAGACCTGGTTGTTGTTCCTCTGTGGTGCTGCAGTGGAGCAATGCAGGTGGATGATGTTACAGTGTAGTAGGGTTTTGGGTGGTGCCGGGGAGTGGCAGTACAGTAGTGGTGGTAGCTGTGTGGTGCTTGAGTTCAGGTGTGGCACTTATCTTGCTATTTCTGTGGCACAACTAAACAAAATACATGTCATGCACACTGTCTTGCAGGCACGGTTTGAACTTTACAGGTACTGCTAGTCTTGTTCTTTCTTAGACACAAATATTACACCAAATCCTTTGTGCAAGCGAATTCCTACATTTGTGTAAAAACACCATAGATTCTACTAAGGTAGGTCAGTAGTGCCAACCGAGTAGACATGGTGCACATCTGCATTCTACCAGTAAGAAACCTAACGTGCTACATTGAGCAGCAGTAGCTCGGAATACAATTAAAGCTGCATTTAGCCAAACCTAGAACAAAAGGCATCTGAAGATGTAACATGTCTGGAAGAAACGGCATGTCTTTGTAAAAGTAGTACTGGCTGCATTGTTTTTTAGGTCAAGCCTGGGCAGCGCATGCGCTGCTCTGCAAGGCATGCTGTGTTCAGGTAGGAGCTTGAAGCTCCGCCCATATTTTTCATTTGCTTAAGTTATTGTCCCCTGCTAACTGTGGCTGCTCATTGGTCAATAGGCTTAGTAGTACCTCCTTGGTACTGTCTTGTCTAATTTTGTAACCTCCCATGGCGAACCCCCTGTTACGAGTATTGTTACTCGGTAGGCTTTAATTACAGCCTCTGAGCACTATTTTCTCAAATATCTTTGTCTCATATTTGTGAGAGTTCAAACTATTGGCATTGCAAACAACAATGGCTTATATTTATCTGTTTTAAAAACAACACATAAATTAGAGGCATTGCCATTTACAATGCCAATAGATCAAACACTCATAAAAGAGAGACCTATTGCATTGCAAATGCTTGTTAAATATAACGCTTGAATCTGACCGCTTGTTTCTTAGCAAGCACTGGCAGTAGGTATGTGTAAACACATAAAAAATGTTACACAGACAGGTGTTGTATGCTTATGTGTAGTGTACATATATAAATTCAGACGTATGTGCACAGGAACATGATTACTTTATTTGTACAGCTACCTGACACACAATTGAACACTGTCAGAAGGAGGGACCATCTCCTCCCTCTGCTTTCGGTGCACCGTCTTCAATAGCAGAATCAAGTGACATAACGCATTCTACTACAACAGAAACAAAGTGACGTAATTCATGTTACTACAGTAGAAACGCAGCAATAAAATACATTCCACTACAGTAGAAACAAAGTGACATAATTAATTCTACTACACTATAAACACAGTAATAAAATACATTCTACTCCAGTAGAAAAAAAACTAAAAAATCTGCTATAGTAGAAACAAATTGACAATTCATTCTACTGCAGTAGAAAGACAGTAATAAAATACATTCTACTACAGTAGAAAAAAAGTGACAAAATACATTCTATTACAGTATAAACAAAGTGAAAAACTACAGTAGAAACAAAGTGAAAAGGTACATTCTACTACAGTCGAAACAAAGTGAAAAACGACATTCTACTACTGTAGAAACAAAGCGACAAAATGCATTCCACTACCATAGAAACAAAGTGACAAATTACATTCTATTACATTAAGTAATACCATATTCATCTTTATACTACTATGATACCTACTACTACAACCAACATATTAAAGCTAGACCTATTGGCTTTTCAATAACAGGTGTCCTAAGTGTGAAAAATATCTTTTGGCATCTTTTAGGCCAATTTAGAGCTATCTTGTGTAGGTTCACCAACAACTGCCTACAATAGCCTTAATCATGAGTCCAGACTAGCTCTGTGCAGAGGAGGCGCAGTGCTAAAATACCTCCACTTGCATTAGAATTGGCTGGTTTGTGTGGCCACATCAGTCTTCTATGAGGCTGCACTCCAGGGATGCTGCAAAAGACTCACAAATAATAGTTGGAATGCAGAACAAATCAAACGTTCATCCCCAGTCAAGAGATCTGGGTTTAATCCATTGTACTTTTTCTCACCATGCCACCCCAGTTTAGACCTCCCCAGTTTAGACCAAGCCATATACCAATCAGTCTTGACTCTACTCCTCATGGGAACAGTCTAGCCTGAACTGCCAAGCCATGTCCTCCCTGGACTGGAAACAAGAATCCTGGGACCAGTTTCGGGGCATCACCGCTCATCAGCCAGGCTCACTTGAATCCAGTGGCACATCGAGCAAGGGACCCACGTCTGGGCATACCCATCCCACTTAGGGAAAAAAGTGCTGTGGCAACAAATGATGGATGGAATGCTGAATAAATCAAACATTCTCTCCCAGTCAAGAGATTTGGGTTAAATCCATCGTTATTTTGCTCACTACGCCACCCCAGTTTGGACCCAACCTTATGTAAATCAGTCTTGACCCTGCTCCTCATGGGAGCAGTCCAGCCCGAACTGCTCAGCCGGGTCCTCCCTGGACCGAAGAGAAGCATCCTGGGACCAGTTTCGGGGTATCAGCTATCAACAGCCAGGCTAGCTTGAATCCAGTGGCACAGTGAGCAGAAGATCAACGTCTGGGCATACCCGGTGCACTTAGAGAGAGAAAGCAAAAGACACACAAATGATGGATGGAATGTGGAACAAATCAACCTTTCACCCCCACTCAAGAGATCTGGGTTATATCCATCATTCTTTTGCTCACCATGCCACCCCAGTTTAGACCCAGGGATGCTGAGCTGGCTGAACAGACTGACACAAACGCCTAGTTGGCGGCTATTTTGTTTTTCTTTACAGCTATAATATTATAGTAGTGTGATGCATTCCTCCGTGGCTGGTTTGCGTGTGTTATGGGGGTGAGTGTGTGTGGGTGTGTGTGTGTAGAAAGCTTGTGCTACAGCTGTATGTCCTGTACTTGTGCTGTCTGCTGAAGTGAAAAAACAAAGATGAGCTTTCTGATTACAATGCATGTGTGGGATTATTAATATAATGTGTGATGATTCAGTGCACTTTGGAGATGTCAAATAGTCCCTCATGCATTGCAATGCAAGCGGTCCATACAATGTGGAAGGATACACCAAACGGGAAATAGTCTTAGATGAAGAGGAATAGTTTCTCTGGGTGGAAGTAAGTACTTTTTGTATATTTTAATGAATTGGGAACAGTACCCAAACCTAAACATGGGGCATAGAGGGTTTGGCAGCGAGTTCGGTGAAGTGCAGGTGGTGATGTTAAAAAGAAGTGGGTAAAGAGGGAGTTGTGCCCTGTAATTCCTACTCAAACCTCAGAAAACTTGTGACCTTATGAGCCACCATGCTGACCTTTGACCCTAGGTTTATCGTATATTGTGTGGATGAGAGACACAATTACATGGACATTATGTTTTGATATACATTACCTCTCGCTTATGTCCATTACACAGTGAGGCCCCTGTGCCACGCAGACTCACCCCGTAGCAATATAAAAAGCACCCGCCCCCTCCACACCTCCTGTACGCTCCAAGCCGCCTAGACACAGTTGGCCTGACAACCGGGGGGGAGGGCCGTAATAAAGATAAGCATGAGTAAGACTCAGAGTAATGCAATTACCGGTAAGTAATAGAAGCAATACGAGGTTCGGCAGAACCTTATGAAAGCTCTCTGTCACAATGAAATCGGGGAATTAGGCGAGGCTTAGGACCTTTAGTAACAAACGGATACTCTGTGTGGTCCCAAGGAATTGCTTTATTGTTAAATTGTTCCATCAAGTATGGGAAAAGGAACTACACAATAGTCCGAGCGTCCGGTTGAAGAGGGATCCTCTTATCTTCACTGGTCCCAAACCACCTCCTGAGGCGAGCTCTTGGTTTCAGAGTTCCAGGTAGGGTCTTTGGCTGGCTTCGCCACACTCAACAAGGTGTCCCAAAAAGAAAAAGAAAGAAAAAAAGCCAAAGGTCAACCGACCTGTTTTTCCTGTAATAACGCAAGGGAGGGAAGATAGGCTTTGAGGGGAGCACTGCGTCTGACCGAGAGTGGAACCCAAGAGGAAAACAGCAATGACCTCCTAACTGCCTACCCGTTCCCTCCCAGTGCTTTTGCAAACCCCAGGATACGGCCCAGTACCTGTTCCAGCCACCCTCCACCTGGGGGGTGGTGGGCGATGGCGCGGTGTCAGACTATGCCGATGCTCTCTCCAGGCAGCTGAGCCACAGCGGCGTTCTCCGATCCTTCTCCTTCTCTGCGGTCTCTGTTGCGGCCACAAGCCGAGGATTCCCCCGTCCCGCTTGCCTCAAGCAGTTTTTCCGCATCTCCCTTCACCGTCGTTCCGGGCTCTTACTCCTCTCTTCGTGCCGATAGGCTCCATAAGGGCAACGTCATGTACTCCGGCTCTGCCTCCGGTCGGCTTCCGATCGGGTTAAAGGGACAGGCCTCGTCCCGTACCTGTCTAGTTATGACACGAACATCAAAAGGGGGTTCCAGGTCCGGTATTCCCCGCTCCTCTCGACACACCCTTCCCCCAGGATTTCCCTGATCAGGGGAAATAGGGAATCGGGACAGAAAGTCCGCATTGCATTGTTCAGCACCTTTACGATGACGGACCTCGAACCTCGAATTGGAAAGACTGCAGGGACAAGAACCACTGGAGCACCCGATCGTTACAGCCTTTATTTTTCTGCAGCCAAGTCAGGGGGGCATGGTCAGTGTATAAAACAAAGGGTCTACCCTCAAGGTAATACCTTAGTTTTTCTATTCCCCACTTCACCGCCAGGCATTCTTTCTCGATGGTAGGATAGACCTTCTCTCAGGGAAAGAGCTTGCGACTTATATACAGGACAGGTCTTTCTAGCCCATCGCTGTCATGTTGTGAGAGGACAGCACCTATGCCCACCCCAGAGGCGTGAAAGGTTTATGAAAGTCTGGGGTCTGTCACACCGGAGACGACGTCAGGGCAGTTTTCAGGGTGTTGAATGCTTCCTGCTCCTGGACGGTACGGGAGAGCAGTCTTGAGGAAGATCCAGATTTTTTTAATAATCAGTGAGATGGGCTGCTTTGTCGGCAAACTGGGAGATGAAACGTCTAATAACCCAGGTATTTGACCTTCTGGAATGCAAAGCAGGATTTATTGGCGTTTATATGCAGGCGTGCAGAACGAAGCTGCTGAAATATGGCCGCTAGGTGTTCTAAGTGCTCCTCCCACGTCTTGCTATACACTACTATGTCATCTAGATAAGCTGAGGAATACCCAGTATGCCCTGCAAGTAGTGTGTCCATTAGCCTCTGAAAACTAGCTGCCGCCCCGTGTAAGCCAAAGGGCAGGACGATGAAGTGAAAGAGACCATCAGGAGTAGAAAAAGCTGTTTTCTCTTGATCCCAGGGGTCCAGGGGGATCTGCCAATAGCCCTTGGTGAGGTAGATGGTAGAGATGTATTGAGTCTCCCCACGGTGATCTATTAGCTCGTCCACCCTGGGAAGGGGATAGCTGTCTTGTTTGGAGATGCGATTCACCGCCCTTAAGTGGATACAAAACCAGATGCACGAGCACAATCGGAGAACACCAATTGCTATGAGAGGGGATGATTATCCCGGACTCCAGTGTTTGTTTTACCTCCTTCCGTAGGACCAGACTTCTGGCCTCAGGGACACGGTAAGGTCGCTGCTTAATGGTGACACCTTCTTGAGTAGGGATAGAGCGCATAGCAAAATGGGTCCTTCCAGGTTGGTCGGAAAATACATCCTGAAAGGAGCCGAGTAGTGCACAGATATCGCTAGCGTGATCAGGAGTCAACTCCTCATTGAGAACGGTGGACTGGACAGTGGAAGAGCCTGTGGCCACTGTGGAGATCGTATACGTTTTTTGGGTGGGGGTCCTAACCATTTTTTTAAAAGGTTCATGTGGTACATATGTGTTTTGTTGGTGCTGAATTGTAGCAGATATGTGGTTTTGCCTATTTTACGTACCACCGGAAAAGGGCCCTGCCACTCCTTCCGTAGTATGTGAGTAGACGAAGGACACAGTATCAAGGCCCAGTCCCCAACCTTTAGTTCCCTTAACTTTTTGCCTTTATCGTATGTTTGTTTCTGTTTTTCTTGTGCCTTCTCCAAAGAGGCCTGGGCGAGGGTCCTTAATTTGTAAAGGCGGCTTTTGACCTGGTTGGCTTATTCAAGCAGAGCATGGGCTTCTTGTGCACTATCTGTTTCCCGGCTCTCTTTGGTGATTTCAAGAAGAGTCAGAGGCTTTGTTCCGAACAGTAGTTCAAAAGGAGAGTTGCCCAAGCTACTCTGGACCTGGCTTCGGAGCATAAAGAGGGCCAAGGGAAGAAGCTGATCCCAATTCTTCCCATCACCTGTGAGGAGTTTCTTTAAGGTTAATTTGAGGTTGCCATTGTACCTTT
Source organism: Triturus cristatus (assembly GCF_964204655.1). NCBI lineage: Eukaryota > Metazoa > Chordata > Amphibia > Caudata > Salamandridae > Triturus > Triturus cristatus. Next base: position 1,166,234,220 of record NC_140584.1, on the reverse strand, counting down.
CCACCAGACCATCGGTCTGGGGGTGGTATACAGATGTTTTTATGTGTCTGATACCTAATTGCCTACAGACCTCATTAACCGGGAAACAAAGGGGGTTCCTTGGTCTGTTATTATGTCTCTTGGAAACCCCATTCTAGAGAAAACTTCTATAAGCCTCTGTGCTATGGCAGTGGTGTCGCAGCCACAAGCCGAGGATTCCCCCGTCCCGCTTGCCTCTAGCAGTTTTTCCGCGTCTCCCTTCACCGTCGTTCCGGGCTCTTCCTCCTCTCTTCGTCCCAAGAAGCTTTATAAGGGCAATGTCATGTACTCTGGCCGGCTTCCGATCGGGTTAAAGAGACCGGCCTCGTCCCGTGCCTGTGTAGTTATGACACGAACATCAAAAGGGGGTTCCAGGTCCGGTATTCCCCGCTCCTCCCGACACTCTCCCTTCTGCTTTGAGGAATTGTTGATGAGTAGCTGTCCGACCCCATGGGTTTTGGCTCCCAGCATGCATCTCTGCATGACAGATGCATCATGCAGAAGTAAAAGTGACGGGTGACGATTTCTTCAGCTTCTGCTAACTGGCAACACTTTTCTTGCACAAAGCAAAGACAATGGGATAGCAGTATCAGGTGTTCAGAAACAACACTGTACAGTCTGTCTGTGTCTCCACTTGAGGGTCAGTCATGTCATTCATGCACCATCGGTGTGTTTTAGGTGCTATTCTCATTGCTCTCAGTTACAACGTATTTGTGCTGTAGGCTGATGGGTGGCAGGTTCCCTTGCGAATGGAGCAGCCTCTGGTCCTGGACACCTAGACACCTAGGGTCTGATCATGCATACCAGTCAACGTCGAAAACTGCAATTACAATTCCCAAAACCATATCAGTCAAATAACCCGCCCTAATCACACATATCAAGCAAACCTAACATCACTTCCTGAAGGTGCGTGCTTGCCGATGCACCCTTAACCAACCCAGGTGGGAGGCTCAAATCAACAACCTCAGAGGTGGACAAATGCCCACTCTATGTGGGATGTCACAGTCATCATGGAGTGGATCTGCCATGCTTTATGTGGCCTGTCTCTCTCTGTCTCCTCATCCATGTCCTGCTCTGCTGTGGCTTCCACCCGTGCCCCTTGGCTGTCAGGCCTGCTACCCACAAAACATGGGCCAGTGGCGCCTGAGTCCTGTCCACTCACAGCCGGAATCTGAGACTCTGTGACCTAGGAAGGAATTACCACCAGTCCTGCCCCATGGCCAGTGATTAGCCCATGCATCCTGCCCTGCTCAACAGTCAATACTCTTCTTCCTTCTCCAACTGTACAGCTGGGGCAGTACCCCACTCTGGCACTCTGTGACCTCACTTCCTCTGCCTACATTTTGGATGGGGTAACATCTGATATTTACTGCTGGGCCTGGGTGGGTGAAGACCCTGCAAGGGACAAAAGAGGAAATGTGTAAGAACCAAAGGTGTGAAGTCCAAGGTAGAAGGGTCACATAGCAAAGGGCATGACGTCACTAGTGCATGTGTCTACATCAAATGTGTATCGTCCTGTTTGACCCGAGTGCCGTACATCGAACCTCTAGGGTACATTCAGGAGGTATTCAGGACATATCTATCGCTGTAGGAATGTCAGCAGACTGGCTGCTTGGACACTGCCACCCCACCAGTGTCTAGTTAGTATGTCCAAAATCTCCCTACAGCAGACATTACTATGAAGAGCTTCCGCACTAATGCAGATGGCAGTGGAAGCCATCTTGTGCAGGGTGAGAAGGTACGGAGGGAGGTGGTATTATGGGAGCAGGCTCCTGAGATGTCTGTGATGTCTGCTAGGATCATTTCCAAAACTGGAGGGACAGAGCATGGGGAGGTGTTTTACTCTGGCTTTCTATGGTACTGATTCATCACTGTCCTGGCCTTCTGGCACAAGGTCCTTTTACTGGTGGAGCTACTGGAGAGGCTTGCATTATTTAATACTGCCAACGTGCAGGGGTGGTTTGTGTTGGCTCAGGCTGGCAGGTGCACTGCACTTCAAGATTGTGGGCCATGGGATTAGTTGGGACTTATTGCAGAAGTATTCTTTGTTTGTGCTGCATATCCCTCCGAGTATGCACACCCACAGCAAAAACGGTAATGTCTTTCAAGTATGGTGTGAATGTGTGTTTGTGTATGTGTGGTGTGTATTGTGTGTGTTTGTTTTCAGAAGGTAGTGTGATGTTGGGATTGTGTTCAGTGTGTGTGTGTTGTGTGTGCGTGTGTGCGTGTGCGCGCGTGCGCATGCGTGCGTGCGCGCGCGTGTGTGTGTGTGTGTGTGTGTGTGACCTTGACCTCTGGCCAGCACTTTCCCCAGCAGCTTAGCTCTTTGCCGCTTCGTCCTGTTGCAGAGCCCTCCCTCCTTCGGGTTCGCGCCGGCATTCCACCGTAGAGCACAGGCGACCCAGGTTTCCAGCCTCGGCTGGTGTACCCCTCGCTGCCTGCTCTCGTGGTTTCCAGTTGCCATCAGTTTGCTACCAGTCTCTTGCCACCTGTTTCTGCCATGTTTTCAACTGATTTCTTCCTTGGGTAACTTTTAATTTTAATTTTATTCCCTTGCTCATTTGATTTCTGTGCTCGCTTCTGCCTTTCCCGCCGCTGCTGCCCCTGTAGCCCCTCCCCCAGACACAGCCCACACTCCCGCCTCCCCTCCTTCAGTCCCGTCCCCCGCCCCTACTTCTTGGCGGCCGCTGCGGGGGAGCGCGTGTGAGACCTTGACCTCTGGTCCAGGTCAGCCCTCTCCCCAGCAGCTCCGCTCTTTGCCGCTTCGTTAGGGTTCGCGCCGGCATTCCGCCGTAGAGCACAGGCGATCCAGGTTTCCAGTCCCGGCTGGTGTCCCCCTCGCTGCCTGCTCTCGTGGTTCCCGGTTACCACCAGTCTCTTGCCACCTTTTTCTGCCGTTTTTTCAACTGATTTCCTCCTTGGGTAACTTTTCTTTTAATTTTATTTTTATTCCTTTGCTCATTTTATTTCCATGCTCGCTTCTGCCTTTCCTGCCGCTGCTGCCCCTGGGCCCCTCCCCCAGACAGAGCCCCCGCACCCACCTCCCCTCGTTCAGTCCCACCCCCCTCCCCTACTTCATGGCGGCCGCTGTGCGGTCGCGCCACTGGCGTGCCTAAGACAAGCCTGTCTGTGCCCGTCTGCGAGGCGCGACCCAACCGCGACCAGCACCAGGAACCCTGGATCTCCAGGACCACGCCGATACACCTCTGCCGCCCTCCACGCACTCAACCCCGGAAGACTCATCGGCTGCCAAAGGGCCACACTGAACAACACCCAAGGACAGTTCTTCTGCAGACACTGTCGACGATCCTTCACTATTGACTGCGCCCCAGAGACCACCGAAATCTCGCTGGATGCCCCCACCACCGGAGCCCTGACATGCATCCGCCTCAACGAACGGTCCCTACACAGATACACCATAGAGATCTGGGACCTGCTCAACACCCTCGCGCCAGACGTTGCCTTCCTCATAGAAACCTGGACCAATGCCACCTCTGGCCCAGACATCGCCACCGCCATCCCCGACGGATACAAAATCCAGAGAAGAGACCGCCCCCAGCACCCAGGAGGAGGACTCACCATCGTTCACAAGAGCTCCCTTCGACTCTCAACTTCCAACACAAGCGACCCCCACTCCACCACAGAACACCTCCACTTCCAGATCCAGACTAACCCCAGGACCACGCTATGGGGCGCCCTCGCCTACAGACCCCCCGGACCACGCACCCAGTCCACAACCACCATCACTGACCTTGTCGCACCCCACGCCATAGCTTCCACGGACTACATTCTACTCGGACTACATTTCCACCTCGACAACCGGAGCAATCGCGACTCCATTGCCCTCCTCAACAACCTCTCCAATCTTGGACTGAAGCAGCTCGTCACCACCCCCACACACAGAGGGACACACCCCCGACCCCATCTTCACATGAGGGATGAACATCCATTTCAGCCATACCGCCCAGGCCCCCTGGACGGACTAATACTGCGTACACTTTACCTTCAACACATCCACCGGACCCAAACCCTCCCCACGGCCACCGCGAAGGAACTGGCGCAAGATCACAGAAGAGCACCTCAACGCCACCCTCCTCCTAGACCCACCCTGCGCCACGACCTACGCCAACTCCGCAGCCGAGGAACTCCACCACTGGATCTCCAGCTGCACCGACAAGCTCGCACCCCTCCGCCGCCATGGTAAACAATGCCCCCTAAAAGCAGCTTGGTTCACCACCGATCTCCAAACAGCCAGGCGCTCCTGCAGACGCCTCAAGAAATCCTGGCGAAACCGGAAAGCCACTGAAGACCTGAACTGCTACCGTAATGCCCTGAAGGAATACCACCAGCTTTTAAGAGACACCAAGCGGACTTTCATCAGGAACAAAATCCACACCAACGCAACCAATGCCAAAGAACTCTTCAGTGCCATACAGCAATTCACCAAACCCCCCAGCGAAGCCACGGATGTCACACCATTTCAGGTACTACTTCCATCTGAAAATCAAGGCCCGTTACGACAACTTCAGTGTACAGACACTGGACGCCACCCCACCCCACGCTCCACCTCCACCAAGAAGGAGCCGATCATCACTACCTGGAATCCCTCCACCGTCGAACACAACACCGTGACCATGAGGAACACCCACTCAGGAGCCCCCACGGACCCCTGCCCAGCGCACATCTACCACAGGGCCACTGCCGCCATCGCACCCGAACTAGGACACACCATCAACGCCTCTTTCAAATCCAGGATCTTCCCCGACGACTGGAAGCGGGCGGAGGTCAAACCTCTCCTCAAGAAGCCCACGGCCGACCCGACAGACCTGAAAAACTACAGGCCCATCTCTCTCCTCTCCTTCACTGCCAAAGTCACCGAGAGAATCGTGAACACCCAGCTGACCGCCTTCATCGAAGAAAACTCCATCCTAGATGCCTCCCAGTCTGGATTCCGCAGCAATCACAGCACTGAAACGGCCCTCCTCGCTGCCACCGACGACATCTACATGCTACTAGACCAGGGGTACACCGCAGCTCTCATCCTACTTGACCTCTCCGCAGCTCTCAACACCGTCTCACATCGCACTCTCGCAGCCAGACTCCACGACGCAGGGATACGAGAAACAGCCCTCTCCTGGATCTGATCCTTTCTCTCCAGCAGAACCCAGAGGATCAGTCTCTCTCCTTTCCTCTCCAAACCCACATAGATCAACTGCGGAGTTCTCCAAGGATCACCACTCAGCCCCATGCTCTTCAACATCTACATGGCCCCCCTCGCCACCATTGTCAGACAACATGGGCTCAGCATAGTATCCTACGCCGACAACACCCAGCTCATCCTATCCCTCGCGAAGAACCCCGAAGACACCAGACTCTATTTCCAGGTAGGAAAGAGAGATGTCACCGCCTCCATGAAAAGCAGTTGCCTGAAGCTCAACTCAGAGAAGACCGAGGTCCTCATCCTCGGACCCTCCACGTCCACTTGGGACAACACCTGGTGGCCCTCCGCCCACCCCTACAGACACGCACGGAACCTCGGCATCATCCTCGACACCGCCCTCAACATGACCCACCAGATCAACTCCATCGCCTCCACCAGGTTCAACTACCTTCAGATCCTCTGCAAGACCTTCAAATGGCTACAGACCATGCAGAACGCCACAGCCAGACTTGTCCTCGGAACTCCACGGCATGAACACATGACCCAACACCTACGTGACCTCCACTGGCTCCACATCGAGAAGAGAGTTACCTTCAAACTGCTCACCCATGCTTTCAAATCCCTCCACAACATCGGACCCAAATACCTCAACGAGAGAGTCTCCTTCCACGTACCCAAGAGGAACCTTCGCTCCGCAGACCTCGCCCTTGCAGAGACCCCCCACATCCGCAGAACCAGAGCAAGAGGAAGAGCTTTCTCCAATGTCGCAGCCAAAGCCTGGAACGAGTTCCCTGTGAACATCAGACGCTCCCCCCACCCTCCACACCTTCAGGAAGAACCTCAAGACCTTGCTCTTCGATTGAACCGGAGCTGCTGCACCCCCTTCCCTCCCCCCAGCGCCTTGAGATCCTCGTGGGTGAGTAGCGTGCTTTATAAACCCCCTGATTGATTAATTGATTGATTGATTGTGTGTGTGTGTGTGTGTTCAGAAGGGAAAGCTAGTGTGATGTTGGGATTGTGTTCAATGTGTGTGTGTTCAGAAGGGAAAGCTAGTGTGATGTTGGGATTGAGTTCAGTGTGTATGTGTGTGTGTGTGTGTGTGTGTGTGTTTTTTAAGAAGGGAAAGCTAGTGTGATGTTGGGATTGTGTTCAGATATGGCATGCTGGTTATGAAATTACCTGTGGTCTTTGCCCCTGCTGTGAAGTGTTGTCTCTTGTACCTGCACAGTGAGATCCAGTACTCGGATGGTGTGCCTTTTTTTGGCTGGGGTAGATATCCCCTCCCTTGGCACAGCGTGTCAGCCGGGCCCTGGTGCTGGGGCTTCCATTGCATGAAGTAAATGGTTATTCTTCTTTGCACTCCAGGGCTTAGGATTGTGGCCACTTGTTCTGACACTTACGTTGATGCGAACTAGAAGACACCGGCATTACCGTGATGTTCAAAAGAAATAGGGGTTGGTGGTGACTGATTTGTTCCCTCTCAGACACTTCATGATTGCGTCAAAGCAGTCGGCTCATGTGCCTTATCATCTTAGGCCTGTGATGTGGGTGTCCAGACAGATGTGGTAAATGACAAACATCTGTGTTTCTGGTCACTTGCTTATTGTGTGACTATGTACGTTGTGTATATAATGTCAGCTTGGTCTTGACTACTCAGACGTGTGAAATTTGACTCTTAGCAGTTGTTCTTACGGGTGAGAGTTCAGCTGGTGTCGGTGTGTCCTGGCTTAGGTGAGAGTTCAGCGTGTGTTGGTGTGTCCTGACATGGATGAGGGTTCAGCTTGTGTCCCTGTGTCCTGACTTGGGTGGGAGTTCAGCTTGTATCGGTGTGTCCTGACTTGGTTGAGAGTTCAGCTTGTGTCTGTGTGTCCTGACTTGGGTGAGAGTTCAGTTTATGTCAGTGTGTCCTGATTTTGGGGAGAGTTCAGCTGGTGTTGGTGTATCCTGACTTGGGTGAAAGTTCAGCTGGTGTGAGTGTGTCCTGACTTGGGTGAAAGTTCAGTTGTGTTGGAGTGCCATGACTTGGGTGACCGTTCAGTTTGTATCGGTTTGTCCTGACTTGGGTGAGAGTTTAGCTTGTGTTGGTGTGTCATGACTTGGATGAGAGTGCAGTTTGTGTTGGTGTTTCCTGACTTGGGTGAGAGTTCAGCTTGTGTCAGTGTGTCCTGGGTTGGGTGAGAGTTCAGCTTGTGTAGGTGTCTCCTGGCCAGGGTGAGACTTCAGCTTGTGTCAGTGTGTCCTGGCTAAGGTGAGTGTTTAGCTGGTGTCTGTGTGTCCTGGCCTAGGTGAGAGTTCAGCTGGTGTCGGTGTGCCCTGGCTTGGGTGAGAGTTCAGCTGATGATGGTGTGTTCTGACTTGGGTGAGAGTACAGCTTGTGTCGGTGTGTCCTGACTTGGGTGAGAGTTCATCTGTTGTCGGTGTGCGCAGACTTAGGAGAGAGTTCAGCTTGTGTTGGTGTGGCCAGACTTGGGTGAGAGTTCAGCTTGTGTTGGTTTGTTCTGGCCTTGGTGAGAGTTCAGCTGGTGTTGGTGTGTCCTGGCTTGGGTGAGAGTTCAGCTTATATCGGTGTGTCCTGGATAAAGTGGGAGTTTAGTTGGTGTCGGTGTGTCCTGACTAGGGTGAGAGTTCATCTGGTGTCGGTTGGTGTGTCCTGACTTGGGTGAGATTTCAGTTTGTGTTGGTGTAGCAGTGCTGGTGGAACATTCTTTTCGTACCGTTAGTTTTGCAACTCAGTCTTATGTTGGTCTGTTGTTGCATAGCTTTTTAGCTCAAGCTTAGAGTCAGCGTGCATGCACTGGACAGCGAGGCATGCTGTATTCCCTCTGTGGCTTTTGGCCACGCCCACCAGTATTTATTGGGTCCTTCCTATGCCTTTTGAACTGCCTTTCTATTGAATGGTGAATTGGTGCCATTTGTGATGTTTTGCATGCCCCTGGTGACTAGCCCTGTTACATGGGCCATTCCTCTTCAGGGTTTTTCTCTGGATGCGGGCACTCTTTTTTAAAAAATGTATTTGTCCAGAACAAAAGGTATCAGCGCGGCATGCCGCGCTTCATTTTTTAATTTCTTTTTGGCGTTGTGTGGGAGTGCTTTTTCTTTAACAATGGCGGCCCCTTTCTTTTGTTTGGCGCAGCTTGCACGTCCACCTCTTTATTTACTTTGGCTATGGACAAATGGACCACCGTTTTGCTCCATCAACCAGGCCTTCTTGGGCTACGGTGAGCAAAAGGGAAGGGGCAGTGCACTGCAACGTGGATTGATACTTCTATCTTCACCAATCGCTATTTCTTCCGATCTGCATGTTTCTTGTAGTCAAGGGGAGAGCCGACTCGAACCCCGTTCCGCAGCCTCATATACAGTACATAGCATTTTGTGTGATATTTACGTTATTAGAGAGTCTCCTAGAATTCGTACCACTCCTGTTACGTGACACAGATCATTGAACTACGTGCATCCTTGAGGTAGCTAAGCTGTATTGCTTGCTTTTATGGAAAAAGAAATATACATGTATTTGGAAACAGAAGTTACTGATGTTGCAACAGCCGTTACACGAAGACATGCTCACTAAATACATTTTTGCCTTCCACTTTTTTACTCTAAAAAAAGGACTCCAATTAGATTCACTGACAACACTAAAACCGAGCATGGTGCTTTGACGCGTGAGAACGTGCTACGCTGCGTTTTAGGTTTGAAGGTTTTGTGGTATTCAAAGTGCAGCACATTTTCTCACTTAGAAGCGACTGAACTGCGTTTGGCGCACTCGGCCTGTGGAATAACCTGCCCCAGGCGGTGCAAGCCTACGGAGCCTACAACAGTGACTAGGCTGGTGATAGAGTGTTCTAGCTTCAGTTTCTTCCCTTGGGTGGAGATGAGGCTCCTTCGAGTTTGACATATTCAGCTAATTTTATTATTCTTGTGGTATTTTTTACCCTCAGGGTTTTGCAAGTAGCCAATTATTCACTGCACCTAGGGTGTGTATCTACTCAGATACCATCAGTTAGGGAACGCAGAATGCCACATGCCTTCTTCGGTACTTTACCAAGCAGCGCTTGCTCAATAAACTGAGTGTTCAATTACACAGCGAATGTACTCATAGTTCTAAAGGGCAAATGGCCCGGATATGTAGAGGAAAAAGCTCGGCTGTGATATCATGTCTTGGATGACATGTTACCATATGGACACTTTATTGGTTTAAGCCATTAGGTTGTAGAGAGGCGACGTATAGGTCACAGTTCACAAAGGCCCAGGCTACAGCATCTCACATGAGACACAAAACCTGGCTTTAGACAGCCCTCTGTCTCACAAATTACCCACATTTTACAGCTGTTTGCTAAAGACATAGCTCTCCTTCAGGTAAAACCGAAAAAACAAGCTTTGGCACTGGACAGCATATGTAGCAGGGTACACAGAATTTGCAGGCCAGGTCTCAGACAGCCGCACCACCCTCAGACCCTCACTTGACACCAGACTTGAAGGGTCAGCCTTCAGACAGCAGAGCTATCTTAAAGGCTTAGGGCTCTAAAAACCCCTCACTTGAAGCTCAGCAGCTCAGTCACCTGTTCCCTCTTTCCTCCACCTTGGCCATCCACTGATGGATACTGCATCAGGATTTTCCATGCCAAGAGTTCACTTTGGTTATTTTGATGACTTAGTTACAGTTATGTAATGAAACTGATTTTTGCATAACATTAAAGCTAAGCTTCCACACAATTTCACCTTCCACCCTGCATCTCATATTTTTGTTCTCCCTTCCCTCGCTTCTCTTTTACTCTAACTTGCATTCTCCTTCGTGCAAATCTCAGCGCGGTGCTATAATAGAGAAACAGAGGTAATACCTCATACGGTCATATACATTTGGGACTAACATAACAAAATCAATGTTACTGCGCGGTTTTCCACATGTAAACCTGTAATGCAAGCCATGCTTTAAGCAGGTGGTAATATGGTGAGAAATCCATGCAGTATTACAGGATCCAGGATCTCGGCTGTGTGGTAACCGTACACCACTATTATAACCTTTTTGCCCAAAAATAGATAACTGGGCAGCTTCTAATGGGCGCTGAAGTCTGCCACATTCCCCTGAAAATGGCACATTCCTAATTCTACTGGCAGCCCATTTTGGTTCATTTATAACTGGTTTCCTATATCCTGTTTATCTTCTACGTCTCATTGATCTACGAACGTGATTGCCCCTCCTTCACGCCCCACTCTCCTACCCAATGAAAGTCCCTTGAAAGTAAGTCCCCCAGCATAGCTTCAGCACATGGCCAAAGCCAATAGCTCTGGCTAAACACTTATAAGGTCCCAAAGTCAAGGCCTATTGGCTATGCCAATGCTTGTTCTCCTTTGTAACTTGTTGTAGTTCCTTCCTGAGCTCATGTGGTTATGAGTGCCCATGTACACACATGTAGTGCTGCGTGACTGAGTCTGCCTTTCACTAATGTATTCTGAGGGTTGTGTGTGGGTCTGTCATAATGACTCGATTGCTGGGACGCCATTGTTTTTTATGCCCTTCACATAGAATTTACATTTGAATGTTTGCTCATTTGCTGCACATCAGCTTTTGGACTTGGGTTTGTAAGTGGAGAATATCATCTTGGAAATAACTCTGTCCTAACCATCATCATTTAGTACTGCTCGCCTGTCTCTCCATCTGTCACTCCATTCATCTATCTCTCCCTCAATCTGTTTATCACTCTACTCACCTGCTCTTCTCCCTTGTCTATGTCTAGCTATCTCCTGATTCAGCCACCTATCTCTTCATCATACTAGCTGACTTTCAATTCATCTGCCTGTCAAGCTATCCCCATCTTCTTTCTACTTGTCAAGTTATCCCCCCATCTGCCTGACTAGCTATCCCTGCATCTGCTTGTCCAGCTATCCGCCATCTGGCTGTCTTGCTATCTCCCATATGCCGGTCCAGCCACCCCCCTTATCTGCCTCTCCAGCTATCCCTCCATCTGTCTGTCTAGCTATCCTCCATCTTACTGTCAAGCTATCCCCATCTGCCTGTCTAGCTACTCACCTCCATCTACCTGTGTAGCTAACCCTCTATCTGCATGTCTAGCTATTGCTCCATGCCTGTCTAGCTATCCCACATCCGCCTGTCTTGCAATCCCTCTGTCTGCTGGTCTAGCTATCCACCATCTGCCTGTCTAGCTATCCCTCCATCTGTCTGTCTAGCTATCTCCTCTGTCCACCTGTCTAGCTATCACCCATCTGTCTGTCTAGCTATCCCCAGCTAGCTGTCTTGCTATCCACCATCTGCCGTTCAGCTATCCCACATCTGCCTGTTTTATTATCCTCCATTTGCCTGTCTAGCTATCTCCCCATCTGTCTGTCTAGCTACCACCTCGTCTACTTTTCTACCCCACCCCTTTAGCTCCCCTTGGTTTACTCCATCTCTCTCTTTCCACTGTCCTACTCCTGCATGCTCGACTGTCTATACCTATACAGGAGAAGGCTCCAGAAGTGGTGGTGCAACAACTGAGAAGAAATAACCATCCTGGCTGCCTATCCAGCAGAAACTCTGTAAAGCAAACATTTCACATCGCCCACAAATGTGTTTTAAACTTTGAAACTCTTTTTAGCTGAAAACAGGTCGCCCTGGTTATTCCTTTCACTTTGGCATGTCTTGCAAGCCATACGCTAACGACAGACAGACAGACACACAGTCACAGATACACTCCCTGTCTCTCTCTCTGCCTCTCCCCCGCGACTAGACAACAGGCTTCAGATGGTGCAGACAGACTTCCAAAACTCTCTCTATGCCGTTTCAAATTGAGAGAAGTCGGACCAGCTGGGAGCCCATCTTGTTATCAGTACTCCTGACCATCTGGTCAGATTAGAAGGTCCCCCGCCAGCCCTGCGGGCCATTTGCAGCCGGTGGCCATGGTTACCGTACCAGCCCTGCGGGCTCTTTGCAGCCGGTGACCATGGTTACCGTGTCAGCCCTGCGGGCCCTTTGCAGCCGGTGTCATTGGTTACCGTACCAGCCCTGCGGGCCCTTTGCAGCCGGTGGCCATGGTTACCGTGCCAGCCCTGCGGGCCCTTTGCAGCCGGTGGTCATGGTTACCGTGCCAGCCCTGCGGGCCCTTTGCAGCCGGTGGTCATAGTTACCGTGCCAGCCCTGCGGGCCCTTTGCAGCCGGTGTCCATGCTTACCGTACCAGCCCTGTGGGTCCTTTGCAGCCGGTGGCCACGGTTACTGTGCCAGCCCTGCGGGCCCTTTGCAGCCGGTGGTCATGGTTCAAAACGAAATATTTCTGTTTGATCAGATTTGTCCCTTGAGCCACAAATCGAAAAAACCTCTACAATTTTTTTTCTCTCTTTGGCTGTTACACAAAATTCTTTTTCTAGGGTTTGCAACTTCCTGTTTTACTCTAGTACGGTACCTTCCCTGGCCTCCCTCTTTGCCTGATAAACCAATCACAAGAGGAGACAAGCATTTGCAATGCAACAGGTCTCGCATTTACGCGAGTTTGAGCTATCGACATTGTGCAAATGACACTGCCTTTTATTTATGTTTTGGTTTTTGAAGCATAAATAAAATGCATTGTCATTTACAATGCCAATCGCTCAAACTCGCGTAAATGCGAGACCTATTGCATTGCAAATGCTTGATATATACTTCTTAATATGGGATTATTTGGTATGCTAAAGCTGAAGGCGTGAGCAGATCATATAGCCAGCACAAAATATGATGAGACTGCGATGAATGGGGATTGAATTGACATGTACGTAAGTCTGGTAAGTATTGCACTTAAAAAAGAAACACGCCTTTGAGCTAAATGAAAACTTTGAAACCGATTTACCGACACCACCGAGATGTTAAGCTACAAAAAGCAAATGTTTCCCAAAATGCGCTGCTAACGCCAGGCGAGACCTAAAAAATGGCGCTGTATCCTTCCTGCTCATTTACCCCGCCACGCTTCGAACTCCTAACCCTTGACTGTGCGGCATTGGCTGTAGGGTGACCAGCCGTCCGTAAATTTCACGGACCGTCCATAATTTGGACCTCACGTCCGTTGTCCATGACGATCCCTTTTACCGCCGCCTTTTGGCTGTAATTTTGGGCATTGCAGGGAGTAGCACTGTTCCCCTGCAAGAAGCCTCAGGTTCCTGATGGGGCCGCCTCGCACGCCTCCTCGGAGCACAAGAGCAGCCCCACCCGCCCATTGTCAGGCTGTATGCCGGCTGATTATCACATACAGAATGACAATCAGCCAGTCTGGGCTGTTACAGCATGGGGTGGCCTCCTCCAGCCTCGGTCTAGGGCCGGGCATTCTGTCAGATGGAAGAAATGTACAAACACGCCCATGCTGCTGCTACGTGAGGATCTAGTTCATGAAAAGAAGGTGAAAGAAGTTGCAAAGAAGGGGCTAGAGTTCTTTCACAGTCTCATCATTTTAGAACTGACGCATTTTCAATATTTCATTCAACTAAGCCATGGTTGCTGCTTTTTTATTTTATGCAACTAACAACCATTGACAAAGAAAATAGTCCTGGCTTGTTGTAGGTGTAGCGTTACTTGTTGTATCATATATCTGGATGCAATGACAGAAGCAGCAAAATACCAGTCGGGCGGCACACTGAGCTAAGTACACATTTTTAGGTTCGGTGTTTTAACCCACTCCTTTAATTACATCGAACGCCCCCTTTGGAGAGACCGCCCCAGTTTTTTCATCCCACTTAAATCTCTGGAAATAACACCATGTCACAGTCGCCTTATGTCTTGGCACTGTGCATCATGCATGACTCATTGCTTCCACTTTTTCAGATTGCCTATGTGCAGGGGCATAGTGAACCCTCCCCCCAACCCACCCCTTGCTTTAGGAACTACAGCAAGGGTGGAGTTCTTGATGGGTCTCTTCTGTCTGCAACTCTGCAGACAAAGGCTCAGCTCATAATTAATGTGAAAAGGTGAATAAGTAAGTTAGCGAAGGGATGGGTGGATGGCTGGATGGATTTGTGAAAGGGTGAATGGATGAATGAAAGGGTGGATGGATGGATGGATCTTGAGAGAAAGGATGGATGAATGAGTTACTGGAAGGATGGATGAGGGAAAAGGTAAATAGATGGATGTATGGGTGGAAGGGTAGATGAATGGGTAAAAGGATGGATGGATGAGTGAAAAGATGGATGGATGAGTGAAAGTGTGGATGATGGGTGAGTGAATGGGTGGACAGATGAATGAAATTATGGATGGATTGATGAATTGATAAGTGAAAGGGTGAATGGATGGATGGATGAGTGAAAGAGTGGATGTAAGGCTCGATGAGTGAATGAAAGGGCGGGTAGATGGACAATAGGATGGACAGATGAGTAAAGGAGTAAAAGGGTGGATGGATGAGAGAAAGGATGGATGGATGAGTGATAGGGTCAATGGATGGATTTATGAGTGGATGAGTAGATGGATGGGTGAGTGGATGGAAGGATGGGTGGCTAAGTGAAAGGGGGATGGAGAGAGAAAGGGAGGATGGATGATGACTGATAGGGTGAATGGGTGGAAGGATGAGTGACTGTGTGGATTAATGAGTAAGTGAAAGGATGACTGGATGGGTAAAAGGCTGGATGGATGAGTAAATGGATGGATGGGTGGAAGAGTGGATGGATGAGTGTACGGATGGATAGGGTGAAAGGGTGGATGGATGGATAATGGATGGATGAGTGAAAGGGTGGATAGAGGGATGGAGGAGTGAAATGATGGATGGAAGAATACATGATGGATAGGTTTGTAAATGGTTGAATATGGACATGAATGGGAACACAGATGGAAGGACAGAATGAATGGTGAAAGACTGAAAGATGGATTAAAGTATGATTACACCTTGTAACCCCATTTTCTTAAGTAACATTTCCTATACATCGACTTTCACATTTACATGAGTCATTGTCTCTATATAAAATGTGTGTGATGTAACGCACTTTGACACCCTGACCTACATAATTGGGATGAGTAGCACTATAAAAGAAATTAAAAGACACATTAGATAGGGTCTATGTGAAGATGAGGGGCACCATTGGAGGGTGGTAGCAAGGCCAGACTGGTCGGCATGGGCATCGGGTGTATCCCTGGGAGGCTGGAAAGGTGGAGGGGGGTTTGATACTGAGGGCTAGCACTGCAAAGTTCCTTGTAAATTTAGCAGTTTTCAGGCAACTATAAAAAAACTGCCTCACTTATATTCAGGTGTGGTTCACCAGTGTCTGTTGACTAATTTACCTGCAGAAACGCGATGGAAGTTTTGAATCATCTAAGGTAGCACAGGGGGTTAAGATGCCTGCTGCAAAGAATGTGTTCCATGCATATCAAAGAATAGTATTTTATGTGCAGATCTCAGTGGGTTACTACTTTTGTCACTGAGATTCTTGTGTTATTGCGCAGTTCATACGTTGCATAAGTAATCTAGCACAGTGAGCTATGAACTGCCATCAAAGAGCTACATGCAAGCTGCATGGTACAGGTTAGTAAGTTGTGTTTTATTCCCAGTCTTTCATTATCCTGACGTTGCTAAAAAAGGCTTGCTGGGGTAGGAATAAATTCTTATCATTAAATTTAACTCTAATCACGGTGTTAAGTTCTGAATCCTGAGTTTGTGCTTCTTCAGACCAAGCACTCTTAAAAAATGCCTACCAGTATAGGTGACGTGTGCATCCTACACCTTGTAGTGCCCTTTGCATTATGTCACATGTTCTATACACTGATTTCCACACGTATGATTCATTGCCTCTGCATATGTGTGATGTAAAGCGCTCCGACATCTTATACTGGTACGAGAAGGGCTATAAAACAAATTAAATACATGTGAGAGAGGGGCTGAGGAGTGAAGAGAGGCGCTGTTGGTGATAGTGAGGGAACGATTGAAGAGCCCTATCAAAGACTGTTGTGTCCTGGTGCACAGTAAAATCATTATTTACTATGCTTAAGAAGCTAATACAATTGATATATAATGACAAATGTGTTGTAGAGGATGTATGACGTTACAACGCACACTTTTACAACGCATGCACTTACAACGCATTTTTTACAACGCAAAATCCATTTCAACGCACTACACTCACAACGCATGACACTACAACGCATTTTTAAAAACTACCTTTACAACGCATACCATTACAACGCATAATATAAAATTGCATCTAAGGTAAGTATTAGATAGTATAGGGGTAAAAATTACTATTCTAACTCCAGGGGGTGCAACAGTAGGGTAAGTGTTGGATAGTATAGGGGTAAAAATTACTATTCTGACTCCAGGGGGTGCAACAGTAGGGTAAGTGTTGGATAGTATAGGGGTAAAAACTACTATTCTAACTCCAGGGGGTGCAACAGTAGGGTAAGTGTTGGATAGTATAGGGATAAAAATTGCTATTCTAACTCCAGGGGGTGCAACAGTAGGGTAAGTGTTGGATAGTATAGGGGTAAAAATTGCTATTCTAACTCCAGGGGGTGCAACAGTAGGGTAAGTGTTGCATAGTATAGGGGTAAAAATTACTATTCTAACTCCAGGGCGTGCAACAGTAGGGTAAGTGTTGGATAGTATAGGGGTAAAAATTACTATTCTAACTCCAGGGGGTGCAACAGTAGGGTAAGTGTTGGATAGTATAGGGGTAAAAATTACTATTCTAACTCCAGGGGGTGCAACAGTAGGGTAAGTGTTGGATAGTATAGGGGTAAAAATTACTATTCTAACTCCAGGGGGTGCAACAGTAGGGTAAGTGTTGGATAGTATAGGGGTAAAAATTACTATTCTAACTCCAGGGGGTGCAACAGTAGGGTAAGTGTTGGATAGTATAGGGGTAAAAATTACTATTCTAACTCCAGGGGGTGCAACAGTAGGGTAAGTGTTGGATAGTATAGGGGTAAAAATTACTATTCTAACTCCAGGGGGTGCAACAGTAGGGTAAGTGTTGGATAGTATAGGGGTAAAAATTACTATTCTAACTCCAGGGGGTGCAACAGTAGGGTAAGTGTTGGATAGTATAGGGGTAAAAATTACTATTCTAACTCCCAGGGGGTGCAACAGTAGGGTAAGTGGTGGATAGTATAGGGGTAAAAATTACTATTCTAACTCCAGGGGGTGCAACAGTAGAGTAAGTGTTGGATAGTATAGGGGTAAAAATTACTATTCTAACTCCAGGGGGTGCAACAGTAGGGTAAGTGTTGGATAGTATAGGGGTAAAAATTACTATTCTAACTCCAGGGGGTGCAACAGTAGGGTAAGTGTTGGATAGTATAGGGGTAAAAATTACTATTCTAACTCCAGGGGGTGCAACAGTAGGGTAAGTGTTGGATAGTATAGGGGTAAAAATTACTATTCTAACTCCAGGGGGTGCAACAGTAGGGTAAGTGTTGGATAGTATAGGGGTAAAAATTACTATTCTAACTCCAGGGGGTGCAACAGTAGGGTAAGTGTTGGATAGTATAGGGGTAAAAATTGCTATTCTAACTCCAGGGGGTGCAACAGTAGGGTAAGTGTTGGATAGTATAGGGGTAAAAATTGCTATTCTAACTCCAGGGGGTGCAACAGTAGGGTAAGTGTTGCATAGTATAGGGGTAAAAATTACTATTCTAACTCCAGGGGGTGCAACAGTAGGGTAAGTGTTGGATAGTATAGGGGTAAAAATTGCTATTCTAACTCCAGGGGGTGCAACAGTAGGGTAAGTGTTGCATAGTATAGGGGTAAAAATTACTATTCTAACTCCAGGGCGTGCAACAGTAGGGTAAGTGTTGGATAGTATAGGGGTAAAAATTACTATTCTAACTCCAGGGGGTGCAACAGTAGGGTAAGTGTTGGATAGTATAGGGGTAAAAATTACTATTCTAACTCCAGGGGGTGCAACAGTAGGGTAAGTGTTGGATAGTATAGGGGTACAAATTACTATTCTAACTCCAGGGGGTGCAACAGTAGGGTAAGTGTTGGATAGTATAGGGGTAAAAATTACTATTCTAACTCCAGGGGGTGCAACAGTAGGGTAAGTGTTGGATAGTATAGGGGTAAAAATTACTATTCTAACTCCAGGGGGTGCAACAGTAGGGTAAGTGTTGGATAGTATAGGGGTAAAAATTACTATTCTAACTCCAGGGGGTGCAACAGTAGGGTAAGTGTTGGATAGTATAGGGGTAAAAATTACTATTCTAACTCCAGGGGGTGCAACAGTAGGGTAAGTGTTGGATAGTATAGGGGTAAAAATTACTATTCTAACTCCAGGGGGTGCAACAGTAGGGTAAGTGTTGGATAGTATAGGGGTAAAAATTACTATTCTAACTCCAGGGGGTGCAACAGTAGGGTAAGTGTTGGATAGTATAGGGGTAAAAATTGCTATTCTAACTCCAGGGGGTGCAACAGTAGGGTAAGTGTTGGATAGTGTAGTGTAATATTATGCGTTGTAATGGTAGGCGTTGTAATGGAATGCGTTGTAAAGGTTGTTCCCCTGTTGTAGAATGCACCATGTTTTCCTACATTTTCTTGGGGGCGCAAAATAAAGGCTGTAAGCTGTCAGTTTGTTTGTAACACACAACAACTTTCAAATATCTGTAAATAAACTGTGCAAATGTTTCAAAACATATCAGCAGTTAGTAAACCACAAATGGACCACTTGTTTGTAATTCGGAAGTGTGCTGGAAACATAGTTTTAATAGGATCAAAACAATCAAGACACTTTACTTGGTAATGTTCAAATGATGCATATTTGCTGAAACCACATTTCCACACAATAGTGTTTGTGCGCTATATAGATTTATCAGTAAAACTGCTTGATGGCATTTTGCTTCCATTCCAATAGAAATGTATGTAAAAGACAGTGCCTCCTTCTGCCCTACAATAATGCTTTAGCTGCGTATACAGTTTCTGGTCTGCAGCACACTTCTGTGCATCAATGAAAATCTGCAGTATAAAAAGCTCACAGAAATGAAACGGCCCAATCAGTATACTATTTCCAATATACAGCTAAAATAAGGAGGGCTAATATATGGCTAGCCAGGCCATGATATAGTAATGTCAACTCCTATCTAACCGCTGTAAGAGAGTAGGATCTGCTTCACATGGGTACCCCCACTTTTTGCTGGTGTTTCACTGTTTTTCGACCTTAGTCTGGCTGTGGCCCTGCTAATCAGGCCCACAACCTAGCTGATTCCTCTCTAAAATGATTTGCATGTAGATTAGGTACATATCTAATTGGATTCTGGAGTGCCTTATAAGCCCCTAGTATATGGTATACTATGTACCTAGGGCATAGGTACCTCAGAGGCCTACCAGGGGCTGAAGCATGTATTATGCCACCCCTGGGAAGCACTCCAAAATGGCACCACAGCTCTGCTACTGCAGCCTGGGCAAGGGTGTGCTTGCACCCCTTACAGTGGTATAGGCTACCTATATCCACATATATATACAGACACATATAAACCTATAAGCCACTCCTATGGCAGGCCTTGACAATCCTGAAGGCAGAGTGCTTGGTTTTGTGTGAGAGGGTGCCCAAGCATCAGCTGAGCCCCTCTGCAGCTTTTGGAAATACTTCCTTATGGCTGTTCTTTGATACAGCCATACCATATATTCTTAAGTGCATTATAACCTCGCGGTAAATGCTAACTTTGGGATGGCTGCATCAAAACATGTCATGTTTGGTGTCAAACGCTTTGGAATACTACCCCCCCCCCCGCCAGTTCTGGCGGCGGGGGTAGCATTCCACCCTTCTAGAGGGAGAGACATGTTCACGCTGGTCAAACCCGGTAGGACATTCCTGAGCCCTGGCAACACAAAATGGATGCCTCTGCCACAGACACGGGTCTGGCCTCCTGCTGCTGACCAAAACTCCAGCAGGGGAGGCCTGGACAATAGGTTTCCTGTCGGGCTCCCGACAACTCCCCAGACAGGCAGATGTGTATTGGGGCTGGGCGGGATCACTCTCTGGTGCTTTGAAGTCCTGCACTGGGGGCACGTTTGCTGTCCCTGTGCATAGTCCAGTTCAAACCGGTTGCAGGGGCTACCTGCCCCTGCTCTGGTGCAAAACTGGACAAAGGAAATGGGTGTAACCACCCCTCTTTCAAAGCCCACCCATAGGTGGGGCCTTAGAGTTAGTCCATCCGATAACTTGGTATAAGTATAGGAATCCAGTCTCTAGGACTTTAGATTACCCTGGACGAAACTCTGCAACATATATCCTGGACCTTCGACGTTCTATCCTGACTAGAAGACTGAAGAAATCTCCCTTGGGGTCAAGGAGTGACTCCCCTGCTTGGCAGGCACCATAGAAGCAACTGACCGGTCTGCATCGCTGAAGCTCCCGCCGGACGCCGAAGTCTTTGCATCACCAGAGGTGGATTTCCAGACTTCCCCGAGGCTACCCTGTGTCCACAGCAAAGCTGAGGCCCGTGGCTATCGTGGCTGACGTGGGACCTTGACCCCTGGACACCGTGAACTTTCGCAGCAATACTATCTTTCTGGTCCTCCTCGAAGTTGTGCTTCAGAGTAGCCCCAGCCTTGAGCACCTCCTGCACCGAAGATTGCTGGCCTCCACTCCACGAGTGACCCGTGGGCCAGTTTCAAGTGTGACCGCTCGAGGCTCCTTTGCGATCACTAGCCCGTTGGCTAGCAGGTCCCCACAAAGGCAACTCCTCTTCTACTTGGGCTTTCCTGGTTGCTCCAGACATGCCCTGACTTACCCTTGCTGGTTGAGCCCCTCAGACCTTGCTGGTCTGCACCGCAGTCCTTTCTCTGAATTCCTGTGACTTGCCGTTGCCAAGGCTTGTTGGGTCCATTCTGGTCGCCGACACTGCAGCACTCGACAGACTTTGTGGGACAGCTCGAATCCGGCTCGTGGACTTCGTCGACGCCTCCTGGACCTCGTGGCTGAAGAGTCAAGACACCCATCAACTCACCTGAAGCCCCCGACATCTGTGGACATTGGTCCATCCTGCCCTTAGTCACTGGCTAGTGACCCAGACTCTGTCCCCTCTGCTTTCAGGTTCCTTCCATCCTAGATCCAGGCTTGGATCTCTTCAGACACTTCTCCTCTTCACGGCAGCAGCAGTTCTTTGCAGGCTTCCATTAAAATCGACGACGCGACGCGACACCAAAAGACATCTATGCATCCTGGGTGAGATAACTCGAGTATTCCGGTGCTCCTGTGGGTACTAAATGTAAAATGTAAATGTCAAGGTACTTATAGAGCGCACTGTCACCAGACGGCCACCTTGCGGTGTCGCCTTTGCGGTTTCCTGGCACTGATACTCATACCACTGTGGAACCCCTCCTGGCTTTCCCTGTGAAGTGTCCACTCCTGGGCGCCCCCAGGGTGAAGCCAGGCATCCTTAGCGCTGTTGGGGCCGGTGTGGAGGCTAAGCAAGCTATTGCCCAGAGTTGCAGCGTGGGGCCCGTGATTAGAATAGGCACCGAGGCAAGAATAGACAGGTCTGAGGAAATTGAGCCCGAGCCCCACCGAGGCGGGAATCGAACCCTGGTCCCTGGCCAGAACTCTGCTTCAGGGTCTGCCGCTCTAACCATTGAGCCACACTCCTCCACAGCCACACTCCTCTACTAGCCCTAGAACTTCTTAAGTCCAAAAGGGTTTGGTCCTGACTCGATTCTAAGTGTCCCTAATCTTTAAATTTCCAACTGCGACACTGCCCATAGAAGCTAACGGGAACCCGCGGTTGTGTTTATACACTGCATACAGTCCCCGTGGGTCCCCTGTGTCACTACCTTGGGTGGTTCCTTGGGGTCCCAGTGATTCTACAGGCTCTAGGCCTTTTGTCTATTCCAGTCGCGGTTTTTATACCATTTTTATAGTATATGGTTTGGTACGCCCCTTGGGCCCAAACGTGCATTTGTGCTATTACTGATACTTGTTAACTTGTAAACAAAGTACTTCGAACTCCAGTCTCATAAAGAGACTAGAGGGGTGTGTTCTATCTTAAATACATATATTTTTAATATGTACCTGGTGTGGTTGTCCTTTCATTTGATCATTCAAGAGATTATAAACTGGTAAAACAAGCTGCTTTACATTCCTTCAAGACTAAACTTGAAGGCTGCTCTCCACAGCTACCACCAGAATTGCTTTCAATAAAGGTTGTCTTTAACCATTCACCATAAGGGGTTGTTTGGACTTCTCACAACCGCTCTGACCTACAAGAGAACCATAACACTCAGCAGTCTGCAGCCAATTATAGCTCATGCAGGCTGGTTAATGACTCCCTTTTCCTGCTTCATGCTCTTACCCTCACACAAGGCCTCTCCGCTATGGGTCTTATCCATCACTCAGTACTATACCAGCCCCTGTACCAGTCGTTACCAGCTGAACAGAAATGGAATGCTTGAAGCGATCAGACACATAAATCTGGTCACTCGGAGGACTGCGCTCTAGTCCGGCACTGCTGGTCCCATTCAGCTGCATCCCATGCGTGCTGCTTTACATCTCACAATGTCTATCCGTGCAGATCTTCCAGACCATTTGTCTCACCAACCATGCATGCTCAGGACCATGAATTGTAAACAAAATATCAGACTGGACAACCCAGTGCAGTAACCATATAAATAGATTATTATCATATGAAATACCACAAAAAGACCTGCACAGTTGCTCACTGCTGCGCGCATACTGAAAAAACATGAAGTGCACAATTGTCTCAACGTAATATAAACTTATTTTTGTCTTGTACTTTAGTGGTTGTCTATTTGCTTACTTATATACTATTGCGCGACCTCCTCTGATGCGTCTGTAAAACTTACCTTTTGTCCCTAAGTTTTGTCCACAATTTCGACCTCCTGTCCTGAATTTTTGCCCTGAATTTTTACACTAACTGTCCTGAATTTGTACCGATGCCAGTTGGTCACCCTAATTGGCTGTCTATTGCAAACCCTCTCTTCCTCAGAGCCCTTCCATTTGCCAGGAGGCAGTCAATGGCAAAAGAGCCACTCTCCTGCAACAGATCTTTTCTCAGTACACCCCATCTAAGACCCTTGCCGCATCATCAGCCACTTCCTGGTGCTTCGAAGGCCCATTAGATCCTCAAGTTCTACGCTGGAGAGTGTGCCTTTCGACAACAATATCTGATTCTGATCTCTTCTCACTATGCCATCATTCTCATCATCAGCAGAACAGCAGTTTGGGTACCTGTGCGAATTTAAAAATGAGAAAAATAAAATGAGATAAGCAACGTTTTGGCTGTGATGATTAACTCCAACACATTAGCAGTTGGAGATGTATTTGTGGATAGCCCCGGTTAGCTCCACCACGCCTCTCCCTCACAAACTTCAAAGACGGTGGCATCGAGAGCCCCCAGACATGAGGGACGTACAAACATTCTCGGCAGAGCACGGAAACTGCATTGCTAGCAGTGGTGGAGGAAAGCAGAAAAAGTTTAGATGCTGGAGGGTCAGCAGCCATCATACTTTTGGACCTGAGCGCAGCATTCGATACGGTGAATCACCAAGTCCTGATCCACCGTCTCATCAACCTGGGAGTAGCTGGTACTGCTCTAAGTTGGCTTTGTTCCTTCCTGAAAGGACAATCATTTCAGGTTTTTGGAGAAGGCGTGTGTTCCAAACCTCGGACTCTCCTGTGTGGTGTACCACAGGGCTCATCTTTGAGCCCTATGCTCTTCAAAGCATATATGGCCCCCCGAGCCTCGATTGTGGTTCCTTTTGGGATCCATATGTTCACCTACGCCGACGACACCCAATTGGTCGTAGCATTAAATCAACCCACACACTACTCTACGACTCTGAAAGCATGCCTCACGGAAGTTGTAAAATGGATGGGTTCATCCCATCTGAAATTGAATGGTGAAAAAAACGAGATCATGACTCTGGGCAACTTTGATAACACAACACTTAGAACCCTCTGGCCAGCATGTATGGGCCCGGCTCCCACACCCAAGCCAGAAATAAAGAGCCTGGGCATCTGGCTAGACCGTAATTTGACTTTCAAAACACAAGTTAGAAAGACAATAGCAACCTGTTTCGGCCTGATCAGAATGGCCAGGAAAGTACTTCCCCTGCTCCCCCCCAAAGCCAAGAAAACCATGGTGCAATCCCTCCTTTTGTCAAGATTAGACTATGGCAATGGGCTTTATCTGGGAGCCCCCAGCTCTGTGATCAATAAACTGCAGATGGCCCAGAACTGTGCAGCCAGATTGCTGAGGGGAACTCCCAAATTCCTGTCCGCAAAACCAGCCCTCCGCCTACCACACTGGCTCCCAGTGAAAGAACGAGTTATGTTTAAAGCTCTCTGTATAGTTCACAGATACTTGCAGGGGACTGGTCCTCCTCTTCTCTCGGCGGTAATTCAGCCTTATAAAGCTAGGAGAGAACTGCGCTCGAATAATCTCCACCTGGTCAACATCCCTAGAATCAAACGAGCCAGAAGTGGCGGTAGACTCTTTTCTCTTAATGCCGGCAGGCTTTGGAACGCTCTGCCCCTTCACCCCCGGAAGGAGACTGTGCATCTTGCCTTCCGGAAACAACTCAAAACCCTCCTGTTCCCTTGAATTTTGATGTTCCATCTGATCATGAGTTTTGCCGAGCGCTGGGAGGCCTTCTGGTAGCCACGCGCTTTACAAATGTCCTTTTCATTTCATTTAGGGATCACCTTCAGTGATTACTTTGAAAAAAATTAAGTGGCAGGGCTCTCGTCTCGGCTCTCGTCTGGCCGAACTAGCCATAGCGGGCACTGGGCAATCCCCCGGTGCGTGGAAGGGTGGGGGCCGGTTTTGGGCCCCTGGGGGCCGTTTTTGTTACAGGGCCGTTTTTTTGCAAAAACGGCCCTGTAACAAAATCGGCCGAAAACCGGCCCTGGCAAAGAGCTCGGCCGCACCCCCAACCCCCCTGGGGGAGGGAGGGTGGAGGCGACCGAGCACTTTGTCAGGGCTGGTTTTGGTTCCCAGTCCGGCCCTGACTGCAGCTTCCACCATACTTTGCCCCTGCCAAGCTGTCAATGATAGTTACTGAAGTGTGAAAATTCAGACTATTCCAGGCCCCCAAGACTGTCTCAGGTGCCAGTGTTGACAATTAAGTTCCCGGGGCTCAGCACTGGAATCCACCGTCCCAAATTAAGCACTGATCACCTTCCAACAAATATTAAACCAGTCAAAAGGAGAGTATAGTCAAGGGGGGTGTAGGAGCGGAGCATACCCCAAATAATTCTCAGCCGGGTCCCAGCTCAGCAGTGACAGTTGGCTGCAGTTGGTCACCATCCTATCACAGCTGGGAGGGGTCCCTACAACGTGAATTGCAAGCAGCGGCGCTTTTAGTGGGGTGGGTGAAAACCGGCTTTAATACTCATCCCTATTGGTCCTTATATTGTTAACTTTACTGGAAAACAGATTCATTTCTCAAAAATGCAGTCTCTATTTACATTTTATTTGTTTTACTTCGTCTTGCATTCCCTAAGTCTATTTGCTTTTTCTATGTTGTGTTTGCTTCACTTTTTCATGTAACATATGACTTGTGTGTGGTGCATACTGGAATCTGAGGCTCCTTGAGGTCTCTCGGAGAGTGCCCATTGTGGGTGGGTGTTTATGATGGTGGGTGGGGGGGGGCGATTGAGAACTCTGGAGCTGGGGCAGACTCTTTCTCACAGTGTCTGTCTATGGGTCATAAAGGAGTTTAGACTGCATGCACATTCGATGCTTGGACTCTCTGCAGAGCGTACACAGTTTTAGTCACATATATGACAATTGTAACTGGGGGAAATGTGTGAAGGTACCCAGCTGTTGCAATATGGTCAGCGACAATGGAAAAGAAAATGCAGTGCTCAAAGGTGAGTGAGTGGGTTCTTTGCTTGGAGGGTGGTGAAGTGGAGCAGATGGAAGGAAATATGTGCAAAAGGTGGTGAAAAACTGATCTGCAAAGGAAAGATGGTGTTTGAGATATGCACATGTGGAATGTAAGAAAGCAGTGGAGAGAAAAAGGGGGTAAGTCAAACAGAGTGAAAGACTGCAGAAGAAAGTGATGTGAAGGGGAGAACAGAAATGATAGAGACAATCTGAACACCACTACATCTTCCACCGATTTCAGTAAAGTTCAAATCAAAGTCTCATATTTGTAGAATTGAAACATTCTTAATTCTAAATATTCAACACAAAATCATTGCTGTCACTCATTTTTATGATGTAGCTGAAATCAGTCGACAAAGTCAATAGGGCTGCCTTGTTTTAGGCGTGTTGTGCTATATGTCTGGTTGCAATAATGGAAAGCTCACATAGCAAATACTAGCCAAAAGGTCCACTTCGTCAAGCACAGGATGTTAGTTTACATGGTTGAAGCCAAATACTTAATTACATAGGCCATGCCTCTTAGAAAGGATTCCTAGTTATTTATTTACAGAGTTTTATATAGCGCTGGCAGGACCCGTGGGTATCACAGCGCTTTACAACATGTACACAGGTAACAAGAAAAACAGACAGACAGAACAAATGGACAGCCGTTCGGAAGGCAGGTAGTAGAGTCGAGAGTTACTTGATTGTAACTGCAGTGTATTGTTCAGAAGGTTAAAGGTGACGAGCGAGGAGGAGATCCTTTAGTTTTCTCTTGAAGGTCACGTCGGAGGTGTTGGTTCTGATATCTGCTGGTAGGGAGTTCCAGATTTTGGGGGCATTGCCTAAAAAGGAGCACGCCAGGGCTTTTTGTTTATGCCTCTTTGGGGGAATAAGAAGTAGGTTGTTGGTGCTCCTCAGGTTTCTTGCCTGGCCTGCCTTGGTGAGCTTGGCTGCCAGGTAGACTCGTTTACCAGTGTGCAGGACTTGGTGGGTGAGACAGGCAGATTTGAAATGGCAACGAGCTTCAATTGGGAGCCACTTGAGATTTTTCGAGGAGGGGGAGATGTGATCGTGCCTTTTAGCTCCGGTGACCATCCTTGCTGCTGCATTGAGAATTGTTCTCATGGGGGTTAGGTGGGAACATGCTGTGCCTGTGAGGGTAGCGTTCCCGTAGTCTGGTCTGGATAGAACCAAGGCTTGCATTGCAGTTTTGAGATCATTAGTCAGGAGGAAGGGCTTGATTTTGTTAAGTACCTTTAATTTGTAGTGGGCAGTCCTTGCGGTAGCCTTAATGTGTGAGCTCATATTCAGGTTAGGGTCCAGTATGATTCCCAGAGATATGGTGGAGCCGGCCAGGGTTCGATTGAAGTTTAGGAAGACCGTAAGCTTTATCCATTCTTGGACCTGGTGGGTTTGTCTGTCGATTGAGAGGAGAAGAATTTTCATTTTATCTTGGTTAAGTTTTAAGTGGTTGTGTGATAGCCAGTTTTGGATTTTTGTTAGAGTATTGTTTAGACAGCGTATGTCTTCTGGGGAGGAAACTTCCAGGTAGAGCTGGATGTCATCTGCATAGAGGTGGAAGGTGATGTTGGATTGTTTGATTATGGTAGTGAGGGGCTCCATGTAGACTTTGAAGACAGCAATTGTGAGGACTGAGCCCTGTGGGACACCTCTGGTTATAGTAGAGATATCAGAAGTTGCATTGTTTATTTTGATCTGTTGAGAGCGGTTGTGAAAAAGATGTGAACCATTTCAGCACCATGCCGTCTGCTGTAATCCATTGTTTAAGGGTGTTAAGAATAGGTTTACGGTCCACCGTGTCGAAGGCTGCAGATAGGGCTAGGAAGATGAGCAGGCAGCAACGACCGGCATCCATACTTCCATACTAAGTTTTGCTTCTATGGCTACGCCTCTTTTAGAGACCTGCCCCCTTCCTTTTATGTCCCACTTCAAGCACTAGCAGGCATGGTCCAGAGCTGATGGGCACTCTCTGATTTAAAACCCCCTACCAGCGCCGCAGGCCCTTGCCTCACACTCAGACTGCCAGGGCCAGAATGACGCCAGTGACTGATCATTGCCGTGGGTCTCGAGAAACATGTCTCTAGCAGTTGAGGTCAAGCCCTGATTTCCTCTCAGCATCACCCCACTGCCTCAACCTGTCCACTGTTCTCTGTTGTTGTGTTCACCTGGTTGCTTGTTGAGGAATCTCAGACCCACTACCCTAACATTATTGTGTACGGCGCACCCCTGCCTAGCACGAAACCCCCAGACTGACCAACAGATACTTTTTTGACACACTGTGTCCAATTCCAGTGGTGGAAAGCAAATAATGCTGTCTGTCAACTCTGCACAAACACCTCAGGTCCAGTGGTGGAGTCAGTGTGTTATGGGCTCTAGTGTAAGGAAGGAAATTGGCCCTCAGACTACTGTTTGAACTGTGTAATACAGCCATATTCAAGATTTGGCAGGCCCCTCTAACCTTTGTGCCACGGATCCACTGCACCTGCTGCACCGATGGAAGCCACGCCCCTGCTCAGGTGGGGATAACACATCACAAAGATGTGCTTGGCTGACGTCACTCCATAGGATCCGAAACACATCATTTTAAATGTTTCATTGTTCACTGAGCCCACCCCCTTCCCCTTCCATTCCATAGCACATGATTGTGCATCACTCCTTGGCAGACCATTTCTGCGGGACCTCGGGAACCCATGGGCACGTGGCCTTCTTTGTAACAAGCACTGCATGCTGTCCCAGTTCAGGCACCAGATATTGCTGGACCTCACTGAATTGCCAAGTGCCTACCTTTTCCAGCTTTGACTTCTCGGGTAGAGGGTCAGGCAGCCGGGGCTTACTCTGTTGAGCTTGCAGTAAGATTGGAAGCCTCCGATACATAATGAACATTGTGCTTGATGATTCATTGTCTGAACATGTGATAATACCAAATAATTTTATTTTTCCGTTGGTATATAAGTCTTTATAAACAGAGTGTATTCTTATTATTACAGTAATGAACAATAACGCCATTGGTAATAATTGTGCTTCTAAGCCAATGTATGTCTAATCTGAGGTATTCATCTTGGCTCAGTCTCAGTGAACATATCGGGGGCGGGGCACAGGAATGCCTGTGCATGGTGTATACAGTACAGGTCTGAACGGTGCAGATGTGCTCCAGCTGCTCTGTAATGGCCGACCAAGATGTTAGGTCCTCACATCAATGGTACAAAATAAGAAGATGCACAGAAGCCCTCCGCGTGGTCCGGGGCGTTACAGAAGACTTCTATCAGACATCCCCAGCCTTCAGGGAACTCTCTCGCACTGGGCACTGTGGTGGGCAACATGACTGCCGAAGTAACAACAGAGGGGAGGGCTGCATCTTCACAGTTGAGGCTGCGCTGATTCTAGGACCAGAAGAAGGTCCACAGATAATGCAGCGATGGACACGCAAGAGGGATCAGCCTCAGGGGGAGGAAGAGACCCAAACCTGCTTGTAGAGTTCCTCATGGAACCCCAAACTGCTGGTAGAGCCCCGCCTAGAACCCCAACCTGCTTGTAGAGCCCCTCCTGAAACCCCAAGCTGCTTATAGCGCCCCTCCTGGAACCCAAACCTGCTTGTGGAGCCCCTCATGGAACCCCAAACTGCTTGTAGAGCCCCTCATGGAACCCAAACCTGCTTGTGGAGCCCCTCCTGGAACCCTAACCTGCTTATAGCACCCCTCCTGGAACACAAACCTGCTTGTGGAGCCCCTCGAGGAACCCCAAACTGCTTGTAGAGCTCCTCATGGAAACCCAAACTGCTTGTAGAGCCCCGTCCTGAACCCAAACCTGCTCATAGAGCTCCTCATGGATCCCCAAACTGCTCATAGAGCCCCTCCTGTGATCCAAACCTGCTTGTAGAGCCCCTCATGGAACCCCAAACTGCTTGTAGAGCCCCTCCTGGAACCCAAACCTGCTTGTCGAGACCCTCATGGAATCCCAAATTGCTTGTAGAGCCCCTCTTGGAAACCAAACCTGCTCATAGAGCACCTCATGGAACTCCAAACTGCTTATAGCGCCCTTCCTGGAACCCAAACCTGCTCGTAGAGCACCTCCTGGAACCCAAACCTGCTCATAGAGCCCATCATGGAACCCCAACTGCTTATAGCGCCCCTCCTGGAACCCAAACCTGCTTGTAGCACCCCTTAGGGTACCCCAAACTGCTTGTAGAGCCCCTCCTGGAACCTCTAACTGCTTGTAGAGCCGCCTCTCATGGAACCCCAAACTGCTTTTAGAGCCCCTCCTGGAACACAAACCTGCTTGTAGAGCCCATCATGGAACCCCAAACTGCATGTAGAGCTCCTCCTGGAACCCCAAACCACTTGTAGAGCACCTCATGTAACCCCAAAGTGCTCATAGAGCCCCTCCTGGAGCCCCAAACTGCTTGTAGAGCCCCTCATGGAACCCCAAACTGCTCATAGAGTCCCTCCTGGAGCCCCGAACTGCTTGTAGAGTCCATCATGGAACCCCAAACTGCTTGTAGAGCCCCTCCTGGAACCCAAACATGCTTGTAGAGTCCCTCGTGGAACCCAAACCTGCTCATAGAGCACCTCATGGAACTCCAAACTGCTTATAGCGCCCTTCCTGGAACCCAAACCTGCTCGTAGAGCCCCTCCTGGAACCCAAACCTGCTCATAGAGCCCATCATGGAACCCCAACTGCTTATAGCGCCCCTCCTGGAACCCAAACCTGCTTGTAGCACCCCTTGGGGTACCCCAAACTGCTTGTAGAGCCCCTCCTGGAACCCAAATCAGCTTGTAGAGTCCTCCTGGAACCTCTAACTGCTTGTAGAGCCGCCTCTCATGGAACCCCAAACTGCTTTTAGAGCCCCTCCTGGAACACAAACCTGCTTGTAGAGCCCATCATGGAACCCCAAACTGCATGTAGAGCTCCTCCTGGAACCCCAAACCGCTTGTAGAGCACCTCATGTAACCCCAAAGTGCTCATAGAGCCCCTCCTGGAGCCCCAAACTGCTTGTAGAGCCCCTCATGGAACCCCAAACTGCTCATAGAGTCCCTCCTGGAGCCCCAAACTGCTTGTAGAGCCCCTTCTGGAACCCAAACATGCTTGTAGAGCCCCTCGTGGAACCCAAACCTGCTTGTAGAGCCCCTCCTTGAACATTAAACTGCTTGCAGAGCCGTCCCTCATGGAACTCCAAACTGCTTGAAGGGCCCCTCCTGGATCCCCAAACCTGCTTGTAGAGCCCCTCCTGGAACCACCTAGGAACAGTTGTAAAGCCCCTCCTTGTACCCAGAAACTGCTTGTAGAGCCCTCCCGGAACCCCAAAAAAACTCCTAGAGCCCCCTCATAGATTCCAAAACTGCCTGTAGAGCCCCACCTGGAACCCAAAAATCGCAAGTAGAGCTCCTAATGGAACCTAAAACTGCTCGTAA
This sequence comes from Triturus cristatus, assembly GCF_964204655.1. Classification (NCBI taxonomy): domain Eukaryota; kingdom Metazoa; phylum Chordata; class Amphibia; order Caudata; family Salamandridae; genus Triturus; species Triturus cristatus. The sequence goes on along the minus strand of NC_140584.1, from coordinate 1,166,202,855 downwards.
AGCCCCTCCTGAAAACGAAAACAGATGGTAGAGCTCCTGCTGGAACCCAAACCTGCTTTTAGAGCCCCTCCTGGAACCCATAACTGTTTGTAGAGCCCCTCCTGGAACGTAAAAACCGTGCGTAGAGCCTCTCCTGGAACCCAAACCTGCTTGTTGAGCTTATGGCTGTAAACAGTTTCTGTCGAAAACTGCTATAAAATGAACTTTTGGGTCTGCCTATTTAAGTTTTGCTTAGGCAAGCCATACTGGAGTAAATATAAATGTAAATGTCCAGTATTTGTAAAGCGCGAACAATTACCCGAAGGTGTCTAGGCGCTAGGGGCCGTCGGGAAGATTAAGCGAGCTATTGCCCAGAGTCACATGGTGCTGGGCTGATCTGGCGGCGGGGATTGAACCCTGAGCCTCCAGGTTCCAGAGTCAGTCACCCTGGCCGCTGCGTCACGCTTTTTCATTAGTGTGGATTGGTGCAATATATAAGCCCGGTGCCAAAAACTTTACAAAAGCGGTTTTGAGTCAGATTGTGCTGGCCATTATATCTGATGACGCACGAGCACAAGAGCTTCCACCAGTGGGTGAAAACCTGGTGCAAAATTGCTTTGGATAAAGCTGCCAGACAGTTAGACCAATTACTGGCTAAAGTACGGGGCTGTGTATCCGCTCCCGACTCATACTTCACAGGATCCTCTTCATTTGAAACTTAGACTGATCAAGCAATCCTGGGCGATCAGACGCTCTCATCTCAAGATGTGCCATAAATTCAGACTTGCAGATAAAAAATTGTTAGCATCACGTGCCTGGCAGGAAATAAATAATCTGAATCCCCGGTACACATACAGCCGGGCACCACATGAAGCAGCTCAATTACTACACATCTCAAACCTCGGGGACACTGTGGTATCACCCTCTGTATTCAAGGAACAACTTATCGCCATAACAAAAATCCGCTCTCTGCAAGAAGCCACAGCAACTTTAGCAAAGAGAACCCATCTGTGGCAGGTCATGAACTCCTAGAGTCGTCTTCACCCACAGCCCTATTTTGAACAAGAGTACTCGTATCATACAAAGCTCTGGTTTATTAGACTTAGGATAGGCGTCCATCCAACCTTGGATGCAATACCCCCTTGGTTATAAACAGCCAATTTAGGGGCATATTATCAAGAAACGGCGTTAAAATTATCGCCGCTTTAGCGGCAGTGAACAGGGCCGAACTGGGAACCCAAACCGGCCCTGGCAAATTGCTTGGCCGGCCCCCAGGGGGTTAGGGGTGTCACTGAGCTCTTTGCCAGGGCCGGTTTTCGGCCGATTTTGTTGCAGGGCCGATTTTGCAGCTATACTGCAAAAACGGCCCTGTAACAAAAATGGCCCCCAGGGGCCCAAAACCGGACCCCACCTGTGCGGCCCACCGGGGGATTGCCCGGTGCTTGCTACGCCCAGTCCGGCCCTGCCGCTAAAGCGGCGATAATGGGCTTGATAATATGCTCGTGAGAATTCCAATAGAAGCCCAGGTTCACACCAGAACATGGGCTTCTATGGGAATTCTCCAGGGCATATTATAAAGCCTATTATTGCCGCTTTAGCGGCAGTTTTCTGCGGCTAAAGCGGTGATAATTTTAACGCTGTGCTTGATAATATGCCCTAGAGAATCTTGCAGAGGGTACGGCTCTGCGAAAGAAACCGTGATTCACTTCTTTTGAAACTGCCCCAACATGTTCCTCAACAGAGAGAGCTTTTAAGCAATATTTTAAATCAAAACAAGAGACGATCATGCAGACAAGGTCTTATCACAGCACTTAATCCCGAACACGTGCAACTAAACGTGTGATGTGTCAAATTGCTGGCAATATTCAGTATAATATAAAACCCACTGGGAAAAACACATAATCACCCTGAAGAATACTTGCCGGAAAAGTGACCATCTAGACAAGCATTGTTGCTTTAGTTCTCACTAGTGAGGCAACAAATGAACTGTATTGATATGTCTAGCCAGCTTAGTTTAACTAGTTTGCACCTTGACCGTCCGCTGGTTAAGTCTATCTAGATAGGCACTGCGCGCTAATACTCATTAGCAGTTTAGTTCGCATTAGCCGGACAGCAAAGAGATTAAAGTGATATGTTTAGCCATCTTGGTTTTGCTAGTTTGTGTCTTCAACGCCTCCTGAAAAAAAGAGTCGGGATCGATACGCACCGTCACTTTAGTACTCACCAGGCGGCCAGCAAAGAGACCGTATAGATATGTTCAGTCAGTTTTATTTATCAGTGTGGACTGCCTTACAGGCCTTGTGATTGCCTAATATCAGTACCTGGTTTTATTGTTTCATTTTCAAAGGTGTGCTATGTTTTACCAGATACCTCGTGGGAATGTGTATGGTTTTAAGTAACTATGCACCCTTTGAATTCAATTGAAATTGGTGCCGGATTACAAACATTGGATCACTGTTGGGCACTTTTCTTCCATCCTTTGCATGGATCTGTGCAAAAGCGACATTTTCACCCAATGCCTCTTTCACAGTGGACAATCCGTGCCAATGTCCTTTTTGCACTACTAGCTGGTGCAAATGAGGGTACAAAATGACAATCTAGGTGACCCAGAACCTGGGTTCGTCCACAAATAGAGCATCGGTTGGATTACTGGCGTTTAATTACAAAAGATTTTGCTGCCTGAGACCAGGTTGCCGAGTGTCCTCAAATGCATAAAAACCTAAATAAAATTGTGCCCAGTTGATCGTGGGAAACACAACATTTGTCTGACGCCTAATCATTTAGGCCCAGATCTCTGTACTGGGGTGAATGTATGACATTGTTCTGCATTCTGTCCATCAATTGTTGTTTTTGCTTTTGTCAGCCCGAGTGGGACGGGTATGCCCAGACATGGGTCCCGTGCTCTCCATGCCACTGGAATCAAGCTATATTGGCTGAAGAGGGGTGAAACCCTGAAACCGGTCCTAGGATGCTTGTTTCCAGTCCAGGGAGGACCTGGCTTGGCAGTTCGGGCTGGACTGTACCCATGAGGTACAGGGTCAAGACTGATTTGCATATGGCTGGGTTCAAACTGGTACGGCATGGTGAGCAAAAAAACTATGGATTTAGGCCCAGATCTCTGTACTTGGGTGAATATATGACATTGTTCTGCATTCTGTCCATCAACTGTTGTTTTTGCATTTGTCACCCCGAGTGGGAAGGGTATGCCCAGACGTAGGTCCTGTGCTCTCCATGCCACTGGAATCAAGCTATCCTGACTGAAGAGGGGTGAAACCCCGAAACCAGTCCTAGGATGCTTGTTTCCAGTTCAGGGAGGACCTGGCTTGGCAGTTCGGTCTGGACTGTACCCATGAGGCACAGGGTCAAGACTGATTTGCATATGGCTGGGTTCAAACTGGTACGGTGAGCAAGTAAACGATAGATTTAGGCCCAGATCTCTGTACTGGGGTGAATGTATGACATTGTTCTGCATTCTGTCCATCAACTGTTGTTTTTGCCTGATCGTGATGACCTGGAAGAACACTGTCCTCCCAAGCTCTGGTTGGCCAAGGTTTATTTTGCACAACCAATGTGGCTGTTGCGTTCATTACCATCCTAGGCGGAAAGCAGAGCTCGGCTCAGTCATCACAGTGCCAAAGCCAATTGCCTCTCTTCTAGGTTCACTGACAGGGCAAGAAGCAGACAGACAGTGGGCGTGGCCTCATACCTGTATTGGGTGAGATGAAAGGGGCAGGGGCTAATTGGCTGTCTTGCAATCAGCAGTAATTACAAACTGTCAATTACCCTTTACCTCGTTATGTGGCCTCGATTTAGGCTGGGACCTTCAGCTATCTGTCAGGAGATTAACAATAGATTCACCCCTCAGAAGAAAGCACTAAGTTACATTATATAAACAATAACTTTTTTAGTAAAATAATTCGTGTTGGACTTTTTCCTCTTTCAAAATTCCTCTTATATTTTAATTAGAACTGAACACTGGTTTAAATGCATTAATTGTGCGCATCATCAGAGCCGCGCCCTGACCAGTGTTTACATTTACAACATCTCCAAGTCGCGCGCACCCACATTTTCCACTGTGGGTTAATATCTAACCCTTCCTGCCCTCATAATAGCCTCGAGCATATTTGCAAAGCTCATAAATCCGGTCTGAAACAAGTTAATATCTACCAAGCAATCTGTCAGGAACTCTGAGAGAGGTTTTAGTACTTCAGGTAAAATGTAATTTTCATGCTGCAGTGCATCCCTGGACACTTAAAAGGGCGATGTGTAGGTTCTGTCTTTGTATTAATGTGCCACCATCACTTGGTCGCATTCCAAAGCTGCTGTCTCACCACGCCTCATGGAAGGGCCAGTGATGCTACTAACTCGGTGCTCTGGGCCTGTAAGTTATTTTAATTATTAAGATCTATGAAACTGGCGTGGTGCATCAGTCCAGCGACCTCAGTGGGAGCCTCGTGTTTGCTTTACACAGGGTGTTCCTCAATAAAGTCACTGTTCATGGTACGAGGTTTCCCGCGTTTTCACTCCCATCAATCTTTCTACAGGGCACAATCTGGGTTCTGGGTTTCTGTTCCTCTTTGAAGGACCCCGTGCCAGGGCAGCTGGCAGGCAGGAAACGCGCAGGCAACTACGAGCCTATAGAAGTGACACAACACCCTCATAGAGGACAAGGGGGGAGAATCATAAACAAACTTTGAAATGAAAAGATGTATTTATTGGGGTGCATATTTCCATGAAGGTCGTCCCATTCGATCTTTATGTGAATCCTGGCATTAAATACCTTGCTCCAGCCATCATTAACTATACTGAAATCAGCCTCAAATTACTTCTAGATGAAATAGTCGAGGCACCTGCTGACACTTGTTTCACTATTTTATATTGGTCATGGGGCCCCTTCACTTTAAAACGTTCATGCATTTCACAATCACAAATCATTGGCTCCGCCTTTCATCCATACCTGCTGCCTGTTCCTCACTCTGTGCTCCAGCAGAATGAAGCCTCACTGTGGAGAAAGCATGAGAAACAATAGGGCTTCCAGGGAGTCTGTGCGCGGGTTTTGTACCCGGGTGAAGTGCGCAAGCACAATATAGACAATGGCGGGGAGAAACACACAGGCAACAGAGAGCAACACAGAGTACATGGGGAGATAGGTACATGAGGGAGACAGCTGGAAAACACATGCATTTCACTGAGTTCTTAACCCAAAAGAGAAAAAGTAGTGCTTGAAAAGCTAGCAGTGAGAGCATGGAATCAGACAATCAAAAGAGATGGTAAAGAGGCAATGCTCCATGGGAGGGGCAAGCACAAGATTGACAATACATTACGTGAATAAGGAAGCAAATGACAGTGACAGGAAAGCCAACAAATGGTAAGCCCCTGTATGTGCTTGGTAAGCCCATCATATCTCTCGCAACAGACAGTAAATTTGCTTTCTAGTAGGCCACACCTGATAAAAAGAACCAATCCAGTTCAACCCAACGCTGTCAGGAAATTGAGTACCTAACGACCAGGTTCAAGAAGACACACTCCACAATCAGTGTGACTAAGAGGTATCCACCAAACACACAAAAGATGATGGGAGGATGCTTGCAATAAATCTAACCGCTGGCGATAGCTCGGGTAGCATTCCAACCCATCCTTCCTTTGCTCACCATGTCACCTCAGTTTGGACTCATCCATATGCAAAGTAGTCATGACCCTGGTTCAATAGGAACAGTCCAGCCTGACCCACTGGGCCAGGTCCTCCCTGAACTGGAAAAGAAGCCACCCAGGACTGGTTTCGGCCGGATTGGGGCTCGCTAGTCGGGTGCAGCGTGTTTCCAGTGGCGCAGTGAGCTTGGGGCCCACTTAGGGCAAACTCTTCGCCACTTCGCCTGGACACTTTGAAATACAATTCATCTAAGTGAGATCACATAGTTCGTGCTGCTTATGAAAATGTGTCAGAATCTGGCAAATAGTGGAGCAAGGTGGAAGTGGATAGCCACAGTAAAAAAACTAAAGATAAGAGCGCATTCAGTCCATGGCAGAGTAAGTACACACCATATTTCAAAGCTGATAAGAGCAACCTGCCCTGCGGCATGAGGTTCTCAGGTAATAAATGTCCACTTTCGCTGTCGCTCCTCTTAGAATGGCAAAAGGAACCTGTCAGTGACCGTTCACAGAGATGCTGGCAAGATAGCTCATGGTGTCGAGCTCCTGCAGTAGAGATTTATACTTTAACTTGATGTCACACACCCTAGTGCTTGGGATGCCTCCGGGTAGCCATGCGCTTTATAAATGCTACTTCATTCATTCATTCATTCAGGGCCGAATCAGCGTTTCATCCCATCGTCAGCTTGTAAGCCAGGGAGCAGTGCGGCTTGTGGCCTGCACGTTTTAACATCTAGTTTTTTCCAATTGCATTATCTAGTGCATTGACCCTCTGAGCTAATTGATAAGGGTCCCAGAACTCATTTGTGGGAAAACAATTACAGGGAAAAATTATAACATATTTGCACTTCTTACGTAAGGAATCTGTTGGTATGTGAGGCTAGGACTCAGGAAGGGGTAGCTTCAGCGACCTATAAGGGCATGAAGGGAAGCTTGATTGGAAGGGTTGATTGAGGGCACGTGGGAGGGGGTGTTGTTAAGTTTCAAGAACAATATGTCTCTAAATTGTGGAGAGTTGACTGTGCAGTCGTGAATGCTGGTGCTGAGAGGGCAGGTCCCAGTTCAGCGGATGGAGAAGGTGCAGAAATAGTTCTTGTCCGTCATTTCTGTCTAATAACAGTCCATCTGTGACGTCACTGCTCAGCTGTAATTGGACAATAGTATAACTGCTCTGCAAGTCAAAATGCGTCCTGCCAGAGGACCCGCGGCATGGGCACAACACCAGCTGCCGCTTACACAGTAACTGCGGTGTGTGTCTCTCCGGCCCCCTTTCTTTTTACTGCACTTGAATTTTATTTATTTATTTATGTGTTTTTGTCTAGCGTGCAGTCTACCCAGAGGTGCCAAAGTGCTTTACAATAGAGCAAGGTACATTACATAAGAAATTCCAAGTAACATGGTACAAGTGACAACATATATAACTACTACAGTGACGCATGGTGAGGGTTACAAATTACATGTTCACCAAAGATTAAAAATTGCAAGCTAAAGTTGGAGTGAATAGGGTTGCACAAGTACATATTACAAATAAACATAGTTGAAGCGGAAGGTCGAACTAGCTCTCCCATGAGTGTCATGAAACAGTGAGAGTCACGCCAAGAAAGGTGAGGGCTTGTGATGGGGAGCTAGGTGAGGAGAATTATTAATAAAAGAATCTTTGGAAGAGAAGAGATTTAAGGTCCGTTTCGAAGATGTGGAAAGAGGTGGTGGTGGAAGGTTTGGGAGAAGCGAGTTCCAGATTCTAGTTGCATTACCTGAGAAAGATTGCGCCATAAGTCTTTCTCTTTTGAAAGTCAGAGGTTCGAGTGGTAGGTTGTCAGCATTACGCGAGGGTCAGGAGCCACTTGGAATTTTGAGTTTGTTAGCTAGGTAGTGAGTGGTGGAGGTGTGAATGGCTTTATGGGTCATTCAAGCAGTCTTGGCTATGGTCCTAGCTTCAATAGGAAACCAGCAAAGAGTTATCAGCAAAGGTGTGATATGGGTGTTTTTTTGCCCTGTGGACGAAGCCGCTGCCAAATGGTGGATGGATTTTAAAGGAGAAAGGTGGGTCTTGGGAAGCCTGCAAGGAGAGAATTACAGTAGTCCAATCTAGAGAGTACCAAAGACTGGACAAGACTTTTCAGGTCTTACACAGGACTGTAACATCAGATCCCCCCACAGAAGGCGCTGTTGGAAGCGTGCGTTCTTGGACATCGTGTTGATTTGGGATTGGAGGTTAGGTCTTAAGTCCAGGATGCATCTAGGGATTTGGCAATGTCAACAACGGTCGGTTTGCTGTTAAGAATGTTCAGATCCTCCATCCATGATTGAACAGGAGGTGGGAAGTTTGAGTTTGAGATAATAAGGAATACGGTTTTAGAGGGATTTATTTGTAGCTGATGAGACATCATCCATTCTGGGATGGAGTTGTGGGCGGTGGTGAAAAGAAATGTCGTGTGCGGAGGACACCTTGAGGTAGAGTGGGATGTTGTCAGCACAGAGGTGATTAAGGATCCCAGACTTTTGTAGTAATTCTCCTAACAGTTCAATGTAAAGATTGAACAGGGTGGGAGCAAGGATGGCACCTTGAGGGACGCCATGCTTCACAGCCTTCGATGTTGAAAGACAGTTCTCAGATTTGATAATCTGAGATCTGCCCACGAGGTAAGCTTCAAACCCCTTAAGTACACGCCTTCAAACCCAATTCTTTGTTTTAGTGTGTTAAGAAGTGTGTGATGGTTTACAGTACCAAAGGTTTCAGAAAGGTCAGGTCGGATCAGATGGCAGGAGCTGCCAGGGTCTAGGACCTGAAGGACATCGTCGAAAACCTGTGGCGATTCTTTTTTGATGCTGCAGCCTTGACTGAAGACCGATTGAAATTTGTCAAGAACATTGTTGTCCTTGATGTGTTGGGTGAGTGGTTCCGCTACACATCTTTCAGTGATTTGGATATAGAAAGGCCCTTGAGACCCTCACGGGCGAGTAGCCATGCTTTACAAGTCCCGGATTGACTGGTTGATTGAAAGGGAGGTTGGTGATAGGGTGGAAGTTGTTAAGGTCATTCAGATCAGCCCAGGGTTTATTTAGTAGTGGGGTCACCTGACCTGTTTCTAGGAGAACAGGAAAGGAACCTTGGCTTAGAAAGCGGATAATCAGATTAGACCAGTAGGGGAGCCTGTAGGTGTAGAGGCATATTGCAAAGTTGCTCGGGATTGGGTCTAGAGAGTGGCTCGAAGGGTCGTTTTCAAAATGTCCCAGTCACTGACTGATAATACGGCATTTTATTTATTGCAGGGACAATGTTCAGCACAGGTGTGTAGAAATCTGCCCGCATCTAAATAGTCTCTGTGAACCACAAAGCGGCCTTTGATTTGACTAATGCCACAATATTGAATTTATTCGGCAACAAACTATATCTTGGTGTGTTTACTTTCACAGTACAGACCCTGCATACATTCTACAAATGAGCAACTTCGCAATGAATTGCTCAGGACAAAGAGATCCATATTTTAGGTGGGGCCAGTGAGGGGATATGGTGACCATGTGATATGAGCAGGGCCCCTAGACTTATGCGGCAATGAAGGGCCAACTTACGAGGCACGAATAACTACATTATGCAGAAAATGAAAGGTAAAGTATGCGCCAGTTATGAAGAATAATACACATTGTATGGCACTTTTAGCTATATTGAATAGATCTCAATGTTTAAGAATCTATACAGGATGTAAACAATCGATGCTACAAGCATTCAGCAGATCCAGGTCCAAATTCTTATATTCCAGCATTTAATACATTTGTGTTGCTTGGAAGCACACGGACAGTTTATTGACACTGTTGTTTTTACACTGTTCCTATCTGTTTGACAGTGTCAAACACTTGGTGTACATGTAGTGGTTCACAAGCACAGATGCACACAACTCTTGGACCAATAGGAGTGTCTCGTTTATAGTGCGTATCTAACTCACGCCATAAAACTTCTCATCAGGCTTGGGTTTACCCGGTGTTAACCTCACTGCTCTGGAAGCTCATCTTCTCCTCAAAAAGAGGTGTCCCACTGCACAGCATTGAACATGTTCTTAAGTGCTTAACTCACGAGGGAGCACTTTAAGTTTCAAGGAACCAAACCTTAAAAAGAGATGCAGAATGTTTGAGATTCTTCTGTCTGAAGGGCCCTTTTGAAATATTTGCTGCTTTGAGAACAGTGTCTGACAAATAACAGCTGTTTTGAGAACAGTGTCTGACAAATAACAGCTGTTTTGAGAACAGTGTCTGACAAATAACAGCTGTTTTGAGAACAATGTCTGACAAATAACAGCTGTTTTGAGAACAGTGTCTGACAAATACCAGCTGTTTTGAGAACAGTGTCTCACAAATAACAGCTGTTTTGAGAAGAGTGTCTGACAAATAGCTGCTGTGAGAATAGTGTTTGACAAATAATGTAGGAGAGTAGGATCTGCTTCTTATAATTACCGCCACGTTTTGCTGATGTTTCACTGTTTTCGACTTAGACTGGCTGTGATCCTGCTATCCAGGACTCCAGCCTAGCTGCTTCCTCCTCTAAATTGATTGCACGTACTTTAGGTACACTCCAGATAGGATACTGGGGTACCCTTATCAGTCCCTAGTATATGGTATACTATGTACCCAGGGCATCGGTACCCCAGAGGCCTCTCAGGGGCTGCAGCATGTATTATGCCACCCCTGGGAGACCATTCAAATTGACACAACAGGTCTGCTACAGCAGCCTGTGTAAGGTAGTGCACGCACCCCTTTACTTAGATATAGGTTCACTATATCTACTCCATATCACTGCACATATAAACCTATCAGTCACCCCTATGGCAGGCCTTATCAATCCTGAAGGCATGGTGCTTGGTTTTATGTGAGAGGGTGCTCCTGCATGAGCAGAGCCCGTCTGCAGCCTTCGGAACCTATATTCCGGGTTTGGTTGTGATGCAGCCAACCATATATATTTAAGTACATTATAATCTTGCGGTAAATGTCAACTTTAAAATGGCGGCATGGAAACATGTTGTGTTTGGTGTCAAACACCTTGGAATCATACCTCCACACCAGTAACTGGTGTGGGAGGTATGATTCCAACCTCCTAGAGGGAGAAATATGACGACACCGGTACTCCCAGTACCAGCTTTCTTGACCCTGGCATCACAAAATGGATGCTGCCAGCCACAGACACGAGTCTGCCCTCCTGTTGCTGGACAAACCTCCGGCAGGGGAAGGCTGGACAATAGGTTTCCTGTCACAGGGTGGTGTGACCACCTCCCAGACAGGCTTTAGTGTATTGGGGCTGGGTGGGTGCACTCCAACAGTACTTTGATGTCTGCACTGGGGGCACAATTGGTGTCCCTGTGCATAGTCCAGCTCTAACCGGTTGCAGGAGCCATTTGCTCCTGCTCTGGCACGAAACTGGACAAAGGACATGGGTGTAGACGCCCCTCTGTCCTGACCCTCCCATACGTGGGTCCCCAGAGTTTGTCCCACCCCTTCCTTGGGTATAAAGTAGGAACTCCTGACTACAGGACTTTAGATATACCCGGACAAAACTCTGCTACAGAAACCAAGTACTTCGACTATCTACACTATGCTGGGTGACTGAAGAATCTCCCTTGGAGTAAATGAGTTACTTCTCTGCAAGGCAGGCACCTTAAACCCATCTGACCACTTTGCATCTCCTGAGCTCCTGAGGACTCTGAAGATTTCTGCAACACAGAAGGTGGGTTCCCAAGTGTCCCCGAGGGTGGCTAGTGCTCTCAGCAATCCTGAGACCTGCAACCCTCGTGGGGACCGTGCAACCCGTACCCCTGTGCACCCTGTCCATTTGCAGCAGCATATGCTTTTTAGCGATCCCTGAGGCTGTGCTTTGGACTACTTGTAGTCCTGACCCTGAGCAGTATTTCCCTGAAGATTTCCGGCCTACACTCCACAAGTGTTACATGGGCTGGTGTTTTGTGATTCAGCTCGAGGCCTCTTCGCGATCCCTGGTCCGTCGACCTGTGGGTCCCTGTGAAGGTAACTTTGACTTTCTGTGGGCTTTCCTGGTTGCTCCAGACGTGCCCTGACTCTCCAAAGCTTGGAAAGTCCCCAGGACCTTGCTGGTCTTCACCGAAGCATCTTTCTTCTACTCACGTGGGTTACAGTTGCCAAGGCTTGTTGGTGTTCAATCCGGACACTCACCCCACAGCACTCGACATCCTTCGTGGGACAGCTTACCTCCAAACTTTGGTCATCGTCGATGTCTCCTGGTCCCCGTGGCTGCAGAGTCAAGCTTCACCTGTTCTCACCTGAAACACCCGACATCGGTGGGCATTCCTCTATCGTGCCCCTGGTCACTGTTAGACCCAGACTCTGTACCCTCTGCTTTCAGGTTCTTCTTTGGTCTGATCCAGGCTTGGATCACATCGAACACTTCTCTTCTTCCCGGCAGCAGCACTTCTTCGCATCACGCCATTGAAATCAACGAGCGTTTCTTACACCACTTGACCCCTATGCACCCAGCTTTCCTGGGATAGGTACGAAAGGTACCTTGGTACTCTCAAGGGTGCTATCCTTATAACCTTCTATGTTCCAAAGGGTTTGCTTGAAGTCCTCTCCTAAGTGTCCTTGATCTTTCAAATTACAACCGCGACTTTCTCATAGAGTTGTAAGGAGCTCGCGTCTGTGTTCTCACACTGCACCCGTCCTCCGTGGGTGCCCCATGTCACTACTTTGGGTGGTTCCTTGGGGTCCCAGTGATTTTACGTGCTCTAGGCACTGTGTCTAGTCAAGTCGTGGTTGTTATACCACTTTCTTAGTATATGGTTTGGTCTCCCCCTGGAGCCCACTGTGTATTGTGCTATTTACTGTCGTTCTAGTGCTTTAATGTTGTGTGCCTTGTTCTCTAATCTCATAAAGAGGTTAGTAGAGAGTGTTTAGTAATAAATACATATATTTTATATATTCCTTGTGTGGTTCTCCTTTCATTTGGTCATTTAGGAGGTTATAATCTGGTAAACCAAGCTGCTTTACATTCCTTCGAGACATAGCGTGAAGGCGGCTCTCCATAGCTACCACTAGGATAGCTTTCAAAAAAGGTTGTCTTTAACCTAATCATCAATAAGGGTCGTTTGGACTGGTGCAAGGTGCCCACTTTAACTGGTGGTCAGCATATACCAGGCCAACTTCTCACAAATAACAACTGTTTTGAGAACAGTGTCTGACAAATAACAGCTGTTTTGAGAACAGTGTTTTACAAATAACAGGTGCTTTGAGAACAGTGTCTGACAAATAACAGCTGCTTTGAGAACTGTGTCCGACAAATAACAGCTGTTTTGAGAAAAGTGTCTGACAAATAGCTGCTGTGAGGACAGTGTCTGACAAATAACAGCTGTTTTGAGAACAGTGTGTGAGAAATAACAGCTGTTTTGAGAACAGTATCTGACACATAGCTACTGTGACAACAGTGTCTGACAAATAACAGCTGTTTGAGAACAGAGTCTGACAAATAACAGCTGTTTTGAGAAAAGTGTCTGACAAATAGCTGCTGTGAGGACAGTGTCTGACAAATAACAGCTGTTTTGAGAACAGTGTGTGAGAAATAACAGCTGTTTTGAGAACAGTATCTGACACATAGCTACTGTGACAACAGTGTCTGACAAATAACAGCTGTTTGAGAACAGTGTCTGACAAATAGCTGCTGTGAGAAGTGTCTGACAAATAACAGCTGCTTTGAGAACAGTGTCTGACAAATAACAGCTGCTTTGAGAACAGTGCCTGACAAATAGCTGCTTTGAGAACAGTGTCTGACAAATAACAGCTGCTTTGAGAACAGTGTCTGACAAATAACAGCTGCTTTGAGAACAGTGCCTGACAAATAGCTGCTTTGAGAACAGTGTCTGACAAATAACAGCTGCTTTGAGAACAGTGTCTGACAAATAACAGCTGCTTTGAGAACAGTGTCTGACACTTAACAGCTGCTTTGAGAACAGTGCCTGACAAATAGCTGCTTTGAGAACAGTGTCTGACAAACAACAGCTGCTTTGAGAACAGTGTCTGACAAATAACAGCTGCTTTGAGAACAGTGCCTGACAAATAGCTGCTTTGAGAACAGTGTCTGACAAACAACAGCTGCTTTGAGAACAGTGTCTGACAAATAACAGCTGCTTTGAGAACAGTGCCTGACAAATAGCTGCTGTGAGAAAGGTGTCTGACAAATAACAGCTGCTTTGAGAACAGTGTCTGACAAATAACAGCTGCTTTGAGAACAGTGTCGGATGCAAACGTGAATGTGCATGAATAGTGAAACAGATATGTTCTGGACTTTTTATTTCCACACTGTGAAGCACAGTTCAATTCAATTCAATTCAAGAATCTTTATTCGGTGATTAAAAAACACCATAAAAGCACACATACATATACATAGATAAAACGGCATTAAATATTAGTCAAGATCCTTGTGCATAAATAACAATAAAATACTAACATACAAGGCTGTAAATTTAAAACAGGGAGTCACAAGTCTTTTAATCCTCTCCCCTCGTCTTCCTTAGTCGGACCGCAACCTTGATAAAATTCATAACACAACACAAGGTTAGCGGGTCAGAAGCTTTTTGCAAGTAGATTAGTGCATCTCTGGCATGTTCCAGGTGGGCCTTTTTTAGGATGTCTACTAGGAATCTACGCCTGGGCATTGAATAATAGGGACAGAGCAAAGTAAAATGAAGGGAGTCCTGCGGAGACCGATTGTCGCAGCCGCAGGGTCCCTTCTGCTCGATTGACATGGTAAAACCTGCTGGCGAGGCCAACATAAAAGGAAGTAGGCTCAGTCTGAAACGGCACATAAGAAATCTGTCCTGTGTATTGTGTACAAGATACAGGTAGGGCTCCATACCCTCCACACTCTTCACCAAAGTATGAGCCCTTATTGACTTTTTTTCCCCTTCAGCCAGAGCACGGCATTGGGTTTTCCGCTCTAGGAAAATTTCCCCTACTTGTTTCTTGTGCTGTGCTGAAATGGTGGTGGGGTTCTTGAAGAGGTTTCCAAACCGTAGTTCCTCAAGAGTGTTTCTCACATATTTGAGCCAAGGGATGCGCATGCAGTGGGTCCTACCTAGGCAGTCCAGTAAGATTTTTCTACTTAGATGCGCGTCTGGATTTACCCAGATTTTTAGCCACGCCACAATTGGCCTAAGTTTTAACAAATCGACCAGATATGGCCTCCCTAGCTCCCTGTGAGCTATGAGTCCAGCAGTGCTGGGTGGTACCCTCAGGATAGATTTCAGATGTTTGTTCTCTTCCTGGTCAATTCTAGAGGTATTCACGAAGCCCCAAACTTCTGCCCCATAGCTTACTTTAGCGCATGTTATGGAGCCGTACAGGTTCATCACCTGTTCCGGACTCCATCTGCCCAACCTCCTGCCATATCCGGCTATTGCCCCGTTAGAGGCAATCATTTTGTTACAGCGCTCTTCCACCAAGGAGTTAAATTGAAGAGCACCATCAAAGGTTACTCCGAGATAGGAGAACGTTTTAACCTCCTCTAAACAATGGGAGCCTATTGTGTAAGAAAATTTTGAGGAAGGTTTTTTGCCTGCCAGGAGCACGTAAGATTTGCTTAGGTTGACAGATAAGTCCAGATCGCTCATAAACTTGACGAACCCATCTATCAGAATCTGTAGGCTTCGTGGTGTACGCGCCAGCAAGACCGCGTCGTCTGCGTAAAGCAGGACAGGGATTTGCCGCGTCCCAACCCTTGGGGAATCTGCCTTTAAGCCCAAAAGAAACTGTTCCAAATTATTAATGTAAAGGGAGAACAAAAAAGGGGCAAGAATACAACCTTGTCTGACTCCACTTTTGCATGGAAAGGAGTCCGTCAAACCTCCCTCCCTGTTAAATCTAACTCTAGCCGTGGTGTCGCTATGCAGCTCTCTTAGTATGGTAATTAGGCCGCTCTCGATCCCCATCCCTGCCATCATGTCCCACAACTTCCCTCTGTTGACGTGATCGAATGCTGCTGCCAGGTCCATGAATCCCATATAAATGGGTTCCTTACTGGCCAGAGTATATTTGGCAGTCAGCATATATAGGTTCAGGCATTGGTCGCTGGTGGACCTCCCTGACCTGAACCCATATTGAGTGTCCGAGAAGATGTTGTTCTCTTCGGTCCACTCGGACAATCTGTTCAGGAGTGCCCTTCCCAGAAGTTTAGCCGAGACGTCAATCAGGGAAATAGGCCGATAACACTTGGGGTCGTCCTTGTTGCCCTTTTTAAAGATTGGCACAATGATCGCTTTAGACCATGATGGAGGGAGACCGCAGGTGATAGCAGTGTTTAGGACCCTGGTCATCAGTGGGGCCCAAAGATCTATATTACTAAGAAAAAGGTCAGGGGGAATTCCATCTGGGCCCGGAGCTTTATTCTTAGTTAGACTCTCCATCCCTGCCGTGATCTCCTTAAGGGTAAATACTACCGGAGGAGCCTGACTTGGGGTTACTGATGACTCTACGTGGGGACCCGATTCATGGTTATACAGGCTCCTAAAGTGTGTGACCCACTGCTCCGGGAGGATGTTAGCCCCTATCTCCGGAGAATCATTTTCTTGAAAGGTCGGTTTATTGATGATTCTCCAGAACCCCGCTAGGTCCCTTCTTTCCCCTGCCTCTCTCAGATCTGCCCAAGCTTCTGCCTGCAGGGTGAGTTTCCTCCTTTTGGTCTCTTTTTTATATTTTTCTCTGCATGCCCTGATTACTTGTGGATCTCGTGGTTTTGACTTAAGGGAGCATTTCAGTTCCCTCAGTACCTTGGAACAATCTTTATCAAACCACCGGGGATTGACCAGATTACGCGTGGGCGCACTGGACCTTAGTAATCCGTCTATCAGGTTGGCAATGTGGTTAAATGCTTCTAATAACCTTGGTCCCTGGACTTCCAGATCCAAACATTCATTTATGGCCAGCAGACCCTTATCGCTCAGGTTTTTATAGAACTTTGCCCCATCTATTTTGGACCATTTCAGTCTCCTGCCTTGATCGGTGACCCTCTCCACGATTGAACGATGGGCATTGGAGCCAATACCCGCCCTATATGCGAGCATTAAAACAAGCGGGTTATGGTCGCTGAAAGTGTTCCAGTCTATCCCTACACTGACTACTTTATTAACCAGGGATCTCGAGACCAGAATATAATCTATGATAGACGAGCAGCCCCTGCCCTTAAAAGTTGGTGGGAGTGTACTATCCGACTGTGGGTCTACCATATTAATGGTGTGCTCTCGGTCGTACTTAAGCCGAAGCAACCTAAGAGCCGACCCAGTAGGCGAGTGAGAAAAATGCGGTCCCTTCTCAATTGGGCATTGCGCCCAATCTGTGTTCTTTTTGACCAGTACCGGACAAAGGTGACAATTAAAATCCCCCACCACAAGCAGTCCACCAGACGGTCCCTTATTCTGGGATATGATTTCTTTTCCTAACCTTTGGTCGAGTTCAGTTAATACCGGGGTGTGGCTATTTTCTAACTCGGTGCTATATATGTTAAAAACAGAGAAACGTAACCCCTTTCCCTGGAACCGAACCGCCTGTATCCCATATGAGAACCAGTCTGGAAAGGACCAGGTGCCTGGCAGGTCTAAATCTACATAGATGGACAAACCGCCCATTGCTCTCCCTGAGCTAGATTTTCGGGCGGGAACAAAAAAACACTTGTACCCCTGCAGATGGTAGTTATTCTCCACAGCCCATGTCTCCTGTACACATATAATGTGAAATGTTCTAATGAAGTCCACCCATTCCTTATTGTTGAATTTGCCCGCTATACCCGCTATATTCCATGAGATAAGTCTCACACCCTCTCCACTCCATTCAGCACCCCCCTGGGCCCTTGGTCTTCTTTCCCACATTGATCTTTGCATTCCCTGCCCATGTCCCCCTCCTGTCTTGTCTACAACTATTTCCTTTGGCACAACGCAGTTTGGTTCCCCCTCACCAACCACCAGGATTTGCTGAGCCTTGGATCTTTGCTCCTCCAGTCTTTCTACCGTACCTCCAATTTCTATACAACCCTGGGGGGCATTGTCTGTCTGTCAATCGACCCCTTCAAGGCCATTTAGGCAATGGAACCGGTTATAGGAAAAAAAGGGTTGTTCAGGTCGGCCAAAAAACGGCCTAGGGTTAAAGGCCTGGTGACTCCCCCTCCTGCCAACCCTCTCCCAGTTGTCATGAGTTTGGGGTTGCTGAGATAGGACTGGGATGATGGGAAAAAAGAACGACACATGGAGGGTTTGGATGGTGGATTCCCTAGATCTGTTTTTCCCTTGACATATATGGGACACCGTTCCTGTGTCCCTAAAACTCACCAGTATGCAGTCCCCTTTAATAGATTTTTGTGTTCTTCCCACCCATGGTACCCTTCTTACCATTATAATTTCGTTATTAAAATGTGTCGGGAGGGGTCTATTTATGTTTAACCACTTGATTACCCTACTTTTTAGGGCACAAAAATCCTCCGTTTCACCTTCCTCAAGTGGGGGGACACCTGCCATAACGACAGTAAAAGCATTGGTCTCTGGAGGTAAATTGGGTCTGCGTGGTCTCAGGGTGAGCTTCATTAAAGGGGTCGGGGTGCTCTTGTCTACCGGCTGTGCCGGGGGTACAGATCCTAAAGGAGGGTTGGGCATATTGGTGTTAGGGGGCTTAGCTGTTGCAGGCTTTGGCCTTGTGGGTTGTTGCGAGGGTGCCACATTCACAGCTTGTGGAGGGACTGGATTGGCGACACTTTTTGCCGACTGCTTAGGGGCTACAGTGGAGGGAGTGGACTCTGATTGCCTTCCCTGTCTGCCAGCTGGAGTTTTCAGACTGCCCAATGTGGCCTCTAAAATGGTTAGTCTGATCTCAATCTTTTTAATACTCTCGCTGATCGGTAATAACAAGGACCTTAGCAAAAATTCTAGGTTTCCCAGCGGGACAACAGACAAGGGAATATTAGCAATATGTGTCTTTTATCATAATAGGAGCTGGATCCTCATGAGCAATGGGTTTAGGGTGTAAATCGACCAATGGTTTCTCTACTAATGTGGGGGTTTTTAAAAACTTCCCAAAATCCGAGTGTGGAACCTTGGGTTTGCTCTTTCCTTGAACTCCCCTCGATTTCCTCCTGCGTTTATTTGGAGGAGGTCCAAAGGCTACTTGTGTGTTAGTTGGCTTAGATTTAGTTTTCCTAATCTTCGAGGCTGGAGGGGCCGGAGGGGGTTGGGACACTAAATCAATGGTCACC
Source organism: Triturus cristatus (assembly GCF_964204655.1). NCBI lineage: Eukaryota > Metazoa > Chordata > Amphibia > Caudata > Salamandridae > Triturus > Triturus cristatus. The sequence continues at coordinate 1,166,183,984 of NC_140584.1, read as the reverse complement.
CTTGGGGGGCTAGAACTAATTTCTGGGGCTATACTCAAGGCTTCAACTGGTGATATGTTAGTGCAATCCCTCAGCAATAGTGGGACATCATCAATTCGGGACAACTCCTCCCTTGGTAAAATAAGTTGGTCTCCGAGGGGCGTGTTTTTCATATTATCTATTGAGCGTCTCCGTTCTGCCCTTAACCTGGACAGATTACACTCTTTGTCCCCCTCCCCCACTGCCCGGGAGAAATAATTCTCTAGAGTCCTATTCTTTGCTCCACCCGGTTTTAGTGGGGTGCTCTCCCTTGCAGGGGACGGCATAATGTTCACAATAAATTAAACTCGGCGGGCGGCTCCACCGAGTGTAAGAGACCAGGGATCGGAAGCACAATCCAAGAGGGTAGGCCCAGCCCGGCCACCTTCGGCCCCGGACGGCCACAGACGGTCCCGCCCTTGTCCCGGGCTTCTCCCGGCGCCCTCCCGCGCGCTCCCGCGCCGCGGAAGAAGCTGCACCTGATATAGGGGGAGGGTGCTTAGGGGGCGTGGCCAGCAGGGAGAGCGTCCAGGTGCAGGAAATGATGGCAGCACAGGGACTCCTGGGCAATGGAGTCCCTGATCCTCACCTGGCGCTCACAGCCCTGCTCCCCGAGATTCAGGCAGCTCCCCTGTCAGGAATCAGCAACGATGCGCCCAGGCACACGGGCGAAGCGGGACCCGCGGAGCGGGTTCCGCGAGGTGCAGCAGCAGAACAAACAGCCCAACAGGAAGGACCTCGCAGGACAGAGCTCGCGCTCACAGGTCAGTCAATGTCTCCCAAAGAGCTAGGGACAAGCAGGCTCTTTTCAGCTGTGCTTAGGGGGCGTGGCCAGCAGGGAGAGCGTCCAGGTGCAGGAAATGATGGCAGCACAGGGACTCCTGGGCAATGGAGTCCCTGATCCTCACCTGGCGCTCGCAGCCCTGCTCCCCGAGATTCAGGCAGCTCCCCTGTCAGGAATCAGCAACGATGCGCCCAGGCACACGGGCGAAGCGGGACCCGCAGAGCGGGTTCCGCGAGGTGCAGCAGCAGAACAAACAGCCCAACAGGAAGGACCTCGCAGGACAGAGCTCGCGCTCACAGGTCAGTCAATGTCTCCCCGACAGTTAAATATGCCTGTTCTTTCGTAAGCCTGAGCAGTGAACTCCGCTCCGTTTGCAGAGTTTTTCACGTCCATGGACCTCACAGTTTTTTTTTCCTCACTCGCCAACGGTAAGTTGTCGAACGCGAGCAAGTAAAATCCAACACTTGACCACTTCCCAGAGAGATTTCCCCATGTGGGCGTTCATGGATGGTATATACCGCTCGCATCAGTTCACGTTGAGGAAGCTGCCACTCGAGTAGAACTTCTACTCGAACGGCAGAAAGAAGCAGCGCCCTCTGGTGCTTTGCATGGTGCTGTTCACGCTGATTTTACAAATCAGTGAGAGCGGCGCGTGGTAACCCACCCTGCCGCTCGCGGAGCTCTGCGGAGCTTAGCGGAGTTTTTTTGTCACTTTGCCCAGGCTTATTCTTTTGTTTTCTGCTGCAGAAAGAAAGCTGTTCATCAGCACATCGAATCGAGACACGAGCTCCAGCTGGGAATAACGGCCAAAGCTGTGACTGTTAAAAGGAGCGATCTAAGGCTGGAAGGGCCAGATTACTGTTGTAACATTCTCGACATTGAGTTGTATTCCAGGTAGAAAGTATTTTAGTAACTCTTGGTCCATGTCAGCCTAACAAAAAAGGCTTCCGTGTTAAAACCTGCAGTTGCGCAGCAGATGGTGATTTGTGAGGAAAGCGTAAAAATCTCTAATTAAGGCCTCATTAAGAGGCCTTCGTTAATCGTGTCAGAGTTACACGGTCTAAGGTAACTCCAGGACCCATGGATTTTCACTCGGCGAAAATCGTGGGTGTCAATTCACCAAAATGCCAGGTGTAGCGGAAGTGACATCACACGCCATTGTACCTTTGCTATGACTCACACACATGTAAATGTACTTATAGAGCGCACTGTCACCAGACAGCCACCTTGCGGTGTCGCCGTTGCGGTTTCCTGGCGCTGATACTCATACCGCTGTGGAATCCCTCCTGGCTTTCCCTGTGAAGTGTCCACTCCTGGGCACCCCCAGGGTGAAGCCAGGCATCCTTAGCGGTGTGGAGGCTAAACAAGCTATTGCCCAGAGTTGCAGCGTGGGGCCGTGATTAGAATAGGCACCGAGGCGAGAATAGACAGGTCCGAGGAAATTGAGCCGAGCCCCGCTGAGGCAGGAATCGAACCCTGGTCCCTGGCCAGAACTCTGCTTCAGGGTCTGCCGCTCTAACCATTGAGCCACACTCCTCCACGTGCATACACATACACACATATTTACACTTTCTCACATAAACACACTCTCACCCACAAGCACGTATACAACATACATTTAAAAGCACTGTTTACGTCCCTTATCTGCCAGGTGGGGTCATATTCCAGCTAATTGTACTCCATTGTACATGCAGTTAGGGAAATACATAATTATAGTGGCCTCATTAATAATGATTAAAATATCCCCAAATTAAACTCTGGGCCCCAAAAAAGGAACTTAACCTGCAGCCTCAATCATCTGTTTAGACAAGGAACTTCTCTGCGTCTTACAGTATTCTCATGAAGAATGGAGGGGGTGGGGGGGGCTTGGCCCCCGCTCCCAGTATATATTATCAGCAAGAATAACAAAAATATGTGTTCTACCTTTTAATTCATTCAAAAATCAGTTGAAGCGTTGTGCTGGTAGGTTACTTGTTATTATACAACCAAACGCCGATCTATCAAGGATGAAAGGCTGAGTCAGCCCGACTTGACATTCCAGGTGGTGTAGGTGTCATCTGGCGGCACGGTTTTTTTTTCTTGTAACCTGCGTTCTTACATTTTCTGTCATAGACAGAGGACCATCTGTACCAGGGAGCAGTGATAAAGCGAAACTGACACCTGTCATGGGACCGCCTGAGACCTCTGACCTCTGCTGGGATGCAGGCCGAGAGGCTGCGTGCGGACATCAGCAGCGAGTGCAAGAACCCCCGGGGCTATCCCACCCATGAACTGGCCTGTCTGCTCCCCCCGAAAATAAAAATATATAATGCACAATATTTTACACATTTTGCCCATTCGTAATCAAGAAGTAATTTGTAATGAACGGTACCTGCTTCCTCAGGGGGCGCCATACTCGGACAGGGGGGCACCTACAGGAAACACCAGGGCAGGAGGGAAGCTGGCGCGAGCCTGGCAGTGCCCAGAGACTGACTGTACCCTGAGGCTCGCGCTGCATGCAGTACTCTCATCAAAGAGTGCACGAGGGCATGAGAGGAGGCGTGGCGTGACCTCTGCCCAGACTGTACCAGAGGAAGTTCAGTGATTTGTGACGCGCCCGTGGTCCCCGCGCCCCGTCTGGTGTTGTTCTCGCAGACTCAGCTTTAGAGTAGACGGCTCCTTTCACACACTCACACACCCCGAAAATAGAACCAGGAAGGCAGAAAAAGCGGTCTGTCGAAAAAAACATTTCGTTGTAGCAACACTAGACTGGAGCCAAGGTCTGCGGTGTCGACAGAGCCCGGGAATTTCCCCACCTGGCGCCTTATTATTTTTATTTATTTATTTGGTCTTGAGTATTTGCATAGAACAAATTTCGTCACAGAGTTGAAGGACACCTTGCGACTCAAGCGGCACGAACATATAAATGAACACATAGTGACAAAAAAAATACCAATCACAAGTTAGCTAGGTAATGACAATTGCAAATTCATATGAATAAATGCATGCTACATGTTTCGATTTGTTTAAGCTGGTGTTCATGCTTGTAAAAAGTAAAGAACCATTACCTGCTATTGTCACTCCTCGGCCCAGCCCCAGGCCCCACCTGTGCCTCTCAAGCACCAATATTATTTCAGGTATCTTTTATTCTGACGACATTTCCACTCAATGCACAGTTCAGAAAAGACACCATTAAGTCTTTCCACACCTGGACGCAAAGTTTAAAGAGTCCTCCTTGTTCACTTTTAACACGCTATGTGCCATGAAAGTGTTAGATTTGGACCAGGTGGCCGCCCTACATGTTTCCTAGTGGGATACCCCAACCAACCCATCCCAAGGCTTAGGTGCTGCCCTGGTAGGGGAGTCCCGTAGACTCTCTGGAACAACACAGTCAGCAGAAACCCAAGCGTGAGGGGTGGCCTGCCCAACCAGTGCCTCGAAGGCGCTGTCGCCACCCACTTCCCTTTATTTGCAGACCGTAAGCCGCAAATAAAGCATTCGAAACAGAGAAATCCTTGGTTCTCTGCAAGTAACACTCTCACAACTAAGGACTCAGCAATCCCTGAGCCTGACACGTCTCCCATCACGGGGAGAACGGTCCCTTGTGGACCGTGAAGGTGTTTCTGGACTTTAGCCTCAAGGTAGGATCAGGTCTCAGAACTGTTCTATCTGGCAGGAACATTAAATAAAGGTTATTTATTTCCAGGGTCTCTAGCTCCCCTAAATGTTTACGTGCCTTTATAGCAAATAAAAATACACTTTTGCTGAAACCGATGCAATGTCTGCCATATCCAAGGTCTCAGATGGTTTATCTTGTATCCTTCAAGACCGACAGAGAAGTCCCAGGGAGCGACTGGCGTCTTGGTTCTTGGTCTCTCTAACCTGAAGCTCTTCGATAGCTTGAGAGCCAGAGGAATAAGATGAGGAACACTCCCGCCTGGACCCCAAGCTCTTCGATAACTTGAGAGCCAGAGGAATAAGATGAGGAACACTCCCGCCTGGACCCCAAGCTCTTCGATAACTTGAGAGCCAGAGGAATAAGATGAGGAACACTCCCGCCTGGACCTCTGAGACCTCTAAGTGCTGCCCGTGAGGGTGAAGGCATGGAAGGGGAGAGCGCCCACAGGAAGCCATATTCTAGCAAATCTAAAGAAGGAATTGGTCCCACATCCTTCCATTCACAACCGTAACTTTGCACCAACTCTCAAAATGCTTCCAGCGCCTTGAATAAACTGTGTGAGTTGAAGGCTTCCCGCGAGCCTGTATAGCACCTGCCACCTCCTTTAAACACCCTAAACCTGAAAGGGCCCGTTGTTCGATACCCATGCCAGGGGATGCAAGGTCTACGTGTGAGAGAGCACGCATGGACATTGATGAGCTGGAGGGTGAAGAGGAAGCTGAAGAGGCTGGCCCCTCCATTACAGACTGCAGCGGAGACCATGGATGTCGGAATCCGTGGAGACCATGGATGCCGGAATCAACATGGAGCTCACGTGATCACTTGCACCTGGTTGCTCAGAATCTTTTGCAGGACCCTGGGAAGAAGCTGTATTGAGGAAAAGCAAACACCACCAAGCCGTTTTAAATCACAACTCACCCAACCTCACTGCACTCTCAGCAATATACCAGCTCCGCTGTAATCAGGCGTCGTAGCACACCCGGGACATACTAGGTGTCACTGGGTGGGCCCGATGATGAAGCATGCCACCAACTAGGTTGGTGGGTGAGGGCTTCATGAATACACCAACAAGGTGCCCGTGACAGAACTAATTTGAGTACTGGAAGACTTTGGTCAACCTAAGCTAGTCCTCTTTGTTTAATCACATATAAACCCTCAGGGACTCGGACTAGCTAACTAGTCCTCTCTCTCCCTCTTGTTACACGCGGCTTACTAACTTATGCCTGCTACCCCTCTGGAGGTGTAGGGCATCACCCAGGACTCTCCAACTATCTCTGTCCCGGGATTTTCTATCAATCTGCCTCCTGGTGTAACCCTTCTCCTTGCAAACAGCCTCAAGGCCTCAGTGGAAGGTGTTTCTTGGCCTTCATTTTTCTTTTTGCCTTGGGAGTTTTAGATGAGGGGTTGCCTGGTGGTGTTTGATGCGGGCTTGCGGAGGGTGTGACCTATTCAGCCCCTGTGCCTTTTCAGGATTTCTTCATGTGAGGGGAGTTGTAAAGTCTGCTGCCATAGGTCGTTGTTGCTGCTGGTGCTTGGCCAGCGGATTCAGAGGACTTTTCTCAGACAGGTGTTGATGAAGGTCTGGACTTTGTTGGTGGTCGCCACTGTTGTCCTTCAAGTTTCCGCTCCATACAGAAGGACCGAATGTGCGTTGGTGTTAAAAAGCCTGATCTTGGTTTGCAGTGTTAGGTCCTTGGAGCTTTAACTCAATGAAATCAGTCCTTGCTTTGCCGATTCTTGCCTTGCATCAGTGTCTGTGCCGCCCGGCTAGTCTAAGACACTGCCCAGGTAGGTGAAGGCCTCAACTTCTTCCAGTGCATCGCCTGCAAGAGTGACTGCAGTTGCGCTGGCCGTGTTAGCCTTCAGGATCTTGGTCTTTCCCCTGTGGATGTTGAGGCCACGTTGGCCTGATGTGGACTGCTGAACCTGTCCACTATCAGTAGGAAGGACTGCTTGCTCAGATGATACGAGATTGGGGTCAGAAGATTGCAGCGTAGTCCCTCTTGAATGTTTATCAACCCAATAATGTACGTTGTCCTTAGCACGAACAAGTGACATTTTGCCCAGGCGAAACTCTCCATGGCCACTTTTGTTTTGCCATGGTCCTGTTCCTTGTACCGCCGTGCCTTTTCAAGTAACTTTTCTCTACTTGCTTGTCAGCCCTGACTAGAACAGAGGAAATCCCCAGGTGGGGTGCAAACCTTTGAAGGACATACCGTACCGTCCATAACTCCTTCCAGTTTGAGCAGTGAATCTCCTCTGACACTGACAGCTTCCTTTTACTTCTGGCCCCTCAAGAGTGGCACCTCACCCCATTTGCTGGCATCTTATGTCATTGCGTGCAGGCTTGTGCATTGAAAGAATACATCCCTTCCTCTGACTCTCCTCATTCAGCCGCCACCGTAAAAGGGCTTTCAACTCCCCAGTGACAGGAACGAGCCTCTCATATTCCATTGACACTGAGGGCCAATGACCTAGAAAAAGGTCCACTCGCTGCAAATGATGCCGCTCCCAGGGGACCACTGATGTTGTTGCCGACATCAGGCCCTGAATCTTCAACCAATGCCTGGCCGTGGCCTCCTGCAGCTGTGTCTGCAGAGAATGGATCCTCCGGACCCCTTCTGTGTATCTATTAATGTCCCAGTAAAAGTCTTAGGCCTTTCTGTTGTACACACCCTCGGAGACGAGGACTGACTGAAGGGGGGGCGCCCCGAACTGAAAGTGTTGCTCTTGTATCACAAACCTCAGAAGCTGCTGATTGTCCTCCATTATTGGGACATGAAAACATGCATCTTGAAAATCGAAGGTCGCTAGAAGGTCGTTTCAACAACATTGCAATCACCATTCCCAACGCTAGCATCCTGAAGGGTGCGAACCCAACAAACCTGTTGAGACGTCTCTGGGACAAGGTCAGTACACCTGCAACACTGCTTGTTACTTGGCCAGGTCTATCGGCACTAGTGTGGTGGGAAAGTCATGCTGTGGAGGAAGGCTTGCAAAGTCTATGACATCTTGTGTTACTGCAAAGACCGCGATCTGATACTACCTGAACCCGCTCCAGACAAGAGTTCTCTATCCGGGCTCCCACTGCCCTGCTCAGAGAGTCGAGAGTTATGGGCGTGTTGGGTGTCAGTCTGTGGCCAGGACGTTCTGCCGTAGAAGGGCAGTTACTTCTCCTGAAGTGCTGGCCTGTCTTTTTTCTGAAAAAGACTTCTTTGCAGAAGGGGCTCGAAATGGAGAAAAGTATCTTCCTCTCCTGAGCCAACTTTTTCACTATTTCCTCCAGTTGTGCCCCAGAATTGGAAGGTGGAGAATCAAAGACCTCTGTGACTGATCCACTTTGCAGATCCTCAGCGACGATAGCCTTCTAACAGCCATGTAGGGTCGTGACGATGCTGCTGCTGCCCCGAGGGAGTCAAAAACAGAATCCAACAATCACGGTACTAGAAGATCCACCTTTCCGAGAACCTCTGAAGGATCCTTATTCTCTTATAAACTATCATAAAAGTATCTAAAAGTGTCCGAAAGCCTCGCAACATCATCTGGGAGGCAAATGTAGCAGCGGTGGTCTGTTCGAATGCTGAGCAGCTCCTTTTGAAGGCACCCGCCATTTTCCTGACCACCGCATCTGGAAGAGAGACTTCTTGGAGGCCAAAAATGAAGCGGATGCCAAACTGACCAAAATGGGGTTCGCCTTCGTAACCCGAGAAAGGTTCACATCAAACTGGTCCAGAGGAACCTTTTAGCTAGAAATCTGGAAAAAGAGGAATTCCCTAAATCCTTCCACTCTTTCAGGATCATGGATTTAACTAGCACAGGGAAAGGTAGAGCGTCAGCGTGCACGGCCGGAAACGTACAAAAAAAACATGTTGTCCTACAGGGACTTCCTAAGGAACTTTAACAAATCTCTAAGTCTCGCAGTCACCTCCACCGGTTGACTCCAGTTAATGTTTTTAGGGCCCTCACCTAAGTCCTCATCTGAGTCGAGCCTCGGCCATTTCTCATGTGGTCCCCCCAACGTTGATCTGAGACTCTAATTCTGAATTTGCGGTGGACATCTTCTCCTCTGGATGTGGTTCATTAGCTGTGTCCTGGTGGTTCACTTTTCTGTGCAGGTTTCTTAGGCTCCGTAGTGACCTCTTGACCTCCTGTGCTGTCTTTCTCCATCAACAGAGTTGAGCTGCAGATAGCTGAATTATTGAAAAGGCCCATAATCAGGGCCCCTGGAATTATGCAGCAGGGGAGCACCAAATTATGCAGAAGGATTTATTTATTTAGGAGTTTTATATAGCGCTGGTCAGACCCGAAGGTATCGGAGGCTTTACAACATTTGTCAAGTGACTGTCGAGTAACACAGAGTTGTAACAGTAAACACAGTGTTTCGAGATGGGTCCTTGATCAGCATTTGTCACGTAGCATTCAAATGCAAAGTAGTAGTAGTAGTCGTAGTAGTAAAAGGGGGGGGGGAAGGGTGCGAGTGAAGAGGAATAGGCTTTATCAATAGGATTTACCAAATTATGCTGCAAAACCCCACACAAATTATGAGGCATAACGCAGCACATTGTTTGATACTATTACTTCATTTTTTGTGTGTAATTTTTACACATTAAAATTCTGTCTGGGCAAAGATTTCCCCTCATTAGTACCAGTTTAACAACCAAATACTGGAAACACGAACAGACAAATGACTGGTGAACCTTTGCAAAGGGTCTTCTCCTGCCCGCGAACCCACGCTGCGGGCATTTTAATAACATTGCATCCGTTTGTACTAGAAACGAAAACATTTGTTTGTTAACATTTGCAGATTTTGCAGCAGATTATGGATTATGTGGCAAATGCGACAAATCCATAATTCTGCGAAAAAAAGGCGCGGCTGTGGAATCGCATAATTCCAGTAGCTCTGTCCATAATTCATCAATTGTGAATTAGTTAAATAAGTAATCGATAACACTGGGTTTGAATTGTCACCCACACAATGCAGAGCCGTTGTTTCTCTTGCCTCAGCCGAGGAGACTCCCCGCAGCCACACCACCGGGTGTGCCTACATTTAAAGCAGACACGTGGCCCTCAGGCGGCACAGGCTTGCCCAGCACTTCTCGGAGACCGAAGGGGTTAAATCAACTCACCTCTGGGCCTGCAGGCGCATAAAAGGTGCCGGCTGTGTTCAGGGAGAACAAGTCGTTTTTCAGTTTTTTTTAAAAAGAATTCCGGCCCCTACTCCTGCTTCATTGCTCCTACTCTTAACAAAGTTACTGTGGAACCAATCTGCAGAGGAGAATTTCAGGTTTACGATTTATTTACGCTTGGGAATACCAGTAATTTACACTCGTGTGAGTCACGCTATGTTTACAAAAGTGAAAGAAATGCTGTAAATCCTCTGAATAAGAGAGTGCAGCTTGCTTGGTAATAACTTACTAGGTTGTCACTTACACATTCTTTTTTCTACTCCCAACCTTTTAATAATAATCACTTTTCATAGCTAGTTACGTTACAGGCTCAAACTAATTCTATAAACTCGTGCACAATCCTTCAACTTATAGTCAAGTTAAACATATGCCCCCCCCCCCTTTCCAGGAAGCCCCCCCATACCGAGTTGCATGGATTCATCGGGCCCTTCCTTGGAACGACGCTGCCCACCGCTGTGCCAAGGTAGCCACGTCCAGGAGGCAAATATTATTTGCCTCTTGTGCGACGATGACGTCGTCCAGTTCTGTGGTGTAATCTTCGTGGCTACCATCGAACCCCCTGGTAGCCACAGCGGACTCCCCTTTCGAACCCGCGACCATTTAGCTGTTCTCATTCATGAGGGTGTCTTTGGGTGACAGTTATGTGTGTCTTTCATCCTGCCAAGTTTTCGCTTAGGTTTCACTTGGGGGCGTGTCCAGGGGTGTGTCAGGGGAGTGGTCATTCATTCAGGTGTAACTTTCTAGCTCCTCGCGCCTGGAGCTGTCGCTGAAGATACACACGAAGCCGCCCTGTTTCCTTCTACAATCCGGGTAAGAGAGCGCCCAGAGGCGATGTATCTTGCTGTGCAGCGCTAATTGAGAAAGCCTCGCACTCGTTACACGTGTTGCTTGCACGGGTCTTCATGTTGTGTACCCTCAGCCAGGGCTTTCAGTGTAAAATGTAAATGTAAATGTGCTTGTACTTTCCTCGGGCTGCAGTGACAGCATGCACATCCTGTGTGCTGCTCACCCTGCTCACTTCTCACTAGTGGAGAAGTTAAGGCATGACGTCATGCCAGGTGAGCGTTGGAGGGGAAGGGGGAATCCTTTAAAGAGAGTCATTTTCTCTCTGGATTTCCCTTCTCTTTTTGAAACTCAGAAGCAGCAACATTGTGGTAGTGTCCCCAGGGCTTTAAGTCGAAGCTTTTTCAATATTATATACAAGCCATAGTTGCTGCTTATTTATCTTCTGCAACTAACAACCATTGACAAAGCCAATAGTCCTGACTAAAGGAGAGTAGGATCTGCTTCACATGGGTACCCCCTCTTTTTGCTGGTGTTTCACTGTTTTTCGTCCTTAGTCTGGCTGTGGCCCTGCTAATCAGGACCCCAGCCTAGCTGCTTCCTCTCTAAAATGGTTTCCAGGTACATTAGGTACATATCTAATTGGATTCTGGAGTGCCTTATAAGCTCCTAGTACATGGTATACTATGTACCTAGGGCATAGGTACCTCAGAGGCCTACCAGGGGCTGAAGCATGTATTATGCCACCCCTGGGAAGCACTCCAAAATGACACCACAGGTCTGCTACTGCAGCCTGGGTAAGGGTGTGCTTGCACCCCTTACTGCGGTATAGGCTACCTATATCAGTACCCTTTACAGACACATATAAACCTATAAGCCACTCCTATGGCAGGCCTTGACAATCATGAAGGCAGAGTGCTTGGTTTTATGTGAGAGGGTGCCCAAGCATGAGCTGAGCCCCTCTGCAGCTTTCGGAAATACTTCCTTATGGCTGTTCTGTGATACAGCCATCCCATATACTCTTAAGTGCATTATAACCTCGCGGTAAATGCTAACTTTGGAATGGCTGCATCAAAACATGTTGTGTTTTGTGTCAAACGCTTTGGAATACTATCCCCCCCCCCCCACCAGTCCTGGCGGGGGGGTAGCATTCCACCCTTCTAGAGGGAGAGACATGTTCACACTGGCTAAACCCGGTAAGAATTTCCTGAGCCCTGGCATCACAAAATGGATGCCTCTGCCACAGACACAGGTCTGGCCTCCTGCTGCTGACTGAAACTCTGGCAGGGGAGGCCTGGACAATAGGTTTCCTGTTGTGGGGAGGTGTCCCCACCTCCCCAGACAGGCTGATGTGTTTTGGGGCTGGGCGGGAGCACTCTCTGGTGCTTTGAAGTCCTGCACTTGGGGCACACTTGGTGTCCCTGTGCATACTCCAGTTCAAACCGTTGCAGGGGATACCTGCCCCTGCTCTGGCGCAAAACTGGACAAAGGAAATGGGTGACACCACCCCTCTTTCCTGGCCCACCCATAGGTGGGGCCTTAGAGTTAGTCCATCACTTAAACTTACTATAAGTATAGGAATCCAGTCCCTAGGATTTTAGATTACCCTGGACGAGACTGTGCAACGTACATCCTGGACCTTCAACGTTCTATCCTGACTAGAAGACTGAAGAGATCTCCCTTGGGGCCAAGGAGTGACTCCCCTGCTTGGCAGGCACCAAAGAAGCAACTGACCGGTCTGCAATTCTGAAGCTCCCGCCGGACGCAGAGGTCTCTGCATCCCCAGAGGTGGATTTCCAGACTTCACCGAGGCTACCCTGAGTCCGCAGCAAAGCTGAGGCCCGTGGCTATCGTGGGTGACATGGAACCGTGAGCCCTGGACACTGCAAACTTTTGAAGCAACACTATCTTCCTGGTCCTCCTCGAAGTTGTGCTTTTGGCTCTGAGTAGCCCCAGCCTTGAGCACCTCCTGCACCGAAGATTGTTGGCCTCCACTCCACGAGTGACCCGTGGGTCAGCTTCAAGTGCGACCGCTCGAGGCTCCTTCGCTATCACTAGCCCGTTGGCTAGCAGGTCCCCACGAAGGGGACTCCTTTTCTGATTGGGCTTACCTGGTTGCTCCAGACGTGCCCCGACTTACCCTTGCTGGGTGCGTCCCTCAGACCTTGCTGGTCTGCACCGCAGTCCTTTCTCTGAATTCCTGTGACTTGCCGATGCCAAGGCTTGTTGGGTCCATTCTGGTCGCCGATACTGCAGCACTCAACAGACTTTTTGGGACAGCTTGAATCCGGCTCGTGGACTTCGTCGACGCCTCCTGGACCTCGTGGCTGAAGAGTCAAGACATCCATCAACTCACCTGAAGCCCCAGACATCTGTGGGCATTGGTCCATCCTGCCCTTGGTCACTGGCTAGTAACCCAGACTCTGTCCCCTCTGCTTTCAGGTTCCCTACATCCTAGATCCAGCCTTGGATCTCTTCGGACACTTCTCCTCGTCACGGCAGCAGCAGTTCTTTGCCGGCTCCCATTGAAATCGACGACGCGACCCGACACCGAAAGACACCTATGCACCCTGGGTGAGGTAACTCGAGTACTCCGGTGCTCCCGTGGGTGCTAGCCCTAGAACTTCCTAAGTCCAAAAGGGTTTGGTCCTGACTCGATTCTAAGTGTCCCTAATCTTTAAATTTCCAACCGCGACATTGCCCATAGAAGCTAACAGGAACCCACGGTTGTGTTTACACTCTGCATACAGTCCCCGTGGGTCCCCTGTGTCACTACTTTGGGTGGTTCCTTGGGGTCCCAGCGATTCTACAGGCTATAGGCCTAGTGTCTATTCCAGTCGTGGTTCTTATACCACTTTTGTGGTGTATGGTTTGGTACGCCCCAAGGGCCCAAAAGTGTATTTGTGCTATTACTGATGATTGCTATCTTGTAACTTAAGTACTTCGAACTCCAGTCTCATAAAGAGACTAGAGGGGTGTGTGTTAACCTAAATACATATATTTTAAATATATACCCGGTGTGGTTGTCCTTTCATTTGATCATTCAAGAGATTATAGACTGGTAAAACAAGCTGCTTTACATTCCTTCAAGACTTAGCCTGAAGGCTGCTCTCTATAGCTACCACTAGGATAGCTTTCATATAAGGTTGGCTTTAACCATTCACCATAAGGGGTTGTTTGGACTGATACAAGGTGCCCACTAGAACTAGTGGAAAGCAGATATCAGGCCACCTTCTCACACTGACTTGTAGGTATGATGTTACTTGTTGTAGCATGTATCTGGTGCAGTGACCGAAGCAGCAAAATAAAAGTCGTGCGGCACACTATGTTAAGCACAGATTTTTAGCTTATGTGTATTTAAGCCACACCCTTTATTACATTGCCAACGCCCATTTGAGAGACCCCCCAGTTTTTTCATCCCACTTAAAGCCCTGCCATCAGCAATGTGTAAAAAAGAGACCACACAGTGTGAGAAAGATCTCAACAGCAAACTGGAGCCAGTGTCCGGAGCAAAGGCAAAACATGCATTTTATATATCACTTCATACAGGAAGTTCGCAAGCTTCTAAATGAAAGAAAGTGAAAAAAGGCACAAAAAGAAAGAAAGGGGATTGCTCAGAATCACACAGTGATGCAATGTCACCAGCAGAGGTTGACCGTGAGACATACAAACCTCTCCTAGCACCACAGGTGTGAGCACCAGGCTAGGGGGTATGAGGCATCAATCAGTCACCCGGACAGCCTCATGTTGAGCGGGGGCTGGGAGAGCTGCAGGGCATGGAGCCATGAAGCATTCACCCAAGGGAGTCTCATGTTGGGTGAGGAGAGGTGCTAAGGGTGGGGCAATGAACCACCCACCCAAGGAAGACTCATGTTGGGCGGGGGCTGGGAGAGCTGCAGGCCATGGAGCCATGAACCACCCACCCAAGGAAACCTCGTGTTGGGCGGGGTTTGGAAAAGCTGCCATGAATAAGGAACCCTTCAGAGGGTGTGGGCCATGAGCCATTCACCCTATATGAACCACTCACCCTGTTAGTCTCTTGCTGGGCGGGGTTTACCGGGCCTTGGGGTGCTGCTACACAGCTGATAATGGGGCCCAGTACCAACCATAAATGAAGCACACTGGTCGCACGGTGTGAGCAGAAGACCTTGTGCGGTCGCCGGCCCTTTTATTTATATCCTCTGGCCATGCCCGGCCAGAGGTTGCTGTGCAAGTACATCCGGGGCAGATGTCAGCCCCGATAGTGACCGGGTGGCTCACTACATCTCTTCCCCACTTTGCTCCAAACCCCTCACCTGGATGTTACAAACAAAGTCTGTGAGTCTCTGATTCGGCTTCGGATGGGGTCGTAGATCATACAGATAATTTTGGGACCTGGTCATACCTCCTCCCTGAGGCCCCATTGGGCACCCATCAGACGTCCCCTATTCACAAGATGGGGCACCTGTCTGTTGTTCTGGGGTCCCCTCTGTCACAGTGAGGTCTCCTGTCTCCAGGACTACCTCCTCCTCAACTTCCCCATGGCCTGAGACATCAACCTTCTTAAACCACAAGATGTTACTGTCTCTTCACCCTTCCGGGCAGTCCAAATCGTGCCTTCCACTGTGACTACCTACCAGACACCTGGTTCAAATGGTTCTGAATTTCCAGCCAGGCCTGCGTTCCTTCAGGAGCACCTGAGCTCCTGGTTCGAGTCGGTGGTGACCTGCTCTCCTCCTGACACTGGCTCTCGTGTTTTGCACCTGCCTGTTTTGGGTACCCTCAGGATCATACTTAGGTTGAAACCATTCCAGGTGCACATGAATCATGTCGTGCCAGTAGACTGTCAGCATGAGGGTCCATGAGGGACACTGAGGGGCCAATTCTGATCCGGGTCGGAAAGCACTCTGACCGAGTCGGATCCGGAGTGTTTTCTGACCGAGATGGACCCCTACAGTCCAACCAAGCGAGTACGATGCGGCCGTATGCTGTCGGACTCCCATAGAAGTCAATTGGAGCCGGTCGTACGATGCGTACATGTGCTCCCATTGACTGAATAGGTACATCTCGAACAAGTGCGCCCCCTACAGTGGGTATGCGTCGGTGCCATCCGCGCCGTACATGCCTGTGTTGGGGAGACCCATAGGTCTCCCCCTGTGTCCGAGTCGTAGGGCTGCGGGTGTCAGGGGGTCTGACGCGGACCCCCAAAGTCCGACTCCGGGAGCTTTTGTGAGCCGGACACTCCGGCTCGCACAGGCTGTCCGACACGTGCATCGTACTGGCTCGGTTGTAAATCGCATCCATTGCACGCCACGGTTAGTTTCTGACCGAGACGTACGGAGTGGTTCGGACCCGGAAACGACTCGGTCGGTGAATCTCATGTAGCTCGCATCGTACTTTCTTGCTCATACAGCTGTACGAGTCAGCCGGAAAACACGCATACGGCTCGTATTTTTTCCGGCAGGATCGCGTTCGGTGCCCTTCCGACCCGGATCGGAATCGGCCCCAGAGTGGTGAATATGGCGTTCCTCGGTACTTCCGCAGGAACCTATTGAAGCTGAGCTCTGGGTTCATTGCCTCGTGTGTGGCAATTTGCAAGGTTTTGTTTAGTGTCTGCATAAAACCCTCTACCTCACCATTTGCTTGCGGCCACTGTGGTGTAAGTCGATGGTGCCATATTCCCGGTTGGCATAACATGTCTTGGGACTCGCTTCCCTGCAACGGATGCCCGTTTTCCATCTTGATTTCTTCCGGAAGGCCGAACAGGGCTAGTACCTTCTCCAATGCTGTGGCCACCTTTGCAAGCGCCGTCGACTCAATGAGTTCCACGATGGGGTACTTCGAATGGCTATCCACGTGGACCATTGTAATCCTTCCATCTGGAAAATGGCCAAAATCCAGGCTATCCTTGGTCCATGGAGTGTCGCAAGGGATCATTGACACAACATCGACTCCTATAATATCGAGCTATAAAATTATTGAGTCACTAAAATCGTATACAACAATATCGACACCCAATACACAAAACTAAAATAACACAAACAGCAATAAAAAAATATTGTTAAAAAATGTTCAATGACAAAAATATTGACAAAAAAAATAGAACACAAAAATATCAATAAAATTAAAAGAACATATATCACAACAAAAACATCGATATGCATAGTAACGATAACACAAACATCAATAAAATACATATAAATAAACTGTACCAAAAAATAATATTTAAACATAAAAAGAAATCATTTTCAACAATATAAACAACTAACATATATCAAATATTAAAAACAAACACTAAATAAATTACAAAATTAATAAAACTAAAACACAAACAAATACACTTAAAAATCAAAGATAAATAAATAAACAAACACTACAACATCAAAAATATCACAACTATCAAAAATAAACAGACATATATATTACGTATATAAAAAATATAAAACATTTATTTATACATACTTTTAAATTATATTACTAAACAAAATAAAAACTAACATTAAAGAAACATAATTAACAATAAACAAATTTAATTATAACTGCCAAAAAATTCAAAAAAAGCTATCTCGACCAATAAATTTAAACTACACCAACACAAACCAATAGAAAACTATAGCTAATTAAATAAACGCTATGAATGCAATCAATTAATTAACACAAAATTTACAGTGAAACGGGAAAACACTCAAGAAGTTTGAAACTTTGCGAGACAGAAAACAGAACGAAAAAGATCGACACAAACAACTAATCAGAAAAACTCTCATTAAAGGTAAGAACCAAACTTTTTAAATAAATAAAAAAAATTAGCTTTAAATAAAAAAATATAAACAAATTAACTAAAACTATAGTATGTTTTCCTTTATATTCCATTGACTGAACTTCACTAAAACTCCACCTAGAAAATTAAAAGCGATTTTGTTCCAAAACAGCTACAAAATCAACATTAATGAAAAATATAAAACAAAGCGGTTGATTACGATGGCGGAAGGGACGCCACCGCCAGCCACGTGTGGCGGTCCTTCTCCACCGACCGCGAGTTTTCTCACCCAAATTAGGATGGCGGGGGGAATCTCACTGCAACAGTGGCGGTCGCAAAGACCGTCCACCGCGGAACCTCCACATGAAATCCTTACAATTGCCTGGCGGAGCGGTCTTCACCGTTAAAATGGCGGCGGTGCCTAACAGGCCGAGTCCGCCAAATTACGATGATGGCTGGAGACAGCCTTTCCATGGCGGTGGAACCACCATGGAAAGGCTGGCGGAGATTGGGTTTTAGGGCCTGTTGCGGGCACCCCTTGCGTTGGGGGAGGCAAGGGTGCACTTGTGGGGTACCCATGGTACCCCCTACATTTCACAGCACCATATGGCAGGCACCACGTGGTGCCTGCCATGTAGTGCTGTGAAATGCACAACATGGAATTTTAGCATCGCAGTGGGTGATGCTGTCAGCAGCAACCGCAGCAATGTTAAAATGCAGTATCCGACCACTATGGTGGCGGTCGCATCCGCATGCTTGGCGGATGGTCCCGGTTTACACCAGGATGTAGGACGGACTCCAGTCCGTCCGCCATCCTAATGAGCCCCATAGTAAGTATATATCTTAACCAACAAATAGATTTAACTGATGAAAACTAAAAAATGTATTAAAAAAGCAAAACATAACTAACAAATACTTTTATTTTAATAGCTTCTACAGACTTCAACAAAACAACATGAACTAAATAAACGACATCAACTAGAAATAATAAGTATTTTTTCTAACAACTAAATACAAGCATAGGCATAGCCAATAGGTCTCGCATTTGGGACCTTATAAGTGTTTAGCCATGCAACAGTTGCATAACTAAATACTTATAAGGTCCCAAAAGCGAGACCTATTGGCTATGCAAAGCGGCCGTGCGGCTGCGAAAGTGAAAGTGATCGCGATCGCATCAAACTACAAAGCGGCCGTGCGGCCCCGAAAGTGAAAGTAATTGCGGTAAAGCACGGCGCGCGCGCCCGCGCACTTGCACTGTAGCTCTAGGCTGGCCTGGTAGCACTTTTTGGAGCCCTCTCAATAAGTCTCGCCAGACCAGCGCATGCGCTGGGTCAGGCGAGACCTAAAAAATAGAGACTAAATAAACGAAATAACCAAACTAAATGTAACACTTCAATAAAAATAAGATTTTCCTTTTTAATCAACAGAAAGAAGAAACCAGGGAATAAACCTTAAACATCGAAAAAATATCCAACAAGATATACATAAGCATATTTTGAAACCTAATAATTATATAAACAGGTTTACTACTCAATACTTAATAATTAATATATACATATATATATAGATATAAATATATTCACAGATATACAAAGAAAATGACGGAGAGGGCAAAGTTCATCTCCTCACAAAAGGGAAAACTACTTCTGTGCTACATGGGTTATACTTACACGCAAGAAAAAATAACTGGCAATAAAACCCATTGGAAATGAAGTAAATACTACTCCAATTTTTGCTATGGGAGAGCAACAATAGTTGAAACAAATGTTATTAATGTCAAAAAACACAACCATCCCCCCAATGTCACAGAAATTGAGGTGAGAGATGCTTTGGAAACTATCAAAGAAGCAAGCACCAGCTCCCAACAAACCAGTACCCAAATATTAAACAAGCATTGGCATAGCCAATAGGTCTCGCCTTTGGGACCTTATAAGTGTTTAGCTATGCAACAGTTGCATAACTAAATACTTATAAGGTTCCAAAAGCGAGACCTATTGGCTATGGAAAGCGGCCGCACCGCCGCGAACGTGATCGCGATCAAACATCAAAGTGGCCGTGCGGCCGTGAAAGTAATTGTGGTAAAGCGCGGCGCGCGCACCCGCGCACATGCACTGTAGCTCTAGGCTGGCCTGGTAGCACTTTTTGGAGCCCTCTCAATAAGTCTCGCCAGACCAGCGCATGCGCTGGGTCAGGCGAGACCTAAAAACTTACTAACTAGGGTTCTGGAACATGTAACAGGACACTTACCATCCATCCCCACTCTAAAACGCCTAATAGCTATAACTAAAAGATCTACTGCTCAAACACCATCCACCCCCAAATGTTTGCAGGAATCTAAATTTTACAAGAATACATAGTCACACTAAAATTTGAAAAATGCATTCTTTATAACAAGAATTATCATCTTTGTCACCAACACCAACATTCAAAAGTTAAAGCAATGTGAAACATGGATGATGGATGGGGCATTTAAAGTTTGCTCTAAGCCCTTTTACCAACTCTATACCATCCATGGAGAATATGAAGAAACCAATATCCCCTTCATAAACGCACTACTCACCAACAAACAACATACTACCTACATAGAACCCCTTACAGTAATAGACAACAGACAGAAAACTACTTCCCACAAAAAATAATAATAGATTTTGAACAAGCAATGATTCAGTCAATTCTAAAAATATATCCACATTCTGCAATACAAGGTTGCTATTATCATTTCGACCAGAGTATCTGGAGACATCTGCAAAAATCTACCCTAAGTATGGATTATGCCACAAACAGCAACTTTGCAAATCAAAAAACTAATAGCTCTGGCCTATGTACCAACAATAGAAGTAGCCAACCACTATAATATACTTATTGAAAGTCCTTTCTACCAAGCCAACAAAACTAACACCCTTCCTTGACTACTTTGAAGACACCTGGGTAGGAAGACTACATACGTCAGGGCACCGAAGACAGCCAAAGTTCCAAATCCCCTTGCGGAACATCTATGATAGCACCCTAGCACAAAAAGCTCAAACAAATAATACAGTGGATGGGTGGCATAATGCTTTACAAGCCACAATAGGAAGAGGGCAACCAACTTTACACAAACTAATAGAAGCCATAAAAAAGAACAGAGTTGTCAAGAACTAATGATAGAACAATCCCTCTCTAAAATAGGTCCTCAACTTAGTAAGCAAACAAAAACAAAGTACGACTACCTACAACACAAAACCCGACTCTACTCAAACACCATAATACCTAGAGACAAAAGCCAAATCTATACTTTAAACAAGAAACAATAGCAAACATCATGCAGCATTTTAAAATTACAAAACATTTAAACAACATAATTCTACTCTTTTTTAAATTAATAATGATAATAATGTCATTTAAAAAGTAAAAACATACATAAAGATATATGACATAATATATTGATTAAAATAAGAATGAAACAAACAAACCAAATGTTACTAAAAACATTTCCCCACCATAATAATAAAAAATAACTTACAGTTCTGTCGCAGTAGATGGTCCTCAAAAACAAACAAATCCATAGTAGATAAATCGAAACGCGAACCCATTCAAAAGGAAAGCTCCCCCAAAAAATGCAAACACTCAACTGTAGAAAAAAGGCTCCAACGACACTATCCTCTCAATAACAAAACCCTCAAAAACCCGAAAAATTAGCTTAAAAAAACCCTCCAACTAACCCAAAAAAAGGAAATGTAAAAAAGTAATTTGTTTCAAAGAAACAAAATACTTTTTTTTTTTTTACACGTCTTCAGCACCATCCCTTAACGAAAGGGGAAACCTGCAAAATAAATAAATAAAAATACAACACCCTCCCGCAATAACAAATACAAACCCACACACATTAATTCCAACATTAAATACACCATAACATAACAGAATTAAACATCAATTAACTAGAACACTCTACACTCTACACTCTACTACTCTTCAAAACTACGTCAAACACATCAAACACTAAACTACCAAAACAACACTAAACTAAACAAAAAATAAACATTTAACACCCAAACAAGTCTAACTACACTACTACTACCTCCCCGTACCCTAAAACTATCCTTAACGGACGAAACACAGCTCCCAACAGCGAGGTTCCGTCTTCCAAAATGACCGAAAACCAAAACAGATAGACAGAAATGTAAGGATATGGAAAAAAAATGGCCGTGTAATAAAAATAAAGAAAAGCTAACTCCCCATAGACAAGAATGGAGAAAGAAATCCCAAAAATTAACTATATATTTTTGTATTTTGAGAAAAAAATTAAAATATAGAAAAAATGTACACAAAGGGGTCGATTCTGATGTCGCTAAAAATGCCTTCCCAATGCTATTCGTAGGCTTACCTGACGACCGACTCGTATCCGGAGCTTCCCCTTCCAAACCAGCAAGTACGATGCGTCTAACCTGCAAATTTCCGACCGAATCATCCGCTCTGATTCGTGCACTATGTCAATAGCGAACAGGCTCTGGAAACACTGAAATCGAGTCGTACGGGGGCTCATCCGGACCAATTTCCGGATACGCAAGTATGATGTGCACACAATACGCGTTGTGCAGGGCGCCGCTTCCAGCACATCACAGCATCTGGACGAGGCGCATGAAAGCTACGAATCACGCCAGAACGCAATCCACGGGGACGAGACGGAGCAGCCATGTACCCAATCGCGCTTGTGTTCCCTATGCTCTATGCCTAGAGACACCTATGCGCACGACGCAGAAGGTAAGTTAGACACCTACCACACACCATAATGTCACGAGTACACGAAAGGAAACACCACCATAGTGGGGTGGATGCCTATCACTCCCACTATTGTCCACCCCACAGGGGGGTGGATGCCTATCACTCCCAGTAGTGTCCGTCCCATAGGGTGGTGGATGCCCATAACCCACAGTAGTGTCCACCCCATAGGGGGGGTGGATGCCTATCACTCCCACCATTGCCCACCCCATAGGGGGGTGGATGCCTATAACCCACAGTAGTGTCCACCCCATAGGGGGGTGGATGCCTATCACTCCCACTATTGCCCACCCCATAGGGGGGGTGGATGCCTATCACATCCACTATTGTCCACCCCACAGGGGGGTGGATGCCTATCACTCCCACTATTGTCCACCCCACAGGGGGGTGGATGCCTATCACTCCCAGTAGTGTCCACCCCATAGGGGAGTGGATGCCCATAACCCACAGTAGTGTCCACCCCATAGGGGGTGGATGCCTATCACTCACACTATTGCCCACCCCATAGGGGGGGATGCCCATAACCCACAGTAGTGTCCAACCCATAGGGGTGGATCCCTATCACTCCCACTATTGTCCACCCCATAGGGGGTGGATGCCCATAACCCACAGTAGTGTCCACCCCACAGGGGGGTGGATGCCCATCACTCCCAGTAGTGTCCACCTCATAGGCGGGGTGGATGCCCATAACCCACAGTAGTGTCCACCCCACAGGGGGGTGGATGCCCATCACTCCCAGTAGTGTCCACCCCATAGGGGGGGTGGATGCCCATAACCCACAGTAGTGTCCACCCCATAGGGGGGTGGATGCCTATCACTCCCAGTAGTGTCCACCCCATAGGGGGGGTGGATGCCCATAGCCCACAGTAGTGTCCACCCCACAGGGGGGTGGATGCCTATCACTCCCAGTAGTGTCCACCCCATAGGGGGTGGATGTCCATAACCCACAGTAGTGTCCACCCCATAGGGGGGTGGATGCCTATCACTCATACTATTGCCCACCCCATAGGGGGGTGGATGCCCATAACCCACAGTAGTGTCCACCCCATAGGGGGGTGGAAGCCTATCACTTCCACTATTGTCCACCCCATAGGAGGTGGATACCCATAACCCACAGTAGTGTCCACCCCATAGGGGGGTGGAAGCCTATCACTCCCACTATTGTCCACCGCATTGGGGGGTGGATGCCTATCACTCCCACTATTGTCCACCCCACAGGGGGGTGGATGGCTATCACTCCCAGTATTGTCCACCCCATAGGGGGGTGGATGCCCATCTAAATGCCCATCACCAGTCATAGGTGGCAGGATACACACACATCTGGTGACCCAGCAAACCACCACCCCTACCATCATATCTACATGGCATGTTTGCATGTAAAAAATGCACACAACAAGATTGTGGCAGTGATCATTCAATGTGACTCACAACATACATGTGCCCAATATTTCTATGTGTGTCACTAATATCCTGCATTTCATGGCCATTGTGGTAATGGGGTCTACCCCCCCCCCCCCCCCTCACTACAGTGACTAAAAGGTCATTGTGGTGTTAAAAATCCAGCATCTCATGATCAATGTGGTAATGGGTTCTAAAACACCCATCACCACAGTGAGCAAAAGCTGAATGTGTACATGAAAATAGCAGCAGCTCCAAAACAGCATGCATGATTCCCAGTCCAAATTGCACAAGCAATGCAGTGGCAATGTAATTGTCGTGTCACATTCTAAAATAGCATTGCTGAGGTAAATATTGCTGTGTATCACAAGAACACCCTCTGCCATGTGCAGACAGGCAATGGACATGATCCCTGACAAGGACTCTGGTGTATAGTCTGATAATGTGCAAAATGACCAACATAATGCATACACACATATCCCCAACAACAGACACATATACTGAGGAATCCTGTGAAGACTGTAGCTGTTAGGTGACCAAGTTCCATACCATGGCATCAATGGGAGACACCAAAAATGATGAATGTGCATGCTGATGAGCCAGGAGACGCAGGGACACAGGTTAAAAACTCCAAAATACATACTGCCAATAGCAAGGAAAAGACATTACAGTGCAGTGGTGCAGCTGCACAAACACAGACACCATCACAACAGCAAGTTAATTATTTACATCTTCAACATCATGTACATTAGATGCAACAACACTGATTAACAAAAATAGGCTTTATTCAGCTGTCAAAGAAATATAAGTGTCCATGCCACGAAGAAAAAAGGTCAATGTCCAGTCCATCAAAATGTTCCATCAGGGTGACATGTGACAACTTGGAGGGGCACACATAGTGGCAGGCCAGGCACAGCAGGGACAGGTTCAGGGGACAGGAAAATGGAGCATGGGAGTTGTGGAGGGTGCAGGAGTGACGCTAGCAACTGCAGTGAAGTGGTCTGAGACAGCGCCGTCACCACTGCTGGGCACAACTCAGATGTGGTGTTTTCCTGCACCACTGCAGTGTGCATGTCAGATGTTGTGGACGGGCTATCAACTGCAGTGCCCAAGTCAGACAGGGTGTGTGTGCCTCCTACTGCAGTGCCAACATCGAGAGGAGTGAACTGGGGGTCGGATTCTGTGGGCAGGACAGAGGGGGAAAACACGTCCTCCACACCAGTGGCAGGAACAGGCTGGGTATGTGAGTTGGGGTGGAAGTGCACGTGGAAGGGGGTGAGGGCCTAAGCATCCTCGGGATGTGGTATGGGTGTGTGGGTGAACCGGGTGCAGGGAATGGCTGTGGGACCTGTGTGTGTGTGTCTGGGGGGCTGCTGGCTGGAGAGTGTTAGGTGGAAGTGTGACCTTTGGGTGGCGGTTTTCCCTTCCTGGTCCGGGGAGACTTGCCGGTGGTGGCCTCAGTGTCCTTGCGCCTGGGGGAGAGTTTGCGCTCAGCAGGGGAAGTCCCCTCCATCTGTGCTGACCTCCACTTCCCCTTGTAAGTTGGTTCTGAAGGGTCTGTGGGGAAGAGGCCAAGGTCACATAGGAAGAGCTGCTTGGCGGTGGGGGTAGTAGTTGAGGCAAGGGAAGGTGCATTGGAGGGAGAGGCATCTGATGTTTGCGCAGTGCTTGTGGATGCCTGTATGTGTGTCTGTGACCCATCCCCTGTGTGTGTGTCATCAGTCCCCGGAGTGTGCGTGCTTGGTGATCTTGTCTTTGGCTTGCGTGTCTGTGTGCTGCTAGTGGCTGATGTGGTGTGTGCATGTGCGGGTGTATGTGTCTGTTGGACAGGCAGGGGAGTGGGGACTGTGGATGTGGCAGAGGTAGCAGGGGTGACGGCCTGTTGAAGGAGGGACACTGCTGCCGTCTGTGTGGAGGCCATGGACTGAGTGGTCCGATGTAGGGCAGACATGTTGGCTGAGATGCCCTCCATGTAGGACACCAGTTGGGTCAACAGACTGGTATGAGAATGGAGGACACTCAGCATTGATGTCTGCCCTACATGAATCTGTGAAAGTAAGTCCACAGACTCCACACTCAGGGCAGCAGGGGAGATGGGGGCAGGGGGTTCGGTGCCTGGCATGAAGGAGACATACTCCCTTACACGGGAACCTCCACGGACATCTGGGAAGGGAGCAGATGGGAGGGTGGAGATGGTGGTGGTGCTGGGGCAAGACTTAACAGATGTTGCCGTGGGTCTGCTGACACCCGCATCCACAAGGGAGTCCACACCGGTGCAGCTGTCTTCCTCATCTGAGGTGGTTGTCGCTGCTGTCTCCTCAGTGTGGCTCCTCTCACCTTCCATGCCACTGGGTCCCTCAAAATCCTCGGAAGCGGACCCTGTCAGGCTCTGCTGCTCCTCATGGTCCGTGGAGCTGTCCCCTCCAGTGTCCGTAGATGTAACTGCAAATAAACAGGGTAAACAGTTAAACATCCGTTATATGTTTGACATCACACATCCCAGTCAGTAGAGGACATTACTGCGCACGTCTGTGAATCATTTGCTTTAAATTCTCAAAAGTGCTGACACCTTTCTGTGAAAGAAGGAGTAAACCCTCAAAAATGATTTTGATGCTTAAAAAATGGAGAGGTGCACTGAGAACAGAAAGGTAATTCCTTGTCTTGTAGAAGACCCCTCACTCACCAACCTGGTTGGTGACATGCTTCATCATAGGGGTCCCACCAGGACAACCGAGTGTCATCCGGGTGTGCTGCAACACCTGATTACAGTGGAGCTGGTTTAAATTTTTTGATGTGAGTGCAAGTGCAAGGTAGTGAATTAAAAATTGGTCAGTATTAACTCTCTTTCAAAAAAATTCTTTAATCGTGGAGCTACTGGACAATGTTAAAAGGATTAGACGTGATACCATACCAGGTTAAATTGACCCGTGGTATCATCAAAAAGTGAAGTGATAATTGGTGGAAGTAGGTCTACATGTTTCAACCTTGGCGGAAGGTATCCAGGTTTTCATCAGGACCAGAGCTAGCCAGGGCGGTCTACACACGCTAAGGTGTACCCTACCCTTGGTTAGAATGTAAAAAATCCTACTGTATTGTCAGCAGGACAATCCTTGCTCGAATTTCGTAAGGAAAAAATACTGGTATTGCGAAAGGAAAGTGCCTCGACGAATTGCCGAGACACGGTTGCGGTTGCGGTCCACGGCTCTAGGTTAAATTATTGATCCGATATTCCCACGAATTTTTGGGAGGACCGGTGAACGTGACCCCGGCAACCTCGAGGCACTTTCCTTTCACAATACCAGTATTTTTTCCTTACGAAATTCGAGCAAGGATTGTCCTGCTGACAATACAGTATACACATTACAGTGTCAGCTAGCACAAGTCTGTCAACATGATCACATTTCAGTCTGATGACAATGTAGTATAGCTGCCTGCACAAGAAATTTTGATACACCATTAGGCACAGTCAAGTGATTAGACACCTAAGTCTGACCCCATTGTGAAGATCCACCAGGCACATGTCAGATGGCTGCCCACCACTAAATATTAGAGAGCACAGTTGACTAAAAAGCTAAGACACTCCACAATGATACAGAGGCAGACACCTGATTGCACATTGCACAATACATCAAAATCATTTTTGTACACATGATTGGGATAACAGAGTGTACGCCACGTCCAGAGTAGGCATTCCTGACCTAGTCCATGTGAAACATGGGAGTTGCCTGAACTTTAGCCATGTGCCCATGTATGTGTAACAGAAATGATGGGCATACTTCAGTGCCCACATCATTGTCCCATCTCCTGCATGTGTGTCTGTGAAACACACCAGACACATATGGCGAGGCAGAGCATCAATTAGGACACGTATTCATATGCCACACAGAGTGCATGTCATGGATCTGTCCATGTGCAGATACATGTCACTAAATACACATACTCATGAAGGCAAATACACTCTGACGGTAGCAGAAGCGGACCAACAGCACCAACCTTGCACAACAGCAGGCCACCCCCACCAACAATGAGACATGTGACTGACTGAAAGGGACACACCTGTGTCTCAGATGAGGAAGGTAATCACACAGGAGGCACTGTTCCGTGGTGAGTGTGGTCAAAGGACAACCTACTCATACAATAGGGCCAGCAGTGGGAAAAATGGAGAAGTTAGGTGAGGGACTTGGTACTTGAGGTGGGGAGAGGCATAAGTTGTCTCTTGGTGCCCTCACACACCCCGAAGGATGTCATGCTTTATCATCGGGCAGTTGCTCCTCGTCGGGCCGGCGGTGCAATGCCCTACGGGTCCCCCGAAGGGTCTCTTTGGCAGAGATCTTTTAGAGAACTGCCGATGGGTGCATGTGGGTATGTGGAAATAAGTACCAAATGAGAAGTGAAGGTAGTGCGTGCAGTGTAAGTTAAAAATACCTAAGGGTTACCAAACAAAGAGGCCCCCGGCCCGACAAGAGCAATTGCCCGATGATGAAGCATGACATCCTTCGGGGTGTGTGAGGGCAACAAGAGACAACTTATGCCTCTCCCCACCTCAAGTACCAAGTCCCTGACCTAACTTCTCCATTTTTCCCACCGCTGGCCCTATTGTATGAGTAGGTTGTCCTTTGACCACACTCACCACGGAACAGTGCCTGCTGTGTGATTACCTCATTGACTTTTCAGAGCATAGGCACTGGACCATTAACTAGCTCCTTGTCCCCCTCTCTCCGTTATAATTCAGATGAGGAAGGCCCATAAATGAATGAATGAACATGATTCTAGTTCAAACCAGACCACAACACCTATCCACAGTCATTGGTAACAAGTCCACAGGTGAGGTAAGCAAATGTCACTGAGATGTGGGAAGACAGACAATGCACCTAACAAAGCATAGCACAGGTTCATTACACAACATTCCACAATAGTTGCAAGGCAATTGTAGGTTACGGTGGACACACGGTCACAGAGTGTCTGAGAATTGTAGTCCAGGGGTGTGTGGCACATCACTTGATGTCAATTGACTACTCCGACACTGGTGTCAGATTCTGGGTGTTGGGGGTCAGTGTTGAACAAACAACAGGCAAATTACCCTGTGAAGGACAGCCACAAGACACAGTCAAAAGCACAGCAAAACAGGAGAGAAATGCAATACACATGCACCAAACATGTCACAATAAACCTACACAAAAACAAGTTAGCAGTACTACCCTATTGTGGAGTACACACCACATGAATGGACACATCACTGCACGCATCCAGTCAAGTGGCACACAGACACACTCAGACAGCAACAGAGCAGCACAACACATTCCAGGCTAACTCCATACATTGACATAACAACCCTGGAAACTCACTTTCAGGTGAAGAAGTTGTTGATGAGCTGTGAGCGGACATCACCCTCATCCTCATCATCACTGGCATCTTGGCCCAGGCCGGGATCCTCCACAGGTGCCGGAGGTTGGTCATCGTCATCGTCATCCTGGATGAGAGGCACCTTCTTCCGCACTGCCATGTTGTGTAGCAAGCAGCATACAAGGATTATTTTGCACACCTTTTCAGGTTCATATGGGAGGGTCCCTCCGGTATTGTCCAGGCAGCGAAAGCGGCTTTTCAGGAGGCCGAATGTCCGCTCAATCACCCTCCTGCTCCGACCATGTGCCTCATTGTAGCGCATCTCGGCTGGTGTCACAGGGTTCCTGAGGGGTGTCAGCAACCACGGCATGTTGGGGTATCCAGAGTCACCGAAACACACAAAAATGAACAAGTAGCTAAGTTTTGTAGGAGTGCAGAATACAACATTGACAAACACACACAATGATAAACAGTCAGTACACACCAACAAGTCAGGCATGCTGAGCTGGCATCTGTGACATCAGCGTTGCAATGCGACTACTATTATGTAGGCATCGTGCACAGAACCAGGGAATCGTGCACACACATGTGTGATAGACATGTCTGCAAGATAGACCACCAGAGAATTGATCGAGTGGAAATGTTTCCTGTTCCAGTATGCCTGCTCATGTGCCTGTGGTGGTATCAGGGCCACATGTGTCCCATCAATAGATCCGATGACGTTCGGCATCCTCCCCAGTGTATAAAAGGCATTCTTTATTTCAGGGAGTTCAGCTGGGCTCGGGAACTTGATGTACAGGTCTAGGAAATGCAATATCCCCTCCAAGACATTGCGTAGCACCCGACTAAACATAGTTTGCGACATACCACCAGCAGTAGCCACAGTGTACTGGAAGGTACCAGCAGCAAATGAGTGCAGGGCTGCCATCACCTTCACCTCTGGGGTCAGTGCTGTAGGGTATGTCCGGCCAGGTAGCAGATGTGGCGCCAACTGCTCCGCCAACTCCTCAATCAGTGGTCTGGTTAAGGGGTACCGTCGGATGCAGTCGCGTTCCTGCATGGTTGCAAGGTCTGGGAACGGTCGATGGACAGCTGGTGCCCTTCAGAACAGAGATGAACAAAGGAAGATTGTCGGTTCATCCACCCATGTGGCCATGACCAGGCTCAATATCACATGATAGATCATGACATTACACAATGTACTGAGGTGTGTGCTGTTGGGCATGGACACATATGTCACCTACATGACCATCACCTCACATCTCAATCCCACATGTCCACATGAGTCCCATGTAGTGCAATGGCCCATCATCTGGCTGTGTCACCTGAACAATGTACTGCTGTGACGTTCCAAACACACACCACAGTGACAACTGAGGCCTGATGTCTCCCAGGCATCACAGATCTTTGCCATGCAGATACCCAGGGTCCCTGTATTGCCACATCGACAATGCCATGGACATAGCGTATCACGTACACACCACAAAGTAAGCATGAGTCCTACAGGTAGTGGCCACTGTTGTCCCTGCAGGCCCTACATGTACGTCTCTTAGACACACACACACACACACACCATCAAGGTAGATGCATATACCACATGGATGTGGAGACTGTCTCCCATTGGGCACATTTGATCAGCCACATCTGAGACACAACATGCACTCAGACTGTGGGTGCACATCAGAATTGTGGCTACAGGTTTCACTGTGACGTACATGCCATCACCCCCAGGACTCAGGGTGTATGTGACATGCCCTAAACAGATCCAACATAAAACTGTGTCCGTGACTCATGCCCATTACTGTACATTTGCACATCACAGTGGTAATGTGCACGACACACAAAGGATTCTGCCCCCATGTACACGTGCACAGCCTGGGAGTGGCTGAACAAAAGTGCCCCCCAACAAACCAAATGTGCCCCCCCAACACACAGGGAATGCAGCCTTACATGCCATAGGACACTGTATGGGCAATGCTGTAGTGTGGTAGGTGTGCACAGGTGTCCCTGGCAAGTAATTGTGTGTTGAATCCTTCGAATAGTCACACCAATGAGCTCCGACGTGGGTGACAATGCGTACGCATTGCACGGTTCATGACCGAGCCGTGCGTACGCTTTGCCATTGACTGCAATGAGGTCCGACGCGGGTGACAATGCGTACGCATTGCACGGTTCATGACCGAGCCGTGCATACGCTTTGCCATTGAATTCAATGAGGTCCGACGCGGGTGACAATGCGTACGCATTGCACGGTTCATGACCGAGCCGTGCGTACGCTTTGCCATTGACTGCAATGAGGTCCGACGCGGGTGACTATCAGGCATACGCGTCGGGCAGGCATGGTCCGAGACAGGCGTAAGCCTTAGCCATTGAATTGTATGGAGACGGGTGCATGTGTATTTTCAAAATAGGCGTTGTACAGTCAGTTGACCGAGCCGGGCGCACCCATTGGCTCTGGACTGTCATGGAGACGGATGCGGATTCAAAATTTGTACGAGTTGTGCGCTGGAAATTCAGTTGGATGCCTACAACAATGTTGCAATTACTAGTGTTTCATGAAGGTGAAGATTTGAACGATGCGGAAGGCGTGTACGAGTCTTACTTTTCCATGGATTGGCCTGATTCATAGAATAACAACCGTGTTGGACCTATCACTTGGGACACATGGCACAGATTCTGTCTCTGCAGCACATATATAAGGCTCGCTGGCCTGCACTACATGCTACTGGACCACATCCCTGCTACCACTGCTGCTGTCTCTGCATCTTCTGGCTCCTGCTATTTCACGTACTCTGGAGAGGGCCCCAGCCTTCACTGAGGAGAGGAACCAGGCCCTGCTGGATGGGCTCCTTCTACAGTACAGCAAGCTGTATGGGAAACCAGGGGAGCAGGTGAGTGTGCAGTCCACTGCCTTCCTAATTGGGCATGTTGTCTGACTAGCAGTACTAGCAGTGTGTACACCAGTGGCAAGCATTCTCACTGACTACTTTCATCACCCAAAGTGTGTAGGTACATGTAATGAACAGATGTCCTGCTGCTAAAGTGCATTAGTGCAAGCTTAAACTTCCCAGGCATTGGTAACATGTCAGACATGCAGGTGATTTGTCCTTCCCCATGATTGCACTACCTGTGTAACTCATTTCCCTTTGTGATGATGACATGTATCTCCAAATGTGTGCAGCACAAATATGGGGCATGTATGTTAATGTAGTTTTAACTTGGTCATCCTCACAGGTTGATGCCCACCAGAAGCAGGAGATATGGCTGACCACAGCCCGGGCAGTTCGTTCGGTGGGGGTCTACAAGCGCCGGATCCGCAACTGCCAGAAGAGGTGGCAGGACCTTCGGGGCTGGACCCGGAGGATAGCTAGATTCCAGCTGAAGCTGTCACCTTCATGCAGGAGGTGCGGACACCGGACCCTGTGAGGTTCTGTAATTCTCGAGTCTGACTCCATTTTGTTCTGTGCCACCATTTCGTGTTGCCCTCACGTAGGCCTGTGAAGGTAGCCTGGCGAATAAAGTGGCCTGGCCTTCTTAGTTCATGTATACATTAACTAGGTTTCTTTTTGACTCTGACATGAACTGTAAGAAATTGACCTCTGCACCTGAAACTGACCCCGCAAAGCCAATTTCCCTGATCGATCTTTGTCTGAGATTGCCAATCAATGTTCAAGACATCTTTAACTTTTAGTTTCCTTGCACATGCCTTATCTTGTTCAGCATCTGTTACCGTTTCTTTTTTTATGTTTCTTCATTACATGGGTTATGCTTTCAATTATAGGTTTGTCCGGCTTGTGGAGATTGAATTTGGGACATTCCTAATAATTAACTTTTGGGTTGGGATACTGTAAATTGAGTTTTTGTTATGTGACACTTTGTTTGAAAATGTACCTTATTGGCTAGAATTTTGTGCAGTGGGTGTACATTTATAATGTGAATATTGGGTATAAAAGGAGACGTCTCGCCTTAGTAAAATGAGCAGTCTCCTGAGAATTTACACCGTGATGTATTTCTAGGATCACAGTTACTAGCTGCAGCTAATAAACTTGGTCTCTGATGCCATCCAGAAGTATTCCGTGTCTCTGTATACCAAGACAGGTGAACTCGAAGATCTTAGGCGTGCCCCTGACACCGCTTTGTTAAACCCCGGTTCTTCAACTGGCGCCCAATGTGGGGCAACTTCAGCGGTACTGGTCCAAGCCCGAAGATTGTGAGGACGACCGCCACTTCATCGACCCCTGCATGTCGACGTGGACCGAAGGTTTTTTTCTGCGAGGCTTCCCCTTTCCGACGGCTGCGAAGGACTTCTGCCTTGACTGTCGCTCTGTCTTGGACCCTCTTGTGATGATTTGTAAGGCGAGACGTTAGACGGTCTTCTGGTGGCATGACAGACATTTTGGTTAAGTATAAGTGGGTCGCTCCCACGACTTTGTTTTGTTTCTTGGTTTTGATTCGGCCATTGCAATAGTCGAAGCCGGGGGGTTCGTATATTTGCGAGTGTATCATTTTTGATAACCCCTTGAAGTTTGAAGCAAGACTAGTGAGCTAAAAGATGCCTGGTTTTAGCAAATTTAGGAAATGGTTTTGTTGTAGTTGTAATAGGGATTCCCGATTGGAGGACTCGTGTCCGATACCTCCGGTTGGAACTCCAACTTACGAGCTCTATTCAAAGCATGGTGTAGGTCCCATTACCTTTAATGAAGTATGGGTCCGTTATACAAGGAAAGATGGTGTTTTACGATGGCCCCAACATGGTAGTTTTGAATCAGATGTTTTAGATAACCTAGAAGTTGCGCTATTTAAGAAGAAAGCCCGGCCGGCGATGTTTGACTCTTTCCGTCTTTGGCGTAAGGAAGCCAAACAGCGAGAAATTAAGCAAGCTCAGAGAGATAGGAAGGAATGGAATATATCGGTAATGCAAGCTGCTAGGCAGTTTAAGGAAAATGAAGAAGATCGTGCGATTGAAGTGTCAGATAGACAACATTGCATGACCATTGACAAATGTTACCCGGCTTTGCCACCTCCCCTTTCAAATGTAGACCCTGAAAAGGATCCTTTGATGTCACTTTTACTGAGATTACCACCCCCTTATGTGCAGGGTGCTACTGCACCTCCGTTACCTCCAGTTGTTGCACCCCTTTTTGTCGTTCAACCCCCTGTTGTTCAGCCACCTGTTGCTTCACAGATGGTTCTTCCTCCCCCGGCGCATCCCCCTCCAGGGCCGCCAGCCTTGCCACCAGCCTTGCCTCAAACTCCTTTGCCTTACACTCCTTTATCTTCGACTTCTCTTATTTCTGTCCCTACGTCTCTGTCACCTCAAAACACTTTGTCTCCTGTCCTCATGTCAACTTCTTATCCTTCTGCTCGGCAACAAATGACTGAGACTGTCACTAGTCTTTTGTCTCCTTTCTTTGGGTCACTGAATATGACCCTTGTTTCTGAACGTAAGCAGAGACGTAGTCAGCTCCCTGGTCCCGAAGAGCGGGCAGTGTTAGATCTCCTTGCTCGTAGATGGGTTTCGAATACCTCCAAGTACAGTCCACAAGTGGTTATGGATATCTTCCTACAGTGGGAGGCACCAAAACAAAGGTATGTTTTTGATGTCATGTGTACCTTCCTTCGTCAGGAGTGGGAAGATAATGAGTTGGGTTCAATTCCACTGGAATTGCTTCATATTCAGTCTGAATTTGCTAAAGGGACGATAGTGGGTTCCGATGTTGAGGAAGCGGTAGAGACACTACTCACTTTTAGGTCTAGACTTCCACCTCAGTCATTGTTCGAACCTGACCCTTCTATTAGGAGAAAAGTGAAGCAGTATCCTATGAGAGAGGTTCCCCCTGTATGGAGAGAGGCAGTTGTGGCTGATGCCGCTCATGGTTTGCGGCTGCACCGGCTCATTTTCAGCGAGTGTGGGTGCATGTCCCTTGGAAGAGAGCTGAGGTCCTGGCTCTTAAGCAGACTTTGCCTGCCCCCGTAAAAATCCTGCTGGGTATTATACGGAGTTGTCTCAGACAGTTGATGCGTGTGTTATGAATTTAGCTGACATAGATATGTTGATGGGTAATGTAGTTCCTCAACCCTTGTGGGCGAAGATCCGTCACAAGGATCACGCGCCAGAGTTAGGAGATACGTGGGTTAATATTACTGCTGCAGATGGTCGGCAGGTAGGAGGTGCCAAACCTGAACCCTTAGTTGCAGAACTACCTGGTAGGATTATTAATTTAATGAAAACTATGACTATGATGCCTCCTCTGCAGGTGAATTGGGACAAGTTAGCAGCATGCAAACAAAAGAAAGACAAGAGTGTGTCTGATTTCTTCACTAGGTTTGAGGAAACATTCATTGATCATAGCGGTCAGGATATGAGTACAGAAGGTGGTCAGAGGTTGTTTGTAGATAAGTTTGTTTTTAATTTACTTCCTGAACTTTCTAATAAGTTAAAGGACTCTGAGAGTTCATGGGCTGTTTCTTCTTCGGCTATTGTCGAGTGGACGCAAGCACAGCTCTATCCCACCACTGAACACCAATTTTATGTTGGAAACCGGGCAACCGGGTTAGCAGTCACCAGGTTCCCAGCACAATGGTAGCTTGGCTCGAGCGGTTGGGGTCAGGCACCGTGTGAAGCGTATGTCACACCCACACAATAACAATGCGTTCATCCGTTCCAAAAACGACACTACACCGTAAAAATAATACAAGTCAAGTTGAAAATATATATGTCTTTTATCTTATTTTCTCTTAGTTGCAGGTTTCATAACATAAATACAATACAATAAGATTTTCCTCAAAAGAGCAGGTCAAATAAATAATACTACATTGGAATTTCAATAAATAGGTTCAGGTCATAAATAAGCAAGGAATAAATAGGGTGCAATAAATACAGATGGCAAATAAATACAGTCAGACAATAAATATAGTGCAGGAATAAATAGTGGATGACAATAAATAAAGCACCTCAATAAGTAGGGTAAAACAATCAATGACAGTTACAGTTCAAATCATTTACATGAGGTCTCTTGGTCTTACTTTGCCCCTACACAACTTAAGGACACTTTGGATGGCATGGGGGTGGCCCACCTAGATTTGGTCAAGGCTGGGGCCTAAGCTGAGGTAGAACAAGAGTAATCTACAGATCTGACCCTCCAAACTACACAGCTCTTTATGTAGGTCACTGTATTAGTCTCAGTTCACCCCTGGCACTCTCAGGCTGGTTCTAACACCCCTTTAGCCCCTAGAATGGTCTTTTAGGGCTCCACCGGGCCTCAGATGCCCCCTCTACCGCTTACTGCCCTTTTTAAGATGATCGGCTCCGCTCGGCTCCGTGTCGACGCCGTGAGGCGGTTCCGATTCGATGTCGCTGGTCGGTCTCGACTCGGTGTCGCTGGGCGGTCTCGGCTCGATGTCGCTGGGCGGTCTCGACTCGATGTCGCTGGGCGGCCTCGTCTCGATGTCGCCGGGCGGCCTCGGCTCGATGTCGCTGGGCGGCCTCATCTTGATGTCGCCTTCCGGCGTCGCAGGGACTAGGACTCCCCACTTCCTGGTATCTCCGGAGTGCGATCTCCACTCCCGACCTCCGGCGCGCTTCACCTCAGTTTCTGGCGACTCCGGTGGGCGGACTTCACTCCCCCGTCGACGCCTCACCTCGACCTCAGGTGACTCCCGACTCGACCTCCGGCGCCTCTCCACGACCTCCGTCGGCGCCCTCACTCGACCTCGGGTTACTCCTTACTCGACCTCCGGTGACTCTCCACGACCTCCGTCGGCGCCCTCACTCGACCTCTGGCGGCTCCGGGTACGACGTCTGCTTTCTGTCAGCGCCGCTTCTCAACCTCAGGCCCCAGGTCTCCAGGCTTCTCGACGTCAGGACTCCAGGAGGACACTGCTAAACAGGTCAGGAACTTGCTGTTCTTCTTCTTTAAGGCCTGTTCCAAATATTCAGTCCTTTAAGATGGTTCTTCTGTTCTTGATCCCACACAGGGCTCTAGGTTGGGCTTGGTCAGTAGAGACTAGCATCAAGGGTGGGTTTCTGGACCCCACTCCAAGCACTGGTTTCCACCTCTGCTGCCTTACTCCGACCTCCTTCTATCTCTGTCCTCTCTCTTCTCCAGTCAGTTGCCAACTGCCACTCTGAGATGGCCTCCCAACATTCTAAACTGCCTCTCACTGTCACAGGGTTCCAGAATGTTACGGAAGGTTCTAGAAATCTCCAGTGGGTTCTGATGATGTCACAGGTGACAATGGGTGGCCACCATTTTGTGTCTCAGGCCCTCAGACAGAAGTTCCAGGGGTAGGGAAAATGGCTCCCTGACCCTGCATCAACACTAAAAAGTCTGGTGGTTCCCAAAAAGGAAAAATTATAACAGGGTTTGAGGCAAAAGTGGGACAAAATAAATAATGATGAAGAGGGACCACCCAAAGGGCTGACAGGTCTAACACGCGTCCCCCCCAGCTGAAAGTGGGGAGAGCTACCCAACCCCTTGGGAGTTCTCATCACTAAGGCGGAAATACCTTGAGAGACCGTCTGCATTGGCGTGGTCCACTCCAGGCCGATGTTCCACCTGAAAGTCCATTCCCTGTAGGGAGATAGACCACCTTAGCAACTTGGGATTCTCCCCCTTCATCTGCATCAGCCAACAAAGGGGTCTGTGGTCGGTCTGAACTAGGAAGTGCGAGCCAAACAGGTATGGCCGCAACTTCTTCAGAGCCCATACCACTGCAAAGGCTTCACGCTCTATTGCACTCCACTTCTGTTCCCTGGGAAGTAGTCTCCGGGATAGGAAGACCACGGGTTGATCCAGACCCTCTTCATTGAGTTGCGATAACACTGCCCCAATGCCATGTTCCGATGCATCCGTCTGGACAATGAACTCCTTGGAAAAATCTGGGGCCCTTAAGACCGGGGCCTCGCACATGGCTTGCTTCAGTTTCACAAAGGCCTGCTGGCAAGCCTCCGTCCAGACTACCCGTCGAGGTTGTTTCTTGGACGTAAGCTCCGTGAGGGGGGCCACAATGGTCCCATACCCCTTCACGAAGCGGCGGTAATATCCTGTGAGGCCCAGAAAAGCTCGGACCTCAGTCTGAGTCTTGGGGGGTTCCCAGGCCATGATTGCCTCGATTTTCGCCTGGAGGGGCTGCACTGCTCCCCTACCCACCAAGTGTCCAAGGTACACTACCGACCCCTGCCCGATCTAGCATTTACTGGCCTTGATCGTTAAACCAGCGTGTTTCAGGGCCTGGAGAACAGCTTGCAGGTGTCGCAAGTGATCTTCCCAGCTGTTACTGAAGACGGCAATGTCGTCCAGATAAGCAGCAGAGAAACTCTCCAGTCCAGTGAGGATCTGGTTCACCAGACGCTGAAACGTGGCAGGTGCGTTCTTGAGCCCAAAGGGCATCACGCAGAACTGGTAGTGGCCCTTGGGCGTGGAGAAGGCTGACCTTTCCTTAGCTCCATCAGTCAGAGAGATCTGCCAGTACCCAGAAGTAAGGTCAAAGGTACTCAAATATTGGGCAGCTCCCAGCCGGTCAATCAGTTCATCCGCCCTCTGGATCGGATGAGCATCAGTCTTGGTTACTGAGTTCAGTCCCCGGTAGTCCACACAGAACCTCAGTTTCGGTTGGGCCCCCGGTGGTGCAGCTTTTGGTACTAGTACCACCGGACTGGACCAGGGGCTGCTGGAAGGTTCAATCACTCCTAGCTCCAGCATCTTAGTGACTTCACTGTGAATGCTGGCCTTCACCTTGTCTGTCATCCGGTAGATCTTTGACTTCACAGGTGGGCTGTCTCCTGTGTCCACGTCATGGACGCACAGGTGAGTCCTACCCGGAACAAGGGAGAACAACGAA
Organism: Triturus cristatus; assembly: GCF_964204655.1. Taxonomy (NCBI): domain Eukaryota; kingdom Metazoa; phylum Chordata; class Amphibia; order Caudata; family Salamandridae; genus Triturus; species Triturus cristatus. Next base: position 1,166,145,477 of record NC_140584.1, on the reverse strand, counting down.
GAGTACTGCCCCAGGACCTGGCGGCAGTCCTCCTGCTGTTCAGGAGTTAGGGACGGGGAGAGAATCTCTCCCTCCACCAACCCATCCTTCTCTTGAGACGCAAATAAGTCGGGGAGAGGCTCGCTTTCCACGTCCTCTGCTCCGTCAGTCACCATTAACAATAGGACTTCGGGCCTCTCATGGTGGGGTTTGAGGCGGTTGGCATGCAGCACCCGTAGGGGCTGACGAGGGGTCTTCAGGTCCACCAAGTAGGTAGCCTTACCCTTCTTCTCCAACACCTCAAAGGGTCCTGACCAGCGATCCTGGAGGGCGCTCAGCTCTCCTGGTTCGATCACCCACACCTTCTGGCCAGGCTCCAACTCCACCGGGTGAGCATTGTGGTCATACCACGCCTTCATCACTGCTTGGCTGGCTTAAAAGTTGTCAGAAGCTTGCTTCCACAACTTAGCCATTTGGCTCCGGAAGGCCAGCATGTAGCTCACCACGTCCTGGGGAAGCTTTCTGGGAGTTCTTTCCCATCCGTCTCTCACCAGGCTGAGAGGTCCACGCACAGGGTGCCCATACAGAAGCTCGAAGGGGCTGAAGCCCACTCCCTTCTGTGGCACTTCCCTGTAAGAAAACAATAGACAGGGTAGGAGGACGTCCCATTACCTCCGCAGGCTTTCAGGCAGACTTCTGATCATGCCTTTCAAGGTTTTAATGAACCTCTCCACCAGACCATTGGTCTGGGGGTGGTAAGGAATGGTGAACCGGTAGGTCACTCCACACTCCTTCCACATCGCCCGCATGTATGCTGACATGAAGTTGGTCCCCCTGTCGGACACAACTTCCTTGGGAAAACCCACTCGGGTAAAGATTCCCATCAGGGCCCTAGCCTCAACAGGTGCAGTAATGGTCCTCAGAGGTATAGCCTCTGGGTACCGTGTGGCATGATCCACCAGAACCAGGATAAACCTGTGACCAGCTGTAGTAGGCGGATCTAACGGACCCACAATGTCGATGCCCACCCTTTCAAAGGGGGTGCTAATGACAGGAAGTGGTTCCAGGGGAGCTCACAGCTTCACCCCTGTTTTCCCACTGGCTTGACAAGACACACACGTCCGGCAGTAGGTGTCGGACGACACTTTCATCTGAGGCCAATAAAAGTGTGGGACAAGCCGGGCAAAGGTCTTGTCTTGCCCCAGGTGTCCTGCCAAGGGGATTTCATGAGCCAATTCCAGAAGGAAGGCTCGGTAACGTTGAGGGACAACCAAGGCCCGTGACGATCCGTGCATGGGTGCCTTGGGTTCACTGTAGAGGAGGCCATCCTCCCAGTAAATGTGGTAGTTCCCCTCAACGTTCCCTGCTGCCTGGGCTTCGGCCTGTCGCCTCAGTCCCTCAAGGGTAGGACACTCCCTCTGGCCCTTGCAGAATTCCTCCCTGGTCGGCCCTCCCTCCACGTGCCACTCGGCCGGGATGGGTAGGTTCTCCAGTTCGGTAACATCCCCCTCCGCGGACTCCTGGTCCACCACCTCCGGTGGCCTATCCGTCACACGGGGCGCGGATGCCGAGGCAGGCTCCTCCTGTCCTCGGTTCTTCCCTTCATTGGCAGCCGGCGGTGCCTTTGTTCCAGGCTCCCGCCTAAACGAACTCCCTCTCCGGGTAGTCGCAGACCTTGTGCTGACACAGGCCCAGTCAGGTGTACCCAGCATCTCAGCATGAGTCCGGTATTCCACCTCCTTCCAAGCATTATGCTCCATGTCATTCCCCAGCAGACAATCGACTGGCACGGCAGGGCTTACGGCAACTCGAAGTGACCCTGCAACCCCTTCCCATTCAAATGGAACCTCGGCCACCGGATAGTGGCCCATTCTGCCGTCAGCCATCGCGGCAGGGTGGAGTACATGGGGAATCACCTGCTCTGGAGACACCAGTTGGCTACGTACCATAGTCATACTGGCTCCTGTGTCTCTCAGAGCCTCCCCTCTTTGGCCGTTGATGGTGACCCACTGCCCATACTTTGTGGTATTTGCGGGCACCTGGATCTTAGGAACCATCTCCCGTTCTCCCAGGGACACTAAAGTGACACCCGCCCACTCCCTTCTTTTACCTAAGGGCATCTACTCCCCGAGCACTACACTAGCTACCCCGGGGGCCTTTCCTCCGATGGGAGGGGGTGGTCTTTTCGGGCACTTCACATCTCCCTTATAGTGTCCGACACCACCGCACTCGTAGCAATGGACAACCCTTGGTTGCTGACTCTGGCCAGGATTAGGGTTTCTGGGTGGGTTAGCCCTAGGGGTGAATCCCGTTCCCTTCCCTTGGAAACTATTTTGGGGGCCTTTAGAGAACTCCGTTTTCTTTTCCCCTCCCTCTTTCTTCTGGGGGGCGCCCTGTCCGGTCTTTTGAGAGTCCCCTCCAGTCCGCCTTGTGGACACTCGGGTACTAGCCCAAATGTCCGCCTCCTCAGCAAGCTTCCGGGGATTGGTCAGCTTGCTATCCACCAGGTGTTGACGCAGTTCAGGGAAACATTTTTTGAGCAGGTGTTCCTTCAACATCAAATCAAACAACCCCTCGTAGTCCCTCACCTCGCTGCCCTGTAGCCAACCCTCTAATGCCTTCTTTGCATAGTCCAGGAAATCCACCCAATTCTGTGTGCCCAGTTTGTGGCTACCCCGGAACTTCTGTCTGTACTTCTCGGGTGTTAGTCCAAACTTCCTCACGAGCGCCACTTTCATGGTGGGGTAGTGGGTCTGCTCATCCTGCTCCAGGGCCAATAATGTATCCCTACCAGCTGGAGGCATGTATCTATACAATCCCCCTCCCCAATATTTCTCTGGAACCCCATGGACTCTTAAAGAGACCTCATAGGCTGCTAGCCACCTGGCGATATCATCACCCACACTATAGCTAGCTACTATGTCTTTTGGCAAATAGGGTTTGGATTCCCTGGTGATTTCTCTTTCTTCGCTGCCACCACTAGGAACAGGGTGTGCCCCGACCCGTAGGATCTGGAGATCTATCTCCCTGAGCCTCAACTCGTGAGCCATCCTCCGTTCCTCCTTTTCTTTCTCCAGCTTTGCCAAATCCCATGTGAGCTGTCTTTTCTCCCTCCGGTCAGTGAATTCTGCTTCTAATAAGCCGTTGCTAGAGACACTGCTGCCCTTCCTTGAAAGTGTTCTGGGCCCTGCTACTAGGTTCCCCACCTCAGGTTGGTACAAACCAGCCTCTTCGCTGTCAGGCTCTCCATCCCTGTCCTCCTTCTCAACCTTACTTTCTCGTCGTGCCTCCCCCCAAGTCCTTAAGCTGGTCTGGAGCTCACCCTTCTTTGCACCTTGGGGACAAAACACCCCCTCTCGCTCACAAAACTCTCTGAGTTGGGCCACAGTGTAAGTTTCCACATCCTCCAACACAAACTCCATTTTGCCCACTCAGGATAGAAGACAGTTGCTTACAGAAGCTATGCAGGGGGGTACCTTTTGTAATACCTCCTCCCACCACCAGAAGTAAATTTGGAAAAAACAAAACTCAAAATTAGGAAGTCCGCTCGGAGAAAACTCCCGGTGTAGGCCTATGGACTACCCACAGTTATTGTCGAGTGGACGCAAGCACAGCTCTATCCCACCACTGAACACCAATTTTATGTTGGAAACCGGGCAACCGGGTTAGCAGTCACCAGGTTCCCAGCACAATGGTAGCTTGGCTCGAGCGGTTGGGGTCAGGCACCGTGTGAAGCGTACGTCACACCCACACAATAACCATGCGTTCATCCGTTCCAAAAACGACACTACACCGTAAAAATAATACAAGTCAAGTTGAAAATATATATGTCTTTTATCTTATTTTCTCTTAGTTGCAGGTTTCATAACATAAATACAATACAATAAGATTTTCCTCAAAAGAGCAGGTCAAATAAATAATACTACATTGGAATTTCAATAAATAGGTTCAGGTCATAAATAAGCAAGGAATAAATAGGGTGCAATAAATACAGATGGCAAATAAATACAGTCAGACAATAAATATAGTGCAGGAATAAATAGTGGATGACAATAAATAAAGCACCTCAATAAGTAGGGTAAAACAATCAATGACAGTTACAGTTCAAATCATTTACATGAGGTCTCTTGGTCTTACTTTGCCCCTACACAACTTAAGGACACTTTGGATGGCATGGGGGTGGCCCACCTAGATTTGGTCAAGGCTGGGGCCTAAGCTGAGGTAGAACAAGAGTAATCTACAGATCTGACCCTCCAAACTACACAGCTCTTTATGTAGGTCACTGTATTAGTCTCAGTTCACCCCTGGCACTCTCAGGCTGGTTCTAACACCCCTTTAGCCCCTAGAATGGTCTTTTAGGGCTCCACCGGGCCTCAGATGCCCCCTCTACCACTTACTGCCCTTTTTAAGATGATCGGCTCCGCTCGGCTCCGTGTCGACGCCGTGAGGCGGTTCCGGTTCGATGTCGCTGGTCGGTCTCGACTCGGTGTCGCTGGGCGGTCTCGGCTCGATGTCGCTGGGCGGTCTCGACTCGATGTCGCTGGGCGGCCTCGTCTCGATGTCGCCGGGCGGCCTCGGCTCGATGTCGCTGGGCGGCCTCGTCTCGATGTCGCCTTCCGGCGTCGCAGGGACTCGGACTCCCCACTTCCTGGTGTCTCCGGAGTGCGATCTCCACTCCCGACCTCCGGCGCGCTTCACCTCAGTTTCCGGCGACTCCGGTGGGCGGACTTCACTCCCCTGTCGACGCCTCACCTCGACCTCAGGTGACTCCCGACTCGACCTCCGGCGCCTCTCCAAGACCTCCGTCGGCGCCCTCACTCGACCTCGGGTTACTCCTTACTCGACCTCCGGTGACTCTCCACGACCTCCGTCGGCGCCCTCACTCGACCTCTGGCGGCTCCGGGTACGACGTCTGCTTTCTGTCAGCGCCGCTTCTCGACCTCAGGCTCCAGGTCTCCAGGCTTCTCGACGTCAGGACTCCAGGAGGACACTGCTAAACAGGTCAGGAACTTGCTGTTCTTCTTCTTTAAGGCCTGTTCCAAATATTCAGTCCTTTAAGATGGTTCTTCTGTTCTTGATCCCACACAGGGCTCTAGGTTGGGCTTGGTCAGTAGAGACTAGCATCAAGGGTGGGTTTCTGGACCCCACTCCAAGCACTGGTTTCCACCTCTGCTGCCTTACTCCGACCTCCTTCTATCTCTGTCCTCTCTCTTCTCCAGTCAGTTGCCAACTGCCACTCTGAGATGGCCTCCCAACATTCTAAACTGCCTCTCACTGTCACAGGGTTCCAGAATGTTACGGAAGGTTCTAGAAATCTCCAGTGGGTTCTGATGATGTCACAGGTGACAATGGGTGGCCACCATTTTGTGTCTCAGACCCTCAGACAGAAGTTCCAGGGGTAGGGAAAATGGCTCCCTGACCCTGCATCAACACTAAAAAGTCTGGTGGTTCCCAAAAAGGAAAAATTATAACAGGGTTTGAGGCAAAAGTGGGACAAAATAAATAATGATGAGGAGGGACCACCCAAAGGGCTGACAGGTCTAACAATGGGCTGTTTCTTCTTCGGCTCAGATATTGGCTACTGCACAATACTATGAGAATAGAGATAAAGATGAGAAGGATAAAGTAGAGAAGAAGACTGGAGAATTAAAAATGAAAGTTCTTCTGCAGGGGGGCGGAGCTTGCCGGCGGCCATGGTGGACATGTGAGCACAGAGCTCCCCATACTAGCCCCAAAACCATCCGTTAAATTATCCTGCACAGCGGAGCTGGCGAGTGAACAGGCGGGGGGGTTCCCTCCTACACCAGGCTGCCTCACCTGAGATATCCAGCGGCGGCCGTCGGGGCCCGGAGAGACGACGACTGCGAGCGGCGTGTCGACTGGCGGACTGGGCCCCGGTCCCCGAGCTGTCCTGCGCCTCTCCCGGCGTGCGTCGCTCAGCGTGCGGCGGACTTGGAGGGGGCGGAACCGGTCGGTCCTGACCATCAGGGGTGGGGCAGAGAGACGGCGGAGCCGAGGTGCTGAACCGGAGGGGGTGACGGACACGTAGGAGGTGAGGTGCGGGTGGCGCGGGATCGCCCCCCCCCCCTCTGGCTGGACCGCGACTCGAGCCCCTCGGCGGCGGCTGCTTAGGGTGCGTGGAGCCCCCGGCACCCCGGTGGATCCCGACTGGCTGCGCGTTGCCCGCGGGGGGGGACTCGCCCGGAGGCTCCCTCTGTCTCGGGGTGACCGGAGGAACACTTGCATTGGACAACGGGGGAGACGCTGGGAGCTGACGGACTGGGGCGGGCCCCCCTGGCTCACCTGGGGCTCTGCGCCGGCCGCGTCCCTTCCTCTGGACGCCACGGTCCCCTCAGAACTGTGTGAGGCTCCTGCGGGACGAGTGCAGGTGGGGGAGTATTGCGGTGACGAGACCTGGTCCCTGGGGGACGTGGGACCTTGCAGACTTCCTTAGCGGTGGCGTCCTCCCCCCTCCTCCCGAGGCGACTATCCTGGACAGCGGGGAGAGATTGCTGCTCATCTTCGATCCGCGCTGGGCCTAGTTCTTGAAGCGCCTTCCCCGGCTGCCCCCTGCTCAACGGGGTGCCGGTTCCTGCATCGTGGGCAGTGCGGTAGTTGGCGGTGGGTGCCCGGAGAGTTCGATCCCTCGACCCAGGTTGCGGCCTGGCTGCGTGTCTCGGGGAGGCCTGCGGGGCGATCGCCTGGATGGGGGCGGACTTCTGCCACTGGCCCTTTGTGAGCGGACCTCGCTGTTGACAGTTGCTGGCTGCCGCCCCAGGGGTGCCTTCCCGGTACTGGACTGCGGCGGATAACGTGGAGGAGTGCTGAACATCCGCCCTGGGCGAGGAAAGCCGTCCCCTGCTCGGGCCTGCAGCGGTGATCGGGGGCCACCTGTGGCGAAGACTTGCCTAGGACCCTGCGGGCTGGCTAGAGACTGCGGCCGAGAGGAGAATAGAGGGAGGCATCGTGACTTGGAGTGTCTAGCGGTTCGAACATTGGTGGGGTGTGGCGGTGAGCCCCTTGGCCTGCTTTGCTGGGGTTGCTTATTGTGTGGTCCCCCCTGGAGCCGGAGCTTGACTCGGAGCGGCGGGTTCGTGGTAGCCGCTGACCCTCAGTACCGCCATGGGCAAAGGCGATAAGACCCAGCCCAAACTGTCTTTTGACCCCCGCAAGCCGAAGAGGCCTGATGTTGCGGCACCGGAGATGCCATCCGGCGGAGCTGCCTCGGAGAGCACTATGTGCGCAGACATCAAAGCAATGTTAGCGGCAATGGAAAAGGGGCTACAGGGCAGTCTGACTGTGATAGACACCAAGCTCGATGCGCTCACCTACCGAATGGACCGAATGTCGGAACGGGTGGACAAGAATTCGGAGCGGCTAGATACGTCCAAGAAGAGAATAACGCAGGTGGAGGAGGCCCAGACGGAATGGGATTCGGACCGCAGGCAATTCAGTAAGCTGCTGCAGGTCATTCAGGACAAGTCGGAGGACTTAGAGGCCCGCTCGAGGAGGTCGAACATCCGCATAACGGGCGTGGCGGAGTCCACGCACACCGGGCGGATGGAACCCTTCGTGGAAAAACTGCTGCGGGCCCTGCTGGGAGAAGACGTGTTCTCCCCTATGTTTGTCGTTGAGAGAGCCCATCGTTCGCTGGGCCCCCGCCCCAAGCCCGGGGCACCTGCAAGACCCATCATAGCAAAGCTGCTAAACTATAGAGACAGAGACACAGCCCTGCGGGTGGCAAGAGAAAAGGGGAAGTTGCAGTTTGAAGGGATGGACATCTCCATCTATCCCGACTTCACGGCGAAGGTCCAGGAGGAACGGAGGCAGTTTGCACCCTACAAAAAACAACTTCGCGACTTGGGCCTGGACTATGCTATGTTATACCCGGCGAGGCTCCGGATCAACAGGCAGGGACATTCGCACTTTTTCACGGATCCGAGGGAGCTGCAGCGATCCCTAAAGGAGTGGTGTAAGGAACAGCGGAGTGGCCCCCAGGGCCGCATTGACACTCGAGCGGATTCCTCCGGTCTGGAGGAACAGGACTAGATTGCCGGTTGTGGCTTTCAACTGCAGACTGCCGCCCGGCTTGGGTTTGCCAGCTTGACGGGGGGGCATCTGCTTCCCCGGCGGAGTCATGACCACTGGAGCTGAGAGGAGGCGAAAGAAGTGGCGACCATGCTTGAGGACTTCGCAGCCGCTGCTGGGTGAGACCTTTCTGATATGTTGGGGGTGCCCTAGTGCCAGGGCCCTAGACTCGGGGGTTCTGGGGGGGCCGGTCTGCTTGCACTAGCTGGCCGCCAGCTGGGTTGCCCCGTGGACTTTATCACTGAGGGGCTCCCATTAGGTCGACTCCTAACGTTTGCCGTGCAGGCCCGTCTATGAGACTGTTGGACGCTGGCCTGGATGTATATACGGGGGCACCTTTGGACTGACAGGCCTGCATCGCTGGATGGGGCGGCTCGATCCCGATGGGGGTGTTGGGGACTCCCCTAGAACTACTGGAGGAGAGGCGATAATAGCTCGAGCTGTACCGAGATTTGGGGCAAAGGTGTGGGGGCAAGTTTATACTGTGGCCTGTTGAAGGGTTAGGGTAGCTGTTCCCCGGCGGCCTCTGCCCCAGCGCTGATAGCTTACATGGCCCCTCCGGGGGCCGGTTTGGGGAAGGTTCTATGTGTTCGTATTGGGGTAGGGAGGGGGGTAGGAATGGGGTCCTGTCTGGCCAGGTTGGGGGTGGTCGGCTGTGGGAGGAGGGTAGGGAAGTTAGGGGGACGTTTTGGGGTTGGGGACTGGGATCCACACGGTACGCTGAGAGACAAGTCTTCTGTCCTATCTTTGTATGGCCGATCTACGTTGTCCGGTGTTGAATGGTGGGCGGAACCTCCCGCTCGGCCCTTAAGCTGCAGAGGTTACGGTATGTTTCTGCAGGGATGTCTGACCTCAGAGCGTTGACTGGTGACACTGGTGAAGTGGCCATTAGGGCGTTGACATGGAATGTAAGGGGGTTGAATGATTTCCGCAAACTCCGGAAAGTACTGAATTATCTCTACAGGCATCACATTGATTTGGCGCTAATACAAGAGACCCACCTCCCCCTTACTAGTAAAATGTTATCGGCGAAGGGGCTGGTGGGCAGCAGCGTGGCGGCGGGCTTTACGTCACACTCCAGAGGGGTGGTCACATGGGGAAACCCACGATCGAAATTGCGGTTGAGGTTGCTGACCGCCGACCCGGACGGGCGTTATTTAATCGCGCGGTGCGTCGGGAAAGGCCATGACCTAATTGTAGTCAATGTGTATGGCCCCAATTATGACACCCCAGAGTTCTACGACGCACTGGCGACACAATGCAGGCAGTACGTGCACGCTGGCATGGTGTGGGGTGGTGACTTTAACTTTACATTCAACCCGGACTTGGACAGCTCCTCGGGGCATGTGCGCCGCCCGGCGGCTGCTGCCTTGCATATGCAGGCAGAGCTGACTAGACTTGATATGGTGGATGTCTGGAGACACAGGCACCCTGGTAAAGGGGGATACACGCATTACTCGGCATTTCATGACGTGCACACCAGAATAGACTATTGGTTAGTATCGCGGTCTTTGCTGGCGGTCGTCAGGGGGTGCGAGGTCTTACCGCGCACTTTGTCGGACCACTCCCCCCTTCTTCTGGTGCTGGCTACTCCGATCAGACGAGTTCCGCCATTCACGTGGAGGCTGCCGCCTTACTCACTGCTAGATGAGGTGTTTCGGGGGAATTGGCGGATGACATAGACTCCTTCTTCGAGATGAATTCAGGATCTGTTCAGAGTTTCCAAACGGTGTGGGACTCGTTTAAGGCCTATATTCGCGGTGTAGCTATGGCTAAGCACTCTGGTGTGCTTAAATCCATACAGCAGCGGCTGGGGGCTCTGGAGACGCAACTTGCGCGGTTGGAGGAGAGCCAGGGGGTATCCGCGGACCCCGAGATAGCAGCGCAGATTCAGATTCTGGTCTCCGAATTCAACAGTGAAGCGGATCGGGAGTTGCAACATATGGGCAAGTATGCTACGGCCCGAACCTACGGGGATAGCGAGCACCCGGGCTCCTTACTTGCGGGGATACTCCGCAACGCTAGGCGGCCCCTGGTCATTGACGAACTTGTCACTGCTTCAGGCGATGTGATCACCGACGAGACGGGGATTATAGACGAATTCAGGACCTATTATGCCGGACTGTATAAGTCTAAGTCCTCTCAAATGGAAGAGGAAATAGAGGACTACCTCAGTTATATTAAAATGCCCTTTTTGACTAACTCACAGAGGGAATTCCTGGCGTTGCCCATACAAAAGGATGAGATCCTTGAGGCTCTGGGGGGCATGAAAGCGGGCACTGCCCCGGGAGTGGACGGGCTGACGGTGGCCTTTTATAAGGCCTTTCAGGATAAGCTTCTCCCGCACCTTATGACTCTCTTTGATGATATATGTCTGGAAGGTTGCATGCCCGACACGATGCGAGAGGCTCTGTTAGTTACCATCCTAAAACCCGGGAAACCCTCTAACCTGTGCGGTTCCTACAGGCCACTCTCCCTGATAAATGTCGACGCCAAGTTGTACGCTAAGGTCCTGGCCATGCGCTTGGCACTGCTAGTGCCGGAGCTCGTGGCGCCGGAGCAGGCGGACTTTATCCCGTCCAGGAACCTCACATATAATATCCGCACAGTCCTTGGGGTCATGCAGCATGTGCTCCCAGAGTGTAAGGCTTTAGCGCTCTTCCTAGACATGGAGAAAGCGTTCAAGTCCGTGGAATGGCCTTTTATGGTGAGGGTCTTGAGGAAGCTTGGACTGGGAGAGCCTTTTCTGCAGATGCTTGGAGCATTGTATTTTAGACCTACTGCTCGGCTGCGAATCGGTGACCAAGTCACGGAGGCCTTTGAAGTCTCCAGGGGGACCAGGCAGGGCTGCCCCCTTTCCCCACTCCTATATGCGCTGGTGGCGGAACCCTTGGCGTGCGCAATGAGAGAATATCACAGATTTGAGGGTATTAACTTTCCCTCCTATAAGATTTGCATTTCTACCTACGCGGATGATACGCTGTTGTACGTTCGCGACCCGGAGGAGAATCTCGCTTCCATATTGCGAGAGGTGATCCGGTTTGGGGCCCTGTTGGGCCTCAAGGTGAACTGGAACAAGTCGCTGGCATTCCCGCTGACTCCGGTTACTTTGCCGTTCCCTATGGAATACCCCTTGCAGTGGACGACGGACTCAATCCGATACTTGGGGATTCGGCTTCACAAGGATCCGGATGTTCTGCTAAGGGAAAACTATGGAGTAGCTTACTCCAAACTCGTTGATGATGTAGAGGAGTGGAACAGGCTCCCCTTGTCGCTGATGGGCAGAATAGCCGTCATGAAAATGGTGATCCTGCCGAGATTTCTGTTCCTCTTCAACAACATCCCTATAGTGCTCTCTAAGGCCTTCTTCGCGCAGTTGACTCAGACCCTGGTTCGGCTGGCCTGGGGTGGTAAACAACCCAGAGTTCAGTGGAAAGTGTTGACGCTTCCCTATGAGATGGGAGGGCTTGGAGCCCCTGACCTGGAAAGGTATTATAGAGTGGCGCAGGCGGCCCACCTGCATACGTGGATACATGCCAACTCAGATGTTCCGCATGTGCCACTGGAGCGACTGTTTGCAGATCCGCTTCCTCTCCCGGCGACGGTCTTCCAGCCGGTGGATTGCAGGGTAGGAACGTTGGATTCGCTTAGAGCCACAAACCACGTGTGGCATGCGTTAATGAGGACGCAAGGCCGAGAACTATTGTATTCCCCATTGATGCAGGTGGAATGGGCGGTGTGGCTCCCCCCCCTACGTGAGGCAGGAGTGTTGCAGGCATTGAGCGCTTTGGGCGTTGTTAGGATGGCGGATCTGTTCCTGGACGGAGTGGCCAAGACATGGGAGAGTATCGGCTCGACCCGGCCTGAGATTACGTTACTCCAGCGCTTCCAATTCCACAGGGTCCGTAGTGCGCTGTCGGCTCTGTTGGGGCCGGGCATGGCGGAGCCCCCGGAAATCCCGGAACTTACCTATGTCATTAAAACCTCGTATTGTAGACAGTGGATTCCGAATTTTTCTTTGCTAGCGAAACCTTTGTTGGCACTTACTCTTAAGAACACACCACACCCTCTTCCTTGGTCTGACGAATGTCAGAAGAGTTTTTCCGAATTGCGTGATGCATTGTGTTCTGCTCCGGTGTTGGGTACCCCCGACTACAGGAAACCTTTTACACTTTATGTACACGAGAGAGAAAGCTGTGCGTTGTCAATGTTGACGCAACAATTTGGAGACAAGCAGCGCCCATGTGCGTATTTTTCAGCTACTTTAGATCCGGTAGCTAGAGCGTTGCCTAGTTGTCTAAGAGCTACAGCGGCAGCGGCTGTTTCTATCCAACAGTCTGGTGGTTTGGTATTGGATAATACATTGATTGTGATGGTCCCACATGCAGTGGATACCCTATTGAATAGAACGAAGACTCAGGTTATGAGTTGACGCTTTTGGCTAGCCATGTGCACATCAAGCGGTGCAACACATTGAATCCAGCTACATTGTTGCCGATTTTTGTAGAGACAGATGCTCAGGAACAGCATGACTGTTTTCTCCGGACAGAGGAGGAAACGAAGGGTAGAGTTGATCTGAAAGATTCTCCTCTTTCGAATCCTGATGGTACCCTATGGGTAGATGGTTCGTGCTTTAAGCTTCCGAATGGAGAGACTACTGCAGCATATGCTGTCACAACTTTGCACACGATTGTTGAAACAGCACGTATTGCACAGAATTCAGCGCAAACAGCGGAGTTGATAGCATGGACTAGAGCGTGTGTGTTGTCAAAAGGAAAGAGAGTGAATGTTTATACTGATAGCCAATACGCATTTGGCGGGGCTCACAGTTTTGGTCGCTTGTGGAAAGAGAGAGGATTTCTTACTTCCCATGGTACGAAAATTCAGCATGGATAATTAGTGAGTGAACTTCTTGAATCACTTACTTTGCCGACCCAAATTGGGATAGTGAAGTGTAGTGCGCATAAGAAGGTTACGGATGATGTGGGTCAAGGGAATGCGTTTGCAGATGAAGTAGCGAGAGAAACGGCGAAAGATGTGATGAGTCAGATGTATGTTGCAGGTCCTGCCAGATGGGTTGTGGAAGGAGGAATGTGTGAAGATACAACAGAAAGTGTGAAGATGATTCAGGCAGAAGCTACTGAGAAAGAATTGAGTATGTGGAGAGAGAGTACGGGAATGTTGGATTCAACAGGCTGTTGGGTTGAGCTGTCAGAGCACCAACGATGGTTGTTGCCGGATGCATATGTGCTTCCGGTGGTTACTATGGCTCATGGGTTGGCTCACATTAGTTCAAAAGGGATATGTACGTTGTTGGCTCCGGTATGGCAGAATGGTGGAATTCCTAAGTGTGCTGAGAATTTGGTTAAACACTGCATGATTTGCTTGATGCATAATCCTGGAAAGGGAACCCCAACTCCAGCGGGTCATTTTGCTCCTCCAACGTATCCGTTCGAGGTGCTGCAGATAGACTATATTCATATGGAAAGATGCAATAACTTGAAGTATGTCCTTGTGGTTGTTTGTGCCTTTTCCAGATGGATAGAGGCCTACCCTCTAAAGGATAATACTGCCCTGTCTACAGCCAAGGTTTTGCTCAAAGAATTCTTTCCCAGAAATGGCTTGCCGAGGATGGTATGGAGTGATAATAGAAGTGAATTCGTGGGTCAGATTATGAAGAAAGTATGTGCGGGTCTGGGTATTAAACAGAAATTCCATGCTGCGAATCACCCTCAGTCAGCAGGCCTGGTTGAGTGCTATAATGGCACTCTGAAGCTGAAGTTGGCCAAGGTGCAAGCGAGCTCTGGTCTTACATGGCCCGATGCCTTACCATTGGCACTTTTGTCCACGAGAACGACAGTACATTCTCGCGTGGGACTTAGCCCATACGAGATTGTTTTTGGACGCCCGGCGAATGTCTGGGGTGTGCCGAGGCCTAAGAAGTACAGTGATATCGAGTACCCTATGTTGGTTGACTACTTACATGATTTGACTGCTAAATTGCGTGTTCTTCACCAACAGGTCCATGACACTTTGCCTTCAGTTTCTGTAGACGCAGGCCACACGATTCAACCTGGCGACTGGGTTCTAACCAAAAATTTCCAGAGGTCAAAGAACTTGGAACCAAGATGGACCGGTCCATACCAAGTCCTGTTATCAACTCGGACTGCTATTAAGGTGTTTGGCAAGAAAAACTGGGTACATGGTACCCATTGTAAGAAGATACCTTTGCCCTTACCGTACGATAAGTGGGTCTGGGAAGGTGTTGCCGATTCCGAGAGTGAAAGGGTTCCGAGATTTGTACCTTTTAGCGATGCACATCTGGAATGGACTCAGTCAGAACGTGCGGATGATAAAGTCTTGCAAGAAGCTGTGCCGCCGTGTTTGAGATTTGATACTACGCACCCAGAGACACTCTTTCAGGATCAAACTGTGCCTGGTAAAGAACGCTACAACTTAAGGTCTAAAAAGAACAAATAAAATTTGAATTTTTTTGTGAATTACACTCTTTCAGACAAGAGACTATTTTCCTTTTCTTTTTCGAACCACCATCCGGGTTCAGCTGCAGGGTATAAGAACTTAAGGTGTGACCCGCGTATTGATGAAAGGTCTGCGGTTCTAGGGACGTCTAGGACGCCTGGACGCACACTTGAGTGAAGAAGGAAAATTGCCGCGAGCAGCACGTTAGAGGATGGAGTCTGTTGTAACTGAAAGAGATGTTGAGAGAATAGATCTTAAGACAAGATTTTGTACATTGATACATAGCAAATGTTTTATAATATTGTGCTTTTTGATATTTTTAAGTATCACATTAGCTTGTGTGGGTTGGATTGTCTATGTAACGGTCAATGGTTCTGTTCCGCAGGAGCGCCAGGAATCCTGAAGAGAAGTCCTCAGTCGTCCCCCACGCCCCTTCCGCTCTATCAAACTCTAGAGCCAGGAGGGACGCTAGGGAAAACAGGGAAACAAAACAAGGGTAGGCAGGGGAGAAAAAGGCAGGTCGTGTGGTGGACAACTTCTGAGTAACAGGCAGGCCTTCACAGCTGTAAAACAATAAATGCTTCGTTAATGTGCATTAATTCCCCCCTTACAATCTAACCTTGTGCGAGTGGAAAGACACCTACCACGCTATCTTGACTCTGGGAACTCTCAGCATGTATCTCATCGTAGATGCTAGGACTCCTATGTGAATACACAAGGGTTACCACCAACAATCAATCCCTCTCTAGACCATAATTTCTAACTGTAATTGTTGCGCTTACCCCTATCTTCTAACTAGTAGGAGTAGGCGGAATGCTAGTTTCTTTGTTTGTCTACTGATAGTCTGAGGTGAATACGTCACCGAAGAGCTGCAGGGAATATGAGTGGAAAAGAATGTAAGGGATATACATGAACAACCCTCTCCCAAATAGACCAGTGCAATAACTAATGTTTACCGTGTTTGATGAGGAAGCACCACTGTAACCTATAACGAAACTCAAAAGTCCACGCCAGTTTATCCCACCTACTAGTGATAATGAAATATAAACGGAACTGAAGAAATCCAAGAAAACAATATCCCTCTGGCCAGAATTGTCAGAGAGGCTCCTTAACCGCAGGATTCGTTCAGAACACAAGAAGTTCACTACAGTGAGCTGAATAGAGAACAGCCCCGTGAGTAGCACCAAGCTACTACCACCGAGACCTTACTTGAAACCAGAGGCTTCTGGACGGTAGACGACATCAGCAGGGTAAATGGACCAGCGCGCGACTACCGTTGCTGCCCCAATGAATACTGGAAATCCAACCACCGCCACACAAGGAACAGCACGGCAGCTCGTACTGTTCGCTACACAGCGACCACTGAACCGGAAACAGGAAACACGCCAAAACAGGAAGTCAGGCAATACAACGAAGGACGGAAATGGGCTAACAGCTAGAACGCTAAGCAGCGTTAGAAACCCTCAGTGTTCCTTAAATACCTTCCGCATCTCCAGGCATGACCGCGGGGCATGACAGCACACTCCCCCTAAGGAACTCTCCCCTGGGTTTGGGTTTGTCAGGGTACCGATGATGGAACCGCCGTACCAACCGGGGGGCATGTACATCACGAGCGTACTCCCATGTGCGATCCTCCACCCCATACCCTTTCCAATGCAACAGATATTGGAGAGATCGTCCCCGGGTGCGAGAGTCCACAATGTCCTCAACTTCATACTCCTCCGTGTCGGAAACAAGGACAGGAGCGGGTGTTCTAGGAAGACACGTGCCAGGCTCAACCGGTTTTATCAATGACACATGGAAGACCGGATGAATCCGAAACGAAGCAGGTAACTCGAGCTTCACCGCCACTGGATTGACCACCTTGAGGACAGTGTATGGACCGATATATCTGGGATTAAACTTGCGAGGACCTTTGAGTGTAATGTGTTTTGTGGAAAGCCACACTCTATCCCCTGGATTATAGATGGGTTCCAACCTCCTGTGCAAATCAGCCCCCTCCTTATATCGTGCTTTAGCCACGTCTAGCTCCTCCAACGTCTTAACGTGTAGGTTCTGTAGTTTCAGTACTAGGTCAGTGGCAGCGGGAGTAGGGCTGTCAATAGAGACCCCCACAGGCAACAACTTCGGATGAAAACCATGAGAACAAAAAAAAGGTGTCATGTTGGTGGATGTATGTGGACTGTTATTATACGATATTTCTGCCAACCATACCCACTCGTCCCAGTCAGCCAAGGAGTGCAAAGCCTGATTTCTTACATATTGCTCAAAACACTGATTGACCCTCTCGGTCTGGCCATCTGACTGCGGATGATGGCTAGAAGATAGTCGCACATCGATCCGCAGCAGAGCACATAAGTATTTCCAAAACCGAGATATAAATTGAGCCCCCCTATCCGAAATCAGAACCGAAGGCAATCCATGGAGGCGGACAATGTGTTGCAGGAAAATAGAGGCCAATTCTGAAGCTTTGGGCAGACCAGGCAAAGGGATGAAGTGTGCAGTCTTCGTGAAATGATCCACTACTACCAGCAAAGTGTTATTCAGTTTCTTCGTTACTGGTAGTTCCACTATAAGATCTAGGGAGACCGTATGCCAGGGACCCGGAGGAGAGGCAATGGGCAGGAGAAGACCCACGGGT
Organism: Triturus cristatus; assembly: GCF_964204655.1. Classification (NCBI taxonomy): domain Eukaryota; kingdom Metazoa; phylum Chordata; class Amphibia; order Caudata; family Salamandridae; genus Triturus; species Triturus cristatus. Next base: position 1,166,128,289 of record NC_140584.1, on the reverse strand, counting down.
TTCTGATGGGAACTCTTGGTTTGGGCACAGACATGACATGTCTTCACGTATTGCTCTATATCTCGCAACATAGTTGGCCACCAAAACTTTTCCCGTATGGTCTTAGTAGTTTTTTTTATTCCGGGATGCCCTGACAGGGGATGTGAATGATACCAATCTAGTACCTGGGCTTGCAAATCGGATGTAGGTAATACTACTCCTCCCTGAACGCAAACACACCCATCCACCGTTCGAGTCTCATGTGACCCTACAATGGCCTGCATATTCGCCGTGAGCTGACTCTTTCTAATGTGGTCCTGAAATTCATCTCCGGTGATCACTCCTCCTATGATGTGCTTCTCGGGAATGATAGATGGAGCATCGACCAGGTCCTCTAGATGTTGAAACCCCAGCCGGGATAGGGCGTCTGCCTTGCCATTTCTAGATCCAGGACGAAACTGTATAGTGAAATCATATTCACAAAAGAATTGAGACCAACGAAGTTGTCTCATGGACAGTGCTTTGGCTGTTTTAAGGTATTGAAGGTTGCGATGATCTGTATATACAACAACAGGAAACCTGGCTCCTAGTAGATACTGCCTCCACTCCTCAAAGACCTTCTTTATCGCCAGTAATTCCTTATCACCCACAGCATAGTTGTATTCAGCCGGAGTGAACTTATGAGAGAAATAAGCTACGGGATGACACTCGCCACTCTCAGGGTCTGTTTGACTCAGAACCCCTCCCACTGCCACTTGCGAGGCATCCGCCTCCACCACAAAGGGCAAGGTCGGGTCAGGATGTCTTAAAACAGGTGCGCATGTGAAGGCTTTCTTCAAGCGCTGAAAGGAGGTTTCAGCTTCAGCAGACCACACATACTGAGTCCCTTTCCGCAAGAGCGCAGTGATAGGAAGTGCCAATTCCGAGAAATTCTGAACAAAACGCCTATAAAAATTGGCAAAACCTAAAAACCTTTGAAGCTCTTTGATCGAACCAGGTGCCGGCCACGAGAGGACTGCTTTGACCTTGATAGGATCCATACGGAGTCCTTGGGGCGTAACAATAAATCCTAAAAAAGGCACTTCATGCGTATGGAAGGAGCATTTCTCCAATTTGCAGTACAGGTTATGATCACGCAACCGTTCTAACACCTTTCGGACATGACCCATGTGTTCAGACAAAGTAGAGGAATAGATCAGTAAATCATCAATGTACGCGATGACATGAACGTCAAGCATATCCCAGAGCACCTCATGATGAAAAATTGAAACGCAGCTGGGGCGTTACAAAGCCCAAAGGGCATCACTAAATACTCAAATAACCCGTATTTCGTGCAGAAGGCCGTTTTCCATTCGTCTCCCTCCTTGACCCGTACCAAATGGTAGGCGCCCCGCAGGTCTAGTTTAGTAAAAAACCTGGCGTTGCGTATTCTGTCAAGGAGGGAGGCGATCAGAGGCAAGGGATAACGATTTTTAATGGTGATATTATTCAGTCTCCTATAGTCAATACAGCACCGCAGACCTCCTTCACGCTTGGGGATGAAAAACAGGGCCGAAGAGGCAGGAGATCTAGAAGGTCTAATAAACCCCTTCTCCAACATATCATCCAAGTATTCTCTGAGATATATGTTCTCCTTCTCAGTAAGGGCATAGACTCTACTGCACGGAATTCTGGCTCCAGTCTCTAGGTCTATTCTACAGTCATATACCCTATGCGGGGGAAGAACTTCTGCTTCCGTGGGATCAAAAACTGTGTACAAGTCATTATAACAGGCAGGTAATTCAGGTACAGGGTTATTCACTTCTACATCAAGCGTATGTTGGACCACTGCCACCTGAGACTCACAGCGTGTATTTGGGCGAAACGTAAGAGTCGCTTTTTTCCAGTCGATAATGGGGTTATGTGTGTGTAACCATGGGATGCCTAAGAGAACAGGTATTTGTGGCGACTGAATTAAGTCAAATTCAATGACCTCGTGATGATCAGGTTGTATGTGCATATGGAGATTAACTGTCTTATGAGTCACTGGCCCCGAGACAAGAGAGCTTCCATCTATCGTAAAGACCTTGGTGGAAACGTCTTTCATGACACAGGGAATTAAGTTACTCCTTACCCACTCCTCATCCATGAAATTCCCAGAAGCCCCTGAATCAATCATGGTGGATACATGGATGCCAAGGTTTTCTACAGTGAGATAGGTTGATACATAGAGGTGAGGGATAGGTGTAATGTCATGTTCAGTAGAGGAGACTGTTAGACCAGAACTGCCCAGGGCTCCCGTCTCCACGAAACCCCGGCTCTCTAGTTTCCCGAGCTCTTGAATGTATTGGGCTTGACTGGGCATGTCCTTAAGAAATGACCAGCCTTTCCACAATATAAACAGAGCCGATTAGCTCTTCTCCTTTGCCTCTCCTCCGCTGACAACGGCCCTCTCACTATGCCTATCTGCATTGGCTCGCTTTCATCTGAACCTCTCACTGCTTCTACTCTCTTCCCCTTAACCGGCACAAAACTTGGTTCGCCCTTTCCTTTTTCTAGTTTTCTTTCTTGGAGGCGGTGTTCGATCTTAACCACTAAATCTATCAGCTCAGTACAAGCAGAGGGCAAGTCCACAATTTGAGAGAGCGCATCTTTTAAATCGTCGCGCAGCCCCCTATAAAACAAAGTGCTCCGTTTTTCCTCGGGCCAATTGGCCTCGACCACTAATCTCTGAAAGGAGGTAATGTAAGCCACCAAGTCCTGGTTACCCTGTCTCAGAGCTAGCAATTCGGTGTCGGCTGAATGGGTATACGTATGTCTGTCGAATAGTTTGCGAAATTCCCCTGTAAAAGCAGAATAATTATATAAGAGGGGGTCATCGCGGTCTATCAAGGGTATAGCCCAATCTGTGGCTGCTCCACTGAGGTAAGACACTAGAAAGGCTACACGGGCTTGATCTGTGGGAAAGCAAGAGGCCTTACACGAAAAATGCAACTGGCAGTGACTAAGGAAAGCCCCGCACCTGGAAGCATCACCCGAGAACCTCTCAGGAGGGGCTAAAGGGATGGAGGTAGGGGTAGTGACATGGATAACGGAGGGCGTGGTTTCGACTCTCCCCCCAGTAGCTCCTGACTCATGCCTATGCTGAAGAGAGTCAAGCCTGGTTGACAAAGCCTGCGTCTCTGCCTGCAAATTGCCTAACATGCTAGCCAAATCAGCAAGTGTGACTGCTCCTAGGTCCATGGCGCTCGGGCAGAACTATCTATTTTAGGCTTAGCGTTCTGTAACGATCAATGGTTCTGTTCCGCAGGAGCGCCAGGAATCCTGAAGAGAAGTCCTCAGTCGTCCCCCACGCCCCTTCCGCTCTATCAAACTCTAGAGCCAGGAGGGACGCTAGGGAAAACAGGGAAACAAAACAAGGGTAGGCAGGGGAGAAAAAGGCAGGTCGTGTGGTGGACAACTTCTGAGTAACAGGCAGGCCTTCACAGCTGTAAAACAATAAATGCTTCGTTAATGTGCATTACTTCCCCCCTTACAATCTAACCTTGTGCGAGTGGAAAGACACCTACCACGCTATCTTGACTCTGGGAACTCTCAGCACGTATCTCATCGTAGATGCTAGGATTCCTATGTGAATACACAAGGGTTACCACCAACAATCAATCCCTCTCTAGACCATAATTTCTAACTGTAATTGTTGCGCTTACCCCTATCTTCTAACTAGTAGGAGTAGGCGGAATGCTAGTTTCTTTGTTTGTCTACTGATAGTCTGAGGTGAATACGTCACCGAAGAGCTGCAGGGAATATGAGTGGAAAAGAATGTAAGGGATATACATGAACAACCCTCTCCCAAATAGACCAGTGCAATAACTAATGTTTACCGTGTTTGATGAGGAAGCACCACTGTAACCTATAACGAAACTCAAAAGTCCACGCCAGTTTATCCCACCTACTAGTGGTAATGAAATATAAACGGAACTGAAGAAATCCAAGAAAACAATATCCCTCTGGCCAGAATTGTCAGAGAGGCTCCATAACCGCAGGATTCGTTTAGAACAAACACAAGAAGTTCACTACAGTGAGCTGAATAGAGAACAGCCCCGTGAGTAGCACCAAGCTACTACCACCGAGACCTTACTTGAAACCAGAGGCTTCTGGACGGTAGACGACATCAGCAGGGTAAATGGACCAGCGCGCGACTACCGTTGCTGCCCCAATGAATACTGGAAATCCAACCACCGCCACACAAGGAACAGCACGGCAGCTCGTACTGTTCGCTACACAGCAACCACTGAACCGGAAACAGGAAACACGCCAAAACAGGAAGTCAGGCAATACAACGAAGGACGGAAATGGGCTAACAGCTAGAACGCTAAGCAGCGTTAGAAACCCTCAGTGTTCCTTAAATACCTTCCGCATCTCCAGGCATGACCGCGGGGCATGACAGTCTATGCTACACAACAGACATCTGCACCCACCTCCCAACCTATGCTTTCTTTCACTACTGTTTCTTTGCACCAGTTTTATACGTTGCCTGACCATGAACAGACAAGGAGATCAGAATTTGTCAACAACTCGTTTATACAGTTGTTGCATCAGCATCAGTTAGTAGTAAATACCACTAATTGTTGGGTTTGTGGTCTTATGCCTCATGCGACAGATAAAGGTATGCCATATTTGGTTTTGCCTTTTTCTTTTAATGGGTCTGTGTGGGCTTTTCAGACCATGTTTATCTATGCAAATGAGGTACGCCCCTTACGTTCCCTTAAAGATAACTCGAGCAATAGTGCCTTAATAAGGGGAATAGTAGCTATGATCCGAGATATTGATGCATATAATGCTATCCCTAAGGATGAGGTGCAGGCTTACGTTGGTTGAAACGTGACTGGATATAGTACCAGTTTGACAGAGAAGGAGAGACGAAAAAGGTCTCCCCCTATTTGGATTGTACCCCACCGAGGCCACTTTTGTTTTCAAGGTAATGTTCGGAATCCGAAAGCTCAGCTAGGTAAGAGTGTGTGTGCTCAAACCTATGTCTATTCATCTCGGACTTCTCCACCGTTTGTGCCAGCTAAAGGCACATATTTTGTTTGACATGACAGAGCCTACACATGGTTGCCACCTGATTTTTCAGGAACGTGTTATGTGGCATTTCTACTTCCCCCTACATACACTACTGCTTCAGACTATCATAGAACGAGATATGGTAGAGGTGTCTTCAATAAGGAAGATACTGCAGCACACGAAGTAGGAGATTTCTTCAAGGGCTTCTTGCCCTTTTGGGGTCCAATGATCAAGAGTAGGCATATTCGACAGCTTGTCCGCGTTGTTGAAGCTACTATTAATGAGACAGCAGGTGCTCTTAGTAATGTTACAGCTGAGCTTCAAGCGGACCGCCTTATGACTTTGCAGAACCGTATGGTATTAGACATCATACTTGCAGATCGAGGAGGAGTATGTAAATTGATTGGCTCCAGTTGCTGTGTTTACATACCAGATAATGCCCCCACAGTGTACCAAGCCATCTCTAGGTTGTATAAAATCTCTGAGTCTATCCATGTAGACAAAGGAGACTGGTCATTGACGGGATGGTTTTGAGGACTGCTGTCCAAATGGGGATGGAAGATTTTGACATTCCTTGGTATGGTTTTAACCATCCTTTTCTCTTGTTGTCTTTGCATCCAGTGTGGTCCCGCCATTTGTAGTCTTTGTGCTACTATGTGTGTTCGGAGACCTGTTCCGAGAGAAGTAGAGAATAATAAGATGATGCTACAGCAATACCTTGATGACCTAATGAATATCGACATAGACCTAGATTCAGATTAACATGAGTCTTAGGTTATTGCCTACGTAATGGCAAAAGGAGGGTCTGAGGTTCTGTAATTCTCAAGTCTGACTCCATTTTGTTCTGTGCCACCATTTCGTGTTGCCCTCACGTAGGCCTGTGAAGGTAGCCTGGCAAATAAAGTGGCCTGGCCTTCTTAGTTCATGTATACATTAACTAGGTTTCTTTTTGACTCTGAAATGAACTGTAAGAAACTGACCTCTGCACCTGAAACTACCCCGCAAAGCCAATTTCCCTGATCGATCTTTGTCTGAGATTGCCAATCAATGTTCAGGACATCGTTAACTTTTAGTTTCCTTGCACATGCCTTATCTTGTTCAGCATCTGTTACCGTTTCTTTTTTTATGTTTCTTCATTACATGGGTTACGCTTTCAATTATAGGTTTGTCCGGCTTGTGGAGATTGAATTTGGGACATTCCTAATAATTAACTTTTGGGTTGGGATACTGTAAATTGAGTTTTTGTTATGTGACACTTTGTTTGAAAATGTACCTTATTGGCTAGAATTTTGTGCAGTGGGTGTACATTTATAATGTGAATATTGGGTATAAAAGGAGACATCTCGCCTTAGTAAAATGAGCAGTCTCCTGAGAATTTACACCGTGATGTATTTCTAGGATCACTGTTACTAGCTGCAGCTAATAAACTTGGTCTCTGATGCCATCCAGAAGTATTACGTGTCTCTGTATACCAAGACAGGTGGACTCGAAGATCTTAGGCGGGCCCCTGACGCCGCTGGGTTAAACCCCGGTTCTTCACCTGACCCCCACATGCTCCGGATCCTGGCGGTGGTCTTCCCGGACCTGGATAGGCAGCTGAAGGCCAGACAGCAGCAGGAAGGGGGTAAGTCCATGACTAATCTGTGTACTATGTCTGACATGCTAATTGCAGTCTTTTGGCCTGGTCACACTTCCACATTACGTAGGTCTTGTAGTCCGATACTCAGGTCCCTCAATTGTGTGATGCACCCTACTCATCTGTTCCACAGGTGTGGCCCCTACAGTCTGTTGCTTGTGTCACTAGGGCACTGTGTCCCTGCAGTCAGCTATGCTTCAGCTACCGGACAGCATCTGTTCCCGTGACTCTGTTGTGTGTTTCATGGGTGGTTCAATTGTTTGTCCAATGCCTGAGATCTGACATGTGATCTGTGTGTGCCCTTGAGATGTGTTCCAATTGCTGGTCTGACTCACCACATGTGGCTGGGGTATTCCAAACAAACCCATGAAGCAGGGGACTCCAATTTTGGGGCCTCAGGAGTATGTATATCAAGTATGTCACACTTGCTTAGCCACCTGACTACTGTCCAGGGCCAAACACTGTTTCACGTAGACCTGGGTAATCATGCCTCCTCAAGGGCATTTAGAAACACTCTGTAATCCCACTCCTGTGTATCAAATTACAGGTTGTGCTTATTGACATGTGCCTTCAGGTGTCTGCCTCTTTGTCATCATGGTGTGGCTTGTTGTTACGTACAACTGGGGTGTCCATGATTTTGAGGATCAGCAGGACATCTGCGATGCGACTGTGAGAGACAAGACCTGTGTGACATATAGGTGTGTGATCATCTGACAGTGCACAATGGTGTATGCAACTGTGTCCTTCAGGCAGCTGGGTTACATGCATGGCAGACTGTGATGTGTTAATGTACAGGGAGTTGTGTTTGCAGAGACTCATATGTCTGATTTGCATGATGTGGGGTCTTCTGGGTCCTAGATATGTTGTTTGCAGGGGATGGGCAAGTGCACCTGTCACCTGCAGAGTTAGCTTTACCCCTGAGCTATTATTGTGACACAGTGCATACTGTTGTTGTCTGGATGCCCTGCCCCTGTGACAGGAGACAGTGCAAACTGACTTTCAGGGCATGCCAGTGCCATGGCATTTAACTTGCTATGAGTGATCCTGCATTGTGTTCAAGTGTGCACCATGCACCCCATAGTGGCATTGCCCATCAGGACATGAGAACATCATAGTTTGTGTTGCTGGCATGCATCACAAGCATGTGAAATGAGTCTCTGCCCATCACTTCATCCGGACACCTGTACTGAGTCAGTAGCAAGAGATGTGCTGTGTGTATAGTGACATACTCCTACATGTTCACTTGCATGTCCAACTAATGTGTGGGTGGTGCATGTCGGGCCATTGGGGTATAAGCTTCCAACATGCAACAGACATATGTGTGCAAGTCAAGGAGGGATATGTGTGCCATGGTTGGTGTTGAGAATGACAATTGGCTTATTCTAAACAGTGTTGGCACTTTGAGCAGTGTTCAACTAATGATGCCAGGGCTTGCCCTGTGATGTGATGTACTCACTGTGGTGTGTGCAGTCAGTGCAGGTGACTGATGTTGTTCTCTTACTTCCTATTCCTATCCAGATACATCCATGGCCACAGGAGGTGACAGCTCCACGGACCAGGAGGAGCCACAGAGCCTGACAGGGACAGAAGGAGAGGAGTCGGGGGACCCAGTGGCACGGAGGGTGAGTGGAGCCACACAGAGGAGTCGTCAGCACCATCCCCCCAGCTGAGGGCCACAGCAGCTCTGAGGATGACTCCCTTGTGGAGGCGGGTGTCAGCAGCCACCAAACCCCAGCTAGTGAGGCTGACCCCGCCACCGCCCCCACCACCACCATCACCACCCTCCCATCAGCTCCCATCCCAGAGGTCCCTGGAGGCTCCCGTGTTCGGAAGCATGTCTCCTTTGTGCCAGGCACCGCACCCCCTGCCCCTGTGTCCCCTGCTGCCCTGAGTGAGGAGTCTGTGGACTTAATTAGACAGATCCATGTAGGGCAGACGTCGATGCTGAAGGTCCTCCATGCACACACAAGTCTGTTGACGCAACTGGTGTCGTTCATGGAGGGCATTTCCTCGGGCATGTCTGCCCTACAGAGGACCAATCAGTCCGTAGCCTCCTCCCTGATGGCAGCAGTGTCCCTCCTCCAACAGTCCCGCACCCCTCCTACCTCTGCACCACCCACGATTCCTAGCAGCCTACCTGTCCCAAGCACACACACACCTATCAAAAAGCCACAGACACGGGCAGCACACAAACACCCAAACCAAGGTCGAGACGTGCACACAAGCAAGCGCAAGGGACTGATACCACACTCACAGGGGATGGTTTGCAGACACAAACACACACAGTCATCCACAATGACTCCGCAGTCCTCCAAAACCTCTCCCTCCCAGCCCCCTTCCCTTGCCTCACCTGCAACCCCATCTCCACAGAAGCTCTTCCTCTGTGACCTTGGCCTCTTCCCCACCGACCCAGCAGATCTAGATTACAAGGGGAAGAGGAAGTCCCCATACACAGAGGGGAGTGCCTCTCACACCCGGACACCCTCCCACAGGCGCACTCAGACTGAGACCCCCACACGCAAGTCCCCCCGGAGCCGGAAGAGCAAGACCCCACTGCCGCCACGCAGCTCCAAGGCAAAGTCTCTGTCCTCCATCCCCAAGGCCACCACTCCAGAGGTTCCCCCACTCACAGATACACCATCCCCAAAATGCTGAGGCCCTCCCCCCTACCACTTGTTCCTCCACACCTGGTCAGACGGTTAGTGCCACTGATGTGGGGACCATGTACACCCCCTCTGTCCTGCCGACCTCACCTGCACCCCATTCCGCTCACATGGATTTAGGCAGTGGAGTCCACGACCACCCCGTCTGACTTGGGCACTGCAGTGGGGACCCAATCCACTCCATCTGACCTGCCTACTGAAGTTGTACCGGCACCCACCCCATCTGACTTGTGCCCCACAGTTGTGACTGCACCCACCACTTCAGTCAGCTCCACTGCAGTTGCAAGTGTCTCTCCTGCATCCACCACCTCTTCACTGCCTCCTTCTGCTGCTCCCTGATCCTGTCCCTGCGGTGCCTGGCCTGCCCCCATGTATGCCCCTCCGAGGGGATGTCCCCTGTCCTTAGCTGTGCAGGCAAGCAACGTGTGACAGTTGGCACTCTAGATCACTCCTTGGCATTTGATAATGGACTGGCAATTGGCCTTTTGTTTGAACGGACGTTTAACTTTTAATATGCTGAATAAAGCTTTTTTCTTTATCCCTGTGAACTTGATTTAGCTGTACATTAGGTTGATGATGTTTAACATGCCATTGCACCTGTAATCCTTGGTTTCCAATGTTGAATACTGAGGTGTTGATGTGAGGTACTCCATGTGGTCCATGAGATATGTATCCTATTCTGGTGGGTATCCATGTCATCCTTTGCAGCTACCTGGGTGTGTCATGATCAACTATTTGTGGACATCTCTGTGAACATTTCATTTGCATGTTCACATCTCTGGCTTACACTCATGCACATATGATGTGCTTCCTATTGTCAAATTTGTCTATTTCCCTGACTTTGTGCGCATCACCACTGGACCTACAGGTGTGGGCATCATTGGTATAGGAGCAACTGGGTCCTCTGTGCAACTTCCTGTACATATGTTTTCAGTATGTGCAGATGACGTAGGGGAGACTCCCGTACCCAGGCTGTTGTGACTAGAGCCTTCATTGTGTGGTAACTGATGGCTGACTGACCAAGTGTTCTGCTGACATGACTGAGACATGCTGTGACTATGTTTGGCACAGCTGGGCTTCCACAGGAGTTGGGTCCCCTCAAGTAAGTGTGTTGTCCCGTGACATACCCTGGGCCCATGGTGTGTGTTGTATGAGCATGTGTGTGTGTGTCCACATCCCTTTTCATACACAGGCAGTGTTCCCTTGATATGTTCCTGTTGTTGATGCTTGCTGAGTGGTACTGTGTTCATCCCACAACTTTGCCATGGGCTACCAGATGTGTGGGTGCATGACACACTACTTTTAATTGGTGTTTCATCATTGGGATTTGTCAGTTCTTTTTTTTTAGTTCAAAATGTTTTATTGAATTTTCATAGTAATGAACATGTACAGACAACACAGAAAAAATTGTCCATGAGCGAAAATACCTATATAAAATAAGAGATTTACAAAAACAATAATAAATTACAATAGGTATAGATGTATAAATATTCAATTAAAGAAGGGAAGGTAAACGAAAAAGGAAAGGAAGGGAGGGAGCCATGTATAATTACTATGTCAACTAATAGAAAATAGAGCTACGTTTATCATATAAGTATTTAAGTATAATGACTGTAAAACGATATATCAAGTATAAATACAATTATAAAGATAAATATACATCTATAGGTAACCAAAAAGAGCTAAACAAATTAGCGTTATGAGTAATCCCATTCAAGGATAACTGAGCACCTCTTCTTGTAAAAATGACCCATGACCACCAAGCATGAACTGATAATGACGAAATATCCTTCCAGCAAAAAGTAATGGATTTTAAAGCGGCTGATATTAAGAAATCAAACAGTTTACCTTCTAATTCAGTTAAGTTATGCAAAAAACCAACAGATTTACATATCAAAATTTTGTAAGAAATAACATCATGGATGTGTAATATCTTTTGTACAATATCCCAAACATCAGACCAAAATTTAAATATTAATGGACAATCAAAAAGCATATGTTGTAATGATCCAGGAAGTAATTTACAATGCCAACGAATGTCATCTTGCAGCAGTTTAGCACGAAATAAGCGTACTGGGGTCCATAAACAATTGAATAAAATATAAGAATTGGTTTGGTAAAGCGAAACAGGCAGCCAGCCTGAAATACTATTAAGCCAAATGATCTTCCAAGTATCATTAGGCAAAGAGAGTGAAAGCTCAGCATTCCAAAATGTTGAAATTATATTTAAATTGTTTCCTATAGAATTAGATAATTTTTTATATAAAATAGAAACAGTATGTGATGACGTAGAGATAGTTCGAATATATATTGCCAAATCTGCTTTAACATTAGACGAAATACCATGAGGGAAGGAATCTAAAATTGAATTACATAAAAACTCACATTTAATAAAATCAGATTGAGGTAAACTAAATTTCGTTTGTAAAGCTTCAAAATAAATAAAAACATTGTCAAAATAAATATCTTTAAGATAAAAGATACCAGCTTTAATCCAAGAATTCCAGAAATTAACATTTCTATTCAGATTAATAACATTACTATACCATAATGACAAATCTTCAGTATAGACCATAGGAGATAGAAAATTTGAATCCAGGTCATTAAAAATGAGTTTAGTGGATTTGATAATAACCGATTTGTGCAAATATGTTGATCTGCTAGACATTGTTAGCAAGGTGGTCAATGGAAAAGGATACACAAGAGAACGCTCTATATGAAGCCAAGTAGGATGATTATTTAAAGAGGAAGGAGTAAACCATATAGAACTTTGTTTCAGTATAAATGCTTTGTGATAGAGAAAAAAGTCAGGCAAGCCAAATCCAGCATTACATTTGGGTATTTTTATTTTTTTATAACCAATACGAGGTGATTTATTGTTCCAGAGAAATTTGGAGAGAGGTCTATCAATATCTTTATAGAATTGTAATGGAAATTGAATAGGAATCATAGCAAGGGTATAAAAACTTTTAGGCGCAATAGTCATTTTAATGGAGTCCATTCTACCCCACCAAGAGAGATGAAGTGAAGACCACTTAGACGTTTTATCTTTGATATAATTTAGAATAAAGTTACTATTTAATGTTAATGTTGCTTTTATGGAGGACGAAAATAAAATACCAAGATATTTTAATTTATCTTTTTGCCAAATAATATCAACCATGGTTAACATATCAGGAGTACAAAAGATGTTTAAGGGGAAAAATTCAGTTTTATTAATGTTAAGTTTGTAACCAGAAACCATGGAATATTTTGCAATAATTTCTAATAAGGAGGGCATTGAGGATATAGGATCACTAATAAATAACAGCACATCATTAGCATAAGCTAAGGTTTTGATAGTAACATCCTTGATCTTAATACCTTTAATATTAACACATTTTCTTATATGAGTAAGGAAAGGTTCAATTCCAATGAGAAATAATTGTGGAGAAAGGGGACAGCCTTGTCTTGTGCCTCTAAAAAGGGAAAATTGACTGGACACTTGGCCATTGATAAATAAATGAGCAGTAGGGGCATAATACAGAGCAGAAATCATACGAATAAATGAAGTACCAAAATTAAATGATAATAAGGTTTGAAATAAAAATTGCCAATGGATTTTATCAAAAGCTTTCTCTGCATCCAAAGCCAAAATTCCTGCGGGGGAAATTAAAGTGGAACTCTGATCAATAACATGTAATAAGGTTCTTGTGTTATTTGTAGAGTATCTATCCTTCATAAAACCTGATTGATCAAGATGTATAATAGAATCTAGTACAGGGGCCAATCTAGAAGCAAGTATGTTAGCGTACAATTTACAGTCTTGATTAACTAAAGAAATAGGACGATAATTTGAAACAAGAGTGGGGTCTTTATCTGGTTTGGGAAGTTCAATAATTAAAGCATCAGTAAAAGAACCTGAGATAGTTCCTGAAGTACCAAAAAAAGTAAAAAGTTGAAATAAATAAGGCAGAAGTTGGGACTGGAACTCTTTATAAAACTCAGCTGGGATACCATCTGGGCCAGGGGACTTATTTTTTTTAATGGATTTAATGGCTGTTAAAATTTCATCTGTAGTAATGGGTAAATCTAGCCCAAGCCTATCCGATTGTGAAATTTTGGGCAAATCACATGTATTTAAAAAAGAGTCTAGTAAGGAGGGATCATGAAAATCGGGCTTATTATATAAAGTAGAGTAAAAATCCAAAAATTCTTTAACAATATCATTGTGAGATATTGCAATTTTACCATTAGGGCCATGAATTGAGGTAATTTGCGTTTTTTTTATACGTAAATAATTAGCTAAAAGTTACCCAGATCTGTTGGCATTAAAACGAAATTTAGCCTTAGAATTAGAGATTTGGATACCAGCTCTTGTACTAAGGATTGAGTTAAATTCATATTGAAGTTTTTGTAGCTTGACTTTGAATTGAGGATCATTGGACGAAATAAAAAGCCTTTCAAATTTCGCAATTTGTTTTTCCAAACTTCTGATATGCGCATTGAATGTTTTATTTTCGTAGGCCATAATAGAAATAGTTACACCCCTAATGTAAGCTTTAAAGGCGTCCCATCTATTGACCATAGAAGTGGAATCTTCAGGGTTAAGTAAAAAATAATCTTGAATGGCATTTAAGATTTTAGGCTTATTATGTTCATTAAGAACAATTCCAGTATTCATACGCCATCTAGTTTGGTTTGTAAAAGTTGAAGTTAAATTCAGAACAAAAGAAATCAAGGCATAATCTGGGACATCAATATTACCAATCTTAGGAGTCTTTACAGATTGGACTAGTTGTGTGGAGATTAAGAAATAATCAATTCTAGAATGTGAATTATGTGGATTAGAGAAAAATGTAAAACATTTTTCTGTAGGGAAATGCAAACGCCAAATGTCAACTAACTTGGTGGTATGAATAAATGATTTAAAAGCATGAAAAACCTTAGGAGGGCGAAATTTAGTACTAGATATTCTATCTAATAATGGGTCAGCAATAACATTAAAATCACCTCCAACAATTAAAGGAACTTTACCCAACTTTAGAACCTCAGTGGTAATATCAGGCCAAAAAAGAGGGTCATCTGCAGTAGGACCATAAACATTGAGTAAAAATATGACTGAATCATGAACTTTAATTTTAGCTCTAATATATCTTCCATCCGCATCTGAAATTTTACTTAAGACTTGGCAATGTAATTTTTTTGCAACGAAAATAGCCATACCATTTTTTTTACCAATAGCAGGTGACGAAACAATAGTATCCACACATTTCTTTTTCATATAATTTAAGATTTTGTCATCTATATGAGTCTCTTGAACAAAACAAATATCTGCCTTACAACTACCTAAATAATCTAATATTTTTGTACGCTTAACTGGATGACGTAAACCTTTAACATTTAGTGTAACAACTTCAATATTGTGGAGATTAGCCATAATGAAGAGAGAAAGAATAAAAATTCAAGAAGAGGAGAGGAACAAAAAGAACAACAATAAGAGAGAATAGTAGCTCCAGAACTAGTAAAAGGACAGGAAAAAATGAAAAGGAGAGAACGACAAACAGAATACAAAAATATCAAGGATGAAACGCACATACGCTTTACAAGCATGACCGAGCCGTTGAAGCCCAATATAGTAATAAACCATTACTCTGTCAGAAAATGCGTAAATTAGCTATAATCAAGTATAGCTAGAGTCATGAGTATCCATGGAATGCTGTGAACGCTGATCCAAAAACTGACGCAAGTCATCAGGACGCTGAAAAGATTTTGAAAGGTTGTCCTTCCAGATACGCATTGTTGAAGGGTCAAAAAGACCATATTTGAACCCAAGACTTCGCAGTTGAGGACGAAGAGCAGTAAATTCCTTGCGAATTGAGACTGTTTCCTTAGCAAAGTCCTGATGAATAAAAATGTTATTCCCATTGACCATCAAGGAAGGAATCTCTCGTGCTGCCTTTCGAATCAAAACCAAATGATGATGCCTGAGGACTTTGAAAATCATTTGACGAGGTTTAGTATGTTGAGGATTGCGATGTGAAGGAATTCTATGGGCCTTGTCAATCTCAATTTTTACTGGAAATTTAATTTGTAGAAGGCCAGTAATCAGATTTTCCAAATACAATCTGCAGTTGCCACCCTCCACATCCTCTGGTAAATTAAAAATGCGTAAGTTGTATTGTCTGTTACGATTTTCCATATCTGGAAGTCAGGTAGAGAAAGGTGATATTTTCGCTACAAGAGGAGTAAAAGTCTCAAGCTTAGCCTTATTATCGTGTATTTTAATTGCATTATCAGAGGTTTTCATTGACAGACTCGCCATTTCTTTTCGAACATTTTTAATCTCTGAGGCAATAGAATCTGTGTTGACACGAAGTGCTTGAATTTCCTCTAAAATTAAGGATAATGAAGGTTCTGATGACTCTACCGCCTTTGATTTAATTGGCGGAGGTGAAACCTGCTGCTTCCTTTTAGGATGAATAGTATTTTTATTATCCATGTTGTTTTAATATCAAAAGTAGAATATTAAAAAATAAAGAAATCGCAAAAATAATAGCAAAAATGCAAGAAAATGAAAGAAAATATACTGCAGCAGTGAGAAAATCCTTATTAGAGCTGGTGCAGCAGCTATAATGGGCTATGGGAGTGGCTAGGCCCAAGCCAGGCCCTTTCCTTAAGGATTGCTCCGCCCCCCTGACTGACAAAGCTGGGAATACCTGGAGGCACAGCTGGAAGCAGAGGCTGGAGACAGAGAAACGCCACTAACATCGTCCAAATCCTTGAAAAATCACAGCATTCCACAGGTATAGACCTCATAAGCGAAGCGACCTCATTTTCGCCATAATGTTGACAGGGAATCGGCGTTATTTATGTAAAAACGGGCGAGAAAGCGCCGGAGCTCGTTAGGCGGCGGCCATCTTGCTTCGCGCGCTCGCGTGTCTGGGATTTGTCAGTTCTGAGTGGTGATGATGTTGTCAGACGCAGATGGGACTCAGTCAGGGGTCCCCAAGGCACTTGTTAGTTCGCAATATCATTTAGCTGTCCCTAGGTGGTATCTTTCAGTGATTGAGACATGTGTATGTGTGTGTGGCTGCTCCCACTTGTCGGGTTCAGGGCTGCAATGTTTGCAGGTGTCAGCATGTGTGCCTTGTGGTTCTCCTTGGGTTCTGCATTGTCCTGGGACTGTGGCAGGTATTCTGAAGGTTACGTGAGCTTTGACATCATGGGCATGTACCGCATACTGTGCAGTATGTCTGTCATTCACCAGGGTTGTAAACTGTCCTTGTGTGATGAGTCTGTGCACCTTAGTTCCTTCCAACATTCCTGTGTTGTCATGGGTGCATGTGCTATGTCAACTGTCCATGTGTGCTTCACAGATGCACATTGTTGCAGTTCAGGGTGTGTGCTGTTGAGAGTGGACTGATGTAAATGTTTGCATGGATCGGCCCCTAGCTCCCGTTTGTCCATGGATGACGGGCCATGCTGAGTGATTTGTGTTTGTGTATGTGTGATGTAGGTTTGTGGAACAGGACACATGTCTAGGTTTCACAGTTTGTACGACATCTACCTTTGTCATCACAGTGGAGGTGTCATGCATGCTTGTGTCACTCCAATGTCTGGTCCCTGGGGGTAGTGCTGTTGTGTGTCAATCTCTTGCTGTGTTAGTTGGTGTTCATTCCAGCTTGTGTCACATGTGTCTGTTGTGCTCACTCTCATCTCACAATGCCTGATTGCCCACTAAGGGTGTCCCAATGATGGTTTACTTTTGTATGGCACTGTGTCCACATCTGTGTCACTGTAGTTCAGCCCCCCTCATGTGTTGTATAGTTGCCTGGGGATACTGAGACACACACACATACACATGTTGTGTCAGATGTGCAATGTGAGGTTGCCTGTTTGTGTTTGTGCACCTGCATCAGTGCATTGGTATTGCTGTTGTGGGCCATTGTCTGGATGCTGTTTCTGTGATTGGCCCTGCTGTCCCAGTGAGTCATATCACATCATTGTGCACATTCATCCTGGTTGTTAGGTGCCATTGCTGGCATGGAATGGGAGTTTGTGACCTGACACCTACAGTCTCCACAGGTTGTTTTGATAAGTGTGTCTATTTTCGAGATGTGTGTATGCTTTGTGATGGTCACTTCTGCTCTTGTGTCATTGTACACTGTATGCATTGTCAGCCCCCATGGGTGGTGCTTGTCTGCACATGGCCGAGAGTGTGTTAAGTTTTCACAGCACTGTTAGCCTCACCACATCTCTGTGGGTATGGGACACAACCACTACTTTGCCCCAGGAGTGTTTGATGTGTTGGGACCGGGAATCACACATGCTGTTTGGCAATTGCAGCTTTGACCATGAGAACACTTACCTTTTGGTCACTGTGATGAGGGGGGGGGGGGTTTAGACCCCATCACCACAATGCTCGACATTTGCTGCAGTTTGGAATTCCACACTTAACTTTTGTTCTACACAGTGAGGGGGTGTTCTTTTTACATTGACACAGTGCTATAGTAATGATTGCCTTGGGTAGGGCACACTCATTTGTTGGTCACACATGTGCTGTTAGTTACATTGTATGTTCGAAGTCATAATCACTGTTGTGGGCATTTGTCACAGACTACACACAGTTGTCATGATGTTAGGGGGGATGTATTTTACTGACATACCTAATGTTGGAGTATGATGGATGTGTGGCGCATCACCCATCCTATGAATGGGGGTGGCAGGGGTGATGGGCAACATATGCCTCATGAGTGGGGGTGGCAGGGGTGCTGGGCAACAGGTCCCCTATGAGTGGGGGTGGCAGGGGTGATGGGCAACAGGTCCCCTATGAGTGGGGGTGGCAGGGGTGATGGGCAACATAAGCCCTTTGAGTGGGGGTGCCAGGGGTGATGTGCAACATAAGCCCTATGAGTGGGGGTGCCAGGGGTGATGGGCAACATATGCCCTATGAGTGGGGGTGGCAGTGGTGCTGGGCAACAGGTCCCCTATGGGTGGGGGAGGCAGGGGTGATGGGCAACAGGTCCCCTATGAGTGAGGGTGGCAATGGTGATGGGCAACATAAGCCCTATGAGTGGGGATGGCAGGGGTGCTGGGCAACAGGTCCCCTATGGGTGGGGGTGGCATGGGTGATGGGCAACATAAGCCCTATGAGTGGGGGTGCCAGGGGTGCTGGGCAACAGGTCCCTTATGGGTGGGGGTGGCAGGGGTGATGGGCAACAGGTCCCCTTTGAGTCGGGGTGGCAGGGGTGATGGCCAACATAAGCCCTATGAGTAGGGGTGCCAGGGATGATGTGCAACATAAGCCCTATGGGTGGTGGTGGCAGGGGTGATGGGCAAAAGGTCCCTATGGGTGGGGGTGGCAGGGTTGATGTGCAACATAAGCCCTATGGGTGGGGGTGGTAGTGGTGCTGGCCATGCAACCCCTATGGTAGCCTGTTGTTAGTGGCCAGGATGTGGATCCCCTGTGTGTGTGTGTACCATTTTGCGGGTACGTATTGTTTGTTTATGTGGTAGGTGTCTGACTTACCGTCTGCGCCTTCGCCATCGGTTACTGATCCGGTCATAGATGTAGAGTACTGGTATGACCTGCGCGATGGGATTCATGATGTGTTCATGTCATACACACTGCTTGTTGCTCCGTCTCGTACCCGCTGCAAGCTGGTCCATCTCGTAACCGTGGATTGAGTTGTGGCGCGAATCGTAGCTAATATGCTTGTTTTCTGGATGCTGTGACGTGCCATACGTGGCGACCCGTCCGGCGCGTAGGAAGTACGCATCGTACTTGTCAGGGCGGAAACTGCTATGGATACTGCTTCCGGGCGACTAGGTTCGGCGTTCGGAGTTACGGCTTGGACGGAGAATGGAGCTTGAATCACAGCCTACGTGTCGGTCGTGTTTTTGGCAGTTATGCGCATCGCACTTCATCTACAGGACGGACCGGCTACAGGTACGTGTCGGTCGCACGGTAAGGCTACGAACAGCTCTTGGAGAGCTGTCCGACCCGGATCCGAATCGACCACAGAATGGCCTTGTTCGGAATGCACATGTCAATGCATAGGCAAACCTTGCCATGTTGTTTTGGCTTTTTGGCGATCACCATTGGTAACACCCACGGTGTTGGGCTGAATACCTTTTGATCACCCCCAGGCTTAACAGTTTATCCAGATCTTGTTCTACCAGCTGCCACTTGTGGAAGGGCACCTGGTGATGACGTAGCACCACTGGTTTGACGGTCTTGTCGATGTGAAAGGGAATTGGTGGAGTTGCAGAAAGCCTAACCCCTTGAACAGACAAAGGAACTGGTCCAGCAGTTCATCCACTTGGCATGGCAAGAAAAAGTCTTCTGCTATGTGACACCCCAGCAGGGTGTCTGCTTCCTTGTCGATTACATGGAATGCTGCAGTGATCTCCTGGTCATTTGGTCGCACACACACTTTCATGAGTCCCTTGAGTGACAGCGATGTGTCCCCACCGTATGTGTAGCTTTTGTGTTTGACGGGGACAGAACATGCCTCGGACAGAGGTGTCAGTACTGTTGAACCCCAATAACTGTTGTGTAGTTCCTACTAATCTGTAGGATCTACACGTTTTATTGCTGCTCAGACATGCAGCCATGGCAACCAACTATCTTCCTCTTAGAGCTGCGAAAACGTTAGACAACTTCTTCCAAGAAGAACAACATTCTGATTTTACAAAGAAGTAGAGTCTGAAAAAGAAAAGAAAATTGGTAGAGACATTGTCCATGTACGATAATTAAATATAAAATGATAACAACATTTAATAAGTTATCCACGAGGGAGTGGTGGGAGGGATAATGTCAGCCTCAGTGTCTTTAATGAAATCCAGATTCTCTAGTCATGTTAATATGAGAATCACAATTCTCCTTCACACTGGTGAGCCTGGCAGAGCTTAAAGCATTCAAAATCAAGATTTAGCTGGTGGTCAAAGTGAGCATTGAGGGCCGGGACCGCCGCTTGGCAGTCATTCGATGCTCCTCCTTGACCTCTGGTCTGGGTCAACTCAACCCCTGCAGCTCCGCAGTACCGTCACCATGCCACAGTTTTGAGTCCTCCTCCTGGTGAGGGTTTGTGTCTGCCGCCTGATTCCTCCCAGGCTTGGTGCTGCTCCTGTCTCCGCCTGCCTGGTGTCCCCCTCTTGCCCTTATTTTAATTTTCACTGCTCCGCTAGGTGTGTCTTCATTCCTTTAGCTAACTTAATTTTTTATTTAATTTACCACCATTTTTCCTGCCGCTGCTGCCCCTGCGGCCCCTCCCCCTGCACAGCCCATGCTCCCGCCTCCCAGACTCTCGTCCCGCCTCCCTCCCCTACTTAATGGCGGCCGCTGCGGGGGAGCGTGAGAAAGACCTTGACCTCTGGTCTGGGTCAACTCTCTCCCCTGCAGCTTCCCAGTACCGGCGCCACGCCACAGTGTTGGGTCCTCCTCCTGGTGAGGGTTTGCGCCTGCAGCCTCATTTCTGCCTACCTCGGTGCTGCTCCTGTCTTTGCCTGCTTGGTGTCCACTTCTTACCCTTATTTTAATTTTCACTGCACCACTAGGTGTCTCGTCATTCACTTAGCTAATTTAATTTTAAATTTAATTTCCCGCTGTTTTTTCCCGCCGCTACTGCCCCTGTTGCCCCTCCCCCCTGCTAAGCCCTGCTCCCGCCTCCCAGCCTCCCAGCCTCTTGTCCCGCCCTCCTCCCCTACTTAATGGTGGCCACTGCACGGTCGCGTGCAGCAGGTGCGCCACGCCAAAGGCAAGGCCATCTGCGCCCATCCGCAATCCGACCGCGGCCAGTGCCAGGAACCCTGGATCCACGACCCCCCACCGCTACTCCCCTGCCGCCCTCCTCGCACTCAACCCCGGAAGTGACAACTGCTGTCAGAGAGCGACGCTGAACACCACCCACGGCAGGTTCCCCTGCATACACTGCCACCAATCCTTCACCATCAACAGCTCCCCCACGACCGCTCAATACACGCCGGACGCCCGTACCACTGAAACCCTGAAGTGCATCCTTCTCAACGTGTGCAAGATACACAGACACGCCGTAGAGATCTGGGACCTGCTGGACACCCTCTCGCCAGACGTGGCTTTCTTCACGGAAACATGGACCAACGCTATCTCCGCCCCGACATCGCAACCGACATCCCCGACGGATACATGATCCAGAAAAAGGACAACCTTCACCGCCTAGGAGGAGGACTCGCCATCACTTACAAAAGCTCCCTCTGACTTTCCACCTCCAGCACGAGCGCCCCCTCTCTAACACAGAGCACCTCCACTTCCAGATCCAGACCAGCCCCAGAACCACACTGCATGGGACCCTCATCTACATACTGCCAGCTCCTCGGCCTCTTCCGCCACCACCATTGTCGACCTCGTCGCACCCCAAGCCATCGCCTCCACAGACTACATTCTCATCGGAGACCTGAACTTCCACCTCAAAAACCGCAGCGACCCCGACTCCACCACCCTCCTTGACAACCTCGCCAACCTTGGACTGAAACAGCTTGTCACCACCCCACCCACAAAGCCGGACACATCCTCGATCCCATCTTCGCAAGAGGGACAAACATCCACTTCAGCCACGCCACGCAGCCCCTCTGGACAGACCACCACTGTGTACACTTCAACTTCAACACCACCACCGCACCCAAACCTGCCCCGAGCCCGCCACAAAGATCACAGAGAAACACATCAGCACCACCCTCCTCCATGACCCCCCCGCCACAACAGACGCCAACTCCACAGCCACAGAACTACACCACTGGACCACTAGCTGCGCATACAGGCTCACACCCCTCTGCCACCCCATCAAACAACGCCCCCTGAAGGCCACCTGTTTCACCACCGACCTCCAGGAAGCCAGGCGCTCCTGCAGATGCCTCAAGAAACTCTGGAGGAACAGGAAAACTACCGAAGATCAAAACACCTACAGGAACGCCATGACTGAATACCACCAGCGCATAAGAGCCACCAAGCGGACCTTTATCAAGAACAAAATCCACACCAATGCCAGTAACGCAAAAGAACTCTTCAGAACGTCATACAGCAATTCACCAAACCCCCCAGCGAAGCCACGGATGTCGCACCATCCCAGGATCTCTGCAACAAGCTCAGCTCCTACTTCCACATGAAAATCAAGGCCCTCTACGACAACTTCAGTAAACAGACTCCAGACACCACCCCCCCTCCTCACCACCAGCAACCAGCCCACCATCACCACCTGTAAACCTGCCACCACCGAAGATACCGCCATGACCATGAAGAATAACCCACTCAGGAGCCCACATGGACCCCTGCCCGCTGCATATCTACCACAGAGCCGCCGCCACCATAGCACCTGAGCTAGACCGGACCATTAACGTCTCCTTCGAATCTGGCATCTTCCCCACATCTGGAAGTGGGCAGAGGTCAAGCCCCTCCTCAAGAAACCCTTGGCCGACCCGATAGACATAAAAAACTACCGGCCCATCTCTCTACTTCCCTTCACAGCCAAAGTCACTGAGAGATTCATCAATGCCCAGCTGACCACCTTCATCGAAGAGAACGCCATCCTCGACTCCTCCCAGTCCAGATTTCGCAGCAACCACAGCACCGAGACTGCCATCCTCGCCACCACCGACGACATCCGCATGCTACTCAACCAAGGACACACTGTGGCCCTCATCCTACTAGACCTCTCCGTAGCCTTTGACACTGTCTCTCACCGCACTCTCGCAACCAGACTTCATGACACCGGTATACGCCCTCGACTAGATCCGCTCCTCTCTCTCCGGCAGAACCCAAAGGATCAGACTCCCACCCTTCCTCTCCAAACCCACAGAGGTCAACTGCGGAGTACCCAAAGGATCCTCGCTCAGCCCTACGCTCTTCAACATCTACATGGCCCCCCTAATCACCATCGTCAGACAGCATGGACTCAGCATAGTATCCTATGCTGACGACATCCAGCTCACCCTCTCCCTCATGAAGAGCCCCGAGGATACCAGACTCTGCATCAAGGAAGGAATAAAGGACGTTGCAGCCTAGATGAACAACAGCTGCCTGAAGCCCAACTCGGAGAAGACAGAGGTCCTCTTCCTTGGACCCTCCTCCACCGCCTGGGACAACACCTGGTGGCCTTCCACCCTCGGAAACCCACCCACTTCATCAGACCATGCCCGTAACCTCTGCATCATCCTAAACTCCTTCCTCTCCATGACCCGTCAGATCAACGCTGTTGCCTCCACCTGCTTCAACTCGCTCCGCATACTCCACAAGACCTTCAAGTGGATCCCCCCAAATGCAGAAAGACAATCACCCACACACTTGTAACCAGCAGACTGTACTACAGCAACGCCCTCTATGCCAGAATAAACTGAACCCTGCTTCACAAGCTCCAAACCATCCAAAACACCGCAGCCAGACTTGTCCTCGGAACCCCTCGACACGAGCACATGATTCAGCAACTACGAGACCTCCACTGGCTCCCCATCGAGAAGAGAGTAACCTTCAAACTACTCACCCATACCTACAAATCCCTCCACAACATCGGACCCAAATACCTCAATGAAAGAGTCCCCTTCCACGTACTCAAAAGGAACCTCCGCTCTGCCAACCTCGCCCTGGCAGTGACCCCACGCATCCTCAGAACCCGAGCAGGCAGAAGAGCCTTCTCCTACGTCGCAGCAAAGACCTGGAATGAGCTCCCAGTCAAAATCAAACACTCCCCTACTCTGCACATCTTCAGGAAGAGCCTCAAGACCTGGCTCTTTGACTGAACCGGAGCTGTACCCCCCCCAGCGCCTTGAGACCCTTGCGGGTGAGTAGCACGCTTTGCAAAACCCTGATTGATTGATTGATTGATTGATTGATTGATTGATTGTGTTGGGGAGATGCTCGAACAGTTTATAAATCTCCTCTCCCACTTAGGGGCCTATTCTGATGTCGGACGGACTCAGGTCCGTCCGACATCGGTCAGGAGCCGTAACCAACCGACCTGCTGTCGTCGGTTACAGCCCTGCTAGTACGATGCGACCGAACAGGGTTCGGTCGCACTCGTATACAAGTCAATGCAGGCATGCATTCCGAGCGGAATGCATGCCTGCATCCTTGAAAGCAGGGGTGCAGTTCATCCCTGCACCCTGTGGGCGGCACCCCAAGGTGCCTGCCACCGGGTGCAGAGATCCACAGAGGGGCACCATAGGTGCCCCCAGGCTGCCGTTCGGCAGCCTCGCACCCATGGGGGCCCTACTGGGGGCCCCCAAAGTCAGTTTCCGACTGCCTTTTCGTGCCGGAAAAACCGGCACGAAAAGGCAGTGAAAAACTGCCATCGTACTCCCTCGGTCGCAAAGAGGAGGCCGGGGGAGTACAGGGAGATTTCCGGACGGCAGACGGGCTCTCAATCTGAATATCTGTGTCGGATTCCTTTCCGATCGAGCCCATCGGAATGGCTCGGTCAAAAAGGAATCCGTCCGACATGATCCGAATCGGTCGGAGCCCTTCCGACCGGAATCGGAATCGGCCCCATAGTGGAGTAGCTGGGAGTGCTTGACTACACCATCATTCTCGCGAGTGGCTATGAAGTAGCTGTTCAGCCTCCCACCCATGTCTTTCACCTGGATGCAGCCGTGGCAGAATCCATCAGTTCACTAAATGTCTGAAGAACACCCACAAGGGTGTGTTGTTGGGGTGCAGACCGCAGAGGCGGGCCTTGGGCACGTACAGCATTGGCGTCATCTGCCATGGCACTTATGATGTGAATGTGGACCAGAACACCCACAGATTTTTAACCAGGCAGTGCCCCTTGTCCATGGCACTGTGAGTGCCTGTGCTGTTTGTTGGATACCTCACTGTCCACCAGCAGCCCATATGCAGGGTGCTCCTGTCATCCTAAGCAGAGCAGGCCCCTGCTCACTAGTAGATCAGCCTGTTCTGATGCTTGGGCAAATGGACTGACCCTGGGGTTTGGCCAGGACCTGCAGTAGGCTCTCCTCCCTCCAGGCACAGCTTCCAATAAACAGGGTGTGGCGGCGGGATGCCGCTGGGGCCTCGATGCACCTGGATGGATTTCCCTCCTGGAATCAGACAGGTGGGCAGCTTCAGTGCGCCTCAGCAGTCCCGACATGCTGACAAGATGCGCTGACCACGATAATCACACCTCTGCGTGAGTGGAGCCACAGGACAGGACCGCAGAGTCCAACAGCTGACACTGCAGCAGGAAGCCAGCTCCTCCGCATGAGAGACCAGCTCGTTGCCAAATGTACCGGGCCTGCTACGTGGCTGATGACGGGGCCTGTACCAACCATAAATGAGGCACATGCACACTGGTATCATGGTGTGGGCAGCAGCCATCGTGAAGTCCCAGGCCTTTTTAAATCCTCTGGCAGAGGGTGCCGTGCAAGTACCTCCGTCAGCTCTGATAGTGGCCGGTGGCTAAGTACACGGGGCTGGGAGAGCTGCCAAGGATGGGAAGGAGAAACCTTCCAGATGAAGGGGCCTAGAAGTACTCACCCTACATGAAAGACTCACACAAGGCAGCCTCATGCTGGACGGGACGTCAGACAGCTGCCAGGGATAGGAAACCCTTCAGCTATGAACCACTCCCCTTTGGCAGCCTCATGCTGGGCGGAGCCTGAGACAGCTGCCTGAGATAGGAAACCTTACAGAGGGTAGGGCCATTTTTTTGGGGGGGGGGGAGTTTTATGTAGTGCGAACTCGACCCGAAGGTATCAGAGCGCTTTACATGAGCACCAGTTAGGTTACAGACGGACACATTCATTTTTTTGTCAGCCACAGGGCGATTAAGGGATTTGACCAGAATCACAGGATGTTGGGCGTCCCTGCTGAGACCTGAACCCAGTTCCCCAGCTTCGAGGTTGACCGCTCTAGCCGTTAGGCCACATCCTCTCCCCTTAGGCCATGAACCTCTCACCCCACATTAACCACTCACCCTGGCAGCCTCATTCTTGTAGGGGGTTGGGAGAGGGATGGAAAGCCGTTCAGAACAAGCATTGGCATAGCCAATAGGTCTCGCCTTTAGGACCTTATAAGTGTTTAGCCATGCAACAGTTGATGTTGATGCACCCAGGATATTGTGCTGGATAACTAAACGCTTATAAGGTCCCAAAGGCAAGACCTATTGGCTATGCCAAAGGAAGCTAAACCCCCACTGTACACTCATCACACATTTGGCTATTCATTCTATGCCGAAACGGAACATAAACTTCTGTAACTCAAAGAGAGTCTGGATCATATGGGGGCAACCGGGACAGTCCAAGTTAGACAGCATAGAGTATGTGCACCAAATTGCATGTCTGATTCCGGTCCAAGAGAGTTTGTGTGGAAAGTATCCCAATAAATATTGAAATGAGAGAGAAAGACAGACATTGGGAGTAAGAGAATTAGTGAGCGGGAGAGAAAGACAGAGGGAGCGATAGAGAATGAATGACAAAGAAACTGAAACAAAAATATAAAGATGGAATTTGGGAATTAGGAGAGAATATGAGGGGAGGAGGTAGAGAAAGGAAAACGGTGGGGTAAAGAGAGAAAGATGGAGGGGAGGAACAGCGAGATTAAACAATGTAAGAGACAGAGGTGGGAAAATATTGAAGAGATAATGCTGTGAGAGAGAAAGAGACCAAGAGAATGCAAGAAAGTGTACCAAACCGATAGTGGAGAAGACAGAGATAAAAATGGGGAGGTGGATAGAGAGGAACAGATAGTGAGGTGGGAGAGGTAGAAGGGGAGAGATCAAACGAGGGAAGTAAAAGAGAAAAGTACGTGATAGGAATGTGGAGCTTTGAGAGAGGTGTCAGCTAGAGAGGAATAAGGAGATATGGAAGTAGTAGGAGAAGGAGAGATCAGTGGGGAGGGATATAGAAATAGGAAACCTGGAGGTGGGTGGAAGAAAAAGAGAGTGAAAGAAAGAGAAGGGAAGGAGAAACAGGTAAAGACTGGACGTGGAGAGAGTAGAAGAGGGAGTGGGGACTTCGGTAGGAAGAAATACATGGAGAAGGACTGAGAGATGAGAGAGTGCAAGATAATGAATAATATAGAGACGGGAGAGAGATAGTGGAGGCGAAAGAATGAAAGAAGTATTTTTCTCAGGTGGAGTTAGGTTCGAAAGAAAGAGACCAAAAGAAGGAAAAGGAGAGTGTAAAATACAGAGGGAGGAGTGGGCTGAGTGAGAGAGAGGGAATTTTCAGCAAAGGAGTAAGTGAAAGGTCTAGAGAAAATAGCGAGAGTAATAAAAGAAGAGGAAGAGAAAAGGTTAAACAGGGAGAGACTAAAGGAGAGAGGAAGGCCAAGAGGGAAGGGCACAGAAACTAATTGGAGTGAATAGGATGGGGTAGAGAGAGAAGAGGGGGTAAAGAATGAGTCAGTGAGATGGAGTTAGACAGAGAGAGATGGAGAAAGAGTAAGGGAGAATGTGTCAGTACAAAAAAGGGAAAGGCGTTAAAAGGGTGAGAGAGAAAGGTGGAGGAATGAGAAACCAAAGAGAAAGGGAATGGGGAGAAAGACATGTAAAGTGACGCAAAAGAGAAAGAAAAAAAACGTGTATAAGTAAAAGTGGAGAGATTTCATTATAATTTCACTAAGAATAAAAATAAACTGATAGCAGCATGCGACTCCAAGTGCAGAAGTGTTCCTTGTACAGAGTTGTAACGTGAATATTTGTTTTATTCAGATGTTGAAGTGGAATTAATGAGCACACGCACAGGGCGTGCAGACAGACAAGGCGCCAGTGAGCAAGAACTAGAAACAAAGTGCTCAATAAATGATAGGAGGGAAGGTGCGAGGGGTTAGCAGGGAAAGGAGGGACGCGGGGAGGGGTGGGGTGAGAGAGCATGAGTCTGTGTAAGATTACAGTAAAAAATAATGATATGATATGAGAGGTGTGTTTTTAGGAAAAGTGTGCAT
Source organism: Triturus cristatus (assembly GCF_964204655.1). NCBI lineage: Eukaryota > Metazoa > Chordata > Amphibia > Caudata > Salamandridae > Triturus > Triturus cristatus. The sequence goes on along the minus strand of NC_140584.1, from coordinate 1,166,100,076 downwards.
ACGGAAAGCGGCCTGCAAGAATATGCGCTGGACCTCCCCCTCCCTAATCATAGGTTTACTCATAGACAAAACTCCTTCCCTCTCCCATTCACTCGCTCACTTCAGGACAAGTCGTCCCCTCGCTCTGTCCCTCTCTGTGAAGTAAGGGTGGGCGTAATGTGCGTAAGGGACCTACGCGGAGAGGCACGGAGATGGAACCAATCTCTGCACTCTCCGCATAGTTCCGTTACGCACCTCCCGCCTGCCTCCCGCCTGCCTCCCGTCCGCCTCCCGCTCGCAGTATTAAATACATTAAAAAAGCAATTTTCAAATAACCTTACTTTATCGGCGGCGTCCCCGGGTTTCCAGCCGTCTAAATCGCGTCTTCTTCTTGGAACTGCGCATGCACGGGAGCCCACGCATGCGCATTCCTGCCGAGGATCCCCAGGATTACCAGCCAGAGACAGGTGGGGGGGAAGGTTGGGGACCAGGGGAAGGGAGGGGCAGCGAGATGAGGAGAGGTGTGTGTGTGTGTTGAAGGAAGAAAGAGACAATACAGCAAGGTGGGGCTGACAGAGACGATAAAAAGAAGGAAAAAAATCAAGAGCGAGGTAGCGGTGACAAGCACAATATCTGAGGCCAGGCGAAGGGGGTCAGAAGGCTGCAGTCAGGTTTAACGCGTCTTGGAGGGGCGCCGAGATTTTCCAATCCATAATGTGTTCACTTCAAAGGGGCAATATTTACTGTAACCTTTGGAGAACCGGCTTCGCCCCCTCCTCCCTTAGTGTGATCTACACACAAACACCTTTTTGTGGTGTGTGTGTGTGAGGGGGTATCTATTCTAATATGGATGCTAGTGAAAGGCATGAGAACAGAAGGGAAATACAATAGGAGACAGGAGCAAGAGCAGAGAGAGGGTGAGGAGACATGGACGAGAAGAGAAGAGGAAGGGAATGTTGGAAACATGAGGAGAGAGACGGGACGAAGTAAGGGTGGTGCGGCATAGGAGCGAGAATGAGAAAAATGAATGAAGTGAAGGAGTATGACTGGGGATTGAGAAAAGAGGGGAAATGATGGAATGCATTTGAATAGGGATCAGGGGGACAGTGCGAAGGAGAGAATATAGAATAAAAAATGGATTGGGAGTGGAAGCTAAATGTGGCAATACGAATATTAACTTTATCCATCCAGCGCATCATACCGCAGTGTTGTTCTCTTTAAGTGAATCAGAAAAACAGGGGGTAAGAAGAGAACACGTGAAACTACCAGAGATAAGGAGGCAGCAGTTCGAGAGGAAGGAGAGGCTATGGGTGGAAACCGAGAGAGGAAAGGCGGACGAGGAGCATGAATTGTCGGAGGAAAGTCAAAGAGGCAAAAGAGAGTGGGTGAAAAGGATGGGGGTGCGAAGGGAGGCTGCGCGGAGGAAGGGGGAAGCAAAGACGGGGAGAAAGAGAGAAGAAAGCTGAACAGGGAGGGTTTAGAAAAACAGTGGAGGAGTGGGGAGAAAAGGACGAGAGGCTGCGGGGGGGAGGAGGGAGGCATGGTCAGAGAGGAGAGGTGGGGAGTGAAACAAGCTGCAAGACACGCTGTGTGGTGGGGGAGGCGCATTAAAGCGAGGTGTGCGCGCTTGGCCGAGCGAGAGGAAAGCCAGATGGCACCTCTGCTCATGCCTGTGCGCGTAACCGCACACTGTATGCCACACAAAGCTGTGGTCAGACTTTTAAAACTCCACTCCTAAATGTCTCACCAGGGCAGCGCATGCACTAGCTCAGGCGAGTCCTAAAAAGCGAGGCACTTTTAAAGATGGAGTGAAAGTGCTGCAGTGCCCCACGAGTAGTGAGCACGCGCTTGTGTTGCTGGTAACTGCATTCCTCGCTTTCACTTTTGCCGCCACGCGTGTGAATCGCTCTGGAAGAAAAACAGAAACCTGTGCTTGTTTGTGGGGCGAGGAACTACACCAAAAGCGAGGCACTTTTAAAGATGGAGTGAAAGCGCTGAGTGCACGCACATGGATGGTCCCTTCTGAACAGACTCTGCCGAAGCCCAGAAAACATGTCAAACCTCTGAAGACCGTGCCCTGCATGTCCATAGGTGGGGCGAGTGACTGGCCTGGATCGTATGTATAAACCTGTATGTTGCTCTGTTTACAAGCAAAGTATGCAGAGGCAATTGTTAGTTTAGTTTAGGCTGACAGCTGAGACCTGCTCTGCCCTTTTAATCTCTGTTGTAATTACAAAGGGCCGGGGAGCACCCTGTCAAGGTCAACAGAGGAAACTGGTTGTGCATTCCTTGCCCATGAAGTAATCCACCTAACAGTGTGGTAAGTGCAGAGATTTCGGAGGTGCCGTGTTTGCATCTCCATGGCAAATAATGCATTCTTTCTGTTCCGTTCAGCACACAAAAAAAGAAAAGAAAAACGTGTTTATGGATGCGGCGAGTATGTGCGAGGGCGAGTGAAGATGAGCGCAGGTGTCTTGCAGGTTGGTGGCAGTTCAGTCGATGGTTGAGGTAGGCAGGTCCTAGGTCATGGAGGACTTTGTAGATGTGCGTGAGGATTTTGAACTGGCATCTTTTCTGGATCGGGAGCCAGTGGAGGTCTCTCAGATTGGGAGTGATGTGTGTTCGTTTGGGGAGGTCCAGGATGAGTCTGGCTACAGCGTTCTGTCTGGTCTGGAGTCTTCTGAGGAGCTGGGTGCAGATGCTGGTGTAGAGGGCGTTGCCATAGTCGAGGCGGGTGGTCACAGGGCCTGAGTGACGGTCTTCCTGGTGTTGGTTGGGATCCATCTGAAGGATCTGCAGAGCATGCGAAGGGTGTGTGAGCAGGAGGAGGCGACTGCGTTGACTTGTTGTTTCATGGTCATTCACACATCAAAGCAGTAACTGACCTCTGATCACAAACCTCTCTGCACCTCCCTAAAATACTCTGATTCACTCACAGAGTAGCTGTATCATGCTAGTGCCAAGTTGTTGGTGGTGCAAATGGCGGTGTTAATGTGTGTTGGCAGGTGGGTGTGAGGGAGATGAGAGGGGAAGGAGGGGGTTAATGGGGTGTAAAACTACCCCTGAAGCAACTGAAAAAGATTTAAACCAGTTTAGTCTGAATCATTGGAGCCAAGAGGGAGGCTGCTGTCGAAGGACTTTAATGCAGTCAGTTATCTGCGCCTTTCTGAAAATTGGCGCCCCGGGCCTGGGTCCATCTCGCCGCATGCCAATAGCTGGCCCTGATAGTACAATATAAGAGCTGAAGTAGTGCGATGGAAGTGCCAAAAAATGAATGAATTAAACAATGGACGAAGAAACGGCTGAAGACACTTCTACAGCACAGCATAACACCGCACAGCACAATACAGCACAGAAAACTGAAAAAACTCTCCAAAGAAACAACCGCAGTAAAGAAACATGAAGTTTTCACTCTTTACCGATCTAACAAACCTTCTTGGCTATCACACCTGAAAACAACCATTTGCAAAGCCAACGGGGTGGCGACATTCCACACTCACTGGGTCACCCCAGATGGGAAGGACTTCTTACCATCTGGCACAGGAGAATGAATGAGTGAATGAGTGAATCAATTAGAGAGAAGACTTGTATAGAATACCAATTCTAGTTCAGGGTTAGGGGCTGCAAGGAAGGGTGCTGGAGATGCTTGTGCACCCCAAGCATAAACACATAATATGATGGGGTTCAGAAGGTGGATGACCAATAAAGATGCCTTTAAATTTTGTTTTTAACTTGTCACACTTCTTTGTTCAAAGACAGAGGCCAAATGTCGCGCTGTGTCTTCTCTCAATTTGCTGCATATTCTTTTAGCAAGTAGACTGGTGTTTACTTTTCTTTCTCTGGCTGCAAGGATAGGAGATGTTGTAAAGAAAAACTATCTGATAACCTTGCGGATGTGAAAAGAAATACTGTAAGATGTCAGCTTTTTGTAACAGACAAAAACATTTAAATACCTGTGAATGAACTGTATAAAATATTTCAAAATATATCAGTTAGGAAAGCACATTTGATGCACATTTTTTATAATTCTGAATTGTGATGGGATCACAGATTTTAATAGGATCAAAATAAATCAAGACACATTGGGACATATGTATCAATCAAAATTGCGATCGCAAACGCCGGAATTCGCCGAATTTCGACATTTGCAATCGCAATTTTGCTAAGTGGTATGTCTGAAAGCAAATCTGCATGCAAATTTGCGATTCCTTATTTTGCAATTGCATTTAAGGAATCGCAAATTTTGCGATTCCTTAGATGCAATGTAAGAAGCACCAAAAAAGTGCAATTTGGCCTTAAGGAATCACAAATTACCACCAACTACAGGTTGGTGGTAATTTGCGATTTCTTTCAAAAATGCAAATTTTTGCATTTTTCAAAGTGGCATGTGGCGCACACACTTGCCCTTAGGGCATGTGTGTGCACCACATGTGCACCCATGATCATTTCAGGGGTGCAACAGGGTGTCCTTTTGACATCCTGGCACACTTGAAATTGCATTCTCAATTTGCAATTCTCTAATTGAGAATCGCAAATTGAGTATGTCTTCCCATTCATTCCTATGGGCTTATAGGCCCATAGGAATGAATGGGGAGGTATTCCTTAATTGCGAATTGCAATTTGCAATTCGCAATTAAGGAATATGTAGGATTCGCAAAATGTATTGCAAATCCTACATACATAGCGTTTTGCGATTCTCACACAGCGATTCCCAGAAATTTGCTATTTGAGAATCGCAAAACCTAACATTGATACATATGGCCCATTATGTGGTAATGTGCAAATTATAGATATTTGGTGAAACCCAATTTCCATATTTTATCCTTTGTCCCCTACGTAGTGTTATCGATAAAACCACGTCAGTGCACATTTTGTAGCCATTTCAGTGGAAAATGTGCTGTCGGTAAATGACCGTGCACCACCACACCATGCTTCAGTAACATATTTTCAAATAGTGTCCTCCAAATCTCACCACCTGCTACATACTACACCTTGATCACTCCCCTGCTGCATTGGCGAGAGTGGCTTATTTGCTCTATTTATTAAGTGTGTGACACTTGCATTTTTCACAATCCCTATAACATCATTGACTAGTGGTGGCCCGGGCAGGTAAGCACAGTGTAGCGGGGTAGGGGCGGGCAGGGGTGGGGGTGATTGAAAGTGACAAACGACAGGATAGAGAATGTAAAACAAATAAATAAATAAAACAACTTACCTTGCACAAGGTAAGCGGTTTTATTAATTTATTTATTCATTTTACATTCCCTATCCCGTCATTTGTCACTTTCACCCACCCCTTCCCCGCCCCACACCCCGCCGCACTTACCTGCATGGGCCGCTACGTAACATTGATGGCAGCACTCCCACTCCGAAATTGTTCCAGCACCAATGAGTTCAGGTGCCCCATTTCCTGAGGACATATCTTCAGTGTAACAGAGATGTGAGATGTTGCCATCGTTGGAGAGGTTGAGGCAGACACTGGAAGAGTGAATGTCAAAAGAGGAGGATTGTATAGCAACCAACCACCTCTAATTGCTACGACGTTCAATTCAACAGCTGTCATGCCAAGATGTGGCGACTGGCAGGACGTGTGTGTTGGGAGTTTAGAGAACGAATGAGTGAAGGGAGTACCGCCGAGTGCTGCATTCATCTTGCGACAACCGCAAGGACGGAATGCGATAAGTCCATTCCTCATTAGTGGCATGAGAGATATGGGCATCAAATGGATGATTGGCTATGGAGACGTGCACTGCGCAGAACCAGACACTGAATGGCCTCTGGGCGCTAGATTCTACAACATGACAACTCAAGAGCTGAGATTGGGCAACTGCTATAATTAATGACTAGACCTGATTCACACCCCGCCACAAGCCGAGTGTCTCTGGGCGCTACCTTGCATTGTAAGACGACTTCAGGACTGAGATCCCGCAGGGTCATGCCATAATGAAGATGGAGGCAAAACCCACTCAGGGTGACAAATGCAAAAACAACAATTGATGGACAGAATGCAAAACAATGTCATACATTCACCCCAGTACAGAGATCTGGGCCTAAATCCATCGTTTTTTTGCTCGCCATGCCATCCCAGTTTGAACCCAGCCATATGCAAATCAGTCTTGACCCTGTGCCTCATGGGAATAGTCCAGCCCGAACTGCCAAACCAGGTCCTCCCTGAACTGGAACCAAGCATCCTAGGACTGGTTTCGGGGTTTCACCCCTCTTCAGCCAGGATAGCTTGATTCCAGTGGCATGGAGAGCATGGGACTCACGTCTGAGCATACCCGTCCCACTTGGGGTGACAAATGCAAAAACAACAATTGATGGACAGAATGCAGAACAATGTCATACATTCACCCCAGTACAGAGATCTGGGCCTAAATCTATTGTTTTTTTGCTCACCATGCCATTCCAGTTTGAACCCAGCCATATGCAAATCAGTCTTGACCATGTGCCCCTTGGGAACAGTCCAGCCCCCGAACTGCCAAGTCTGAACTGGGATGGCGTGGTGAGCAAAATAACAATGGATTAAACCCAGATCTGTGACTGGGGGTGAATGTTTTGCCAATGTGCAACATTCTGTCCATCATCTTGTGTGTTTTGCTGTTCGCCCTATGTGGGAAGGGTATGCCCAGACGTGGGTCCCGTGCTCACTACGCCACTGGAGTCAAGCTATCCTGGCTGAAGAGGGGTGAAACACCGAAACCGGTCCTAGGATGCTTGATTCCGGTCCAGGGAAGACATGGCTTGGCAGTTTGGGCTGGACTGTTCCCATGAGGCACAGGGTCAAGACTGAATTGCATATGGCCATGTGTGAACTGGGGTGGCGTGGTGAGCAAAATAACGATGGATTAAACCCAGATCTGTGACTGGGGGTGAATGTTTTGCCAATGTGCAACATTCTGTCCATCATCTTGTGTGTTTTGTTAGAATGAAGATGGAGGCAGGCTTTCGGAATTAATTCATTCATTAATGAAGGATAGCTCGAATTAAGGCTCCTCTAGTCGCTACACGGCGCAGTGCTAATTTCCCAGTGCTTGCACGCTACACCTTCCAAGAGGGCACGTGCAGTTTGGTAGACACTCCTTGTGACTCCTTTATCTATTTTCTTATCACATGATGGAGTAAACTTAGATGGAGCGTTATACTTAGTGAAGCACCTCTAGGCGCTAGGATGCATACTCTATAAGTGGATACACCGCTCTGAGCAGAAGGGAACTAACACAAGCAGAAAGAGTGTGCCTGATATGGCCCACATGTGGATGACCCGAGGGGCGAGGAACTGCCCCGAACACCGTGAGTCTCACACTTTATGTATCTTTATGTACATTGTACATAGTGCACTTTTGATAGGCGCGGTACAGCATGAACTGGTACAAAACAACAAATAGGAGATACATAGATAATACTCCCACTTAGCGCACACTGTGACAGGAAAAGCCTCTGGGCGCATGTGTCTTAGTTTCCTTAAAAGATGACATGAGGTACCAGAGGCTTCAGTCTTCCATCTCATCTTGGCTCCTGCTTTGTTATATCTGCTCCTAAACTCCTTAAGCCCCTAAAACCAAGGATTTCAGAGACAGCAGCTCCTCCACTTTTTAGGTCTCGCCTAAGACAGCACATGTGCTGGTTCTTGCAAGATCTGTTGTTACCTTACAGGGGCCTTAGAGGCTGCCAGTTGCTTTCCATTGGTTGAGTTATTGTCACTCTCATTTGCTTGCTTCTTATTGGCCAGCTTCTGTAGGTCTCTCTCCTCTTTGTGTGTGTACATGTCCCTCACCTGTAGCATGGTTGCCTTACTTGTGTCCTTCCATTGCCCATTTTTTCAAGCACTACATTTTATTTTTGTTTAGATGCTCTACAAGAGGGCATGTTTTTCAACTGTCTCGCTTGTGTACTTCTCCCCTCATCAAGGTATCTTCTCCACTCTCGCCCACCGACCCTCCCCTATGTGCTTGCACAAACCCCTCCCACTTAAAAAAAAAATGTGTATATTAAAGTTATGCATATCACAGAACAATTTTGATAAAAATGACTTTAATTGTGATACTACATAGACATGCTTTGAGAGGGGGTGAGCACACCAAGGGAGTTGTCACCCTAAGGTCAGTCGCCCATTGGCTACTGATCTCGAGACCCCTAAAACTCCCCCTACATACCGAATTTAGGGGGCAGCCGTGAACCAAGAAGACAGACTACTGCAACCTACGAAGAAGAAGGATGAAAGAAGACGCCCAGCAGAGAAGATTGCGGAGAAGAACTGACTTGGCCCCAGCCCTACCGGCCCATCTGCTGTTTCCAGAGATCCTGCACCAAAAGTCGCCTTGTCCTGCAGCCAGTGACCTCCAGAACCCTAGGAGGACTGACTGCCTTCAACAAGGACTGGATCTCCTGTGAACAGCAGCTCTATTCAAAAGAAACTCCCAAGACAGACTCTGAGTCTACTGAGGACAAAGAAACCCGACGCCTGGAACCACCACTGCACCCGACACCTACAGCCTGAATCCGGGTGGCCCACCAGTCCCAGCCAGGTCTACAAGCACTCCAGAGTCCGAGTCCACCATGGGTTGACCCCTCCAGGACAGCCCAATGTCGCCTGCAGCCTCTGCACGGAGACCCCACCCAACCGCCAGAGGCCCGATAAGGTGAAATCCGACCTCAAAAGACACCCCTGCATCCAGCCGCCCTGCATCCTGAAGATGAGAACGCAAAGAGCACCTACGTCCCCGAGCCCTCCAACTTACCTGCCCAGCTGTTTGTTCCTCCCGGAAGTCTTCCTGGACTGAGCCTGCAGACAAAATCCAAAACCGGCAACTCCCATTGAAACCAATAGGGTACCCAGCGCCAAACCAGCCCCTGTGCTGCTGTGGGTGCACCTTGTGTGCTAAATCATATCCTTTGCCCGGAGCCTAACACCAGGAGCTTTGCTCCCACAATCTTGTGGCCTGCTCGTGAGCAGCCACCAACCGGAGACCCCCTATGCACCATTGGATAACATTGGGCCTCAGCACTCTGCACCCAGCTGCCCTAGTGCCACTGAGGGTGCTTTGAGAGTGCACCCTTGACCCTGGGGGAACCCTGGTTCTAACCCCAGAAAACAAACTCCCACAACCAAGTACTTACCTGTAAACCGATAACTCCCTTTCCCCCCATAGAATTACATTGACTGCTTTTCCTGAAAATTGTTTTAAGTGTGGAGTTGGTTTGTGGAACTCTAAGAAACTGCAAAATATACAAAAACTGATTTACTTACCTTTTCTCTAGGAAATGTCACAGTGTGATATCTAGACATATCACACAGTAGAAAAATTAATCTATAAAGTAATCTGCAAAGTAATCAAAAATATTCTAACAGTAATTTCAACTGCATTCAAAGAATTTACAAACCTGTAACAAAGTTATTTACATTCAACCTGCTTATATTGTTCCACCTGCCTTGAAAAGTACCATTTACGCTTACCTGTGCCGGGCTTGCTTGGTTCCAGGAAATAAATATTTTATACAAATAAATTGGTCTGAGTTTAGTCTTTGAGTGTGTGGAATAAATGCTAAGCACTAACCTCTGATAAAGCCTTACTGCACGCTCACACGACCACAAATAGAGAGTATGGTATTATCTACTTTTACCTCTGCCTACCTTTGGGGTTCCACTGGACTCTGTGCACACTATACCTTACTTTGGTATAGTATATACAGAACCAGCTTCCTACAGTTCCCCTTAGACTGAGACCATAATTCCATAAGACAAGAGTCAGGTGTGGGCGTGAGGGAGTGTGAGGACAACTCGGACACCATGGTTGTCACTGCCTGCCATACTGAGTGTAACACTGCACACGACCACAACATATGAAAAAAAATCAGCATATCGATTGTTTACAATGGGGACACTCGGGGAGAGCGTTGGAAACATGCACTGTTTGCGGTGAGGCGATAGGTAGATTTGGTGCACATCATTATATTTTGTGCAATGAAACCTAGGATTACAGGAGATCCCCTTCACTAATTGAAGGGCCCAAGGCCATGCGACATCAGTCAAAGGATGCTGGAGCGCAGCATACCATTTCGCACGCGTTCCAATTGCATAAGTAGGCGGGGGAGTGTAAAGAGAAGTGTAATGGGACATGATTGTATGCCGCATACCTACTGTGGATAACAACATGTGCAGTACCACTGAGATGGTTGGTTCTGCATCCCCAGCATTCCAGGTTTGTCGTAGCTCATGCGGTATTGTATAGTAGGTCAAGAATTGACCAGCTCCCAGACCATAAGTATCCACCATGCAATTTAAACATGTACGTAGCGCGTCTCTCCCCTCAAGTCCCTCCATTGTGTCCACTGCATGGAGCAGCTGGATTGCAACACCATGTTGTGCGTTCACATAAGGATGCATGTGTCACAATGTCTCGGGCCAACATAAACACCCATGGGCACAACAGAAACATTTTCATCAGAGCCTGAGAGCACCAGAGGGTTGTCTAATAGAAATATGGGAGCTTGACCACTGCATGCGGTTCACTGAAATGTATGTACTGTGTGTACCTTCTGTACCCTAAGACACATCACTCAGTCTGAAAACTGGTACATTTTAATACTGATTATAAATACAAACAATGTGTGCCCCAAAATGCAGTGATACCACTTGTTTTTACTACATATTTCCCTTGTGACACCCACAACCGCCACCTTAAACAAAATAACGTAGCAGGCCCACCTGGATAAAACAGTAGTAGGGAGAGGGGCACAGCTGGCAAGTGGCCCCATATGGGGAGTCAGCCTGATTTTTTTCGCCAACGCGGCACTGCATTCTAGGACTTGTAGTTTACACAAAGTATGGTTAAAAAAACTCGAAGTGCAAAGTGCTATTAAGCTAAAGAGCCAGGAAATGAGGACGCTTGGCTGGTATCGGCATTTAATACATAGACTCTTTAAAGTTACTTGTAAATACTGATATCCGCCTTCTTAGCAAACACAGCTCTAATTTAAAAGATAGCAGCTTCACCTGATGTGGGGTTTGCTACCCCCACACACACCAGGAGCAAAAGCGTAGATATGTGCGGATCATGGATGAGCACAGTAGCGGGGTTGGAAGAAAGGCAACACAAAGTACGGTGGGATGTGGGCAGGAACAAAGACAACACAAACTACGGCTGGAGGAGGTGAGAAAGGAAACATGGACAACGTGAGGGGGCGGAAACAAAGTGAACATGGTCAATGGGAGGGGGGGGGACAAAGTGAACACAGACAACGAGAGGGAGGTGGGAACAAAGTGAACACAGACAACGGGGGTGGGAGCAAAGTGTACACAGACACTGGGAGGGTGGCTGGAGCAAATTGAACACAGAAAATGGGAGGGGCTGCGGGAGCAAAGTGAACACAGACAACGGGAGGGGGCGGGAACAAAGTGAACACAGACTACTGGAAGGGGGTGGGAGTAAAGTGAACACAGACAATGGGAGAGGGCGCAGGAGCAAAGTCAACACGGACAACAGGAGGGAGGCGGGAGGAAGTCAACACGGATGGACTGCGCTCAGAGCTCGGAACACGAACAGAAAAGTTAAAAAACAAGCGGAGGCAAAAGAAAATGTAGTGCACGGACCAAAACATATGGCCCATATCGAAAGGATCCATGTAGAAGGGGCAGTCTGAAGGGCGGAAACAAAGCAGCCACAAGGTGGGACAATTGTACTCTATTCACAAACGAAAACTATGGAACTTATAAAGGCGGACCAAGCAATCAATGAAAAGCCGTGGGCGTGTGGTGGCTGTGTTCAAACTCCACAGAGGGATTACAGCATGCCTCGCATAGTAGTGCATGCCTCGCAGAGCAGCGTATGCTCGCTTCCGCTAGGCTCGACCGATAAAGCACTGTGATGCAGCCAGGGCTGGCCATATCATATTGCTGTTTTTTTATTGCACCCCACCCGTGGGTTTGGCTTCCGCCCTCTCTCCCTCATGTTGCCTCTCGCCCCCCCTCTGTGTTACCTCAGGGAGCAATAAAAAAAGCGATGTGGCACATCCAGCGCTGGCTGCATCATCGCACTTTTATTCATATTTCTCCCACCTGTGTCCTTAGCTCCCTCCACCCCTCCCTCCGTGTTGCCTCAAGGAGCAATAACAAAAGCACTACCACATAATAGCACTTTTTAAATTATTTTTTGCCATTCTTCACAGCAGTCAAGCTGCTGAACAACATAGCTACAAAACATCAAAAAAGACAATACTTTTGTAGCGATTCTCCACAGAGACAGGCATGGCAGAGATCGCCACCACTCGATAAGGCACTTCCGACCGAAAAGGAAAGGAAGGGAGAAGTGCACAATCCAAACGCACTACAACTCCCATAACACCAAGGGGCTGGGCCGGGAAAGGCGCGGGAACCTGAAAACCACCCGCCCCTATATAAGCTCCACCTCGAGACATGGGGAGTGCTTGACAATCCTACCGGAACCTGAAGACTGCATCGAGGCTTCGTTGTAGACGACCTTCGGACGTAGATACCCAGAGGAAGCGGACGCTTGCCTTCCCGCTAGGATCAGCCGCAGAGCCATAATCACCCTTGAAACCCCAGCCTAGAGCGGACGCTTGCCTTCCCGCTAGGATCAGCCGCAGAGCCATAATCACCCTTGAAACCCCAGCCTAGAGCGGACGCTTGCCTTCTCGCTAGGACCAGCATCAGAGCCCGACAATCAACTCCCACGCCCCTGCAGCAGCGCGGACGCTTTCCTTCCCGCTGGAGCTGCAGGGGGGTGTGACCACGGTATTCTGAGGGCGGACGCTTTCCTACCCGCCTCGGAATACGGAACCATCCCATTTCTCGCACGAAGAAGCAGATCCGAACGAACCCACGGTGACAGGTAAGGGGCGCGGAGTGCGTGATACTAAACGCCCTTTCTGACGCTTACACAACTGTTACCTTACTTAGTCCCCTACGAAGCTGTTCGCATACATTTGTATCATTACGGAGCCATTGCACACTACTGTCCATTACCTTGACTCTCATCCCTGACATTTTGGCGTCTTGCAGCCAAGAGAAGGAGTGGAACCCAGTACGCCTAGCAAGTCCACAACATGGCCTTGTAAGTAGTAGGAACCAACCCACCTGATACAATCATGTCTTGGTCATGTGCATTCCCTACAAGGTATTGATGCTCTGTTCTAATTTCTCTGCAGTTTACTCCCAGCCGTGTGGAACGGAAACCTTCGCCCGACACACACCTCCGCGGTTCCTGATCTGCTATCTTTTCCCTGTTCCCCACGGTGCTTCCCTCCATACCAGAGTCCATTCCTGGGTGGGAGGCAGTATCTGGGCGAATAGGGAGGCCTCTCTACGCTGCTGTCGTCCCCGCTGGCTGTTTCCCCAGGTTAGTGGCTAGCCTAGTTTCCTTGTGCTGCTGACAACCCGACAGATTGTCAAGCCCAAGTTAAAAAGACCAGCCTGGACGATGGACACCAATGTGGTCTTGTCCTCTTTGCTGGAGAGTCTTACGGCACTCCAGCAAGAGGTACATACCTCAAGGGTAGAAAACCAGGACCTAAGAAAAGAAATGAATACCTTACGGAGAGAGGTAGCAGGACTGTCACGTAGGGGCCCCGGGACAGGTTCCTATATTCGTGAGGCTACCCTTCCTCCACCAGGGGCGGTGGCCCCCCCCCTGTGACAACCACTACAAGTGAGGGTGGGTTTTTTGTGGTACCTCCTGTCTCCTCTACCTCCTCCGGCCCGAGCCCTACAGTGCACGTAATACAAAACACTGGGATTCCCCTGGCACCTCCCGAACGCTTCCACGGAGACCCGAAGAAATTCGAAACCTTCCTCAATCAGTGTCGACTCCATTTCTTATGCAAACCCTCAGTCTTCCAAACGGATGTCGCCAAAACAGCATTCATGATGTCATACATGGGAGTCAATGCTGCCAGTTGGACAATACCGTTAATGGAACGTAATGATCCAACGCTGCATTCCTTCCCTGACTTTTGTGTGGCGCTGAGGAAACTGTTCGATCGCAAATCGCACATGTTATCCCTGGACAGAGAATTGCTTACCCTGCGACACGGATCGCAGGATTTATTGTCCTATATAACTTCCTTTAATAGATTGGTAGTGGAAACAGATTGGCCGCCAGAGAAACGAACCACTCTGTTCTATCAGGGTTTAAGAGGGGAGCTAAAGGACGTACTGGCACAGGTGGTACAGCTTCCTGCCACCTGTGAGGAAATGATTGACCTCACCGTCCAGTTGGACCATCGGTTGCAGGAAAGAAAAGGAGATAAGGGTAAAAATGATCCTCGAGGGTGGTACCCAAAACCCAAAGCAAGCATGGAAGAACCTCATAAGGCGGTGGATGGAACTGAACCCATGCAGATTGGAGGCATTCGAGGGCCCCTCACCACCGAAGAGAAGGAAAAAAGACGCAGGATGAAATTGTGTCTTTATTGTGGGAAAGGAGGACACTTCGTCCGGGACTGTAGAGCCAGAGCCCAGCTGCCCGAACGGGCGTCTTCTTCCAGACAACAATCTGTGATGGGAATACAAGACCCTTCGGAAAACTAAAGAGCCCGAACCAGAAGGAGATCGCTGGGTCGGGTGAACGACGAAATTCGATCTCTTCCGCCATAGCTAATACCTTGCAGCCATCGGTTGCGCATATCTGTGTAAATGTTAACTTGTGGGTCTCCTCTGACGAACCCCGGGAGGTGGATGCACTATTGGATTCGGGTGCAACGGGAAATTACATGGATCAAGGGTATGCCTTGAGCATCGGAGTACCATGGGAAAAGAATTCGTGAAAGCGGTCGACGGATCTGCGCTGACTTCAGGACCAGTGACAGCACATACGGTGCCGCTATTGATGCATTTCAACGCCTGGCACCAAGAGTATATACAGTTCGATTTAATAGACGCACCTCAATTCCGCCTCATCCTTGGCATGCCATGGTTGACACTCCATGATCCCACAGTGAGATGGGGGGATAGAACAGTGACCCTGGATTCAGCGTACTGCGCCACGAACTGTCGTAAATACCCTCTCTTGGGAACCAGCTCCATCGATACCCAAGCTTGCCTGCTTGCTATAGCCAACACACAAGAGATGATCTCTGTCAATCGCACATTGCCACAGGAATATGAAGAATACCGATCTCTCTTCGATAAACAGAAGGCTACACGGCTTCCTCCCCACAGGGAATACGATTGTCGTATCGACTTAATACCCGGAGCACACATCCCTTGTAGCAGAGTGTATGCACTTACAGAACCGGAGACACTGTATCTACAAAAGTACTTGAAGGAAAATCTGGCTTCCGGATTCATTGTCCCGTCCTCTTCACCGGCATCTTCCCCACTTTTTTTTATACCGAAGAAGGACTGTGACGAGCTAAGACCCTGCATAGACTACCGAGCGATCAATAGCATAACTATAAAGAATAGATACCCGATACCTTTGATTCCTGTTTTGCTAGACCAGCTCAAGGGAGCGCGTTACTTCACCAAGTTAGATCTCCGAGGCGCATATCATTTAGTGAGAGTCAAAAGTGGGGATGAGTGGAAAACAGCCTTCCGAACGAAGTTTGGCCTCTTCGAGTATAAGGTAATGCCCTTTGGGCTATGCAATGCCCCGGCAGCCTTCCAATATTTTATGGACGAAGTGCTGAGGGGATTGCTGGATACCATATGTGTGGTCTACATAGATGACATACTCATTTATTCCACTTGTCTCCAAGATCATGTGAACCACGTGAAAAAAGTCCTCAATAGACTGCGTCTTCACGAGCTCTACGCAAAATTGGAGAAATGCTTTTTCCATGTGCAAGAGGTAGCCTTTTTAGGGTACGTTATCAACGCTCAGGGATTCCAAATGGAAACGGGAAAGATCGAGGCCATTACCCAGTGGCAAACCCCCCAACACGTAATAGCAGTGCAAAGCTTTTTGGGGTTTGCGAATTACTACCGCCGGTTCATTAAAGATTTCTCTAAAATAATGCATCCCATTTCCAGTCTTTTGAGAAAAAATACGCCATTTAACTGGAACGAGGAGGCAGAAAAGGCATTCCAACTTCTCAAAACACGATTCACACAAGCCCCCATACTGAGACACCCCGACCCGCAACTCCCCTTCATCGTTGAAACCAACGCATCCCATTATGCACTTGGAGGGGTGTTATCCCAAAGACATCCCCAAACCGGACAAATACATCCTGTGGCGTATTACTCGAAAAAACTCACCCCCAGCGAGGTAAATTACTCTATCACAGACAAGGAGTTGCTGGCAATAAAGAGGGCGTGCGAAGAATGGAGGCACTATCTACTAGGGGCCCATCATACAGTCGAAATTTACACAGATCACAAAAATCTGCTGTTCTTGAAAACCGCCAAGGCCCTCACACCACGACAGTTGCGTTGGACTCTCTTTTTCGCGGATTATGACTTTGTAATAAAGTACCGGCCAGGGCCGCAAAATGGCAAGGCAGATGCCCTTTCACGAAGTCTGAACACAGAGAGCGACACACCTATGAACGACCCCGAGACTCCTTCGATATTGGCGGAAGGCGTGTTCCGGCAACAGTCCATAGCCCTGTTAACCAAGACCGACTTTGTGGACAAAATCAGATCCGCAGTAAGAGACGTAGTCGAGCAAGAATGGATTGAGGAAGACCCAAACCATAGAACAATGAATCTTGGATTACTATACCACTTCCATGCCTTATACGTACCCATCCCTGAACTACAGATCCAAGTATTGAAATGGGCACACGATTCCAGCCTCGGAGGACATCTAGGAATCAGCAAAACGATTGCCTGTGTAGAACGAGCCTTCTGGTGGAAAACGCTGAAGGAAGATACCAAAGAATATGTCCAGAACTGTTCGGTGTGCGCCCAAGGAAAAGCGAGACATGAAAAACCCACTGGACTGCTTCAATCAATCCCTATACCTCCTAGACCATGGCATACGGTGTCCATGGATTTCATTGTGGAAATGCCCCCCTGCCAAAGATACACAACAATACTAGTAATAGTGGACCATTTGACGAAAATGGGCCACTTTGTACCATTGACAGGATTACCTACCTCCTCAGCACTAGCTCTTTTGATCCTACAGCACGTAGTTAGACCTCATGGTATTCCAAGCGTCTTCATCACAGACAGAGGAACTCAATTTACCTCCCGCTTCTGGAAGGCCTTATGCACAACAATGGGAATAGAAGCACGCCTTTCTTCCAGTTACCATCCCCAAACAGATGGGAAAACGGAGCGCCTCAACCAAACTCTAGAACAATATCTCCGGTGTTTTTCTATACAAAACACAGCAAATTGGGTAACATCATTGTGGATGGCGGAGTTCGCGTACAACAATGGTGACCATGCCACATTGGGATGCTCCCCTTTCTTTTGTCTCAACGGATACCACCTGAACATGCTACCCTTTGAATGGCCTGTTACCACCAACCTTCCCAGTATAAAGGAACACCATGAACACCTGAGAGCGGTTCTACTCGACGCCAAACAGCATCTCATTGCAGCTCAAGCAGCACAAAAACACTATGCTGACACGAAGAGAACAAGAGAACCTGAATATCAAGTAGGGGACAGGGTATGGTTGGCCACAAAAAACTTACACCTAAAGGGAGTGGGAAAATTAAAACCCAAATACATCGGTCCCTACTGTATTGAGAAAGTGATAAATCCCGTTGCTATGCGATTAACTTTACCTGAGGCATGGCACATATACCCTGTGTTTCACGTATCCTTGCTACGACCCTGCCCCCCTACCATGAGGTTGCCAGATAAACCTCCACCCTTAGATATCGATGGCCAATAAGAGTTTGAGGTCCACCAACTCTTAGATTCCAGATTGGTGAGAGGGAGAGTACAATATCTGGTGGAATGGAAGGGGTATGGGGTGGAAGACAGGACCTGGGAACCCATACAGAATCTCCACTGCCCCGAATTACTAGTCCAGTTCCATAGAAATAATCCTGGTAAACCTGGTCGCCCGCCGAGTCGGCGGTCCTTGAGAGGGGGTTCTGTAGCGATTCTCCACAGAGACAGGCATGGCAGAGATCGCCACCACTCGATAAGGCACTTCCGACCGAAAAGGAAAGGACGGGAGCAGTGCACAATCCAAACGCACTACAACTCCCATAACACCAAGGGGCTGGGCCGGGAAAGGCGCGGGAACCTGAAAACCACCCGCCCCTATATAAGCTCCACCTCGAGACATGGGGAGTGCTTGACAATCCTACCGGAACCTGAAGACTGCATCGAGGCTTCGTTGTAGACAACCTTCGGACGTAGATACCCACAGGAAGCGGACGCTTGCCTTCCCGCTAGGATCAGCCGCAGAGCCATAATCACCCTTGAAACCCCAGCCTAGAGCGGACGCTTGCCTTCCCGCTAGGATCAGCCGCAGAGCCATAATCATCCTTGAAACCCCAGCCTAGAGCGGATGCTTGCCTTCCCGCTAGGACCAGCATCAGAGCCCGACAATCAACTCCCACGCCACTGCAGCAGCGCGGACGCTTTCCTTCCCGCTGGAGCTGCAGGGGGGCGTGACCACGGTTTTCTGAGGGCGGACGCTTTCCTACCCGCCTTGGAATACGGAACCATCCCATTTCTCGCACGAAGAAGCAGATCCGAACGAACCCACGGTGACAGGTAAGGGGCGCGGAGTGCGTGATACTAAACGCCCTTTCTGACGCTTACACAACTGTTACCTTACTTAGCCCCCTACGAAGCTGTTCGCATACATTTGTATCATTACGGAGCCATTGCATACTACTGTCCATTACCTTGACTCTCATCCCTGACATTTTGGCGTCTTGCAGCCAAGGGAAGGAGTGGAACCCAGTACGCCTAGCAAGTCCACAACACGGCCTTGTAAGTAGTAGGAACCAACCCACCTGATACAATCATGTCTTGGTCATGTGCATTCCCTACAAGGTATTGATGCTCTGTTCTAATTTCTCTGCAGTTTACTCCCAGCCGTGTGGAACGGAAACCTTCGCCCGACACACACCTCCGCGGTTCCTGATCTGCTATCTTTTCCCTGTTCCCCACGGGGCTTCCCTCCATACCAGAGTCCATTCCTGGGTGGGAGGCAGTATCTGGGCGAATAGGGAGGCCTCTCTACGCTGCTGTCGTCCCCGCTGGCTGTTTCCCCAGGTTAGTGGCTAGCCTAGTTTCCTTGTGCTGCTGACAACCCGACAACTTTTTGCAGGTGAGACCTATTTGCTTTGCAAGTTCTTGTTGCTTCTGGACAGTGCACTGGTTCCTCCTTTCCTCCCCTGAGAAGGTGCAGCCGGCCAGGACATTACGCACCTCCCCTTGTAACATGTCTCATCATATGCAGGGGCTGGTTTGTAGGTACCAGATGCCTTGAGGACTACGAGTGCTTCCCGGGCACAAGTCCTATAAAAAGAAGTGGGTGGGACTAACCAAGTTAGGCAGTATGCACGTGGCCTCATGACGCGTGTCATCACAGCGCATGACGTCACGATACTTGACATTACATGTGGCATCACAGGAAATAACATCAGATATTAAGTTCACACACACGTTTATCTGGTATATCATGAGTTAGCGCATTAGGAAATTTAACAAATTAGATTTGGCGTTGGGGTTTGCCAAAAAAGTGGCGCAATCCCGACGCAAACTCTAGGCCTCAACTAATTAGTTATGTTTTTTAAAACTCTGCCACAAAGAAATTGGCAACAAGGAGAAGCTTGGGAGTGGATCAGTTCTGCTTAATTGGTTGCAAAGTCTGGATTTTAAAATATTTTATGGGGTTAAGGCGTCTGCTGCAGAGATGCCCAGTAAATCACAGGGAATAATAATAATGGTGAGATAACTCTGGAGGTTAACGCACTTGTTAGAGAGATCTGTGTTTTGTGTAGTCCCATATCGGAGTAGTATAGAAGGATAAGGTGCCTCCTGCAAAGCACATCATGTTACAAAAGAAATAAAATAGTGCAAATTGTTATTTGTGTAAATACTAGGACAGACCAACACACCTGACATTCTTGCAGTGCATGCACTTATATACAGTGACTGACAGAGTCAAAGCGAGCCTCTCTTAAGTACCGGTGAAGAGACGAGCTGTGTGCTTTTGTTTCCCTTGCATTTGCATTTAAGTGTGAGGTTCCAGGAGGCGTCCAGTCAGGATACTCCATCCAAAGGACGCCTGATGGCCCCTTAACTTCTGCCTTTATCTTTGGCCCAGATGGAGGTGAAAAGAAAGTCCTCCCCCCCCTCCTCGATCCCCCCCCCCCTGTCCCCTGTCACTGACTGCACGTTGCTGCTGGGAATGGAAAGCAGACAATGTAAGGGTTCTGCTAAACGTGTCCAGTGTCTGAATATGACACTGGGACACGTTCATTATATTACTGTGGGGGCCAACTTCTTGGCTGGGTGGACGCCGTCCACCCTGTGAAAGTGGTGGGTGGACGCCGTGTACCCGCGTGTACCCCCGACTCGTGGCCTGAGCGCTCCTCTGGCTGGAGAAGCCTTGTCTTGTCCCAGGCGCACACCTGGAGGAGCCTCAACAGGCAGATGTTGAGGTATTTCCTGGTCCTGGCTCCCAGGCCAGGGTGAGGCGCGAGAGGGTCTCACATTTTTTGAAGTGCATCAGGGTTTGAAGTGTTCTGAAACCATCAGGGGGGGTGCAGGTTACCTCGGATGGCTTTTTGAAGAACTTGAGACAGACTTTTTGATGTGGGAAGTCATCAGCTTGAACATGCACGCGCCATGCTCTGGTTTGGCTGTGGGGTCGGGCGTGGCCCTTTACTGGCGAGCTGCCAGGGTTCCTTTTCTGAGCACACGGATGTGGAATCCGTTCTGTATGCAAAGGTGTAGAGAACCGTTTGTCACCCCCTGCAGCTGTTTTCTCACAACCCAATTAGCAGCCAAGGAGGGCGTCTTCTCACAGACCACTGCCGCCTTCAAATGGCGGTGCGAGGCCGCCACATTGACCCCACAGCCTTTTGAAAAATCCGATCCCATGGCAGAGGCTTGGTGGTCTGATGTGTCTGCCCTAGGTGACCAAGACCCCCGTTGAACATGTGCCCCCCTAATAGACACCCCTTTCAGCTTCCCTCTCGCAGACTACAGGGCCTCAGAGAGGTAATGGAACCACTGTGAGATTCTGGCATTACCCCCACTGGCTGCTTGCTTTGAGTGGCGCCCCCATTAAAGGGGCCAACCAGCGGAAGTAAGAAATGGTTAACATTGCTCTTCACTGCAGTGGTGCATCCTTTCAAGTGAGCAAGACTCACTCCCAGCAGGGACCTGCCTGACAAAGGGATTGAGTGAATCGACCTACTGATGCAGGTATGTTAGGATAGTGAGGGGACATCATCCAATGAGACTTCCCAAGGAAGGAGTCTGCGCCACCCCCCCTTGTGCAGTACACAGACCCCATATCAGCTTGGGGTACTGCGGTGTGCTGCCAAGGTCTGCCCCCGGCTCAGCTCACACCCGGGTCAGGCTCTTAGGGGCAGATGTACAAGCCCCTTGTGCCTCATTTACGCCACCGTTGCGTCACTTTTGTGACGCAGCGGCGGCGCAAATCCTGCGCCATGGTGCGGGGTACTTACAACGTGACGCATCTGGGAGATGCATCACGTTGTAAAGCCCTGCGCCACATGTAGGCGTTCCTGCGCAGAGGGGGGCGTTCCTGCGCAGGAACGCCTCCTAAAAGTGGCTGAGTGAAATCTACAAGATTTCACTCAGTCACTTTTAGACTTTTAGACCTATGCTGCGTCAAAACCCTGCGCCTGCCTGAAGCAGGCGTAAGGATTGAGGCAGCATTAGGAAGATTGGGCCCCCCAGAGCATTGCTGGAGCTGCGTCGCGCTTGCGAAGCAACTCCAGCAATGCGCCACTTTTACAGCACAGATGCATCACGCATCTGTGCCATTTTTGCCCCATGGTGTGCCGCATTGTAAATGCGGCGCATCCATGGTGGCGGAGCTGTGGCGCACAATAACTGGCGCATCCCTGCTGATATGCAGGGATGCACCAGTTATTGTAAATATGCCCCCCATCTCGTGAGGGCTGTGGATGCAGTGGGGATCGGGCCCCGGGGTCTGAGGGGCAGCCTTGATTGCCTTTGCCCCATTACAATATTGGGGGCAGATTTACAAGCCCCTTGCGCCTTACTGCGCCGCCATTGCGTCACTTTTTTTGACCCAACGGCGGTGCAAAAAATGCGGCATATTTACAATGTGATGCATCTAGGGAGATGTGTCACGTTGTAAAGCCCTGCGTCACATTATACCTGCGTCAGGTATAATGTATGCAGGGTGGGCGTTCCCATGCAGGAAGGCCTCGTAAAAGTGACGCAGTGAAATCTACAAGATTTCACTGCGCCACTTTTAGGACGCCAGTGCGTCAATACCTTACGCCTGCTTCAAGCAGGCGTAAGTAGTGATGCAGTGTAGTGGGAATAGGCCTCAACACGCATTGCTGGAGTTGCGTCGTGCTTGCGACACGACTCCAGCAATGCGTGACGTTTCCGCCAACAGATGCGTCAGAAATTCTGACGCATCTGTCAATCCTTGCGCCATAGTGCGCCGTATTGTAGATACGGCGCATCTATGGTGGCGCAAGGGTTTTTTAAGAGTGGCGCAGGGAAAGTGACGGATCTGTACAGATGCGTCACTTTCTTGTAAATCTGCCCCTTGATGTTGAAAGATCTCTGCTCTTGGAGTCAGAGGCTCGCGCAGCCTGTCCTGGGCGCAGAGCGCTTCATCATATCGTTTTGTTTCTACGGTTTTACGTCCTCCGCTTGCCTGATGTCTCAGAAAGTCTCTTTCTACATATCTCCTAAAACCTGACATGAAAAGTTGCCCTCGGCTTCAAACTGTTGGTTGTTCCCTCTCCTTCCTGTCTGCGCGGTGACCCTCTCATTGCCTTCCATCGTCTGCATGCTCCGCTCTCTGAGGAGAGTGCATTTTAAGGAGCATGGCTGTCTGCATTAACCTCTGTCATTGTATTTCAGTAAGTGGCTCCGCCTCATTTCCTACATCACAGGCTCACTCACTCTTGTAAATCAAACCCCTGCGGTCTAACAACACTTCAACTATTTGTATGAACTCACGAGTTCCCACTAATGACCACGCCCCCTCCTGTTAATGCACCACAAGGAAGCTGAAGGAAGCTGTTTCCTGAGAGCACAGGACTGATCGCAAAAACCACCAATAACAAACACCCCTGGATTAAGCACCAACCTTGGATTCGGAGTAACGTTCTACTCACCGTAAAGTGCTTCAAAGCCTCGCTTGGGGTAGTAAGTGCTTTAGAAGTGAAAGTACAATACAATATGCACGTTTCCCACACTTCCCTGCACACTTAGGCCGCAACTGTAAGGTTGATATCATCACATGGGCTCGAGTTTGCCTCACTATTCCCTTCTCCAAAAGTGAGGAGGTGAAGCGGCCGCCCTCGGGCCCCTCAGCCGTCACAGGTGACTATGCAGCCCCTGGTATGAAGACAATGGCTCCAGAAACCCCTGAGTTTGGGGCTGAGACTGACTCTGTTTGCCTTCTACTAGGGATGCTGCCTGGTGTCTTACTGAGTTTGCTGCACATGTGATGCTTAGTATATTTCTGATTTTGCCTCGTATTCTGTATTGTTCGTATTACCACCATCCTTCATGGCACCCCTCTCTGGGCAGTGCAGTCAGCTCCTGTGTAAGGGCGTTATTCACAATGAAAGAGCATAGCTTTAATTTGATGCACTTTCCCCCGGTGCAGTGATTGCAAAGGTTCTATTTAGGACCTATTAAAATTCAGAAGGTCTTTGAAAACCTGGCTTTTTCCTCACTAATAGCCAGGTTTTAGCTCTTTCAGATTCTCTGCAGCCAACTCCTTTCACATAGTGGTCTAGTTAGTACCAGGATCCCAGTTTTGGTCACAGTGCGCGTTTATAAATTTCAAATATAATACAATACAATACACTATTTACAGTGCCCCTAATTATGCAGATGCAAATGAACCAGTTTCAGCCAAAAGCATCTTAAAATATGCGGCACAATAAGAGGTGGGTCAATGTCTCATCGTCAGTGCAGGTTGTGTTGGGAGTGAATATGACCCGTTACAACGTGAGTCATTACATTGCATGGCATTATAATGCGGTTGTTACAACGACCACGTTGTTACCACACAATGCCATTACTACGCAAGTCATTACATCGACTTGCAGTAGATGGCGCCCTGACATTAGAAATGTATAATTTACTATTCCAACTCCAGCCTAACTAACAGTAGGGAAAGTGTTGGAATAGTAAACTATACTATTCCTAATGTTAGCGCACCATCTACTGCAAGTCGATGTAATGACTTGCATAGTAATGGCATTGCCAGGTAACAACGCGGTCGTTGTAACAACCGCGTTGTAATGGCATCGCGGTGTGATGACCGCGATGTAAAGGTCGTTCCCGTTGGGAGTTTGAAGCTTAGATACACATTGCCACTGATGGAGCACGTAAAACAAAATTTTGTATACCGCTTCTAATTTGCATGAAATTAATTACGTAATCATTCTAAAATTGATTTACAATAACATGTTTGCAGTGAAAATTTAGTAATCAACCTTTGCACTTTGATAAATACCAAATACACGTGGGACTAAATTGCTCATTGCATGGCAGAACAATTAATTAATTAACTATGGTATGCAAACTAACCTTAGATTGTGGTGAAATAGTAAAATTGCCTGATTTTGTTGCTCTGTGATTGTTTGTGCTTTAAAGATGTCGTATGGTAAGTATTATCGCTTTCAATGTTGCTACAGCTAGGAAAATACTAATATGTAATGGGATTAGTGTGGGTTTAAACATTAGAATCTTCATTTCTATATTTTAATTACTGTTATGTCTATTTTTGCTTAAGTTGGCATTCAGGCCTACTAGGCCGCAGTACCCAAGATGGCGTTCTCTGAAGCAGATGCTGCCATGTGCACGTGATGACTTCTGCGCATGCCCAGATGGCTCTTGCAATCACGAGGTAGCCTGAACTCCTGATACTGTGTTCCCTGCCAAGGTCGAAAGTCACAACTTGACCGCCAGCCAAAGGATGACCAAATGAAAGTCAAGGAAGAGACAAAGAGAGGACCTTTTAGCGGGACCCTTTTACCTTGGGAAAGGATACAGCTACTGTTTCACCGCATGGGAACGGAACAGAAAATATCGATTCGAGAACTTTGTGAAAAGTCACTATGGAGAACCCGTTTTCACTGGGAAAATTTCAACAAACTACTGATAACCCCGAACTGTCCAATCAGAACATTTGGTCTGACCTGATCTAAAATGAAGCAAGACAGAAAAAGATATAAAAGCCCTCTCATCAATCATTGAGGGGTCGTCGTGGTTTAAGGAATTGGAAGGGTTGGTTGCCGCAGCGTTTGTTCGGTTCTTTCATTGGGTTGCGGTCGTGGCTGCATTCATTTTTGGGTTATTTCTTTCTGTTTCCTAAATTCTATGCTATCAATCTGAGTGAGGAATTGGTCCATGCTCCTGATTGATGTTCGGACTTTACTGAAATTCTGAACTTTCTACGCTGTATCCTGTATTTTGCACGCTGGTTTGATAATTTGGTGAGGACTGGACTGTCCGTTTGAGGGAGCCTTCTTTTGAGAATGCTGATAACTCTCCGTTTGAGTTGAACTTTTCATCATCTTTAAATTGGTAAATAATTTAATGTACTTTTCTTGAAAATCTATGTCTAAGAGAAATGTCTGAATGTTCATATTTTTCTTTAATAAATTTACTGATCAAATAATGAGATCTAGATAATAAATGACAACTTAAGGGTTTAATTAATAAGATAATCAAAATTTGAATTAATAAGAAATGAGTTTGTGGTTCTTAAATTAATTACAGAAAATATCAGATGTTTCCTAGCCTTTAATTATGTCTTAGCTGGTTCTAATTCACCATCAACCAGTCCAACCAGTTGGAGTGCCTTGATGTTAAAGTCAGGATTCTGAAGACTGTGTATAAAATGTATATGTATGTATATATTTAATTCAGTAAGAGTTTAATCCTGCTAGGTAATAAGGTACCCACATGTCCAGCGCCTTATTCTCCTGTGTACAGATTCAAGTGAGTTTGGTTGAATGACGAGAGTGTTGGTGTTATGGGCCCCACCAAAGAATGAGTGTATGAATGAGCTGTTGTAAATAAGAATCTGTGACATAAGGAGAATATGTAAATTTGACCTCCGCGCTGCATCAGTTTTCTTGGTAGCAGAATGATGGTTCCTATTGTATTGGTTTGATGATTATTGATTTATGATTAACACTATATGTTGAGTATTGTTTACGTTAAGTGTAGTCAGAAGATTTGAAGCTTCCGGGAAGTAGGGAGTGGATTTATGTGGCAAGAGAAGTCACATGGAATTGAACATTGCCTGGGTTCAAGAATCGTAATAACACGGAATTGTTATATTAGGGAAATCTCTGTATGTTTATGTGTGAATGGAATAGTAATAGGTTTTCTTGTGAAACTCTGGCCTTAATTCTCAGGAGCATTGTAGTCTCCATATGTGTTTTATCCCCACAGAAACAGGTTAGCCTTTTGCTTTTTAGAAGGGTAAGGTAGAGGGAAGTGCTACTTTATCGGCGTAACGGAAAATTCTGTGGTAGGGTAGAGGTAAGCGCTGCCTACTGGAAAGACAGAATTCTTGTGTAAAAGTACAAGGCTATCTCTTTGATTTAGCGAAACAGGCAATGGAGATGTTTTATGTTGTTACTAACAGATTTGATTAAAGAAAACGTAAGAAAAATTTGCCGATTAAAATTTTGTAAAGGAGGGTCAGCAAGAGCAGGAGTGGTAGGAAAGGCTGACATCGAAAGACCGCACTGAGATTGGTCAGCTGTAGAAAGACGAAGCTTTCACTGATTGGTGCGTTAGTGTGAGACGCGCTGGGATTGGAGAATTACCAGCGTAACGTAGATGCTCCGGATTGGTGCGTTAGTGTGAGTCGCGCTTGGATTGGAGAATTACCAGAGTGATATAGACACTCTGGATTGGTGCATTAGTGTGAGTCGAGCTGGGATTGGAGGATTACAAGAGTGACGTAGATGCTCCGGATTGGTGCGTTAGTGTGAATCGCGCTAGGATTGGTCAGAATACGGAGAAGCCGTGAAGAGGTGATTTGCAGACCTTAGTTGATTAAGAACTTTTGGAAATAAAAATGATGTACTACGATCCACCTGAGAAAGAGAAAAAATCATGGTTTGGAAAAATCAAAGGCCTCTTTAAAAAGGATAAGCCAATTGTAACTAGGGAAGGAGAGATACTTCCTCCACCGAAAACGCCTGCATCTTTTATGGTAGTGAAATATGGGTATCATACATGTATTTGGCTGGAAAATTGGGCAAAGTATACCAAAGATGATGGAGTGTTAGCGTTTCCGGAAAATGGTTCAGTTAGTCTGGCAGTATTATGAAATTTAAGAGATAGAATGATGAGGTTGGAACCAAAACCCCGACCTGCCCAATTCGAGGCTTTGACTGAATGGGAAGAAGAGATATATGAAAGGGAAAGGCATCAGAGTGGGAGAAGGTATAATTATGTATTTGGTAGTCATTGTGGTCAAGAAAGTCATGATGACAGAATGAGAAGATGGCAAAATGCGAGCATGACTGAAGGTATTTTTCCTTTGAGAAGTACTGGTGATACAGGTGGCAGAAAATGTACGGAGAAAAGAAATGATGCAGGATCTGAAGGTTATAGATATGGAGTGAGTGAATCAGAAGATGAAGTGCTGTAGGACATTTTCTATAAAAACCCACCCCCTATATTAACAGGATTCTGCAATAGTGACGCCAAGTGCACCGCCAAAGAAAACTGTGACAAATAAAAATTTTGAACCAATGCCGAATAATTTTGGGAAAAATAATCCATTTAAAGATTTAGAAATGTCACAGACAGTAAGAACTGAAAATGAAAAATCTGTAGAATTAGCTATAACTACACTGGAATTAACTGAAAAGATTAGAGAATTAACAAAGAATATGAAAGCAGTGATTGTGCCTGTAACTATAGGACCAGTGATACCCGTTTTTGATAACCAAAAAGATAGTGAGCATTGTTTAACAGTCCCATATAATGGCAGTATGCAAAAGGAGAAAGAAAGGAGTAGTTCAGGGGAAAATTAGTGGAAGGTTACTGACGGAATATCAGAATTAAGTACCCCTACAAATGTAACTGTAAACCAAAGTCCAGCAAGTAAGACACCTATGACAACAGAATCAGCAACAGAAACCCCAGAAAAAATGGGAAAGGTGACAATCCCTGTAGGACCTACATCTAAAGAATTAAGTGATTGATTAAGAAGTTTACAGAAAAATGATACAGAACCACAACCTTTAGATGTGGCAAAATGAAAAGTAACTTTAGAAGAGTTACTCGTAGGAACAATTCCGACTGAGAACATAAAAGCATATAAAGATGAGGAATTAATGTTTTTATTTAAAAGCATTACTTGGAGAGTAAGGACTTTGCATGAAAAGTTAGAAGAGACAGCAAGTGAAATGGGCATTGATTTTGTGATAATAAGGTCATTACAGAAGCCATACAGAGTAGATTTTTCTGGAAAGGATATTGAAAATTTGAATATGGCAGGAAGGTTGCCCCAAATTCATTGCATTGTTAAGAAAATGGGTGTTAGACCTGGCAACTTGGCGTGAGTCTCCCTTCCACTTTTTGTCGCTGTGCCTCATGTGTTTTGCTGGTGTTAGCTGCTCAGAGCACTGTGCCACTGCCAACCAGTGCCACAGTGCAAGTGCTCCCTATTTAAAATGTATATGTTGGTTGGATTCCATGATTGGCTTATTTGGTTTACTGTCAGACTCCAGTAAAGTGCACCAAGAGTGCCCAGGGCTTGTAAATACAAATGCTGCTGGTGGGCTTGCAGCACTGGTTGTGCCACCCACAGAAGCGGCCTAGTAAAATGTATCTAAGGTCTGCCATTGCAGAACCTGCATGCAGGCTGGTACTGTCATGCTGACTGGGCAAGTGCACCCACTTGCCAGTCCCTAAACCTTCCCTTAACTTCATATTAGTCACCCCTATGGTAGGCCCAAGGGCAGGGTGCATTGTAAGCATAAGGTAGGACAAGCCCTGATGTGTGTGGCATGTCCTAATAGTGAATTACAGCCATTTTCGTTTTTCACTATTGTAAGGCTACCTGTTCTCATAGGCCAGAATGGGCTGTTAGAATTGTTACATTCTATGATCCTAACAGACCCAGGGAACATGGTAGAAATTCGAGTTCAGTATGCCTGAACTCAGAATAATAAAATACATCTTTTAGTAAAGTTTATTTTAATATTCTGTGTTTGCAAATACCACTTTTAGAAAGTTGATATTTGCTTGCCTAACCATTTCAGCCCGCCTCTGCTATGATGTGTATCTGCCTGTCTGGTTTGTGTGAGTGACAGGCCTGGGGAAACCCAGGGGGCAGGGCTAGGTAGCCTGGTGGTGAATAGAGAGATTGACATCAAGAGGGGTGGGAGGAGTGCACCTGGACTCTGCCACCACAATGCTGGCTCCACCTCCTGTGGAGCGGCTGATGTCTCTGCCCTGCACCCTGAATAGAAAGTCAGAGTCATGTCAACAAAGTGCTCAGGAACTGGTTTGGACTGGGCAAAGGCCCCTCTACCCCAGAGGAACAAAGGAATTAGGGGTATAAGTATTGGGACCCTGCTCCCAAGAAATTAGATCCTGCTTGACAAGAAGAACCTCTGCCTGAGGAGAAGGAACTGGGAAAGCTGTAAGGAGGAGTACTGTCCCTGACCTGGGGGATTGGCCTGAAGTGGTTGCCTTGCTGCTGAAGGAGAGGAGAAAGACTACAAAGACTTTATTTCAACTTGTGCTTCAAAAGATCTCCAAGGGCTTGGAATAGACCTTGCCTCCTGCTGAAGTCTCAGGAACAACAGACTTCACCCCACAGCTCCCCAGAGTTCTTTGGAAGTGCCTGCTGCTGTTGTTGGGCCTTCTGAGAGACTGCTTGTCGCAAGGAGGTGGAAGCGAGACTCAAGACGGAGAAGCGTGCCGCTGTCGGAGCTGTTGTCGTCGCATCTCGTAAAGTGTGTCGCCGCTGCAGCATCGCATCGAGCCGAAGCGTCTCGCATCATCCAGGAAGTGTCTCGCAACGCCGAAGAAGCATGTCGCCATCGCAGCTGACGCATTGCACCGCATCAAGAGAAGACTCTCGCATCGAGGAAGAAGCGGGTCGCCATCTCAGCCATCGCAGCTGTCTCATTGCACCGCATCGAGAAAAGCGCCTCGCATCCACGGAGCAGCGTGCCGCCGTTGGAGCTGCTGTCGTCGCATCGCATAAAGGGGTGTCGCCGCTGCAACATCACATCGAGCGGAAGCGTCTCGCAAATGTCGGAGAAGAGTGCCGCTGCCAAGTCCGCTGTCATCGCATCGCATAAAGAGTGACACCGCTGCAGCTGACACATCGAGGCGAGTCTTCTCCCAACATCGGAGAAGCGTGCCGCATCTGGAAGATCTTCACGTCTTTATTTCTTTGCACCAAAAACTTCATCGCATCAACAACGTTGCAACACTTTCATTGCCCTGCGTGTCGCATTTAAAAGGTACATTGACTTAAAGTGTCGCATTTAAGAACTTAAGAGAACTAACCAACTTTCTACCATCTAAAGTAACAGTATTGTGTATTTTTTGTCGTTTAATGGTCTTGTGGTAACTCTATATAAAGAATCCTTATTTTTGATATAAAACCTGTGTGGTGTCCATTTGTAGTGTTGTCACTTGGTTACTGTATGTGTTCATAAATGCTTTACACACTGCCTCTGAGATAAGCCTGTCTGCTCATGCCAAGCTACGAAGGGGGTGAGCAGGGGTTATTTGAGGAGTGTACCCCCTTACC
Source organism: Triturus cristatus (assembly GCF_964204655.1). NCBI lineage: Eukaryota > Metazoa > Chordata > Amphibia > Caudata > Salamandridae > Triturus > Triturus cristatus. The sequence goes on along the minus strand of NC_140584.1, from coordinate 1,166,069,204 downwards.
CTGACTAGAGGAAAGGTTCCCTGCTTGACACAAGTACCTACCTGTGCCAACCAGAGAACCCGGATTCTAACAATGGGGTGATGTGGATCGATGGAAAAGTAGATGGTTTAGGAGGAGAGAGAAAACTACAGACAAAGCCTCTCTAGCTTTCCCAATGACAGAAAAAGAGCCAGTGGTAACAGAATGTCCCATGAGAGAAATTCCTGGAGGAGGATATGTACATGTTCCATATTTTGTCATTTACCAATGATTTTCCAAGGTTGAGAGAAAAACCAGTTGAATGGAACAGACAGGTAGACAGGTTTGTCAAACTTTCAAAGGTGTTGTGGATAGATCTGAATGGTCTTTTTGATATAATTGTTCCTGCAAATTTATGGGCAGAATGTAAAATCACTATAGATTGGCCAAAAAAAGAGTATCGTAGGTAACCCTAGGCGGACAACTACACTACGCTCGCGCAGTTTGCGTAGTTTGTGCTACTTTTCGCTACGAGAATTGCACGTAGCACATTGCAAAATCGCGTAGCGTAGTTGGCATTTTTTGCTCGCACGCGGTCCTCAACATCAAGTTGGGGACCGCGAGAGAGCAAAATGACATCCCGGCGAGACTTTTTCCTCGTTTGCGATCAGCAACATCAAGTTGCCCATTGCGAGTGTGGAAAATAAACGTCCCGGCGAAATTCTCAACGTGGGGAGGTCAGGTTTCTCATTGTGAGTGGTCGCGTATACTCACGACCGCTCGCGATGAGAAACTACCAGTCTACATTGAGAAAGCTGCCGCTTGAGTAAAAATCTACTCGAGCAGCAGAAAACGACCGCTTGCACTGTGCAAGATGCCGTTTGCAATGATTGTACAGTGCGGACAAGCATCGGAAACTGTGCAATCATCGCGAACAGTGTACTACGCAGTTCGTGTAGCATTACGTGTATCTCGCGTAGTGCGAAGTGCACTTCGCGTAGCTACGCATAGCGCTACTACGCAAACTGCGCCCAGGGTTAATCCTAGGGATCCCAAGACAGGAGCCCCAGATCCGGAAGTAATGAAAAAATATGATCAGGTAATTACCCTTTTGAAAAATAAAGTACCCCCGAAAGAAACTCATTGGGTAAAAATTGACAGAACTCATCAAGAGGTAAAGGAATCGGTGCATGTATATTACGAGAGATAACTGTTGGCTTTTAAGCAGTACAGTGGAGATGAGAAAATAGTGAAAAAGATTTGAGTCATTTTGTTTACAGATTTGTTTATGGTTTAAGGCCTGAAGTTAGTGAAATGATTAAACAGCATACAGTAGATTGGCAAAACAAAAAGATAGACAAAGTGTTACGACATGCAAAATATTTTAGTGATGAAATTGAAGCCAAACAGCATAAGTTGAAAGAAAAGGCAATGTGGGCACAGGTTAAGGTAGCGGAGCGACAAGAAGGCCAGTTAATCGAACAAGGCAATGGAGTAGGGCAAGCAAAATCAAAACCTAATATTGGAAAAGGAAAGGGACAGATTAGCATAGATGAAGCTAAAAATAAATGGCCATGTCATAATTGCGGAAAATTTGGGCATTGGAAATCCAAGTGTAAATTGCCACCGAAAGCTAATGGTGATAATTCATCATTAAATCCACAGGTGCAGAATGAGGTGAGTTGCCAACTGCCCCGACAGCAGCAGGTTGTTACCCAACAGTGTCAGGTGCCAAAGCCACCTTTTCCACAGAACGTAAATCCTCAAAGATACAGCAATGAGACAGGATTCTACAACGAAGAACAGGCAACAAAATTACCGCATGCAGGTGCCATTTCGCAGTATTGGCTGCAACGCGATGAAAGTGAGTCAGAAGAGAGTTATTGACGGTGCCTAGGGGAGGAAGAAGAGTGCGTACTTGGCGCAACTCTAGAGGTAGACCAGACGGGACCCTTTGTGGATGGAAAGGCGAAAGAAGTAAACATTACTTTCCTAGTGGATACTGGTGCTACTCGTTCAACTGTTAGATCAGCTGAAGTGAAAAATCTTCCTCTCTCGGGTGAAACAATCCAAGTAGTTGGAGTTTTAAATAAACAGATAAAGGCTTATCTTACTGATCCAGTAAAGGTTAGAATAGGGAAATTTGCTGATATGCATCGTTTCGTAGTTTGTGACACTAGTCCTGTAAATCTGTTACGAAGAGACTTGCTTTGCAAGATGAACTGTACCATCTTGTGTACACCTGATGGTATAGCCTTTGAAACTCCAGACGATGATGTACTGTATAGAATGACAATGGCAAACCTAAAACCAGAAATTACTGAAGCATTTGTAGTGTTTGATCCAGAAGGATTACCTCATGAGTTAAAAGAAACAGTGAAAACAGAAGTGTGGGATTTCACAGGAGAGGATGTTGGATTAATGAAAAGAGTAGATCCTGTGAAAATAACTGTAAAAGAAGGAGTAAATTATCCGAACATTCCTCAGTATAAATTAACACCAGAAATAATTGCAGGAGTAACGCCTGTAATAAACAGAATGATTGAACAGGGAATTCTGAGAGAAATAATGAGCAGTCCATGTAACTCTCCGATCATGGGTTTGAAAAAGCCAAATGGAACATTTAGGATAGTACAGAATTTGAGAAAGGTGAATAAAATTGTTGTTCCTTGCTGTCCCATTGTGCCAAACCCATCAGTAATCCTATATCAGATTCCCCATGATGCAGAATACTACACAGTCATTGACTTGTGTCATGCTTTCTTTTCTATTCCATTGCACCCTGATAGCCAACAAATTTTTGCGATCCGGTTCGGCGAGCGTATTTTGGCATGGTGCCGTGTCCCTCAAGTGTATACAGAGAGCCCTTCAATATTTAATCCGATTCTAAAGAAGTCACTGGAAGATTTAAAGATGCCAGAAAGTTCTTTGCTTGTTCAATATATCGATGACCTATTGGTGGCATCGAAGACAAGAGAAGCATGTGTGGTTGACACAGTTACACTGTTAAATCATTTGGCGGATGGAGGACTTCAAGTATCACCATAAAAATTGCAGTTTTGTCAGAAAGAAGTACAGTACTTAGGTCATAAGATTGAAAAGGGCTTTCAGAAAAGTAACAATGGACTGAATTAAAATCATTAAAGGAATGAGAGCCCCAATGACACAGAGAGAAGTCAGAATGTTTCTTGGAATGGTGGGGTACTGTCGCCAGTGGATCAGCAATTTCTCGTTGATTGCAAAACCACTAGTACGACTGACAAAGAGTGATGTGAAAGATCCCCTTGAGTTGAATAAGGAAGAGATTAAATCTTTTAAACAATTGAGAGACAGTTTGTGTGAAGCACCGGCTCTTGGAATGACTGCTTATGAAAAAGAATTTGAGCTTTATTGTAGTGAAAGAGATGGATGTGCTCTTTCTGTATTAGTGCAGAGACATGGAAGATTGAGACGACCGATTGCCTCATTTTCAGGAGTACTAGATCCAGTAGCTGTAGCGTTTCCTGGATGTTTGAAAGCAGTAGCTGCCACCTCCAAAAGTTTGGAACAAATTAAAGGAATTGTAATGGGATACCCTGTGAGAGTGTTTGTTCCCCATGATGTGGCGATCCTTTTGACAAGAAGTAAAACACAGTTCATGACGCATAGTCGTCTAACTAAATATGAAAAGGTGATTTTGGGTGCCACAAATGTGAGTCTTGTAAGATGCACTAATGTGAACCCATCGATATTACTGCCTGATGCTGTGAATGCAGAAGTGAAAGATGATGTTGATCATGATTGTTTGGAAGTGCTTGATTTTTGCACCAAACCGCGTCCGGACATAAAAGATGTGCCTCTGAAAGAGAGTGACTATGTGATGTTTGTGGATGGGTCGTGTCTAAGAACTGGAGAAGGGATTTTGAGTGCTGCATATGCTGTGTGCACTGTAGCGACTGTGTTGGAAGCATCTTGTTTGAGAGGAGCACGATCTGGCCAAGTTGCTGAGTTGTTTGCACTGATTAGAGCATGCAAATTGGGAAAGAATTTGCGAGTCACTGTGGTTACTGACAGCTAGTATGGGTTTGGAGTGGTGTATGATTTTGGGCAAATTTGGTCCCATAAAGGTTTCTTGACGTCGAGTGGAACTCCAATTAGAAACGCAGAAATAGTTGGAAAATGACTTGAGGCGATACAGCTGCCTAAACAGATTGCTGTTATAAAATGTAGCGCACACAGGAAGGGAACCGATTACGAGTCAGCAGGCAATGAATTTGCCAATGATCTAGCTCAGTACTGTGCACGAAATCAGACTTCATTAAATCGTAACAGGGAAAAGGAAATGGATTTATGTCCCTTGCTTTTTAATAACACCGTAAGTACATGGGATGAAGTGAGACAGTTACAAGAAGAGGCAGGGGAAGAGGAGAAGAAACAGTGGATAAAATCAGGATGTACACCACGAGAAGAAGACAGAGTTTGGGTTTACAGAGATGAAAGACCAGTAACGCCTGATAGCATGATCTCTACCATGGCACGGATGTATGATGGACAGGCCCACATAGGCAGGGATGCCATGATTAGACTTTTTAAACAGACCTGGTATAATGCAAAATTTCGGCTTATAGCTGAGAGCCTTCGTCAGAGATGTCTCATATGCCATCAATTTAATCCAGGAAGTAAAACTGTGGAGAGCTTGGGAACCATAGGACGGGAGGGAGGTCCTTTCACTCATATGCAGCTTGATTTCATTGAAATTCCCTCATGCAGCAGGCTAAGATATGTACTGGTGATTGCATGTCTGTTTTCTCGTTGGGTCGAGGCTTACCCGACCAGAAGGAATGATGGAGTTACTGTAGCAAACTCCTACTGAGAGAGTTCATCCCTAGGTTTGGTTTCCCAGTAACGATTGAAACAGATAGAGGGACATATTTCCAGAATGAAGTTATAAAATTGATTTGTGAAGCATTGAATGGACAACAAAAACTGAATTGTGCCTACCGACCAGAAGCTTCTGGAGTGGTGGAACAAATGAATGGCACCATAAAGAACAGATTGGGAAAATGTGTTTGGCCACAAGTCTAAAATGGCCAGATGTCTTGCCTCTTGTTCTGATGAGTATTTGATCAATTCCTGATAGGAAAACTGGTCTGAGCCCCCACGAAATTATCATGGGCAGAGCAATGAGACATGTTTTCATTCCTGTCAACAAACTGCTGCCTATGTCTGATGACTTTGTCTTGTGATTGGCTCCTGAGGCGAAAAGCCGGGAGCAGGGGACAAATTGATTTTTAAACATTGTGTGTGATACTTTGTTTTTAATCCCGTACCTGGGCTTCCACAAACAGCGCTCCTCGCTGCAACGACCCCCTCATTCCGACGCCATTCACGAGGGCGAGGCGAGACACGCCCCCTCGGCTGGCCACGCCCCCCCGCCAGGAAATCATACAAATAGAGCGCGCCAAACGCCCTGTGCCACACTTGTGATTGGCTCCTGAGGCGAAAAGCCGGGAGCAGGGGACAAATTGATTTTTAAACATTGTGTGTGATACTTTGTTTTTAATCCCGTACCTGGGCTTCCACAAACAGCGCTTCTCGCTGCAACGACCCCCTCATTCCGACGCCATTCACGAGGGCGAGGCAAGACACGCCCCCTCGGCTGGCCACGCCCCCCCGCCAGGAAATCATACAAATAGAGCGCGCCAAACGCCCTGTGCCGCACTTGTGATTGGCTCCTGAGGCGAAAAGCCGGGAGCAGGGGACAAATTGATTTTTAAACATTGTGTGTGATACTTTGTTTTTAATCCCGTACCTGGGCTTCCACAAACAGCGCTCCTCGCTGCAACGACCCCCTCATTCCGACGCCATTCACGAGGGCGAGGCGAGACACGCCCCCTCGGCTGGCCACGCCCCCTCCAAACCTCCCGGTCAGCGGCATAAAGCATGTGTCTTGGTCGGACGCGCAGCGGACGAGCGCAGCGGGCGCGACGGTGGCGCGCCGAAGGCGCGCCTAAGGCAAGCCCGCCTGCGCCCGTCCGCGGCCGGCCGGGGCTAGGGGCACGACTCCATGCCAAAACTACATCCTTTTCGTCCAAGGATCTAATTGCTCTACGAGGCCATTGGCCACTCCCGGATCCCATCCGCAGACGGATCTCCTCTCTCGGCCTGGCCTCCTCTCCCCACACAGCCCCTAATCCCCCATTACATGCTCCCCTGTCACCCTGCCCCCTTCCCCCTGACCTCCTCCCCCGCTTGCCAGCACTGTCCGTCTTTTTACTCAACACCAGGTCAGCGGTCAAGCACCACCATGAGCTGTTCGTCTTACTCGACTCCGAGAAACCTGACCTACTGCTCTTGACCGAAACTTGGTATTGCGACACTTCCCTCCCCGTTCTCCTGGCCACCCTACCCCCCTCCTATATGGCCCTGCGAGCCGACCGGCCGGCAGGCAAGGCAGGCGGTGGTGTCGCCCTGATTGCTCGGTCCGAGTTGAATTTCCAATCACTTCCCTCCCCCCCCCCCATCCCCCCTGCTGACTTCCTGGTAGTCCGCTCTCTTTCATTTTCTCCCCCCATTACCTGCTTATTAATGTACCGGCCTCCCCAGCCCTCGCCCGCTTTCTTGCCGGCCTTTCAAGACCTGTTGGCCAACTTGGTGGTCAACTACGCTTCGGTCTTGGTGCTAGGGGACTTCAATTACTGGCCCTCTGACCCACACGAGTGCTCAGCCTCAAAAGAGTTTACAGACTACCTCTCATCCCTTAATTTCGTGTCGCACATATCCGTTTCCACCCACTCCCATGGGCACACTCTGGACCAGGTCTGGTCCCTCAACCTCCCCGTGGCCTCGGCCACCGCCTCGCCGTGCCCCTGGTCCGACCATGCCCTCATTTCCTTCTCTATTCCCCGTAACACGACGCCTAAAACTCCGCATGCCAAAAACATCTGGGCACGGAACTGGAATAGACTGGATTACCCCTCTTTGTCCTCTATGCTCCGCGACTCCACCCCTACTCTTGTTGGCTTACCATCTTCCTCTCAAGCCAAGGCCATCAACACCTGGCTGGCTGAAGGCTGCGATTCTGTGGCGCCCCTACGCCGCATCTCCATCCGCCGACCAAAGGACTGCAATAGATGGTTCAATGACCACCTAAAAGATTTCAAATTGAGCGCTCGACGGGCAGAGAGGCAATGGAGGAAAAACTACAATCCCTTATTAAAAACCCACTTCATTTCAGCACTGGACAAATACAAAACAGCAATCCTGGCTGCTAAGACCGCCTACTTTTCGTCAAAAATTACCTCTGCTGAAAATAAACCCAGGGAAATCTTCAGGATAGTGAATGACCTGGCATTCTCAGATCGAACCTCGCCCAATATCCCTCCCTCCCAACCACTCTGCGATCAGCTTAATACTTATTTTTTAGACAAAATAGCAACTATCAAACTCAATATCCCTCCACCTTCTTCTGCCTTCGTCGATCCCTCCCCCCCTCCCCTCCCCTGCCTGCTTACCTCCATCCCCCTCCTTACTCAGGATTCCTTTATGGAGATACTCCCTAAAGTGAAGTCGGGGTCTCCCGCGGACGTCGGCCCAGCACGTGTCCTGCAGCAAATCTACTCCAGCTGCCCTGACCCCCCCATTGCCTTCCTCAACAGCTCCCTGGCACAGGGCATAGTGCCCACTGCGCTCAAGGCAGCTACCATAGTGCCCATCCTAAAAAAAACTGGCGCTGACTCCTCTATCTCGGCCAACTATCGCCCCATCTCCCTGCTACCCTTTTTGGGCAAGGTGCTGGAACGCCATGTTACCGCGGTGCTTTGCGCCCATGTTGAGGCAAATGGGGGACTGGCATCCCGCCAAGCCGGGTTCCGTCCCAGACATTCGACCGAGTCAGTTGTGGTCTCAGTCTTGGACAAACTCAGAAAAGGTATGGATGGAAACAAACACCAGGCACTGGTCCTCCTTGATCTCTCCGCCGCCTTTGACACGGTGGACCACACCATCTTACTTACCCGTGTCAAGGCGGCCGGCATCGGGGGATCAGCCTTGATCTGGCTCTCCTCCTTTCTGAGGGAACGCACTCAGGCGGTCCGGCTAGGCGACTTCACGGCCACTCCCCTCCCTGTCACCTGTGGTGTCCCCCAGGGATCCTCTCTCTCCCCCTTACTTTTCAACCTTTATATCTTTCCTCTTATCTTTGCACTACAGCAGCTGGAGGTCACCGTCTATAATTACGCGGATGACCTCCAGCTCATCTTTGATTTGTCCCTATCTCCTCTCTCGGTTTCTAATTTCCAGTCAACTATGACATTCATCAGGGACTGGATGAACCACAACCACCTCAAGCTGAACCCGGATAAAACCGAGCTGGTTCTCACTGGTGGTACGTCCAGTCCCTGGAACTCTCTCTTCTGGCCCCCCTCCCTCGGCACTGCACCGACCCCCTCCACTACGGTCAAAACACTTGGTGTCAAAATAAATAGCCAACTCACCCTCCGTTCACAAATCAGCTCTGTGGTGTCCTCCTGCTTCCTCTCTCTTCGCACTATCCGCACTGTCTCCCGCTTCTTTTCCCCCCAGGCACTTAAGACCATTATGGCCGCACTCGTGATATCGAAACTGGACTACGCAAACGCTCTGTACCACGGTATCCCCGCATACAGTTTGCGTAGACTCCAGACTGTCCAGAACCAAGCAGCCCGGCTGGTGTACGGTCTTCCTCGGTATCACCACTCCACCCCTCTTCTTAGGGAGCTTCACTGGCTCCCTATAAAGGAACGGGCCCTATTTAAGATCGGCTGCATGGTCTTCCAGGCCCGCCAGGGCACTGCCCCCGCCTTCATCTCCTCACTAATCAAGTCTTATGTACCATTAAGAGAACTCCGGTCTTCTTCCAAGTCCCTCCTTCAGATCCCTCGTTTCTCTCGCAAAAAGTGGGGCGGGGCCAATTTCTCCACCCTGGCTCCAACCTTTTGGAACTCGCTCCCTGATCACCTCCGCTCTGCCACTCAGTATCTCCCCTTTCGCAGAGATCTGAAAACGTTCCTCTTCAGCCAGGCTTTCCTCACTTAAACTCCCTCAAAATTCCCTTCACCTCTCCCTGGTCTTTCCCCCTCAGTTGCCAATTCCCCTAGCGCCAAGAAACCGCAAGGTGTACGCTGCGCTCTAGAAGTATTTTAAATTAGAAATTAGAATTATTGCAAAGGATTGGCTGATATGGCACATTCTGTGTTGGACCAGATGCGACCACTCTTGAAAAGAATCCAGCTCATGACTTGAGTCCTGGAGATTGGGTCCGCACAAAAGTACACAGAAGAAGAAATTGTCTGGTTCCACGCTGGGGAAGACCACAACAAGTGATTCTGATAACAACAACTGCTGTGAAGTGTGCAGGGGTGAAGAACTGGATTCATGCCAGTCACACTCTTCGAGTCCCAAATCCTGAAGAGCAATCTGAAGAAGAGCATCAGGAAGCATCAGATACCAGCTCAGAATCAGAATCAGAAGAAACGAGAACAAGACGAGAACCAGAAGTAGGTGAACAAGGTTCAAGTCAAATTATTGGACAGGAAAATGTACCACTAAGAAGACGCCTTGAAATTTCTGATTCTAGCTCAGAATCTGAGACAGAACAAGCAGGAATACGAGAAAGAACAAATCGTGAAACTGGAGAACCTGAACAAGAAATCTTTGGTAAAGAAATCCCAAGTACAAGCACAAGAGAAATTCCCCCCAAGGTCATAGAGGTAGGAGGTGAGAAATTAGATACAGAGAGTGAGGGTGAGGTGATTGCGGAAGAACCCCAAGGAGATTTAGGGACACAACACAAACAGGTAGAAAGATTGTGTGGAAGAAACACGAGGAGGGATAGATACAGACAGTGAACCTGAAATCTTGAGGATAGCATCCAAAGAAGGTGAAATCCAGACAAAGACAGAATCAGAAGAAAGTGAAGCAGAAAATCGAGGTGGAAGAATTTTGAGGAAAAGAGCTTAGAAAACTGAGCGAAAAGGGAAAGGATCTAAATTGAAAAGGTCTTTGAAAGAAGATATTTGACCCAACAAAATCAAGAGGTTGAGATACCGACTAACCAGAATAAAATCTGATAATGATGAACAAGTGAATGAAGTATCTAGTCAAGAAAAACAAAAGCACACGGATCAGAAGCACTTGCAAAACACAAAGAGAATAAAGAAACCAAACCCGAAGTACAAGTCACCGGAATGGACATATGTGGCACTTCCAGATATACAAGAGGAAGCTGATAGCCAAGAGAGTCTACAAGTGACTGTGCAACGAAGGAGAAGAAGATTCAGAAATCCTAGGAGTTATCTTGTCTGACACTAGAGAAGAAACGGATGATCAGTAAATTCTGAATAAAGACTGTGAACCTAAGGATGAGGACGATTCACACATGAATTAAGAGACAAAGAAACGTGGTAAGGAATTGAAAGCCCGGACGAGACACATGACCAGAAAAAAAGCAAGTAGGCAACTAAAGCCTTAGGTTTAGACAAAGGTAAATTGTTGAAGAAAAGAGGCTAAGTCAAAAGACACTGATCATTACCAAAATGGCAAATAATGAAAATAGAAATCCAACATGTGCATTTCTTCAGAGATGGTGTAAAACGTGTTTTTGTTGTACAGGATTATTAATGCTTGTGTGGATTATATTAGCAATAACAATTTCATTTAGAGTAACATTTGAAAATATAGGTGAACACACAGTAAATGGAACTAATGATGGAAAGGCTGATGACAGTCATGTCACAAAATTGGTAGATAGAACAGAATTTCACAAAGATAAGTCCATCAATAATTTTTCTAACAATGTTCTTTCAAAGTTATTGTATGAGTATGTAAAAACCATGGACGTTAGAGACTGCTATGTATGCATGCAGTTACCTGCATCTGTATCAGAAGGTGTCACTTATCATCACCTTCCTTTAACATATGGGATAACTTGTAGTGTCTTAGCCAGTTTGTTTTATAAAACAGGAAAATTAGAATACTATTACACTGATATAGATAATATTTTTGCACAGATTCCTGTAGTTCCTGAACTAAACAAGGTGATTCCTGGTAAAACGCTAGGTGAATTTTTCCTGGAAACAAGAGAATTAACTTTAGAAGAAGTGTTTAAGAATAACCTTACTTGCAGTTTCAGAAAAGAAGAGAAAGCTTTCCTGAACATGGTAGAGGAAAGGAGAATTAAAATGCAAAAGAAGGTGTCTGGGGAAAAGATGGAAACAACATTTTGGGATGTTGGTAAGGAAAATAATTTAAAGGGAGAAACAAACCCGGCAATACCTGTGACTTTTGTGATTATTTTAGTATTTATATTAAGATTAGGATGTTTGTGCATAAAAAGAAGAAAATTGCAAAAGAAGATAAAAAGAGGAAACAAGAAAAAGAAAGAGAAAGAAATAAGAGAAAGAGAGATAGAAGAAATAGAATTAGAAGAATTACAAGAAAATATGTACAAGAAAACAAAAGATAACAGTATGGAGAACACTATGATTTAAACTAACAAATGCAAGTGGAACTGAATAAATTTCCGTAGATACATTTAGTGAAATTAGTGAATAGTGGCGATGTTTAAAATCACCAATGGGGGGATTGATGGAGCAGGTAAAGCAAAATTTCGTATACCTCCTCTAATTTGCATGAAATTAATTACGTAATCATTCTAAAATTGATTTACAATAACATGTTTGCAGTGAAAATGTATTAATCAACCTTTGCACCTTGATAAACACGAAATACACGTGGGATTAAATTGCTAATTGCATGGCAGAACAATTAATTAATTAACTATGGTACGCAAACTAACCTTAGATTGTGGTGAAATAGTAATTTTGCTTGATTTTGTTGCTCTATGATTGTTTGTGCCTTAAAGATGTCATATGGTAAGTATTATCGCTTTAATTGTTGCTACAGCTAGGAAAATACTAATATGTAATGGGATTCATGTGGGTTTAAATATTAGAATATTCATTTCTATATTTTAATTACTGTTATGTCTATTTTTGCTTAAGTTGGCATTCGGGCCTACTAGGCCGCAGTACCTAAGATGGCGTTCTCTGAAGCAGATGCTACCATGTGCACGTGACGACTTCTGCGCATGCCCAGATGTCTCTTGAAATCACGAGGTAGCCTGAACTCCTGACACCGTGTTCCCTGCCAAGGTCGAAAGTCAGTACTTGACCGCAAGCCAAAGGATGACTAAATGAAAGTCAAGGAAGAGACAAAGAGAGGACCTATTAGCGGGACCCTTTTACTTCGGGAAAGGATACAGCTACTGTTTCACCGCATGGAAATGGAACAGGAAATATCGATTTGAGAACTTTGTGAAAAGTCACTATTGAGAACCAGTTTTCACTGGTAAAATTTCCACAAACTACTGATAACCCCGAACTGTCCAATCAGAACATTTGGTCTGACCTAATCTAAAAGGACGTAAGACAGAAAAGATATAAAATCCCTCTCATCAATCATTGAGGGGTTGTCGTGGTTGGAGGAATTGGAAGGGTTGGTTGCCGCAGCGTTTGTTCGGTTCTTTCATTGGGTTGCGGTCGTGGCTGCATGCATTTTTGGGTTATTTCTTTCTGTTTCCTAAATTCTATGCTATCAGTCTGAGTGTGGAATTGGTCCATGCTCCTGATTGATGTTCGGACTTTACTGAAATTCTGAACTTTCTACGCTGTATCCTGTATTTTGCACGCTGGTTTGATCCTTTGGTGAGGACTGGACTGTCCGTTTGAGGGAGCCTTCATTTGAGAATGCTGATAACTCTCCGTTTGAGTTGAACTTTTCAACATATTTAAAATGGTAAATAATTTAACGTACTTTTCTTGAAAATCTATGTCTAAGAGAAATGTCTGAATGTTCATATTTTTCTTTAATAAATTTACTGATCAAATAATGAGATCTAGATAATAAATGACAACTTAAGGGTTTAATTAATAAGATAAACAAAATTTGAATTAATAAGAAATGAGTTTGTGGTTCTTAAATTAATTAAAGAAAATATCAAATGTTTCCTAGGCTTTAATTGGGTCTTAGCTGGCTCTAATTCACCATCAACCAGTCCAACTAGTTGGTCCATCGACCAAACAGTGGAGTGCCTTGATGTTACAGTCAAGATTCTGAAGACTGTATATAAAATGTACATGTATGTATATATTTAATTCAGTAAGAGTTTAATCCTGATAAGTAATAAGGTACCCAGATGTCCAGCGCCTTATTCTCCTGTGTACAGATTCGAGTGAGTTTGGTTGAATGACAAGAGTGTTGGAGTTATGGGCTCCACCAATGAATGAGTGTATGAATGAGCTATTGTAAATAAGAATCTGTGACATAAAGAGAATATGTAAATTTGACCTCCGAGCTGCATCACCACAAATACTCACACTCAACAAACTCAATGACCATTCAAAATATGTATTTAAAAATAATTGGTATTTTATTTACACATAGGGAAAAAGGCGATATCAAATGAATAACATGCAACAGATCCCAGCATCTTCTGGGGCCAAAATGCAACCACAAGTACAGCTATCGGGCTTAACCCGTTGCTGAGTGGATGACCACCAACTGTCTCCAACTGCATGCCAACAAGTCAGAGTTCTTGTTGGTGGGAAAGAACCATGACCGTTGGAACGAACTCTGGTGGCCAAAGAGTCTAGGCACTGCCCCTGCCCCTAAGCCTGCATTGAAGAACTTAGGGGTTTGGATGGACGCTTCACTTAACTTTCAGACTCAAACCAAAAAGGTGGCGGGAACCTGCTTTGGTCTGTTGCGCGGACACAAATCCATCCTGGGCTTCTTTGATGCCCCTACTAGGCAGATCACTATCCAGGCTCTGATCATGCCAAGAGTCGACTACGCCAGTTCCTTGTATCTGGGAGTCAACAAGTCAGAAATACAAAGGCTACAGAGAGTCCAGAATGCAGCCGCAAGATCTCTTCTCGGTCTGCGCAGAGCCTGCTCAGTGACAAGTGCCATTCGCCGTCTCCACTGATTTCCTGTGGCTAGGCGAATAGAGTTCTAGGCACTTTGTATAGCCTTTAAAATCCTGAAATTGGCATCTCCGGAAATCTTGACCGACCTACTTCTACCCTACACCCCCACGCGTCCGCTCCATTCTATGGGACAATGCCTGGTAGTGGTCTCACGCGTGAGAAGAGTTCGTGCCGGACCCGTTCCTTTCTGAATTGAGCTGCCATCCTTTGGAATTCTTTGCCGGCCCAAGTCCGGGGGTTCACTAGTTACCTCCAATTCAGGAAAGCCATTAAAACGTTTCTCTTCCCCTTTCCGTAGGCCTTCCTGTGCCCTTCCGTGCGTGGCCATTTCTCTGCTGTTCAGCGCCGGGACGCCTCTTTGCTGGGGCAACTGTCGCGCTATACAAAAACTCATACAATAACATAGCCCTAAGGGGTAAAACCTATAACATGAGACCGATGGCCAGTGAAATGTATCGACTGGATGGGTTGTGTTCAGTCAATGAGCCAGATGTGCCGGGCAGGATGGTAAAATGTATTCAGTTTACTATCATATGTCTGCCTTCTGCGCCAGTCTTCTCAGTGCCCTACGTGGAAGTCGAGGCAACTCAGTGTGTCTCCACCTACATGGCTGAGAATATGTAACACAGCCCCAAAAGGCAAAAACAAGCAAAGACCTAAGACCCGACAACAGCCAGTTCTAAAACCCAGTGATGCTAATTTCAGAGGAAAAAACATAGTCCACTAGTGTAGATAACATAACAGGTGTGTTTGTAGCACACACTCATCCCTTATTATTCTCTTGGCACTCTTTACGGGTGACAAAACGTTATTGTTACCCAGCTCAGTGGTGCTCATCTACTCGCCCTCCGATGGAAATGTGAAATTTACAACATTGCCCCAGAGTAACTTACCTACTGAAGCCATCCTTCCGGTCAGTGCTACCCATGTCTCCAAGTTGTGCCCATGTAAGGCCTTGCTCTCATGTCTGGCATTGTAGGTGAAAGATTTCAAAGGCTTACGTTTTTGTACGGATCCTGCACCTGTGTTCTTTGTTTTAATCAGATGATCCCCATTGGACCTTATGAATGAAAACATATTTATTTTATAGAGTTTTATATAGCACGAACTTGACCGGAGGTTATTCGGTATCAGAGCGATTTGCACAAGCACCAGTTGCGTTACATGAGGACACATCACATTCATTTTCTTTGTTAGGCACGGGGAGATTAAGTTGTTTGCCCAGATCCACAGGATGTTGAGCGTCTTTGCTGAGACTCGAACCCGGTTCCCCAGCATCGAGGTCTACCGCTCTAGCCGTTAGGCCAACTCCTCTCCTTAACATTTGAGTCTTGTCTCTGCTTGGATGGCTTTGTGAAAATATAATCTTATATTCTTATTATTTTAATGTCTGTGGCCCCTTGCACCTTCATATCAATGCATGCACTGATATATTTTGAATCAAATATGAATGTTGTTTTCTTCTTAGTTTGGCGTTCCCTTTAGCCTTAATACACATGTTAAGTTTGATGACTCTAGTAGGCCCCGAAGTAATGTTATTAGAGATATTACTTTTGCACAGTTCTTGCGTCTCATAGTAAAGCATAGCCTTGCTTTCGATATGGTCATCCAGAGGCACCGATGCAAGAAATGAATGAAGTCAGCAGTGTGTTCATATATTGTATCTCAGTTTCAAGGACTTCTCACATTTCCTCCATGAAAAGATGCTGCCACCTGCTCATTAGATAAGCTTTGCTGAAAATAAAAAAGTTTCTGTTACCTATTTTAGCTCCACAGACTTGTATTGAGAGAAAATGTACATATCTTATTCAAATATGCATGCATTTTAGCATTAAATGCTGCAACTGACTATTTTGTGTGCGAGCCATGGTAGGTTGAAATGACAATTTTCTCTTGATTATTTGCTATACTGCTCGCTGTTTTTCCAGTAATCGCATGTTTGACGTTGTTACACTCCTTCCTCTCCGTGCCTTACCTGACTCACGTCATGCCCGGAATAGCTCACCAGAAGCTAAGGCGAGAGCGCTGATGGGGTGGTTAGCCGGATGGTGGACACGGAAGAGAACAAAACGGGAGTTAGTACTACAACTCCCATGATCCCCGCGCTTCCGCCACCAAGTCCGATCACGTGGGAAGAACCCGGAAGAGGTAAACCTTTGAAAACGCCGTTCGGCGTTTCACTCGCTGCTGATTATTCTCCCGATGCAGCCGAGATCCCCGACGTCTGCTGTTCGCCCGTGTAGGGTAAGGGTGCACATGCACCACCTGGATCATTGAGAGCCGCTGCTCTCGATATTGTTATTGCGAAGACTCCGTACTCCTGCCTAGACTTTCCTTGTGTGGCGAGAGAAACCCTATCCTTCAGTTCATTGCTGAGTGTATACTTTGGCCGCATGGCTACTCAAAATTCATGAGTGTTATTATTTTGCATTCCCTGTGTGCAAATTCCTGGGTGATATTAGGTGTTTAGTGGTACTTGTATAATACATCGCCCTGAAACATTAACCAACGGTTGACATTGACTTGAGTGCCACGGAGTTGAAAGAAGCATTTTAACTCCTGACCATTGTTTATTAACAGGGGGCCATGAGGCGGCAGTCTGCTCATCCCCTGTGAAGCGAAGCAAGTCAACCTATGTGGTGTGTATGATAAAGAGCATATGATAGAGTGTTTGCTGTCTGCCTGGCCACAGAGTGTGAGGAGGTGTTTTCATGTTGCCTTCCTTTTGTTCCTAGAAGCCTCTATATCATTCAGAACAGGGTATTGCTTGAGTGGGATCCAGGATGAGTACACCTGGAAAAAACGTGGTTTAAGTTTATTTGCAGGTACGCATCCCTCCTTTAGAGTGAGTTGAATTAGGCATACTAAAGAAGTCGCTAATGTATTGAGTGTCTTTCATTTTCAGATCTCCCTCCCAGCTGTTCCCATCCTTTCCTTCCCCCGCTTGACCATCCCACTCTCCTGTGCTTTAATAGCATTCAGGGTTGGGGCTGTCGAGAGGTGGACCCCTTTTTGCATCGTTCCGCTCCCGAGGAATCTTCGAGTCAACAGAATAATCAGCCCACGAATTGACTTCCTCCTGGGCGGGTCGATGCAAAACATGGCCACATTAGAGGAAGTTGTAGGTGCCTTATCCTTAGTACAGCAAGAACTAGCCACCTCTCGAGCCGAAACAGCAGCCTTAAGGCAGAGGTTTGAAGGAATGCAACGCAACCCCTTTGATGCAGGTATGGGGGGTTTCCTTCAGGTGGCTTTTCAGCCTCAGCCGCACCATTCAGTGTAGAACTGCCTACGTCTATTCCCCTTGCAGCTCCTGAAAGGTTTTCAGGAGATGCCCATAAGGTGCAAGTATTTATCACACAAATCCTTCTACACTTTTCGTGTAAACCCAAGGCTTTCCCTTCCAACCAATCTAGAGTAGCCTTCACCATTTCCTATTTGAACGGTGATGCCGCACAGTGGGCTGTTCCCTTGGTGCGGCGCGATGATCCTCTTTTGTATGACTGGGATGCATTTCGAGACGAATTTGAATGAGTGTTTGACCGCAGAGCCGCCACCTTTACAGCTGAACGTGAACTGCTAGAACTAAGACAAGGGAATAAAGATTTAGTTGTGTATGTCAACGCCTTCCAACGATTGATTGCAGAGACAGAGTGGCCCGAGAATAAACAACGCGCGTTGTTTTATCAGGGCCTTAAGGATGAACTGAAGGACGTAGTGGCTACTATAGATCCTCAACCCACCTCTTGCAAGGCGCTCATTGAACTAACCCAGAGGTTAGACCACAGATTAGCAGAACGTAGGGTGGATAAAAGGAGAGGAGAGAAAACCTCTTTTAGGTTTGACCGAGCTAGACCAGCTCCAGGAGGATATAACTCCACTTCGGAACCCATGGAAATAGGTTCAGTTCGAGCCTCTCTTACCACAGAAGAAAAGGAGCAGAGACGCAGGAATGGGCTGTGCCTATACTGCGGAAAGAAGGGGCATTATGTGAGGGAGTGTTTGGCTAAACCCACAGGAAGGGATAGAGAGGTCTTGTCCCGTAGGAGTGGAGAAAATCTGAAGACGGAAAACTTCAAGGCTCAAGAAGACAAGAAGGGAGGTTCTTGGGCATAAAGGCGATCCCTTCCGTACAAAACATTGATGACAGTTCGACGTCCCATTTACATGTGTCTTTACACCTCCATCTAGGGGAACAGAAACGCCCCCTCAAGGCCATGGTAGATTCGGGAGCAACTGGTCTTTTTATAGATAAGGAACTAGCTCACTCACTGAATTTAAAACTAATACCTAAGGCCGAACCCGAAATTGTGATGACGGTAGATGGGCGGCAATTGGTTTCTGGCCCCATCCGGTACTGTACGGAAAACCTGGAGATATCTTGGGAAGAACAACATTGGGAAACACTTTGTTTCAATGTGATAAAGGCACCCCAGTACGGAATCATATTGGGTCTTCCCTGGCTCCGGAAACACAATCCGATAATTGATTGGGAGAAAGAGACGATCGAATTTAATTCGCCCTATTGTATAGAACACTGTAGTTCTAATCGACAGAGTACGACGAAAAAGTCCTCTCGAACGCATATGATAGCCACTGCTGAGGAGAAAGACATTCGTTTACCTTCACCATACCACGACCTCCGGGACGTGTTTGACGAAGACCAAGCCAATATTTTACCACCGCATCGTAGCTACGACTGCCAAATTGATCTGGTCCCCGGGGCTGTGGTGCCATGTGGAAGAATCTACGCGCTCACAGAACCAGAAAATGAGCATTTACGCCACTATATAGACACATACTTAGACAACGGTTTCATAAGACCGTCCAAATCACCCGCTGCATCACCCCTCTTTTTTATACCTAAGGCCAATCGAGAACTCAGAGCCTGTGTGGATTTTAGAGCGTTGAATAACATCACTATTAAGAATCGCTACCCGCTGCCCCTCATTCCAGTGTTGTTAGACCAAGTACGTCGAGCGGTAATATATACCCGCTTGGATTTGAAAGGCGCTTACCATCTGGTAAGAATGCGTGCTGGTGATGAGTGGAAGACGGCCTTCCGCACAAGATATGGCCTATTTGAGTACTGTGTGATGCCACACTGCCTATGCAACGCCCCAGCCGCATTTCAGTTTTTCTTAACCGACGTCCTACGTGAGTTCCTTGATGTTACGGTTATCATTTATATTGATGACATCTTAATATACTCTGAGAAAGAAGAAGACCACGTAGAAGACGTTCGAGCGGTTCTGCTCACACTACGAAAACATCGCTTATTTTGTAAAATAAGCAAATGTGAATTCCACGTGAGAAGAGTGGAATTCCTGGGAATCATTCTATCGACTGAAGGACAAGAAATGGCAGCACGCAAAATACAAGCTGTTTTAGATTGGCTACCCCCCAAAAACGTAAAAGAACTGCAGTGTTTTCTGGGGTTTGCCAATTTTTACAGACGTTTTATTCAGCAGTTCTCGCAAGTGGCGGCTCCTCTGACCAGACTACTTAAGAAGAACGTTTCTTATGTATGGACTGAAGACGCCCAGAAGGCATTCACTGTGTTAAAAACCGCCTTCACCACTGCACCTATTCTTGCCCACCCTGACAGTGACATACCATACGTAGTGGAGGCAGATGCATCGGATGTGGCCATTGGAGCCATTCTATCACAAAGAAACAAAACGAACGGGCAATTACATCCGGTGGCCTATATGTCCCGTAAATTAAACACGGCGGAAACCCACTACACCATAGCAGAAAAATAACTCCTTGCTATCAAAGACGCCTTTACAGAATGGAGGCATCATCTGATGGGGGCAAGACATACCGTAACGGTATATACGGACCATCGAAACCTGCAATTTATGAAGTCAGCTCGGTTACTCACTCCTCGTCAACTACGGTGGATGTTGTTCTTTGCGGAGTTCGACTTTGTGGTTACTTACAGACCCGGGGTGGAGAATAGGAAGGCAGACACCTTATCTCGTCGTGACAATTCCATTGCTGAGAACAAACAGGAGCAACATGCCATCATTCCCTCCACGAAAATTGTGTGTGTAATACAAACAGAGAACTTCCTAGACCAAGTAAAACAGGCCATTAAAAGCCCATCTTGGAAAACCTGGATGGAGGGAAATACAGAATGGCACTTAAAGGACGGTCTTCCCATGCGCCAGCATCAGCTGTTAATACCTGTCCCTGCACTAAGAAAAACAGTCTTCACTTGGTGCCATGAAGATCCATGCGCTGGACATGCAGGCTTGGAGAAAACTATGGAAAAAATTCTGCGCCACTTTTGGTGGCCCAATGTTAAACAAGACATCACTAAAAGAATCCAAGAATGTGTTGTGTGCTGTCAGGCCAAGGCAGACCATAGAAAACCTCAAGGACTGCTGCAACCGTTACCCTCTCCAGAAGAACCTTGGGAATACGTATCAATGGACTTTATCGTCAGTTTACCGAAGGATAAAGGCTGTACGACCATTTTAGTGGTCGTGGATAACCTAACTAAGTTGGGTCACTTCATTGCGTGCGCTGACCTGCCCTCCTCATCCCAATTGGCAACCTTACTGCTCACAAATGTCGTGCGTCTTCATGGGATACCCAAGGTCATCGTTACAGATAGGGGCCCTCAATTTACCAGCAAATTTTGGAAAACCTGGTGCTCAACACTTCATATAGCAAACAACACCTCCACGGCCTTCCACCCACAGACAGACGGTCAAACAGAACGTCTGAACCAAACCTTAAAGAAATACTTACGTTGCTACGTGGATCGAACAACAGACGAATGGGTGGACCTTCTGTGGTTAGCTGAAGTGGCATACAACGACGCTCAGCATAGTTCCAACAAAATGACACCCTTTTTCTGTACTTATGGATTTCATCCACACTTTCTTCCCATAGTGAAACCTCAGTATAATGAGAAAATACCGAGTGTACAAGAAAGGGTTACAGTGATTCAAGAAACTCTGAAAACCGCCAGATCAAACCTACAAAAAACCAAGGAACAATACAAAAAACAGGCCGACAAGCATCGTAGACCAGGTCCTACCTATAAGAAGGGTGACTATGTATGGCTGTCCACAAGGAATTTCAGGTTTCGCAAATACAGTGTTTTCAATCCTCGATACGTGGGCCCGTATCGCATAGTGAAAAAGATTCATCCAGTGGCGTTCAAACTCGCCTTACCCTCACACATTAGGATCCATCCGGTTTTTCACGTTTCCCGTCTGAAACCATCTGCCAAACCACCTCGACAACCAACGTCTCCTGCAATAATAGATGGACAACCAGAGTACGAGGTGAAGAGAATACTCGACTCCAAGTGGAGACGCAAATCCTTATGGTACCTTTTAGCTTGGAAGGATTATGGACCTCAAGAAAACTCGTGGGAGCCAGCAACTAACGTGCATGCCCCTCGATTGGTAAATCTGTTTCATAAAAAGAACCCTAGTAAGCCTGGCCCTCAAAAAGGGACCCCGAAGAAAGGATGTGCTGTTACACTCCTTCCTCTCCGTGCCTTTCCTGACTCACGTCATGCCCGGAATAGCTCACCAGAAGCTAAGGCGAGAGTTAGTACTACAACTCCCATGATCCCATGATCCCCGCGCTTCCGCCACCAAGTCCGATCACGTGGGAAGAACCCGGAAGAGGTAAACCTTTGAAAACGCCGTTCGGCGTTTCACTCGCTGCTGATTATTCTCCCGATGCAGCCGAGATCCCCGACGTCTGCTGTTCGCCCGTGTAGGGTAAGGGTGCACATGCACCACCTGGATCATTGAGAGCCGCTGCTCTCGATATTGTTATTGCGAAGACTCCGTACTCCTGCCTAGACTTTCCTCGTGTGGCGAGAGAAACCCTATCCTTCAGTTCATTGCTGAGTGTATACTTTGGCCGCATGGCTACTCAAAATTCATGAGTGTTATTATTTCGCATTCCCTGTGTGCAAATTCCTGGGTGATATTAGGTGTTTAGTGGTACTTGTATAATACATCGCCCTGAAACATTAACCAACGGTTGACATTGACTTGAGTGCCACGGAGTTGAAAGAAGCATTTTAACTCCTGACCATTGTTTATTAACAGGGGGCCATGAGGCGGCAGTTTGCTCATCCCCTGTGAAGCGAAGCAAGTCAACCTATGTGGTGTGTATGATAAAGAGCATATGATAGAGTGTTTGCTGTCTGCCTGGCCACAGAGTGTGAGGAGGTGTTTTCATGTTGCCTTCCTTTTGTTCCTAGAAGCCTCTATATCATTCAGAACAGGGTATTGCTTGAGTGGGATCCAGGATGAGTACACCTGGAGAAAACGTGGTTTAAGTTTATTTGCAGGTACGCATCCCTCCTTTAGAGTGAGTTGAATTAGGCATACTAAAGAAGAGGCTAATGTATTGAGTGTCTTTCATTTTCAGATCTCCCTCCCAGTTGTTCCCATCCTTTCCTTCCCCCGCTTGACCATCCCACTCTCCTGTGCTTTAATAGCATTCAGGGTTGGGGCTGTCGAGAGGTGGACCCCTTTTTGCATCGTTCCGCTCCCGAGGAATCTTCGAGTCAACAGACGTTTTAGCTTCCTATTGTGCTGTGTTATATTTTAGCAGCGTCATGCTCACTGTGGCGCGAGGGCATCTCCTTGTTGCACAATCCATTTGCAGACTTTAAACTGGAGTGTGAGCAGATTTTCTTTAAAAACAAAAGGTAGAGTGGAGCTGCCAGAATTGTGACCTGTGCCCCCTACATACACTACTGCTTCAGACTATCATAGAGCGAGATATGGTAGAGGTGTCTTCAATAAGGAAGATACCGCAGCACACGAAGTAGGAGATTTCTTCATGGGCTTCTTGCCCTTTTGGGGTCCTATGATCAATAGTAGGCATATTCGACAGCTTGTCCGCGTTGTTGAAGCTACTATTAATGAGACAGCAGGTGCTCTTAGTAATGTTACAGCTGAGCTTCAAGCGGACCGCCTTATGACTTTGCAGAACCGTATGGTATTAGACATCATACTTGCAGATCGAGGAGGAGTATGTAAATTGATTGGATCCAGTTGCTGTGTTTACATACCAGATAATGCCCCTACAGTGTACCAAGCCATCTCTAGGTTGTATAAAATCTCTGAGTCTATCCATGTAGACGAAGGAGACTGGTCATTGACAGGATGGTTTTGGGGACTGCTGTCCAAATGGGGATGGGAGATTTTGACATTCCTTGGTATGGTTTTAACCATCCTTTTCTCTTGTTGTCTTTGCATCCAGTGTGGTCCCGCCATTTGTAGTCTTTGTGCTACTATGTGTGTTCGGAGACCTGTCCCGAGAGAAGTAGAGAATAATAAGAGGATGCTACAGCAACACCTTGATGACCTAATGAATATCGACATAGACCTAGATTCACATTAACATGAGTCTTAGGTTATTGCCTACGTAATGTATTACAGGAAACAATGGTCCCTGAAAGCAAAAAAAATGATTAATCATACAATGAATATAGCCAAGGTTGGTACTATATTGCAGCCAATGTCCAGCCGGACAGGGCAACTTTAATAAGTAGAAATAGTTAGCAATGATCCAGAAAATGTAAGTAGAGTCTTAGTGGGACACAAGACTGTATCCTGAGACTTACATATCGTGAGGACACAAATGTAGAACACATTCAGGCAATTACAATGATGTTTCTGTTTTAGAAAATAATGAGCAGTGAAACATCTAATACAAATACTGCCACCTTCACAAGACGTTATATACAGAAATTTGAATGTGTAAGGTGGACAACTAAGTCGACGGCGTTTGGATCCTTATCAGGAGGATTTAGGATCATCATCAGGACTAATCAGTTAAATTGACGACATTTTTTTGATCTGGCATGACACTCAAACCATGCTTGAAAATTTCCTCCATTGGCTTAACAACAACTGCGGTGGGCTAAAATTCACACTCACACACAATAAAGCATCCATACCATTTCTTGACCTCAATATAGCACACAAAGATGGACATCTGATTACCAGCCTTTTTAGGAAACCCACTGAGCGGAATACTCTGCTAAAGTATAGCAGCAACCATCCGAAACCTCTAAAAGACTCTCTACCTTATTCCCAATACCTACGTATAAGACGTAACTGCACCCTTAAGGAGGACTACTTCAGGGAAGCTAAAACACTCAGCAACAAACTGACCTCTAGAGGCTACCCAAAAAGATTGATCCGTAGTGCCCTCAAAAGAGCATGGTACTGTCCAAGGGAAGTTCTCTTGGAACCCAAATCCAAGAAAACAGAGAACCGCATAGTATGTGTAACTACTTTCTCCCTCTCTTCCAACAAACTACGCAAAAGCATTCTTAAACACTGGAATGTGGTAAACACAGGAATACTCAACTTTGAGAGACCTCTCTTTGCTTTTAGAAAAAGCAAGAACATTAGAGACCACCTGGTTAGAGCAGCACTCCCCAGTTCAACGAACACTGGTACCCTTCATGACCACTGGACCCTACCATCTGTGATTGGTCACAATAGATGTGGTAACTGCTCAGTTTGTGAATTTACTTCTGACTGTAAAGAGTTTGCATTTGGGAGTATACGCAAGTCGCACTATATAGGTGTTCTGCTCGATTTTCCCGGCCTTCTTGTGAGGAAAAGATGATCGAATGTGACTTCAGTCTCTTACCATTCAAGTCTAAGGGTTAGAGTAGTGAATGGAGCCTATTTACTAGGCACTTCGACATGATTCTGTGTTCTTCCCCATAGATCAGGGCTTGCACACATAGCCTAGGGGATAGATTCGTTAGTATTAGGGATAACCTGTCCTGTAGTGAGGGTATTTCATGGAGCCGTGCTGAATTCAGGCCTGGTAGGCCTCAAACGGGAGAGACTCCATCTTTCTTTCTGCTCCGGCAGCTTGGGATGCTTCTAGGTCAAATGTAATGTTTTAGTTATGAGGTGTTATTCGCTTGGAGAGAACCGGTTCAGGCCGGCCCTTATCGAAGGATTGTATTTTTCTTCATGCCGAAGACACTACATCAGGCCGGCCGGCTGGGAACGTGTCCTTGGTACGGGGAGGTACAAGAATTTGGTGGGCGGCAGGTTACGGACCGGAATTTTCCATGAGGAAACGCACCTCTATATTAGTGAAAGTCTGAGGCAGTTACTTGTTCAGTCCGTAGGCGGCATCTAGCCGTTAGCAGTAAAGCTATTACTTATTCCAGGGAAGACAGACGCCATCTTGAAGGCGGAGAAGAACCGAGAGACAGATACTCTCCTAAGCAGAATAGCCAGAGAGGAGAGAGTAGCCGATAAGGAAGAGGTCCCAGTGACTCGGAGAAGGGTGAAGAGAACAGCGCATATATGTATCCGTGACTGCGGAGGTGTGACTTCCAGGCGAGCCGAGGCACAGACGAGAAGGGAACCTAGATGACCACTGAGTGCAGGCTACACACTACTAAGGTGATGTCGACCCTTTCTTATTAGAGTGTACAACTTAATCTTTCACTTTTCTTTGCAGGTTATGTGTTATATTGTAATGTTATGTGGTTGCGTATGTAATGAGTAATAAAGTACCCAGTTTGTAGTGAACCAACATGTGCTGCGTGTTCTTGTATGAGAGGGTAGCCTATTCTTCTAGTCAGCTGCGGCTACATGAACAGATGTTAACCCTGATCAGGTAAGTGGTAACTGAATAAGGGAAAGAGGAGCCCCTCGAACCGGAGAACAGGCTATGCTCGAACTGGCAGTCCTTGTGTGATCTGATGAATAGTGAGACTGATTCCCTTTTTGTATGTTATGGTGATCATAGGATGAACTTCGTATGAGACTGCCGTCTGGGTAGAGAGGTCTGGATTCGTATGGAATCGCGAGGCCGCCACTTGTGATACTGTCGTATGGGCAGAGAGGTCTGGATTCGTATGGGATCGCGAGGCCGCCACTTTTGATACTGTCTTATGGGCAGAGAGGTCTGGATCCGTATGGGATCGCGAGGCCGCCACTTGTGCTGAGACTGCCGTCTGGGTAGAGAGGTCTGGATTCGTATGGGATCGCGAGGCCGCCACTTGTGATACTGTCGTATGGGCAGAGAGGTCTGGATTCGTATGGGATCGCGAGGCCGCCGATTGTGCTGAGACTGCCGTCTGGGTAGAGAGGTCTGGATTCGTATGGGATCGCGAGGCCGCCACTTGTGCTGAGACTGCCGTCTGGGTAGAGAGGTCTGGATTCGTATGGGATCGCGAGGCCGCCACTTGTGATACTGTCGTATGGGCAGAGAGGTCTGGATTCGTATGGGATCGCGAGGCCGCCGATTGTGCTGAGACTGCCGTCTGGGTAGAGAGGTCTGGATTCGTATGGGATCGCGAGGCCGGCACTTGTGCTGAGACTGCCGTCTGGGTAGAGAGGTCTGGATTCGTATGGGATCGCGAGGCCGCCACTTGTGATACTGTCGTATGGGCAGAGAGGTCTGGATTCGTATGGGATCGCGAGGCCGCCACTTGTGATACTGTCGTATGGGCAGAGAGGTCTGGATTCGTATGGAATCGCGAGGCCGCCGATTATAAGAGGTCTTGGTATGTATAGTAGGAATTCCCTGTCCTTAGGTGGTAGATATATGTGGTTGCACTATTGTAAATAGGCCCTAGGGAGGGGGTAGCGTTCTGGCTGGGTTAGTGAGGCTCTGATGAGCGGGTTCTATCTGATCAGAAAACCCAAGCAGAACATTTGGCGTCACGAACCGTTTACGAAACCTGTGTGCGTTGTGGTTGTATCGTGTTTGCTTTCGGCGCGTGCGTGGTTTCGTTTGTATATTATTTCTATATAATTGTGAGTGTAGTTTTTTTTTTTTCTCTCTTTCTTCTTTCTCTTTTTCTCGTTTTCTTTCTTTTCCGAGATGTTTTCTAGAAAGTCGAAATCTACTTTTAAGTTGCCCGTTGATATTCCCGGTTGGGATTCAACGCCTTATGAAGCCTTAGCCCGTGAGTGGGCTGATTCTACTGGTTTGAGTGAGAATTGGAATTCTTTTTTGGAGCTGGCGGAGCCGGCTAATGTGATTACTTGTTTACAGAAGGCGCCGGTATCTAAGGGTGATGAGCTTCCCGTTTTGGGGCGCAGAGGTTGGATTGTTCTGTCTGCGTACAGGATTCTGCATGAGAGGTTGTTGAAGTTGCAGATATTGCATAAGGATGTGGAAGCGAACTTTGTTGAGATTCAGAATGCTCATACTTTGTTGCGGTGTCAAAATAAGTTGCTTGCTGACAAACTTGATACGTACCAAACTATTGCCGAGAGGGCGGCTGTTCGAATTGCTCGTTATAAATACAAGAATCGGCGTGGTCGGGTTTCGACGCGAAAGGTGCGTCTGGTCGTGGCGAAAGCCGGACTGGATTGGAATCCTGATGAATGGGATGGTAATATCTGGAACTCGAGTGATTCTCCTTCCTCGGGTGAGGAGTCTGCCAAGCGCGAGTCCTCTCGCTCCGGCCGTGATTGTAAGTCTGCTTCTTGCGCCTCTGATGGTGCACCCCGTGATTGCGCTCGTCCTCCGAGCGGGGTCGATGCTTCTTACACTGATTGTTCCTCTACGTGTACTGGTCGAGCTCCTTGTGATGCTCGTCCCGCGGTCTCGGTGCATCCAGTTTTTCGGCGGAAGTTGCAGCAGGCTCCCGGTGCTCCGAATGGTATTGCTTTAGACTCTTTGGAGGATTTTACTCAACAAGAAATTAGTGATATTTTGCAGCAATTTCGGCAGCGGGCTGGTGAGACCTTACTCACATGGATGGTGCGCCTTTATGAACTGGGCGCTGCTGGCATTATGTTGGATGCTGGCGATTGTTTGAAGTTTTGTTCCTTAAGTTCGGATTCTACTGTACAGGATCATTTTCGTAACTTTAATGTTGGTGGTCAAATTTCTTTGCTTCAATTGGCGACTGAGGGTTGTAATCAAAAATATCCTACTGAGTCTGACTGGCCTGTGAATGACAAACCGTGGTATACTTTGCGCGATGCTGCACAACGTCTCAAAGAGGAGGTGATGAAAACGGCAATTTTTCTGAATACTGCTGACAGGTTGCTTGATGGTTTGTTGACATCTTCTGTGCGGAATCGTATTATTCGTTCTTCCCCTGTTGCTTATAAGCAGGTCATGATGACTTTATTGATTAATCAGACTGGTAACGTATTGTCTATGGTGCTGGAATCGGTACGCCAACTCGGTGAGTTGGGTGAGTGGTTTAAACCTGAACGGCAATCCCGGCCTGACACTCGTACTCCTGGTGACAATAAACTTACTAGACGTGATATGTTTTTTGGTCTTATGGCCGATGGTGTGCGGAAGGAGGACATTGACGGTGAGACTACTTCTTGTTTGTGGGAAATGTTTCGCAAACGTGGCTTGGATCGAAAGGAGGGTGCCCGGCGTGTTCGGACGACTGAGTGTGATCGTGGTTTTTCTGACGGTAGCGGTGATGACGACCGCCGTGGGCGCTCTGATCGTCGTGATGATCGACGTTATGTACGTGATTTGTCCCCCCGTCGTGAGAGAGACAGGGAGAGAGAGGGGGAAAGAGAGAGGGGGAGAGATGATTATGTTAACAGCTGAGTTGAGAAGGAGAGAGGATCGACACAGATTGGCCGATCGAAACCCACAGTACAATGCAGAGGACAGGAATCCATTTCGTAATGGAGATGGATATGAACAGGAGGTATCGATACCTGGGAAACGTGAGAGTCTTTATCCTGATTTATCCTGGTACACAGAACGCAGTAAAAATGACTAGGAAATAGGTCAAGCTCCAGTACACAGATGGGCTCACAGAGATAATAGACCCTATGTAGATATTGATATTTATTGGAGACATCGTAATATCCAAAGGGCCCGAGCATTGGTAGATACAGGAGCGGAGGCCACTCTTATTCATGGAAAATCAAAGAAGTTTAAAGGTCAGCCTTTTACAATTACCGGATTAGGTGGAAAGGAAACTCCCGCAGTTCAAACTTTACTTGAAATGAGAATAGGTAGAATTCCTAGAAAAGAATACTCTGTATTAGTGGTACCACTCTTAGAATTCATAATTGGAATTGATATTTTGAAAGGAATGACTTTGCACTTAGATGATGGATGTTACCAATTTGGAACTAAACATTATATATCGTCCAGGCCTGTACGGGTTGGTCGTTTAAGAATGCCCCCCATAAAAGTTCCCCAGGCGACAAAAGTGGTTCGTCAGAAGCAGTATCGTATTCCAGGTGGTCATGAAGAGATTAGTACCACTATTCAGGAGTTGGTGGATGCAGGAGTTATAACCCCAGTTACTTCTGCTTGGAATAATCCTGTTTGGCCTGTACGTAAGAGTGATAATTCTTGGCGCATGACTGTTGATTATCGAGAATTGAATAAACACACACCCCCTTTGACTGTTGCAGTACCGGATGTTATTACCCTAATTGAAAGAATCCAAAAACATCCAGGTACATGGTATGCGTCCATTGATATTGCTAATGCTTTCTTTTCGATTCCGATTGCCCCTGAGTGTCAGGAACAATTCAGTTTTACGTGGAACGGGCGTCAGATGACGTTTAGAAGTCTTCCCCAGGGCTATGTGCATAGTCCTACGATATGTCACCGGCTGGTGGCAGAGCATTTGGCTGAGGTACCGGTTCATCCGCGAATTCAGATATGTCACTATATTGATGATATTTTGATCCAAGGTGAAACACAAGAGGAAGTTCAGACCCAATTGGACAGAGTCATTGAGTGCCTGCGTGAGAAAGGTTGGGAAATCAACCCGGATAAATTACAAGGTCCGTCCCAGGCTGTGAAATTTTTGGGTATTAATTGGCATGAGGGGCACCGAGAAGTGATCCCTCAGGTTAAACAGAAAATTCTTGATTTTGCAGTTCCGAGGAACAGGAAAGAAGCCCAAAGCTTCATTGGTTTGTTTGGTTTTTGGCGCCAGCATATTCCTCATTTGAGTCAAATATTGGCCCCTTTGTACCGTGTCACTCGTAAAAAGAATGCATTTGAATGGGATAAACCACAGCAAGATGCGTTCAGTCTAGCAAAAGAAGCAATTCAGCATGCTCTGGATTTATGGCCTGTATGTGATGGTGATGTGGATTTGAATGTGTCTGTACAAGGCCTTTATGCGAATTGGAGTTTGTGGCAGAAACAAGGCAAGAGTAGAGTACCGTTAGGTTTCTGGACCAAAAAGTTACCTGATGCTGGTGAGCGTTATACACCTTTTGAGAAACAGCTACTTGCATGTTATTGGGCTCTGGTGGATACCGAGCAATTGACTTTGGGACATGATATAGTTTTGCGACCTGAAATTCCTATCATGCAGTGGGTTATGAGTTCGCCGAAAACTCACCGAATTGGACACGCTCAAGAGGCAAGTGTGATTAAATGGAAATGGTATATACAAGACAGGGCACGTGTGGGACAAAAAGGAGTTGCATCTTTGCATGAGCAGGTGGCACGGGCGCCATCGACTGAGACTGAGAGTGAATGTTCCGTACCTTTAGTACAGGAGTCTCCTGTTCAGTGGGGTAGACCTTTTGATGATTTGTCTGCAGAGGACAGAAACCATGTCTGGTTTACGGATGGTTCAGCAAGGTTCATAGGGACGAAACGGCATTGGAAGGCGGTCTTCTATAATCCGATCACACAAAAATTGCTGAGCACAACTGGTGAGGGTAAGAGCAGTCAATTTGCTGAACTCTATGCTGTTTATCAAGTTCTGAAACAAGAGTTACCTGGCACATGTCATATTTTCACCGATTCTTGGTCTACTGCCAATGGACTGGCAGTTTGGTTACCGACTTGGCATTCCCATAGTTGGAAAATCCATTCAAAAGAACTGTGGGGAAAAGAATTATGGCAGGAGATTTGGGAAATGCTCCCACAGAGTACTGTTACAATCTTCCATGTGGATGCTCATACCCCGATAGACTCTCTTGACAAATTCTTTCATAACATTGCAGATGAGAAATCTAAAATTGCTGAGGCAGTGGTGGACAGGCAAGATTCTGATATTGCGGGATTGGCGAAATGGGCCCACCAGAAAGCAGGACACTTTGGAGAGAAAGCCACTAGCAGGTGGGCTGCTGATCGAGGAATTTATATTCCCCTAGATTTAATCAAAAATGTTATTCTACATTGTCCCATTTGTCAGCATATCAGGCAGCGCAAAGTGCCCCAAACTGTTAAAGGTCATTTACATCGCGGGAAATTGCCCGCTCAAATTTGGCAGATTGATTACATCGGTCCACTTCCTATGAGTAGGAATTGTCAATATGTTTGCACTATTGTTGATACATACAGTGGCCTGTTGGTGGCCCTTCCCTGTAAGCAAGCTACCCAATTGAATACTATTAAAACATTGGAATTGATTATGATGTATTATGGTGTGCCATTCCAAATTCAATCTGATAATGTATCCCATTTTCGTGGAAGATTGGTACAGGAATTCTGTGTGGAAAACAATATTGAATGGGTGTTTCATATACCATATTATCCACAGGCCTCGGGTCTTGTGGAGAGGTTGAATGGCCTGCTGAAAGACCAGTTACGTAAATTAACAGATGACAAGTATAAGAATTGGCGAGACTTTTTGCCTCAAGCGTTATTGATTTTGAATAACCGTCCTTTTCTAAATGCTGAATCCCCACTTATGCGTTTGTTTCCTCCGAATGTTGATGCTAAGCCCAATGAAATCAGAGAGACTGTGATGTACTGGGAAATTACTCCCGGAGCTTTGGCTCCATGTAGAGCGACCCCAGGGTCGGCAGGTTTAGACTTGCATGCCATGGATGACACCGTTATAAAAAGTAAGGATCGAGTCATCATTGAAACTGGTGTTGGTGTTCATATACCAACTGGGAATTTCGGATTAATCGCCCCTAGATCGGGGCTGGCTGTAAAAGGCATTCAGGTGCTTGGAGGAATCATTGATAGTGATTATCAGGGAGAGATTAAGGTGCTCCTGCTGAATAGCAGTGAGGTTGACTTACTGATACATCAAACTGACCGAGTGGCTCAATTGCTAATAATGCCTGTTTTCAGTGGTGAGATCACAAAAGGCACTGCCCCAACGTTGCTAACTGTACGAGGCCAGAAAGGTTTTGGCTCCACAGATAATCCTGGGGCCAGAGTTTGGGTGCAGTCGCCTAAGAATCCCCCTGAACAAGCAGAAGTCATTGCAACCGGTCAAGACAACACCATTTTAGTTATGAGACCAGGGAAAGATAGCTGGGAAGCAGTCCCGGCTGACAAATGTTACTTACGAGAATGAATAATGCCTGTATTTGATTCTCTTTCAGATCATTCTTTGGACTGTTGCTGCAGGATGTGTCGGCGTTGGACTCCTTTTGGGCTGGTACGACGAGAGAGGAGGGATCCCATCAACCCGGGCTGAGTTGAGAACCCGAGTGTCGCGTTCCTTCGCTGCGTGGGATTCGTCGTCGAACTTTTGGATTACATTAGCCAAACAAGTGACTAAAGCCCCTCATTTCTGCTTGACACCGATGAGATCGGTGTCTGACATTCTAGCGACTTGTTTAGTTGCTGTCCCTGCTTCATTGGAGACTTTGACTCATATTTTTAATATATCGAATGCTCGCCCCAATGTTCTTCTGGGCGATTTTGCTGCCCATGAGTATTGCCCCTTGTGTACTGTACTGTCAGACCCGATACCCCCCATCCAGTCCCAAATAGTTACCTATAATATCACACAGGGTGATTTGTGTTTTTTCCTTACTTGTGATCCTAGTGCGATTTCTGAATGTATGCGTTTAAGATTGAAAGGTGCCACTTCATTCACCACTCATGAACGAACTTTGTGCCTTCAAAGGACACCGAAAACATGTACTTCTGTTCAGAATAACATGACTTGCAAGAGTTTGGTAGTTACCCCCAGTCATTATCGCACGATGTTACTACCTGCCGGATGGCTTTTCTCATGTGGTAATATTTCCTGGCCATATATCCCCGCAAATATTTCTGGAGGCCCTTGTGCCATTACTAGACTGAGCTTGTTGATGTTTTCATCACATCCGAATGCCAACTCTCGTGTGATTCGAGATACAGTGAGGTTACAGGAGGATTGTGACTCATCTTTACATTTATATTCCAAGTCTGAATACCTTAGCCTGGCTATTTCAATTGTTGGTGTTCCTGCTTTGGCAGTTTATAATGCCAAATCTATTGGGAAAATGGCCTGCTGGATGGTAAAATCCATTAATCATACTTCTACAGTCCTGTCTGACATGCTATTAGACGCCCAGGGTGAACGTAGAGCTATCTTGCAAAATAGAGCGGCCATTGATTATCTTTTGCTTAAACATGGACACGATTGTTCTGATTTTGAGGGTCTTTGTTGTTTTAACTTGTCGGATCATACAAAATCCATTCAAGCTCACATTGATAAACTACATGACTTGACAGAAGAAGTTAGAAAACACATTGACCAGGGCTGGTTTGACTGGCTCTTTAATTGGTTACCTGATTTGCATATGTTACGTCAGATCTTAGGAGGTATTCTGATTACTATCGGCATTTTGATTTCTATCTGTTGCTTTATTCAGTGTATTCCTTCACTATTTCAATTCTGCACACCTGGTACTAGACATAGATCAGTTAGTCTTGTTTCATATTATTCTTCCGCAGATATTAGTTCTGTTTAATGAATGTATAATAGACTGAAGTCAAGGGTGAAATGTTCTGCTCGATTTTCCCGGCCTTCTTGTGAGGAAAAGATGATCGAATGTGACTTCAGTCTCTTACCATTCAAGTCTAAGGGTTAGAGTAGTGAATGGAGCCTATTTACTAGGCACTTCGACATGATTCTGTGTTCTTCCCCATAGATCAGGGCTTGCACACATAGCTTAGGGGATAGATTCGTTAGTATTAGGGATAACCTGTCCTGTAGTGAGGGTATTTCATGGAGCCGTGCTGAATTCAGGCCTGGTAGGCCTCAAACGGGAGAGACTCCATCTTTCTTTCTGCTCCGGCAGCTTGGGATGCTTCTAGGTCAAATGTAATGTTTTAGTTATGAGGTGTTATTCGCTTGGAGAGAACCGGTTCAGGCCGGCCCTTATCGAAGGATTGTATTTTTCTTCATGCCGAAGACACTACATCAGGCCGGCCGGCTGGGAACGTGTCCTTGGTACGGGGAGGTACAAGAATTTGGTGGGCGGCAGGTTACGGGCCGGAATTTTCCATGAGGAAACGCACCTCTATATTAGTGAAAGTCTGAGGCAGTTACTTGTTCAGTCCGTAGGCGGCATCTAGCCGTTAGCAGTAAAGCTATTACTTATTCCAGGGAAGACAGACGCCATCTTGAAGGCGGAGAAGAACCGAGAGACAGATACTCTCCTAAGCAGAATAGCCAGAGAGGAGAGAGTAGCCGATAAGGAAGAGGTCCCAGTGACTCGGAGAAGGGTGATTCCAGGCGAGCCGAGGCACAGACGAGAAGGGAGCCTAGATGACCACTGAGTGCAGGCTACACACTACTAAGGTGATGTCGACCCTTTCTTATTAGAGTGTACAACTTAATCTTTCACTTTTCTTTGCAGGTTATGTGTTATATTGTAATGTTATGTGGTTGCGTATGTAATGAGTAATAAAGTACCCAGTTTGTAGTGAACCAACATGTGCTGCGTGTTCTTGTATGAGAGGGTAGCCTATTCTTCTAGTCAGCTGCGGCTACATGAACAGATGTTAACCCTGATCAGGTAAGTGGTAACTGAATAAGGGAAAGAGGAGCCCCTCGAACCGGAGAACAGGCTATGCTCGAACTGGCAGTCCTTGTGTGATCTGATGAATAGTGAGACTGATTCCCTTTTTGTATGTTATGGTGACCATAGGATGAACTTCGTATGAGACTGCCGTCTGGGTAGAGAGGTCTGGATTCGTATGGAATCGCGAGGCCACCACTTGTGATACTGTCGTATGGGCAGAGAGGTCTGGATTCGTATGGGATCGCGAGGCCGCCACTTGTGATACTGTCGTATGGGCAGAGAGGTCTGGATCCGTATGGGATCGCGAGGCCGCCACTTGTGCTGAGACTGCCGTCTGGGTAGAGAGGTCTGGATTCGTATGGGATCGCGAGGCCGCCACTTGTGATACTGTCGTATGGGCAGAGAGGTCTGGATTCGTATGGGATCGCGAGGCCGCCGATTGTGCTGAGACTGCCGTCTGGGTAGAGAGGTCTGGATTCGTATGGGATCGCGAGGCCGCCACTTGTGCTGAGACTGCCGTCTGGGTAGAGAGGTCTGGATTCGTATGGGATCGCGAGGCCGCCACTTGTGATACTGTCGTATGGGCAGAGAGGTCTGGATTCGTATGGGATCGCGAGGCCGCCGATTGTGCTGAGACTGCCGTCTGGGTAGAGAGGTCTGGATTCGTATGGGATCGCGAGGCCGCCACTTGTGCTGAGACTGCCGTCTGGGTAGAGAGGTCTGGATTCGTATGGGATCGCGAGGCCGCCACTTGTGATACTGTTGTATGGGCAGAGAGGTCTGGATTCGTATGGGATCGCGAGGCCGCCACTTGTGATACTGTCATATGGGCAGAGAGGTCTGGATTCGTATGGAATCGCGAGGCCGCCGATTATAAGAGGTCTTGGTATGTATAGTAGGAATTCCCTGTCCTTAGGTGGTAGATATATGTGGTTGCACTATTGTAAATAGGCCCTAGGGAGGGGGTAACGTTCTGGCTGGGTTAGTGAGGCTCTGATGAGCGGGTTCTATCTGATCAGAAAACCCAAGCTGAACAATAGGTCAAACCACGCAAAAAATCCGGATAAGAATCTGCCAACACAGAAGCAGATTAAGATGCAAAACCCCAAATGCACCCTTGGTCGAACATTTTGAGGCTCTAGGCCACACTGAGGATGACATAAGCTGGACAGTAGTTTCTGTTGTGAAAATCCCGCCAAGAGGTGCAGATCTCTCCCAACTGTTGAACAAAGAGGAATTAAAGTGGATTCTGAAAACTGGCAGTATACACAAAGGGCTGAACCGCCTTGAGGACTGGACCTCCTTGCTATGAACTTTTTGGACCTATTCATTTCCAATCCTATGTACACTGACCATAACATTGCGGTCCCCATTTGCCACTCTTCCAATGTATAAGTGGCAATGCTGTGCATAATCAACTGTTCTTGACTTTCAATTGTATATTGACGTGAGACGATTGCTCCCTTTACGATCTACTGTATTTTCCATAACACCTCTGTCTTTTAATAGTTACTTTCCTTATTTTCTATTCCTTGGCCGCCTTGGCTTTCATTCAGCAATCCTTGCTCTTTCACTCTCCCAATATGGCGCCCAGAAACGCCCACTACCCTCCTCTCGTTCACACGGCACTCTTTGGGACCACCTGACCGCCCATGTGACCGCCCACATGACTTCGTATACCTACAACACGACGGCGTTTCACATCCACTTCACAGTCGATCCGGCATTATCCGAACGAGCTGTCTTTCACGTGGCCACGGAATTCGTTTCTCTCACCTCATTGAGGTAAGAACCGCCACTGTATTTACCATGTCCTCAACAGATGATTGCTCCATGGCTCCTGATTCCAATTCTTTCTTTCCCCCCCCCAGACGAACCATTACACCGTGTCCCTTAATTCTGGAAATTAATTGTCCCAGGTAAGCGCACTACCCTCTCCACCTCTTACTAACATGCCGCTTCCTTCCAACCACCTCATCGTAGCTCATTTTTTCACAGGCATTGTACCTCCGAAACGCGTCCCTCTGGACTTCTGCGAACCCGTAAACCCGCTTTAAACACGGCGCCCCCTACGTTGCCACATTTGGTACCACGAGGTAATTCTCTCCCTCCCTTCCCTCGCGGTGCACTTGCGGCATGCATATTAAACCACATCATCGTTCATTCTTCGTGGCACTGCTTGACAATATAAATGGCATGCCTCCGCTTTCTTTCCGCTTCACATATTATCGACCACCACATCTTCTCTTTGAACTACCAACACAATTATACGCACAGTGTGGCACTATCTGGGCCAATTCCTAAACCTTCGCGGTTTTAATGACCAACCGCTCACTCATTACTCTCTTAGACTTCACCTCCTCTTTCGTGTCCTCTAGAAATTACCTCTCTGGACGCTTCGTGTCCACAATGCCACTACTGCAAAAGTTTTTAAATATAGATTACCTCCTGATCTGACGCTACTGTTCTATTTTGACGTCTTGTGCTTCTCCTTTTAAACGTACTATTAACTACTATGTTGCTATTTTTTTCCCCTTTCTCCCTGCATTTTTTCCCAATACTTTCGTATGTCTCGTTGTTTGCCTTATTATTTTATGTAAATTCAGGCTTCTGAATATGGGCAATTTAACTGATTAGTCCTGATGATGATCCTAAATCCTCCTGATAAGGATCGAAACGCTGTCGACTTAGTTGTCCACCTTACACATTCAAATTTCTGTATATAACGTCTTGTGAAGGTGGCAGTATTTGTATTAGATGTTTCACTACTCATTATTTTCTAAAACAGAAACATCATTGTAATTGCCTGAATGTGTTCTACATTTGTGTCCTCACGATATGTAAGTCTCAGGATACAGGCTTGTGTCCCACTAAGACTCTACTTACATTTTCTGGATCATTGCTAACTATTTCTACTTATTAAAGTTGCCCTGTCCGGCTGGACATTGGCTGCAATATAGTGCCAACCTTGGCTATATTCATTGTATGATTAATTATTTTTTTGCTTTCAGGGACCATTGTTTCCTGTAATACATAACTTCCCAACGTCCCTGTCTAATTCCTTTGGGTGCCCTTGTCCCCTTTTTTACATTGCCTACGTAATGGCAAAAGGAGGGTCTGAGGTTCTGTAATTCTCGAGTCTGACTCCATTTTGTTCTGTGCCACCATTTTGTGTTGCCCTCACGTAGGCCTGTGAAGGGAGCCTGGCGAATAAAGTGGCCTGGCCTTCTTAGTTCATGTATACATTAACTAGGTTTCTTTTTGACTCTGAAATGAACTGTAAGAAACTGACCTCTGCACCTGAAACTGACCCCGCAAAGCCAATTTCCCTGATCGATCTTTGTCTGAGATTGCCAATCAATGTTCAGGACATCGTTAACTTTTAGTTTCCTTGCACATGCCTTATCTTGTTCAGCATCTGTTACAGTTTCTTTTTTTATGTTTCTTCATTACATGGGTTATGCTTTCAATTATAGGTTTGTCCGGCTTGTGGAAATTAAATTTGGGACATTCCTAATAATTAACTTTTGGGTTGGGATACTGTAAATTGAGTTTTTGTTATGTGACACTTTGTTTGAAAATGTACCTTATTGGCTAGAATTTTGTGCAGTGGGTGTACATTTTTAATGTGAATATTGGGTATAAAAGGAGACGTCTCCCCTTAGTAAAATGAGCAGTCTCCTGAGAATTTACACCGTGATGTATTTCTAGGATCACTGTTACTAGCTGCAGCTAATAAACTTGGTCTCTGATGCCATCCAGAAGTATTCCGTGTCTCTGTGTACCAAGACAGGTGAACTCAAAGATCTTAGGCGTGCCCCTGACGCCGCTGGGTTAAACCCCGGTTCTTCACTAGGACCTTCTGCCTACTAGTTAACAATGCCTCTTTTTTTTCCTGCAGAAGAACAAAAACAAGTGATCAGTAGAATGCTTGAGTTCACTTTAGCCACCGGTAAAAACCTGAGCCGCATTCAAGTCCAACTTTATTTTTGCCAATTGTGCTATTCCAGA
Organism: Triturus cristatus; assembly: GCF_964204655.1. NCBI lineage: Eukaryota > Metazoa > Chordata > Amphibia > Caudata > Salamandridae > Triturus > Triturus cristatus. The sequence goes on along the minus strand of NC_140584.1, from coordinate 1,166,030,521 downwards.
CAGAGCCAAGCTTTATACATATCAACCGTACCCCTGCTGCAGTTATTGGACTAGGTCCCATCCAGGTGGGAACACAAACAACCCCGGGCTGGGTTTGCCCTATTTAGGTCTCATCAGTGAGGTATAGATTGGTTCCTATGGCACAGAAAGCGCGAGACCATGTCTGGGTAAACCCGTCTCACTTAGGGTCTCACTTAAACAAAAAAGGTTGAAAGGAAGGCTTGATTACACCTCACCTGCTTGTAATTACTCAGGGTCACATTCAGTCCATTGTGTTTTTTGCCCTCTGTACCACTCTAGACAGAGGCAGGTCATATACAAACCAGTCTTGGTCCTGCTCCAATAGGAACAGTCCAGCTCGAAGTGCTGGGTAAGGGTCTCTCAGATGACAACACAAGCAACCACAGACCAGGTCAGGTTATGGGGGTGGCTGGTGTTTCCATCAGGAGAGGGTGTTGATCTGGGCTGTTTCTATTAGAACAGACCCAAGGCAGATCTGCATATGGATGGTGGATGTCTAGAGTAGTATAGTTGACAAAAATGATGGATTGGAATACTTCCTCAAGCAATTCCCAGTGGTTGGGATTAATTCCAGCTTTTCACCCAGTGTCTCTTTGTTGTCCTCAGTGCGGCTTCCCTCTTACAGTCATGCTTGCTGCTGGCCCACAGCTTGGCTTAAGAGGTCGCTTCCTGAGGAGCATCTCCAGGCCCCGGTGCCATTCCACAAGCTCTGACAGTGTTGGTACCACCAAAAAGTGGAAGGGCTCTTTGGTTTCTTCAGGAGCGAGCAGATAACATTCCACATGAACATCTTCGCCACGAGCTCTCTGTCAAGGCCATAATCAGCTTCTTACCGGCTTGCCATATCTTTTCATATCTGGCCCCGGAAGGTAGGGTTACCATCTTCCCTGTACTGGACTGTATTACCATGCCAAGAAAGGAAAAAAATGAGTGAAAATCTTCAACATCCAATGGTTATACCTTTGAAATATAAGATGAAACCCCATAAAATGTAGTCCAGTGTTGTCTAAACTATTACTAAACCTTTGCTGGAGTAAATGGAGGCCTATTTGAAATGTTAAAAACAAAATACAGATGATTTACAGAAACTGTTTTTAAGTCCCGGCTCCTAGCCCACTCAGAACCTTAAAATCCAAATTATTTTTTTAAATATAAATTATAAATTGAAAGAAAAACAAGTTAACAACTTTGTTCAGCAGCATCATCTCAAACCGAAGCAACATTTATGATTTTAGTACATATTAATTAAGCCAAGATTCCTTAACAACAAACAAAGTTAGAGCTATTGGCATTGCTAATGACAATGCCGTTTCTTTAAATGTTTTAAAAACAAAAACATAAACAAAAATAATGTCATGAGCAAATCCAATAGCTCTAATTTTACCAATGCCGAGACCATTGCATTGTAAATGCTAGTTATATAGCGCGATCTTGACCCGAATCCAATCAGGTATCGGAGCGTTTTACACAAGCACCCGTTGCGTTACATGAGGACACACATTCATTGTTTTGTTAGGCACGGGGAGATTAAGTGATTTGCCCTGAATCACAGGAGGTTCAGCGTCATTGCCGAGACTCGAACCCAGTTCCCCGGCCTAGCGCCCCTAGCCGTTAGGCCAACTCCTGGTTACCTGCGTACTCGAAACAAGTTTGTGCTGAAATCTTAATTATGCAGCTGATTGTGGGTTCTGTGACCAGTCACCAGTGCGGCAAATGTACATTTATGTGGCTTAGCACCAAGAAACCGTCTGCGTGCGCTTTATGGAGCATCGTAAACATAACATAACGTGGACAAAGCTGCGGCTGCAGAACTCCAGTGCCCTGGGTGAGTGCAGCTCACTGAAGCCTCCACTCCCACCGCTAACCCAGTGACGTCACTCGCGGCCCTGCTCCTACAGCCCCTACTACCCCGTATCAGCCTCTGCCACCCCCGGCCCCAGCCACACTCACCCCTTGTCTGCCCGAGGTGCGCATTGGACTATAAACGGGCTCAGCCTCAGAGGTTCCCCTCTCCAGTTCTATGATGACATTTTAATGTAAATATTCAGTAATATACGCACACCGATCTCTGTAAAGCGCTATAAAACCATGCTTTCCAGGCTCCTGTAAATACAAGCTTTGTAAGCACACAGATCTCCGCAAAGCGCTGTGAATCTATGCTTTCTAGGCTCCCGAAAATACAAGCATTGGACTGATACACGGGCTCAGGAGGCCAACACTCTGGTTCTGAAATGAATTTATATTTTAAATATTTAGTAATAAAAGCACACCGATCTCCGTAAAGCACTATAAAGCCACGTTTTCTGGGCTCTTGTAAACACAAGCATCGGACGGATACACGGGCTCAGCAGTTCAACACTCCGGTTCTGAAATGAAATTATATTTTAAATATTCAGTAATATACGAACACCGATCTCCGCAAAACGCTATAAAACCAGTTTCCAGGCTCCTGTAAATACAAGCATCGGGATACTTCTGAGATGAAATTCTAATGTATTATGTAAGTATTCAAAATAAATCATAATTGCATTCTAGAACCAGAGCTCTGGACCCATCAACCCGTGTCTGTTTCCGAGGCGTGTGTTAGAAGAGCCGAATTTTTTTTATAGCGCCTTGCGGAGGTTGGCGCGCTTCTTTTTATGGAGTATTTCAATAATAGTTCAACCCCAGCCCCCAAGCGCTGGCCCCGTCGCCCGTGTGTATCCGAGCCTTGTGTTACTGGAGCCGAACATATTGTACACCGCTTTTTGGAAGTTGCTGTGCTTATATTATGGAATGTTTAAATTCTAGCTGGCCCCAGAAACGGAGCCTCGGACTCCCGGCTCCTACGTATGTCCGGGTCTTATGTACACAAGAGCCACAAAAACAGGACTCTTTTCAGCGCTGTTTTTGGTGTTCTGATGTTAATCAATTTATAAAATATAATTTCATATCATAACTGCAGCTTTTGACCTCTGCCCCGTATGTTTGTCAATGTCAAAGGCTTGTTTCTAAAGGAAACAAACAACATGGCTTTTAATAGCGCCTAGCGGAGGGCGGTGAACTTATAATGTTGAATATGTCTCATTTAACTAAATCCCCGATCCGCAGCTTTAGACCTCAGCTCCTCTGTAAGTGTCCGATGCTTGTGTATACAGAAACATACTTTTAAAGCGCTGCAGGGGGCTTGTAGGGGTGGGGGCGTTACCCGTACAGTCAGCGTCTCTGAACCGTCGGAGTGAGGGGCACAGGGCGAGAGATTCGGGGACACAAAGAGCTGGAAGAAATGTCATATTTATAGCACGGGGACTCGGGGACTTGTTAAGCAATGTTCAGCCGTGGAAGGGAATTGAGAGCAAGGCAGTATAGTTAAAACAAACAAGGGGCCCCACCTACCCGCACTAATGGACCCTGCGCCGGCTTTATCGAAGAAATTAAAGGATCCGCCGGTAAAGAGAGCGGAATGGGTAACGGAGGCGCCAGAAAAATGAAAGGCCAACCTGGAGAGGAGAAGAGGTGATATCAGCGAGTGGGGAGAGAGAACAAGATATGTGCCGAACACAGGAGCCAAGAGCAGGGGGAGAGGACGCCATTAAAACCACTGCCTTTCTCCGAGGCGCAGCAGAAATGCCTCGGAGAAACGCAGCGTCCTTTTCGGATTCGGGGGCGTGTTTGTCTTTTCTCTCCTCCAGCCATTGGCTGGAGGAGAGAATGAGACTTCTTGCAAAAAAACACGCCCCCCGATCCGAAAAGGACGGGGCCTGATCGGAGTGACGGGACCTCTTCTCCAATGGCTGGCCAGCATTGAAGAGGCCAGCCAATGGAGAACAGGGGAGAAGAGGGGCGGGTTCAAGCCCCTCTTCTCCAAGTCATTAAATCTCTCGACTTCCGGTTCTGCCTTCGGCAGACCGGATGGTCCCGAGACCTAAAAAGCATTCATGTAAAAGTCCCAATATGCCCCTTTGGCCCTATATTATGACGTAAGCTATTCAATTTCTAAAATCGCATTTACAGCAAACCATGAATCCTTCCTACTCCCGTTGCCCTCTGCCAGGTTGACCAAGTTGTGCTAAAACGCTTGCTTGCCCCTATTCTCTTTGCATAGAGTAACTCATGATGATGCACCTTATCCATCTTATTACGCCAATGATTGATGGCAGGTATTTTCATGGTCTTCCAGTTTGCTAACACCAATGACTTGGCTACCAAGGATGCGATAAAACACAACTGTTTCAATTTAGTAGTCAAATCATAAGCAGCTAGTGAAACCCTGAAGTCAACACCCATCGCATCTGGTAAGATTATTCTACCCACGTAATTACTTAATTGAAAAAAATCCCTGTACAAAATAAATTCAGTTTAGGGCAAGTAAAAATCATATGGAGCCAATCCCTAACCTGAGATTTACATCTAAAACATATGGAATCGGCAGCAGAGTACATCTTGCCAATTTTTGCGGGTGTGTAATAGAGCATCCATTTACAGTAAAAGCTCATACGCTTAAAATTGGCAGCTCGGACAGCTTTTTTACAAAGGCTGTTGTAATGATCCTAGTAGGGCAAAGTGATGCTACAGCCAGCACTATTGTTCATGCTATTGATGTTTTAGTGAGTGTTGATGTAGCAACCGGTACCAATTACTGATTCCCCCAAGCTGAGCAATAAAAAAAGCTTGCCCAACTTTTTCTGTCCTAAGATTCGGGTCAACGATGTCAGATAAACACACATGCTTAATTTGAGCATAACCAAAAAAAGTGTTGAACTTAGAGATCTAAGGGGCATATCAACAACAACCGGCGATAATTATCGCTGAGCGCACTTATCGCTCGGATAATTATCGCCGGCTAGCGACGATTTTTATCACTGAGATCGCGTGCTAGTAGCAACGCTTATCTCATCAGCGATAAAAATCCTAGCGCTAACTGCCTAATGTGAGATTATCGACGCAATGTGGCGTTAGCTTGCTGATAGGGACTCACAAACTTAGCCATGATATCCACCTTCCATAGGATATCATGGCTAAGTCAGTCCTGAAGCAGGCGTAAGGAAAGTAGCGATGACAGGGGTTATCGCTACTTTTCTTGCCGCTATGCTTCATAGCGTGGGGCTTGATGATAGGAGAAATGTCGCTTAGTGACATTTCTCCTGTCATGCCAGGTCAGGAACGCCCACTTTGCATCTCATTAGAGATGCAAAGCTGGGCGTTAGGAATCCTGACGCTAAAGCAAGGTTTCATGTGTTAGCGTGGCCTTGCTGATTAGGCGATAAAATTATCGCCGCTTTTCGGCCGAAAACGGGCGCAAAAGCGGCGATAATTTCGCCTGCTTGTTGATATGCCCCTATGATCGGAAATACGTTTTTGGCAAGTAACAAAACCATTATTATGAAAAAAGCTGCCCAATGTGGGAAATTCAATAGTTGCCAAGCGTGCTAGTATGGACCGCCCAAAGTGCGGCCCCAAACCAGCACAGGCACCAAGCTTCATAAGGGGATGTTAATATGGAATTTTATATTCTCGCCAAATATAGTTGACACGATCTACAACTATCTGAGGCATCTCGTGTGCGTTTTGGTAGCCGTGGGATTGTAAAAAAAGCGCCGGGTCTATTTTTGCTGTTGTTAACATAATATGTAAGAAATAATGACCAATAGGGCTATATTCTTTGAAGCTGGGATCAGCATGGCTTGATAGTAGATTCTTAGAGAGAGCAAAGCCAGTCCACCCTCCTCCGGAGGCAAAGAAAGTGTTAACAGTTTAGCCCTCGGCCGCTTCGACTGCCAAGTGAACAACTGAAACTGGCTTTCTAAAACTCCAAAAAAAGGCCTTTGTAAGCTTAACTGGGACATTAGAAACAACAAACAAAAATAGCGGCAATAAATTCATTTTTAGGTCTCGCCTGACCCAGCGCATGCGCTGGTCTGGCGAAAGTTATTGAGAGGGCTCCATAAAGTGCTACCAGGCCAGCCCAGAGCTACAGTGCATGTGCGCGGGCGCGCGCGCCGCGCTTTACCGCGATTACATTCACTTTCGCAGCCACGCGGCTGCTTTGATGTTTGATTGTGATCACGATCGCGATCACTTTCACTTTCGCGGCCGCTTTGCATGGCCAATAGGTCTCGCTTTTGGGACCTTATAAGTATTTAGTCATGCAACTGTTGCATGGCTAAACACTTATAAGGTCCCAAAGGCGAGACCTATTGGCTATGCCAATGCTTGTTATATGTGATACACGGCTGATAATTGTAAAAGGGAGTTTGTTCCAATGATTCAACAATGAGCGAACTTTAGTTAATAAAGGGGTATATAATTTAGTGCATATAAATCGTTATAATTTATCATTGCCTTAATCCAGAGATAGCTACTTCGGACATGTGGCTGAGAAAGATGACTGCATACCAAGGGGCTTATTTACAAGGGATTTATCTCTGCTTTTTTGGCTTTTAAAGCCAAAAAAGCGGAGATAAAACTATTGCCCTATTAACAAGAGGGTGCTAACATGCATTAGCACATGTTAGCACCCTTTTACCCAACGCCTCCCTTTGCATCTCTAATGAGATGCAAGGTGGGCGTCACTGGGCAGGACAACCTTGTAAATATCGCTGATGTGCACATCGCGATATTTACAAGGCTGCCCCAGCATTTTAGCCCACGTTAGTTTATGGAGAAAACTGCTGCTTTCTCCAAAAACTAACGTCTGCTAAAATGCAGACTTACCTATCCTTAACATTGGGGTGGATTATGCTGATACGACCCTGTGGGTCGTATCATCAAGGTTATCGCGTTTTGAAGGGAACATCGCTGGAAAACCAGCGATGTTCCCTGCAAAACAGCCATAACCTCGCTATCTCTGGAATTTTTATCGCCCTGGAGAAATGCGTTGTTAATAACGCGCTAACAGGGCGATAAATTCCAGAAATAGCGTGCGACAACAAAATTATTGCTAAGTACGGCCAGTAATAATTATTGCTGGCCGTTGATAATATGCCCCCAAATGGTATTATCCCGGGGAGCTATTAAAAATGAGAGATTAATATTTTACGTTATTTTATATCCTGAAATCCACATATGTGACTGTTTTTTAAAGGTGACATCCCTAGCAGGGGATGAAAGGGTAACCTCACCCCTCCCCCCATTCACATTTTCAATGGGGTTGCACAGAAGACCAAGCACATTCCATTCCTTTCCTCTGTTGCTTCTGGTTTCCTCGGGTGGTGCTGATGCGGGAAGTGACGGAGCACGTGGAGAGAGTTGGGTGTTCCAGGGCAGCCCAGCATCTTCTCCAGTACAAGTAAAGATCGCTGCTCGTTTCCAGTATTGGTTTCAATAAAAGAGGCCCCATAATTCCGGTCACAGAACCCTTGACAGCCCAGGGCACAAACCCCCTGACAGAAAACTGGCTGCATCATTTTGCATTTTATTCCCCTAGAGGTTACTTCCTGTTTACTTCTTCTGCTCATGACTGTGTTCCGGGACACCTGACTTATACGTGCACCCGACCTGCTCCTGGAGTCTGGTTTTGGCACGGGTTGCTATGTTTTTCCTGCCCTGTTAGCTTGTGGTTGAATTCTGGCTTGAAAAGTTGTTAGCCAACATTGTTTTGAATGAGAACTGCCTCATGGCTATTCTTCCACTGGTACATCGAATGTTGGAGCCCTGGCGCTTGGAAGCCAGGCTCTGGTTACAGGGCTCTATAAGTGTAAACACGGAATGGAAATTGATCACATATATGACTTTTGGGAATTTCTATTTGGATTCTGAGTTTTTGTGGACCTATTTTGTTTCTTGATGACTTGGAATTCAGAGTTTTTTGTGAAATTGTATTGGACCTTTCTTGGAGATGGCACATGGTACCTGTGGTATTCTTAGCTCTCGGATTGCAGGGACTTTAGGAATACTCTTCAGTGGTGTTATTCAGCCGGCGTCCATCTGCTAGCCTTCTACTCAAGCGTTACCTACAGCAGCCCCCAGGCGGTACATACGGGCCACTGTTTGTGTCATTTTGTGGTGTCGTTTTCTTGCACCAGTTCTGTTTTTCCTTTGCAGTTTCTGGGCAGTGTGCAGTTTACAACGCAGTCATTACATCGCACTACCTTTACATAGCAGTCATTACATCGCAACATCCTTTACACTCCATGTCATTACAACACAGCCATTACATCGCTTGTCACTACAATGCATGTCCTTACAATGCATGTCACTACAACGCAGGCATTACATCGCAAGTCATTACAATGCATACCATGACAACGCATAGTACCCTTACACTATCCAACACTTACCCTACTGTTGCTCTCACTGGAGTTAGAATAGTCATGTTTACCCCTACACTATCCAACACTTTCCCTACTGTTGCACTCACTGGAGTGGGAATAGTAATTTTTACCCCTATGCTATCCAACACTTACCTTACTGTTGCACTCACTGGAGTTAGAATAGTAATTTTTACCCCTACACTATCCAACACTTACCCTACGGTTGCACTCACTGGAGTGGGAATAGTAATTTTTACTCCTACACTATCCAACACTTACCTTAAATGCGATGTAATGTATGCATTGTAATGGTATGCGTTGTAAAGGTATAATACGATGTACTGGAATGCATTGTAAAGGTAGTTTCTGAAAATGTGATGTAATGGCATGCAATGTAAATGAATGCGTTGTGAAGGATGATAAGATGTAAATACTGCGTTGTAAAGGCATGCAATGTAAATCTATGCGTTGTATCGTCATACATTCGTTTTTCTGTGTACAAGACCATATTACCAGCTTCTGGCAGGTGTGCTATATACTTTTACCTTGGTCATTAAACCTCTACTTGTTGGAGCAGCCAGTGCTTAACTTGTACAAAAATAAGTGTCAGGGCCCTTCTCAGGCGGCTACTGCAGATGACACCACTCGTTGCCCCTGCCGACACTGTGCACTACAATACTTACACATCTACTAACCATCACACTCCTACAATTGTGACAATTCAGACTGCTCCAGGCCCCCAAAGCTATAAGAATGGGTTCGTCGGGAGGTATTAGTAGGTTTAATGTATACTGAATTAATGAACAACTGTTGCTCTGCTCATCTCTAAATTACACAAAGCGTGCCACCATGTGGCAGATTGGAACAAATCAAGCACTGGGTGCAGCTGATTGAAAGTCAAGGGGTACACACCTTAAAACCCGCACGCCGGTTGAGGAATATTAACTGGTTCTCCATGGTATATGCTGCCTCCCTCCCTACGTGTAAGAAACAGGCATGTTGTGTGCTTATGTGTGCAACAGCCGTTGGATTATCTCAAGCTGGGGGTAACCCATGCGAGTATATAGCCTCAGCTTTAGGGGTTACCCCAGTGAATTCACTTTTGACTTTCCAGATACCCTTGAATCTCTTGTTTCTGTGCTCTATTTGTCCCTACATTACCCAAACCTCCTTACACAGGCCATAACTTTCAGCCTTAGCCATAACAAATGAATTTACAAGGCAATAAAAAAACGATAAAAGGAGATAAAAAGTACAACGGTTAAAATGTCCAAAATTTATTAGTAGGGAAGTATATAAAACAAAAAAGCACACGTACAATTTCATACATCATAATAACAGATTAAATACAATGCTGGTGTCAGGCTCCTAACATAACAAGGCTGCCCCTTAAAGTCCCCTTCGTTGCAGGAGCACCTCGGTGTAGAGTACTTGAAGACCCCTTCAGTGCTGGAGCACCTATGTGTAGGGTTCTTCAAGACCCCAACGGTGCAGGAGCACCCATGTGTAGGGTCCTTCAAGACCCCTTCGGTACTGGCGCACCTTTGTGTAGGGTGCTTCAAGACCTCTTCGGTACTGGCGCACCTATGTGTAGGGTCCTTCAAGACCTCTTCGGTACTGGAGCACCTATGTGTAGGGTTCCTCAAGACCCCTTCGGTACTGGCGCACCTATGTGTAGGGTCCTTCAAGACCCTTTCACTGCTGGAGCACCCATGTGTAGGGTCCTTCAAGACCCCTTCAGTGCAGGAGCACCCATGTGTAGGGTCCTTCAAGACCCCTTCAGGGCAGGAGCACCCATATGTAGGGTCCTTCAAGACCCCTTCAGTGCAGGAGCACCCATGTGTAGGGTTCTTCAAGACCCGTTCGGTGGAAGAGCACCCATGTGTAGGGTCCTTCAAGACCCCTTCGGTACTAGAACACCTATGTGTGGAGTCCTTCAAAACCCCTTTGGTACTGGAGCACCCATGTGTAGGGCCCTTCAATTCCCCTTCGTTACTGGCGCACCTATGTGTAGGGTCCTTCAAGACCCCTTTGGTGCAGGAGCACCCATGTGTAGGGCCTTCAAGACTCCTTCGGTACTGGAGCACCCATGTGTAGGGTCCTTCAAGACCTCTTCAGTGCTGGAATGCCCATGTGTAGGATCCTTCAAGACCTCTTCGGTACTGGCGCACCTATGTGTAGGGTCCTTCAAGACCCCTTCAGTACTGGCGCACCTATGTGTAGGGTCCTTCAAGACCTCTTCGGTACTGGCGCACCTATGTGTAGGGTCCTTCAAGACCTCTTCGGTACTGGCGCACCTATGTGTAGGGTCCTTCAAGACCCCTTTGGTACTGGTGCACTTATGTGTAGGGTCCTTCAAGACCCCTTTGGTACTGGCGCACCTATGTGTAGGGTCCTTCAAGACCTCTTCGGTACTGGCGCACCTATGTGTAGGGTCCTTCAAGACCCCTTCGGTACTGGCGCACCCATGTGTAGGGCCCTTCAAGACCCCTTCGGTACTGGCGCACCCATGAGTAGGGTTCTCAAAGGGCCCTTCAATGCAAGAGGGCCCATTGTTTGGGGCCTTGAAGATCCTTTCGGTGCAGGAGCGACGGTGGGCACGGTTCTTGAAGACTCATGTGAGGAGTCTTGCAAACTTTGCTCCTTGTAACAGTTCACACAACAGCCAGTAGAAAAAAACTTTGGTTTAAAGACCTTTTAGCAACTCCTACAGTAAAACCTTCAAATAAAGTTGTATGTCTACTCTGCCAAATATGCCTCAGCCCAGTTCACTGGTCTTTTCAGACTTCTAAATGATCGCCGAGATGCGCTGGGGCGTCCACCACATCCTAAATAGCTAAGTAAAGAATGAGTACAAAAGTATTTCAACAATTTGTTTTGCTGTACTAATAATGTATGTTATCACATTTTGTAATGTGCTAACCCGTTTCCTTGGTCTCTACTTATGACATTTGAAATTATATTGTTTGCCATACCTCTGATAAGTCCAATTATGGTATTGCATACACCGGTATACCGCCACTGTAGCCAATTCATTTTATAGTTTTATTTCCTTCCAGTGTTTGTGGCATCCTTTCTGCCTGGATGGAGGGTGCATCCTAAATTTGTCCCAATGAAGACCATGATTAAATAATGTCTCTGGGGTAAAAATGAGTGCTTAATTTGAGCCAGTGACTTCCAGTGCTCGGCACCCGCACATAATTGTCAACACCGGGGTTTGTGACAATCTGTCACAAGGTGACGCTGTCCGGCTAATTTAGAGATGACCACATCAACAGGTAATTATTAATTCAATATACATAAAAAATGATTGTTACCTGCTGCCCAAGCCATCCTTATTGATTTGGGGGCCTGGAATAGTCTGAATTGTCACACCTGTAGGAGTCTGATGGTTAGTAGTTATAGGCCCGATTCACAGAACTAACTTAAGACAAAATCCTAAACTTACTACTTTTGGTATTCACAGAAGTTAGGATTTTGTCTTAAGTTTGTCTTAAGACAGACTTAAGACAGACTTAAGACAGACTTAAGACAGGCTTAAGACAGACTTAAGACAAACTTAAGACAAACTTAAGACAGACTTAAGACAAATTTAAGACAGACTTAAGACAAACTTAAGACAGACTTAAGACAGACTTAAATTAGGATTTTGTCTTAAGTTTGTCTTAAGTCTGTCTTAAGTCTGTCTTAAGTTTGTCATAACTCTGTCTTAAGACAAACTTAAGACAAAATCCTAACTTCTGTGAATACCAAAAGTAGTAAGTTTAGGATTTGTCTTAAGTTAGTTCTGTGAATCGGCCCCAGAGTTATTGCTATCATTGGCAGCATAGCAGGGGCAATGTGTGGAGCAAGCTGACGAGAGCCCTGGCACTTATTTTTCTTCAAATTAAGCACTGGTCAAAACATTGACAAATCTCTGACTTTTGTACTACTTTACATATATTACATCTCCTTCCGACCCGTAGTGCGCCTCACCTACCCATTGCTCTGGGTACAGCAGATGGTAGGTGAGACAGTCAAACCATCTGCCATAGCTCAGACGTAAGGACCACTCTCCCGCCCCTCCAGTCAGATGTCTGTCGCCAATCCCCATCAAATCAAGAAGAAGTCCATGTGACCATTAACACTAGTGCGTTGTCTCTTTGTCTCCTTCCCACGCTGCTGAGCTTCTCATAGGGACACTGAGAGGCTGCTGTTGCTTTGGCCGCAGTTTCACTTCCTGTTGGTTATTTCCATCCGGTGTGTCCTATGTCACATGACTTCCAGTAAAGAGTGCTTAAAGTGTTGCTTGTTTGTCAAATTGTGAAAGTGCAAATATGATGTGTGCTGATCAGTGCTCTTTGTTGCCATTGGCTCTTCTGCTGGATTTGATGGGGGTTGGCGACAGACATCTGGGGCGGGGAAGAGTGGTCCTTAGGTCTGGGCTATGGCAGATGGTTTGACTGTCTCAAGGGCCATGATCCTACACCCCCAGCAGTGGGCAGGGGAAAGTGCATCAGAAGGAGGTGGGTTGGCACATTACTGAATGTAATACCACATACATTACTTCGCCTGTAGTTGTGTCACGCCCACTCACACAGGATCCTGCACGTCCCAGACTGGTCCAGGTGTACTGCCAAGAGCCATTCACTGACTTCATAAGGAAAACAACACCACAGCCAATCAGGACCCTGAAAAGATTGATGCTGAAGGTGCAGAAACAGCTAATAATGATAATCCACATTTGTAAAGCGCGAACAATCACCCGTAAGGGTCTCTAGGAGCTGGGGGCCGTCGGGAAGATTAAAGCAAGCTATTGCCCAGAGTCACATGGTGCTGGGCTAAGCTACCTCCGGCGCCGGGGTTGGAACCGTGATCCCCAGATTACAGAGTCAGTCGCTCTGGCCGCGGCACCACACCTCTGCCCCGAACGCCATGGGCTGCTGAGATGATTTAGCAGCATCAGCCAGTGCCAACATGAAGGACCTCAGCAGCATAGGCTGGGGTATTAATGCCCCCAACTTACTTTCTTTCTGCGGAGCACCCATACACCTCTGCGACCTGCTCCAATGCCCCATCGTGAACACTGTTTGTTTCTAGGCCTGGTCTTTCAGGGACATTTCAAGGATTTTGGGGGCCCTTGTTTGGAACAGCTTTGAATTTATGATCCATTAAAGTTGTTTTCTGGCCAGGTCACTGACAGTGGACAGGCACAGTGGTCCATATTCTAAATGTGTTTACATCTAATATTTAGGGATAGTAAGGTGTGTTTCCAATATTGTAACACAGCAGCAGCTCACTAATGTTACTGCAAATAATCTGTGACATATGAATGTGTGAGGTCCCGCGTTAATCTGAAAGAATGAAACATGAATAAAATATTTCTCTGCAAAATGTCTTTTTCAAATTCCATTTTCCTTTAATTTATTTTGAATATGGGTGATGTGGGAGAGTCTATTACAATCTGTTTCAGAATAATTCAAGGTCATCAGGTCAAGACTTTCTGCATTAAATAGGTGGCTCTATCAGGGAGCCCCCAGAAAGGCTGGGCCCTGAGACAGGGCCCACTTTGCCCATGCCTTAAATCATCTCTGTGGCCTTTGACACAGCTGTAGCCAACTTGTGAGACTATTGTTTTCTAAAAGAAATCAACCATAACATACACACATAAAGGGCCCTTTGGTCAGCAGGTTTCGTCCATTGGTCTGTTACGTTATCATTCACATTGTGCTGCGGCCCATCACAGCACACAGTGTGGGGCAGTGGGTCAGCCCACTTTACTCACTGCACCCTTCAGTTCGAGTGACTGCACAAAGCCTGTGCACATTGTACACATCTACTAAAAATAGTTCCTACTCTACAGTGACAAAGCTGATTCAAAGCGTGCTTTATTATTATTATTTATTTATATTAACCCTAAATACCAGTTAGGTGCCCAGTTAAGTGGCGATTAATTTTTCATCTCCTTTATATAGTTGTTGTTATAAAGTCATTGCAACATATGAGTGCTTAGTAGGTTATGATTTAATTTCATCTCCTTCACAAACAATAATAATAATAAAATGAATTGCAAAACTAAAAGGCTTTGAGAGATTTTTTAAAAAAAAGGCTGAAAATATTTTTCACACTTGAAAAATATTTATTGTGGGGGTGCAGCTTGTGCAATCATTCTGGTGGACACGGCTTTGTGCAGCACCTACTGTGCTCCTCCCAAAATCCTACATCATGCGAGTTACCAACCAAGCAAAATGATCCTAGTTGTTTGCATCGCACTAGACTTTTGGCCTAAATCCTGGCAAGATCCCCGAGTGGTCTCTGCCGGTGGCTGGAGAGAGGCTGTGATCCAACTAATGCCCGTGAGTGGGTGCGGCCTTGCGTACTGCGGCTTAACTGGCTCACACAAAGATCCAGACCAGAGGAAAGCATACGGGTGTTGCAGACACCTCCGTGATAGGCAGATCTGCATCCTGGTGGGTCCTTCTGAACTTGTTCCGTGGGGGGTTCCCGACCTGATGGGAGTGGCCTTTGTCTCCAGGCCTGCCTGAAACACGCGGCCACCCAGATTTGAAGAAAGCAGCAGTGGGTGCAGACACCGCACAGGACAAGGGCGATAGCTGGCAGTGGATGGTTCAGGGGCCCAAGTGCCCAGATTGGGGGAACCAGGGCAACCACCTCTCCAGGTCGTAGCCAGAAGTTTATTTTTAGGGGGGCATGGCCCTCAGCTATGACCAAACATTAAAGTTGTGCTCTATAGTTGCATTCTTTCCCAAATACTGGTTTCACCACTAAATAGCGATCCCCAGAATATTGTGGTACAAGAATATCAACAACAGAATATTGAAAAGTAAGTATATATAGGGAAGTATAGATTTACTATTCCTAACTCTACATACCTTGAAGATATATGTATCGTGTAGGGGCATATATCTGGTGGTGTTTACAGAAAAAACTATATTACCTTTCGGCATTTTAGATTCATTGTGCGGTCCTTGTCTTTCTGTGCCTTCGATATTCAAGTGCAAATCATGTTATTCTGTTTGAAGGAATAAGTATTAAAGCACACTCAACCAACTTTCCACAGTCGAATTTTAAATGCTATCACTTAGGTGGGATTTAAAGTAGAAGGGTGTAAAGTTGTAAAGTAGGCTGACTCACAACTTTGTGTATTTTCAAAACTGTTCAAGCTTTGTGCAATGCAAAGCTTATCAGGTTCTTCTTTTCCAAAAATAATCTGGTCTCACTTCAGAGCCCTCCCTCCCACTCTCTTGTGCTAGATGTCCAGCCTCCACACTCAAAATATTTTGCAGGAGGTTGTCCTAGCAGAGATATTCTACCTCAGGAAATCATCACACCTGAAAGTCTCAACAGGAACACCCTTACCTCACGTAAATCTAGACAATTTCATCTGATTTGTAAAGATTGGAATTTCCTACTTCAGACTAAATTCTGTGGTGAAGTCTTAATTTAACTTGTCACTGATATAAACTAACTTTACAGAGCGTTTAGCACATATCTTTCTAGAAGGTTTTGTTGAACTAATTGCAAACAGTGTGCTTCAAATATTTTAGGGCTGCAACAATACTAAATACAATTTAAATGTCGTTTTACAGGTGATGTTGGGAAGATATCACAATGAAATTCACTGTAGGGCTGTTACAACAGATGAATAGTTCAATTATAATTGATCAAAAGCACTAATCAAAATTGCAGGGTCTTGAAGCAGTCTCCAACACTGGCATACACCCCTCGAAGTTACAGGAAGGTTGTGCGAAATAGATGTCCACCAGCAAGACAGGTAGGCATGGCAAAGGATAGGTGATTGTGTGAGGCTGAGATGGATCCATTTGAGGCCTGTGGCTTGGCAGAGGACACTTGTTTCATCTCCAATAAGAGGAGCCATAGATTAGCAGGCAGCAGCATAATTATGGACGCTCTCTACTCTTTCACATGCAAATGACGTCTTACATAGAATCCTCGAGTATGTGGCTAACATTGCTTGAACAAGCATGCACTTTTTTGAGTGGTGAAAGTAGAAAGCATGGAAGCCTGCCATTTCAACTAGAAATGGAAAATATTTCCTTGCAAAAGTATTGTTCGGCATTACTACAGGTGCACATAAAAGTCAAACTTCATGTTATGAAACAGTTAAAGATACTGACATTTTTAAATGTACACTAGAAAGCCAAATCACCTCCTTAAGAGAACTGTAACTTCTGAGCAAGTGGGTTGTCCTTTCCAGCGACTATATCAACAAATGTAGGTATGGCTGATATGTATTAAAAGAGAAAGTTGGCATCACTTCTCACCAAGAGCATATGGTAACAAATAAAAAGGGGGCGTCATTGTTAATCAATTCCCAAAAAGAAATGTGGATCAAATAACAATGGTTAGACCTTATTAGGATTTTAAAGACCAACAGGGAAGGTGAATTTTTGGATCTTACACTAAGATTTCTTCCAGAAACTAAAATGCAGAAATGTGCTTTGAAATCACATTGGACCAGGTAAATTGGCAAAAACACGATAACCTATCAATTCCACTTACAATCTCCAGTCACCATTTCTCTATGTGTACCTAGCTCTCCTTTAGCTCCTTTAGACTCTCTTACTTTCTCTATTCTGTCCCAATATCTGTCCCCACTGC
This sequence comes from Triturus cristatus, assembly GCF_964204655.1. Taxonomy (NCBI): domain Eukaryota; kingdom Metazoa; phylum Chordata; class Amphibia; order Caudata; family Salamandridae; genus Triturus; species Triturus cristatus. The sequence continues at coordinate 1,166,013,647 of NC_140584.1, read as the reverse complement.
CTCTCTCAACGTTTACCTCACTGTCCCATTCTGTTTGCTGCTGCATCTATCTTCCCATTCCCGTCTCTCATTCTCTCTATCTTGCCTTTTCCATTTACTTTTACGTTTGTCTTCAATCTTCTTTGTACTACTCAATATATTCTCTCTCTGTACCATGTATGTCACCAGAAACTTTCTCTTGGCTGTGCATGGCCAATAGCAGCACCTGCCACCTTTCTTAGACAACTGTGCTTTTTTCTGTTCCCCAGTCCCAGAAGTCTACCATCCTGAGGGCCTCCTGGAGCTGGAGAAGTCTTATACCTACATGGAACAAAGACGTTAGTGCAATGTGGCCATGATATCCCTGCAGCTTTTTGTCAATTCTTGTTAGACAGGACATCAGGCTGCATGGATTTGGGGGGTTTTAACTGCTTTAGGGCAGACGACAAACCAATGACGTCCACCACACTACCTTCACAGTGCGGTGGACTTCAACATGTCATCCACAGTACTGGAAAAGAAAATGTTTCTGATAAAAACACCAGAAACGTTTTCATTTCTAAAATCAAAGTCAGCATGCGAGGGAAATGCTTCCCAGAAGTCCTGAGTTTGATCTATTGTTTTGATCTATTGCGTATCAAAGTTACACAGCAAAACAAAAGTGAAAGCAGACTGCACTATCCAGGATGCACAAATGTCCTACCACACAGCGTTCCTACACTTCTCCCAATAACAGCAGTACCCCACTTGTGTGACTGAGCTATCACCCATGAAAGGAGAGATTCTCAAAGGCCCCTAATACACAAGGAAACCTCAAGATTCTGCCTTGCATGGTGACCAATTTTGGGTATGTAGGTAGCTGTGGTATTTAGGCCAGAGCTAATTGGGCATCGAGAAAAACCTGCCAGGACCAGATATTTATAAAAACAAGGTGCCTAGGGTAGTCCAGGGAGGTGTAGCTTGCATAGATCCCACTGCCTTTTCTTACACGGAAAACCTTGCAAAGCCAAACGTTGGCTAAATCACAGAAATTCTTATCACGCAGCATTCCCACACTTCTCCTATTGAAAATGCTACCCCAAATGTACACCACATATTGAGCATTCTTACATTACTTTTATAGTACATCAAAACTGAAATTTATGATCTATGACCATAAATTAGATAAAGGTAAACCAGAATTTCAAAGGAGTCAATGAATTTCAAAAAGCAGATTCATGCTACACAGATCCTAAGTCACAATATACAAAACTTGCAAACATTAGTCATCGTTGTGTGGAGATGTGTAGAGAGGTCAATTATGATGCAAATGCTTTCAGCCTCAAACTCCCTGATTATGGTTTCTACAATATTGGGTTCAAAGAGATGAATCCCCAGCGCACTGAGCCTGACAGGGTTATCTAGATATTAAACCATTTTTGAAAGATATTCTATTATAGCAGCCCTTTATGACATGGCAGGCGGTATTGGGTCGTTTCAGATTCACACTATTACCAGTTAGGGCATTTTCAGCCCTCTGCAGCAGGCACATTAACCTAAAAAACTATCTGGCTCCTGCAAACAAAATAACAATATCTAGAGCAGATGCATTATCTACCCAGGCTATATTATCTTCTGCTTACTATCCCTGACAGTGCCCTAACTTACTGCACTCTTGACTTCCATTACTATCGACAGGACACCCGATGGTCCAGTAGAGGAATTCCACTTCGCAAACCCAAATTGAATCGCAAGGCACCAATTCTTCTAATTGAGCAATTTACCCCTTACCCCTCACCTAGCAGTAAGCATGAATACATAACTCATGGAGCTTACACGTCAACACGTTAGCAATTACATACTAAATTATGGTGCAGCATTACCGCTTACATTCTGAGCCTACAATAGCAACTTTACACCTAACCAGTGTTCAAGCAACCTAATATACGAACACACTCCTTATTTAGGCACACAAGCGCTTTCTTTGTCCTCTCAATAAAGTTTTTTGTAACACCCTCCCAACATGGCCGCCACGTTTCTACACGCTCTAGACACTGCTATATATACCGGAGAACCGGAAGTCGTCTTTACGGGACCCGGAGCTAGGGTAGGATGAATTCTAGTTGGCTGCCTACAACTGTGAGTATACGCTGCTTTCAGACTTGCAGCATAGCCGGTAAGCTACCTGCGCTGCTACTGGTTATTGAGTCCACTGTTTGTTCCTTACAGCTACCAGAGCAACAACGTGCTCTGGTTTTCCCCGTCAGCCTTCAACTGTGTTTCTAGGGGTGAGTTTGTTACCACTATGTTTGTGTGTTTGCTCGAGAGTCTTGTGTCTGTTACTTTACTGCAGGTAGCGATAATTTGCTTCTGGTCACCCACGCCACTCCGGCTTTTGTTTCATTAGTACTACCTAATTACGACTGAACCCCACTGGCTGGAAGACATCTTAATGCGCTCGGTATTTCCGCGCACGCTTTTCTTGCATTAGTGCCCCAATCCTGTGTGGCCATTTCTTGTGTCTTGTGTCTTCCCTCATGATTATCGCATGCCAACAACTCGCAACAGGAAACCATTTCGGATCGCAATTGTCAGTGTCCGATTGTTAAAATTATGTCTTCGCCTTCCTACACCCGTACCTCACCTTAGTGCTGCTTCACTGGCGATCAATTTTGGGATTCGATGGTCCACGTAATTTTAACCCGTAATTTCAACCGGGAGACGCTCACCAGAGATCCGCAGCATTTACCCCCCTGGGGCCCCTGCCATCTCCTTCACCTCGTCCGAGCATGAATATTCACGCAACCTTGCTCTTAATTGTAACAATGATTTTACCATTATAGCCACTCACTTGCCAGGCTCAAGAGTTACCGCACTGGCTACGCTTGATTGACATTCATTTTTTACAAGTTGCCACATCGAAACGCACTGGCCACCCTGGTTGACAATTGACGCAGGATCACGCTTGCGCGTCACCTCCCTCATTAGACCCCCCTGTTGCTTTGATTACAGCTCAGCACAAATGTTGGGGTAGCACCTATTAGGCTATTAGCCTCAAAATGACCAGCATGTCCGCAGGTTACTGATGCGTAATTGTGTATATGTCGGTTTGTATGTCAGTACAAGTTACCGTATTTCTAGATGAACATGTTGCCACACTGCTGGCTGTTGATTTTACTTTCACTTATTTTTCTTGGTTGTACCTCCACTTCTTCCCTTCTCCCACAGGTCTACAGTACTCCCCAGTACAGTCTACTAGGGTACTCCCTACCGTATCTGGTAATTTAACTCACAGAATCTCAATACCAGACGGTAGTGCACCTTTCACATTTAGTTTTCTCGGGCCTGATGAAGTGCCAATTGACCCGTTAGGAAACACGAAACATGTTGACCAACTGCACCTTGACAGCCCTTTAGGAACATTATTCCCACATAAGGGCACTTGCACCATTTTTAACCAGGCTAGAGCTACATAAACATTAAATCTTGACCTAAGTAGGACTGCTCCAGACCTATTTTATTTATCTCACTCCTCCATGCACTACCCAGCCCCCACACCCGCATGCACCCAACGGCTTCTTCAAAAAGATCCCCGATAAAGAGCACCGTTTACGGGAGCCCATCAGGCATTGCAGCACCGGCCTGACGAGGTGCAAACGCCCAATGATGAGCATGACATCCCTCGGGGTGTGTGAGGGCATCACAAAGAAAGACCTGTCCTTCCCCCTCGTCCAGCCAGGAACTGCACACTCCCTTTAGACCTATATTTCACAACAGGCCAGTGCGGGCTAATGCAATGTCAGTCAAATATAAGTTGTACCTGACTTGTGATAACTCTGCCCCAGCTCAAAATGCTAATCACAGTACCATGCCATATTGAAATCGGGAGTTTCCTGATTGGGCATTGCTCCTGAATGACTGGTAGGTTATGGTAATGACAACCACTTATGTATCAGGAATAGGAAATATCGTGAAAGTTATTGGCTTAAGAACAACATGACTCAATGTCCTGTACAGCTGTGCAATCTCTTCACGCAGCAAATTCTTGTTTGACACACCATATGTGAAAGGTGAGAAGGGAGTTCAGCTAATGCCCACTGAATTCTCTTTTTAAAAACTCTTTTTATTATAGAAACGTTGACAACAAGGCATAGTTTCATAAAATCATAACATAGGTGATGGCAAACACAAGGCTGTATCAATACACAATATACTTTTGCCGTTGGAGCTACGGGGAAGGGGAGACATCTAAATCGCTTAATCTGGGGGGGGCACATATTTCACCTCTGTATAAATTCCAAGGGGTCCAAATCTTAGACCACTTCTGGGGGCAACCCCTCGCAATGTAAACAGATTTTTCTCGTTGCATGCACCAATCAAGGTCTTTTTTCCAGTCCACAATTTTGGGTGCTTGTGGGGCCCCCCAGTGCTGTGCAATATTTCTTTTAGCTATCATACAAGCAAGTGTGACCCATTGTATGGCGTAGGTGTTGAGGTCTGTGGGTTCCCAGATATTAAGGAGACATCGGGCAGCCTCTGGCCGGAGTTCAACCTCCAGGGCTTCACTCATAATCAAATGTACCTTCTGCCAGTACTCCTGAATTATCCCACAGTGCCATATGGTGTGTATGAAAATACCCGGTTGGGAACATCCCCGTCTGCAGGACCCATCAGTTTGTCTCCCCATGTGCACCAGTTGCGGCCCTGTTAGATATATTCTGTGCAATATTTTGAGTTGCACTAGGCGGAGCCTTGCTGATATCGCGACTGTTTTAAGGGAGGAGATCGCCGTCTGCCACCCCTCATCATCTAGTTCTATACCGTCCCCCGTCCACTTCTCTCTCAGTAGGGTCAGGGGATCACGCATGTTATTGATTAGCTTTCTGTAAGTCAGAGATATGGCCTGCTCGGGCAGGTGTCCATCAAGAAGTCTATCCTCCAGGGGGGTGCTATCAGGTAGTGAGGCGTCTCCTGGCAGTGCGGTCCGCAGTGCATGCCGGACCTGAAGATATCTGAATAGCTCAGAGTCAGCAAGTGAGTATTGAGTCTGCAAAGCACTAAACGGTTTTATTCCCCCCGCCTCCCAAAGATCACCAATAGTGGAAATATCGATCAAGTCCCACTTATCAAACCCCTTTGAATTTCCCAGGTATCCTAGTTTTTGTGAGTCCCAAAGCGGGGTAGCGAGCGTTAATCTGTTGGCCCAGCCCAGTGACTGTGTCGCAGTGTGCCATATCTTGATCGTGTGCTTGGTAGGCCCTGTCAGGGGGAACTTACCCGGAGTGGAGTACAGTGCTCGACCGTATGCCCCTCTAGGAAGGAGACAGCGGTCCATACGAAATCCCGGGGCATCGGGGGGGCCTTAGGTGCCATGATTTATCGCGATTAGATGAGCTGCCCAATAGTATCTTTTAATGTCTGGCAGTCCAATTCCACCATCGTACCAGCCAAGCGTGAGCTTTGATAATGCTATGCGTGGCCTTCCGCCCCAGAGGAGAGTCCTCTGAAGGCTTTCTATTTCCCCAAAATACGAATTAGGAACAGGGTCAGCGGCATTTTGCAATGCATAGAGGAAGCGTGGCAAGGACATCATTTTGAATAATGCCGCCCTTCCCAGTAAGGAGATAGGGAGCGATTTCCAGTGTAGAATGTCGCTTTTAAGGCGTTGCAGGGGTGGGGTCAAGTTACGTGTATATCGGAGTGTCTGGTCCAGAGAGATAAATATGCCTAAATATTTGAATCCTTCAGTGGCGATCGATATTGGGCAGTTTTGGGGCAATTGCGGGGTGTTACCGCTTAGGACATATATAAGTGACTTCTGCCAATTGACTCGGAATCCAGAGTATCTCCCAAAGATGTCTAGGATGTCAAATAGGACAGTAAGGGATCTCTTAGGGGAGGCGAGGTAGAGGAGAACATCGTCCGCATATAGGGATATTCGGTCCTCCCATCCCGGTGCCCATTGCAGCCCACAAATGGCCACATCGTTGCGGATCCACGCTGCAAGGGGTTCGAGGGCCATAGCGAACAGAAGGGGAGAGAGGGGGCAGCCCTGTCGGGTGCCACGACCAAGCGCGAAGGGGGTGGATTTTTCATTATTTACGACCACCTGCGCCATGGGTGCGGCGTATAGGAGTTTCACCCAGCTGATAAAGACCGGACCAATGCCAAGTTTTGTTAGCACTGCAAATAGATAAGGCCATTCAAAGGTGTCAAATGCCATAGTGGCATCTAGGGACGCTATGATCGCGTCCTCACGTATTGTGGGGGCCCTACCCAATACCCCGTGCACTCTGCGCAAGTTCAGGGCAGTATTCCGCCGAGGCATAAAGCCTGACTGGTCGGGATGGACCAGATCCCCCACAACCTTAATCAGTCTGTTAGCAAGTACCTTAGCTAGTATTTTGGGCTCGGCGTTTAGCAATGAAATAGGCCGATAGGAGGAGCAATCAGTTTTGGGCTTCCCTTCTTTATGTATGGTAACGATGGTGGCCAAGCGTTGGTCCAGAGGCAATATCCCCGTCTCCAGGCTACAGGTGTACTTGGACCTGAGATAGTATCCTAATTTGTCAGGGCGAAGCTTGTACAACTCGATAGGGATACCGTTGGGGCCAAGAGCCTTACCTGGACGCAGCGCTCGTATCGCTATTGCGATTTCCTCAGTGGAGAGGGAGCTATCCAAGAATTGGCAGTCCGCCTCCGAAAGGGTAGGAAGGGAGATGTCCCTTAGAAGATCTAGGGAGTCCTCAACTGTATGGGGGGGCCACAGATTTGTATACTGTATAATAGTGGGCTTCAAATTGAGTGGCTATATCTTGGGGGTCCGTTACGGGGTTTCCGTCCACTCTCATGAGCTCAGGGACTAAGCGGCTAGCACGCTCTCTCTTATCGAGCCAGGCAATCAGTTTCCCCGCTTTGTCTCCCCAATCGTATATACGGCCCAGTTTTTCTTGTCCCAGTGTTTTGGCACGGTCAGTAACCAGGGCCCGATATTCATCATGACAGAGGCGGAGTTCGTGCATCGCTTCGGGTGTAGGGTTAGAGTTAACGGTATGTTCAAGCTGGTGAACTCTATGTTCAGCGTCAGAGATGTCTTTCAGTCTTTCCTTTTTTTCCCCCGCTATGAGCGACAGGGCCTGTCCTCAGATCACAGTTTTAAACGCTTCCCAGAGTGTTTGCGGGGATTCCACCGAATGTTCGTTTTCTGTAAAGTAGTCGTCAATGGACTTGATCAGATCCCCACGTATCTTGGGGTTCCTGAAGTGCCAGGGATTGATGGGGGCGATGCGACCTATTTGTTTATGATCTAATACTATATGGGCCCACAGGGGGGAGTGGTCAGATATACCCCTAGGTAGATGCCTGATTTCGTGAGTATTAGCAACCTGGGAGGCGGGGGCAATCATATAGTCTAATCGGGAGAGGCTGCGATGTGCGTTAGAGTAGAAAGTGTGTTGTATTTTGTCCGGGTTGTATGTTCTCCATAGGTCTACTAAACCCATTGCATCCAAAAAATTAGAGAGTGAGTGTGTCGTTTGGGGCAATTGACGCGGCGGGTGTCTGTCCAGCTCGCCCGACACAACAGAATTAAAATCCCCGCCTATGACAAGCTGTCCCACTGGCAAGGTAAGTAGTAAAGCACTAAGGTCGGTAAATGTAGTTGACTGCAACCCAGGGGGTACATATACTGAAAGAAAGGTTATGGTCTGACCCTCCCATGAGCCGGCTACACCCACGTATTGCCCCCGGTTATCTATGTAGGAGGATGTGACCGAGAGCGGGAATGATTTTTTAACCATGATCCCCACTCCTCTCGAGCCAGACGTAAAACCCGCATGTGCCACCATCGAGTATCCCCACCTGCACATTGCTCCGCACTTGTTGCCTATTAGGTGCGTTTCTTGGAGCAGGACAATGTCCGGGGACAGTCGTTTTATGTGCTGGGTAACCACACCCCGCTTAATTTTGTCCCCCAATCCGTTAACGTTCCAACTTAAGATCTTAAATTCCTTGTTGCGTTGCGTACCCATTGTAGAGTTAAACACTATGCCATCAAATATAAAATCATACATAACAACCAAGAAAACCAACAGTCCCTCCCAACTCCCCCCCTCCCTGCTGCCCTGCACTCTGGGCATCAAACTACCCATCAGAACAAAAATGCAGAGTGCCTGTTGCCCACAAAAAGGAAAAAAAAAAAAAATTGTGGAAGAAAACCTGCTAAAGGAAGAACATGGGGGGAGGCTTTAGCAGTTCCCCGATCCTCACTCCCAAGTGTTAGTGCTCCTAAGCCATTATGCAGGATGGTCAAAGTGAGCGGTGGCACGCAATGTCCTATCAGTACGCTCAACCCTACATCTGGTCGCCCCGCACAGCCCTCCCAGGGAGCCCACTCACAGCGGGAGACGGTGACCCCACAATCATCAAGTGGCGTCCTGTGCGGCTACTCCCCGTGTTTCAGCCGTCTGAGGAGCCAGTCCTCCGAGGGCCCTCCCGACCGTCCAGCCAGTCCGAGGCGGCCTCCGGATGATCGAAAAAAATAGGTTTTCCCATCTGCCTCCACACGCAACCGCGCGGGGAAGAGCATGGCGTACTTCAGTTCTCTGGCTCGCAGCAGTTTTTTTACCTCTTGGAATGTGCGCCTACGCATCTGCACCCCACGGGTGAAATCAGGGAAAAAGGTGATGTGTGCATTATCCAGGCAAATCTGGGGGGCTACCCTGGCGGTCTGGAGGATAGTGTCTCTGTCTCGGTAATTTAACAGACGGGCCAGTATTGGGCGGGGTGGAGCCCCCGGCTTCGGGCGACCCCCAGGCACTCTATGCGCCCTTTCAACAACAAAAAGTTTGGATAGACCCTTAGGCTGGAGTTTAGTTGTGATTAGGTTCTCAATAAAAAGGTCTACGGCATGGCCCTCCATTTTTTACGGCACCCCCAAGACGCGTATATTATTGCGCCTCATCCTCCCTTCATACTCGTCAAGTTTATCCTCGGTGGATTTGCGGAAGGCCAGTAGCTCCGCGACCTCAGCCTGCAGCTGCGAGGTGTCGCCCGCCAGTCCCGCTGCGGTGGTCTCGAGCTGCTGCACCCTCTCCCGGTAGTTGGCGAGGTCGGCCCAGATTAGCGTCATTTCGGAGGAGAGAGTGTCTATGGACGTTCGGACTCCGGTAATGGCTGCCATAAGGTCCTTCATAGTGGGCTCGGTAGGATCCTTTGTCGCGCCATGCTGGGCCACGTCTTCCGGCGCCCTCTTATCAGGTTGATCGGCCTTTGGACATGGGTATCGGTCAAGTTTACTTTGCTGGGACGCCCTGGCTCCCTTGGTGCCGGACATCGCGGGGCCGGTGGTTGGTACAGCGCAGGCAGAAAGTCAGATCGAAAACAGGGGTAGCACCCGGATAGAATGATCGTGGCAGGCACTACTCCAAGGAGATTGTTCAGCGCAGGACATGTAAGTACTGCGATTCAAAATGGCAGCCCCCCGCCGTTTATAGGTCGCGAGGGGCAAGCGGGATCTCCGCAGCTCACCCCCGGCAAAGGAGAGTCCAATTCAGGGGAAAGATAGGTTGTGCCCAATCCTGCAGATTTTGCCCACCGCTTCACCACCACTCCCTCGCCGCGTAATCCCCGATTTCAGTCGGGTAGCCAAATTGCGCTGATGTGATGTGTCCCCAGGCTATTGCTCCGCCCAATCTCTAGGGTATCCGTGGAGAGGGTGGCAAAGTATCACCACAGTCCTTTCAGCATCAAGGGACCAGGTAGAATGCCACAGCCTTCAGGGCAGCACAGGTGGGAGCGTCCAGTACCAGCCTCTCACCGCAGCACGCCCCACCCCAGCACAACAAACAGAGGCTCACCACTCCACGTCCACAATCGAACAATCAGTTCCGGCGACAGCCAGCATCCCCCAGCCGCCACCGCGAGGAGCGGGGGTCGGTGTCCTCCGCCGGCACGGGAGGCGGGGCGGGGGGGGGAAAGCCCCCTCTCCAGCGGCGGCTCGCGGGTCCCTCGGCGGCAGAATTGAGGGCCCAAGCGAGGCCCCCCAAGCCAGAAGACGAGGCAGCTCCACGGGTGTGGGGAGATTCCCTTCCGCCAGGTATGACGCTGCTGATGTGCCCCCACTGCAAGGAGGGGGGGAGGGGGACAGCACCGCAGAGTGGTGTGTGGTGTGCCTCTCACCCTCGAGAAAAGACACCCGGGCCGGCGTCACAGCGCCGTCAGCTGCCAGGCGTTTCTCCACTGATCGACGACTTCCGGCGAATCGTGGCCGTCCTCCCCTCCGCACCGCACCGGTGTCCAGGCGCCCTCTAGTCCCCGGCTGCGGAGACTCCCCTAGGCCCAATGAGCCGGGACCTGTTTCTCCGGATCGGAGGCAGCGCCGGGGCCCCACGAAGCAGGGGCCGGGTCCGCTAGTCGTGGGGAGTCAAGTTTTAGTTCTTGATGCCAGGATGTGTAGCAGGATAGTTGTGTGGGAGGAGGTTATCGGCGGAGCCGAGGCACTACGCGTCCATCTTGCCTTGAAGCTAGGCCACGCCCCCCCCCACTGAATTCTTGTCCCCTCAGCTGTGACTGTGAACTAGTGTTGGTACTACCTTTCACATCACCTCCTCACACACAACACTGTGGTGTCCCACGGGGGTCCATCATATCCCCTCTATTATTCAACAACTACCTAACCCACTTACCAAACCTGATTAAATCATTCAAACTCAGATGTTGCAACCATAAATATAACACCCAGATGTAAAAATTGATGGTCTGTAAGACTTCTGTGTCTTGATGACTGCCTTCAGGCCATAAACACATGGATGAGAAGTAGCCATCTAAAGCTAAATACCACGTAGACAGAGCTTATGCCCTGCGGCCAAAAATACCAGCCTACCACTGCATGGCCGAAGGAACATGAGGATCCTCCAACAATGTCAAGAGAAGTAAGAAGCCTAGTGGTAACCATGGATTCAGACCTATATTTGACACCACATATTAAAAGCGTAAAACAAAATGCCTTGTACACAATGAAAACACTATGGCCCTCATTACGATGACGGACGCCTTTGCGGGAAAGGAACTGCCCGACTATGGGTCGGTGGTTCTGCATTCCCAACTAGGATGTGACCTCACGTAGTGCGGCAGGAAACGTCCAATTTTCAATGGGAGCTTCTGCAGCGGGCTGAAACCGACAGGACAAGCTCCTATTGAAAAATGGAAGTTTGTAAATATCCCTGCACCGTGTGGCAGGCACCTCATGGTGCCTGCCACACGGTGCAGGGATGTTTAGGGAGAAACCATAGGTGTCCCCAGGCCCAAATGCGGAGGGCCAGGGGTAAGAGGGCCGTGCTAGGGGACCCCACAGTCAGTTTCCGACAGCCAATCCATGTCGGAAAGGCCAACATGCAATGGCTGTCGGAAACCGATATCATAATTCAGCGACGGAAACACCATCCTTAATGGATTATATTGCCTTTCCAAATGACTGACAGGCTCCTTTAGCCTGTCGGACTTCCTCGCTGGTTTAAACTTCGTCTGCCATCATCCTAATGCGGCAGTCAGACTTTAAACCTCCTATGTCGGATGGAAAGCCAGCGGTCGGAGGCTTTCCGCCTGACATCGTGATTGGGCCCTATGTTGCATCCTGCCATACCTTGGATACCAACAGAAACTGCAAGCCATCCTTACAATCGTATTCCAAGTTTGACTCTGCTGACAGCCTATATCTTGGCGCACCTGCATTCATCATATGCAAAATACAACATACCCAAAACGTTGCTGCAAGACTTGTTCCCTGCCTTCTCCCAAGAGAACATGACTCCAGTCTTGAAACCATTCCACTGGCTATCTATGGCTAGAAGAGCAATGTCCAAGGCACTTTTCTTTGTTCACAGAGCCTTCAACGAAAAGGACCGGTATATTTAGAAGCTAAATTCAAGCAATTCATACAAATCAGACAGTGCGCTGCAGGCTAGCACCACATATCATCATTCCACCTTACCATTAAAAACACACAGGAGGCACTGCTTTCTCAGTACAAGCTGCCAAACTCTAGCGCTCACAACCAGCCAGCCTTCGAAGCATCTGGGAGCCTGGACACTTCAGACGACAGTTAAAAACATGGATATTTCCATGACAACTACACCACCCACATCCCAGCCACAGAATCTGGACAGACAGTCACACTCTCAAGTTCAATCTTGAGCTTACAATCCACAGGGTGTAAACAACACAACCAGCAAACTACTTTTGACAAGCAGGTCAGTTAAGAAGGACTGACCTATGCTTTGCTAGAGTATTATATAGTTATGTAAGTTCATACAAACACTAATACTAATGTCCTAAAATCCAGTGGTCAGCAGCTAACTGTAACTTACATCTCTTACAATCAATTGAGGCATATTTCCTATGAGGGTTGTCCATCACGAGTACTGTGCAGCCAATAAACCAGCCATCACTAAATGAACAGACATGAAATAACTGAAGAGATATGTCACATACCGCAAGTCAATCGGGGGACTATAATCTAGTCCATGACTGCAGGTCCCAAATATCCATACACTATGGGCACTTTCTTCTCACAATGACTTGCAGATATGGGATGACAGTAACAATGCACATCCAAGTTGATCTCTTCGCTTCTCTCTCCCTCCAACTATGCCAGCTCTGGCCAAGAACTATACACTGGGGACAGATTTACGATGATTTTGCGCCAGGGTTGTGTCACTTTTGTGGTGCAGCTCTGATGCAAAATAATTTTAGGTATTTACGAAGCTATGCAAAGATGCTTTACATGGCTTTGCGAACTTTAGTAAAACCAAGGTAACGCACGCCATGCGCATAGCACTGTCTAGAGTTATATTGCATTGCGACGGTGTTCCATGGGCGGAGCATGGGGGTTTCCATGCATCTGCCGATATATTTTGCAGTATCAAATTTACTAAAGCCAGTAAACCTGTGCATCCGTCAAAACACTATGCCTTCTCCTAAAAGGCGTATAGAAGAGAAATATCTTTAATTCTCCTAGTTACATGCTGTTTCTATGTGTGCTACATTTTGCAGTACACATAAAAAGAGGAATATGTCTCTAAGGATTGTTTTGTGCAGGAAGGTGCCTGTTCCTGCTCTAAATCTACTGTACCCTTAATGCAGGCACCCTTGCACCATGGTGCAAGAGTGACTGCGTTGGCCCCAGGCAGCACACAGTGCACAAGCGCATTTTCTGCTGCTTCCCTTTCACACAAAGCAGCACAGCAAGTTGCACTGCTGTGTTGAGTTGTGTGACATGTAAGTAACTCTGTCACAAAATTACTGATTGGACAACCCACGGCAGTAACCAGCTAACAGACTACAATATTATACTACCACAAAGGGACCTCCAAAGTTGTTCAAACCTGCCAGTGTACTGAAAAAACAGAAACAGTGGGTCTGTGTCTCATCATGCAGCACAGTGCTACAAGCTGCGTCCCATAACACGATGACATCAATCAATCAATCAATCAATCATTTGTAGAGCGCACTACATACCCGTGAGGGTCTCAAGGCGCTGGGAGGGGGGGGGCGCTACTGGCCAAACAGCCAGGTCTTGAGTAGCCTCCTGAAGGTCAGCATGTCTTGGCGGCGAGGTGGGAGAAGGATCTTCCGCCAGTGGTTGTTCTCCGGATGCGAGGGACGGTAGCGAGTGCGAGGTCGGCGGAGCAGAACTGGCGGTTGGGGATGTAGAAGGAAAGTCGTCTGTTGAGGTAGGCTGGGCCGGTCTTGTGGAGTGCCTTGTGTGCGTGGATGAGGAGCTTGAAGGGTATCCTCTTGTTGACGGGGAGCCAGTGCAGGTTTCTCAGGTGGGGAGTGATGTGGCTGTGGCGTGGTACGTTGAGGATCAGTCGTGCAGAGGCGTTTTTGATCCGTTGCAGTAGTTTGATGAGCTTGGTCGGGGCTCCCGCGTAGAGGGCGTTTCCGTAGTCGAGTCTGCTGCTGACGAGGGCCTGGGTGACTGTTCTTCTTGTGTCTGTCGGGATCCACCTGTAGATCTTGCGGAGCATGCAGAGGGTGTTGAAGCAGGAGGAGAAGACGGCGTTGATTTGCTTGGTCATGGAGAGCGTTGAGTCGAGGATGATTCCCAAGTTCCGTGCGTGGTCGGTGGATGTTGGGGCTGCCCCCAGTGCAGTCGGACACCAGTAGTCGTCCCAAGCTGAAGGGTTGGAGCCGAGGATGAGGACCTCCGTCTTGTTCAGCTTCAGTCGGCTGATCTTCATACAGTCGGCGCCGGCCTTCATTCCTTCATGACGGTTGGATTTGGCGGTGATGGGGTCCTTGGTGAGGGAGAGGATCAGTTGGGTGTCGTCGGCGTGGAAGATTATGTTGAGATCGTGCTGTCGGGCGACGTGTGTGAGCGGGGCCATGTAGATGTTGAACAGTGTCGGGCTGAGGGAAGAACCCTGGGGTACGCCGCAGATGATCTCGGAGGCTTCGGATCGGAATGGGGGGAGGCGGACGCTCTGGGTTCTGCCGGAGAGGAAGGAGGTGATCCATTCCAGAGCCTTGTCTCGGATCCCTACGGCGTAGAGGCGTGCGCGTAGTGTGCGGTGGCAGACGGTGTCGAAGGCAGCGGAGAGGTCCAGGAGGATGAGGGCCGCGGTCTCACCATTGTCCAGCAGGGTCCTCATGTCGTCAGTGGCGGCGATGAGGGCAGTCTCGGTGCTTTGGTTGCTGTGGAACCCTGACTGGGAAGGGTCCAGGATTCTGTTTTCTTCAAGGTATCGGTTAGCTGTCTGTTGACGATCTTCTCGATGACCTTGGCCGGGAACAGAAGCAGAGAGATGGGCGGGAAGTTCTTGAGGTCTCTTGGGTTCGCTTGGGTTTTTTGAGTAGGGCGTTGATCTCGGCGTGTTTCCAGCTCTCTGGGAAGGTCGCGGTCTCGAGGGAGAGATTGATGATGTTGCGCAGATGGGGTGCGATGGAGCTGGTGGCTTTGTTGAAGATGTGGTGTGGGAAAGGGTCTGACGGGGAGCCGGAGTGGATTGTGCTCATGGTCTTGATGGGGTCATCGAGGATCAAGTTGGCCCAGGCAAGCAGGGGGTCGTGGTCGATGGCGTGCGGAGAGTCTGTTGTGTTGATGTCTGTTGGGGCTGTCTGGTTGTTGAAGCTGTCGTGGATTTCTGCTATCTTGCGTTGGAAAAAAGCGGCGATGGAGTCGCACAGGGCTTGCGACGGCGGGTTGTCATTGGTGTTGGAGCTGGGATTGGAAAGTTCCTTCACGATGTTGAAGAGCTCCTTGCTATTGTGTGCATTGTTGTCGAGGCGGTCTTTGAAGGAGGTCCTCTTGGAAGTCCTGAGGAGGTGATGGTGGTTGCGGGTGGCGTCCTTGTGGGCTGCGTGGCTGTCCGGAGTCTGCTCACTGTGCCATTTCTTCTTTAGTTTCCGGCAGGTTCGCTGGGAGGCTAGGAGTTCTGGGGTGAACCAGCTGGCCCTCTTGCTGGTGTCTCTGTAGGAGGGTTTCTTCAGCGGGGCGAGGGTGTTGGCGCAGTCGTCGATCCAGCGTCTGAGGCTGTGGGCAGCGTCGTCGGTGTTGTAGGGTTCAGTGGGTGGGCTGAGAGCGAGGTTTGCGTGTAGTTCGTCTTTGGTGATTTTGCTCCAGCAGCGGCGGGGGTGGTGTGTGGTGGGTTTCTGGAAGGTGAAGTGGATGCAGCGGTGGTCGGTCCAGGGGAGTTCGGTGGTGTGGCTGAAGGAGACGTGGGAGCTTGAGGGGAAGACGGGGTCGAGCGTGTGGCCGGCGGAGTGGGTAGGCATTGTGGCAAGTTGCTTCAGTCCGAGGTTGGCGAGGTTATCGATCAGGGTGGTGGAGTTGCTGTTGTTGTTGCTCTCAAGGTGAAAGTACAGGTCTCCAAGGAGGATGTAGTCGGTGGAGGTCAGGGCGTGCGTGCTGATGAAGTCGGCGATGGAGTCGCTGAACTGGAGTCAGGGTCCGGGGGGTCTGTAGACGAGGGTGCCTCTGAGGGTGGAGTTGGGGTCTGTGTGGATCTGGAAATACATGTGATGACCACACCTAGGAGGCCATCAGGCATAGCATGGAATCCCTTCCCACATAGGATCACAAAACAAAGATACGACCCTTCCAGCCACACACCACCCTATGCGATGTAGTTGCTGCCCATGTATGTAAGCGCTTCAGTGACACACAAAATATAGTAAGCACTATACAAATAAATGTAATGTTTATTTTTTTGTGCATCACCTTGATTTGCTTTGAGCCTATTAAAATATATGTTTCCATCTTACTTCAGAATTATAAAACAAAATGTGCTTCATTTGTGCTTTCATAACTGCTTGTATATATTGACATATTTGTATAGTTCATTTACATTTTTTGTGAATCAGAAACAAAATGACATTCTACAGTGCTTTCTTTCACATTTCATGTAAACAAAGCCACTGGAATTATGCTTTCTTTTACATTCCATGTACACAAAGCCACTGGAATTATGTGATTCTGTGGCATTTTCCGTCTAATTATGAATTTTTGCATTTTCTGCATATTCTATCATCTGCTGTATAATCTGCAGATTTGAACTAAAGCAAATTGTTTCTAATTCATACAGATCAAAAATGACACAAAATGCTGCAACACGTGCTGCCTTCGCAAAAGTGGTCACGCTTTAGTAATTTATAGATGTATTTGGATGTGGAACTGGAACTAATGAAGTGAAACAATGTCCCACTCGGTGCTAAAATGTTTATAAATGATAAAATAGTGAAGTGAAACTATCACAAAATGTGCCGCAATAAGCTGCATAATTTGTGTTTTCTTGTAACACAATTTAGTCAATATTGCTGCATAATTTACCCCCCCCCCCACCATATAATTCCATTGGTCCTGTCTGTAGCCCAGCAAGCTTGTCAAATAGTTCACTTTACAAAATCCTGCCAATTTGTAGCCACAGAAGAAAAGTGAACAAAATTTCCACTCAAGAGAAAAGGAATACATTTTCCAGAAGACACAGCCTGACATTCCACCTGTCCCAGAACATGCAGCAAATGTAACGAGATAAAAACAAAACATGAAGGCATTTTTATTGCTCAAACACCTTCTGAACACCTGGACCTCTATACTGTGCCAGCTGCCTCGGTCATCTGGAGGGACCAAAGATTAATTTGGGCAGGCGCGGCCCTCAAATGCCCCCCCCCCCCATGGCTACGGCCCTGCTGCTGGGCCACTCTCTATCCCCTGCCTCCTTCCCCCCGTTCTTCCTTTGGACCACAGCCTTTTGTTGACTTGGCCCTTCTTTCCTGTGTGGACCAGGGCTGATGTCATCACCTCATTCCTTCCCTTGTTCCACCATTCCTTCATCGCATTCGGCCCTATTTTAAACCCCAGCCTCTGGATTGGCATGGTGGGAAGTCGGCCGGCCACTGGCCAATGGGCTTGTGGTTGAGGCCCGATGGTGGGCTGGTTTCTTGGTGGCCCTCTCAGTCCCCACCGCAAGGACACGACATCAAAGGCTGTGGAGCCTCTGCCAACAAATAATGAACCAGACCTGA
Organism: Triturus cristatus; assembly: GCF_964204655.1. Lineage (NCBI taxonomy): Eukaryota > Metazoa > Chordata > Amphibia > Caudata > Salamandridae > Triturus > Triturus cristatus. The sequence goes on along the minus strand of NC_140584.1, from coordinate 1,165,996,166 downwards.
CGCGCATCAAAGTCAGGCTGCCGCATTGTGAGAGGTAGAATGACAATGGGCTGCTCCGGCTGTCACAGCATGAGGTGTGTATGGGAACTGTCTGTGCACCTCTCAACTGTGTCACACTTCCCACTGGAGGTACCCTGGCCCTCCTCACCGTCCACCCGATGCCCCCCACACCTAGGAGTGTGCCCACCAAGGCTGGCTCACCTGCGCTTGTTCCTGTCCTCCTGGCCAGTTGTCTAGCATTAGCCAGTGCCTCTGTTCACTTCTTTTGGGGTCATCTCCTACAGCTCTATAGTTAATGTCCCCTCCCTCGCATTTTTGCTCCTTGTTGGGGGGGTGAGGGGGGGTTGACCTGGTCAGTGGCTGAAGTGCAATTAAAAAAAAAGTATGGGAACTGTGATACTGTGCACAGTGGGGGCGGAGTGAGTGAACGTGGGGGCGGTATGAAAGGCTTGGGTAAAAAAACTAAATATTCTTTAACTTTTTTTGGTCTTTCACCTTTAGGAAACTGCATATCAAATAACACACAGCTTAAATGAGAAATAAATGCAAATTACGTTAATCAGCGGGAAATACACTTTTGTACATTATGAAACCTCTATTAGTTAATGCACTTCAGTGGTCTGCGTCTGTAACCAAAATACCACAGAATTGAATCCTGGTTAGTGCAGTGCAGAGCGACTTATGTATGTTTAGTGCTATGATGTCCCAGTCTGACAGAAAGCACTGTGAATATGTAAGTCATTATTTTAAATGTGCATTACACACAGTATATGGTAGGCTGCTACAAAATGCGCAAAAAAGGTTTAGATGAAACGTGCCTCACCTGACTCTGTTTTCCTGCTGCTGGGTGCGATTTCGCCATTCCTGGATCCGCGACTGCGGGACTGCGAGGACCAGCACTCCCTGAGCTCAACCACTCACGGTGCAGCTGGATACTCTTCCCGCCCTCCTCCACCATCAATCAGGCAACGACTCGCGGCCCCCGCTTCGCGGGGGCCGCTCGCAGTGCATAAAAGCGCTCCTTGCCTATGAACTTGTGGTGCCTCACCTGACTCTGTTTTCCTGCTGCTGGGTGCGATTTCGCCATTCCTGGATCCGCGACTGCGGGACTGCGAGGACCAGCACTCCCTGAGCTCAACCACTCACGGCGCAGCTGGATACTCTTCCCGCCCTACTCCACCATCAATCAGGCAACGACTCGCGGCCCCCGCTTCGCGGGAGCCGCTCGCAGTGCATAAAAGCGCTCCTTGCCTATGAACTTGTGGTGCCTCACCTGACTCTGTTTTCCTGCTGCTGGGTGCGATTTCGCCATTCCTGGATCCGCGACTGCGGGACTGCGAGGACCAGCACTCCCTGAGCTCAACCACTCACGGCGCAGCTGGATACTCTTCCCGCCCCCTCCCCCTTTCCCTATTTCAGTACTCCACCCACTCTCCGTGCCAGCGGGACACGTGCGGGACGTAGCACGGGGCGAAGACCGGGCAAAGAGCGGGCCCTCTAAGGCCCTCCGAGGCCGACTGAGGCAGGGCTGGGCCTGGTTATTAACATTGAAGGTATCGTGATATATCACTATTATAATGGCCTTGTTAGAGAATAAAATGCTAGGGGATAAATTGGGGGGAGTGACAAATGGCCCTTTAGATAGCTACTTCAAGAAGATCTGTGTGGACGATGAGAGGGGTAATTTAATGGACGAGCGTAGAACTGAGCGCCGACGCTCAATTGAGAATATGAAACGTAGGGCCCCAGAGGCCCCTATCCCTCAGGCCCCTCCGGATGATTGTGATAGCTATGGTACCAGTGATGCCTCGTCTTCTCAAGATAGTGTTCCGCTACTATTACGTGATTGTTCCCCTACTAATTGTGTTCCCAGTGTTCATGTCATTAGTGATTCTTTCCTTTTAAATGATATAAGAAACCGTAAAGTCCTTAATACATGGCTACCAGGCCGTGAGAAACAATTTGGGAAAAAGGCCAAGAAATCGGTTAAGGGGAAAATTCATGGTCCCCCACCTAGGAAAATAAGACGCAAGGAGGGGGCGGCCCCAGTATTCCCTAGGATTAAACACTCTGATTTTGGCCAACATAAAAAGACTATAACTGGAAAGGCTTTTGGCCAGATAACCGAGCCAGAAAGTAGGCCAATTTTGTCTACCTGTACCCTCCCTGTAGGCCCCGATTTAGTTGTGATTAACCCCGAGCCCGTTTTGCCTGTTGTTAACCCCCCCCCAGACTCCTGTTATCTCTACTGCTCTCCTAACTAAACTGGGAGATTTGCTTAGCACTTTTATATTGCCCATTACTGATAATCTAAGGAGGTTGGAGCACAGGCTAGAGAACATTGAATCCACATTGAGAAACTTGATTGCCGCAGATAAGGCTCAAACGAATGGGGCTAGTCTTCAGGTCACAGTACCCACTAGTAATATTCTTCAGGACATTCCTGATTCTAGTAAAAATGTACCTCAGGTCCCTGATCGTCTAATACTTGTCCGTCCTAGAAAGGGCCCTCCAACGACTTTGGAACATTTAACTAGTAAGCCCGTTATCGATCTTGTGGAAGGTCTTACCACTGCACCACTGGGGATTACATGTCAGGAGCAGGGTAGCCTCAATGGGGATGGGGGTCCTAGGGCCCTTGGGCCTCAGGTTGATTTACCTCCAGAAGCTGTGCCCTTGGTGGTGGTTTTGACAGGGGTCCCTGCATTGGCTGATAATAAGAGAGAAGACTTTTATCAGCTGAAAAACAAAATTATACATTGGTTACGAATATATAGACCTTGTTGGACAACCACTCCCACACTAGAAGGGGTGGTGGTGATCTTCCGGACACACTGTGGTAGCTTGGCTCGAGTGGTCAGGAATCAGGCTCCGTGCTAAGCATACAACATACCCAAACAATAACCATGCGTGCATCCGTTCCAAAAACGACTCTACACCGTAAAAATTATGAAAATAACTTTCTTTATCTGCTTTTTCTCTTAGTTGCTGATTGGAGAAAATAAATAACAATCACAATATACAAACTTTTTAGAAAGTGCAGGACAAATAAATACTGGCTTAATGATTCAATAAATAGGGGTGATCATAAATACTGAAGGCATAAATAAAAGTGCAATACAGACAGGCAATTAAATATTCTGAGGCAATAAATACTGTAACCAATAAATATTGTGCATCAATAAATACTGTGGACCAATAAATACAGTGGAACAATAAATAGGTTAAATACAATAAATACAGTGCCCCTAATAAATACTTAAAAGCTGACAGTGACACTCATGGATTCAGATCACTCTTGAATTCCTAAGGGCTGATTTGGCCCAGGCACAGCTTGTGGGGATGTGGAAGGCTTGGGGGTGTCTACTCCCTGGCTTGGTCAAGGCTGAGGCCTAAACTGAGGTAGATAAAGGGGGGAAATACCAGAGACCTGGCTCTCTCTCTCCACACAACTTCTCTAGATTAGTCCCAGTTCACCCCTGGCACAGTCAGGTTGGTTCCAGCACCTCCCTAGCCCCTTAGAGCAGTCTCTCAGGTCTCCACAGGGCCTTAGGCGCCCTCTACTCCACTTACTGCCCTTTTTCTGATGCTCCGACGCCGCTGGAGTCGTATCGATGTCGTGAGGCGGTTCCGGTTCGATGTCGGCGGCCTCGTGTAACGCCCTGAACGTTTCAGGATCGTTTAACAGACACGACAATGAGGACGCAACCACTTGTGAAGGGTTAGTTCTTTTAATGAAGGCAAATAAAATACAAAGAACAAACAAAAGTTATAGTCACTGGAATCCTCCAGGCTAAGTACGTTACCAGCCCACAGCACGGATGGTCCTAACCGTCCTCTGCATATACGCCGATCCCGGCGTATGCCAACAGAGGGCAGAAATGAAATGGCCGACAATGCCAATCGGTAGGCTGTGAGGGGCACGAAGAGTGTTGGGGAGAATCGAGGAGTCAGGGAAACACCCAGCCGGGGTCTCTACCTGAAGGGAGCAGCCGCTCAACCTCTTCCTCAGACTGCACCGGGACGCGGAGTCACCACCTGGTGATGCGTCACCGATACCCCAATCACAAGCAAGAAGACTGAACCGAGAGCAGCCGCTCGATCGATCCTGTGGACTTCCGAGTCTGTAACGCGGCAAACACCTCCTGGTGTGCGTTACAGCTGGCAGTCCCTGTGTCTCTGGTCGGGCTGGGAGTTACGACTCCAACCAGCAAAAGCGCCACTGCGCTTGGACTCAGCCGAGTCAAAAAGCGAAGCTCAATGGTTGACCGGTAGAGCTTCCGGGTCCTTCACAGGTGACGATGGGGCAAGACACGGCCCAGGGAGTAACGACTCGACCTACCTCCGTTCTTGCCTTACTGGAGCACCACTCCGGAACACTGCTCTTCACGAAGCAGGTACGTCGGTGTAAACACAATATCCGACAGCCTTGTACCTCCCGGTTCCTCCCTTTATAGGGCGTGTTTTCCTTGAGTTATGTAACAGCTCTCCTGTTTACATAAGGGCGTGTTTCCCTTGAGTTATGTAACAGCTCTCCTGTTTACATAAGGGCGTGTTTCCCTTGAGTTATGTAACAGCTCTCCTGTTTACATAAGGGCGTGTTTCCCTTGAGTTATGTAACAGCTCTCCTGTTTACATAAGGGCGTGTTTCCCTTGAGTTATGTAACAGCTCTCCTGTTTACATAAGGGCGTGTTTCCCTTGTATGACAGGAATTCTTGACAGTACATCCTCCCTCTCAGCGGCTCCCCACGGGTCCAGCGCTGGCAGGAAAACGCCGATGGAACAAGGAGACCAAGCGCGGAGCATGAACCCCTTCAGCCGGTTCCCATGAATGCTCCTCCGGGCCATAGCCTTTCCACGCAACCAGGTACCACAGCTTCCCCCTGCGCCATTTGGACGCCCGTATGCCCGACACTTCATACTCCACCTCCGACTCCACGCATACCGGCCTAGGTGTCCCAGACGGCTTGGAGGGTGCTGGTTTGAGCAATGATACATGAAAGACAGGGTGTATCCGCAGTGACTGGGGCAAGCACACCTTCACGTTCACGGGACCCATACACTTGGTAATTCGATAGGGGCCCATGTACTTGGGATGGAACACACTGTTCTTTCGAAACCTCATGTTTCTTGTGGATATCCAGACGTAGTCTCCAGTGCGGTACAGTGGCCCGGGCCTTCTCTTCCTATCTGCCGCAGCCTTGTATCTTCTCTTGGCCTCTATTAGGACAGCCCTTGAGCGCATCAACGTGTCTTTTATGTGTGCCACCCTGTCCGCTGTGGCGGGAATCCTGTCCTCTCTGAACGGATGTAGAAATGGCAAGAACCTGGGATGTTGGCCATAGTTGCTATAGAACGGAGATGACTGTGTGGAGCTGTGAGTGGCGTTGTTATAGGCGATCTCTGCAACCCATAGCAAGTCGACCCATTCTTCCCTGCCCTGGTCCACAAAACATCGCAGATACTGTTTGAGCGTTTGGTTCAGGCGCTCGGTTTGGCCGTCCGTTTGAGGGTGGTAGCTGGTGGACAGGGCGGTCTTAACATGCAGCGCAGTGCACCAAGTCTTCCAGAATTGCGCAGTAAACTGCGACCCCCGGTCCGACACGATCACCCCAGGTAATCCATGCAGTCGTACCACATTCTTTAGGAGTAGTGACGCCAATTCCCCGGCCGTAGGGACTCTCTTGCAGGGGATGAAGTGCCCCATTTTCGTCAAGTAATCCACCACCACCAGTATTGCCGTCATCCCCTGGTCTACCGGTAGGCCCACCACGAAGTCCAGTGATATGCTATCCCATGGTCTATCCGGGGTCGGAAGTGGATGTAAGAGCCCTTGGGTTCGGCCATGGTCGGCCTTCATGGTAGCACACGTAGGACACTCCTGTCCCCACCTCTTGACATCCACTCTCATGGTCGGCCACCAGAAATGCCGTCCCATGCTAGCCACCGTTTTTTCAAAGCCCAAATGACCTGCGCATGGAGAGTCATGGCACCAGATGAATGCTTGTTTCCTTAGCGTAGGCGTGGGTATCAATAGGCACCTGCCCTTCAGGGGTATCCCGTCCTTCAGCTGCCATTCTCTGTGACTGAGGAGCCACCTCCGCCATGCGAATGACCTGATCCCTCTCTTTATTCCCCTCAGGAAAGTATCCGGTTGGATAACCCCCAATACCATCCTCGGGGAAATGATGGAACGCTCGGTTGCAGGCAATGGTTCCTTAACTGCAGATTGACGGGACAGGGCGTCCGCCTTCCGGTTTTCCGTCCCCGGCCGATATGTGATGCGGAAGTTGAACCCCGCAAAGAAGATCATCCACCGCAGCTGCCTGGGAGAAAGGTGTCTAGTGGCCGTCATGAACTGTAGGTTCCGATGGTCCGTGTACACCGATACCACATGTCTTGCCCCCATCAACCAATGCCTCCATTCGGTGAAGGCGTCCTTGATTGCGAGAAGCTCCTTCTCCGCAATATGGTAGTTGCGTTCGGCGTCGTTGAGTTTGCGGGACATGTACGCAACGGGATGAAGCACCCCTGTGTCGTGGTTGCGTTGGGACAAGATAGCCCCCAGCGCCACATCCGACGCGTCCGCTTCCACCATGTAGGGGAGATCCGGATCGGGGTGAGCCAACACCGGCGCCTTACCAAAGGCGCTTTTCAGGGCCTCAAAGGCTTTGTTTGCTTCAGGGGACCAGACAAACTCCTTGGACTTCCTCAGTAGCTGTGTGATTGGGGCCACCACTCCTGAAAATCCATCTATAAACCGCCTGTAAAAGTTGGCGAAGCCAATGAAACTTTGGACGTCCTTCACGATTTGGGGCACCGGCCATTCTTTCACCGCCTTGATCTTTCGTTCTGCCATCTCCTGTCCCTCTGGACTCAGCATCACTCCGAGGAATTCCACGGATGTGACGTGGAAGTCACACTTGCTGAGTTTACAAAACAGCATGTTTTCCCTCAGCTTTTGGAGCACAGCTTTGACGTGGTGTACGTGCTCCTCCACACTGGACGAATAGATGAGGATGTCGTCGATATATACGACCACGTAGATATCCAACTCCTCTCTGAATACCTCATTCAAAAAGTACTGAAAGGCTGCCGGGGCGTTGCACAGACCGAACGGCATGACGAGGTACTCAAAAAGGCCGAACCTGGTCTTAAAGGCGGTCTTCCACTCGTCTCCGTCCCTCATGCGCACCAGATGGTATGCCCCTTTCAAATCCAACTTGGTGTAGATACGAGCTTTCTTGACCTGTTCCAGAAGTACACTGATGAGAGGCAAGGGGTACCGATTTTTTATGGTTATCGCATTCAATGCCCTAAAGTCCACACAGGCTCTCAGCTCCCCATTAGCCTTCGGGATGAAGAAGAGTGGCGAGGCGGCCGGAGACTTGGACGGGCGGATGAATCCTAGCTTGAGGAGTTTATCCAGGTACCCCCGGAGATGCACGTTTTCAGGCTCCGTCAGGGCATACAGCCTGCCGCTGGGAACGCTGGCCCCTGGCACCAGGTCGATCTGGCAGTCAAACTGTCTATGTGGTGGTAGCACTTCCGCCTTCACCTCATCAAATACATCCTCAAAACTGTGATAAGCCTGGGGGAGAGCCACATCTTTTTCTGCCGCTGTAGCCACCGTCTGACTCCCGCTCTCATCTGCGTCAAGGGATTCCGTTCTTATTCCACAATGCAGGATGCAATACGGTGACGTCATTTCGATGCGATGTGTTGGCCAATCCACAAAGGGGTTGTGTTTCTGTAGCCACGGCAATCCCAATATGACGCCATATTGGGGCGCTCGGATGATGTTAAAATCGATTTGTTCCAAATGGTTCCTCCCATATCTCATTGGAAGGACCCCCGTGTGCTGTCCGATGGGCCCCGTCACCAATCGCCTTCCGTCTACCGCATAGACGTCTTCGGGTACTGCTTTGGGAAGAAGCACTAGCCCTAGCCTGCATGCCTCGTTGTGGTCCATAAACATGCCAGTGGCCCCTGAATCCACCATGGCCACAACGGGTATCCACTGGTCATGCACTCCCACGTGCACCGTAATAAACAGGTGTCGTTGTCCCTTAGTGACCGAGTTGGAAAGTGAAGGGATGGATGAGTGACTCCGAGATGCCCCTTCTCTGGTCTTGGAGTCCTCTAGTTTTCCGCCGGTATGTCCACCACGGCTGTTACCGACCGGTTGGCCCGATAACGTGACGTCTTCGGTTTGGCAGGGCATTCACGTACGTAGTGGCCTTTTTTGCCACAATATAGGCACAATCCTTGTTTACGGCGTGACTCTTTCTCCGTGGCTGTGAGGCTCGCTCGTATTGCGCTGATGTCCATGGGTTCTCCCTTGGATGCGGTGGAAGTTTCAGGACTTCCCACCGTCACATAGGATGGAAGGGATTTTCCTTTTCTCCCATGATCCCCCTTTCTTTCACTTAGCCTATGTTCCAGCCGTAATACCAGGTTGATAAGGCCCTCACATGTCTTGGGTTGAGGGTCAATATGAGCCACGGCGTCCTTGAGCTCATCGCACAGCCCTTGATGGAAGAGCGCCGTCTGTTTAGCAACAGGCCACTTGGTTTCCGCAACCAGCCTTCGGAACGCGTTGAGATACTGCACCAGGTCGTGGGATCCCTGTCTCAACTCAAGCATTTCACGGTCCGCCGTGTACGAGTCAGCCCTTCTGTCGAATACCTTCAGGAATTCCTCGCGAAAAGCACCCCAATCACATAAGAGGGGGTCGTCCCTGCTCACCAGAGGTACGGCCCATTGTGCCGCGTTTCCAGCCAAATAGGATATAAGGAAAGCCACACGAGCCTGACTCGTGGGGAACGCCTTTGGTTTGCACGATAAATGTAGCGCCACTTGTGTGAGGAATACCTGCACTGTGTTAGGATCCCCACTGTACCTCTCTGGTGTTGCCAAGGGGATGGCTACCGGCATTTCCACTACTACCGCAGGGGTCTGGTTCGTGAGGGAGGTGCTGGGCGTGAGCGGGTCCAATTGGATAGCATCCAGTCTGGCTTTTACATTGGCTGTTTCTTGCCTAGAGGCAGCCACTTCAACTTGCATGGCCGCTAAAGCAGCCAGCACATCATCAAGTGTTGCCATGTCTGTTATCGACCGGGAGACAGTTAGTGTTATTAAGGTCGGATATTTTGTAACGCCCTGAACGTTTCAGGATCGTTTAACAGACACGACAATGAGGACGCAACCACTTGTGAAGGGTTAGTTCTTTTAATGAAGGCAAATAAAATACAAAGAACAAACAAAAGTTATAGTCACTGGAATCCTCCAGGCTAAGTACGTTACCAGCCCACAGCACGGATGGTCCTAACCGTCCTCTGCATATACGCCGATCCCGGCGTATGCCAACAGAGGGCAGAAATGAAATGGCCGACAATGCCAATCGGTAGGCTGTGAGGGGCACGAAGAGTGTTGGGGAGAATCGAGGAGTCAGGGAAACACCCAGCCGGGGTCTCTACCTGAAGGGAGCAGCCGCTCAACCTCTTCCTCAGACTGCACCGGGACGCGGAGTCACCACCTGGTGATGCGTCACCGATACCCCAATCACAAGCAAGAAGACTGAACCGAGAGCAGCCGCTCGATCGATCCTGTGGACTTCCGAGTCTGTAACGCGGCAAACACCTCCTGGTGTGCGTTACAGCTGGCAGTCCCTGTGTCTCTGGTCGGGCTGGGAGTTACGACTCCAACCAGCAAAAGCGCCACTGCGCTTGGACTCAGCCGAGTCAAAAAGCGAAGCTCAATGGTTGACCGGTAGAGCTTCCGGGTCCTTCACAGGTGACGATGGGGCAAGACACGGCCCAGGGAGTAACGACTCGACCTACCTCCGTTCTTGCCTTACTGGAGCACCACTCCGGAACACTGCTCTTCACGAAGCAGGTACGTCGGTGTAAACACAATATCCGACAGCCTTGTACCTCCCGGTTCCTCCCTTTATAGGGCGTGTTTTCCTTGAGTTATGTAACAGCTCTCCTGTTTACATAAGGGCGTGTTTCCCTTGAGTTATGTAACAGCTCTCCTGTTTACATAAGGGCGTGTTTCCCTTGAGTTATGTAACAGCTCTCCTGTTTACATAAGGGCGTGTTTCCCTTGAGTTATGTAACAGCTCTCCTGTTTACATAAGGGCGTGTTTCCCTTGAGTTATGTAACAGCTCTCCTGTTTACATAAGGGCGTGTTTCCCTTGTATGACAGGAATTCTTGACACCTCGGCACAATGTCAGTTCTTTGACGACGCCGGCAGGCGGATCCGGTCTCGATGTCAGCGGCCTCGGTTCGATCTCGACCTCCGATTCGATGGCGTCGGGCAGTCTTACTCGATGTCGACTTCGGGCGGCTCCGGTCCGATGGCGACCTCGGCTTCGATGACGTCGGCCGGCCTTGCCTCGATGTCGACTTCCGGCGGCTCCGGAGTGCGATCCTCGCTCCCGACCTCCGGTGCTCCTCACAGGTTTCCGGCGACTCCGGAGTGCGACCTCCACTCCCGACCTCCGGCACGATTCTCACAGGTTCCGGCGACTCCGGAGTGCGATCCTCACTCCCGACCTCCGTTACCCTTCACCTCGGTCTCCGACGACTCCGGAGGGCGGACTTCACTCCTCCGATGACGCCGCTCACTCGACCTCGGGTGACTTCCTCCTCGACCTCTGGTATTCCTCACGACCTCTGACGGCGCCCTCTCTCGACCTCTGGCGGCTCCGGGTACGACGTCTGCTTTTCCAGTCAGCGCCGCTTCTCCACCTCGGGCTCCAGGTCTTAGGCTACTCGACGTCGGACTTCAGGGAAACCAGCTTCCAGGTCAGGATCTTGCTGTTCTCTTGTTTCTAAGGCCTGTTCCTGCTGTCCAGGTCCTCAGGATGGTTTTTCTGACTTCTTCCCACACAGGGCTCTAGGCTGGGCTCCGTCAGTAGGGACTAGTATCAAGGGTGGGTTTATGGACCCCACTCCAGGCACAAGTTTCCACCCCTGCTGCTTCACTCCTTCCTCCTTCACGTTTGTGCTGCTCACTCTTCACCAGTCAGGTGCCAACTGCCAGCTCCAACTGCCAACTCTCTCTCTTAGCTTCCCAACATTCTAAACCGCCTCCAACTGTCACAGGGTTCTGGAATGTTCTGGAAGGTGCTGGTAGGTTCCAGTGGATGCTGGTGATGTCACAGGTGGCCACCATTTTGTGCTTCAGGCCCTCAGACAGAAGTTTCAGGGGTAGGTAAAATGGCTCCCTGAATCTGCAGCAACACTAAAAAGTCTGGTGGTTCCCAAAAAGGAAAAATTCAAACAGGGTTTGAGGCAAAAGTGGGACAAAATAAATAATGATGAGGAGGGACCACCCAAAGGGCTGACAGGTCTAACACGCGTCCCCCCCAGCTGAAAGTGGGGAGAGCTACCCAACCCCTTGGGAGTTCTCATCACTAAGGCGGAAATACCTTGAGAGACCGTCTGCATTGGCGTGGTCCACTCCAGGCCGATGTTCCACCTGAAAGTCCATTCCCTGTAGGGAAATAGACCACCTCAACAACTTGGGATTCTCCCCCTTCATTTGCATCAGCCAACGAAGGGGTCTGTGGTCGGTCTGAACTAGGAAGTGCGAGCCAAACAGGTATGGCCGCAACTTCTTCAGAGCCCATACCACTGCAAAGGCTTCACGCTCTATTGCACTCCACTTCTGTTCCCTGGGAAGTAGTCTCCGGGATAGGAAGACCACGGGTTGATCCAGACCCTCTTCGTTGAGCTGCGATAACACTGCCCCAATGCCATGTTCTGATGCATCTGTCTGGACAATGAACTCCTTGGAAAAGTCTGGGGCCCTTAAGACCGGGGCCTCGCACATGGCTTTCTTCAATCTCTCAAAGGCTTGCTGACAAGCCTCCGTCCAGACTACCCGTCGAGGTTGTTTCTTGGACGTGAGCTCCGTGAGGGGGGCTACGATGGTACCGTACCCCTTCACGAAGCGGCGGTAGTATCCCGTGAGGCCCAAAAATGCTCGGACCTCAGTCTGTGTCTTGGGGGGTTTCCAGGCCATGATGGCCTCGATCTTCGCCTGGAGGGGTTGCACCGCTCCCCTTCCCACCAAGTGTCCAAGGTACACTACCGACCCCTGCCCGATCTGGCACTTGCTGGCCTTGATCGTCAATCCAGCTTGTCTCAGGGCCTGGAGAACAGCTTGCAGGTGATGCAAGTGATCCTCCCAGCTGTTACTGAAGACAGCTATGTCATCCAGATAAGCAGCAGAGAAACTCTCCATTCCGGTGAGGATCTGGTTTACCAGGCGCTGAAACGTGGCAGGGGCGTTCTTGAGCCCAAAGGGCATCACACAGAACTGGTAGTGGCCATTGGGCGTGGAGAAGGCTGACCTTTCCCTTGCTCCATCAGTCAAAGAGATCTGCCAGTACCCAGAAGTAAGGTCAAAGGTACTTAGATATTGGGCAGCTCCCAGCCGGTCAATCAATTCATCCGCCCTAGGGATCGGATGAGCATCAGTTTTGGTCACTGAATTCAGTCCCCGATAGTCCACACAGAACCTCAGTTCTGGTTGGGCACCCGGTGGTGCAGCTTTTGGTACTAACACCACCGGACTGGACCAGGGGCTGCTAGAAGGTTCGATCACTCCTAGCTCCAGCATCTTAGTGACTTCACTATGAATGCTGGTCTTCACCTTGTCTGACATCCGGTAGATCTTGGACTTCACAGGTGGGCTGTCTCCTGTGTCCACGTCATGGACGCACAGGTGAGTCCTACCCGGGACAAGGGAGAACAACGAAGAGTACTGCCCCAGGACCTGGCGACAGTCCTCCTGTTGTTCAGGAGTTAGAGATGGGGAGAGAATCACTCCCTCCACCGACCCATCCTTCTCTTGAGACGCAAACAGATCAGGGAGAGGCTCGCTTTCCACGTCCTCTCCTCCGTCAGTCACCATCATCAAGATGACTTCGGGCCTCTCGTGGTGGGGTTTGAGGCGGTTGGCATGCAGCACCCGCAGGGGCTGACGAGGGGTCTTCAGGTCCACCAAGTAGGTAGCCTTACCCTTCTTCTCCAACACCTCAAAGGGTCCTGACCAGCGATCCTGGAGGGCACTAAGCTCTCCTGGTTCGATCACCCACACCTTCTGGCCAGGCTCCAACTCCACCGGGTGAGCATTGTGGTCATACCACGCCTTCATCACTGCTTGGCTGGCTTCCAAGTTGTCAGAAGCTTGCTTCCACAACTTAGCCATTTGGCTCCGGAAGGCCAGCATGTAGCTCACCACGTCCTGGGTAAGCTTTCTGGGTGTTCTTTCCCATCCGTCTCTCACCAGGTTGAGAGGTCCACGTACAGGGTGCCCATACAGAAGCTCGAAGGGGCTGAAGCCCACTCCCTTCTGTGGCACTTCCCTGTAAGAAAAAAGTAAACAGGGTAGGAGGACGTCCCATTTCCTCCGCAGGCTTTCAGGCAGACTTCTGATCATGCCCTTCAAGGTTTTGTTAAACCTCTCCACCAGACCATTGGTCTGGGGGTGGTAAGGAGTGGTGAACCGGTATGTCACTCCACACTCCTTCCACATTGCCCGCATATACGCTGACATGAAGTTGGTCCCCCTGTCGGACACAACTTCCTTGGGAAAACCCACTCGGGTAAAGATTCCCATCAGGGCCCTAGCCACAACAGGTGCTGTTATGGTCCTCAGAGGTATTGCCTCTGGGTACCGTGTGGCATGATCCACCAGAACCAGGATAAACCTGTGACCAGCTGTAGTCGGTGGATCTAACGGACCCACAATGTCGATGCCCACCCTTTCAAAGGGGGTGCTAACGACAGGAAGTGGTTCCAGGGGAGCTTTCAGCTTCACCCCTGTTTTCCCACTGGCTTGGCAAGACACACATGTCCGGCAGTAGGTATCGGACGACACTTTCATCTGAGGCCAATAAAAGTGTGGGACAAGACGGGCGAAGGTCTTGTCTTGCCCCAGGTGTCCTGCCAATGGTATCTCGTGAGCCAACTCCAGAAGGAAGGCTCGATAACGTTGAGGGACTACCAAGGCTCGTGACGATCCGTGTAGGGGTGCCTTGGGTTCACTGTAGAGGAGGCCATCCTCCCAGTAAACACTGTAGTTCCCTTCAACGTTCCCGGCTGCCTGGGCTTCGGCCTGTCGCCTTAGCCCCTCAAGGGTAGGGCACTCCCTCTGGCCCTGGCAGAATTCCTCCCTGGACGGGCCTCCCTCCACGTGCCACTCGGCCGGGATGGGTAGGTCCTCCAGGTTGGTAACGTCCCCCACCACAGACTCCTGGTCCACCACCTCCGGTGGCCTATCCGTCCTACGGGGTGGGGACGCCGAGGCAGGCTCCTCCTGTCCTCGGTTCTTCCCTTGACTGGCAGCTGGCTGGGCCTTTGTTCCAGGCTCCAGCCGGAATGAACTCCCTCTTCGGGTAGTCGCGGACCTTGTGCTAACACAGGCCCAGTCAGGTGTACCCAGCATCTCGGTGTGAGTCCGGTATTCCACCTCCTTCCAAGCGTTGTGCTCCATGTCATTCCCCAGCAGACAATCGACTGGCACGGCAGGGCTTACGGCAACTCGAAGTGAACCTGCAACCCCCCCCCATTCAAAGGGAACCTCGGCCACGGGATAGTGACCTGTTCTGCCATCAGCCATCGCGGCTGGGTGGAGTACATCGGGAATTACCTGCTCTGGAGACACCAGTTGGCTACGCACCATAGTCATACTGGCTCCTGTGTCTCTCAGAGCCTCCCCTCTTTGGCCGTTGATGGTGACCCACTGCCCATACTTTGCAGTATTTGCGGGCACCTGGATCTTAGGAACCATCTCCCGTTCTCCCAGGGACACTAAAGTGACACCCGCCCACTCCCTTCCCTTAGTTAAGGGCATCTCCTCCCCGAGCACTACACTAGCTACTCCGGGGGTCTTTCCTCCAGTGGGAGGGGGTGGTCGTTTCAAGCACTTCGGATCTCCTTTATAGTGTCCAACGCCACCGCACTCATAGCAATGGACAACCCTTGGCTGCTGACTCTGGCCAGGATTAGGGTTTCTGGGTGGGTTAGCCCTAGGGGTGAATCCTGTTCCCTTCCCTTGGAAGTTATTTTGGGGGCCTTTGGAGAACTCCTTTTTCTTTTCCCCTCCCTCTTTCTTCTGGGGGGCGCCCTGTCCGGCCTTTTGAGTATCCCCTCCAGTCCCCCTTGTGGACACCCGGGTACTAGCCCAAATGTCCGCCTCCTCAGCAAGCTTCCGGGGATTGGTCAGCTTGCTATCCACCAGGTGTTGCCGCAGTTCAGGGAAACATTTCTCGAGCAGGTGTTCCTTCAGTACCAGGTCAAACAACCCCTCGTAGTTCCTCACTTCACTGCCCTGAATCCAACCTTCCAGTGCCTTCTTTGCATAGTCCAGGAAGTCCACCCAATTCTGCGTGCCCAGTTTGTGACTACCCCTGAACTTCTGTCTGTACTTTTCAGGTGTTAGTCCAAACTTTCTGATGAGCGCCAGTTTCATGGTGGGGTAGTGGGTCTGCTCATCCTCCTCGAGGGCCAATAAAGCATCCCTACCAGCTGGAGGCATGTACTTGTACAATCCCCCTCCCCAGTACTTCTCTGGAACCCCATGGGCCCTCAGTGAGACCTCATAGGCCGCTAGCCACTTGGCGATGTCGTCGCCCACTCCATAGCTAGCTACTATGTACTTTGGCAGGTAGGGTTTAGGTTCCCTGGTGATCTCTTGGGTTTGGCTGCCACCATTAGGAACAGGTTGTGCCCCGATTCTCAAGATCTGAAGATCTATTTCTTTCAGTCGTAATTCATGGGCCATCCTCTGCTCCTCCTTCTCCTTCTCCAGCCTTGCTAAGTCCCATGTGAGCTGTCTTTTCTCCCTACGGTCCGTTAGCTCCACTTCAGACAAGCCACCGCTAGAGGCACTGCTGCCCTTCCTAGAAATGGTTCTGGGCCCTGCTGACAGGTTCCCCACCTCAGGTTGGTACATCTCAGCTCCCTCGGGGTCAGGCTCTCCATCCCTGTCTTCCTCCTCAGCCTTGCTTTCTCGGCATGCCTCCCCCCAAGCCCTTAAGCTGGTTTGGAGTGCACCCTTCTTTGCTCCTGGGGGACAGTACACCCCCTCCCGCTGGCAAAACTCCCTGAGTTGGGCCACAGTGTACGTTTCTAGATTTTCTAGTACAAACTCCATCTTGCCCACTCAGGTTAGAGGACAGGTTTTGTGCAGTAACTATGCAGGGGGGTACCTTTAATAATACCTCCTCCCACCACCAGAGTAAATTTGGAAAAAACAAAAACCCACAATTAGGAAGGCCGCTTTGAGAAAACTCCCGGTGTAGGCCTATGGACTACCCACAGTTATTGTTGAGTATGCGTAGGCACAGCTCTATCCCACCGCTGCCACCAATTTATGTTGGACAACCACTCCCACACTAGAAGGGGTGGTGGTGGTCTTCCGGACACACTGTGGTAGCTTGGCTCGAGTGGTCAGGAATCAGGCTCCGTGCTAAGCATACAACATACCCAAACAATAACCATGCGTGCATCCGTTCCAAAAACGACTCTACACCGTAAAAATTATGAAAATAACTTTCTTTATCTGCTTTTTCTCTTAGTTGCTGATTGGAGAAAATAAATAACAATCACAATATACAAACTTTTTAGAAAGTGCAGGACAAATAAATACTGGCTTAATGATTCAATAAATAGGAGTGATCATAAATACTGAAGGCATAAATAAAAGTGCAATACAGACAGGCAATTAAATATTCTGAGGCAATAAATACTGTAACCAATAAATATTGTGCATCAATAAATACTGTGGACCAATAAATACAGTGGAACAATAAATAGGTTAAATACAATAAATACAGTGCCCCTAATAAATACTTAAAAGCTGACAGTGACACTCATGGATTCAGATCACTCTTGAATTCCTAAGGGCTGATTTGGCCCAGGCACAGCTTGTGGGGATGTGGAAGGCTTGGGGGTGTCTACTCCCTGGCTTGGTCAAGGCTGAGGCCTAAACTGAGGTAGATAAAGGGGGGAAATACCAGAGACCTGGCTCTCTCTCTCCACACAACTTCTCTAGATTAGTCCCAGTTCACCCCTGGCACAGTCAGGTTGGTTCCAGCACCTCCCTAGCCCCTTAGAGCAGTCTCTCAGGTCTCCACAGGGCCTTAGGCGCCCTCTACTCCACTTACTGCCCTTTTTCTGATGCTCCGACGCCGCTGGAGTCGTATCGATGTCGTGAGGCGGTTCCGGTTCGATGTCGGCGGCCTCGGCACAATGTCAGTTCTTTGACGACGCCGGCAGGCGGATCCGGTCTCGATGTCAGCGGCCTCGGTTCGATCTCGACCTCCGATTCGATGGCGTCGGGCAGTCTTACTCGATGTCGACTTCGGGCGGCTCCGGTCCGATGGCGACCTCGGCTTCGATGACGTCGGCCGGCCTTGCCTCGATGTCGACTTCCGGCGGCTCCGGAGTGCGATCCTCGCTCCCGACCTCCGGTGCTCCTCACAGGTTTCCGGCGACTCCGGAGTGCGACCTCCACTCCCGACCTCCGGCACGATTCTCACAGGTTCCGGCGACTCCGGAGTGCGATCCTCACTCCCGACCTCCGTTACCCTTCACCTCGGTCTCCGACGACTCCGGAGGGCGGACTTCACTCCTCCGATGACGCCGCTCACTCGACCTCGGGTGACTTCCTCCTCGACCTCTGGTATTCCTCACGACCTCTGACGGCGCCCTCTCTCGACCTCTGGCGGCTCCGGGTACGACGTCTGCTTTTCCAGTCAGCGCCGCTTCTCCACCTCGGGCTCCAGGTCTTAGGCTACTCGACGTCGGACTTCAGGGAAACCAGCTTCCAGGTCAGGATCTTGCTGTTCTCTTGTTTCTAAGGCCTGTTCCTGCTGTCCAGGTCCTCAGGATGGTTTTTCTGACTTCTTCCCACACAGGGCTCTAGGCTGGGCTCCGTCAGTAGGGACTAGTATCAAGGGTGGGTTTATGGACCCCACTCCAGGCACAAGTTTCCACCCCTGCTGCTTCACTCCTTCCTCCTTCACGTTTGTGCTGCTCACTCTTCACCAGTCAGGTGCCAACTGCCAGCTCCAACTGCCAACTCTCTCTCTTAGCTTCCCAACATTCTAAACCGCCTCCAACTGTCACAGGGTTCTGGAATGTTCTGGAAGGTGCTGGTAGGTTCCAGTGGATGCTGGTGATGTCACAGGTGGCCACCATTTTGTGCTTCAGGCCCTCAGACAGAAGTTTCAGGGGTAGGTAAAATGGCTCCCTGAATCTGCAGCAACACTAAAAAGTCTGGTGGTTCCCAAAAAGGAAAAATTCAAACAGGGTTTGAGGCAAAAGTGGGACAAAATAAATAATGATGAGGAGGGACCACCCAAAGGGCTGACAGGTCTAACAGACCTATAAACAAAAACGTTAATGGTGAGATATTGCATGTCAGACGTCTCCCCTGGCTTGGTGGTAGAAGTAAAGATGTCGAGGGAGATATAGTCCTGATTAATTTTAGAGATCCAGAAGCGGTTGATTTTATATTGAATTGGCCTCTAGGTAATGGTAACAGCAAAATTAGACCCCGAGCCTTGACTTATTTTTATCCCAGGTCCCTGGTGTTCCCTCCAACCCAAGCTAGGAATATTGTTAGAACTTACCCAGTTATCCCCACAGGATTATATGGCAAGAATTTGCTTTCCGATCCACAGGGTTGGAATATGATACCTCCTAGAGGTTCAAGGTACGACAACTGGAGAACGAAGCATCTGAAATGTTTTACTCCCTTGGAGTTAGGGAACAGGTTTGATGTTTTTTCAGGCATGGATGACTGTGATTGAAGATTACAGTACAGGAAGGGTATGTGGGACAGTCAAAGTGTTGTCAGACTAGAGGGGAACATAACTGAGTTACCCGACGAGGTTGACGAACCCCTTACTAGTGATAGGGTTCTTTTAGATCCGAAAAGTAGGGTTGCTACTAGTCCCCTTGCTATTACCCACTCACTATCTGGGGAGGGTAGTAGCGACGTTAATCAGTTTTTAACTCGGGGAGAACTTTCTGAAACACCCAACCCAGGGGTATCGGTTGTTGAAAATGGAGTTATTCCAGCTCCGCTTAATAGAGGTAAAGATGTTATCCGACTGTTATCCTGGAATATAGCTGGGTTGGGAAATAAATTGATTCTCCCTGATTGGAACAACTTTATTGAAAAATTTGACATATGTATGTTCCAAGAAACTTGGAGCCTAGCACCAGTATATAAAACTGGATATGCAACCTTTTGTGTACCCGCTTACAGTTGTGGTAAGGGCAGACCCTCGGAAGGTTTACATATATGGATGAAAATAGATCTAAACTGGAATATCTCTGTTCACGATTCGGATTGCAGGGACATTCAACATCTTTCATTGCCAGGCCAGGTGATGGGAAGCAAGTTAGAGTTATTCAATATTTATGCTAGAGGGACTCGGGGAGATAAAATGCCTTGTACTTTCACGATTCTAGAACAGGCGTTAGCCAATTGCCCCTCAAATTCTAAAATACTTGTGGGGGGGATTTTAACTGTACATTTGAACCCCTAAGTGAGGATGACCCTTTGGGTTTAGAGGAGGACGATGCTAGTTGGTCCATCCCTGCATTGCTATTACCCCCGATTAAAAAATGGTCCGCTAAAGCATTACAGATTAATGCTCTTACTGTTGATTATAATCTAAGAGCAGTAAACGGTAGATCACTATCTGATCGAGACGGGGCCATGACGTTTAATAGACTCAGCAGCCCGTCCCGAATTGATTATATCTTACTGGACGTTACTATGTGGTGTGACCTAGTTGACATGGAGGTGGTCCCTTCGCAGGACAGTGACCACAATCCCTTATGTTTGACGTTAGGGTGGAGAAATTTAAAAGGTGGTCCAAATGCAGTCCCATTGCAGCTAACAAAGGAGGTGACTCCTTATGATGGCAACCGAAGATTGAAATGGGATACGGTTGGCTCTCACCCAGATAAATTGGCAAAGATTAAGACGCATATTGATGTGCTGACTAGAGAGTTGGAGGACCTAAACATGGGAACAGGGGTTGCTCAGGAATCGCCTTTCCCTCAGATATACAGTAATGTTATTGAGGAAGTTGGTAAACAATTTGTAACCCGGAGCTCTAATGCAAAACCCCCTAAACCCAGTAATCCCTGGTACTCTGCACAGTGCCGGGCTAAAAGACGAGAGTTAACCGTTGCTCTCCGTAAAAAGAACCAGCCTTTAGTTAGAGTAGTCAGGAGGGAGTACGCGAAGGAACAAGTGCGGGCAAAAAAAGAGTGGGAGGAACAGTATTGGCAGGACCTCAAAAATGCACCTAAAATGAAAAATGCTTCACTGTTCTGGGATTTGATTAATAAGGCCAGAAATTATAATAGGCCACTGTTGGCTAATCATATTACTAGCCAACAATGGTATTCCCATTTCTCAATAATATACGGTGGACAAGATGCAACTGAATTTCTTTTTTATGACCCAGTCAATCGGGCCCCCCCTTTACCAACGATCGAGAATACATTTGTCCCTTCGGAGGTAGAAGAGGCCATAAGAAATTTAACCCCGAGGAAGGCAGCAGGCCAAGATGGCATTCCAGGGGACCTTCTTATGAAAGAACCCACAGCATGGGCCACACTTATTGCATTAATAATGAACCTAATTTCCAAGGGACATCTCGTCCCTGACTCGTGGAAGGGGGCTTAGGTGATTACGGTTTACAAAAAGGGTGACAGGGATGACCCTGCCAACTACAGACCAATCAGTTTGATAGATGTGATTCAGAAAGTGGTTGGCAGGGTCATCATTTTGCGAGTTGGTGCTTGGATGGAGGAGGAGCAGGTCCTCTCCCATTTCCAGGCCGGGTTTCGGAAAAAAGTAGGTACGATGGACCAGGTCTTCCGCTTTTTTGCGATCTATTGGAAAACTGTGACAATCAACCATGGTAGTCTCTACCTGGCGTTTATAGATCTCAGGATGGCGTTCGACCTGGTCCCCCGAGCTAGGCTGTGGGATATTTTGGAGGAGATGGGCTTGCCGGGTTACCTTCTGGACCTTATAATTAAACTCCATGAAGGTAATTATGCCAGAATCAGATGGGGTACCCAAGGCCAATTGACCAAGAGGGTGCCCGTGAGAAGGGGAGTCCGCCAGGGATGCGTCATGGCGCCGACCCTTTTTTCCCTTTTTGTGAATGGCGTGGTGGACTATCTGAGGGACGAGTCGGCGGATGCGCCATCCCTGGCTGGGGAAAAATCACCAACTCTCCTCTTCGCGGACGATACCATTCTGATCTCGAAAACCCCTACAGGCCTCCAAAAACTATTGCACCGCTTTAGTGAATTTTGTAATGACAGGGGTCTTACAATTAACACCTCGAAAACCAAACTTATGGCCCTTTCCCCTTCCAAAAGGTTTTATAATAACTTTTCGCTTAACGGGGATTCTTTGGAGATGGTGGAGTCCTTTGACTATTTGGGTGTTAGGGTGAATAACCGGATGCGCTGGAATGACCACCTGGCTAAGATGTTATTAAATTTTAAAAGAGTTGCAGGGGCGGTAAAGCGCGAGCATAGGGTGTCTATGAGTAAACCTGTGGCTCCGGCCCTAGCAATCTATGAAGGCCAAATATTGCCAACTGCCCTGTATGGTTCTGTACTCTGGGGGTTCGAGAACTTCCCGGATTTAATTACCGCAGAAAATAAGTTCTTGAGAGACTTGGTTGCCTTACCTGTTTCTACCTCATTGATACCATTACGCCTAGATATGGGCAGGCGCCCGCTTAAAGAAATAGTGCGCCTTCGCCCTCTACTTTTTTGGGTCCGACTAAGAAGGACTGAGGAGCTCAAGAATTACGCAGCTGCATTGGACGAACTTATCTTGTTAGATAAAGGTAACAGGATTAAGTGGCTGAGTAATCTGAGGCAGTTGGTTGCAGATATAGGCCTAAGTGATCTTTGGAAGAGCCAATCCCCCCACCTAAACAAATTATCAAGAAGCTGTATTGGGAGTGGGTTCATCAGGAGACTTCCCGTAGGGGTGTTGGGGGTTCTTCAACTGAGCGCTTCCTAGAATTTAAGGGGTTCAGGTCATTTGAATTATTTCTTGATTATATCGAGAAACCCCTAGATATATCATTATATTTAAAAGTCAGGTTTGGAATACTTCCTGATAATGTTTTTACCTTTGGTTGGAACCTTAATGGTAGTTCAACGAAGGCGTGTCCGTGTTGTGCATCCCCCATGGAGTTGGTGGCGCACCTTATGTTTGCTTGTCCGGCTTACAAGGTGCCTAGGAGGATATGGCTAAAACCCTTATGTAAGGGCCTGGGCCTTCGATGCCATGTAATGGCCCTGCGAGTCCTCTGTACTGATACATCTTCTCCCTCATTGGTATGTGGTGTTGCCAAATTTATTGGAAGTGCTTGGGTGATCCGTAAGAGGAGACTTAAGCTCCAACTTACTTCGTAGGCTGGAGCGTCTAAATGAAGGAATGGCCCTAGGGCCGGGTTAATGGCCCCATATATTTATTTATATAGTAGGGGGAATGTGTAGTCATGTTGTTAATGTGGAGTAAATTCGATGAATTTTAAATGTTCCTTTGTACTGTGATCTATTATGATGTTTATGTTGAACAAATTTTAATGACCCACATTGTATTTTTGTAGTGTGTGTTCACACAGGTCATGATTATTGTATATTCACTTTTATGATGAAAATTTTTATCGAATAAAGTATATGACTTGAAATAAATGCAAATTACGTTAATCAGCGGGAAATGCACTTTTGTACATTATGAAACCTCTATTAGTTAATGCACTTCAGTGGTCTGCGTCTGTAACCAAAATACCACAGAATTGAATCCTGGTTAGTGCAGTGGAGAGCGACTTATGTATGTGTAGTGCTATGATGTCCCAGTCTGACAGAAAGCACTGTGAATATGCAAGTCATTATTTTAAATGTGCATTACACACAGTATATGGTAGGCTGCTACAAAATGCGCAAAAAAGGTTTAGATGAAACGTGCTTCTAAAATATAGATTTTAGTAATACCCAGACTGTGCATAGTGCATTTATTTATAACTGTCCTTTAAAAGCGCACACTTTGCGGCTCAGCTGGTAACTTCCTTGCACTGCCACTCAAACAGTGTAAATCTGTTTCATCATGAAGCTTCACGTGATTCCATTGATTAAAGCCAATGCCGGCCTCCAAGCACCCTTTACATTTGCAGATTGACAGATGTGCACATTTGCATTTCCTTGAGGCAAGCAGGCACCCTGGCAAGAAGGCTTGTTTAGCGTATCATTGGCATAGTTAGGCCTTTTGCCGCACATGGCGGCCCCTGCTTTTGCCGCCCGGCGGACACAGGGTGGGTTGGGCGTGCTGACGGCGATTCCTGTGTTTGTTTGCCGCCCCGAGATGGGCCCAGGTAAGCGGGGGGGGGGGGTGGATTTGCACCCCCCCCAAAAGTTGTATACTTGCCATGCCACTGCTGTCTGCCCCTCCCTCGGTTTCACAGCACAGGTGACTCCCTGCCTTACACTTCAGCTGAAGCATTTCATCTCTTGGAATTAACAGTCCCAGTACGATTATCTTTTCACAAAAAGCAGGTAAACTGTTTTACCTAAGCTAAAAAAGTATGGACACGTTGTGCCCCTCAGATCCCACCCACTTCAACCACTGCCCCAGGCCTTCCCCCACCATTCATGCCTCCCCGGCACTTCAGGGGGTGGAAAACTATTCAGTATTCTGGTGGTGCTCCTGTGTGTGCATAATTAGATTTTAAATAACTGCAGGGTTATAGTCACGTGCTGGGAGTGCTCATCGTAACTTAAACCACATGTGCCTTAAAGCAAGCAGTGACCTTTACATTTTCTCACTCTTTGTAAATAGCTCCAACGCGTGTAAATAGAGCTCAGTGACTCTGGGACAGCACTGGTTGTGAAAATACCGATACAATTTGACAACCTGCAAACTATGTGCTCGAGCTGCTTTACATCAGACTCAGCCTTTCATCCTTTCATGGTCGATAGGATGAGCACTGTGACAATTCATCTCTTGTCTTCCCCTTTACCTGCAGGGCAGGCAGAACTCCTAGGGGCAGATTTACAAGCCCCCTGCGCCACTAGTGCATCACTTTTTGTGACGTACTGGTGGCGTATTTTCCTGCTCCATATTTAAAAGGACAGGAAAAGCCACCCTGCGTGGAGTTTTATGTCCTTGTAAATTCTTCCCCTTTAACGCAGCACTTTGCGTTAAAGGGGCGTTCCATGGGTGTTGCTGTGGGTGTTCAAACGCAACACCCATGGAACCAGACACATTTCCAGATTTACGAGGAATCGTAAATCTGGAAATGCGTGTGAATGCCACGCTTCCCCAGGGGAGGCGTAGGGAGGCACAACGAAGAAAAATGTTTTCATTTCTCCTCGTTGTTTCCTCTTTCAATGCACGCTGCATTCTATAGCACACATTGAAAGAGGAAAATGCCTGTAGTGATTGTTTTCGTGCAGGAAAGTGCCCCTTCCTGTATGAAAACAATCTCCCCATGACACAGCCATCCTTGCACCATGGTGCAAGGGTGCCTGTACCAGCGCATGGCAGGTGTTTGTGTGCCAGCACAGGGGAGAGCACGGGAATATGGCATATCATTGTATATATGTCGCATTACTGTGCTCTGAAAGTGCAGCCAAATGGCTTGCGTAATGCCCTGAGTCACTTCCTTGTAAATCTGCACCTAGTATCTAGGGTGCCGTGAGAAACAAGTGAATTCCAATGAATAGAACTAGTAATCTTCATTTGAAAATGATTTACTTTTAAGTATCAGAGTTGCCCACCAGGGCGAATTCTCTGTGTTCGAGGAGACTTCCAGGAATTGATTGTGGCCCAGGCTGCTTGGAAAGGGTCTCTTTGTTTGATGTTTAGAGTCAGTCTCTCACTGCAGGCCTTTCCTGGTGCAGTAACCAGTAGAGACTGGACTCTGCTCACAGTAAAGAGACACATTGCAGGTGAAGGGACCTCTATTCATTTTATTAAAGGAATGCTAAATAATTGGGCAATTTTGCAGGCTAAGTTCTCATTTATCAGCTCTCCCATGAGAGAGAGGGGTGTGTACGGAAGAGTATACATTGCTGATTGGTGGGACGTGGTAAAGGCAAGAATATTACAATAAATGGGACAGATGTAATAAGGATTTTTTGCATTCGTAAAGGTGCCAAATCCCAGGATTGGACCGCCAACAGGCCTTTTGGTATGATGCAAACACAAATAACGGTTCAGTAACATGTACAATATAGGTTTGCGACTGTATTCCAATTTGGTATTTGAAAGGGGCATGTTTAGAGCATCTCTTCCACATACTGAACAGGATTGTTATGTATTAATGTTTTACGAATTAATCCAGGTGCAAAACATTAATACTTTACCAATTGCAAACATGTAGTGGTAAGCTATTCGTGAACAGTAAGGGGTCTCCAAGGGACCCCTTTCCTTCAGAGGATGTTGAAAAAAATGTTTTTTAAATGTTTTTAAGAGTAGACCACACTTAAATAAAAAAACATGTTAGTAAAAAACTTTTTTTTTCTTAACGGACTCTATTTTCCTTTGAGAAAAAATGTTGCATAAGAAAAAAAGTGCTTTATGAAAAAGCAATCATAGACAAGGTGGTCTATTGACATCAACAGGCCACCATCCCTGCGATAGCAGCGATTCCTATTGGGTTGAAATTTGCGACCTACCTTGTTAATATTCATGAGCTCTGTCGAATTGGAACCCTGTAGGAATTGGTATTTTGCAAACTGACCTATTAGTACACAGGGTACAGGTTGATCTACAAAATACCTCACGGATCACAAAAATACTGGTCGTAAGTTGCGATCAGTATTTCGCGACCAGTGTGGTAGCTCGGCAGGTTCAAGCACCCAATGCAGGAGAGAGAGAGAGAGAGAGAGAGAGCGGAGGTTGTGTGTGTGTAGAGAGAGCACAGAACAGTGTGTGTGTCTGTAGAGAGCACAAGGGTTACGTGTGTGTGTGTGTGCGTGTGTGATCTGCAGTGTGTAAATTCCATTCCAGGCTGCGCTTAATTTGAGGTAGTCATTACCGGCACTTGTCAATACCAGCACTCATGACAGTCTAACACAGGGTGGCGATGTTTGTTTAATTTAGAGTCAAGTACAAGTACAACAACAGTTGTTTATTAAATTTAATATACATTAAAAATTATTAATACCTGCTGCCCAACCCATTCTTTCAGCTTTGGAGGCCTTGAGTAGGCAGAATTGTCACACTTGTAGGAGTGTGATGGTCAGTAGTTGGCAGTGCTGCCAGGGGCAATGGGTGGTGTAAGCAGAGGTTGCCTTCTGACCAGGGCCCTGGCATTTATTGTTTTTATATATTAAGCACTGATTCCTAGTAGGTTTGTCAGAGTAGATTTATCTTCTGCCGAGCTGTGATTATAATGAGCAGGTGAGGGGCTTTAACCTGGAAAGACACTGCCGAGGGTGAATGTGCCTGCTGCAGTGATCTGTGTGTGTGCTGCAGGTCACAGGGTAGAACCTCAGGTGGACAACTTGGATGGCCACTGTGCGTTATGTAAAACTGCAGATCACAGGTTTGGATCCCAAGAGGGCCAACTAAACCTTGTCTCACTATATAGTCAACAAAAGGAATGACTGGTTTGGAAAGAAAAAAAAAACACATTACCCCTCAGCCAACAAAAGGAGAGCATGCATCTGCAAAACAAAGCTTGAAAGTGAGTTAGTTGTACGATAAGTGCACCAGATTCCATTTACCAACTGGAATACGTTTGGCATATGGCATATATGAAAAAATGACAATGAATTTGCAAATGCTGGATGTGCAATCACATGTGTCCCTTTTAAAGAGGAGCAGCTAAGAGATATGAACAGTTTGCCGCCCACCCAGTATAATGTTATTTACAGCAGAAAGGGCCCGATTCACCAACGTGTAGATCTCAACCATCAAGGCAGAGACCAACCAATCAGCCCACACAGGATATTGTGGCACACGTTAGCAAACTTTGATGCACAAAAATGTTACTTTTCTGGCACTCAAGTGCACTTTTTGCAGCATTATTGTATCACCTATTACTCCCAATCATTCCTTTTCAGCCATAAATAAATGGAATCTGTTTCATCAGAGTATTCCACTTCAAAACAGGCATGTTTAAAGTATCTGTAAGAGTTTGTTTCCTATATATTCCTTTGTAGTAACACTATGGAGCACAGGGTACGCCAAGCCCAATAGAACAGGGTGGCCAGCTCTCCAGTTTCTTGTGGAATTCTGCTATCCTGGAGCAATTTGTCCCATTTTCCAGAGCCATCTGCAGTAGGGCACCAAATGTCCACATATTTGTCACCTGGAGAGAAATAGAGTACAGAAGGGCATAGGAGCCGGAGAGTATGATATATGGAGAGCCAGGCATGATGCTTTAAACTGTCAAGGTCCCAAGATGCTTGTTTCTGGTCCAGGGAGGACCTGGCCTGGCAATTCGGGCTGGACTGTTCCCATGGGGTGCAGTGTCAAAACTGATTTGCATGTGGCTGGGTTCAAACTGGGGTGGCATGGGGAACAAAAGAATGATGGATTAAACCCATGTCTATGACTGGGGTTGAGAGGTTGACACGTTTCAGCACACCGTCCACCATCTTGTTGTGTTTCATTAAGCAGTCTCACAGAGTGTCCCTCTGTCATGTGTCACACCCCCAACCCCGATATGCTGTGAACATCATGAGCTGTGATGAAACGATTTTCAGCAGGTAGCCTTTGAGGATGGCTGGAGGGAGGAGCCGCAGCAGCAGCACAGGTGTCCTGCAGAAAGCTAATTCAATGCTCCGTTGTCCTGTTGATGGTCCTGTGCATGTAGTGCCTAGAGGATCACAATCTCAACGCAGTGTGATAATCTTGGCCGAACAGTGGAAGTGGTAGAAGAAGCCACATGCCTCAAAGATATTTCCACTATAGAAGTGAAGAGCATATTTTCCAGGGAATAGAAACCTTAACTCGAAGGGAGTTTGTGAACTGAGGTGAAGGGTTTCAATATGGGAATGGCGTACTTATCTGAGGCCAGAGCACAGACAACCTCAGGGCATCACAGTTTAGATGGCCTGGAGCAGACACCGAGCACCCTTGCCCACACCTTGAGAAGGTACTTTATTTGGTCATATTGCATCAAACCAGTTTGCATCTGACAATGGCAACATTCCTGAATAACAGTTTTAAAGGGTGCTAAATGCTGCAGTCTCAGGTTTTTCAAAGCACAGAAAAAAAATAGGTACTCATGTTACGAAGTTGATTTCGATTTAGTTTATCGATTTCTGAAAGCCTGAATTGATTCTGGCAGGAGGCAAACACATAACCTGCTGGTTAAACTAAGATGTAAGCAGTGAGTGGTTCCCTTCCTGAGTCATCTTGGTGCTAAGGTGCCTCATTAAATTTCTGCCCTCACCTTCTAATCTCAGCTGTGATCATTAGGACTGCGTCCCATACACTAAAAGCACATGACTATTGAAAAGATAAGTGACACTATCTCCATTCCTTTTTCCCCTGTTTACCTTTCCCCCTCTACCTTCCATTTCACATATGATGTTTTGTCTTTGCTACGTAACGCGAAAATAACTTATGTTACAGTGTAATAGCATGTTTGTTCGACTGTCTGTTCTCACCGCAGAGTCCGAACAACCTTGGCTGATGCCCGGTGGATCTGTCCTATGCAGCTATAGAGAAGTTTGGCCCTGGTTCACCCCCTCGGCCGTCACCTACCCAGCCGGACATTTGACATTGTTTTCCTCACCTCCACATTATGTTTCCTTCCTTCTATCTTTCTCTGATGTCTATACCTGGAATCTGTAACTGAAGTAATTATGTAATTTTTAACTTGCTGATCCTCATGTAAAGCGCTCTGATACCTACGGGTCTAGCCAGCGCTATATAAAACTTTGCAAATAAATAAAGAAACTTTACCATACTCCTCCATCTCCTACTTTACAGCTGGAACTACTGCAATCCTCTACTGAAACTCTAGGTGGCAGTGACGGATCTTGAAAAAAACTAAAGACAACAAATTGCAACAAAAATACCAGTAACTGGGATGAATCCAGTGATACAGAATACCCAGGACCGCTTGCCTTGGCCACCACACACCTCTTCATCTGCAAGCTGCTACCTCCCTGCAGTCTCCTCCTCCCCATTTTGCAGACTCTCAGCTTCAAGACCCTAATTTTTGGGGGTTCCAAAAATGGATCTTAGGACCAGATGTACAAAGCTTTTTTTCATTTGCAAGCGAAAAAGTAATTTTTCAATGTACAGACCCAAATTCACGATTCGGAAAACTCTTAACGAATCGCAAATTGGGTTTTCGATTTGGTATGGCGAAGGGGCGTGTTTAGGGCGCCCCTTCCTATACCAAATCAGAGTGGTATGTGTGAATGTTTTGCAACCGAAATGAGGTCCCAAAACATTCGCATTTTACACCTACTTCAAGTAGGTGGTAACCCATTCGCAAATCGGAATGGGTCCCCAAGGGTGTCCCGGACCACTGCTTACTCTTAAAAAAACAAGCTTTGGAAGTGCATCAGTTTCACCTGTTATAACAATTGAGCTGTTTTGAGCAATCGCTGTCCGGGACGAAGGAAAGAGCTCCCTGAAAGATATCATGGGTGTGAAAAGGATGTTAAACAGCAACCAGAGCTGGTGACTTGAGAGCTGGGGATCCTGGTTCGAGTCTCTGCGGTGCAATATCCTGTGATTTTGGCCAAATCACTTAATCTCTCCGGTTGCGCTAAATAAATCTGCTGCAAGACAAAAAAGCATAAAGAGGCAAAACTTTAATAAAATAAAAAAATTGTTCCACCAAAGCGGATATTAACAATATTTTGGCTACAGTAAACTAATAAGAGAAACAGAGAAGAACAAGCAATGGTAAATGCAGGAAAATGCTATAGCCAATAGAAATGGAGGGAAAATAAGTGGCAAGCACAGAAACCAATGAAAAGCCAGGAAAGCGAGGGAGCTTATAAGATTTATATTAAAAACAGTAGATTTCACAAGCACGGCGCAAGTGCTGTGCAGGCGAAACCTAATGGAAAAAAAACTTTTCAATTTTCTTTTTGAAATGCATCCCATCCATTAAGGACAACGGGCTGCATTTCAGAAAAAAGCATTGCTTTATTTGAAAGCAATCACAGACATTGTGGTCTACTGACCCCAGCAGCCACCATCCCTGTGTTATTTGTGATTCCCAATGGGTCGCAAACCAAGACCTACCTCATTAATATTAAAGACGTAGGTCATTTGAGACCCACTGGGAATCGCAAAATGTGACACACATTTGTACATTGCTGTTTGTGATTACCAAATAGCGAATCAGAAAAATGTGCTACTTGGTAATCGCAAACACTTGCCTTAGTACATCAGACCCTAATATCCTGAGGACGTTCAGGGCCTCTCTGATCTGCTCCTGACTCAGCGTGGGTGACCTGTGTGAGGAAGCGGCTATCATGGCTTTATGCCTCAGTTCTGAAATTAAGTGAGTATCCCCACCCATCCTCAGAAGGCACTTCATCTTCAGAGTAGATTCTCTCCTTGGTCCGGATACGCAGGTGGAACCTTTTAAGAGGGGCAGGTCCCGGTGGAGTCAGTGCTTGTGGTAAGACTTCTTTGAAGTCGCCATCTTCAGGTGTATTGTCATGTCTGCGGCCTGGCAGACTTGGTTGATTCAGAAGGTATCCGTATTCTACAGCGAGGATTAGGACGCGGGTCCTTCTTGCCCTAGGTACACCTATGCCAGACCAATGTTGATGGCCGGCGGTATTGTGAGCGGGGAACTCATGGGCTATGAAAACTGCAGAATGGCTTGAGTTTCACAGGGAGCCGGTGCAGCTGTTTTAGAGGGCAATAAAGCAGGTCATTGTGTTAAGCTTGATTTTGTTTCCTTTGAAGTTTCTGGATGTCTTTCTTAGGTGTTTCAGCAGAGGATTTGTGGCCGAAGGTGGTCAGATGTGGGTCAGAACTCCCCCATGTATTACAAGTGTAGGCTGCTCGCTGTTGTAGCGCGCTGGTGCAGGTAGGGGTGGCGGCCTGGCGTAGCGCGCATCAGGGACTCACATGCGACTACTTGTGCTGGTCTCGGCCGTAGGTCACATGCGACTTCAGCCCATTTATTTTATACCCTCGGACCGAGCCCGGTCACAAAGGGTGCTTGCAAGATACATTGTTGTAGACTGGCCGGATGGCTCTCTACATCCCTCCTTTATTTTAGATAGAAAATATTTAAATGGATAACGAAAAATAAGGAAAGAAAGACCAAGAGGGAAAGGAACGATGTACAGCAACTTCAGAGATAGAAACAACGTCTGTGATTCCCAGCATGGTGCCTGCTGCTGCGGAAATCGTTCAACACATAAAGTCTCTCAGTCTTTGGCTGGGCACAGGATTTGGTCGTAGCAGATATCTCTGGCTTCGGTGCTTTTCCTCTCCAGAGCGACATGATGTATTCTGAGGATGCCCCACAGAGGATTCTTGCAACATTTATTTACCTTGATTGCTTCTAGGGATGTTGGACTCGGGCGGCAATACCAAAAGTGCTGGACTTTGGTCTTCATCAGGAGTGGGTGTCACATGCGAGTCTTCAGGCTCTTCATCTTCCTCCAGAGACGAGCCCTCGAGGGCTAGATTGCCTTTCTATTCTTTAAACCAGGACACATTCCTCACCACTGTGTGCCTGCCGCGTAGTGCCTTGATCATGGTCCCATCCACTCGAATTACAGTCCACACCTCGGGCTAAAAGGGCGTACGAAACTTCCAGCCTGGGTGCCGGTCTTTGAGAACCATCTTGGATCCTACTCGCAGTGTCGGGACTCGCGCACGGCGGCTCTCTGTCGCCTTCTTGTTGGTCGTCCGCCCCTTCTGCTGGGTCATCCGGGGTCCTCTGAGATCAGGTCCCTTGGTGACCGCTTGAGCAGGAGCGCGGCTGGGGCACACCCGGTCATCGAGTGGGGTGTTTGCCGGTACGCCAGTAAAAATTGATGCAGTCATACTTACGGGTCTCTCTTGGTGCTGATCCACTCCGATCCTGAGGGCCCTGTTGAGCGCCCTCATAAATCGCTCCACCTCGCCGTTGGCCTGAGGCCACTGAGGAGTGATTCGCCGATGTCTGGCCGCTCTTCACACCAGGAAGTCAGGGAAGTCTTGACCCTGGAAGAGAGGGCCATTGTGAGAAGTTGGCCTGGTATATGCTGTCCACTAGTTATAGTGGGCACCTTGCACCAGTCCAAACAACCCCTTATTGATGATAGGTTAAAGATAACCTTTATTGAAAGCTATCCTAGTGGTAGCTATGGAGAGCAGCCTTCAGGCTAAGTCTTGAAGGAATGTAAAGCAGCTTGTTTTATCAGTCCATAATCTCTTGAGTGACTAAATGAAAGGAGACCACACCAGGTATATATATAAAATATATGTATTTATTACTAAACACACCCCTCTAGTCTCTTTATGAGGCTTGAGGCAAAAGCACATAAGTTACACTTCAAATATAACAGTAAAGTAGCACAAATACACGTTAGGCCCTAGGGGCGAGCCAAACCATATACTAAAATAGTGGTATAAGAACCACAACTTAACTAGACACAAGGCCTAGAGCCTGTAGAATTGCTGGGACCCCAAGGAACCACTCAAGGTACTGACACAGGGGACCCACGGGGGCCGAGTGCAGTATGAGAACACAGCCGCGAGCTCCCGTTAGCTTCTATGGGGAAAGTTGCGCTTAGGTTTTTAAAGATAAAGGACACTTAGAGATGGACTAGGACCAAACCCTCTTGGACTTAGACAGTTCTAGGGTCAACATCCACGGGGGCACTGGAGTTCTAGAGTTACCTCACCCAGGAAAGCCGGGTGCATAGGTGTCAAATGGTGTTGGGTCGCGTCGTCGTTGAATGGAAGCTGGCGAAGAAGTGCTGCTCCCGGTAAGATGCTAATTGTCCAAAGAGATCCAAACCTGGATCGAAGATGTGAAGAACCTGAAAGCAGAGGGGACAGAGTCTGGGTCACTTGCCAGTGACCAGGGGCACGATAATCGAATGCCCACCGATGTCGGGTGTTTCAGGTGAAGAAGGTGAAGCTTGACTCTTCAGCCACGAGGACCAGGAGGCATCGAGGTTGACCAGGAGCTGGATTCGAGCTGTCCCATAAAGGTGTCGAGTGCTGCAGCATCAGTGCCCGGATTAGACACAACAAGCCTTGGCAACAGCAACCCACGCAGAAAGGTGCTTCGGTACAAGGTCCGAGGGACTCCCCCAGCAAGGAGGAGTGAGGGCACGTCTGGAGCAACCCGGGAAGCCCAAGGAAGGTCAGAGTTACCTTCACAGGGACCCACCAGTCAACGGACCAAGGATCGTGAAGGGACCTCGAGAGGAATCACAAAATGACGGCCCACGGGTCACTCGGAGGGACTAGGCCAATAATCTTCAGTGGATTCTCTGCTCGGGGTCTGGGCTACAAGTAACCAAATGCACAGCCTCAGGAGACGTCGAGAAGCTGATGCACTTGCAAATGTGCACGGTGTCCAGGGGTTCTGGTACCACGGTACTCACGATGGCTACGAGTCTCAGCTTTGCTGGGGACTCGGTTCGGCCTCTGGGAAGTCTGGAAATTCTTCTCTGGTGTTGCAAAGTCTTCGGCATATCCAGCGGGAGCTTCGGAGATGCAGACAGATATGTCTTTGGTGCCTGCCAAGCAGGGGAGTAACTCCAAGGGAGATTCTTCAGTCATCTGGCGTTGAACAGATCGTCGAAATTCCAGGATTCAGTTTCAGAGTTTCGTCCAGGGATATCTAAAGTTCTGGTTACAGAGGTTCCTTCTTTATACCCAAGGAAGGGGTTGGACTAACTCAGGGGACCCACCGATGGGAGGGTTTGGAAAGAGGGGTGGCTACACCCATTTCCTTTGTCCAGTTCCGCGCCAGAGCAGGGTCTGGTAGCCCCTGAAACAGTTTGAGCTGGACTATGCACAGGGACACCAAATGGGCAGGACTTCAAAGCACTCTCAGAGTGCATCCACCCAGCCCTAATACATTAAAGCCTGTGTGGGAGGTGGTGACACCTCCCTGTGAAAGGAAACCTATTGTCCAGGCCTCTCCTGCCGGAGTTTTGGTCAGCAGCAGGAGGCCAGACTCATATCTGTGGCTGCAGCATCCATTTTGTGATGCCAGGGCTCTTTTAGGCTGGCACCGGGTGTACTGGTGCTGTCATGTCTCTCCCTCTAGAAGGGTGGGATCATACTCCCACACCAGTTACTGGTGTAGGGGTATGATTCCAAGGTGCTTGACACCAAACACGACATGTTTCCGTGCAGCCAGTCCAAAGTTAGCATTTACCGTTTGGTTATAATACACTTCAGAGTATGTGCTCAGGCTGCATCACAGACAACCCCGGAGAGGAGATTCCAAAGGCTGCAGAGGGGCTCTGCTCATGCATGGGTACCCTCTCACACAAAACCAAGCACCCTGCCTTCAGGATCGATAAGGCCTGCCATATGGGTGACCGATAGGTTTCTATGTGCAGTGATTTGTGAGATATAGTGAACCTATATCTCAGTAAGGGGTGCATGCACCACATTACTCAGGCTGCAGTAGCGGACCTATGGTGTCATTTTGGAGGGCTTCCCAGGGGTGGCATAATACATGCTTCAGCCCCTGGTAGGCCTCTGGTGTACCTATGCCCTGGTACATAGTATACCATATACTAGGGACTTATAAGGGCACCCCAGAATCCAATCTGTGGTGTACCTAAGGTACTAGGAATCAATTTAGAGAGGAAGCAGCTTGGCTGGGGTCCTGAATAGCAGGGCCCCAGCCAGACTAAAGTCGAAAAACAGTGAAACATCAGCAAAAAGTGGGGGTAACCATAAGAAGCAGATCCTACTCTCCTACAGCCATTGTTGGATTTGACTTCTTCTGGAAATTCGAACATGACAAACGTCTTCTACACGGCTGGTTGGATGTGGCTGAATGTCGTGGACGGTACAAGCTCGACCACCGGGAATTTCGAAAAAGAGTCCAGGACCACTATGGTGGGCCACCCATCTGCGAAGCTCCCAAAGTCGAAACAAATTTTTGTCCAGCGTGTGAGTCAGGGTTCTTCTGTCAGCACCGGCGCTGGAGCGGGGTCGACCCCGGTGATGGTGCATGGGTGACAGTGCTTGACCTCTTTGTCCATTATCTCGTCCATGTTGGGGAACCACAGCTTTGTGCGCAACCTTGTCTTTGTTTTGACAGTCCCTTGATGGCCTTGAAGGGAGAGCGTGACCATCCGCTGACACAGGCTTTTTGGAACGACGATTTGTTGCCCTCTTAGTACCAGTCCCCACCCACTAATGCTTAGTTCATGCCGTACACTCCAGAGTTGGTGTCGGGAATCCTGTTCTTCTGCTGTGAGCAGGGTGGTTCCGTCGAGGAACCGATGCCACTGCCCTTTCTCCAAGGCCTCCTTTACCCTTCCCAGGATGTCATCTGCATCAGTGGCATTCTGGAGATCCTCCTTTGTCATGGCCACAGCGCAGGCATTGGCCTCGACCATGTTGATGAACGCCTCTATGGTGTCTGCAACTTCCGACGTCATTTCACCATCTTTTCGGGTGGTGTGCCTGGATAGGAAGTCAGCAGGGGTTTCCGCCCCTGGTCTGTAGAGCAGTTGGAACGAGTACGCCTGGAGCTGGATCGCCCACCTCTCAATTCTTGGGGGTGCTAGGCGTAATGATCAATGAAACAATGGTCACAGTACATCACCATCTGTACATCACCACAGTACATCACTATCCTGAGGAAGCTCCTAAGTTCGGTGGCATTCTGCGGAACTGGGGCGCACCTGATGGCCTCGGCTTTGCGTGGATCAACAAAGAGTCCGTCTTGTGAAAAGACATCTGAAAAAGTCTATTGATCCTTGGTAGAAAGCACATTTCTTTTGATGTAAGTTGAGCCCGCACTCTGCCAGTCTTTGTGGGGTCACTCGCAGCCGGACGTGATGTTCCTCCAAGTTCTGTGAGTATATTAAGATGTCATCACTCAAATTTATCACTCCGACCAGGCCTGAGAGGGCTTCCTTGATGGCGTTTTGAAACACCTCTGCGGCGGAGGACACACCAAAGCTGAGCCGGGTATACCTTCAGAGAACAGCGTGTGTGGAAAACATGGTTGTGTAGCGTTTTTCTGGCGCCAACTCCAACTGATGATACCCGGAGTTCAGGTCCAGTTTGGAGAACCCTTGTGCCCCGTTGAGGTCAGCCACGATGT
Organism: Triturus cristatus; assembly: GCF_964204655.1. Classification (NCBI taxonomy): domain Eukaryota; kingdom Metazoa; phylum Chordata; class Amphibia; order Caudata; family Salamandridae; genus Triturus; species Triturus cristatus. The sequence goes on along the minus strand of NC_140584.1, from coordinate 1,165,959,838 downwards.
CATCCATCGTCGAGGTCACGTGTCTCTCCCTTCGGAGAGCCTGGTTGGGCAGTTTCATATCGACGCATAGTCGAATGGCGTCAAGTTGTCTATTAATGCATGCATGGAGGTCCCATTGACTTGTACGCAGCACATCGGAGGAGGGTGCTTCCTGCGGCCGGGCCTCCCTGTGAACGGGATGATGAAGGTGTCGTCATCATCCTCATAGTAAGCTGTGGCACCTTCTGCTTGTGGTGTTCTTGTGGTGTCACTCTCCTCGAGCATTAGGTGTCGAAGGGTCATTGGGCGTCCTCTGGATGCGCCTCCTCAGGGGCGTCCTCCTCCGCTACGGCATACGCTGGCTGGATCGCCCACCTTTCAATTCTTGGGGGTGCTAGGCATGATGATCAATGAAACAATGGCAGGAGAGGTTTGTGGTCCGTTATCACCCGGCATGGTTGACCACAGATGTACAAGTGGAAGTGTTGGCACGCCCACCGTATAGCTAGTGCCTCACGCTCTATTTGTGCATAGCATGTTTCCGTCGGGGATAGCACTCGACTGGCATAGGCGACGGGGGCACAGACTCCTTTAGTGTCCCCTTGCAGAAGGACTGCTCCAAGCCCTTACTGGGCTAGCGTCTACCACGAGCTCCGTCTTCCTCTTGGACTGAAAGTATGCCATGATTGTCTGATCCAGAAGGGCCTTCTTGATGTTTTGGAACACCGATTATTCTCTGAGCCCCCATTCCCAGGGTGCGCCAGTCTTTGTCAGCTGACGTAGGGGCTTCGAGATCGTGGCCAAGTTCGGGATATACCTCCCACAGTACATCACCATCCGTGAGGAAGCTCCTGATTTCTGTGGGATTCTGCGGAACTGGGACGCACCTGATGGCCTTGGCTTTGCGTGTATCAACGCGGCGTCCGTCTCGCAAAAAGACATATCTGAAAAAGCCTATTGATCCTTGGTAGAAAGCACATTTCTTTTTATGTAAGGTGAGCCCGCACTCTGCCAGTCTTTGTAGAGTCACTCTCTGCCGGACGTGATGTTCCTTCAAGCTCTGTGAGTATATTAAGATGTCATCACTCAAATTTATCACTCTGACCAGACCTGAGAGGGCATCCTTGATGGCGTTTTGTAACACCTCTGCGGTGGAGGACACACCAAAGCTGAGCCGGGTATACCTTCAGAGACCAACGTGTGTAGAAAATATGGTTTTGTAGCGGCTTTCTGGCGCCAACTCCAACTAATGATACCCGGAGTTAAAGTCCAGTTTGGAGAACCCTTATGGCCCGTTGAGGTTCAAGCGATGTCGTCCATCGTCAGGGACACGTGTCTCTCCCTTCGGATAGCCTGGTTGGGCAGTCTCATATCGACGCATAGTTGAATGGCGTCAAGTTGTCTATTAATGCATGCATGGAGGTCCCGTTGAATTGTACGCAGCACATCGGAGGAGGGCGCTTCCTGTGGCCGGGCCTCCCTGCGAATGAGATGACGAAGGTGTCGTCGTCATCCTCATAGTAAGTGGTGGCACCTTGTGCTTGTGGTGTTCCTGTGGTGTCACTCTCCTCAAGCATTAGGTGTCGAAGGGTTGTTGGGCGTCCTCTGGATGCGCCTCCTCAGGGGCGTCCTCCCCCGCTACGGCATACGCTGGCATAGTGGTTGGCCTTGCCGCATTTTGAGCAGGTCTGTCCTCTTGCTGGGTATCAATCTTGTGCCTCGTGGTCGAACCCGCAGTGTCCACACTTGTCACTTGGCCAGCCCCCGGTGGCACGCCTTTGTCCAGGACCTTGTTGCCTTTGCACAACATCCACTGTCTCTTCTTTGACGTGTATTATTTTCTGCGCTGGGGCGGTCGGGGTATTTCGAACTCGGACATTCTCCATCTCTTCTGCCCGTTTGTCGGATAGTTCATGGGAGCGGGCTAGGATGAGGATCTCATCCAGGGTCATTCCAGGTTGTCGAAGCATCTGGTGCCGCAGCCTGACCGATTTGCATCCCTGAATAATCTGCGCCCTGATTTCTTTCTTCTGGTCGATGTTCGTGAACGTGCGCGCTAATTTCCTGAGCTGGGCGTAGAACATGTCCACTGTTTCAACCTCGGTTTGTCGGGCTTGGGGCAGCATGAATCGCTCAGAATCTGGGCTCATTTGCGGGTCAGAGTATCTATTGAGAGCCACAATGGCTGCGTCATACTCATGGGCTGCCCCTGTGTTAGGCAACGTCTTGAACAGCTCGTACAGTTCATCGCCCCCGAAATGCATTAACAGGGAACGTTTTACCATCCCATCTGTCTCTCTGGCCCCTGTAAAGTAGTGGTTCAGGCGACTTACCTAGAGCTTCCATCTGGGTGCTGCTGTGGTGAGGTCAGCGAGCTGGCTGAACCGGGGAATTGGCGTTACTGACACGTGTGAGTTTGGTGCTCTTGGCACTTGTGCCTGCTGTTGTGGTGGTGGTGGGTCTCTCATGACGCACAGCAGCTGGTCCCTTTATGCGGCGGGTGTGACGAGAAGGTGCAATGCGTGGAGTATCGACACGACCCTATCCCCTGGAAGGGTGAACCCGCTCACTTCTGGTGTCCGATAATTACACCTCCAGGACCTTGTGGCACTCCACCCTTGGGCCTTATGACTGACCTGCTGGCTGTTGGGGTTGAGCCTCTTGCCGGTATTGCTCTGTCGTGGTGCATGGTATGGGGGGCTGGTGTAGGCTGCTAGTGGCTTTCTGTAGGCACTGGGCTCAGGCTACAAGTGCTTATCTCCCCACACTGCCACAGCTACTTGTGGGTGTCTTTACTGTAGTTCAAATCCCTCAGTAAGCCTTTATTTCTTTCTTTGTTTTGTTTGCAGGACAGATCCAGCTTCTGCTTACTTATTCCTCTTCACGTTGTCGGCAGGGCGAGGTCAGAGTCTGTTCCAGGCTCCTGGAGTCGATTAGGAGAGGGGCCTCATTGCAAGCCTCAGGCTCTGCCTCCGCGTGTCGTGTGTGGGCCGGGTCCTCGGGCTCAGCAGCACACGTTGTGGAGTTCTTCAGCTCTGACCCAGGGCACAGCACTGCATAGTCTCCGGCGGTACTGTTTGCCGTCGCTCGCTGTAGTGCACCTCAGCAGCGTGTGTGAGTGAGGCAGGTGGGGCTGATGTGCGTGCCGTCGCACTGATCCTACGGCGGCCGTTGGTACCAGACACAGGCCGCCAGACCAACGTTGCAGCGGAATGGGGAAGCCACGAGGGTCCCCACTCCCCTTGTCACCAGTGTAGCGCGCTGGTGCAGGTAGGGGTGGCGGCCTAGCGTAGCACGCATCAGGGATACACATGCGACTACTTGCTGGTCTCGGCATAGGTCATGTGCGACCTCAGCCCATTCATTTTGGTGGAGCAGGTAAAGCAAAAATTTGTATACCTTTTTTTGCATTAAAATTACTAATTACGTAACCATTCTAAATATTAATCTGTATTAATCGTTTGGAGTGTTATGATTAACCAACCTATGCACCTTAATAAACACAAGATACACGTGGGACTAAGATGCTAATTGCATGGCTAGTAATTAAATGATTAACACTGGTACGCAAACTAACTGTAGAATATATTGGGAATAGAGAATCGCATGATTTATGTTGCTTTTGTGATGGTTTGTGCTTCCTGTATTGAAGAATGGTGAGTATTATTGCTTTGAATTTTGCTATAAGCTAGGCAAGTACTAATATATATTGGGATTAGTGTGGGTTTAAACATTAGAATCTTCATTTCCATATATTAATTATTTTTTTATGTTTGTTTTGCTTAAGTTGGCATTCAGGCCTACTAGGCCGCGGTATTCAAAATGGAGTTCGGAAGTGGCCACCGTCCTTTGAGCGCGATGCCTTCTGCGCAGACTCGGTTGGCTCTGATGAGGTCCAGGCGACCTCTAACCACGAGACTACGTGTTCCTTGTCAAGGCTAGGAACGTGGAGGATTGCCAGGACCCAACTTGTATGAATGACTGAAAATACAATAGCGACCTGTACCCGGAGGTCTACATGTTGTTACTTCGGAGCTTTCGCTTGAGAACCTGAGGAAAAATTTAAATTTTGGGAGATGTCATACTCCGTCCCATGGGAAGCAAACACGCTTGGGAAAATCACCACTTCTTGCAAATTCAGGGGGATTTAGCCAATCAGGGAACTTCTGCTTTTAAAATTGTTGCATATTTGGTCTAAAAATAAGGGGAAAAAGATATAAAAGGGGGGTATTTAGTAGAAAGGTGCGCTTTTCAAATTTCCATTGGTGTCTTATGGTTAGGAGGGTCGATTTGCTAGCACGATTGCCTGGTCCTTTGGCTACCTTTGGGACTGTGTCGTGCTGAGAGGGAGAACTTTTCCCGGACTTATTTGGGTTTTAACCTGAGTTTGACTGGACGATTTTACCAGACGGGATTTTGATATATGAAGGACTGACGGGTTTTGCTGGAAATGGTCACCAGTGTCAATTTTAGGTAAATATAATTGTTATGTATATTTGCGTCAAAGATACTCATTGAAAATCCTGATTTGATTGAAATTTGATTATGCCAAATGAAAACAAATTAATTAGATAAACTAAGCATTGATTAACAAAATGAATTTGTGATTCTTTTAATAAGGTATTGATTAATCAAAGGTTCCAAAGCTTTAAATGTGTTTTATCTGGTTCTAAATCACCATCAACCGGTCCAACTAATTGGTCCTTCGACCAAGTGGTGGAGTCCCTTAATGTTAAAGTTAGGAGTCTATAGGTACTAATGTATATAATGTGTATAATGTAAAGAATTTCCCCCAATAGGTACCAAGGCACCCCAAATGTCCAGCGCTTCTTCTTTCCTCCTGTGTGCAGATTCGGAGTGAGACGTATGAGTGTTGGTGTTATGGGCCCCACCAATGAATGCGTGCGTGAATGAGTCAGCCAATTGTGACTGGGGAAGGACAGATACTTCCTCCACCGAAATCGCCTGCATCCTTTATGGTAGCGAAAAATGGGTACCACACATATATCTGGTTAGATAATTGGGCAAAGTATGCAAAGGAAGATGGAGTTCTAGCATTTCCAGAAAGTGGTTAATTTAGTCTAGCTGTATTAAGGAACTTAAGAGAAAGAATGATGAGGTTAGAACCGAGACCTAGACCTACTCAGTTTGAGGCTTTGACGGAATGGGAAGAAGAGATGTATGAAACAGAACAGCATTGGAGTGGCAGAAGGTATAATTACATGTTTGGTAGACCGTGTGGGCAGGAAAGTCATGATGACAGAATGAGGAGATGGCGGAGTGCAAACATGATGATGGAATGTTTCCATTGAGAAATACTGAAGAGACAAGTGGCAGAAAGTGTACAGAAAAGAGAAACAATACAGGGTCAGAAGGTTATAAGTATGGTGTGAATGAGTCGGAGGATGATGTGCTAGAGGACATGTTTTATAAAAATCCTCCCCTGTATCAGCCAAACTCTATGTTGCTGACGCCTAGTGCGCCAATAAAAGAAACACTGCGAAATAAACGTTTTGAGCAAACGCCACCGGATTTGGGGGAAAATAATCCACTTAGAGGCTCTGAAATAGCACAGCCCGTTAGGACTGAAAATAAAAATTCAGCCGAACTAGCTAGAACTACTCTGGAACTAACTGAAAAGATTAGGGAGTTAACTAAAAACATGGAAGCCGTAACTGTGCCTGTAACCATAGGGCCAGTGATGCCGGTCTTTGATAAACAGAAGGATAGTGAGCATTGTTTAACAGTTCCCTACCATAATAATAAACAAATTGAGACGGAAAGAACCGGATGTGGATGAAATGAATGGGGAAAATTGGTAGGAACATCGGGTTTAAGTACACCTAAAAATTTGACGATTAATCAAAGTCCAGCAAGTAAGACGCTGATGACAACCGAATCAGCACCAGAAACCCCAGAAAGAAGTATGAGGTGAATAAGAAATGAAACTATCCCTGTAGGTCATACTTCTGATGAATTAAGCGATTGGTTAAGGAGTTTACAGCGAAAAGATACAGAACCTCAACCTTTAGATGTGGCAAAACTAAAAATAACATTGGAGGAATTAATAGTAGGGACTATTCCAACTGAAAAATTAAAAGCATATAAGGATGAACAGCTAATGTTTCTCTGTAAAAGTATAACTTGGAGGGCAAGGAGTTTGCATGAGAAACTTGAAGAAACAGCGAGTGAAATGGGCATAGATTTTGAGAAAATAAGATCATTGCAGAAACCATATAGAGTAGATTTCTCTGAAAAGGATATTGAAAATCTGAACACTGCAGGAAGATTGACTCAAATTAAAGAGTTGATTGCCTTATTAACAAAAATGGGATGACGTAGACAGATGGAAGAGTAGGTGGTTTCAAAAGAGAGATGATGCAACGGGTGAGACTTTTTCTGCATTTCCGGTAAGAGAAAAGGAGACGGAAGTCACGGAATGCCCTGTGAGGGAGATACCAGGAGGAGGTTATGTACATGTTCCTTGGACTAGACAGGACATTTTATCATTTACAAATGATTTCTCCAGGCTCAGAGAAAAAAACCTGTGTAGTTGTATCGACAGGTAGAAAGGTTTGTTAAATTATCAAAAGTGTTGTGGATAGATTTGAATGGTCTTTTCGATATAATTGTACCGGTAGATCTATGGGCAGAATGCAAAATCACAGTAGGTTGGCCCACTCAAGAATACCCTAGGGATCCAAAGACACCTTTTCCACAGAGCGTAAACCCCCAGAGATACAGTAATGAGACAGGATTCTACACTGAGGAACAGGTAACAAACTACTGCGCGCTAGCGCTGTTTCGCAGTATTGGCTGCAGCTCAATGAGAGTGAGTCAGAAGAGAGTTATTGACGGTGCCGAGGGGAGGAAGAGGAGTGCGTACTTAGCGCAACTCTAGAGGTAGACCAGACAGGATCCTTTGCGGATGGAAAGGTAAATGATGAAAATATTACTTTCCTAGTAGATACTGGTGCTACGCGTTCAACTGTTAGATCAGCTGACGTTAAAAATCTTCCTCTCTCGGGTGACACAATCCAAGTAGTTGGAGTCTCAAATAGACAGATAAAAACGTATCTTACTGAAACTGTTAAGGTTAAAATAGGGAAATTTACCGACATGCATCGATTTGTCGTGTGTGATACTAGCCCTGTGAATTTATTAGGGAGAGATTTGTTATGTAAAATGAACTTTACGATATTCTGTACTCCGGATGGTATAGCTTTTGAAACTCCTGATGAGGATGTACTGTATAGAATGACAATGGCCAATCTGGAATCCGAAATTACTGAGGCATTTGTTGTATTTGACCCAGAGGAATTGCCTCAGGAATTGAAGAAAACAGTGAAACCCGAGGTATGGGATTTCACAGGAGAAGATATGGGATTGATGAGAAAAGTAGACCCTGTGAAGATAACGGCTAAAAGAGGGAATAAGCTACCCGAATATTCCTCAGTATAAATTGACACCAGAAATAATTGCAGGAGTGACTCCTGTAATTGACAAAATCATTGAACAGGGAATTTTGAGAGAGATAATGAGTAGTCCATGCAATTCACCAATCATGGGTCTGAAGAAGCCTAATGGAGCTTACAGGATAGTGCAAGATTTGAGAAGGTGAATAAAATTGTTGTACCTTGCTGTCCCATTGTGCCAAATCCTTCAGTGATCTTGTATCAGATTCCCCACGATGTAGAATGGTACACGGTCATTGACCTGTGTCATGATTTCTTTTCTTTTCCGTTGCACCCTAACAGCCCACAGATTTTTGCGTTCCGGTCTCGGCGACCGTACTTTGGCATGGTGCCGAATCCCACAGGGGTATACAGAAAGTCCATCGATATTTAATCAGATTCTAAAGAAGTCCTTGGAAGATTTAAAAGTTCCCGAGAGCTCGGTGCTAGTGCAATACATCGATGACCTAATGGTGGCATCGAGGACACGAGAGTGGACACAGTTGCATTATTGAATCATTAGGCGGATGGAGGACTTAAAGTATCCCCATCAAAATTACAATTTTGCAAAAAAGAAGTACAATATCTAGGTCATAAGATTGGGAAAGGTCTGAGAAAAGTGACTGTAGACAGAATCGGAATAATAAAAGGAATGAGGGCAGCAATGACTCAAAGAGAACTGAGAAATCATTTCCACAAAAATTTTATGAAATTTTATGGGATTTGTGGTGATGTTAAAAATCACCAAAGGAGGGATTGGTGGAGCAGGTAAAGCAAAAATGTGTATACCTTCTCTATTTTGCATGAAAATTACTAATTACGTAACCATTCTTAATATTAATCTGTATTAATCGTTTGGAGTGTTATGATTGACCAACCTATGCACCTTAATAAACACAAGATACACGTGGGACTAAGATGCTAATTGCATGGCTAGTAATTAAATGATTAACACTGGTACGCAAACTAACTGTAGAATGTGTTGAGAATAGAGAATCGCATGACTTATGTTGCTTTTGTGATGGTTTGTGCTTCCAGTATTGAAGAATGGTGAGTATTATTGTTTTTGAATGTTGCTATAAGCTAGGCAAGTACTAATATATATTGGGATTAGTGTGGGTTTAAACATTAGAATCTTCATTTCCATATATTAATTATTTTTTTATGTTTGTTTTGCTTAAGTTGGCATTCGGGCCTACTAGGCCACGGTATTCAAAATGGAGTTCGGAAGTGGCCACCGTCCTTTGAGCGCGATGCTTACTGCGCAGACTCGGATGGCTCTGAAGATGTCCAGGCGACCTCTAACCATGAGACTACGTATTCCTTGTCAAGGCTAGGAACGTGGAGGATTGCCAGGACCCAACTAGTGTGAATGACTGAAAATACAATAGCGACCTGTACCCGGAGGTCTACATGTTGTTACTTCAGGACTTTCGCTTGAGAACCAGAGGAAAAATTACAATTTTGGGAGATGTCATACTCCGTCCCATGGGAAGCAAACACGCTTGGGAAAATCACCACTTCTTGCAAATTCAGGGGGATTTACCAATCAGGAAATTGTTGCATATTTGGTCTAAAATTAAGGGCAAAAAGATATAAAAGTAAAGAGGTGTGCGTTCCAAATTTCCATTGGTGTCTGATGGTGAGGAGGGTCGATTTGCTAGCATGATTGCCTGGTCCTTTGGCTACCTTTGGGACTGTGTCGTGCTGAGCGGAAGAACTTTTCCCGCACTTATTTGGGTTTTAACCTGAGTTTGACTGGACGATTTTACCAGAAGGGATTTTGATATATGAAGGACTGACGGGTTTTGCTGGAAATGGTCACCAGTGTCAATTTTAGGTAAATATAATTGTTATGTATATTTGCGTCAAAGATACTCATTGAAAATCCTGATTTGATTTAAATTTGATTATGCCAAATGAAAACAAATTAATTAGATAAACTAAGCATTGATTAACAAAATGAATTTGTGATTCTTTTAATAAGGATTTGATTAATCAAAGGTTCCTAAGCTTCCAATGTGTTTTAGCTGGTTCTAAATCACCATCAATTGGTCCAACTAATTGGTCCATCGACCAAGTGGTGGAGTGCCTTGATGTTAAAGTTAGGAGTCTATAGGTACTAATGTATATAATGTAAAGAATTTTCCTCCAATAGGTAACAAGGTACCCCACATGGCCAGCGCTTCTTCTTTCCTCCTGTGTGCAGATTCAGAGTGAGACATATGAGTGTTGGTGTTATGGGCCCCACCAATAAATGCTTGCGTGAATGAGTAAGAGTGTCGACGGGTCTGTGACGCAGGGAGTATATGTAAATTTGCCCTTTTCCGATGGAGCAATTTTATACCCTCGGACCGAGCCCGGTCACGAGGGGTGCTTGCAAGATACATTGTTGTAGACTGGCCGGATGGCTCTCTACAGCTGTGGTAGCGCCGATTACCAGAACTTCACTCTTCATCCTACTCAAACAAAAGCTACTTTCCCTTATCCGATGGTTTACATGTGCCATGAAACCTTGTTTTCGAGTTCTTTTCGGATGTTTCTCAATTGAAACTGAATAGTTTCTCTTTACATTTGAAGGCCTCAAAAAGAATATTGAGTGAGCTTTAAGGAAGCAGCCCAAGTTTCACAACACTTCGAAAAACCTTATGGAAGTGTCTTGGTGGGAATGGTAAATGGCTTTACATTAAATGAAGGAAAACACAGCTCCCTTTTCACTGCAACTTGAAGAGGTGCATCTAAAGTGGTCTAGCCAATGAACGCGATACCAGATGATGCTGGGATAACTCACCTCACACTAAATTTCTAGGACCTCAGATGTAGATGTTTAAAACATATTTATTGATTTTTAGTACCAGAAATCACATTCAGCAATAACAATACTGGTCCATATCAACCTCAATGTCACATATTTGGTGAGTTTGAGGCTGCGGCTGTAAGTAACTCAAACATTGACCAAGCAAACAATATTACAAGGTGTAGTGGATGCCCGGATGTACGTAGTGTGTTTTACTTAATTCAGTTTCTGTTCTCTTTGCGCTCAGACCCTCCTCCCTTGGTGCTTGGTGCATCCCCTCCATTTCCTCGTTTCCCAAGGCGTGAAGTCTGAATGTAGCTTTATCGACCTCATGTTGCTGATCTCCAAGTGATGGGAGCACATGGTACTCGAGTCTCTCAGGGGATGGTGCTGGATAGCAAAGACTCGCCAATGGGTTGAAGATCAAGTTGTAGCCATGAGAGCCCAAAGCACTAAGGAGGGCAAGTGGCTACCGCGGGAAGTGCTCTGACATGGGGCACCCATCTGTTGCTGTTTCCAGCAGGCATCTACTTAGATGAACCCGATGCAGCTGGTCACACATTAGGGCCCCTGGCAGGAGCAGTCAGAAGTGTGGAGCTATGAGAGGTGTGGACTAAAATGGCTGAGGGGTGGGTACACAGTTTACTGTGGTAGGTAATACTTATTAACAAATCTGCCCTGTGCCACTTCTGATTGAGCACCTAGATACACATGTACCTTCCAGGCTTTGGGAAATGAGAGAAGAGAGGGGGAATGTACCAAGTGGCAAATGAGCAGGAGGGGAGTACCGGTAGAATAGCAACAGAACCCATAAAATAGACTATGAATGTTTGGGTATCAACAACCCTGCTTAGTCCAACTCCCCGTAGACCAGCTGTCGTAAAGCTTGCTGTAGGCTGGGAATATCATAATATGATCCATGTATTAAGTGTTCCCAAAAGTCCTATGTTCTAGGGTTGCATATGTGAAGTCCACGCCTATGGTCTCAAACACTTTCCAAGTCAAGCAATGCCATCGAAGATGTCTGCTCTCGATCCGGTAAGCTAGGCATTATGGGCCTCATGTAGGAAGCCAAATACCGGTCGGTAACGGCCGATTTTCGGTAATTATACCGTTACCGACCGGTATTTTGGCTTTTGAGATGTAGGGGGAGAATTTCATGGTTCGGTATTTACCGATTCGGTAATATTACCGATTCGGTAATATTACCGATTCGGTAAATACCGAATCATGATATGAGATGTAGGGGGAGTGTGTGGTGGGTGTGGGGAATCGTTATTTACCACCAACTAAAGGTTGGTGGTAAATGACGAATATGTGTAAAAAAGCATTTTTGTGCACGTTTAAGTGTGCAATGTGGCAGACATACATGCCCTTAGGGCATGTATGTGCGCCACATGTGCACACATGGCCGAATCAGGGGTGCAACAGGGTGTCAATGTGACACCCTGCCACCATTGCATGTGCTCCCCCATTACCGAATCGGTATTTACCGATTCGGTAATGAGGCATACCTTCCCATCAATGGGAAGGTATGCCTCATTACCGAATCGGTAAATACCGATTCGGTAATTACCGAATTTTTCCGATTCGGTAATATTTACCGACTCATTACCTACATTGCATTTACCACTTCATAAATACCGAATCGGTATGATTCGATATTTATGAAGTGGTAAATGCCAGCCCACCTACATAAGGCCCTATATGAAATAATTCCTCAAGCAAAGACACGTGCTTCTGTTGGGTACACTGCTCTCTGGCCAGGTCTGTCCATATCGGGAAGAACAGTTAAGAACCTAGACCCCAAATTTAGTGTTCAGTATTCAACATTGAGAGCTGCTGTGGTTGTGAATTTTCATCTAGCGCCTCTTGGTCGGGCTTCGCACCATGAGCAATGTCTCGCCAGTGGTTGGGTGAAGGCCTAGCACCAGTCTGGCGTTATCATATCAATATAGTAGGTGCGGAGTAAGTAAACCCTCGTACGTTGCATAGAATTCTTCACAGCTACCATCAGTTCCAAGGTCTTCGGCATATTCTGTGATCTAACAGCATTTCCGATATCTGTGGATCTGAGAGGGCTTGCCCTGCTCCCATAAAACAATGCACTGGTGCAGCTAAGGGGGGGCGGTCCACCCTGGGTGGCTCTTTTTTGGGGTGGAGGCGAGCGCAAGGTAAGTTTTCTCTCCCTCGTCGTCGTCTGTGTCCTCCCCCCGCCCATTGTCATATGTCGCCACTCCCGCTCTTACCTGCACGGTCATCACTGGGCGGCACACGCAGGGGGCGGCAAAAGCTCTGGCCACGCCACTGAGACAATGGTGGATGTTCTGCATTTAGCAAGTTCCTAGAGTCTGGTGTGGGCGAAGGGTATGATTGAGAATAATAATCTATGAAGAGCGCATTGCCTTCTTTTTTAACATATTTAACTTCAACATCATGCCCGAATAATGCAGCCACCCCTTTCCTGTCTGACTAAATGGGCCAGCATATTGCCCATTTATCACCCATTTCTTCAAACCTAGCTTTGTACTCATAGCAGTCCATGCAATGCAGCCTCCCCAGCTAGAGGGCGTGCTTCTCTCTATTAGTTAGTAAGGCAGCACAGTCATTCCCCTCTCTTGTTCTCATATTTTATTCTCCGCGTCTGTCAGCTCCTGTTCTATCCACGTCAGTACACTAAAGGTCGAGTCCCACACACCATTCCTATGCACGTGCCCCTTAGTACGACTTTAAAGTCTTCCAACATTGCTCGAAAGTTATGTTATGTTATTTGGTTTTATAAAGCCTGTGATTACCCCAAAGAGTGTCATAGTGCTGGAAGGGAAAACAGGAAGAGGGATCGAATAGGCTCAGTAAAGCAGGGGTTTCATTATTTTTCTAAATCCCAAATGGTTTTGTGTGGCTTTGCAATTCCAAAGCAAAGAGTTCCATAGTTTAGCTGCCAAGTGTGAGGACACTCTCCCGCCTGCTCTGGCCATCTTCTGTGGAGAAGGTTTCAGCCAGACCAAGAACCTGTACAGTTCCATAATAGGGACGGGATGTGATCAATGAATGTAGATGTTTTCCTGTCCTCAGTGGGTTGAAGCATCTGAAGAATGGAAAAACAAGTGCCAGCTAGTGCGTCAGTGCGTTTAGAGAAAGAATGATCCTTATCAAACCGGGTACCCAGATTCTTGGCAGAGGAGCTACTTGAGGGGCGAGCACTGAGTCCTGCGGCCACCAGGCAGGAGACCAGGAGATGGACTATTGGCCAAAGAGTAGAACCTCAGTCTTACCACTGATTAGTTTCAAACAATTCTTCTGCAGCCTGCTCGCCACTGCCTGCATACAGGAGCGTGCATTTGTTTATGTTTGGCTGAAGTAGTTGGAAAATAAAAGATAACTTGTGTATCACCTGCATATGATGACACCACTTGGAATGCATAGGACTGAACAAGGAAAGAAAGCAGGTGAATGTAAACAGTGAAAAGAGTAGAACTCAGCGTCGACCACTGCGGAACACCGCAAGAAGTTTGTAGGTCTAGTTTAGCAAAAGGGGAGGAGTAACGGACAGCAGGCAGAGAGAAAAGAGCCAATCCAGCCGTGGCCATGGTCACATACACTGATGTTGAGCAGGCTGCACAGAAGAGAGAGGGACATGGAAGGCAGTATGGAATGCTGCAAAGAGATCCCATAAAATCAAAGTGGAATTTTGGCCTCGATCAAGAAGCATTTGAAGATTATCTGAGACTGCTACCGGTGCAGATTCTGTACTGTGCGTATGTTGGAAACCCAATTGAGGTGGGTTGAGTAGAGAGTTGCTTGACAGAAAGGCCAAAAGTTGGTCATTTATGGCTTTGTCCAAAGTTTTGTCTGAAAACTGCAAGGGAGATGGGTCCATTGGCCTTTTATTTTCTAAAAAGCAGTCTGTGATTACATCTATGTTCATGCCCCTGAATTCTAAATCTAGGAGGGCCTGTGGCTGTAATTTCCTAGTCAATAGACTATCAGGTTTGTGATCCCAAGTCAACAAGAGCAATAACAAGGAGTGATCCGACAATGTTTTTCCTAGATATTCTGCATTAAAGGTCAGACAAGCAGTATGCGCCGGTATTAGAAAAATGTCCAATCTAGTGAGTAAATCATATAATAAGGAGTAATATCAATATTTCCCATCATAGAGGTTTTTTATTTTGTGGACTTGAGGTAATTCGACATGCCTCAATTTTCGTTTCACCTTAATGGGATTTACCCAATTAAAGACTTCATATGACCCACAATTTTAAGTCAAGAGGATGTCAGGTGTACATATGCCACCGAAAAGGTACCTTCTGTGAGGGCCTTTTGACAACTCTCCGTAGTTTAGTAAAACTAAGATGGGAATAGTTGCATACAACCTTAGAGCCACGCTTCAGCACCCGCATCTAAGCGGGACACCCCGCTTTATATTGTTCTACAGTTTAAATATTCAGCAAAGTTATGAAAATAAACATTCACACCTCATAAATGTCTTTGGTACATGCAATTTGTGAGTACCACTATATTGCTACTATTTAACATGACCACGTGGCCAGATGTCCACTGGTGGATAATTTATCGTCAACACCAGCTTCAGCCTTTCTCCCAGATGATTTTGGAACAGGCTTTCGCTTTAAGCCACAACCTCCTGTAAATTATACCTCTTTGAGCACATCAGATGTGCCCGGCCTTTGCCTTCTTTAACTTGGAGCGCTACTTCTACCCCAAACATTTGCAATCTATAAACAGTGCACCATTTACCTTTCAACATGCCCTATAACAATTAAGTAGGCTGACCCCACTTTCATGCATTGGAGCCCCATGGCTACACTGAGTGAATCTATGGTGTAAATGACTATATTGTTTTCAATTATGTCATCACTGATTTCATTTGAGGTCATATTAGTGACGTCATCCATGACGTCCTTTAACAGGTCATGAGTGATGTGAGGTCATAAGCAACGCATGCAGGGGCACAAGTTAAAGTTAACACAGTGAACTACAACTGGTTAATTTCAGTTTTTTTAAATGTTAGTTGAGGTGGATGAACATTTATTTTGGAAAGTTCCATGAAGATTCATCAACCGGCGTCAAAGTTATTAGCAAAACAAACGCTCTTGTTGTCAAAACTGGGACCCAATGTATAACTACGCAGCAGCAACCACCACGGTGTAATTTATTGGCCTGTGAATACAGCCTCTCATGGGAGGTTGGCCGCAGGCCATGGCCTTAGGTCAGGCCTTGCGGGCGACCACCCACTCTGCACAGTCAAAAAATGTGCTCAGCGTGGGAGTTGGGTGAATATGATTTTTATAAAACTAGAAACGCACTTAAAAAAACAAAGGTGAAAGCAACGTTGTAGTTAGATTTGTGCTACATTAAAAAAACATGCATTCACAGAAAAAAGATTTAAGTGAAGTTAGAGTTAGGTCAGGTAGTACGATTTTGGCTAATGTTTAAAAAAACGCCCAAAATTCACCTAGAAAGCCAAAGGTTAAAGTGTTGTTATAATTAGGTCAGGTATAAATATCAGTAGTGGTCCGTGGAGGGAGTTCCGTGGGGCAGTGAGGCGAGGCGGGGGAGAGGCAGGGTGGGGAAATGTAAACACCGGACTATGGATGAACGGAGGTAAGTACACATTTAAATAAATAAAACAAATTCCTTTGTGCGCGCTGCATCGCAAAATGCGAAGCAGCGCGCGCAACGAAATTTTTTTATTTATTTAAATGTGCACTTACCTCCGTTCATCCATATTCCGGTGTTTACATTTCCCCACCCTGCGCCTCCCCCGCCTCACCACCCCACGGAACTCCCTCCACGGACCGCTACTGATAAATATTAACATTTAATTTTTTTTAAAACCACTGAAATTTACCAGTTATACTTTACTGAGCTAACCTTAACTTGTGCCTCCACCATGCACTGCTTGTAACCTTGCTGGAGCAGAGTTTTTTATTGAAAATTTATTGAGATTTAAACTCCAGTTTATGTTGTTTGTCATGATTAAAATTACTAATTTAAAATCATTAATCACTAACTTTGTTAAAAGTCTTGACTAATCAACATTACTAATGAGAGAAAATTACATGCGGGAATGCATATATGTTGCTTTATTAATACGTGAATTAAATTGGTGAGCAAATTAATAAAATAAGTGTCGCAGGAGTGTTATTTGTTTCGCGTTTGCGCTTTAAAATAACGTGCTCTAATGCTTCTTTGTGTCGCAGATGGCTAGGTAATTACATACACATAAGGGCATTAGTGGGGATTAACACTGTATAATCATTATGATGTGGTAACGTTGTTTTGTGTTTCTTTTAATTAAGATGGCCCGTTTTGGCCTAAACCAAGATGGCCGCTATTTACAGCCTGCACTCGAGTGATTGAAATGTGACGAGAGGCCTTGCTGAACATGGTTGGAAGTCACCTGACCACAGCCTCTGTCTGAATTAAAAAGTTTCCGTGAGGACAGCAGCTCCGGGCTTGCTTCCAATTGCCCTTGGAAAAGAATAAAGCCACAATGAACTGTGATAACTTGCGGTGGCTTCACTATGGTACCAAGGAAGAGCATTCATGAATGTATCGTTTCCTAACTCGAGTTTCCTTCTTCCGTGTTTTTATTTTTGTGTTTTTTCTGAGCGGAGGTTTTCTAAATGTTGCCAGACAACATCCTTTCCTGCTCGCTCTGCTCAGCGGCTCAACGGACGTTTAGAGTTTGTTTGTTACTTTTATTTCGTTAGTTTTGTTATAAATAATGTTAAACTAGAGAGGGTCTGAGGCCACTTCTTCCTGAACCTATGTTCGTGAGGATCGACGCTGATCGAGAGGACGGCGACTCGGGAGACTTTACTGAGAGACCTGTCCTGACCCATTTAGTTAGAATAGGTAACTATGAGAATAATGAGTAATGATTTGCTATTGATTGACTTTCTTTGAACTAATTTAGATAAAAGATGACTTTTGTTTGAATTCCAGTGTCGGGTGGTTATTTCTTTGTCATTTATTGAGTTTCAAATGTATTTCCTGTGTTTTAAATCATGACTCAAGACATGTCTTTATGGTCGCATTGACCTCGCACTGGATGCAGATTGGTATAGGTTTCGCTCATATATACAGTGTGGATAGAGTAATATTAATGAATGTTAGTGTGATGGGCCCTAGCGTATGATGAGTGTATGTGCGTGCAACTGTGGATTTACTCTGTCCGTGGAAGTAGGGAGAATTTATATGCTCCGATCTGCAGCAGTTTCCTGGTAGCAGAGGATGGTTTTAGATTATTGTCTTGATCTGATAGATTGCTTGTACATAGGCTTTTTGATTCATTGATTTATTGATTGATGTTGGTATATGTACTAATACTATATGTTGAAGTCGTCGTGTTGAGTTCTATGTAGTGTGTACGGCTTCTGGAATGTGGGGAGCTGGTGACGGTTCCGTAGTAGGGCAGAGGGAAGTGAGTGCTGCTCTCGACGGGATTGTTGGCCCTGTACGTATGCGGGGAAAAACGTGTGACAATTGAAGTTGCGCGTCACATTGTCTGGGTTCGGAATCAGTGACATCGTCGTGTGTTACTATTAGAGACATATTTTCGGTATAAAAGGAGTGTGTATGGTAGCAAAGGTTATCTGTGAAACTCTGGTCTTAAGTCCCAGGGATCCGTAAGGTTTGCCGTTAAAGCTTACTGCTGGAGAAGTAATAGGTATTCTCTGAGCTTGTCTGAAGGACTGGGCAGAGGTAAGCGCTGCTTGGTTAACGTGTGTTATAATTCTGTAGTGGGACAGACTGTTCGCTGTTCTCGGGAAAGGCAGAATTCTGTGTGGATGTGCTACATTTTTCTGGTGTGAAAGTGTGCGAATGTATGAGCATTTAGTTGATTGTGAGACTCTTTTGGAGCAGTCCAAGAGGAAACAGTTAATCGATGCATGTTAGAAGGGCAGAGTAGCGGGATGTACTACTGTGTCAACGAAAGTAATAATTCCGTAGTGGAGCAGAGGTAAGCGCTGTTCTAGATAGAAGCGGGATTCTTGTAAGAAAGACTTTTTTTACTATTCTGTGGTTAGCGAAGCAGACAATGGAGATGTTTATATGTTGTAACTAATAGATCTTGTAGAATCTGAAACGAAGTCTACTGAGAAGGCTTTGTAAAGGAGGGGTAGACGAGTGACAGGAGACAGAGCAGAAGCGTCTGCAGCGGCTACTGACGTCAGGGAGTCATACAGACCGCGCTGTGATTGGGTAGTGGATCAGAACAGTGCTTGCGCTAGGATTGGTGCGTTGGTGTGAGCCGCGCAGGGATTGGAAGGAGTACAGGGTGACGTAGACGCTCCAGGATTGGTGCGTTGGTGTGAGTCGCGCTGTTATTGGACAAAAGATCGTATAGTTGCGGAAGGGACTAGAGAATAGTGGTAAACGCGAAAATGTATTATCAACCGGAGGAAAAGAAAAAGAAATCCTTGTTCGGTAAAATTAAAAGATGGTTCGACAAGGATAAGAACATAATAACTAGAGAAGGCGAAATGCTACCTCCGACAAGAACTCCTGCATCCTTCATGGTTGCGAAATATGGGTATCATACCTGTATATGGTTAAACAACTGGGCTAAGTACACTAAGGAAGATGGTGTTTTAGCGTTCCCGGAACATGGTTCATTTAATTTGGCCGTGTTAAGAAATTTACGGGAAAAAATGATGAGTCTAGAGCCTAGACCAAGGCCGACACAATTCGAGGCGTTGGTGGAATGGGAATATGAGGTGCATGAGCGAGAAAAGCAGAGGAGTGGAGGCAACTATAGGTATATGTTAGGGAGAAAATATGATCGTGAAACTCATCATGATCGAATGAGGAGATGGCGAGATGCTAGTATGTCAGAGGGACTATATCCTATGAGGACAGTTGACGAGAAGGAAGAAAGGAAGGGTACGGAGAAGGTGCGTGATGCAGAAGTGAGAAGGTATGGGGCTAATGATTATGAGGATGAGGTCTTGGATGACATGATTTACAAGAGCCCACCTCCATATAGACCAGAACCAGAAGAGAGCACGCCAGTTGCTACTCCAATAAGAGATACTTTGCGAATTGTGAAAACTGAGGTTGTAACACCTGATCTGAAAAGTGGTAGCTCTTTCATGGAAAGGGAGAGAGAGAGAGAGCGAGAGAGAGAGAATCGAGTTAGTGACGAGAAAACAAGAGAATTAGCCAGAACGACATCTGAGCTGACTGAGAAAATTAGAGAGTTGACAAAAAATCTAGAAGCTGTTACAGTACCTGTAACGATTGGTCCGGTTGTGCCTATTTTTGATAAACAAAGAATGGGAGAAAATGGTTTGACAGTTCCCTATGTTGGAAATGGTTTGGTTGGTTATTGCACTTTGGAGGAATCAAGAATGAGGATGGGAGAAAATAATTTGAGACAGTTGAGACATGACACATGTAGTGGAGGATCAGATGTACAGTATAATTCAGGATTGAATACTGGTTGTTTGGGAGGATCAATTTTGGAACCACAGAGGATGGCAGAACAAGTGGGCGCAGTGAAAAAATCTACTGAAATAACGGCTGAGGATTTGAATGATTGGTTGAAAGTTCTTCAAAAGAAGGATAAAGATTCACAGGCAATTGATGTAGCCAGGTTGCGCATAGAATTGGAGGAGCTTATTGCAGGAACAATTCCTACAGAAATATTGAAAAATCATCATGATGGAGAGTTGTTATTCATGTGCAAGAGTATCACCTGGAGAGCTAAGAGTACACATGACAGGTTAAGAGCAATAGCGAGTGAACAAGGGGTTGATATTGATAAGGTAAAAGCTTTGCAATAGCCTTATAGGGTGGATTTCATTGATAAGGACATTGAGAATCTAAATGGTGTTGGTAGAACAGGGCAGATTAAGGAAATGATTGCCTTATTGCGAAAATGGGGTGATGTGGAAAAATGGAAGGATAGATGGTACAAGAAAAGGGAAGATTCAGTGGACAGGACTTACTCAGCTTTTCCTATGAGAGAAAAAGAGAAAACAGTGGATGCTTATGAGAGAGATTCCTGGAGGAGGATATGTACATGTCCCATGGACTAGACAGGATATTTTGTCATTTACGAATGATTTCCCTCGACTGAGAGAAAAGCCCGTCGAGTGGTATAGGCAGGTAGACAGGTTTGTGAAATTGTCAAAAGTGCTGTGGATTGACCTGAATAGTCTGTTTGATATAATTGTTCCAGCAGACTTGTGGGCAGAGTGTAAAATAGTTGTAGATTGGCCTGCTAAGGAATATCCAAGAGATCCGAAAACAGGAGCACCAGATCCAGAGGTGATGAAGAAATATGATCAGGTAATTGTGTTCCTGAAAAATAAGGTACCCCCGAAAGAGACAGACTGGGTTAAGATAGATCGAACACATCAGGAAGCGAAAGAATCAGTTCATGCTTTTTACGAAAGGCTGATACTGGCTTTTAAACAGTTTAGTGGAGATGAACATCTGGGTGATAAGGATTTGAGTCATTTTGTATACAGATTTGTATATGGTCTGAGACCTGAAATCAGTGAAAGAATTCGTGAGCATACAGTTGATTGGCAGAGTAAAAAGATTGATGAAATCTTGAGACATGCAAAGTACTTCAGTGATGAGATTGAGGCAAAACAGAGAAAGCTGAAAGAAAAAGCAATGTGGGCACAGGTGAAGGTTGCTGAAAGACAAGAAGCACAGATGGTGGAACAAGCGAATCAAGCGAATAATCCAGGAAATAGGCCCAGATATGCAGGAAAAGGGAAGGGAAATCTAGAAGAAGCAAAGAAAAAGTTCCCTTGTCACAACTGTGGACAACTGGGGCATTGGAGATCCGAGTGTACCAATCCACCATTAGTGAGTAATGAGAATAAACCCTTGAATCAACAGGTGCAGAACGAGGGGTGTAATCATCAGCAACAACAGCAGAAGGTTGTCAGACAGCAGAGCCAAGAGCCAAAACCGCCCTTGCCGCAGAATAGAGGGTCCCAAAAGTATAACCAGGACTCAGGATTCTACAATGATGAGCAGGTAAACAAACCGAGACGTTCTAACCTGGTACAGCAGTACTGGTTAAAGAATGAGGGGAGTGTAACGCCCTGAACGTCTCAGGATCGTTTAACAGACACGACAATGATGACGCAACCACTTGTGAAGGGTTAGTTCTTTTAATGAAGGCAAATAAAATACAAAGAACAAACAAAAGTTATAGTCACTGGAATCCTCCAGGCTAAGTACGTTACCAGCCCACAGCACGGATGGTCCTAACCGTCCTCTGCATATACGCCGATCCCGGCGTATGCCAACAGAGGGCAGAAATGAAATGGCCGACAATGCCAATCGGTAGGCTGTGAGGGGCACGAAGAGTGTTGGGGAGAATCGAGGAGTCAGGGAAACACCCAGCCGGGGTCTCTACCTGAAGGGAGCAGCCGCTCAACCTCTTCCTCAGACTGCACCGGGACGCGGAGTCACCTCCTGGTGATGCGTCACCGATACCCCAATCACAAGCAAGAAGACTGAACCGAGAGCAGCCGCTCGATCGATCCTGTGGACTTCCGAGTCTGTAACGCGGCAAACACCTCCTGGTGTGCGTTACAGCTGGCAGTCCCTGTGTCTCTGGTCAGGCTGGGAGTTACGACTCCAACCAGCAAAAGCGCCACTGCGCTTGGACTCAGCCGAGTCAAAAAGCGAAGCTCAATGGTTGACCGGTAGAGCTTCCGGGTCCTTCACAGGTGACGATGGGGCAAGACACGGCCCAGGGAGTAACGACTCGACCTACCTCCGTTCTTGCCTTACTGGAGCACCACTCCGGAACACTGCTCTTCACGAAGCAGGTACGTCGGTGTAAACACAATATCCGACAGCCTTGTACCTCCCGGTTCCTCCCTTTATAGGGCGTGTTTTCCTTGAGTTATGTAACAGCTCTCCTGTTTACATAAGGGCGTGTTTCCCTTGAGTTATGTAACAGCTCTCCTGTTTACATAAGGGCGTGTTTCCCTTGAGTTATGTAACAGCTCTCCTGTTTAGATAAGGGCGTGTTTCCCTTGAGTTATGTAACAGCTCTCCTGTTTACATAAGGGCGTGTTTCCCTTGTATGACAGGAATTCTTGACAGTACATCCTCCCTCTCAGCGGCTCCCCACGGGTCCAGCGCTGGCAGGAAAACGCCGATGGAACAAGGAGACCAAGCGCGGAGCATGAACCCCTTCAGCCGGTTCCCATGAATGCTCCTCCGGGCCATAGCCTTTCCACGCAACCAGGTACCACAGCTTCCCCCTGCGCCATTTGGACGCCCGTATGCCCGACACTTCATACTCCACCTCCGACTCCACGCATACCGGCCTAGGTGTCCCAGACGGCTTGGAGGGTGCTGGTTTGAGCAATGATACATGAAAGACAGGGTGTATCCGCAATGACTGGGGCAAGCACACCTTCACGTTCACGGGACCCATACACTTGGTAATTCGATAGGGGCCCATGTACTTGGGATGGAACACACTGTTCTTTCGAAACCTCATGTTTCTTGTGGATATCCAGACGTAGTCTCCAGTGCGGTACAGTGGCCCGGGCCTTCTCTTCCTATCTGCCGCAGCCTTGTATCTTCTCTTGGCCTCTATTAGGACAGCCCTTGAGCGCATCAACGTGTCTTTTATGTGTGCCACCCTGTCCGCTGTGGCGGGAATCCTGTCCTCTCTGAACGGATGTAGAAATGGCAAGAACCTGGGATGTTGGCCATAGTTGCTATAGAACGGAGATGACTGTGTGGAGCTGTGAGTGGCGTTGTTATAGGCTATCTCTGCAACCCATAGCAAGTCGACCCATTCTTCCCTGCCCTGGTCCACAAAACATCGCAGATACTGTTTGAGCGTTTGGTTCAGGCGCTCGGTTTGGCCGTCCGTTTGAGGGTGGTAGCTGGTGGACAGGGCGGTCTTAACATGCAGCGCAGTGCACCAAGTCTTCCAGAATTGCGCAGTAAACTGCGACCCCCGGTCCGACACGATCACCCCAGGTAATCCATGCAGTCGTACCACATTCTTTAGGAGTAGTGACGCCAATTCCCCGGCCGTAGGGACTCTCTTGCAGGGGATGAAGTGCCCCATTTTCGTCAAGTAATCCACCACCACCAGTATTGCCGTCATCCCCTGGTCTACCGGTAGGCCCACCACGAAGTCCAGTGATATGCTATCCCATGGTCTATCCGGGGTCGGAAGTGGATGTAAGAGCCCTTGGGTTCGGCCATGGTCGGCCTTCATGGTAGCACACGTAGGACACTCCTGTCCCCACCTCCTGACATCCACTCTCATGGTTGGCCACCAGAAATGCCGTCCCATGCTAGCCACCGTTTTTTCAAAGCCCAAATGACCTGCGCATGGAGAGTCATGGCACCAGATGAATGCTTGTTTCCTTAGCCTAGGCGTGGGTATCAATAGGCACCTGCCCTTCAGGGGTATCCCGTCCTTCAGCTGCCATTCTCTGTGACTGAGGAGCCACCTCCGCCATGCGAATGACCTGATCCCTCTCTTTATTCCCCTCAGGAAAGTATCCGGTTGGATAACCCCCAATACCATCCTCGGGGAAATGATGGAACGCTCGGTTGCAGGCATTGGTTCCTTAACTGCAGATTGACGGGACAGGGCGTCCGCCTTCCGGTTTTCCGTCCCCGGCCGATATGTGATGCGGAAGTTGAACCCCGCAAAGAAGATCATCCACCGCAGCTGCCTGGGAGAAAGGTGTCTAGTGGCCGTCATGAACTGTAGGTTCCGATGGTCCGTGTACACCGATACCACATGTCTTGCCCCCATCAACCAATGCCTCCATTCGGTGAAGGCGTCCTTGATTGCGAGAAGCTCCTTCTCCGCAATATGGTAGTTGCGTTCGGCGTCGTTGAGTTTGCGGGACATGTACGCAACGGGATGAAGCACCCCTGTGTCGTGGTTGCGTTGGGACAAGATAGCCCCCAGCGCCACATCCGACGCGTCCGCTTCCACCACGTAGGGGAGATCCGGATCGGGGTGAGCCAACACCGGCGCCTTACCAAAGGCGCTTTTCAGGGCCTCAAAGGCTTTGTTCGCTTCAGGGGACCAGACAAACTCCTTGGACTTCCTCAGTAGCTGTGTGATTGGGGCCACCACTCCTGAAAATCCATCTATAAACCGCCTGTAAAAGTTGGCGAAGCCAATGAAACTTTGGACGTCCTTCACGCTTTGGGGCACCGGCCATTCTTTCACCGCCTTGATCTTTCGTTCTGCCATCTCCTGTCCCTCTGGACTCAGCATCACTCCGAGGAATTCCACGGATGTGACGTGGAAGTCACACTTGCTGAGTTTACAAAACAGCATGTTTTCCCTCAGCTTTTGGAGCACAGCTTTGACGTGGTGTACGTGCTCCTCCACACTGGACGAATAGATGAGGATGTCGTCGATATATACGACCACGTAGATATCCAACTCCTCTCTGAATACCTCATTCAAAAAGTACTGAAAGGCTGCCGGGGCGTTGCACAGACCGAACGGCATGACGAGGTACTCAAAAAGGCCGAACCTGGTCTTAAAGGCGGTCTTCCACTCGTCTCCGTCCCTCATGCGCACCAGATGGTATGCCCCTTTCAAATCCAACTTGGTGTAGATACGAGCTTTCTTGACCTGTTCCAGAAGTACACTGATGAGAGGCAAGGGGTACCGATTTTTTATGGTTATCGCATTCAATGCCCTAAAGTCCACACAGGCTCTCAGCTCCCCATTAGCCTTCGGGATGAAGAAGAGTGGCGAGGCGGCCGGAGACTTGGACGGGCGGATGAATCCTAGCTTGAGGAGTTTATCCAGGTACCCCCGGAGATGCACGTTTTCAGGCTCCGTCAGGGCATACAGCCTGCCGCTGGGAACGCTGGCCCCTGGCACCAGGTCGATCTGGCAGTCAAACTGTCTATGTGGTGGTAGCACTTCCGCCTTCACCTCATCAAATACATCCTCAAAACTGTGATAAGCCTGGGGGAGAGCCACATCTTTTTCTGCCGCTGTAGCCACCGTCTGACTCCCGCTCTCATCTGCGTCAAGGGATTCCGTGCTTATTCCACAATGCAGGATGCAATACGGTGACGTCATTTCGATGCGATGTGTTGGCCAATCCACAAAGGGGTTGTGTTTCTGTAGCCACGGCAATCCCAATATGACGCCATATTGGGGCGCTCGGATGATGTTAAAATCGATTTGTTCCAAATGGTTCCTCCCATATCTCATCGGAAGGACCCCCGTGTGCTGTCCGATGGGCCCCGTCACCAATCGCCTTCCGTCTACCGCATAGACTTCTTCGGGTACTGCTTTGGGAAGAAGCACTAGCCCTAGCCTGCATGCCTCGTTGTGGTCCATAAACATGCCAGTGGCCCCTGAATCCACCATGGCCACAACGGGTATCCACTGGTCATGCACTCCCACGTGCACCGTGATAAACAGGTGTCGTTGTCCCTTAGTGACCGAGTTGGAAAGTGAAGGGATGGATGAGTGACTCCGAGATGCCCCTTCTCTGGTCTTGGAGTCTTCTAGTTTTCCGCCGGTATGTCCACCACGGCTGTTACCGACCGGTTGGCCCGATAACGTGACGTCTTCGGTTTGGCAGGGCATTCACGTACGTAGTGGCCTTTTTTGCCACAATATAGGCACAATCCTTGTTTACGGCGTGACTCTTTCTCCGTGGCTGTGAGGCTCGCTCGTATTGCGCTGATGTCCATGGGTTCTCCCTTGGATGCGGTGGAAGTTTCAGGACTTCCCACCGTCACATAGGATGGAAGGGATTTTCCTTTTCTCCCATGATCCCCCTTTCTTTCACTTAGCCTATGTTCCAGCCGTAATACCAGGTTGATAAGGCCCTCACATGTCTTGGGTTGAGGGTCAATATGAGCCACGGCGTCCTTGAGCTCATCGCACAGCCCTTGATGGAAGAGCGCCGTCTGTTTAGCAACAGGCCACTTGGTTTCCGCAACCAGCCTTCGGAACGCGTTGAGATACTGCACCAGGTCGTTGGATCCCTGTCTCAACTCAAGCATTTCACGGTCCGCCGTGTACGAGTCAGCCCTTCTGTCGAATACCTTCAGGAATTCCTCGCGAAAAGCACCCCAATCATATAAGAGGGGGTCGTCCCTGCTCACCAGAGGTACGGCCCATTGTGCCGCGTTTCCAGCCAAATAGGATATAAGGAAAGCCACACGAGCCTGACTCGTGGGGAACGCCTTTGGTTTGCACGATAAATGTAGCGCCACTTGTGTGAGGAATACCTGCACTGTGTTAGGATCCCCACTGTACCTCTCTGGTGTTGCCAAGGGGATGGCTACCGGCATTTCCACTACTACCGCAGGGGTCTGGTTCGTGAGGGAGGTGCTGGGCGTGAGCGGGTCCAATTGGATAGCATCCAGTCTGGCTTTTACATCGGCTGTTTCTTGCCTAGAGGCAGCCACTTCAACTTGCATGGCCGCTAAAGCAGCCAGCACATCATCAAGTGTTGCCATGTCTGTTATCGACCGGGAGACAGTTAGTGTTATTAAGGTCGGATATTTTGTAACGCCCTGAACGTCTCAGGATCGTTTAACAGACACGACAATGATGACGCAACCACTTGTGAAGGGTTAGTTCTTTTAATGAAGGCAAATAAAATACAAAGAACAAACAAAAGTTATAGTCACTGGAATCCTCCAGGCTAAGTACGTTACCAGCCCACAGCACGGATGGTCCTAACCGTCCTCTGCATATACGCCGATCCCGGCGTATGCCAACAGAGGGCAGAAATGAAATGGCCGACAATGCCAATCGGTAGGCTGTGAGGGGCACGAAGAGTGTTGGGGAGAATCGAGGAGTCAGGGAAACACCCAGCCGGGGTCTCTACCTGAAGGGAGCAGCCGCTCAACCTCTTCCTCAGACTGCACCGGGACGCGGAGTCACCTCCTGGTGATGCGTCACCGATACCCCAATCACAAGCAAGAAGACTGAACCGAGAGCAGCCGCTCGATCGATCCTGTGGACTTCCGAGTCTGTAACGCGGCAAACACCTCCTGGTGTGCGTTACAGCTGGCAGTCCCTGTGTCTCTGGTCAGGCTGGGAGTTACGACTCCAACCAGCAAAAGCGCCACTGCGCTTGGACTCAGCCGAGTCAAAAAGCGAAGCTCAATGGTTGACCGGTAGAGCTTCCGGGTCCTTCACAGGTGACGATGGGGCAAGACACGGCCCAGGGAGTAACGACTCGACCTACCTCCGTTCTTGCCTTACTGGAGCACCACTCCGGAACACTGCTCTTCACGAAGCAGGTACGTCGGTGTAAACACAATATCCGACAGCCTTGTACCTCCCGGTTCCTCCCTTTATAGGGCGTGTTTTCCTTGAGTTATGTAACAGCTCTCCTGTTTACATAAGGGCGTGTTTCCCTTGAGTTATGTAACAGCTCTCCTGTTTACATAAGGGCGTGTTTCCCTTGAGTTATGTAACAGCTCTCCTGTTTAGATAAGGGCGTGTTTCCCTTGAGTTATGTAACAGCTCTCCTGTTTACATAAGGGCGTGTTTCCCTTGTATGACAGGAATTCTTGACAGGGAGTGAGTCTGAAGGGGACTATTGACGGTGCCGAAGAGAGGAGGAAGAGTGCATACTTGGTGCAACTCTAGAAATAGACCAGGCAGGACCATTTGTAGATGGGAAAATAAATGGGGAGAGTGTTACTTTTTTGGTAGACACAGGAGCGACGAGATCAACTGTCAGGTCAGCAGATATTAGAAATCTTCCTCTCTCGGACGAAGCAATCCAAGTGGTTGGTGTAGCTAATACACAGATTAAGACTCGTCTTACTGAACCAGTAAGGGTAAGAATAGGGAAATTTTCAGACATGCACAGGTTTGTAGTCTGTGACACTAGTCCAGTGAACTTGTTAGGTAGGGACTTATTGTGTAAGATGAATTGTACAATTTTTTGTACTCCAGATGGAATAGCTTTTGAGACACCAGATGAGGATGTCTTGTACAGGATGACTCTAGACAATAGAGAGAGTGAGATTTTATGGCATGACACGGAGGCCAACATTATGCAAATTCTCCTTTATTGCCACAGCTCAGCAGCACAATGAAGAGAATATAGAACTTGTGAAGATTCTAGAAAGAGTATAAGGTCCATGAGCACACAGGCAACATCCTTCTTTGTTGCTGCTGCTCACCAAGATAAGTACTCTCTTTGATTCGCCCTTATTCAAATGTATGTTTCCACGCCTTATGTTGTTTTTTCTCTCCCCTATCACATGACTGGGTCCTATTGACCCTACTATGTGATATCCCTTATCTTCCATATGTGTCTTTCTTTGTTGTTCACAACCTTGTTTCTACTTTGCGTCTTACAACGCTCATCTTTGTATCTTATTATTACTCCTCTTCTTACACTCCGTATTTGTGGGACAGCACCCTTCGATTTGACCCCCCCTCGGGCGCTCGCGCGGCTAACGGGTCAAGGCCTTAACGCGTTCCCGTCTTTTCTACCTTTGCGCATTTTGAAATAGTCGCGAGTACTTGGCTCGCATACGGGCGCTCGCACGGCACTCACGGTTGCCTGGCAATGCATCTACGCGTACCGGGGCTTATCCCGGACGCGTACCATACTTTACCCTTCGTAACCTTCCCCCCCACCGCTTACCGGACTTCTTCTACCATCGGAGTTCGTCACTCCGTCCCGAAAATTATCACATGCTTTTGCTTTTTCCCTTCGCGGTCTACGTCGGATCACGTAGCGCGAAGGGAAGACAATATTAGAGGAAAGATCCCTCGGAACGACCACGCTTCCTAAACAATGCGTGGTCATCCGGGTTACAGCAGCAAAACCGACAGTTGCTGCTGTAACACGACCGGATAAAGCCAACGCTATACAAACTCCTTATATTTTAATTGGAAATCTTTCCCTCTTATAAAAAAAAAAAAAGAGAGACAAGAAGAGGAATCTGCTTACTAGAAGCCAGGGCTGGTTAGACTTACATTTCCATCATTATCAATTATATCAGTAACTATTTATTTTAATTATTTATTTTAATTATGTCTTCCAACCCTGAATCCTCACTGGAAACCAAGTTAGACTTGATGGTTTCGAAAGCCATGGACAAAGCCATGGATTCATTCTATGAAATTATTAATAAAAAATTTAATGACACCATCAACAAAAAGTTTGATACTTTTACGAAGGGATGGCCCTCTAGCGGGCCCTCTACTAGCGGTGCATATAATTTAAACGCCAAAGAAGGGACAGTTAAGGTCCCAAAGAAAAGAGCCGGAGCAGAACATTCTGCTTTAAACTCCAAAAGGTCTAAGTTGTCATCCAAATCGGCTCGATCTCGCTACGAAGGCGGAGACCAGAACGATGCCGAGGGCATCACAGACAGGCAAGAAATAGGCCATGATACTGCTGTTCATATTGATAGCGATGATGAAAACGAAGTGGAGATAGATCTCTCCTGCTCCTCCGATTTTGATTCGGACATTGAAATCTAAAAAGACAATTCAACTGAAAATTCCGACGAGGCAAACAAGGCCTCAGGATCTAAAATGGGTATAACTGACCCTTTTGGAGACTATATGTTTGATCCTCTACTAATTAAACACCCCCTATCTCCAGAATGGCTACCATCACAACATGTAGCAGATTATATTAGCTTCTGGCTAAGAAAGGAGATCCCTAAGGAAGTCAGATCCAGACTAAGATCAGAATGCCCCCGCCCTTCCCTTCCTGACAAAATCGCCTTTACACCCGAACTCGACCCTAAGGTGGTCGCTTTTATCGCTAAAGGTGCAAAGGACCCAAGAAAGGGCATAGACAAAAGCCTTAGGTCTTGTCAAGATCGTCTTCTTGATTTAATTGGCCCTCTGACTAAAATATTTGACATGGCGGAAAACGCTTACGTTGGTGGTATTCCGATTGACCCGAAGGAACTACGAGAATGGGTGCAAAGATCCATCTGCCTTCTGGGCAATGCGAACACTGCCATATCCAATGAACGAAGAAAAGGGATACTCCTTAAAATCGATCCCAAACTAATAGAATTGGCCAACAAAGAAGGAGATCCCACCTCTCAAGGACTCCTATTCGGGGAAGATTTCATCCGCGAGATGGCCAAATATGTCGGAGCTTTCAGCTCGATTCAAAAGTCCCAACGCGAAATTAAGAAAGTATTCCAGGACAGAGTTTTTGGACGGGCCGGGAGAATGCGGGGTCGTTTCCCCGGCCGTGGACAGTCTACTTCAAGACCCTTCCTGGCACGAGGAAATAGATTCCATCAAACATCCTTTTATGGGAACCAAACCTTCTATCCTCAGAGACTACGCAATAGAGGAAGATCATTTAGAGGCGAAAGGAGGACCAGAGCCTTCTCTTCAGGTAAGTGTTCCAACAGACCCTTCAGATACCCCTATAAGGGTGGGAGGGAGACTAGCCCTTTTCTCTGGCAACTGGACATTGATAACCCAAGATCCGTGGGTCTTACAAACAGTAAAAGGTTACAAGATAGACTTTATAGACCTTCCCTTCCAATCACAAACACCCCACGAAATGTTCCTCTCCCAAGAACATAAAAAACTCGTATCTCACGAAGTCAACGATCTCCTCGCAAAAGGTGCTATAAGAGAAAGCTACGAGATAGGTTTCATCAGCAATATTTTCTTGGCCGAAAAGAAAGACAAGACACAGAGACCTGTCATAAATTTAAAAAGTCTGAACGGTTGGGTTTCTTACCGTCACTTCAAGATGGAAGGAATACATCTTTTAGGAGACATATTGAGAAAAGGCGATTGGCTAACACGCCTAGACTTAAAAGACGCCTACCTAACAATTCCCATCTGGCCCCCACACAGGAAGTTTCTCCAATTCACATGGGAGAAAAAACTCTGGGAATTCTGCAGTCTTCCGTTCGGTCTATCTTCGGCCCCTTGGTGCTTCACCAAGGTTCTACGCCCTGTAGTAGCGTGGCTAAGGGAAAGGGGTGTAAGACTAATAATATACCTAGACGACATCCTTATCATGGCACAGTCCAAGTCGATAATTTCTTACCACACGGAACTCACTATCCATCTCCTGGAACACCTGGGTTTCGTCATAAATACAAAGACATCTTGCATTATCCCTTCTCAAGAAACCCAATTCCTGGGGTTTATGGTGAACACAATTTCAGGAGAATTAAAGTTACCAAAGGAAAAGATAAAGAAACTCAGGAAAGAGTTAAAAAAGATTCTTTCCCTGGAATCCTTTTCCTTGAGACTTTTGGCGAGAATTCTAGGTCTCCTCTCCTCAAAAATTCAGGCAATATTTCCGGGCCCTCTCCACTACAGGGCCCTTCAGAGGCTCAAAGCGAAAGCCCTGAAATCAAATCTGTCTTACTCCCAGATGACTTCCTTGGACCTAGATTCGAGGAAAGAACTCTCTTGGTGGCTAAAAAATGCAGAAGCCTTGAATGGGAAAGCCATCTTCGGGGAAAGACCAGATTTGATAATAGAGTCAGATGCGAGCCTAGAGGGTTGGGGCGCGACTTGCGCCAACCTTTCCACAGGGGGGCGATGGACACACAAGGAGAAGAATCTACACATCAATTGCCTGGAACTTCTAGCTGGTGCCTTTGCGGTTCAAAGCTTTACCCAGAATTCGATGAAGTGTTCCATAATGCTCCGTATGGACAATGTCTCTGCGGTAAAATACGTAAACAAGATGGGGGGTCCTCGTTCGAAAGGTCTGAGCGAAATAGCGAAAGTTTTCTGGGACTATTGTTTGAACAAGGGACTGTCTGTCACGGCGGAACACATCCCGGGTTTGAGCAACGGAGTAGCAGATTGGTTTTCCAGGAATTTCAGGGATTCCAGCAACTGGAGGTTGAACAGGGAAATATTCTTGATCATTCAAGACCTTTGGGGCCCCTTTGGGACGGACCTCTTTGCAGACAGATTAAATTATCAGGTACCAACTTTTTTCAGTTGGAGGCCGGACCCTCAGGCATCAGGGGTGGATGCCTTCCTCCAGAATTGGCAGGGCTTAAGACCATATGCCTTTCCGCCCTTTGTAATGCTTCCGCGAGTCCTCTTACATGCTCGCCGATACCTTCAGAGTATGGTGGTAATAACCCCCCTATGGAGGTCTCAGGCATGGTTCCCGGTCATCTTGGAGATGACCATAGACTTCCCAATTCTAATTCCATCTTTCAGTCATCTTCTCCTGGGTCCTCAAGGCGAATCTCATCCCCTTTTAGATCAGGGAACTCTAGTCCTCACGGCATGGAAGATTTCAGGCGACAGTGGGAGATCCCTGGCCTTTCGATCGATGCTTTCCGACTCATATCTGAATCTTGGGCACCTGGAACAAGGAAGGCATATCGATTGGCATGGAACAAATGGGTTCGCTGGTGTCTTCAACGACGTTTCGATCCCGTTTCAGCTGATTTAGTTCACGTGCTCAATTTCCTTTCAGAGAAATTTGCTTCTGGTCTTTCTTATAGAACCGTTAATGTCTATAGATCAGCAATAGCTGCAGGCCATTCCCTAATCAATGGTGTATCCGTTGGTCAATCTCTCTTAACCAAAAAGATTATGAGAAGCATGCGGGTCCTCAACCCTCCTACTTCAAAATACACTGCCTTATGGGATGTGAGAGACATTTTACATCTTATCTCCTCTTGGGGAGATAATTCCTCTCTCTCTCTCAAACGGATTTCTTATAAACTTACTGTTTTACTTTGTTTGGTCTCCTTCAGACGTACGTCAGATGTCAAAGCTTTAGATGTTTCTAGCAGAGCCTATCAACCAGAGGGAGTTTGCTTTTATATTAAGAAAAGGACTAAAACCATGTCTTCTTCTATCTTCTATCCTTTCTTTGCTGAGAATGAAAGTCTGTGTGTTGTCAAATGTCTTAAAGAATATGAAAAAAGAACTATTACCTTGAGAGGAACTGAAACACAACTTCTGATCTCCTATAGATCTCCTCATAAACCAGTTTCTTCTCCCTCTCTTGCGAGATGGGTGAAGGAAGTGATGAATGAATGTGGCGTCGACATTTCAATATTTGGAGCGCATTCTCTTAGAGGTGCATCAGCCTCTAAAGCTTTTATGCTTGGTGGTGGGCTCCAAGATATTCTAAGAGCCGCTGACTGGTCTAATGAGAGTATGTTTAAAAAGTGTTATTTTAGACCAATCAATAATGTGATTGATAATGTTCTTCTCAATTCACTTTAAACTTGCATAATGTTGGCCTCCGTGTCATGCCATAAAATTTAGATTTTTCACAGCCGGCTGGGCAGAAAATCTGGATTTTATTAAAGACACGGAGGCTAATATTATCCCTCCTCTAATTATCCCTCCCTGAGATTTTCTTGTTTAACCTTTTTTATATTTCTTCTTTTTCAGATTAAGAATATCTTCATTGGTTAATGGAAATGACTCCTTCAATCTCATATTTTATAAGTTTGGATTTACTGACTTTATTCTTTCGGTTCACAGCATCGGACAAAGAAGGATGTTGCCTGTGTGCTCATGGACCTTATACTCTTTCTAGAATCTTCACAAGTTCTATATTCTCTTCATTGTGCTGCTGAGCTGTGGCAATAAAGGAGAATTTGCATAATATTAGCCTCCGTGTCTTTAATAAAATCCAGATTTTCTGCCCAGCAGGCTGTGAAAAATCTAAATTGTTGGTACATATGCTGTGTTTAATCCAGATGATTTGCCTCAAGAATTGAGACACACAGTAAAAACAGCGGTTTGGGATTTTACTGGAGAAGATGTGGGATTGATGAATAATGTGGATCCAGTAAAGATTTCAGTGAAAGAGGGCATTGTTTATCCTAATATCCCACAGTATAGATTGGCACCAGAGATAATTGAGGGAATAACCCCTATAATTGACAAGATGATTCAACAAGGTGTTTTGAGAGAGTTACTGAGTAGCCCGTGTAATTCACCGATAATGGGGCTGAAGAAACCTAATGGAAAGTTCAGGATTGTGCAAGATTTGAGAAAGGTTAACAAGATTGTGGTGGCACGTTGTCCCATTGTGCCAAATCCTTCAGTGATTTTGTATCAGATTCCTCATGATGCTGAATGGTACACGGTAATTGATTTGTGTCATGCTTTCTTTTCAATTCCATTGCATCATGACAGCCAGCCGATTTTTGCATTTCAGTTTGGACAGCGTATTTTAGCATGGTGTCGTATCCCACAGGGGTATACAGAGAGTCCATCGATATTCAATCAGTTATTGAAGAAATCATTGGAGAGTTTGATCATGCCTGAAAGCTCAGTACTAGTGCAGTACATTGATGACCTACTTGTGGCATCGAAGACACGTGAAGCTTGTGAAGTAGATACCATAGCTTTACTGAATCATCTGGCGGTGAACAACCTTTACAACGCAACTTTTACACCGCACTACCATTACAACGAAACTATTACAACGCGAAATCTGTTACAACGCATGCCATTACAACGCATGCTATTACAACGAAATGCACTAGATGGCGTGCTAACATTAGAAATAGTGTAGTTTTACTATCCAAACACCTTCCCTACTGCAACGTGGACTGGAGTTAGAATAGTAAATTATACATTTCTAATGTCAGCACTCCATCTAGTGTACGTCGTTGTAAAAGCATGCGTTGTAAAGGCTGGCGTTGTAACAGATCTTGCGGTGTAAAAAATGCGTTGTAACGGCATGCGGTGTAAAAGCATGCGTTGTAACGTCATACATCCTCATCTGGCAGATGGAGGGTTAAAGGTATCTCCAGCCAAATTGCAATTTTGCAAGAAAGAGGTGCATTATCTTGGACATAATATTGAAAAGGGTCTGAGAAAGGTGACCGATGACAGGATCAAGATTATCAGAGGAATAAGAGCCCCGATGACCCAGAGAGAAGTGAGGATGTTTCTGGGGATGGTGGGTTATTGTCGTCAGTGGATAAGTAATTTCTCCCTGATAGCAAAGCCACTGATTAAATTGACTAAAAGTGAGGTGAGAGACCCTTTGGAATTATATGGAGAACAAATGGCAGCATTTGAAGAATTAAAAAGCAGAATGTGTGAAGCTCCTGCTTTAGGAATGCCAGACTATGAGAAAGAGTTTGAGTTGTATTGCAGTGAAAGAAATGGATGTGCACTTTCAGTGTTAATTCAGAAGCATGGACAACTGAGAAGGCCAATTGCGTACTTCTCATCGACACTTGATCCCGTAGCTGTGGGTTTGCCAGGTTGCCTGAAAGCAGTGGCTGCTACATGCAGAAGTTTGGAACAGAGTGAGGGTATAATAATGGGATATCCTGTAAGGGTATTCGTACCTCATGATGTGGCAATTCTTTTGACCAGAAGCAGAACTCAGTACATGTCACATAGTCGGCTGACTAAATATGAGAAAATCATTCTGGGAGCATCAAATGTGACTCTTTAGAGATGTGTGAATGTGAATCCAGCGACTCTGTTGCCAGATGCTGACAATGTGAATGTGGGAGATGATGTTGATCATGATTGTTTGGATGTGCTTGACTACTGCACAAAACCTAGACCAGACATAAGAGATTTGCCATTACCTGAGAGTGATCATGTGCTGTTTGTGGATGGATCATGTCTAAGGACTGATGATGGTGTGTTGAGTGCAGCATATGCAGTGTGCAAGGTTTCAGAAGTTATGGAAGCTTCGTCTTTGAAAGGAGTAAGATCTGCTCAAGTGGCTGAATTGGTGGCATTGACGAAAGCTTGCAAGATTGGGAAAAATCTGAGGGTGACTGTGATGACTGATAGTCAGTATGGATTTAGAGTCGTTCATGATTTTGGCCAACTTTGGCTACAGAGAGGTTTCTTGACGTCGAGTGGGACTCTAATAAAGAATGCTGAAGTGATTGGGAAGTTGCTTGAGGCGATACAGCTGCCTAAAGAGCTAGCAGTTGTGAAGTGTGCTGCTCATGGACAAGGAGATGACTTTGTTACTCTTGGTAATAGATTTGCCAATGACATAGCACAGTATTGTGCAAAGAACAATAATTCGATTAACAGGGGACGAGAAAAGGAGATGTCTTTTTGTTCTGTGATGTTTACTAATGTCCTAGAAACGTGGGATGAAGTGAAACAGTTGCAGGATGAGGCAGGAGATGAGGAAATGAGAGATTGGATAACGGCAGGTTGTGCCCCAAGAGAGACAGATCATGTTTGGATCTATAGAGATGGAAGACCAGTCATGCCAAACTCTATGCTGTCGACAATGGCAAGAATGTATCATGGCCAGGGACATCTGGGGAGGGATGCGATGATTAGGTCCTTCAAACAAACCTGGTACAATGCAAAGTTCAGGCTGATTGCAGAGAGCATCTGTCAAAGATGTTTGATTTGTCAGCAGTTCAATACTGGAAAAAAGACAGTGGTGAGTCTAGGAACAATAGGCAGAGAAGGAGGTCCTTTTACCAGAATGCAAATAGATTTCATTGAAATGCCCCAAGTGAACAGATTGAGGTATGTTCTAGTGGTAGTCTGTTTGTTCTCGAGATGGGTGGAGGCCTATCCGACTAGGAGGAATGATGGAATAACAGTTGCAAAGTTACTGTTAAGAGAGTTGATTCATAGGTACGGGTTCCCAGTGACAATTGAGTCAGACAGAGGTGGACACTTCTACAATGAGCTCATGGGTTTAATTTGTGAAGCATTGAGCATACAGCAGAAGCTACATTGTGCATACAGACCAGAGGCTTCTGGTGTTGTTGAACAGATGAACGGCACAATCAAAAACCGAATTGGGAAGATGTGTTTAGCCACTGGAATGAAATGGCCTGATGTCTTGCCTCTAGTGCTTATGACTATTAGGTCTACTCCAGATAGAACCACAGGGTTGAGTCCACATGAAATATTGATGGGACGTGCGATGAGACATGCATTCGTGCCTGTCAACAAGTTGATGACAATAACTGATGACATGATTTTGGATTACTGTAAAGGCCTGGCTGACGCAGTTCATTCTGTGTTTCACCAGGTTGGAGAAGACGCTACCACACTTGAGAAGAAGCAAGCTCATGATCTGAGTCCAGGGGACTGGGTGAGGATTAAGGCGCACAGAAGAAGAAATTGCTTGGTTCCAAGGTGGGGAAGGCCAAGACAAGTCATTCTGACTACGACAACTGCAGTGAAGTGTGCTGGTATGAAGAACTGAGTTCATGCAAGTCATACTCTGAGAGTTCCAAATCCAAAAGATGGGACTGGTAAAGAGTATTTTGAAGAGTCAGATTCCAGTGATGATGCAGAAACTGAACCAGTGAGAAGAAAAAAGAATCCTGAAAGGGGGGAAGGAGAAAGAGAGTCAGGTGATTCTTTTTTCTTTCCAAGAGAGGCTTCAAGAGAAACATTGAGTGTCTCAGAGGAGAGATCAGATTCTGTAAGAGTGCCTGAAGTTCCAACGAGCAGTGGAGAAGAAAGAGGAGAAAAGAGCAATTCCACAGAGACTACACCTGAATCAGATGAGGAGGTTGAAAATCCATTTGAGATTACACCTGAAGAAGTAGTAGATAGAGAGGGACAGATTGCGGAAGACCCCCGAGGAGGTGTAGGGAACATTCCTGATAAGCTAGGTGAAGGGACAAGTAGACAGCAAGAAGATTGCGTGTCGGAGACCCGAGGAGGGACAGAATTAGGGAAATCTCAATCGGTGGTGGAAAAGACTGTGGAGCAAAAGGAAATTGTTCATGGACAAGAGGCAAATGAGACAGAATCAGATGAGAGTGAGAATGAGAAATCAGAGGGTCGAGTTCTGAGGAAAAGAACTTGGATCGGAGAAAGGAATAATAAAGAAGTGAGACCAAAAAGGGTTGTAAGAGGAGATCTTTGGCCTAACAGGATAAAGAGACTGAGATATAGACTGACACAAGCAAATTCATCGAAAGCTGAACAGGTGAACGAGGGGTCTAGTCAGTATCAAGCAAAAGGTGAAAAACAAAAGGTCTCAAAAGAACCAGAGGAGATCAAGAGAATCAGAAAACCTAACCAGAAGTATAGGTCACCGGAATGGACGTAAGTGGCAATGTCTGAAGGTGAAGAGGCAGAGAGTCAAGGAAATCCAGAGGGGACCGTACGAGAAGTGGTTGAGGAGAAAACTGTTGGAATCCTGAAAGTTATCTTGACTGACATTGGAGAAGAGTCGGATGCTCAGGATGTTGTTGAAGATCTGATACAATTTGATGTTGCTGAAGAAGAAGTGAAAAGTGATGAAAATCCAAATTGAGTGAACTACAGGAGTCACTTGGAGAAAAGTGAAAAGAAGAGAAAGTCTGAAATTAGCTGTTAATAATATAGGGATCTTAATTTCAGTAGTGGAGTAGAAGAGGCTAAGTCAAAAGACACTGCCAAAGTAGTAAAATGGCTAACACAGAGAATAATCAAAGTAGATGTGCCTTCTTGAAAAGATGGTGTAGAATGTGCTGCTGCTGTACTGGATTATTAATGCTGTTATGGGGTGTACTAGCTTTACTAGTTACTTTTAGAGTTACGATAGACACTTTTGGAATACATACTGAGAATGTGACTAGCATAGAGAAGAGTTCACAGAAAGTAGTTCTAACTAGAATTAGTAATATTTACATACATAAAGATAGGTCAATTAATGATTTTTCTAGCAATGTTTTTTCAAAATTGTTGTACAAATACGTAAAGACAATGGAAGTTAGAGATTGCTACGTCTGTATGCAATTGCCTGCATCCGTTTCAGAAGGTGTTACTTATCACCATCTACCAGCTACGTATGGGATTTCATGTAGTGTGTTGAGTAGTGTTTTTTATTTGTTAGGGAAAATAGATTATGAGATGTCTAACAAAGATAACATTTTTGTGCAATTGCCTATGAATAAAAAGCTGAATCCAGCTAAAGAAGCTAACATTTTTGGTGAGATTTTTATTGAGACAGAAGAATTAACATTAGATTACATTTTTAGAAACAATTTAACTTGCAGTTTAAAAGAAGAAGAAAAGGCTTTCCGGGACATGGTAGAGGAAAGGAGAATGAGCATGCATGAGAAGGCAGGGAAATATGAAGTGAGTGAGACGATATGGGATATTGAGATGGGAAAAGAGTTGAGGAATGGGGCCAGTCCAACTTTGGCTTTAGATGCACCACAGAAGGGTAAACTATGCATTACCAGAAAGAAATCCCAATATGATAGGTATTTTGTTGGGACTAGTGAGTGTCATGATACATACTTCATTGCAACAGGATGGGGTTTCAAGGAAGGAAAAGATCCAGTTTTCCCGGGAGTGTATTATGTTTGTGGGAATAAGGCTTATTACAGGTTGCCTGACCATTGGTATGGCACGTGTTATGTGGGCCTGGTCTTTCCAAAGATTTTTCATATAGATAGGATAGAAGATGTAGAACACATTAATCTACTAACACGTTTTAAGAGAGAAACTTGTTCAGAGATTGTAGGTGATATTTTTGGAGCTTTAATTCCAGCAGTGGGAATTTCTTTAAATGCATATGGAATTCGAAAACTGTCAACAGTGGTGGATCGCTTATCGACAAGTACCGCTGGAGGGTATCTTTTGGTAAATACGGAGATGATTGCCGTACGTGCCATGTCTATGCAAAATCGACTTGCCCTTGATATTCTATTGGCCAAGGAGGGTGGAGTCTGTGGAATGCTGAAAGTTCAACATTGTTGCACTTACATTCCTGACGAAAGCAGAGATCTAAAGGTCTATATCAAGAATATTACTGATTTGCATGAAGAATTAGTACCACTGGAAGCTGAAAGTATCTGGACTAAAATAGCTAATAAGCTACTAGCTGTTAAGAGTTTTATTGCTAAGATAGGTAGTACTATTATTGGTAAAATATTATTTCCTTTGACATGTGTAATTGTTGCTTTATTGATGCTTAGATTAGGGTGTTTGTGTTGTAAAAACAGGGGAGGGAAAAAGAGAATAATTAGAGGAAATACTGCAAAGAAACAAAAGAGGTCAAAGAGAGATCCACGAGAAATAGAATTAGAAGAATTGAGGGAGAGTGTTTACTTGGAGTCGAAGAGGGATGATGAGAGAGAATCTGGTGTTTAATGTTGTGTCATAAAAGACATTTTCAATTTCTCCTAAAAATTGGGACTACATTTTTTTTTTTGGGTTGGTTTTTGTGGTGATATATATCACCAAAGGGGGGATTGCTGGAGCAGAGTTTTTTATTGAAAATTTATTGAGATTTAAACTCCAGTTTATGCTGTTTGTCATGATTAAAATTACTAATTTATAATCATTAATCACTAACTTTGTTAAAAGTCTTGACTAATCAACATTACTAATGAGAGAAAATTACACGCGGGAATGCATATATGTTGCTTTATTAATACGTGAATTAAATTGGTGAGCAAATTAACAAAATAAGTGTCACAGGAGTGTTATTTGTTTCGCGTTTGCGCTTTAAAATAACGTGCTCTAATGCTTCTTTGTGTCGCAGATGGCTAGGTAATTACATACACATAAGGGCATTAGTGGGGATTAACACTGTATAATCATTATGATGTGGTAACGTTGTTTTGTGTTTCTTTTAATTAAGATGGCCCGTTTTGGCCTAAACCAAGATGGCCGCTATTTACAGCCTGCACTCGAGTGATTGAAATGTGACGAGAGGCCTTGCTGAACATGGTTGGAAGTCACCTGACCACAGCCTCTGTCTGAATTAAAAAGTTTCCGTGAGGACAGCAGCTCCGGGCTTGCTTCCAATTGCCCTTGGAAAAGAATAAAGCCACAATGAACTGTGATAACTTGCGGTGGCTTCACTATGGTACCAAGGAAGAGCATTCATGAATGTATCGTTTCCTAACTCGAGTTTCCTTCTTCCGTGTTTTTATTTTTGTGTTTTTTCTGAGCGGAGGTTTTCTAAATGTTGCCAGACAACATCCTTTCCTGCTCGCTCTGCTCAGCGGCTCAACAGACGTTTAGAGTTTGTTACTTTTATTTCGTTAGTTTTGTTATAAATAATGTTAGACTAGAGAGGGTCTGAGGCCACTTCTTCCTGAACCTATGTTCGTGAGGATCGACGCTGATCGAGAGGACGGCGACTCGGGAGACTTTACTGAGAGACCTGTCCTGACCCATTTAGTTAGAATAGGTAACTATGAGAATAATGATTAATGATTTGCTATTGATTGACTTTCTTTGAATTAATTTAGATAAAAGATGACTTTTGTTTGAATTCCAGTGTCGGGTGGTTATTTCTTTGTCATTTATTGAGTTTCAAATGTATTTCCTGTGTTTTAAATCATGACTCAAGACATGTCTTTATGGTCGCATTGACCTCGCACTGGATGCAGATTGGTATAGGTTTCGCTCATATATACAGTGTGGATAGAGTAATAGTAATGAATGTTAGTGTGATGGGCCCTAGCGTATGATGAGTGTATGTGCGTGCAACTGTGGATTTACTCTGTCCGTGGAAGTAGGGAGAATTTATATGCTCCGCTCTGCATAAAGAAATTGTCCTGAGTCATGATTTAAAACATAGGTAATACATTTGTAACTCAATAAATGACAAAGAAATAACCACCCGACACTGGAATTCAAACAAAAGGATTGTTTTATCTAAATTAGTTCAAAGAAAGTCAATTCAATAGCAAAACATTATTCTCATAGTTACCTATTCTAGCTAAATGTCATTTGGGTCAGGACAGGTATTACGGACCGCTACTGATAAATATTAACATTTAATTTTTTTTAAAACCACTGAAATTTACCAGTTATACTTTACTGAGCTAACCTTAACTTGTGCCTCCACCATGCACTGCTTGTAACCTCACATATTGCATCACGCATAACATGTTAAAGGACATCATTGATGAGGGGGAGAAGCACACTAAACATCAGGGAATTCAAAATGGTGCTGAAAAAGTAGAGGTGAAGCACCCTGGCATTCGGCCATGCCACACACCCCCACCACCTCAAAAGGGGCAATGGAGTCTTTCTGCCCCCCTGCAAGAGTCTAGATGAAAAATGTTCTCTGATTGTGGGTTTGCCCCTAATCCCCCCCTTCATAGGTAAAAACCTCACTAGACACCAGTTAAAAATTATCTATAGAAGAAGAGGCCGGGGCTATCCGCAGAGATTTCGGCTGTGCCCCCACACGAGAATGGACCCAAAAGTCTTTCTGCGTCTACACCTCCCCCTCCCCCATTGATTGGAGGTTTGCTACAATTCTACCCTCACGGGGTTGGGGGGGGGAGGGGGGAGCAAACATCCCAGTAGACACCAGGAATAAATATTTTTTTACATTAGCAAAAAAGACAAGCATTTGCAATGCAATAAGTCTTGCATTTATGCCACTTTATGCTATTGGTATTGTAAATGACTATACCTTTTATTTATGTTTTAAAAACGAAAACAAAAATAAAAGGCATTATCATTTGCAATGTCAATAGCTCAAACTGGCATAAATGCGAGACCTATTGCATTACAAATGCTTGTTTTAAGAGGCAAGAGAGAAAGGACTGTCCGGGAGCTCAGCCTCATCGCCTTAAAGCAGTTCAGCATATTGTGTAAGTTTGTCAGTCGGCAGCCTGCTTGCTTCCCATACTTTCGGATTTAGACGCCTGCATTAAATAGTGTTCTCCGAGAGGTGCTTCCCAGCTCCACGGCACTCTTTCCGTGTTTTATACCTTGGAATGATGAGCCGCTGGGTGAGTCTGCCGCAGCTCTCAGCAGTAGGTGCGCTCGCACACCGAGCTTCCTGTCCATCTTTCCAGGTTTCTCCTCACCTTACAGGCAATGTACGTGGGAGGCTGAGAAGCGCCAAAACATGGTCTGTTATCTGAAACAAACCAAAACAGTGGAGTGCGCTTCCGGCTTTGCTTTTCCTGATCGCCTAATCGTCAGCTGTAGCATCGCCCCCAGGAAGTCGCCTCGCGATATCTCCTCTGCCAGTGCACCCCAGCCCCATCAGAGCCTCACCCCCCAGGAGGCACCAGGGGCAGGGCACAGGCCTGCAGCTGTGGACTTCTGCTGTGCACATCTGGATGGATCCCCTGCTGGAGTGGGCGGGTCTGACAGACTCCACCTCAAGCTCCTGTGCCAGGACAGGAGCAGTGAGGGCCTTGGGGCAGTACTCCTGTCCCATGCAGGGGGCGACTGGTCACCCTCGCGGTAGGGACATCCAGTCTGTTAAGGGAGAATGGGAGGGGTGTTACTGGGGGTGGAACGGGTGGGGAGGCCTCTCGATTTTTTCCAACATCTTAAGGCTCGATTGGAACGTGCACTCGTCAAGGAGAGACGAGATTGTGGGACGTGGTGCGACTTTTTATGGACCAAACCAAATGTAGTGCACTCACAGCTGTGCTTAAGTATGGGGGCACAGACAGGACTCATGGGGAATAGTTATCAGCCATTGAGTGCAAAGGCGAGTGCTTACTTGACCAGAAGTGCAAATAATGGTATACCGCAGAGCATGCTGGGAGACCGGCCTCCGAGCAGTGGCATGCTGCATTTCATCCTCAGTAGTAAGTAGGAGGCTGGTGCGTTGCTCCCATGTCACAGCGTCAGCACTCACAGATCCGTGTTATATAGAATCCTTGGTCCAGCCAACCCCTGTACGCACGTGCAGTGCGTTGCAGAGCCTGTATACACCATGTCACCTGTCGCACACAGCAGCTTGTGTCTTTTCTCTCAAGCAGTGATACAGTGTACACTGTTCAGACTGTCAGACACACACTGCTCATTCACTACTGTGACAGAACTGTAGGCACGCTCCTGTAAACACGGCAATTCACACCAGACAAACATGCAGTGCCACCTCCCACTGCAGGGGCAGACAGGTGGGGTTAATGATTGTCTAGCAAATAAACCGGCCTGACTTCCCCATGCTTTTCAATGATTCTGCAGTGTCGCCTAGTTCCTCGCACACGGAGCTAACTGTCCCCAGCGCCTATCGCGGTCTGGCCTGCCCTCACATAATGTATATTTACCTCCAATAACCTTCCACCTGTATTTGTTTTTACTAGTCCTCCCTTCATTTCCACTCGCAGCCTGGCTGCAGCCCTGGGGAGCTCGCGGGGTCAGGGCAAAGAGACAGGTTCGTGCCCACTGCAAGCCAACTGCGCCATCACCCACCTGCAAACGGTGTTCCTCAGTGCGCCTTCACGGGCACCTTCACGGCGCCTAATAGCTTCTATTGATACCCGTGTTGACTAAACAGTGCCCTCATTACACGTACCCTAAGGGAAGAGCTCATGCCCAATTGGCCCTAATGAGGCTGTGTTGCGCCAATTATTCACCCACTCCCAGGCCCTCCGAGGGGCAGTGGTGGAGGCTCCTGGGTGGGCAGCCCTAGG
The DNA here is from genome assembly GCF_964204655.1 of Triturus cristatus. NCBI lineage: Eukaryota > Metazoa > Chordata > Amphibia > Caudata > Salamandridae > Triturus > Triturus cristatus. The sequence continues at coordinate 1,165,915,300 of NC_140584.1, read as the reverse complement.
CCTGGCATGCTCATCCCTGCGGGGTGCTGATGGGACAATTCACTCCAAGAGACCCCACCCACTCGCCTTGCACCCTGAAAAACTGGAAAAAAAAGTCCCTCCATTCGCCAGACACAATATCTTTGTATTCTTAATGTCGGCCATTTATTGAGAATCATTTATGGTGGCAGGAAACCTTTGATATAGAGTGCAGAAGTGAGTTTTTAATCCCACTTATTTTAAAGCGCCAAGAAGGCAAATGACGTTTTTGATTACTATGGGAGGATAAGTACAAAGTCTGCTGAAATGGAATAATGTTTCGATATAGTGCACTGGCCAGAAAAAAAAAAGTTTGTAGAAAATGTCCAGAAAATGTGGAGTTACGGCCAGAGGTGCTAATTTTAGAAGTGTGGAGATAGGCTCGATTCTCCGCAGCTTAATACCTGTGATTCTGGGCAAATCACTTAAACTCCCGATGCCTATATATTTTTTTTAATAACACATGAATGTGCTGTTGTGTGATGTAACTGGTGCTCCTGTACACTGCTCCAGTGCATTCAGGTCAAGTTCACGCTATACAAAATGTGTAAAAAATCGTAAACACTCTGTTGAAAGAGTTAATTTGAAAGCGGGTCTGCATGTAATTCTGTCTGCATGTTTTTGTAATTTCGGTCAAATTCTTGTCAACAGACGTGCCAATGTGTAAACCGGAAAAAAACATATGCCACTATGTTGGCGGAGTGTGCTGTACAGATTTATCCATTGACTTTTTCGACATTTCTGTTTCAGCCATTTAACACAAAATACCAAAATCACAATATTGCACCCATTTTAAAGTAGATTCCGAGAAGAAGGCGAGGCGCTACAGTCATCAAACCTCTGCTTCATATGTGGAAGAACATACGCACGTGCATTTCCATATAGCTTCCAATTAAGCATAGTGACGTAAGTGGGCAGGTACTGTCCAGTACTCAGTGCCTGAGACTCTAGAACTCGAAAGGGCGAGTACCTCAATTTCTCAGTAGGGGTGTAATAATACTTTGAATGGGAGCGTACCAGCACTTTCAAAAAGCAGACAGGTACTGGAGGGGTGGGGGGGGAGGGGGGGGCAGCACTTCCCAATAGCAGGCAGGTACTGAGTACATGCCCTTCTTTAATTTGAAAGGGACAGTACCTGTATTCTTCAGCGCTGCTGCAATGCATTTAATGGGAGAGTACCAGCACTTCCCAGAAGCAAGCAGCACTCTGGGAAATGAGTCCCTGCACTTCTGTATCTCCACGTAAAATACTGCACTGCATGCACTGGTCAGGCAGGAATGTTTTCGCCTCAGTGATGCTAAAGATTCATGCATGCCATTCTGTGTCTGGTTTTCAAGTGGGAGTGTTTGTCAGGCAGTGTGTGTAATTACCTGGCGCGCATGATATTATTGTATTTTAATTGCAATTATATAGCGCTTACTACCCCTGACTAGGCGTCAAAGTGCTTTTCGGCGTGTAGCACACTACCCTGGAACCCAAAAATTATTAATGATTGGGGATGTTGCTTGAGCAGATGCCAATGCACGCGCTCGAGAGGGTGGTGCGTCTGTCTCGTCCCAACCACTCTCCTTGACACCAGTGTGTTGCTCCTTAGATTTTCTTTCTAGTTTGTGAAAATGAGTCACCGAGCGCTGCCCTGGGACAGACAGACGCTTCCCTGTTGCTGTTATCCCAGGCTGGACATGCCCACCACGGCCTGTAATTAGCTCCAGGCATGTGCAAACAGCCCCCCAGAACGCGCAGTCTTCCCCTCACATCAAGAAGGGAAGACTTAGCAAACAATTGGTTGACCATTTTAGACACCCATTAGGTGTGTCGAGTTATTTCTGTCTCCTTTGCCGGGCTGCCTTTCCGAGGAACACAAACTGGGGGGTTCACATCACCTGCTCTACGTCTGTTAGCGTGTGCTCAGCAGGGTCATGCTGCTCTCTTCTGGCACTTCTAAGTATTGCACTATCAATTCTAGTTTTATGGAGTTCGTACTGTGTTTGTGATTTTTTGCTTGCTCTGTTTTTAGGTCTCGGCTAGCGAAGGCTGCGCTTGCGCACTCTCGCTCGCGAGATTTAATGACTTGGAGAAGAGGGGCTTGAACCCGCCCCTCTTCTCCCCTGTTCTCCATTGGCTGGCCTCTTGAATACTGGCCAGCCATTGGAGAAGAGGTCAGTCATTCCGATTATGCCCCGTCCTTTTCGGATCGGGGGGCGTGTTTTTTGCAAGAAGTCTCATTCTCTCCTCCAGCCAATGGCTGGAGGAGAGAAAAGACAAACACGCCCCGAATCCGAAAATGCCGCTGCCTTTCTCCGAGGCATTTCTGCTCTGCCTCGGAGAAAGGCGGTGGTGTCTTCCGGTGCCCTCGGCTTGTTACATCTGTTACTGCCCTTTACCCGCAGCCAGACTGACAGAGGCCTGCCTGACACCGGGCACTGGCGTGGAGGGCTCCCTGGCTGTCAGTGACAGATTGGGGACAGTTGTTGATTTCGAAGGGGGGTAAGGAGGTGCCCCGAGAGCCCAGCGCAGCCCTCCTCGCCCCTGCGACGCTTCCTTTTCAGACGTCCCGGGCCGTGGAGGAAGCAGAAAGGACACCCGCCCTCTGCGTCACGGTGAGTACCTCGTACACACTGACTGCGGCCCATGGGGCCCTCTTTTCGGCCAGGACAGGCCTGGCAGGGTGTGCAAGGGCAGTCAAGGGCCTGGCTTGGCGTTAGGTAGCCGGAGATGTTTCCCTCCAGGCCTGTGTGTGGCTGTGTGGACTGCGCATCGCCTTGCGGTGGCCATTTCCTGTAGAGTTTTGCGTCAAAGGCTCGCCGGCCCGTTGCCTTCTCCTGTGCCAAGGGAGCTCACTCGGTGCGCTCGTTCCTAAAATAGACCTCTCCTGTCTCCGGGTGGGGTGTTAAAAGGGCATTGGCAACAGACAACACGAGTAGGGCGCACTTCATGTTTTGAGCAGGCCAGAGGAGCGTCATTTTGTTTTCCGCCCCAGAGGATGCGCTATAGTAAAGCAGACCCCACGACGTAATGGAAAACGAAGACATTTATTTAGAAGTTGCAAGTCCTTTGCGCGTGAATGGCAGGGCGGTGTAGCAAGTGCAGACGCGAGTTTGTTTTCACAGGGGGTGGATGTGGCTCCTGCCTGGGAGTTAAGACTCAGGGCTCAGAGGAGATTGTTGATGAAATTTGGAGGGGGGTGGGGCACATGTCATCTGCCTTTTAAAATGTTTACCGTATGTATTCTATATGGTGCCTATGGCGGTTTTTCAATCCGGTTGCACATTTATGCGTCATATGCTTTTATTTGGTTTAAAATGCACTTTGATGTAATTGCTTCAAGTATAACGCTTTCCTTCTTGCGAGCGTCGTATATTTTAACACAAGACCGAGTCCAGAATATGTACAGTTAATAGTTGCATGTTTGTCTTCTTCGCACCCTTTCTCCGCAGACAGGATAGTTTAATATCCCTGGAAGTTGTAAAGTGAATCTCCAGGGCCCGGGACATTGAGTTCCACGTTGAGCCAGGGCAGCATTTGCTTCCAAGGGTGGGTGCACTGGACATGTTCGGAGGGGTGTCTCGGCTAGTTCAAAGCCCACAAAAGGACAGTTTAGCGTGTTTAGGGGGGAGGCAACGCTTCCCTCTTTCAAGTATGTTGTATCATGAAGAAATGTGGATGAAATGCAGACATTCCAAAGCAGTAAGCGCTTTGTTTTTGAGGGGAGCTGTTGCGGATTAGGGACGCACTGCTTTGTGGAGAATGAAACCTCCAAATCTCAGTGTGTAGCGGTTCGAAGGCACACATCATAGGCCAAGCGCTTTACCATGGCCAAGCACGAGGGCTTAGATATGAAATCAGGGACACAAATCAATGACCCTGTCTTGTTAGTTGCACGCACCCGTGCAGTGTTCAGGGGATGTAAAGGAATGTTTCTTTCTCAGTATTTGTGCATCTTGAACCCGAGGCAGTGGTAGAAGTAGATCGTTTTAGGATCACAAAATAGAAGATGCCAGTTGATTTGTGTCCCTGATTTCATATCTAAGCCCTCGTGCTTGGCCATGGTAAAGCGCTTGGCCTATGATGTGTGGCTTTAACAAACACGAGTTTATAAATCAGCATTGCTTTACTGTTTGAGCTTGGGCAGAAGAGAAATACTTGCATCTCATTTTGTTACCGTATGCAATTATTTTTGTAATGTTAGTGCCTTGCACAGTGGTGTCTGCTCTTCCAAGTTTGGGCAGGGCTTTCAGACTGTGGAATCATTAGACTGTGGCCCCCATCTCGTCCTTCCCGGTGATCTGCTTGGGTGACTAGAGGCCCATCACTTCTCAGCTATCTTGAGCCCCAGCTATCGTTAGAGCTTTGAAATTGACTCCAGTATTAATCGTATTCTGGGATGTTTCTATGTACATTGTACAGCTGACCATGGCATCCCGTAGTGTGCGCAGAAGCAGTCGTCTGGCCCTTGCCCATCAGGGGCTTGTTACAGTGAATGTGCACTGTCTGGCACGGGGAGCTGTCCTGAACTTGAGATGTACCTCACTGAAGAGGCCTGTGACGCTGGAATATTCCAGGGTGGTTTGTGTTTCTGTTCAGAGAGGGCACTGCACAAGGTTTTGTGTTGGACTGGGTTATATGGGGCAGAGCAAAGACTTCTGTTCATGTTTGTCTGTCGATACTGTCACAGGCGAGCGCTAAAATGACGGAATAGATTCTCGTAAGCATACATTTTTTATGTCGTTCTTCTGTGGAGAAGGTGTTTGGTGGCTTGAAATGGAGCTGAGAAGCCTGATAAACGTTGTACTGACGTTTGCCTTTTCTAACCGCAGCTTAATTCCAGTAATACCTGTTCCAGGCGGGTGGCACACTAAAGGGGGTGGGGGATGGGTCTGGTTTCTAGGTTCCACGCCCCTCTCCCTGGTCTCTCACCAGCCTCCCATTTGAGTCACTCTGATGCTTCCTTGTCACACAGAAACGGGCATGTGTGATCCTCGGCCAGATAAACCCGCTCCCGACATCCGATGCAGCTGACTTAGGCTGGCTATCGTTAGTCATTCGGAGGAGTGATTACAGCCAGGGCGCCTGTCGGTACTCCCTGTAATCGGTCACACTTCACTCGGCAAGTTGGGCCAATCTAATGCGCCCGGGTTCACTTCTTGTTACTCCCTTGGCTTGGACGGCGCGAATCTGACTGTTAGGTGTCCGATGCGCTTTAAGAAGGACTGTTTCTTTCTCATACACCGCCCAGTGTGTGAAACGGTTACCCAGGCTGCGATCGGCTTCCTTCCAGCCACAAAATGGTACCGTTGTCCACAAACCTACATAAAAACACAATTCGAAAATAACCGTATAGCGAAGATTCCCTCAAAACATGGGGGATGGTGGGGCAAATAAGTGGCGTTGGAAGGGACACTCGTCATTCCAGTTATGCAGGATGTGCTGGGTCCTTATGCTAAAAATATTACGGAATATAAACGCAATTCTACACAGGGACGTTTTAAGGATTTTGAGGGCCCTGGGCCAAATGTATTTTGGGGGCCCCTGTTCAGACCAGCTTTGATTTTATGATCCTGTCTCAGCTCTTTCATGCCTTCTTTGGTCAAATGCTAAATGTGTGTACATATGATATTCAGGGATAGTGATGTGTGTTTTCAGTATGTAACACAACAGCACTTCACTAATATTACTGCAAATAATCTCTGTCACACCCTCCCATTTCTCATATGTGAGGTCCTGTATTGATCTAAAATAACTTTTTATATGGATGTTACATGACGCATAAACAACTTTTGGCTGCAAAATGTCTGTAATAGACTCTTACACCTTAAAAACGAATGATAGAAAAACGCTATTTACAACATTGTTTTTAAAAAAATATTAAGTTCATGTGGAAAGACTCTGTAGATCAGAGCTGGCTCTTGCAGCCCCCCCTCCCCCACCCGCTTTAAAAGGCTGGGGCCCTGGGCCAGAGCCCACCTTGCCCATGCCTTAAAACGTCCCTGATTCTACAGCTTTCCGAATCCTACTCCGATGCATGAGCGCATGCGTTCATCACCTGTGCGCGATAAGTACTTTATCATGAGGACTGTACCCTTCAATCATAAGGGAATGAAAGAGAAGATCCAATAAGGTGTCGACCTCAGAAGGATGAGAGGTTGAGTAGACGCATCTGGATTGGACCCTGTATCCACGAAGCAAGACGCGGTGAATTACCTGCGCTCGAGCTTCAGTTCAGTCCAGTCTCTCCCTCCGTCCCTGCCCCCGGGAGTGCAGTGTCGCCCTCCGCCAGGGCGTTGTATGTCTGTCCCTTCCGGGCCGGCCGCCCCCCCGACGGGTATCCGGCTCAGACTGCTCCCTTCGTCCTTCCTGTGTCCTGTCTGGTTCCTTCGGTTTCAGAAAGGCTGGATTGATACGCGTGGCGAGGAGCTACAGCACCCCGACAAAATCTCAAAGTTTTATTACTTCCACAAAATCTCAGCCTTCCTTAACCCCACTCACGATTTTAGCTCAATTTGCACACGCCATGAAAGTGTAAAAAAAAACAAGCATTTACAATGCAACGGTCTCGGCATTGTTAAAGTTAGAGCTATTGGCATTGCTCATGACAATGCCGTTTCTTTAAATGTTTTAAAAACAAAAACATAAACAAAAATAATGTCATGAGCAATGCCAATAGCTCTAACTTTACCAATGCCGAGACCATTGCATTGTAAATGCTTGTGTTTTTGTTGTTATTGTATTTTCTCTTACTTGCATTAACAAGAATGTTCCAAAATTACACGTCTTTTAAGCAGTTAATCTGCTAATACACTTTTCCTTGTTTCGTGAATGTCGTTATATCCATGTATTTTTTAAATTTCATTTCTTCCCAACAGGCATTCTTAAGCATCTCGTAAGATACTCGTGTGCCCCGTGACATTCTTATACCAGTGTGTTCATCAATTTAGCATCCTATGTCCCTTTCTGTTTATTTATTGTTTAGTTAAATCGATCCTTATATAGTGCATTGCACTGATTTGATTAGAGAATATTCTTTATTCGGTTAAAGAGCCATAAAAGATACAAAGTCATACACATTATAAACATGTTATGTTATGTTATGTTAAGATGAATTTATAGAGCGCACGTACACCGTGGAGGTTTCATGGCACTGTTTTGGTTGAAATCCAGATCATAAAAAAGGGCTTAGAAAGCCTGTCAGAAGAGCCAAGTTTTTAAAAGACTCCTGAAACCGAGGAGATTGGTACAGGAGCGAATATCGAGGAGAAGAGAATTCCAAAATAACATATGACATCATGAAGAGCGCTCGGCCCCTCACTGTACATAATGCTACAGTCACTAAAACTTCTCTATCGATATTATTTACAGCTAAAACATTTTGCAGTTCAACAGTCGGCATAGAGAAGACATATTTAGAATTCCAAATAAAGTGCGTGTGCAGTCAAAATGCATCCTGTGCAAGCCAAAGAAAGTGCTTATGGTCAAAAGTGCATGTGCAGTTAAAAATATGCCCTATGAAAGTGGTTGTAAAACAGTAAAAAACAATACGGACATAAAAGCTGTTATTTCCCCCACAATCTTGCGCAGCTTCGCAGAAGACGCAATATCCCTGTAAACTGTATGACACGCCATGTCTGTTTGAAGTTAATTGTAAGTGTAACAGAGCAGGTCACATCGTTTGATATTTATGCTACTGAGCAGAGGAACGAGTAAAGCCTTCCTGATCTTGTCATACAGGCCACAAAAAATGTTTTTTTTTTAACTGCGCCTGAACAGAGTTCGAGCCGCATGGGCACGCAATGAGATCCTGGTCACGGATGGCTGTCGAGGGGTAGGCAACCAGCAAATGAGACATATTAAGATGAAATCTCACAAAATTATACCGGTCTGAACTAGGAATAGTGAGCGAATATGATTTGATGTGTCTGGTCGTTACCAGAATGCCTTATGCCCTGACTGACCACTTACCACTCTCCTCCTTCTCACGTTTTCTCAACATGTGGCACATCCATTTCTTTTTCACCATAGCTTTCATGTGCCTTGCAATACTTGTGGGGTTGTTGAATAGTTTTTGTCCCCCTATCAATTGGAATTTAGAGAAATACCCTCCCCATCGAAGAAAAATCTGAACCGCCGGTTACTCGGAAGCCTCCACCTAGCGAAGAAACATCTGAGCATCAGGTTACAGTGAACTGTGTGACATTAATCCTAAAAAACATCAGAAAGGACGGGGCCACCGGGTCCCAACGGCTTACCAGGACACCTGTTTAAAGAAGATTGCGATTTCTGGGGTACCACACTTACGCCGCTTTATCAGTACTGCCTGGCCAATTCAATAGTCCCGGAGACCTGGAAAGGTTCTCTGCTGCAACCCATTCACAAAAAGGGAGACACCGGGAACCCATCGAATTATAGGCTGATTGCCCTCCTGGACATCGAGGCAAAAGGATACGCAAGCCTCCTCCTGCAAGATCTGCAGGACTGGGCTAACGACAATGAAATCCTACCAGCCAACCAATCCGGTTTTAGGCCTGGAGCATCAACAATTGACAACATCATAGTCCTCGCCTACTTGGTAGAATAGCAGGCCCGGACTGGCCGTAGTGGGCACCGGGCAATCCCCCGGTGCGCCGCACGGGTGGGGGCCGGTTTTGGGCCCCTGGGGGCCGTTTTTGTTACAGGGCCGTTTTTGCAGCATAGCTGCAAAATCGGCCCTGTAACAAAATCGTCCGAAAACCGGCCCTGGCAAAGAGCTCGGCGGCACCGCCAAACCTCAGGGGCCAGCACTTTGCCAAGGCCGGTTTTGGTTCCCAGTCCGGCCCTGTAGAATAGTTCCCTCAGAAAAAGCAGCTTCCACTCTTCGCATGTTTTGTGGCCTACTCCGTGGCATTTGATGGCGTTAATCGGTGTCTGCTGTGGCGGAAACTGCAAAACTGGAGGATACCAGCCATGCTGCTAAAAGCAATAATCAGCCTCTACATCGAAACCTCGGTACGGGTGAAACTCAAGACGAACGCAGTCACTAAAAAGATCCTAACAGACTGAGGGCTGAAACAAGGCTGTGTACTAGCGCCTCTCCTTTTTAATTTATACACGTTAGACCTCCGCAAAACATTATCCACGGCCAACCTTCTACTCCCTAAAATTGGCTCGACCAGACTATTTTTAATGCAGTATGCGGACGATATGGTGCTATTGGACCACACTAAAACAGGCATGCAAAGATCACTGGAAGCACTAAACAGATATAACAACATTAACGATTTAAGAAGAAACGTGGGAAAGACGAAGGTAGTAATATTTGGGAAGTATGCCAATAAACTCAGACAACATTGGAGACTGGGCATCTTGACATTAGCAACAACGACCAAATATAACTACCTGGGGGTTTGGCTCACGAGCAATGGGAAGCCCACTGCACATATCGCTTCCATTGAAACAAAAGCTAAGGCAGTGACGTATGCCCTATGTAAACTGAACTCTAAACTAAGCAAACCATCTACCAAATCCATTAGAAAGGTCATATGCGCCAAGCTTCTACCCTCAATCGCATATGCTCAACTAGTATTCCACGCAGCTTTTAGCAACATCTTGGAACACGTCTATTGTCGAGCATTTAGGCAAATTTCCAGATTCCAACTCTTGCCCTTAATGCAGTGGTACGATTGGAATTTGGGTTAAACAAACAAACTCACGAGCATTGGGCCTCAATTGTGCGGTTTTATCGAGGGGTATGTGCGGCCCCCCCGCACACATTGAAAGCATTTTTAAAACAATTTTTGTGAAAGGAAACAACCCGTGGACTAAAGGCTTGCACACTGCCTGCACTGAACTACACCTTGACATGACCAATTGGCAGGAATTTATTAATCAGCCCGGTACTCTAAAATTGATTTTAAATAAACAATCAGACTACTTTCTAAGGAAGAGGACATGAAGGAACTAAAGCTCTCCAGCAGCAACCTCAGGATACTTGGTAGCTCCTACGAAGACCACCTAAGGCAGCCATATCTTGATGCAGCTTTAAGCAAGTCAATTTTAAAGCACATTTTTGCAGTGAGACTCATGGTGCTGCCGATAAAAGACATTAACAGGCGCTGGAAATCTTTAGAGATGGTCAGTACTTGCAGACTTTGCCAACAGTATGAGGCATCTATGGCTCACCTGGTTTGCCTATGCCACTGTTTGGCACAGACACGTCACACTTTACTAAAACCTTTGTTTTTAAAATACAGAACACGTACATGCCAAGATGCAATGGAACTTGTTTTTAACTTGGACACTCCTATGGAACTGGCTAGATTTGCGAAATTTGCACATAAGGTGAAAGAACTTTTAGGCAATGTCACGCACGTCGCACTTTACTGAAATCTCTGTGGCTAAAATGTCGAACAGATACCCGCACAGACGGCGCAAAACCTTTTCTTGGACCTGTATAGAGGAGCGAAAATTTGCACATTAATAACAAAACTTTAAGTCAACGCCTTAATCAGGGATTAGAACTAATTGAAGGCTTCGACATTTGACATTTTGCACTGCTTTTATTTGTTTTGTATCTTCAAATGCGGTATTTTTAGATCTATTTTATTTATGTTTCAGTCGGATATATTCAAATGGTTAAATATGTACCTATTATAACTGAAATAATTAAGTGCTGAAATATCTTTGCTTGATCTCCATTGTAACAATTTTAATTAATTGACACACTAAAATGTATTCATTCATTTATTCAGAGTTTTGGTGTATTGCAGCCACTGTATGTTACCTACCATGTCCAGCTTCAAACAGTCACTAATTATCACTTTGCTCAAAGATGCTTCTGGCCGATTCCAAACGGAGACCCATAGCATAAGTGGGGCTAACAAAACAATGTCTCACATATGGGTGAGACCACATTCTTCATGACATAAAGATGCTGGTACAGGCCTGGGTAATCATAGCAGTTTGCGTCCAAATTTATTTTCAGCAACCTGCAACAGTGCTGGCTCCTGCGTTCCCCAGATATCTGCCCCATAGGTGGCTGCTGAGGCCCTATATATATTAAGCAGTGCACCCACAGGGAAAAATCCTAACTTTTTAACACATTTGTAAATAGCTGCCACATTTTGTTCAAATTGGGTGCGTCTAGCCTGACCAAGATGTTTCTGGTTGCATTCACTGTCAAAACGTAAACGTATTCACAGTCTGTAGTCTGGTGCCTTTATTATAGAATGGTCTCATCTTTCCCTTGGAGAGGCCACAAATCATGGTGAACAACTTTGTTTTGTTGGTTTGCAGCCCCAGGGAACCCACAAACACCACAAACCCCTCTAGCAGTCTCTGGAGACTCACACCTGTTCTCGACATGGGAACGCAGTCATCTGCGTACATTAATACAGGAATAGCTCTTGACCCTGCCCTTAGTGGATCAGCCACAATCTCTTCTAGATGTTTCTCCAAATCATTGCTGTAAATGCTGAACACAAATGGGACAAGGACACAGCCTTGACGTACTCCCGTCCCAATGTTGATTTAAGGGCAACATTCCCCATTGGGGGTCATACCTAACACAGCCCACAACGTCCTCATGCAATTGGCTTAGAATATACACCAACCCCTCCTCCACCCCTAAGTCCAGCAATTTAGACCAGAGTTTGCCTCTGTCAACATTGTTGAATGCTGAACTTAGGTCTAGAAGGCGAGGTATAGTTGTTCCCTCTTAGCCGTTACATACTTGCTATGTATGAGAACACGATTCAAACATTGGTCGATTGTGCCTAATCCCCTCCTAATGCCTGAAGAACCGGGGTTTAACCCAGCGGCGTCAGGGGCACGCCTAAGATCTTCGAGTTCACCTGTCTTGGTATACAGAGACACGGAATACTTCTGGATGGCATCAGAGACCAAGTTTATTAGCTGCAGCTGGTAACAGTGATCCTAGAAATACATCACGGTGTAAATTCTCAGGAGACTGCTCATTTTACTAAGGCGAGACGTCTCCTTTTATACCCAATATTCACATTATAAATGTACACCCACTGCACAAAATTCGAGCCAATAAGGTACATTTTCAAACTAAGTGTCACATAACAAAAACTCAATTTACAGTATCCCAACCCAAAAGTTAATTATTAGGAATGTCCCAAATTCAATCTCCACAAGCCGGACAAACCTATAATTGAAAGCTTAACCCATGTAATGAAGAAACATAAAAAAAGAAACGGTAACAGATGCTGAACAAGATAAGGCATGTGCAAGGAAACTAAAAGTTAACGATGTCCTGAACATTGATTGGCAATCTCAGACAAAGATCGATCAGGGAAATTGGCTTTGCGGGGTCAGTTTCAGGTGCAGTGGTCAGTTTCTTACAGTTCATTTCAGAGTCAAAAAGAAACCTAGTTAATGTATACATGAACTAAGAAGGCCAGGCCACTTTATTCGCCAGGCCTACGTGAGGGCAACACAAAATGGTGGCACAGAACAAAATGGAGTCAGACTCGAGAATTACAGAACCTCAGACCCTCCTTTTGCCATTACATAGGCAATAACCTAAGACTCATGTTAATCTGAATCTAGGTCTATGTCGATATTCATTAGGTCATCAAGGTGTTGCTGTAGGATCATCTTATTATTCTCTACTTCTCTCGGGACAGGTCTCCGAACACACATAGTAGCACAAAGACTACAAATGGCAGGACCACACTGGATGCAAAGACAACAAGAGAAAAGGATGGTTAACACCATACCAAGGAATGTCAAAATCTTCCATCCCCATTTGGACAGCAGTCCCCAAAACCATCCCATCAATGACCAGTCTCCTTCGTCTACATGGATAGACTCAGAGATTTTATACAACCTAGAGATGGCTTGGTACACTGTAGGGGCATTATCTGGTATGTAAACACAGCAACTGGATCCAATCAATTTACATACTCCTCCTCGATCTGCAAGTATGATGTCTAATACCATACGGTTCTGCAAAGTCATAAGGCGGTCCGCTTGAAGCTCAGCTGTAACATTACTAAGAGCACCTGCTGTCTCATTAATAGTAGCTTCAACAACGCGGACAAGCTGTCGAATATGCCTACTATTGATCATAGGACCCCCAAAAGGGCAAGAAGCCCTTGAAGAAATCTCCTACATCGTGTGCTGCGGTATCTTCCTTATTGAAGACACCTCTACCATATCTCGTTCTATGATAGTCTGAAGCAGTAGTGTATGTAGGGGGAAGTAGAAACGCCACATAACACGTTCCTGAAAAATCAGGTGGCAACCATGTGTAGGCTCTGTCATGACAAACAAAATATGTGCCTTTAGCTGGCACAAACGGTGGAGAAGTCCGAGATGAATAGACATAGGTTTGAGCACACACACTCTTACCTAGCTGAGCTTTCGGATTCCGACCATTACCTTGAAAACAAAAGTGGCCTCGGTGGGGTACAATCCAAATAGGGGGAGACCTTTTTTGTCTCTCCTTCTCTGTCAAACTGGTACTATATCCAGTCATGTTCCAACCAACGTAAGCCTGCACCTCATCCTTAGGGATAGCATTATATGGATCAATATCTCGGATCATAGCTACTATTCCCCTTATTAAGGCACGAGTTATCTTTAAGGGAACGTAAGGGGCGTACCTCATTTGCATAGATAAACATGGTCTGAAAAGCCCACACAGACCCATTAAAAGAAAAAGGTAAAACCAAATATGGCATACCTTTATCTGTCGTATGAGGCATAAGACCACAAACCCAACAATTAGTGGTATTTACTACTAACTGATGCTGATGCAACAACTGTATAAACGAGTTGTTGACAAATTCTGATCTCCTTGTCTGTTCATGTTCAGGCAACGTATAAGACTGGTGCAAAGAAACAGAAGTGAAAGACAGCATAGGTTGGGAGGTGGGTGCAGATGTCTGTTGTGTAGCATAGACAGTCCAACCCACACAAGCTAATGTGATACTTAAAAACATCAAAAAGCACAATATTATAAAACATTTGCTATGTATCAATGTACAAAATCTTGTCTTAAGATCTATTCTCTCAACATCTCTTTCAGTTACAACAGACTCCATCCTCTAACGTGCTGCTCGCGGCAATTTTCCTTCTTCACTCAAGTGTGCGTCCAGGCGTCCTAGACGTCCCTAGAACCGCAGACATTTCGTCAATACGCGGGCCACCACTTAAGTTCTTATACCGCGACCCTGCAGCTGAACCCGGATGGTGGTTCGAAAAATAAAAATAAAAATAGTCTCTTGTCTGAAAGAGTGTAATTCACAAAAAAATTCAAATTTTATTTGTCCTTTTTAGACCTTAAATTGTAGCGTTCTTTACCAGGCACAGTTTGATCCTGAAAGAGTGTCTCTGGGTGCGTAGTATCAAGTCTCAAACACGGCGGCACAGCTTCTTGCAAGACTTTATCATCCGCACGTTCTGACTGAGTCCTTTCCAGATGTGCTTCGCTAAAAGGTACAAATCTCGGAACCCTTTCACTCTCGGAATCGGCAACACCTTCCCGGACCCACTTATCGTACGGTAAGGGCAAAGGTATCTTCTTACAATGGGTACCATGTACCCAGTTTTTCTTGCCGAACACCTTAATAGCATTCCGAGTTGATAACTGGACTTGGTATGGACCGGTCCATCTTGGTTCCAAGTTCTTTGACCTCTGAAAATTCTTGGTTAGAACCCAGTCGCCAGGTTGAATCGTGTGGCCTGCGTCTTCAGAAACTGAAGGCAAAGTGTCATGGACCTGTTGGTGAAGAACACGCAATTTAGCAGTCAAATCATGTAAGTAGCCAACCAACATAGGGTACTCGATATCACTGTACTTCTTAGGCCTCGGCACACCCCAGACATTCGCCGGGCATCCAAAAACAATCTCGTATGGGCTAAGTCCCACGCGAGAATGTACTGTCGTTCTCGTGGACAAAAGTGTCAATGGTAAGGCATCGGGCCATGTAAGACCAGAGCTCGCTTGCACTTTGGCCAACTTCAGCTTCAGAGTGCCATTATAGCACTCGACCAGGCCTGCTGACTGGGGGTGATTCGCAGCGTGACATTTCTGGTTGATACCCAGACCTGCACACACTTTCTGCATAATATGACCCACGAATTCACTTCCATTATCACTCCATACCATCCTCAGCAAGCCATATCTGGGAAAGAATTCTTTGAGCAAAACCTTGGCTGTAGACAAGGCAGTATTATCCTTTAGGGGGTAGGCCTCTATCCATCTGGAAAAGGCACAAACAACCACAAGGACATATTTCAAGTTATTGCATCTTTCTATATGAATATAGTCTATCTGCAGCACCTCGAACGGATACGTTGGAGGAGCAAAATGACCCGCTGGAGTTGGGGTTCCCTTTCCAGGATTATGCATCAAGCAAATCATGCAGTGTTTAACCAAATTCTCAGCACACTTAGGAATTCCACCATTCTGCCATACCGGAGCCAACAACTTACATATCCCTTTTGAACTAATGTGAGCCAACCCATGAGCCATAGTAACCACCGGAAGCACATATGCATCCGGCAACAACCATCGCTGGTGCTCTGACAACTCAACCCAACAGCCTGTTGAATCCAACATTCCCGTACTCTCTCTCCACATACTCAATTCTTTCTCAAATTTACAAATTTAAAATTGCTTTATTCGAGAATAAACTCATAAAAGCTTTACAAACAACATTAAAAAACTGTTATAAAACATTTAAATCGGTTGAAAAAGAGTTAGGAAAAATGTAATAAAAAATGTATCACATACATTGTCACATAAAATTTACAGATAAAATATGTACACTCTGATTAATGACCTCCAGTTCATTCATTTATCTAAAAACTTTTGTCTAATGGATCATGACCAGCCAAGAAATTTAGAAGTGGCTATTAATATAAACAATGAAGAACTAGTACAAATAATTCTTAATGCCACTACACTGCTGGTCGTACCTAAGTTCTTACACATGGGAGTAAGCCAGATACGTCTGGGCTCTACATAGGATTTACATGCAAATAAAAAGTGACCGATTGTTTCGTCATGTGCTCCACAGGATGGGCAAGAACTATTTGAGGGGCCTCCCCACCTACCTGTTAGGGATTTAAGAGGGAGAGAACCTGCTCTAATCTGGAAAAGCAACTTCCTATCCCTTGGGCTAGTGATAGTGTCCCAGTATGGTTCTAGACTTAGGAGGAACTTTGCTTGCAGAAATTTTCCAGCCATAATCTCTTGGTTGATTTCATTCCAAGTCCGTTCTGCCACCTTCTCCCAATAGATCTCTTTAAGTTTAGACTTTGTTGGAAAAGTGACCACCTCCGGATTTTCCCATAACATGTAGAGGCCTAGTTTGCCCAGCATTTTCCTTAGTTCATTTAGCCATCCTATTTTGTGGTACTCATCTGCATTGATTATATCCTTAAATCCTTCCGCATAGTGTAAGAGTTCGGGTGTAGTCCAAAGTCTACGCCAATACATAATAGGTCTTAATCAATTAATGCCTTTCTGCCTAGATCATACCTTAATGGCAGCAGGGGGGTGCTCTTGGGAAGACTTGTGATAAGTCGAAAAAAACTTATTTTCTGAAGTTTGTAGTTTCCCTAGGTTCTCATATCCCCATAACTCTGCACCATAAAGTTATGATCCTAAAGCTTTGGCCTCATATACCTGGAGCACAGGTTTTACTGGTTTTGTTAGGGATTTTCTGTGCTCAGAACCAAGTGCACCAACTATTTGCCTATGCTTTATACTTGCAGTATCTATATGTTTGGTCCAACTTAAATCGTTTGATATGTGGATTCCCAAATATGTAAAAGCATTGACAATCTCTAATGGGCGGTCATTCATAACAATATGGGGTTTACGGCCACGAGGAGGGTTAAAAACCATTGACTTAGTCTTAGACACATTAATTTCTAGTCCGTGGTCCTTACAAAATTGATCAAAGATTATTAGAGCGTGTTGTAGACCACTTGGGGTCTTGGATAAAATCAGAGTGTCGTCGGCGAACATTAAAATCGGTATCTTGGTACCAGCCAGTAACGGGGCATCAACATTCTCTGCCAACATGCGGGAAACAACTTCATTGATATACAGTGTAAACAGTGTGGGGGCCATAGAACATCCTTGTCGTACCCCACGCTTCACTGGAAAGTCAGAGGTTACCTTACCATGCCCTCCCCACTGAATCTTCGCGTAATTTGCCTCATGGAGCCTCATTAACATCGTTAAAAGTTCTTCAGGGATGCCCAGGTTCTTCAACACTTGCCACAGTTTGGGCCTTGGAACGAGGTCGAAGGCGACCCGCAAATCTACAAAGACTGCGTACAGGCTACCCTTCCTTAGTAGCATGGTTTTCCATTGTAGAAGGGAAAAACGAAAGACCTGATCCATAGTGCTTACAGATTTTCGGAAGCCTGCTTGATAAGGTGTTATTTTCCTCGGCCCAGTCCAAAAGTCTGTTGACAACCACCCTACCTATCACCTTTTGGATGGTGTCAATTAGGCTTATGGGCCTATAATTACCTGGTTGGGATTTGTCTCCTTTCTTATAGATAGGAATTATAATTGCACATTGCCATGACGCCGGTATATTAGCGCCCTGAGCAACCGCATTCAATAGGAGAAGGATGTATTTACACCAGCGCTCCTTGTCGTTGAGGAAAAGGTCCGTCGGCACCCCATCTAGACCCGGGGCTCTACCATTTGAAACTGTACTCAAGGCCATCATAACCTCATTACTGCAGAATAAATTGTCTTTATAAAAAGAAGGTCTATGTTCAGTCATCAAGTTATTGGACTGAGTGTCTGCATTCTGCGGCTTGAAGTAGTTGATCCAGTCCTCCCGGGATACATTATTATCAGGGGGCTCTGGTGAACCCCCCTTGCCCCATTTGACAATGTTCCAGAATAGTCTAGAGTCATTTTTGTCGCTTGCTTCCTTTAGCTCTCGCCAATACTGCTCACCCCACAGTTTCTTCGCATTGGCTATGCTTTTTCTGTACGCAGTTCTGGCAAGACGAATAGACACCATATCCCTCTCCCTGATCGCAACTCCTAAGGCTACTCTAGTCTGCCTACACTCAGCATTATACCACTTCACTGGTTTGGCATTTCTTATGTCACCTTTCTTTGCTGGTTTCTGGAAATAGTCCTTAATAGCTATGAAGAGGTTCTCATGGATTTTGGTTGCTTTATCACTCCCTGGATATTTAGGGTTTAATTGTTCAAGAAGTGTTACCGCTTCATCAACCTGGGAATTAATGCTGTTTATAGTTTGCTGGTTAGCCTTAACATGCAACCATTTCAGCCTGTGCATATCATTGGTTGGGACAATCAAAGGGGCATTAACTACCTCACATGCCTCACCCACACTATATGGAGCCCACCATTTATGTTTAACACATAACGGATTGTGATCGCTTTCTATTCTAGTTTTAACCTCCATATCGATCACTTGTCCCCAAAGCTTTAGACTACATAGAACGTAGTCTATTCGGCTACTATGTCTCCCGTTGTCAAAAGTGCAAGCCCCCAGCCTGTCACGTTTGTCCTTCCATTTAATGCCCTCAAGCTATTTTCATAGCAAATTGCATTTAAGGAAATGATATCCTCAGACCATCGTGTGACAGGTTTCATATGCAATTTGGGGACACCCCATTGCCCATCTTCCTCATCTCCAGCCTAGTCATCTTGGATAGCCAAGGGTTCAAAAGTTCTGTTTAAATCACCCGCTACCACAATTCTGTTATCAAGCGAGTGAATTTCTAGGAGGGAAACCAAAGCTGCACAAACTTCTGACCTTCCTCCCCTATTGCCCCTGGCATAGACATTATAGATGTCAAAACAACCCTTAGGACCCGAGTCGATTCTAATAAGTTCAATGTCTCTACTTCTAGTGTCAATTACTTTAACAGTAAGCGCTAAACATTGGCGTACCCAAATAGTAAGGCCACCCATTGAACGCCCCTTGACACCTTTTATTGCTGGGATGTAATAATTCAGGAAGCCTTCATTAAAGCATGGCTCGCAGAGCCAGGTCTCTTGGAAGATACACACATCGTATGAGTTTACAAAACTTCTCCATTCCTGTGAGTCATGCTTAGAGCCTAGCGTACCATTATCTCCCCATAAATCTTCTGAGATTCCATTAACGGAAGATACAACCGGGATTGCAAACAGACCCAGCTCTTCTACATTGACAGGTCTTACTATTGGACTAGTCTCAGAAGTATCCCCGAAGGTTACACCCAGTTCGATATTAGGTTTTGGGGGGTAAACTTCATTCACGTCTGTGGTGTTCTCTATTTCTAAGGTCCCTATTATTTCTATTTGGTCCACGAGCTCCTCAGTGATCCCAATCCCATCAGTTTGGTATATTTGATGTCAATCATTGCAATCCAGTCCTGAGCAACTTCTCTCGTGAACTCCACCCATGACTCGAGAGGAGAGCTCTTGGAGCTGGGGGCAAGATTTTCTTAACTGGATCTTAGATTGTGCAGGGGCACTAGTCCTGAATTCTAGGGCAAAGAGATTTTCAGCAAGGGGGGCATGCTTCATTGTAAGTTCTATGGAGTCATATTTGTGATTAGGGGTACTAATCCGTTTTGCCTGCAGGATATCTTCCCTTATCACTGACCGACAACCTTTCACATAACGCAACCAATGAACGGCTTTGTTTGTGAGAGAGTTGGGTAACTCCCTATTGCCTTTAGCAAGTTTGGGGACACTGGTCATGTAGATTTTATTTGAAGGGTGTCCTTTGTTAGTATCGCTAGTCCCTCTTTTCCCCTGGATGCTAACAGCTGGTATTTTATTCTTTTCACAGGCTCTAGGCATTACGGTAGTTCCTTCTTTCGAATTTCTTAACTTCTGTTGGGTATTTTGGGCATTCGTTTTGACTCTAGGAGCATTAGATATAAGTGCTTCTTGTGATCTTGTCTGTATGGCAGGTCTATTCTCACTCGGATCAATCGAGTGTGGTACGTTTAAGTCATTACCATTACCCTTAGCTGAGGCTTGATTGTTTTTTCGTTTCAGGGGGAAGCTACCTTGCAGACTTTTTATTGCATTAGCTTTGATTTTGCTTCCTCCCTCGCCCTCACCCCTTACTAATATGCTTAGGTTCTTCACTAATAATTTTAGTGACTCTATTTCATCTCGGAGAAGGATGACAAGATTTGTTAAGTTGGATACTTCTTCGCTCACAGCTACTCCCTTTCTAACGCTGTGATTGAGGACAGCGTCCAAGATAGCCATCTCGCCTTCAGCTGGGGTAATATCTGTTTCTAGTGACATTAATTGATCGACGGGGGGCACATTATGAATATCAGCCATGACTGTGAACCTATTAGCCAGTTGATCCTTGGCTGCATGTTCCTGGTCATTGTTTTGTATGATCACACAGTCCCTATTTTCAATGTCATTATTGGCCAGTGTTTTAGGTTTTCTTTTGGCCCGAAACATTGCTGGTATTATTGGTAAAATGTTATTGACTTCTTGGGGTTCTTGTGTGTCCCCCTTCTCACTTGGGACCTCCCCGCTACACTGATGCTGATCGGAGTCGATGATCTCCCTACACTCATCGACAAGAACATTAATTCGCTCCAGAACATCCTCGGATGCATGGCTGGCCACTTTTCTAGTTATCTTACCCTTCCTTTTTTTAGGGGGTTTTCCGTCTCCTCCCCCGGCCTCCATAGACTTTCGTTTCCCCATGGTCCAGGTATACGTGCACCTATAGTCAATGTAGACCTGCACACAAAACTTATGTTTAAGTCTATCTTACCATTGGCGTAGAGGTGGCGATGTTAGAGATGTGGCCCTGCCCTGCCTCGGTCTGCCCCGGACGGCCACAGACGGCCCGCCCTCTGCCCGGGCTCCGCCCGCACGTGTCCTGCGAGGCGGGAGCGGCTGCTTGTTCTTAACTGCCTCCAGGCAGGAAGTGGGAGGTGGCAGTCGGCGTCCCCGTCCCAGGGGACGCTGGGAGGTGCAGTCCACTTTATCCTTCCCCGCTCGGCGACCGCGTAGTTGGAGCTGCGGCAGCGGGGGAAGGGAAGACAATATCAGCGTTCCTGCAAGGACTTGCCTAGTCCCTTTAGCGGTGAATTTTGGCCAGGAAATGTCCCCCACTCAGCCGGAGCGGCTGCTTGTTCTTAACTGCCTCCAGGCAGGAAGTGGGAGGTGGCAGTCGGCGTCCCCGTCCCAGGGGACGCTGGGAGGTGTAGTCCACTTTATCCTTCCCCGCTCGGCGACCGCGTAGTTGGAGCTGCGGCAGCGGGGGAAGGGAAGACAATATCCGCGTTCCTGCAAGGACTTGCCTAGTCCCTTTAGCGGTGAATTTTGGCCAGGAAATGTCCCCCTCAGTCTTTCTCAGTAGCTTCTGCCTGAATCATCTTCACACTTTCTGTTGTATCTTCACACATTCCTCCTTCCACAACCCATCTGGCAGGACCTGCAACATACATCCGACTCGTCACATCTTTCGCCGTTTCTCTCGCTACTTCATCTGCAAACGCATTCCCTTGACCCACATCATCCGTAACCTTCTTATGCGCACTACACACTTCAACATAAGGTCCACTCTGGTCTACTGGAACTGACACTACTCCCTCCCTTTGTCCATGGCTGTCCTAACTATCATTAAAACCAGCACTCTCACTTCCAACATAATAATCATCAATGTAGTACTGAGCGGACTGGACGGTCGGAACAATCTGTTGGTTAAAATAATTCATAGAATTCTGAGGGGAAAAGGAACGTTCATTCTGGGAAACATACCACGTCCCCTACCCCTAGGTACTTGTTGGAAACCACCACGACCTCTCAGACCAGACATACCATTCGCACGCTGTAGCAAGATCGGGCAACTATTCTTGAAGTGACCTTCTTCTTTACAATAAGCACACTGATTAGGGCCTAGCGGGAGTCGCGAAGCAAAGGACTCAGGCTTCTGCAACAGTTTCTGAAACTGTGGGGGTTGCTGAAACTGGCGCTGATTAGGGCGAGGCGGATAAGCCTGCTGCAGAAGAACTTTCGTTTTTAATTCTCTAGTCTTCTTCTCTACTTTATCCTTCTCATCTTTATCTCTATTCTCATAGTATTGTGCAGTAGCCAATATCTGAGCTGAAGAAGAAACAGCCCATGAACTCTCAGAGTCCTTTAACTTATTAGAAAGTTCAGGAAGTAAATTAAAAACAAACTTATCTACAAACAACCTCTGACCACCTTCTGTACTCATATCCTGACCACTATGATCAATGAATGTTTCCTCAAACCTAGTGAAGAAATCAGACACACTCTTGTCTTTCTTTTGTTTGCATGCTGCTAACTTGTCCCAATTCACCCGCAGAGGAGGCATCATAGTTTTCATTAAATTAATAATCCTACCAGGTAGTTCTGCAACTAAGGGTTCAGGTTTGGCACCTCCTACCTGCCAACCATCTGCAGCAGTAATATTAACCCACGTATCTCCTAACTCTGGCGCGTGATCCTCGTGACGGATCTTCGCCCACAAGGGTTGAGGAACTACATTACCCATCAACATATCTATGTCAGCTAAATTCATAACACACGCATCAACTGTCTGAGACAACTTCTTATAATAACCAGCAGGATTTTTACGGGGGTCAGGCAAAGTCTGCTTAAGAAACAGGACCTCAGCTCTCTTCCAAGGGACATGCACCCACACTCGCTGAAAATGAGCCGGTGCAGCCGCAATACCATGAGCGGCATCAGCCACATCTGCCTCTCTCCATACAGGGGGAACCGCTCTCATAGGATACTGCTTCACTTTTCTCCTAATAGAAGGGTCAGGTTCGAACAATGACTGAGGTGCAAGTCTAGACCTAAAAGTGAGTAGTGTCTCTACCGCTTCCTCAACATCGGAACCCTCTATCGTCCCTTTAGCAAATTCAGACTGAACATTAAGCAATTCCAGTGGAATTGAACCCAACTCATTATCTTCCCACTCCTGACGAAGGAAGGTACACATGACGTCAAAAACATACATTTGTTTTGGTGCCTCCCACTGTAGGAAGATATCCATAACCACTAGTGGACTGTACTTGGAGGTATTCGAAACCCATCTACGAGCAAGGAGATCTAACACTGCCCGCTCTTCCGGACTAGGGAGCTGACTACGTCTCTGCTTACGTTCAGAAACAGGGGTCATATTCAGTGACCCAAAGAAAGGAGACAAAAGACTAGTGACAGTCTCACTCATTCGTTGCCGAGCAGAAGGAGAAGAAGTTGACATGAGGACAGGAGACAAAGTGTTTTGAGGTGACAGAGACGTAGGGACAGAAATAAGAGAAGTCGAAGATAAAGGAGTGTAAGGCAAGGCTGGTGGCAAGGCTGGCGGCCCTGGAGGGGGCTGCGCCGGGGGAGGAAGAACCACCTGTGAAGCAACGGGTGGCTGAACAACAACAGAGGGTTGAACGACAACAAGGGGTGCAACAACTGGAGGTAACGGAGGTGCAGTAGCACCCTGCACATAAGGGGGTGGTAATCTCAGTAAATGTGACATCAAAGGATCCTTTTCAGGGCCTACAGTCACATTTAAAAGAGGAGGTGGCAAAGCCGGGTAACATTTGTCAATGGCCATGCAATGTTGTCTATCTGACACTTCAATCGCACGATCTTCTCCATCTTCCTTAAACTTCCTAGCAGCTTGCATTACCGATATATTCCTTTCCTTCCTATCTCTCTTAGCTTGCTTAATTTCTCGCTGTTTGGCTTCCTTACCCCAAAGGTGGAAAGAGTCAAACATCGCTGGCCGGGCTTTCTCCTTAAATAGCGCAACTTCTAGGTTATCTAAAACATCTGATTCAAAACTACCATGTTGGGGCCATCGTAAAACACCATCTTTCCTTGTATAACGGACCCATACTTCATTAAAGTAATGGGACCTACACCATGCTTTGAATAGAGCTCATAAGTTGGAGTTCCAACCGGAGGTATCGGACACGAGTCCTCCAATCGGGAATCCCTATTACAACTACATCAAAACCATTTCCTAAATTTGCTAAAACCAGGCATCTTTTAGCTCACTAGTCTTGCTTCAAACTTCAAGGGATTATCAAAAATGATACACCCGCAAATATACGAACCCCCCGGCTTCGACTATTCCAATGGCCGAATCAAAACCAAGAAACAAAACAAAGTCGTGGGAGCGACCCACTTATACTTAACCAAAATGTCTGTCACGCCACCAGAAGACCGTCTAATGTCTCGCCTTACAAACCATCACAAGAGGGTCCAAGACAGGGCGACAGTCAGGGCAGCAGTCCTTCGCAGCCGTCGGAAAGGGGAAGCCTCGCAGAAAAAAACCTTCGGTCCACGTCGACATGCAGGGGTCGATGAAGTGGCAGCCATCCTCCAGAATTTCCTCACGGGGCTCCTCACAATCTTCGAGCTTGGACCAGTACCGCTGAAGTCGTTCCACGTTGGGCGCCAGTTGAAGAACCGGGGTTTAACCCAGCGGCGTCAGGGGCACGCCTAAGATCTTCGAGTTCACCCGTCTTGGTATACAGAGACACGGAATACTTCTGGAGGGCATCAGAGACCAAGTTTATTAGCTGCAACTAGTAACAGTGATCCTAGAAATACATCACGGTGTAAATTCTCAGGAGACTGCTCATTTTACTAAGGCGAGACGTCTCCTTTTATACCCAATATTCACATTATAAATGTACACCCACTGCACAAAATTCTAGCCAATAAGGTACATTTTCAAACAAAGAGTCACATAACAAAAACTCAATTTACAGTATCCCAACCCAAAAGTTAATTATTAGGAATGTCCCAAATTCAATCTCCACAAGCCGGACAAACCTATAATTGAAAGCATAACCCATGTAATGAAGAAACATAAAAAAAGAAACGGTAACAGATGCTGAACAAGATAAGGCATGTGCAAGGAAACTAAAAGTTAACGATGTCCTGAACATTGATTGGCAATCTCAGACAAAGATCGATCAGGGAAATTGGCTTTGCGGGGTCAGTTTCAGGTGCAGAGGCCAGTTTCTTACAGTTCATTTCAGAGTCAAAAAGAAACCTAGTTAATGTATACATGAACTAAGAAGGCCAGGCCACTTTATTCACCAGGCTACCTTCACAGGCCTACGTGAGGGCAACACAAAATGGTGGCACAGAACAAAATGGAGTCAGACTCGAGAATTACAGAACCTCATGCCGTAATGGGCAGGGATTAAGTTTTTGTCAACTGCACTAAGTCTCCAAACGCTCCAGTATAATCCTGCCCAAAACTTTCGCTGTACTGTCAATAAGACAAATATGGCGGTAGCATTTGGGGTCCCCTATATCGCCCTTTTAAATATGGGTACTATGATGGCATTTGACCAGGAATTGGGGGGCCCAAAGATGATTGAACTATTTTTGATGTTAACCAGTTTAGGGGCCTACAACTCTGTGTTATTCTTAAAAAGGTCAATTGGAACCCCATCAGACCCTGGTGCTTTGTTATTTGGGCATCTAGTAACGGCTAAGAGGAGGAATATCCAGACTACTATTGTGGCCACTTGAAAAGTATGGGGAATTTTCCACTTTCCTTAACATTTTTGTTTCTTTTTCCTCGCAGGCCCTCTCCAGGTGCTCCCAGGCTTCCTTTCTAATGATCGCTTACCTTGTCTCAAGCATTACCTTGTAAGAACATCTACAAGATTGTATGATGTCCACGTCCCTGAGGGAGTCTTTCAGGGCTTTCTTTAGCTGTTTGTGTGCTCTAGAACATGGGCCGTCAAACCACCGAGCTCACCCGATCACGGAAGGATCCTCAGGTTATTGAACCGGTTCCCAAGTTATTGCACCACTGTTGCGCTACTCTCAAATCTTTTTGGATTGCTTCTGTAATTTTCATATTCTAGGTCATCGTATCTTCCCCTACACCGCTGTCCCTTCCGGGGACATGGTCATCCCTACATTGATTGCCTTTGCGTATATATGCACCAATACGCTTGTGTGACACCACTCGGTTTTGTCCACGTGCGACCGACTTATTCCATTTCCTGGCATAACATTATTTTTCGGAATGCTTGCCTTATCCCGCACTGCAAAATTTCTCTCAGGCATGTAAACTTTACGTCCTGATGATGATCCCAGTATTGGTTTTACGGGATCGAAACGTTGTCGACCTTATGTACACCGTAAACGCAATTGAAATAATTATTGATGTGTAACAGTGTTGCTACTTATTGTTTGCTTGTTTCATTTCATATATCATTTACAACCCTTTTTGTTCTGCCTGAGCATTCTGTGAATTTTGTTCATTTTTGTTCTGTGTTATATGTGTTGTGTTGGACGCAGGATTGTGTCCCACTTTATTCTTGCTTTTGTGATTCAAAACATTATTAAAATCACTCTCTCCTGCTGGACAGCCTTAATATAGCACTGATTTCAGGCTTATATTTATTGTTCTTTCTGTGTATCTTCCCTGTCAGGGACGTTTTGTAATTATAACGTCAAACCACTCAATGGCCTTTGTCAGGTGGTGAGGTGCAGGAGTTGTTAGTAGCTCAGAGATTCGCCTACATAATCCTGAGTCTGCCTCCACGATGTTTAATGGATTAGCATCGCAGTCAAAACAGCTTGCTATTTTGCTCTCACAGCTCCCCACAAGATGGCTCAGAAGCTCCCGGTATCCACCTGTGCCCACTTGCCCCTGAGTTCCTGATTATTAGAATAGTCTGCACTGTGGGTGATATGAGTAGTTGCGGAGTTTGTTAATCCCAAATTTAAGTAAAGAGCTTGTGGATTGGGGTCACTCTTATCACAGTAAAATAGCATAATTTACACTTTTCTTCTTATCTCCATTAGAACTCATCAGTTCAGCTACTAGAGCTTCTCCCTGTAAATGAAACTTGTCTGTCAGTGGCATCGCTTGCCAAGTCAATGGTAAGCAATGGATTATGGCTTAACAGAAGAGTGTCTAGAGCAGTGCCACAAGGACTGGGATGAAAGTGCGAGAGATCCGGTGAGTCGGTGTCCCACAATCTGCAAACACGGTTACTAGTAAATTGGCATAACCTTAAGTTTAAATCGCTCCCCCACCATATATGTAAATCCCCTGACTTGTTTCCTGTAGCTTTATCAAGAACCGAACCCAGTGAGTCTATAATCATGCTGTTCTTTTTTATCAAAGATAAACCTTACCCCAGTGAGGGGCAAGATCTGACAGTTGGTTTTTGTGCCATAAATAAATTGCTGCGTCAATATTTATACGTCACCGCATACCGTGGGGTAGCGCGTTCACTAAAAGAATAAAAAACAAGGTTCAGTACTTGTTTGAGCGGTTACTAAACTGAAATTAATTAATTAACTGCCAGATGCTCTTACCCGTAAGACTAAAAAATGACGCATCATTGGTCATGCGAAGCCGTGAGCGTCAGCTTCATTGGAGTCCATTAAATTTGGGTGGCTTAATATTTAACTCAACTGTCAGTTCTTTCCCGTCACTGGGGTACGGTTATCTACTTTTTATCTATACTACTGATCAATTAGTATTTTACTATAATGAGGACTTATTATTCCCTGCCTTTTCTTATTCCCATTCTCGCTAGTTCCCGGCTGGGTCCCATGTGATTACCATTCCATTTACCTTCACGTCCCTGGGGTGCACTCATTTCACTCTGACAGCAGATTCTTATTTCAGGTACTATAACCAGTCTCCAGTTAGCATATCCCTACGTTCCTGCTTTCTTAGGCCCGTCACTGATACATTCTATCATTCTTTCAGATGTCCCTGCATTGCTATGTCCTGAGGAGACCCCTTATTGTTGGCGGGGTCGAAGTGTCGTCGACAAATCCAAAGCGAACCATTTATCAGCCTCTCTTACTGCGTTAGAAGGCTGTGTCCATTTGATATTAGTGTTATGGTTGACTTTGTAATTGTGGAAACCCTCTTTATATGTCACAAAATGTCACAAACTGTTATAAAGGTTCCATGTTCACTGGGGACACTATGCATCCGATTCTGAATATATGTTGAAAACTTTGTATATAAACATTTGAATTTACAAATATCTCGGAGTATATAGTCTTATATCTCTCTCTGACATCTACCTACCCCTGTCTATTGCCATTGTGCCTTTGAATATTATTGTTTATCAATTACATTTGTCCACAGGAACCAAACTTTACTGTTTATATACTATGTACCCAGATTCCATGTGAGTAGGGTGTCCCTTGTGTCTTATACACCACCCTACTCTGCGTCACTCTACTCTGCGCCACTCTACTCTCAACAACTCTACTTTGCACCGCTCTACACCACTCTACTCTGCAAGACTGCACACTCTGCCACTGAACTCTACTTTACACCCCTGCACTCTGCACCACTGCACTCTGCCCCACTGCATGCTATACCACTGCAAGCCACGCCATATTAACACCATACCACTCTATGTCACTGTACTTTGTGGCACTCCGTACCACTACTCTATGTGCCACTTTACTCTGCGAGACTGCACTCTGCTCCATTCTACTCTGCACCACCGTACTCTACGCCACTCCACTCTACTTTGCATCACTTAAACCTACACCACTTTACTGCACTCTACACCACTACACTCTGCATCACTCCACACCACTCTAATCTATTCTGCACCACTGCTCTCTACACCCACTTCACTCTACTCTGAAACAGTCTTCTCTATGCCACTGCATTCTACTCAACTTCACTCTACTCTGCACCTCTTTACTCTACGCCACTGCACTCTATGCCACTCTACTCTACGTCACTGCATTCTACCTCAATGCACTCTGTACCACTTTACTCAAAACCTAAACACTGCATGCCACTGCAGTTTATGTCAATCTACTCTGCACCGCTGTACTTCACTCTAGGCCATTCTACCCCAACTCAAAACATTCCACTCTATGACAGTCCACTCCACTCTGCAACATTCTATTCCACTCTATGCCGCTCTACAATACTACAATATGACCCTCTATGCAACTCCCTCTATTCAACTCTGTGCCATTTTATTCCATGCTATTCTATGACACACTAATCCAATCTACCCCATTCCACTCTACTCTATGCCGCTCCACTCTACAACCCTCTGCTCCAATCTTGGCCATTCCACTCTCCTACACTACTCCACTTTATGACACTCCAGGACAATCTACTCTGCTCTACGCCACTCTACTCTAAAACACTCTACTCCACTCTGCACAACACCATCTACGCCACTCCGCTCTGCCTCACACCACTCCATGACAACATATACCACTTTACTCCACCGTGGCACTCTGCACCACTTAACTCTATTTCACTCTATGCCCTTCCACTCTACAACACTGTACTCCCTCTGTAAAGCCACGCGACACCACTCCATAACACTCCACTTCACTCCACACCACTCATCTCTACTCTACACCACTCTAAGCCACTTCACAACACTCAACTCTACTACACTTTACAACACTCCATACCAGTCTCCTTTACCCCACTAACATTTAACCATGCTGAACAGCAGCCACGCTAGTGTGCAACATGGCTACAACATTGGCAAATCTAATAGCTTTTGCATAGGCGAGACCTATTGGTTTTGCCAATGCCTGTTCGTTACCTCTATGGCAAGCCTGACAATCACTAAGGCAGGGTCTGTATGTTAAAAGGTGGACCATGTAATTTAACAGGCTCTAGCAGCAAAAAAACATAACTTGTTTTTTGTACTGTGGAAAAACTAGTAGCCCTATTGGCCCGTACAGAGTTACAGCTGGCACCCCAGCCCTGCTAACTTCCGAATGGAACCACTAAGGTTAAAATTCTCTAATCAATGGCTGAAGAAAATTGGGGAGGTAGTCTCACGGTTTTTATGGGCATACTCAAGATCCAGAAGATCACTTAAATCTCTTTTGCTTCCGAAAGAGAGGGATGGGTGGGCATTGTATAATCTTAAAATATATAACTGGGCCACTACTTTGCAGTTTTGCACCATTTTACTACACGAACAGCCTAATGGGGAGGCTGAGGACCGTACTCCTTCTACCTTTGAACTTTTAATCGGTGTGGAGGCATGGGGATGCCTTTAGACAGAACTTGAGTTCAGTTACTATAAGAGAGTGCTTTTTAAGACTCTTTTAGGTACTTAAAAGGATTGGACGTCTGTTCGTAAATTAATGGGAATTGGTAGATTGAACTTTTAAACACTACTCCCGAATAATAAGAACTTACTGGAAATGTTTGGTGATCAAGACATGTTTACCCGGTTCAATGCTGGGCTGAACACAGATGGGCAATTTTTTTCCTCAACTGGTATTGTATCATTTGATGAACTCAGAACTGAGTTTGACATTAGTCAAAGGGAATTTTTTTAATACCTCCAAATAAGAGATTTTCTGTAATGTAAGGGGGAGGACCAGCAGGTTTTGTAAAAGATGAACTAGTAGACAGACTGACGGGTTAGAACAAATGCCGAATTGGGTCAACATACCAGCTTTTGAATGCCGCTATGAAAGATGATTTAGTGAAATATTTCCTGAAATGGCAAAACAAATAGGGGATATCCTAAATCGTATTTTTCTAGATCTTTTGCGTTAGCACAATCTGTCTTAATGTCAGCAAATGTACAAGCTCAGTTTTAGAAGACCTGTTTTTTTTTATATTAATCACCTTATAGGATCACTAATTGGGGGAAGGTAAAGGAACTTGCTGACCCCGGTGCTCTTTCCATGGAGCAGATATAGTTCATGTGTTTGCTTCATGTGGAGCTCTTTTATCTTTGAAAAACAATATTACCAGATTTTTTAATGCTAAACTCAAGCTGAAAGTATCCATAACTCCATCACTGGTTTTATTGGGAGTACAAGGGGAGGTGGTAGAGGCCGGCGGAGCGTTGCTTTGTGTATCTATGGCTATATTAAGATTATGAATCACCTCAGCTTGGTTGGATCCTAACCCCCCACACGTTTCAGTAATGGGTTGCTCAGTTATTATCGGTCTATAGCCTACAAAAAGCTGTTTATGCAATAAAGGGTAATCGGGTACGGAAGAAGGGTCTGAGAATTTGGGCACCACTAGCTCGGTGGGTGAATCATCTAATTAATGGACCCCTGGGGTCTCTTGACTCAGTGTTTGGCAGCTATTGCACGTGTCACTTTAAATAAGAAGGGCGGTTTTTAATCTAGGCTATAATGTAATGTAATATAATGAATTGTTGTCTTTTTTATATTGCATCGAATTAGCTGTGCTGGTGTAAGAGATGGACATTTTTCTTTTGTGATACATCCACACAACATGAGGGGTGGGGTGGAGTGGGTCTATAGTGCATATTTTTTTTACAGGAACCACTAATGTTTGTACTGTTTCGTATCAAAAGAATCAGTCTATTAAATCCAATTTAATGGTTAAATCGAATTTAGTGTCACTGGGGGGCAACGTGCAACTTAGACGTTGCCACTTTAGTTGCCCCAGGTTTCCAGTACCCTATACTGATGTACACAGAGCTTGTACTGAAGACAGCTGTCTGCCCTCCGGTTGAGACGTACTAACAACCCCCAGGAAAGGACACAATATGGCCTGCATGGGAGAGAAGTGTTACCTCCCTTCTGCAAGAAGCCACCCAGGTGATAGCCCTAAAGCAGAGCTTCAAAGGAGAAGCTGCGTTTGAAGGGCAAATGGGTAATACTTGGTAGAGGGGCTGCTTCCAATGTTTAGACAGACAGACTGGCACTGGGGACGGGAGAGAAGAAGCCAGTTGTTAAATAGATTTTCCAAGGGTGTGTAGCCCCTTGGTAGCCACACCTTTAGTGGTGGGCTAATTAGCTCTGAGTGTCGAGAGAAGGGTCTTGCCATCTTGGGAGTGGGCAGAATAATGCATCCTAGGATAGTGAGATGCCACACTTCCCAGGATATGACTATAATGAGGAAGGGAACCTGGGAGCCCATTGGCTACCAACCACATCCTACCCTGAAGGCATTTCCTGAAGATAAATTGGGCACCCATGGGACCCAGAACTCAGATCTCGCCCGACTCGGAAGAAGGACTGCCCTGCTGCACCAAGGGACCAGCATAGAGAGTCTTCACTGACAAGGACTGCACCTGCTGCACGAGGTGGCTAGAGAAGAGAAGGACTGTGCCTGCTGTGTCTTTCTCAAGGAGAAGCTGTCTACAGAGCCCAGTCAAGCCAGAACTCCAAAGGCCAGTTGACTGGCCTTCTGTTTGCAGCACAGGAGCACAACAGCTGAAGAAGCATGCCGGGTCAAGTTGGTAGCCCAAAGTCTTCAAGCCGCTACCACCTCCAATGCACAGGGTTGCACCTGAGTTCCCTGAGCCCGTGAGTGTTGTCGGAGAGTTGCTAGGACTCTCAGGCCACTGGACTTCAAACATACCGGAGAAGACTTTGTGTGACGTTGACCCTGCAACCAAGACCCCATCACCACCTTCTTGGACCAAGGAATCCCTACATTGACTGGGTCGCATCCACAGCATCCTTACAGCATCTTCAGCATCCTTCATCCCTTGCATCTGGACCACTTCATAGGAATCCATTGCAAAACGGATTAGGTGCCTGGAATTGTTGGAGGACCGCTTCTTCTGTAAAGGTAACTGTTATTGAAGACCTTCCTGGTCCTCATGACCTGCCGGAGTTGGTCACCCCAAATACTTCTAACCAACGGCATTGACACGTACCCAAGTTTTATTTGAAAAAGTTTTGGAAGTGTCCAATTAGACTTGTTCGTGGTTTGAGTGAAATTGCATTGATTTATTGTTGCTTGTAAAATCCATATCTCTGGAACCATGCGGTGGACCTTTTTAGTTCTAGTGTCTAAATGCTTATAAAAATACACCCTATTTTTAGCAATTGGTGTCAGATTTCATGAGTGTCATGCCGATTTCTTCTTCAATTATTTTGGTGCTGTTTAGATGCTTAACACTTGTACCTCTGTGTAAAAATTGCTGCTCAGTGCCACAGCTACCCAGGATTGAGCTGAGGGTTTGACAGATGAAACCTGAGGATCCTAAGGGGATTGGTAGGTCTATTACACAGTGAGGGTGCACTACACCCCATTTCCTCACAGCGCTGTTGATTTGAAATCAAGGTTTTCCACTAAAACAAAAGACATTCAGGGGGTTTGCTTCTTTTAAACAAAAGACATTTTCAGAGATTCAGAGGGTTTGCTTCCATTGTGGCATTATTGGACACATGACCAACCACAAGGTTTACCCAGGAAATAGGAACTTATGTAAAATATGTGGAAAGAGAGGGCATTATGCAATGTGATATAGGAGTGGCAAAACCAGCGAGAAAGTGTGTGAGATCTCCTCTGAATTGAAGGACGTTGTGCTTCAGGTGAAAGAAACTGTGTTTCAGATTAATTTGGTGAAGTTTGAGCATCCCATAGATGTAGTTGGCTTGAATGGGGTAAACGTTCACATAATGATGGATTCAGGGGCACGTCTTACCTTAGCTTCTGAATCAGATTTTAAAGAAAAGTTTAAACGAAAAGTCATCTTGTTCATCCCTACAGCTATCGCGGCAAACCTATTGATCTCATATGATACTTTGATGCCACGCTCGATTTAGAGGTAATGTGACTCGGAGGAAGGTATATGTACCTGTGGTAACTGAAACAGTAAGTTGGCTGCATCTGAAATTACTTTGTATATCCTTTGATACCAATGCCACTCAACATTTTCTAATTAACAGTGTGCCAGCTTTGCTAAGTGAAATTATTAAGGAATCTCTTGAGATATTTTCGAATGACATTGGATGCTTGGGTGGATATGGTCATTGTGTAAAACTCAAGGGGTCTGCTGTACCAGTTGTGGGAAAGGTTACAGGAATCCCCCTCAGTACGAAAGAGACTGTTAGGACAGAGTTGGATGGATTGTGTGCTGAGAAGATTATTGAAGCTGTTGATGCTACGAAAAGGTTGCCGCTTGTTGTGGTAGCACGTAAGGCTTGAGGGGAGTTCAGCATTTGTGTCGACCTTATGGAGTTGAATAAAAATGTGTTAGAGGACAAGGTTTCCTTGACCAACATTTCAGGGATGGTGTTAACTGGAGCTGTTAGACGGCGACCTCAGAGGAGCCTGGAAGGGGTCCTGACTACCCTGAGACCCACCCTCAAAGTATCGTAGCCGGGCACTTGGCGGGAGACTCCCCAGGGAGAGGAATCTCGTATCTAGGATCGTACTTCTGGCACCACACGACACAGAGTGACCACACCGGGTATTCTGAGAAAACAATCTTTATCAAGTAGGTTATCACTGCAAATATGTACAAGGTGAGCACGGGCTCAAGAGTCTCGGAAGGGGTAGGGGGTAGCGGGACAGTCTCTGGTAAAGGTTCAAGCAGGGACGTATCCGGCGCACAGCTCACAATCCTCGAGCTGGGGGATACGATGTTGTAGTCGGGGTCCGGTGGGACCGTGAGAGTCGGTTGGAGCCGCGAGTCACTCAGCGGGCTCAGGTACAGGTTCGGAGGTCTTACGATCTTCAGGGAGCTGCGAGTCACTCAGCAGGCTCAGGTACAAGGTCGGAGGTCTTACGATCTTCAGGGAGCCGCGAGTCACTCAGCAGGGCTCAGGTACAAGTTCGGAGGTCTTACGATCTTCAGGGAGCCGCGAGTCACTCAGCAGGGCTCAGGTACAAGTTCGGAGGTCTTACGATCTTCACGGAGCCGCGAGTCACTCAGCAGGGCTCAGGTACAAGTTCGGAGGTCTTACGATCTTCAGGGAGCCGCGAGTCACTCAGCAGGGCTCAGGAGGGTCCAAGTTCCAGGAGCCGCGACCACGTCGGCAGGCTCTCGTTGTTCCAGCGTCCAATCTGCCGGACAGACCCAGAGCACCCCTTGTTATAGGTCGACCCCTCTTTGATGTCCGGAGTCTGTGCAGGCAGGGGTCTTGTCACCTGGGGGTCGCTTGTCGGGATTTCCTGCTATAGTCTTTTGATCCTTTCAGGGCCGGGTCGGGAGGAGTCCCAGACACCCAGCAGGCACGGAGCCAGCCCTCAGGGAGGCCGGAGGGCCGATCGAAACCCATCGTCCCGGGGGAGTTCAGAGGTGCGATAGAAACTGCTCCTCCCTCTCTCATCCCCTGGAAGCGTGATGTCCTCCAGCCGGAGTGGCGCCTCTAGGCCCGGGTCGCGCTGGGGCCGGGCGGCCATCTTGGTGCATGAAGTGGGCACGCGGGCCCGGGGTGGCCGAAAGTAGAGAGGCCATGGACGGGGACGTCCGGGTCGGTGCGTGTGTCCTGGTGGGGAGGTTCGGCTGGGCCGTGTGCTTGGGCTGCAGGTACCAGGTTTCGGTGGTGCGGGGGCACGGAGGGCCATTCTACGAGGCCGGGTCCAACACGCGTCCCCCCCCAGCTGAAAGCCGGAGAGAACTGCCCATCAGCTTGGGGGGTTCTCTTCGCTGAGGCGGAAGAACCGGGAGAGGCCGTCAGCATTGGCGTGGTCCGTACCTGGGCGGTGTTCTACGGTGAAATCCATCCCCTGGAGGGAGATTGACCACCGCAGTAGCTTGGGGTTTTCTCCTCGCATCTGCATGAGCCATCGCAAGGGCCGATGGTCAGTTTGGACTCTGAAATGGGTGCCGAACAGGTAGGGTCGTAGCTTTTTGAGTGCCCAGACCACGGCAAAGGCTTCGCGCTCTATGGTGCTCCATCTCTGTTCTCGGGGCAACAGCCGCCGACTGAGGAAGGCGACGGGCTGGTCTAGGCCTTGGTCATTCACTTGTGATAGGACGGCCCCAATGCCATGCTCGGAGGCATCGGTCTGGACTATGAACTCCTTGGCGTAGTCGGGAGCCTGGAGGACGGGGGCAGTACACATGGCCTTTTTTAGGGCATCGAAAGCTTCCTGGCAGGCAGCCGTCCACTGCGCTTTCTTTGGCTGTCTTTTAGACGTGAGTTCTGTGAGAGGGCCGACAAGGCTGCCATACCCCTGAATAAATCTTCGGTAGTAGCCTGTGAGTCCCAGAAAGGCTCGGACCTCCGTTTGGGTGATGGGTGGTTCCCAGGCCAGGATGGCGTCGATCTTTGGCTGTAGAGGGGCGACCTGGCCGCTCCCGACCTGGTGTCCCAGGTAGACCACGGATCCTTGCCCGATCTGGCACTTGCTGGCTTTTACTGTGAGGCCTGCCTGGCGCAGGGCGGTTAGCACCCTCCGGAGGTGCTGGAGGTGCTCACTCCACTCTGAACTGAAGACAGCGATGTCGTCCAGATATGCCGCGCTGAACTGTTCTAGCCCGGCCAGGACCCTATTCACCAGTCGCTGGAAAGTGGCCGGGCCATTTTTCATCCCGAAGGGCATTATGCGGAAGCGGTAGTGCCCATCGGGGGTGGAGAAAGCGGACCGCTCCTTGGCCCCTTCGGTGAGCGCAATCTGCCAGTATCCGCAGGTGAGGTCGAATGTGCTGAGGAACCGGGCTGCCCCTAGTCGGTCAATGAGTTCGTCGGCTCGTGGAATGGGGTGGGCATCGGCTCGGGTAACGTCATTGAGCCCCCGGTAGTCCACGCAGAATCGGAGCTCGGGGGCGACACCGGGGGTCGCTGCCTTCGGGACCAGGACCACGGGGCTGGCCCAGGGACTGTCAGAGGGCTCGATCACCCCCAGGGTCAACATCTTCGAGACTTCCGCTTGAATGCAGGACCGGACCCGGTCAGGAACCCGGTAGGCTCGGTGTCTCACCGGCGGGCTGTCCCCGGTGTCCACGTCATGAACACACCAGTTGGTGACCCGGGGGGGTCAGGGAGAAGAGGTCGGAAAATTGTCTTAGGAGCTGGCGGCAGTCCGCTTGTTGCTGGGCAGTGAGGGCTGGGGAGAGGTTCACTCCTTCTACGGAGCCATCCTGCTCCTTGACACACAGGAGGTCCGGGAGGGGATCCGACTCATCTTCGGCCCCGTCATCGGTGGCCAGCAGGAGGCTCAGTTCTGTCCGCTGGAAGTGAGGCTTAAGGCGGTTCACGTGCAGGACCCGGAGGGGATCCCGAGGCGACTGGACGTCCACCAAGTATGTGACTTCACTCTTCCGCTCAACCACTTTGTAGGGCCCAGTCCATCGGTCCTGGAGGGCGCCAGGTTTCACGGGGGCCATGACCCACACCTGCTGGCCCGGCTGGAACTCGACCAGAGTGGCATTCTGGTCGTACCAGCGCTTCATCTCTTCTTGACTTGCCTCCAGGTTGGCCTCGGCCAGTTCTCGGAACTTCCTGGTCTGGTTCCGGAGGGCCAGGACGTATTGGAACACATCTCGGGGGGTGGTCTGGGGTGCTGCCTCCCACCCTTCCTTAACCAAACTGAGGGGACCTCGGACGGGGTGTCCATAGAGTAATTCAAACGGGCTGAACCCTAAGGACTTCTGGGGGACCTCCCGGTAAGCGAACAAGAGGCAGGGGAGCAGGACGTCCCACTTACGCCGGAGGGGCTCTTCTAGGCCAGCGATCATCCCTTTCAAAGTCCTATTAAACCTTTCTACTAGGCCGTTCCCTTGGGGATGGTACGGGGTGGTGAACTTATAGGACACCCCACATTGTTGCCACAGGGACGTCATATACTTCGAGATAAAATTAGTGCCGCGATCGCTCACGACCTCGCGGGGAAAACCCACCCTGGAAAAGATCCCCATCAGGGCCCGGCCCACCACGGGGGCCCTAATGGTGCGTAGGGGAATAGCCTCAGGATAGCGGGTGGCGTGGTCCACGAGGACCAAGATGAAACGGTGGCCTTGGGAGGTGGGGGGGTCCAGTGGTCCCACGATGTCGATTCCGACTCGTTCAAAAGGGGTACTGACGACCGGGAAGGGTTGGAGGGGAGCCTTGCACTTCCCCCCACTCTTCCCACTAGCCTGGCACGTGGGGCAGGACTTGCAGTGGGCTTCTACCGCTGCTCTCATTCTAGGCCAGTAAAAATGGGTCACGAGACGGCTGTAGGTCTTGTCCTGACCCAGGTGGCCGGCGAGGGGGACGTCGTGGGCTAAGCCCAGGAGGAAATCTCGGAAGCGGAGGGGTACCACCAGTACCCGTCCGGATCCCAGCTCCACCGACTTCTGCTCACTGTACAAGATGTTATTTTCCCAATAGATTCGGTGTGTCCCGGTCTGGTCACCTGCGGCTTGGCCCTCGGCCTGGCGCCGCAACCCGACCAGGGAAGGACAAGTGGCTTGCTCCCGGCAAAATTCTTCCCGAGTGGGCCCGCCCTCGTGGCGCCAATGGGCCAACTCGGGTAGATCTCCCAACTCGGGGACCGGGG
This sequence comes from Triturus cristatus, assembly GCF_964204655.1. NCBI lineage: Eukaryota > Metazoa > Chordata > Amphibia > Caudata > Salamandridae > Triturus > Triturus cristatus. Next base: position 1,165,877,099 of record NC_140584.1, on the reverse strand, counting down.
CGGGGTCGGATGGTGCGGGTTCGTCGCGGGCGACGGACCCTTCTGATGGGGGGACGGGAGGACCCTCGGCGGGGACTGTACTGGTCTCTTCGATCGGGGTGTTCTCGACTTCTCTCCGGGGAGTGAGTCGGGCTGACATAGATCGGGTGGTGGCGCACACCCACTCGGGGAGTCCCATCATTCCTAGGTGGGCCTTGCGCTCGACGTGCTTCCAGGGAGAACTCTCCAGGTCGTTCCCTAAGAGGCAGTCGACCGGCTGGGAGGTTCTTACGGCCACCTTGAGTTTACCTATCACCCCTCCCCACTCAAACGGCACCAGGGCTACCTGACACATACTTTCTCTATTGTCTGCGGATATTACGGGGCAAAAGACGTTGGGGAGGATCTGCTCCTCGGGGACTAGGTGCCTGAGGACACCGGTGAAACTGGCCCCGGTGTCCCGCAGGGCCTCTACCTGGTGGCCATTGATCTTGACGAGCTGCCCGTATTTCTGTGTGTTGGAGGGTAGGAGGCTACCAGGGATCATCTCCCTATCTCCCAGGGATACTAGGGCCATCGCTGCGGGTTCCCACTCCTCGGCTTCCTCAACCTCCTCCCCCAGAGCTACGTTGGCTATCTGTCTCGCAGGGGTGGTAGGGGAGACTTGGGTGGCCATGGGGCACTCTGGGTCATTGGCGTAGTGCCCGGGTTTCTGGCAACGGAAACATGTGACGGTCACCCGGTGTCCCCATCTCCCAGGGGGCCCTGTCACCGGTGGGGGGGGGCGCCGGGAAAGGTGGAGGTTGTGTCTTCGGGGGGCTAGGCTGGGACTCTCTCGGCCCTCCCTGGTTCCCTCCCCCTCTCTGGCGGGGTGGTCCCTGACTGGCTCGGGGGTACTCTCCTACCATGCCCCGGGAGACCCGGGCGTTGGTCCAGCGGTCGGCCTCCACAGCCAGCTTCCGGGGATCTGTGAGCTTGCTGTCAAGCAGATGCTGACGTAGTTCTATGAAGCAGTTCGCAGCCAGATGTTCCCACAACATGAGGTCAGTGAGTTCGGCAAGGGTGGTGACTTTGCTGCCCTTGATCCACCCATCGAAAAGGCCCGACTGAAAAAGTTTACATACTCCACCCAGGTGGTGCCCGGGATCTTCCTGCAGTCCCGGAATCGCTGATGGTACATTTCTGGGGTGAGGCCGTATCTTGTGAGTAGAGCCTCTTTCATGTGGCTGTAGGAGGTCTGCAGGGAGAGGGGTAGGTCGAGCAGGGTGTCCCTTCCTTCGCTCAGAAACCGCCCCCACAACCCCGCCCCCCAGTCCTTCTGCGGGATCCGATGGGAGGTCATGGCGACCTCGTAGGCCCTGAACCATTGCTGAATGTCATCGTTTTTATAATATTCCTTGACCACATCCTTGGGGATGTGGACCTTCTGTTCCGCTGGGGAGGCCGTCTCTCGGTTTCCCGGGGGCCTTTCTTCCTCGCTTCTGGCCTTGAGCTCGATTTCTTTCAAGCTGCGTTCGTGCTCTCGTTGGAGCTTCCTTCCTTCGTGCTCCCGTTGGAGCTTCTTTTCTTCTAGTTCGCCTTGTACACGCATTTGCTCTACTGCTAGCTTTTTTTCCGCTAACTTCAATTCGCCCTCGATTTTGAGTTTGGCTAACTCGAGTTCATGATTGCTGCTTCTCTCTCTGTCCGCGAGCTCTTCCGGGGATAGGCCCCCGTCTGGTACGATGCCTCGCACCTGATTGCTACTGCTTTCACTTTGGGGGGGTTCGGCTTCGTCGGGGCGCTCCCCCGTGCCTTCCGGGCGGGAGGCCCCGGTCTCCACCCAAGTTTTCAGTGCTTTCTGCAAATCCTCTTTATTGTTGAGACCAGTGGTAGCGATTTTAAGTTCTTTGCAAAATTGCTTTAGCTCTTTGTGTGTGTATTCTTCTAGCTGCTCCACCTGGAACACCCTGTTGGCGCTGGTTTCTGCGGGGCTCACGGCGCTTCCTTCTGCCATCTTTGTCGGTAGTGCTTCCGTTGTTCACGGTACGATCTCTAGGTGATGGGCCCGAATCCCGTCGCTTGCCACCAATGTTAGACGGCGACCTCAGAGGAGCCTGGAAGGGGTCCTGACTACCCTGAGACCCACCCTCAAAGTATCGTAGCCGGGCACTGGCGGGAGACTCCCCAGGGGGAGGAATCTCGTATCTAGGATCGTACTTCTGGCACCACACGACACAGAGTGACCACACCGGGTATTCTGAGAAAACAATCTTTATCAAGTAGGTTATCACTGCAAATATGTACAAGGTGAGCACGGGCTCAAGAGTCTCGGAAGGGGTAGGGGGTAGCGGGACAGTCTCTGGTAAAGGTTCAAGCAGGTACGTATCCGGCGCACAGCTCACAATCCTCGAGCTGGGGGATACGATGTTGTAGTCGGGGTCCGGCGGGACCGTGAGAGTCGGTTGGAGCCGCGAGTCACTCAGCGGGCTCAGGTACAGGTTCGGAGGTCTTACGATCTTCAGGGAGCTGCGAGTCACTCAGCAGGCTCAGGTACAAGGTCGGAGGTCTTACGATCTTCAGGGAGCCGCGAGTCACTCAGCAGGGCTCAGGTACAAGTTCGGAGGTCTTACGATCTTCAGGGAGCCGCGAGTCACTCAGCAGGGCTCAGGTACAAGTTCGGAGGTCTTACGATCTTCAGGGAGCCGCGAGTCACTCAGCAGGGCTCAGGTACAAGTTCGGAGGTCTTACGATCTTCAGGGAGCCGCGAGTCACTCAGCAGGGCTCAGGAGGGTCCAAGTTCCAGGAGCCGCGACCACGTCGGCAGGCTCTCGTTGTTCCAGCGTCCAATCTGCCGGACAGACCCAGAGCACCCCTTGTTATAGGTCGACCCCTCTTTGATGTCCGGAGTCTGTGCAGGCAGGGGTCTTGTCACCTGGGGGTCGCTTGTCGGGATTTCCTGCTATAGTCTTTTGATCCTTTCAGGGCCGGGTCGGGAGGAGTCCCAGACACCCAGCAGGCACTGAGCCAGCCCTCAGGGAGGCCGGAGGGCCGATCGAAACCCATCGTCCCGGGGGAGTTCAGAGGTGCGATAGAAACTGCTCCTCCCTCTCTCATCCCCTGGAAGCGTGATGTCCTCCAGCCGGAGTGGCGCCTCTAGGCCCGGGTCGCGCTGGGGCCGGGCGGCCATCTTGGTGCATGAAGTGGGCACGCGGGCCCGGGGTGGCCGAAAGGAGAGAGGCCATGGACGGGGACGTCCGGGTCGGTGCGTGTGTCCTGGTGGGGAGGTTCGGCTGGGCCGTGTGCTTGGGCTGCAGGTACCAGGTTTCGGTGGTGCGGGGGCACGGAGGGCCATTCTACGAGGCCGGGTCCAACAGGAGCCAAAGTTTTCTCAATGCTTAATCTCACCACATTCTAGTGTCAGGTCAAGTTGGCTAAAGATTCTAGGCTTCTTACCTATTTTGTTATGCCGCTTGGTACTGCATCATGCCTTTCGGTGTGTGCTCTGCAGCATCAGTTTTTCAGTGGTTAATTACTAAACTGCTGGGTAGTCAGCAAGGTGTAATGTTTCTCCAAAATGACATTTTGGCCATGTCAATGACTTGGAACAACATTCTAACCATCAAAGAAAGGAGCTGTGTGCGTAAAGGAACAAGGCTCTAACTTTGATTTCTAAAAAATGCCTCTTTAGTTATTCAGAATTTAAATATTTTAGTCATTTTACTTCCAGCAGTGAAATTCACCCTAAAGATGAGTCTATCACAACCATTTCTGATTTGCCAAGTCTCACTAGAAGGTAAGAAGTTCAGACATTTGTGGGCAAGTCAGAGTTGTATGCCTGCTTTGCTCTTGACTTTTCTACTAAGACTGTTTGTCAATAACTCTCTACTAAGAAACGGCATGGATTTTGTTTGATGTGAGGACTATCAGTGGGAGTTCAGTGTAGTCAAGAATTGTTTGATCGGAGCTCAGGAGTTGCAAATCTTTATTCCGGGCTATCTTGTCACTTGATCACAGATGCCAGTGAGAAGGGCCTGGGTGTTATCTTGAAGCAGAAACAAGACAGGTAGCTTTGGAGTTTGCCTCATCAACAATGCGGAATGTAATTACTGCACTATTGAAAATGAGGCAGTGACTTAAACCTCTTCAAGGGGGTTTTGCAAGACAGAGGCTAGATTCACTTTCCCCTCACATTTGTAAGTGGTTGATAGACCTTCGGGAGAGCCAATTTGGTATCAAGTACATTCCTAGTTCCTCCAAACATGGGCGCAGGCTGCTTGTCTAGGTTAGTGGGGAAGGCACAGAAGAGTGTTGATGATTCTGAAGAGTGGTGGACAGATGAGCCTGTCAAAGTTTGCAGTGTCACTGAAGGTTGTGTTACAGAGGGAATGTGGGTGGAAGAGTTGAATAAAGAACTGGATTTGGTAGACTAGGGGCCCTTAATCACAACGATGTGACAAGGAAAGACAGACTAGAGGAAGGAGAGCAGGATTGGATGATGCTGGAGCTAAGAACCCAACATTTCACAGAAGGTCGGAAGAAGAGTGCCGCAGTGCGCCACAACTCCCAGACAGCTCCTATATGAGGAAGACGGGAGAAAACAGTAAGAAGAGCAGCCATGATGTATTGGGATCCGCCTACACAACGAATGTGGGCGAACCGCTTATGGGAAACTAAGGATCCAATGTCCGCTGATCTAAAAAAAAACAGCCCCTTCTAGAAATGGCCATATTGTGACAACCTACACAGCCTTCTAACCGTACCCCACCCACCCGGAACCCCCTCCCCAAAGGAAGACTCAGAAAGTAGAAGCGGCAAAGTGAGAACACCAGCATGAGCCAGCGTGTTTGCTCAGACCAAAGATGCCAGCTTTCTCTGCAGCTCTGCCAGTGTGTGTACAGCCAGGAGGGCTCTGGGCAGACTCACAGACATGCAATGTATATATAATATATAATATATAATAATACTTTATTCTGTATTAAAAAAAAAACATAAAAGTGCAGATCAAATACATCATAATATAAAAACAAAACAATCAACAGCTTAAAATGATACATATTCGATCCTTCCATGAGTGGGAACCCCTTATCACATGAAATTCATATTAAAGACCAATGAAAGGCTAACATCGCGGGCCACAAAGGTACATATAAAAAACATCAAAATTAAGAGAGGAACATAATAGTTTGACAGCTTAGAATGTGGTGCAATAGATTGAGCCTAAACCGTGTCATTATAAATCTATCATGGGCATTATGGAAATAAGATAAATAGGGCTCAATACCCAAACATGATTTAGTCAGAAGGTGTTCTCTAACTGACTGTTTAACCAGTTCCCTATATTCCCTGAATGATATAACATGCTTCCGGAACCGGGCTTGCACCAGGGTCTTGTCATACACTGACATTTTAGTGGGGTTATCAAAAAGATATGCGCATTCTATGGCTTCTAAAGTCTCCTTTACATACTTAAGCCATGGTCACGGGCAAGGCAGTCTGTTATAATCTGCTTACTAAATGAGGCCTCTGTATTTGCCCATATTTTGGCCCAACAGGTTAGGGGTTTGGCTTTCAGCCTATCTCTGACATAACTGACACCCAGTTCTTCGTGAATGATGTGAGACGGTGTGCTCTGAGGCACTTTCAGTAGGCGCCGAAGGTGCTTGTTTTCCTCGGTCTGCAGATGCTGCGTGTCAATAAAACCCCATACCTCGCTTCCATAAAGAATTTTGGCACAACATTTAGAGCTGTATAATCTCAGTATTTGCTCCGGGGACCAACAGCCCAACCTTCGTGCAAAGTTCATGATCGACCCAGAGCAGCTCACTAATGTGCGGCATTTCTCTTCTACAAGGGCTTAAAATTAAGACGACTGTCAAATAATGTCCCCAAATAAGAAAAGGAGTGCACCTTTCCCAGGTGATGGGAACCAATCGAGTATACATCGTTTTTACTTCCATGATGTATGACTTAGTTAAATTGGGGGACAGATCTAGGTTCTCCATAAAGGAAACAAAGCTGTCTATCAAACCCTGGAGCCCTTTGGATGTCCGCGCGAGGAGAACCGCGTCGTCCGCATAAAGCAGGACGGGGATCCCTCTTGAGCCAATCCGCGGTGTATCAACCATTAAAGTGCTAAGTGCCTGACGCAAACCATTTATGTAGAGGGTGAACAGAAATGGGGCCAGGATACATCCCTGTCACACCCCACTTGAACATGGAAAAGGGTCGGTGGTACTTCCCTCCTGATTGTATCTGACACTGGCAGTGGTATTCTGGTGCAATACCTTTAGAATGTTAATAAGTCCAGGGTCCACACCAAGACCTCCCATAATTGCCCATAATTTCCTACGGTTGACTCGGTCAAAAGCCGCCGTCAAGTCCATGAAAGCCAAGTACACAGTTTCTTGGCTGGCAATGGTGTACTTGGCTACCAGTAAATAAAGGTTAAGACATTGATCTGTGGTTGACTTACCCGGCCTAAAGCCATATTGGGTGTCCGTGATAATCTGTCGATCCTCCGCCCAGTCCATTAACCGGCTGAGGATAGCCCTTCCTAGAACTTTCGCTGACACATCAATTAGGGAAATGGGCTGGTAGCAAAGTGGGCTGTCCTTATTGCCTTTTTTGAAAATGGTAACGATTATGGCTGTGGACCAAGATAGTGGCATACCTGTGTCTACTGCTGCATTAATGACTCTGGTCAGGATTGGTGACCAAAGATCTACCTGGCACAAGAAAAGATCGGGAGGAATCCCATCAGGACCCGGTGCCTTATTTCGAGTCAGTCCTTCAATTACTACCTTGATCTCCCCCAGGGTGAAACTTATCTGGTTGATAGACTGCTCCCCCCCTTCTGCTTCCGTCTGGGCCTCATTCAGGCAGTGATTGTAAAGCCCGTGGAAATGCTCATACCATGATTCTGGCAGGATGTGATTGGCTACCCTTGGTTTATTTGCCTCTTGGAAGCAAGAGTCATTTATAACTTTCCAGAAAGCAGTTGTGTTCTTTAGCTCTATCGCTTCCCTTAAGTCCTCCCAAGCCTGCTTCTGCAAACTAGTTTTACGGCATTTTACAGCCGATTTATAATTTGCCCTACATAGGGTCCCCCTGCTCTTATCTCTTGGGGTGGATTTTAATGCTAATTTCAGCTCTCTCAGGGCGTGGGAGCACTTTTGGTCGAACCACCTTGGGTGATTCGTTCTTGCTTTGTATGTTTTGGCCCTAATCAAACCATCAATTAGATGGGCAATACCCTCGAATGCCATGACCAGTTCAATACCCTCCACATTTGGGTTTAGACAGTCCGCGATAAGCTGTTGGCCATTTTCAGCTAATGCTCTGTAAAAAGCTTCGCCGTTAGTCTGTGACCATCTGAGCCTCCTCCCTTGATCTATGGCACATACCACCCCCCCCCCCCTCTGTCTGTGGATTCTTGTAGGGATTTAACTCCACGAGGGACATGACTAGAGGGTTATGATCACTGAAAATACTTAGACATAGTTTGAAACCTGTGACCCATTTTTTTAGTGAGTTCGAAACAAAGATAAAATCAATAAAAGAAACACTTCCTCTGCCTTTAAATGTAGGGTGCACAATTGTATCCTTTCCAGCTTCAGCCAGGTGCATGGTATGTGTGAGGGCATGTGTGTTTAGAAGCTTGCCTAACGCCCTTCCGTCCTTTGTATGTTCCATGTGCGGGCCCTCTTCCAGAGGGCACGACAACCAGTCCCCTCCATTAACTTTCAGGTGTGGGCACAGGTGGCAGTTAAAATCGCCAACTAAAACCAGCTGGGACATCTGCGCCCCTTGCTCCTGAATGCACGTAAGCCTACTCTCCAGCTCGTCCACTCTTGCAGTACTCTGGCCCGGTAAAATCGCATTATAGAAATTAATAAAATTTAATTTGTGGCCCTTATTATAAAACTTAATCCCCTGCATAAAATCTGGATTCCAGCCCAGATCGGTCCATCTGTCCTGTAACTTGAATGGATGCAATGAAAATGTAACTTTACTCTAAGAAAGGCGGTGCCCGGTGCAAATATTGTAGTACCAGGAGCAGCTGGAGTACCGAAAAACGGATGTGTCGAAATCTGTGGTAGAGCAGGAGGGTGAGACTGGGTGTTAGTCCCTGCAGTAAAACAGGAGCTCACCCCTGCCTCCACAGGAGGGAGACAATTCAACCACAGCTCCTAACATGCAAAGTACTGTTGATTGAAAGCCAGTCCTCGTACACATTGCTTTTCCTAGAGTATGCGGAGGAAAAAAAATCACATTTCCCTAAAGCAAGACAAAGGGTTGATCAAAGAGGGAGTTCTTGCCTTGATGCAAAAAAAAAAAATAGAAAGTTCTCACTACGATGGGATAAAGCGTTTGTGGTGAAAATCTAGTTTTCCGGCAAGAATTTATAATATTTATTAGGGGGCGTTGTTATTTGAAGAACTCTGCATACTATATTGAACTTTGAAATAAAAGTTAATGCTTGCCAAGAAGCTCTCGGCAAGATGAAAATGGGTCCTCATTTTCAAATTCATAAATCACTTAACTTATTCAACCTTAACACAAAACATAGGTTTCAAATCTCAAATGTTTGGTAAAAGTTGCCACATTTAACAACTGTTCTCTTTTTATACAGTTTATTCCTGGCTTCCTTGAATTGGTATTTAAGATTTTATTAATATAATTTGGGAACCTTATAACGTTTCTCATTTTACAAGGATATAGCCATCCTGTGGGAAGCAGATTTTCCAGAAACCTGTTCTTTTTGGCAGTCTCGGAGCTGCCAAGCAAACCTGTCTAGGGAACATCTGTTTAACCTATTTAAGGAAGCGCATAGCTTTTGATTTGCTCCCCCAAAGAATCAAAATATTTTTCCCTGTAACATCTCCTGTGTTATATCAAAAGAGAAACTACAAGTCCCAGAATGCAGAGAACTCTTATCTAAAAAAATAAAAATGAACAGGGGTCGCTCAAGGTGTCGGGTGTGGGAGTCGGTGCAGAGTGACCCAGATATCCCAGGCCCACTCCTGCCAGCCCTCTTCCGGCCTAGAATCTCTGCAAACCTCACACTCTCTTTGCTTTCCCACTCGGATCTCCCCGGGTGTGTCCTGGGTCTTTAAATCATGTTATTATTTTGTCCCCAGCTGAGAGTCCTGGTTAAAAGATGGGGCGGAGGCGGGGCTGATTGGGCCCACCTGTCATTCCCTGGCCCCTATAACATGCCCCGGAGGCCCCACCCCGTTTACATCTTGAAGGACGAGTTACTGCGGAGGAGAGAGTCGGTGGTGCGGCCTTCTTGCCTGCATGAAGCCGACGCGCCTCTGAAAGGCGTAGCTTGTTTTAGAAGGTTGGTTCTAATTATGTTTTAGCTTCTATTGTAGGCAGCAAATGTTCGCTCTGAGGGGCTTCAAATCGGAATAGCACGCTGGGTACAGAACGGGTTTGAATCCCTCATTCCTAAACTAGTTTAATTGTCCTTGGTAAGTGTGTGTTTTTTTTCCCCCCAGGACATTTGTTTTTCTTCAAAGTCTATATAGTAGTTTAGTTGCATGCTACTTAACTTAAAAGGCGCGTCTCCCTATGTGTTTTAAAGTGGGATGTGTAACGCAGTATATACATTGCAATTTTGCACACTATGCATTCTGGGAAAGGTAGTCTTCCTTGACAGTAATCATTTCCACATTGAACGAGGTGGTGTATTGGAGCATTTATAGCACTTACTACACCTGTGTTGTGGGGTTGGAAGCGCTTACCCACCGACATCGCCAAATACACCCCGAAGGGGGTGTGGTTGACTGTGTTTTATTTCGAGCCTATGCGGGAAGCTAGTCCATGTCGTGCATGACCAGCGAGGTCCCCACATCAGAAGCTTGAGTAGTTGAATGAATGCCCTACACGTGGGTGTAGGGCAGTAAGCTGCGCCCGCGAGTGTAAAGCCCAATGCAACGGGCGAGGCGGCAGAGCCCGAGGGGAGGGAAAAGTTTCCACAGACTAGCAGTACTTAATTTGAGCCGGTGCTCAGCACTGGCACCTAATTGTCAACACCAGACTTGGAACAGACCACATCATGGTGCCGCTGCTCATCTAATTTAAAGATGAGCAGAACGGTAGATTAGGACTACAATATACATTAACGTTGCTTATACCTGCCTCCTCAGCCATTTCTTTAGCTGTGGGGACCTGGAATAATCGGAACTGTCGCATTTACGTGCGAGAGAGATGGATAGTTTAAGCAGTGATGAATGGGCGATGGGTGGTGCAAGCTGCAGTGGCCTCCTGGTCAGAGCCCTGGCACTTCATATTTTACAAATTAAGCACTGCCATACAGCAATGTTGACAGATTACTTAATGCAATATAAACACTCGTGTGATGTACAAACCTGTCGATAGATTGATTCGCACACCAGGGGAACTTCATCAGCAGCCTGGAATATAGATCGTTTGTGGTATAGGAGAGCGAGCGCGTGGCGCGCCATAGGCTCTGCAAGAGAAACCCGCACCGCTTTACCTGAGCTTTTATTGGTGGTTATTTGCAGCCAATTTGGCGGCACCCGGATTACGAGGGCAAGTTGTTTGAGACGCGGAGAGCTTCGGCTCCATTAAGAGCGTCCTCGAGTCTCTGAGGACCCCATGACGGGAAATCACCCGGTGCATTGATGGACATTATCTATTCTGGGCTGCGGCGGGGCTCGAGGGAGGCGGCTGTGCAGCCGAATCCGCTGCAGACGGAACGAAAGCACATTAAAGCTGGTACGCTACTGATTTCTAAGCACTACAGCTTAGCAAAGATGTGAACCGGAGGAGCAAGGCTGCGCGATTTGCCGAAGATCACCCCTTTAAGAGCAGGTAAAGCAAATCAACCGTCCGTGGCACTAGGCTGAGGTTCGTTTTTTGCCTCCAGTGAGTGTCGGGGGCGGCGGCGGCTGCTGCTGTTGGGTGTTTTAGATCGAAACTACTACTCGATTTTGCTGGTGAGCTGGAGTCGGAAGTGGATTGGCAAAGGGTTAGCGGAGCCAATGGAAGGTAGGGCTAGGGTGACCAGAATTTTAAAGCCAAAAACCTCAAGGAAGTAGGACTACAATTTTACTTCAAGCGAGCGGACAGAATAAAAGCGCTTCAGCAGAGAATTACAGAACAGGCCGTTAGAACATACATAAAACAATTTTTTTTAAACCCAGTAGCTTGCCTAATTTAATTGTTTTCTTGAAACAACTAATAACTTTCCCTGCTTTGTAAAACATTTAAAAGCACCTCCTGCCATTTTCAGTCGACCCTATCGAAAAACGGGGATAGAAACTACATTTCCTGAAATCTGCTGGGACAGCTGGTGAAAAACCGGGACCGTCCGGGCAAATCCGGGACGCCTGGTCACCCTAGGGAGGAGGCTGCTGATGGAGCGCGGTGCACTAGACGAGCGTGCAGTGCCAGGGCGCCTCTAGTAAGGTGTCAGTTTAAGACGAGCAGACCAGGGCCCCTATGTACAGTTATAACTTGTGTTTACACGCGTGTGCATCTGCTGTAAGTAAGCACCACAGTGCTGTCCTCTCCTCAGCTTCGCACAGATGGTTTTTTGTTGTGCGTTTGCCTGAGTGACTCATCCTGAACGTGTCCCGCTGCGTAGGGCGCCAGCTGTCCTGACTGTAGTACACAGAGGCGTACATGGGCAATGGGGTACACGAGGCCAGGCCTTTGTGTGGGGAGCAGGGGCATGGTTTGGTCAGTAAGATTGGGGGGCGGGGAGGAGGGGTGTTTTTTTTTTTTTTTTTTTTTTTTTGTTTTCCCAACAATCACTGTCCTGTAATGTTACAATACTTCATAGGACAAGGAGGGGGCTAAAGGGGCAGTGGAAAAGATAAACGCGGAGTGGTAGGGGTAGTAAGGTCCCAGAAACCAGGGCTTTAAGAGGGATGAAAAAACTGGCGGGGTCTCTACCAATGGGGCGTGGCCAATGGAATTAAGGGTATGGCTTAAACGTGTACGCTAAAAATCTCTGCTTAGCATAGTGTGCCGTCCGACATGTTTTTTGCTGTTTGTCATTGCATCCAGATATGTAACAAGTAACCTCATACCTACAACAAAGCCAGGACTATTGGCTTTGTCATTGTTTGTTAGTTTCATAAGATAAACAGCAACCATGGCTTGTTCTGTATATAATATTGAACAAAGATTAGCATAGCCAATAGGTCTCGCCTTTGGCAATTTATAAGTGTTTAGCCAGGCAACAGTTGAGGTTGTTGCAACAAGAATATTGTGCTGGATAACTAAACACTTACAAGGTCCCAAAGGCGACACGTATTTGCTATGCCAATGCTTTTTGTACAGTACCAATGGGAACACCCTAATAGTTAACTCTCTCAAACAGTGATTGCTGCCTTGATAACTATGAATCTTATTTCTGCCCTCTGATTTTGTATGTACAGTACTTTTTTTCCTTACCTAAAAGCAGTGATTTGGCATTGATTTATTGATTATGAAATGATTTATTGATAGGGTGACCAGATTTCCCCGGACAGTTCTGGTCTCGGTGTCCCGACACTTTTCGTAATTTTAAATAAATGTCCTGGTTTTGGGACAAAGGTCAGGTCTTTGAGCCAAGATTAAATCAAATGCTTGCTCTCCATTCACATGCACCTCCAAAGTCTGAAATAATGAAGTAATTAATCTGTTTCTGCCTACCAAGCAACAGTCAGCTGCCTTCTCCCAGCAGAGAAAGACTGGGAAGAGAGAGGGTAGGTTTAAGGGCAGACAGTTTGGAGGGAGTTTAGGATGGAGATGGCAGGTGAAAGTTAAAGAGAAGCAGGAACGTGCAAGAGAAGAAAAGGAAGGGTGAAGAAAGGTGAGGCTGCCAGCGACGAGAAGAGACTCTGGGGGCATAGTGTAAGTCATGGGCAGGAAAACAGTGCGTGTGAAGAAGTTTGTAGGGACAACGTGGGCGAGAAGATGGAAGAGTAGGGCTGGAGATGGGTAAATATAATTTATAAATAGGGCGGAGTGAGGGGGGGGAAGGAAAGGGGAAAAGACGGGAAATTGAGTGAATGAGGGGTGAAATGGTGGAAGTGTCGAAGTGAAGGGTAGAATTGTTTGAGGTGAGAGCACGTAAAGGATATAATAAGGCAGTAAAGGAGGGAGCTCTGGTGTGAGTCAGAGGGCTGAAAAAAGGTGGAAAAAGCTGAAGTAAAATGGAAAGAGTGGGCGAGGAAAGAAGGAGAAACTATAAAAAGCATATTGCGATAGGAAGAAGCAGAAGGGAAAGGGCGAAGTGTGTTCAAGAACAAGCACGTGCCTTGCGCTAAGTTTTAAAAAAGTGTGCAGGCTGCAGCGGGAGAGGTGGAGGGGTGCACTACTTAGGAGACCTTTAGCTGTCGTGCAGCTTTTTTCCAAAACACATACTCGTGCTTGTGGCGAGCCGCTGCACACTCCCGCAAGGCTTATGCTTGCACAAGCATGTGCTTTGAAAAAGAGCTGCACGACAGCTAAAGGTCTCCTAAGTAGCGCATGCGTGCTCCATAGGCGAGACCTAAAAATCTTCCACTTAAAGCCCTGGTGACACCAGACAATGTTGCTGCTCCTGAGTTTCAACAAGAGAAGGGAAATCCAGAGAAAATTATTCTTTAACGGATTTACCTTCCCTTACAAGCCTCACCTGGCATGACGTCATGCCGTAACTCCTGCACTAGTGAGCAGTGCACATCGATGTGCCTGCTGTCACTATAGTCCGGGGAAAAAAAGGACTGCCTGTGTCAAGGCACAAAACAGAGCCCGATTGAGACCTGTTTCGAGGCCCCCCTTTAAAAAAATGTCGGTGCTCAGAACCGGTGAGTCCCGGCCCACTTAAAGCCATGCCAGAAGCTATTTTCTAAAAGGTGTTTTTTTTTTTTGGTAGACTTTCAAAACCGTGTGCGTTTTTTTTCTGTATGTAAAAATTCCTGGGAAAATCTGAGCGTTTCTGTGATTCCCAGTGCCACCCTACCGAGCTTTCTGTAATTGCATCGATCTATAACACAAGTGACGTGCGACTAACACCAGCCAGGACTATTGGCGTTTGCCAACGGTCAACTGTTCGACATAAATGAGTAACAACGACTAAGTTATAAATCACTTCAGAAAATGTTAATTCTGAAATGTATTGAGACTGAATTACATATTACTGCGGTATGTGGAGGGGTTAGTGGTTTTCGGTGGCTACTTGCATGTTCACCTTGCACGTGTGCGCCCTTTTCTCTCCATCTCATCACCCGCCTCTTTCTTCAGGGCCCTCTTAGTCCGCTGAATGCGGTTCCTTGCATATTTCACTTCGCCGCGCTCCTCCCCCAAAAACACACAAGGCACCCACTCGCCTGTAAGCACTGTATTTTCCTTTTGCCTTTTCCATTTGTTGTCACCTTAATACACATTGGCACAGAATCCTAATTGCATCTAGAATAGTGACCATGGCTCTGTGCGCTCTGCAGAGAGGCCAAGGATTGGATGGCCGTGTAGTCTGAACACCTTTCAGACCCATTGACGGGCACTGTGAAACTCTCTGCCAACAGCAACAGCTTCCCCTCTAGAGGTCTCGTCGACTCCGTTCGAAGCTCGCGCTATACAAGAGTAATGTTTCACGAAAAAATCACAAACCTCCTGGAAATAGACAATCGTATATATATAATGCAAGATTAAGGGAACGTGTGAAAGACAAATGAACTAAATCGCTGACATGGGTTACTTAATCGTTTTTTAGATGAATTGTTCAGACATCTGTGTTTGCCAGTAGTTAAGGACCTGCATTTAGAGCCCGAGAGGGACCCATTAGTGACAATTTTTTTTATTACTTCTCGGTCTGAATTCAGGATACAAGTTTCATATGCAGCTGGGCACTCGAGGCAGGGGTACATGCTGCTCCCCATGCAGGGGGCTCCCACGATGTAGAATCTCTCAATCTGGGAACTGCAGGGCTAGAAGTGTAACCTGGTGGCCATAATCTCCCGCATAGGGCCACACCCCATTTAAATGACTGTTCAAGTTGGCTATGAAAAATTCTTGCCTCACATAAAATAAGAGGGGACCGATGGCTGTGATGCAGATTTTTGCTTTGGGGGGAGGAGGAGGGGGGGGGGGGGGGCTGCGGGGAGCCCATTGTTCAGCCCGAGAGTCCTTACGTTTCATTTTGCTTAGTCCTAAATTTCTTACATGAGGACAAGTTTCCACATATTTTAATTTTACTTCAGGACCAACTTCTGCCGCTCACGTTGAGCAATAAACGGACATTTAAGCCAATTTGTTTCCACTTCTACAGAAGTTCCGAATGTCGATTAGATTCTGTACACATTCTACGCCATTTGCAAAATGGTGGGTAAACCTGAATCTGGAATATGCCTGCTGTCTCCACCCACTATCCCTTTCTAAACCGGTTGTCTGATGGTCTGTAGGTGCTTCTGGACAGATAAATGTCCCCGTCTGGGGTCCCTGCAGCACTTCTTGATCCCTTCACCAGAGCAGGGATCTCCATACAGAGTTGCATGTTTTCACTGTTTTGTATGCTGTGTGAGTGGCTCATAACAAGTGGACTCCGTTTCTTTCCTTTCAGCCCTCCAGGATGAAGTTTGCATGTACAGAGAAGATGAAAGGGGGGACCAGGAAGACCTCGCTGTCTATAGCGCTGCGAAGAGCCAAGAGGAAGGAGATCTACTCCCGCGTCATCTTCGGAGTCGTGAAACAGGCAGGTCCCTTGGGGCTCCAGTCGGCCACAGTCTAGCGTGTAGGGATTGTGAAGGGCTCAGCAGACCAGCATCACAGGACGCAGGAGTGTGCTGCTGGGTGGCAGGAGGGCAGTGTAGGTGCTTGGGTGCCATACGTCACTGAGGGCGGTGAGGACCTTCTGACGAGGGCTAGCTGTAAGTGTGAATCCAGTTATATAGCATGGAATGAAATACTCCAGAAGCTGGGGTTAGTACTTATGGAAGGTGTGGGATCGGGACCTCCAGGCAAGGTGTTGCCACTTAAATTGTCTAAAGTGTGCAGACCCCGGAAGTACCACAGTGCGACGCTGCAATCCAATGCAGAGGCTGTACTCGCCAGCAGTGTGCTCCTTGGTCTCCGCTCTGTTGCTGGAAAGTTTGGCATGATTGAATTGGCCTCTCAGGCAGCAGGTGTGAGGAATCTCTGCCCTTCTCACCCCCTCGTACTCTAACTTTTGCTGCCTCTGTGCTGCTTAAATTTATCTATAGGTCTTGAATTTAAGGTCCCCTGATGTTTGTGCAGGTGTTGTAAGCAGACTGGTTTGTGTTGCTGGTTTGTAGTTGGTATTATTGACTAATTCACCAAATGTGTCGCCTCTAAGCATTTAGGTTCTTGGAGGCAGAATAAAGTTTGTGGGTCTTTGTGATAGTGATACAAAGTACAGTGGTTCTGTCGGGTATGTTCAAGCAATTGCTTTGTTTTGCGATTGGATCAAAAAGAAACTAAGTACATCAATCAAAAGGGGGAAAAAGAACTAATCATATGAAGTTGTATTTAAGAGGACCACATGAAAAAATGACAATGTACAAATCACCATGAAATCAGATTTGTTGGGTGGCAGAATATTCTTTATATATAAATTGCATCATTTATATCGACACCCATATCATTCTTTTTTGCAAAGCAAGGCTACCAAAGTTATAAAGATTAAAGTGAATTTGTGAATCAGTGACATAGACATAAGTGACACAGTTAGTGCATAATATATACAAAGTGAATACAAAAGTTTATATACAGAATAAAAAGGGCCAGTATTGGAAAGAGCACAATGACCCAGTTTCCACGGAAAATTCAAGTTCTATATGAAACCGAGTCTTGAACTGGTCCTAGGTACGGTCGACGTTTCAACCCTATACATGCAATCTTAAATCATCATGCGGGTCTTCATCAGGACTTAGAATAGACAATGGCAACCTAGCCGTTGGTCTAGGATGGCCTAATATTCACACATAGTAGAGCCGATGCACTCATCCAGTGGAGTTTCTAAAAAATTAATTCAAACAAATTGAAACTCAAAATTGACTTGTAAGCTACAAAGCGTAGTAGGTTGAATTGTAGCCGTCAAATCCGATTTGGAGCAGGAGTTGTTAGAAAAATCTAACCGCGTAATAAAAGCAACAAATTGCTTCAAAGCGGTGTTGATTCACGCTTCTGTGCCACCTTTCGTTAATGTGGGGAAACCGCGCAGTTTCAATTTGTTTGAATTAATTTTTAGAAACTAGGCTAGGTTGCCATTGTCTATTCTAAGTCCTGATGAAGACCCGCATGACTAAGATCGCATATATAGGGTTGAAACGTCGACCGTACCTAGGACCAGTTCAAGACTCGGTTTCATATAGAACTTGAATTTTCCGTGGAAACTGGGTCATTGTGCTCTTTCCAATACTGGCCCTTTTTATTCTGTATATAAACTTTTGTATTCACTTTGTATATATTATGCACTAACTGTGTCACTTATGTCTGTCACTGATTCACAAATTCACTTTAATCTTTATAACTTTGGTAGCCTTGCTTTGCAAAAAAGAATGATATGGGTGTCGATATAAATGATGCAATTTATATATAAAGAATATTCTGCCACCCAACAAATCTGATTTCATCGTGATTTGTACATTGTCATTTTTTCATGTGGTCCTCTTAAATACAACTTTTCTTATTAGTTCTTTTTCCCCTTTTGATTGATGTACTTAGTTTCTTTTTGATCCAATCGCAAAGCAATTGCTTGAACATACCCGACAGAACCACTGTACTTTGTATCATTTATACCCAGTTTCTGAGGGACACAGGGTCACCCCATTGTTTACGTCATAATCTGTGATGGTGGGCATCCTAGGATAGAGGGGCGCCTCACATTACAATCACCCCAGTAACTAGATGACGAAGGATGGAGACACATTCTTCTGGCCTGATCTCGAGTCTGTAGCTCTCCACTTGCACCCATGTGACCTGGGTCTTTTGTTTTCTTACAGTGAAAAAGACCACAGCTCAAGCAGTTGTGGTGCAAGTTGCCACCATCGGACTCGTTGCCAGTAATGGGGTGCTCGCTCCCAGGGCTAGCTGCCCAAAAATGGCCCAATAGTTAAAGCTAACCCCCAAAGGGGGAGAAGCGCCCCTAGAAGCCTATAAAGCACAAAATTAACACTTGCGATTAAGACATTTTTTTTAATTCAAAATTAAAACCGGAAAGACAGTCTAGAAGAACAAATATGGACACCATAAGTTAAATGTTGTGAAAACTCAGTTCTTTATTTCGTTGCTTCAGCTTAAAAGCATGCACAAGGACACAGCCAATGTGTTTCATCCTTAGGCATGGGGACTTCTTCAGGGCGTGAGCACCTGAAATATAGTGTGCCAATTCAGACCTTTCCATGAGTCCTGTCCTTCATTAATGAATTCACCGTCATACAACACGCAAGTTGTGTAGCACTATGGACCAAGAAACTCTAAAGGTGGAACAATCCTTCTAATGAGTTCAGTATGAAGCGTTGTTCATCACTATTGGTCCTCATCTCTGCACTGCGTATGATAGTGGCTTCATTAAAGGAGAGGACTCGTGGATTGGTCCATGATGGTGAATGGCACAGCATACACTTCTTATTTTGCCCAGTTAGAGGGACCAGTCTGTCTGAACCTGTACACATACAAACCGAAACCATAACTTTCCTGCCAATGGTGATATCGTGCACATATTAAATGACTACTAAATCTCGGTTTCCAGGTGTCCTCTCTTGGGTGGCGGCCTCACATGTTAAACTGACACAATCTTAAAACTCCATCCTTTGGAGTCTGCACAGGTTTTTAGGATTACAATCCGTCCATTATTGCAACAGAAAGGGGTGTGGGATTTGAAAGGTAGTACATTTTTACCACACTTCAAGAGCCTAGTAATCTACTGGGAGCCATTACGTGGGATCAACTCAGTCAGGCGTTTGAGGAAAAATAAACGACTCCATGAGCTTTTCACCAGAAACTCTCCCCCAGACCTATGGTTTGGAGGAGAAACTGGCACTGGGAAAGGCTGGTGTATTCCTTTGTGGTAGGTTGGTGTACCTGAGAACTAGCATGGTCTGAGACCGTACTTGATTAATAATCAATTAGTGGTTTGTAAAGCGCGCTACTCACCCGTGAGGTTCTCAAGGTGCTGTGGGGAGTGGTGGAGGGGGGGGGGGCAGCTCCATGTCGATGAGCCAGGCCTTGAGGTCCTTCCTGAATGTGTGGAGGGTTGGGGAGCGTCTGATGTTGACCGGGAGCTCGTTCCAGGATTTGGCTGCTATGTAGGAGAAAGCTCTCCCGCCGGTTCTGTTTCTGCAGATGTGGGGGACCTCTGCCAGGGCGAGGTCAGCAGAGCGGAGGTTTCTCTTGGGTACGTGAGAACCAACTCGGTCGTTGAGCTATCTGGGTCTGATGAGGGATTTGTAGGCGTGGGTGAGGAGCTTGAAGGTGATCCTCTTCTCGACGGAGCCAGTGGAGGTTTCGAAGGTGTTTTGGAGTCCCTAGAATGAGCCTGGCTTCGGTGTTCTGGATGGTTTGGAGCTTGCGTAGAAGAGTTTTGTTGATTCCGGCGTAGAGGGCGTTGCCGTAGTCTAGTCGGCTCGTTCTGAGTGCATGGGTGACGGTCTTTCTGCAGTCGGGTGGGATCCATTTGAAGGTCTTGCAGAGAATGCTGAGGCAGTTGAAACTGGTGGACGCGACGGCATTCATCTGGTGGTTCATGGAGAGGGAGGAGTCTAGGATTATGCAAAGGTTCTGAGCGTGGTCTGTAGGGTTGGGTGGGCTCCGGAGGGCCAGCAGGTGTTGTCCCAGGCAGAGGTGCAGGGTCTGAGGGTGAGGACCTCAGTCTTCTCGGAGTTGAGCGTTAAGCAGCTGTCCTTCATCCAGGCAGCTACATTTCTCATTCCTTCCTGGAAGCCGAGTCTGGTGATTTCTGGGTTCTTGGTGAGTGAAAGGATGAGTTGTGTGTTGTCGGCGTAGGACACTATGCTGAGCCCGTGCTGTCTTGACGATGGCAGCGATGGGGGGCCATGTAGATGTTGAGCATCGGGCTAAGTGAAGATCCCTGAAGTACTCCGCAGATGTCAGTGGGGGCGGGGGAAGAGTCTGCGCCTCTAGGTTCTGCCAGAGAGGAAGGATTGGATCCAGTCGAGCGAGGGCAGATCCCTGTGTTAAGTCTTGGCAGCTATTGTACGATGTGAGACAGTGTTGAATGCTGCGGAGGAGGTCCAGGAGGATGAGTGCTGCAGTGACCCTGGTCTAGCAGCCTGCGGATGTCGGTGGTGGCGAGGACGGCAGTCTCGGTGCTGTGGTTGCTGCAGAAGCCAGACGGATGGGTCTAGGAAGGAGATTTCCTCGATGGCAGTCAGCAGGGCGTTCGAGTCTTTCAGTTACTTTGGCTGCGAAGGGGAGGAGAGAGATGGGCTGGTAGTTCTTCAGGTCAGTTGGGTCGGCCGTAGGTTTCTTGAGGAGGGGTTTCACCTCTGCCAGTTTCCCGTCGTCTGGGCAGATGCAGGATAGGAGAGAAGTTGATTGATCGTCCTAGTTCAGGTGCGATGACTGCTTTTGCCCTGTGTAAGATGTAAGGGGGGGGGCAGGGGTCCGTTGGAGCTCCTGAGTGCGTCTTGTTCATGGTTAGGGAGATTAGTTCGATGGACGCAGGTGCCCAGGAGGTGAGGATCGTATTCTTGGTGGACGAGGGGGGGGGGGGGGGGTGATGTGGTGCTGGCTCGCTGAAGTCTTAAAGGGCCTTGATCTTTAGGTGGAAGTAGGAGCAGAGTTTGTCGCAGAGTTCCTGGGAGGGTGTGATGTCGGTGGCTTCACCGGTGGGTTTTGCGATCTGCTGAATGACTTTGAATAGTTCCTTGACATTGGATGAGTTGGTCTTGGACTTTCTCTGATGAAGGTACTTTTGGTGTCCCTTATATGCTGGTGGTAGTCCTTAAGGGCGCTCTTGTGGTTGTTCCGTGGTCTTCTGGCTCCTCCAGGTTTTCTCCAGGCATCTGAAGATGTCTGGCTTCTTGGAGTTCAGTGGTGAACCAAGCGGCCCTCAGAGGGCGTTGTTTGTTGGTATGGTGGAGAGGTGCCAGCTTGTCAGCACAGCGGACTATCTAGCGGTGGAATTCCCTGCCTGCGGAGTGGTGTCGTTCGTGGCCGGGGGGGGGAGGTCTTGAAGGAGGGTGGAGTTCAGGTGCTCCTCTGTGACCTTGCTCCAGTTCCGTCGCAGCGGTCGTGGGGCCGGCTTGCGTGCAGTGGTGGTGATGAAGTGAAATGGACTCCGTGATGGTTCGTCTAGAGGGGCTGGTTAGTGTGGCAGAAGTGGATGTTTGATCCTTCTGCGAAGATTGGGTCGAGGGTGTGGCCTGCTCTGTGGGTGGGAGTGTTGACTAGCTGTTTCAGTCCCAGGATGGCGAGATTCTCAGTGTGGTGGAGTCGGGGTCCAGGTTGTTTTCGAGGTGGAAGTTCAGGTCCCCGAGCAGGATGTAGTCCGTGGAGGTGATGGCGTGGGGTGCGGCGAGCTCTGCGATGTGGTTGCGGGCTGGGCACAGGGTCCTGGTGGTCTGTAGATGAGTGCCGCATAGCGTGGTACTGGGGCGGGGCTCGATCTGGAAGTGGAGGTAATCCATGTTAGAGTGGGGGTCGCTGGATGTGGAGAGTCGGAGGGGGGGGTCTTGTGCACGATGGCAATTCCTCCTCGGGGGCGGTCCTTTCTTTGTTTAGGAGTAATTTACCTTCTAAGGCAGGTATACTTGGTAACATGCAATAATTACTGTAGCCCAGTAATCTTCTGACTCGACTCGTATGGATAATTCTTTTTCCTTTTGTGCTCTGTGCAGGGCTGCATGGAGGGCGATTCTGCCCAACACTACTACCCAAAGTTCACCACTGCAACCATTGCTTGACTGCTCCAGGCACGTCGACATTTGCTTTTTGAGAGCACTTGGATGTGGTTGGCAGAACGGAGCATCACAACGGGCATGTGTGGAAGCCCCAACTAGCAAAACCAATCCAGCCGTTTATTCAGAGATCAACGGTCCAGCTTTAAATTCACGACCAGAGCCTGCCTCCTACATGCCTATATACTCCAAGTAATCTATGTATTTATTATAAAATAAACATTTTATGTTATACTTGGGAAGTTTCACATTTTTGGTTGGGGTGGGATGCCGGTCTTATGTAGTTCTACAGGAGTGCTCCTGCGGACTCTTTGATTAGCTCTGCTTCTAGGGCAGTTGGGACTCCATTGGCGGCGAGTCAAGATCACCACTACCGTCGCATGTCTATTTCCTTCCATACGACCACACTGGAGATCCTTCTGGCTTCCAAGCTTCTGATTTCAGTTTTTCACTCCTGTGAGCCATGGTGATTTGCTTCACACTTTGCCCCTTCTGAAAGGCAATGTTTTACACCGCTGCCAGGGAATCCTCCCCATTGGCTATGTTCATATGAACCTTGCTTGATTCAGACCACTGTCACATCCATATTAATTGTACCTTGCATAGTACCTGTTAGTTTATAAGGCTGTGAGCAAGGCCTGTGTTGAAGCTGAAGTGTGTTGGCATTGCGGTGCTTCTAGTAAGTTGAAGAGGTCTGTGTGGTTGCTCCAAATGTTGGAAGGTGTCTGTAGACCAATAGAGGTCGTTAGAAGGGACGAGTGCAGGCATGCATCTCCACTGAGGAAGGTTTTTTGCGAAACCTGTTCCCTCTTTCTAGATCTCCTGTCTGCTCTCCAATTTTGATGCTGAAGGACTAACTGCTCCAAGTTAGCCTTACCAATGAATTAAGCAGATATTTGTTCACGAGTCATTGACCTCCATGCAGCCTCATTGTTCAGACGGTTGTGCGTTCATGGCTGTGAAGAACTTGGACTGGTGTTATGAAAGTGCTTCAAGATCCTGAGAGCAGGTTCACAGGTCTGGCCCTGTTTGACTCTTCCCACCTTTTGAAAGTCAGATTGTGTTTTACCCCAGTGGGTACTGTGGGACATCAAATGTAAGAACCTGATGGACCATACATTTTTCGCAAAAAGGCACAGGTTTTTAATTTTGACTTTTAGTAACCACTAGTAGGCAAATGATTTCAATCAGAAGGAAAGCCCATTTGTTTTTTCTCCCTGAAACACTATTACCCTTGCCTCACCATGAGGTACCTTCTTGCTACATCTATGTTGGTGCATAGGGGGCTCCCTTTGTGGCCCTTGGGTTTGGTTTCAGGGGTTTGGTTTCAGGCTTTTTGGGTATCAGCTGATGGAGCAATAGTAATAGATTTAGAGCAGTAATTTACACAGTTATAAACTTTACCTTGTTGGTGAGCTCATTGAGGGTTTGGAGAGGGAGATAAATGTGTTTTTGTTGTTTTTTGTTTTTCGTGAGGTGGATTTCGAACCCCCTAGTCGCATAATTAAAAAAACAATTCCTAGGTGAAATGTATAGCAGTCCCCTAATTCAGGGTTTACATGTTTCAGCCCACTGAAGCCTTACCAACCAGGCCATCTTCAGGACCTATCTTAACCCTTTATCTTCCATTCAGTATAGCCAGGTAAGAAAAGGCAAAAGTGCACCTGCATTCTTGGGATGTTAATTGGTTAATTGACCAATTGGCAATTAAGCACCCTACCAAATGTCACCCCCCCCCCCCATGCCTCCATTGCATTCATTGTACATCAGGCCTGACGGATAAAGGAGACCCCAGTGACTAGGATATCCCTGCCTATTCCCAGACAGCCTCCAATGCCACAGAGCAATGGTAAGTCCAATGGCTGCTTCAAATGTCCATGCTTTGTGCTCTAATATCTAAATATGGCATCCTAAATGCCCTTCCAAGCGTGCACAGTAAAGGCCTTATGTTCCATGCTCTCTATAGAAGTGTGTAGATATACATGCTTGGGTTTACCATATGGCTTTTGTGAGAAAGTGCCAACTTTCTTGCATGGTATGCCCCACTTTTTGCTGAATTGCTGAATGTACTTTGACTGAGTGCCCTGGACTCCTGCCAATCAGGTGCCCAGGGCCTATGTTCCTTCCCTAAACCTAAAACCCAAATTGGCAAACCCTGGCCACGTCAGCCCCTGGTAAATGGTACCCAGGGCCTTGTGACCAGGAAGGCCTCTAAGGGCTGCAGCACTCATTGTGCCACCCTTTGAGGCCCTGTGCCCTAACACACACTGCCCTTGCAGGCTGAGTGTCGATCCCTGTGTGCCATGCCCACTCCCTACACTGCCCTGGCATACATCAGCCACCCCTCTAGCTGGGTGCCCTATGCCAGTGGTGTGGGTGCAGGAGCCCTGTGCCCCTACAGTACCCAGGTCCATTCCTGGGCACGAAGTGCAGTGCTGCCATTTAAGAGTACATGGTGCTGAAAGCTCGTCCAACACTAACTCCACAGCACCATAATGGCAACCCTGAAGACTGAAGTTTGGTATCAAACTTCTCGGCACATTAAACCCGCACTGATGCCAGTATGGGATTTAATGTACCAAGCACCCCCGAGGGCATCTTAGAGATGCCCCCTGAAACCTAACCTACAATCCACATCTGGTCTGAGGCTGCCTAGGCTGCCACACAGCAGACATGTTGCTGGACCCCTGGGTAGGAGAGCGCCTGCTCTCCTGGGCCTGCAACAATGCACATCCTGGGCGAGGTGCTAGATCTTCTACCCCAGGATGGGCAAGGGGGAAGCTTCAAAGGCATGCCGCCTCAGCTTCCCCAGGCCCCTGCAACCCCCCCACTCTGGCGGGAAGCTTGGCTGGAAACCCCAAAAAAGGACAAGGGATGTGCCAGCCTGCAAACTCCCCCCTTCAGGTGGGGGAGGCGAGGTGAAGCGCATATCTGGGCTCTCGCCATCTTGAAGATGGGGAGCCCTGCCAGGACTAGGCTACTGCCTCCCTCAGGAGAGGCAGGATAGGGGGTGTACCCATCCCCGGACAGGGACCCATTGGTCCCTGCCCTTCACCTACCCGTAACGCCCCTAAATCTAGTGTTTGGGGGCACCCTGAACCTTCCTTCTCCAGATTCCGAAATGCAAAGAGCAAGAAGAAAGACATGCAGCTGCTAAGGGGAAGATACCAACTGCTTTGGCCCCAGCCCTACCGGCCTGTCGACCCTCAAACCTGCTCCGGCTCCAACCCTGCATCTCTTGTGGCCAGCAACCTCACACCCCGGAGGACCTGGCTACCTTTTGGCTCTAAGCCCCTGGGACTCCCATGAGTAGAGGCTCTACTCCAAATCTGCTTCTAATCCCTGGCATCAGCCCGGAACCGCGAACCCTTCACACTCTGCACCCGCCAAGCCTGGCCTGTGCCAGAGTGAACAAAGACCACGAGGACGACCCCACGGCAACTGACCCCAAGTCCGGCACCCAAGGACTTCCCTGGGCGCTCCTGATGATGCCTGCAGCCTCAGAATCAGGTGCCCCCCCAACCGCGATCAACAGAGGGTAAGATTTCCCAACACCAAAAGGCACCCCGGCGCCCTGCGGCCCCCTGTGCCCAACTCCTGGGTACCTACCTATCCTCCAACTACCCAATTTACCTCTCGAAGTGGTGGTGGCACCTGAAGAATCTTCGTCCCCGAGCTTGCAGTCTTTTTCTAAACCAGAGCTTTCCCATTGGAATCCATTGAGCGCCCGAAGGCTCAAGCACCCTTTACCCAGCTGCCTGAGTGGTCCTGGCAGTGTATATAGAGGGATGGAGGATTGTGCCCTCTTAATATGTCAAAATAAGTCTGGATAAATCGTCAAACGTCTTATGTTCGTGCTTGGTTTTTATTGGACTTTTTTCGTGAAGATGAGAAACTTACTATTGAAAGATAGCCGACAGGTGTTTCGCCCTAGTGGTCCATTGACCATGGGGTTTTTTCAAGGCTAAACAGTTGAGTTAGGATGGAGGGCGATTAAAGGTGATGACAGTATCATAGAAAATAGAAAGTGTGGAGGTCACAGAGTAAGAGGTCCTAGGATTAGTGGACGATTAGTCGTTAAAAGTCAGTTACGTGATGGAAGCAAAGTATACTTGCAGCGCTGTATGCTTTGGTGTACACCACGTGCTGCATATGGTGTTCTTGTATGCATATCCTATAACCTCAATAATTCCTCTTCGCCAAACTTACCTCTGTTTCACTGCAGTTGGGGTGCGGACCTGGGTGCTCGGTTGGTGCAACCCACATGCCTAGCGTGTGCCAGCATGCGTAAAGGGGACTAACTTGTTTCAAACAATACGTTTGGGCAATTAATCCTTGTCACAATCAAATGAAGTCCATCAGAGGAGGAATTGGTCTAAGACTTCAATTCTATGGTATGACCGTGGCATTACAGCACATGCCCAGGCGCAGCCCCAATGATGTGGGCAGATGTCACAAGGCAAATTAGTCTCAGGGGTGCAGATGTGGCCTCGTTCATGCCCAGCCATGTCATGTGCATGAGTAAATGCCCATGAACCACACGTCTTGCCATATGCTTCTGTAAAGCGCCACATGTTATAAGTGAGCACATAGTCTACAAAATGTTGCCCCCACATTAAATACTTTATTATGGGCAGGTATAGACCCCCTATACTTGGTCCCTACGCACATGTATTTCCTTGATGATTGTGACTTGTTTTGGCCTCCTTGTGCATTTAATGCCCACGGCACTTGCAGAGTGAGGTGATGGTGATGGAGTTGGTCTGGTGTAGCTCCCATTGCCATGTCATGTATGGGGGTGAACCCAATAAGTGTCCTCCAATGGCAAGGTAGTGGGAGAAAGATCACTGCGCTACCTAGAAAGGACCCCCAATAGTCGGATCTGCTTCAATAGTGTGGGGACTTAAGACAAACGTGGCTCTAAGCCCTGGTTTGTTTGTCCCTGGTTCAGCTCCGGTGAACTCATCGTGGTCACAAGGTGGTGCCAGCGCTAGAAAGGAAAAGTGAGGGTGAGACTTGGGCAATGCTTGACCTGTATAGTGTTTGGGTACACACTTTTGATCAGATGCCTTTGGTTGGCATTACTGCATGTCTGCACACTGAATAACAAGGCTGTGTAGTCATAAGTCCAACACAAGACACTCGCTGCGCCTTTCTCACACTTGCAGGATCCTGCTGTCTCAATTTATCACTGTTCTGTCTTAGTGTCTACTCCTTTCCTCATGGCCCCCAGTCTTAGTGTCTACTCCTTTCCTCATGGCCCCAAAACCATATGCTCATGGTCAATATCTAATAACCAGAGCTGTACCCCCCCCCTCAACCCCCCCAAGAAAGGGTGCCATTAGCCCACACCTGCAACCTCTGCTATGAATTAAGCTATGCTCTGAGGGGTGGGGGAGGGGAGTGGTGGTTTCACCACCTGGGACCTCGGTTTTATCTGCTAGGACCCACACTACTACATGCCACAACTCTGAATGCTAGAAGGTGCCTCGTGTGTTGCCCACAGGCCAGCAAAGGTAGTGTTACTTCTATAGAGTAAAGTAAACCTTTTGTTGTCCAGCCAGAGACCGAAGACTGGTTGCCCTCATATGTCAGCTGTGATCAGTGCTCTAAATGGGTTGGTACCAAGTGGTACTGTGTACCACTAGCTCATCGCAATTTTATATCTTTAAGTATCAACTTTTCTCTGGCCAAGGAGAGTGGTGATACTCGGGGCAGCTGGGAAGGGTTATATGTATTTGTGTTACCAGTGCAAGTGTTTGTTGTAAAACATCTTGTTGTTCGCTTTTTAAAATGGTTGTCCCCTGCCCTACTGTCCCTCTTAGTGTAGCCCTACAATAGAACCTCACTGTCTGAAGATTCTATCTGTCCAGGGGAGGACCACCGGAGGAAGCGGCGACAAACAGAGCTCCACTCTTTGGCCTTCATGTAGGATGAAATGAAGCAAAATATTTCTCCTCCTCATGCAGTGCTTGTGATTAAGATATCTTGGGGTAGCAGTACAAATGAGGTGGTCTTTATGCCATAAATGAGGCAAATTCGCTCTAGGTCACTTAGCAAGGGTAGGATCCCTCATTGTGGTGGAGTCTGACCCTTGTGAGGGACTGGGACAAAAAATGGGCCCGAGCACTAAAGTGGCCTCCATTAGCGCAACAGATGGCTTAAAAGGTGGCCCACATTTGCAAATCGGGGCAGTTTTTGAATTTGTTAAGACCTGCTCTAAGTGTTCAGCAAGGGATGGAAGCCTGCATGGATTTCTGTGCTGCAGTTAAGTTTGTGGAACATCCGGGATATTCATTGTAAAAACCAGCCCACCTGGCCCACAAACTGCTGGAAAAATCTGCCCACACATTGATAAATCTGTCAGACCAGCCCATTTAGCATGGTCTGATCACCCTAAAGGCATGTCCAACCCAGTACCAAGTGTAGCTTTAATAATTTTTTCGATTCTCCACAATTGTCCATTCTCTAATTTGAGCTTCTTTCTTCCACATCTTTTAGTGGTTTGGCGATAGATGCATAGTTATTTTCCTAATAACAATACAATAGACTGTCCTATTAAATACAGTGTGTATACATATGAAAGATGATCATGCTGTGGAAATATAAACTATGGAGGGGAAGGAGAACAATATGAAACTGCTTTATAGAGTTAGAAAAAGTGATGGGTGACAAAACTGTAGACATAAAAAATAAACATCATAGTTATGTTTGAAGTTATATACATCTTCTAATAGTACAACAAAAATATGAAATTAAAGATGACTTCCTTACTTCATCTGATAGTGAGAATTTTATTAGATGTGGATAAATACGTAGTTAATGGAAGCATTGAGAGGTCTCTACAGATAAAGATACAGGAGAAACATAATTAGTATCTAATCTATGATGACAACATATGGCATTCCACCAGGACCTGAAACTAACATTCTGGGCGTGTTTCCAGTGCGTTATTAAATGGAAAGGAACCGCTAACCATAAATCTAACCACTTATAATTTGGCGATGAGGGAAGGTACTTTAAAGATATGAATTAAAGGAATGGTAACTCTAATTCTTAAAGTCCAAACCAATTGCCAAAACTGAGGAATAGGAGGGCAATCAAATAACATGTTTTTTTAAAAAAAATTGGCAGTTGAGCAAGAACAGGACCAACAAGTCGAGGGTAAAGTTGAAGGAAAAGATGCAACGTTCACCGAGATGAACCGGACGATAGTTGGGAGTCTGTGTAGCGTTTGCAGCTCGAGTGGTTTTGTGAAGCTTTAACCGTAGCATATCTCATGTAGTAATTGGCCAACATTGCATAAAATCCCTTTCACAGGTCAGTTCAGTCGGTTTCTGCCCAAAATCAACTGTAAGGATTTGTATATAGTAGAAGCAGATGGACAATTATCTAATAATGAAAAAAGCGTAGGACATACAGGAAGTCATTGGTATTATGAGATGGTATTGGTTGAGGGAAGTGGATAAAAGGTCATTGTCTTCTAGATGTAAATGACAATTAACATTCTAGTTTGGAGATCAGTAAACGACTAGGGTTGACCAACTAGAAGTTATGATACCAACGCTAACCTTCGGCTTGCCAAGCCCTCCAATATATGGCTCGAGTTTTAATTCATAGCAACTGATTATGCCAAATGGGTTGTTGATGGGTAGCAACTGAGGGGTATGATTATGGTTAAAGAGGTGTCGGAGTGGGAAATAATTGGCGAACTTATTTGTGGAATATTTGTTTTGAAAGCAAGACTTTCTTTAAAATCAAAAGGGGGAAATGAGATTTCTCCAGTTGTAGCCACAAAGGAGAATGTAAGAGCTCATAGGAGAGCCAACGGTCGGCTTGTTTGAAGTTTATTGGTTTATATAGCGCTGAATCACCCCAAGGGGGTATCTCTGCCCTTGGACGGTAATCTTAACAGCCAGATCAGAGGGCTAGAAAAGGTGAGTTTTAAGAAGTTTTCTGAATTGTGAGAAGTTCGAACAGTTGCGAAGCTGAAGAGGCAGTTCATTCCAAAAAAACAGGGGCAAGAGGAGTGGAAGCTTTGCCACCACTGCGCGCTTTTTTTAATTCTGGGGGTCCAAAGTAGGAGTTTAGAACCTGATCCAAGAAGGAGAAAGCTGAGCAATAGTTTTTGAAATCTAAAAACTTAAGACCTGTCAGATTTATCCTTTTTCTTTTGAAGCAGATAAAGCTATGTGGGGGGGGGAGGGAGGGACTATCCTTTCAGAGGAATTTTAAGAGAATCTATTCTTAAAATACCCAGAAATTTGAACCGGATTCCTAGAAATAGCATATCAGGGGAATAAGCATTATTTTAAGAGTCAACTCTGCTCCTCCAGGAGAGAGTGGATGCCAACGAGCAATAATCATTCAGTGTTTTAGTAATGTAATTGAAATTTAATTTTAAAGTTTCTGTAATGGTCTGCGAAAACCACAATCCTGGATACTTTTTTTTAGTGTTCAAAAAGTTGCTTATTACATAAAACATTTAAGGTAACACCTAACATTTATCGGTCTTAAGCTGATAACCTGGAAAATGTGGCAACTTGTTGAGGCTGTAGGTTTGGGAGAATGTCACCAGCATAAATTGACCTTTTTAACTTGAGGTACAATTTGGAAACCTGAAATATCAGCATCTTGTCGGACTTATGTTAAAAAGGGTTCAAGTGCAATGATAAACCAGAGGTGATAAAGGACAACCTTGCCATACCCTCTGAACAAAGGAAATCTGAGATCTTACCATTAACAAAGATGGCAGCTTTAGGGCCTGTATAGAATAGAGCAGTTAAAGCGGTGAACTTGGGCAGAAAACCCATACGTTTTAATGCTTGAAACCTAAAATCCCAGCCAGTCTTCCCAAAAGCTTTTTCTGCGTTCACGGCAATAGGATAGTCTTGTATGGAGGTCTTGCTTAGGACGTTTGAGACTCTAATTGTCACTCGATAACCACCCTTGAAGCCGGATTGTTCAGGTCCTATGATATCAGGCAGAACAGAGCCCATGTGTAATGCCAATATCTATGTAAAAATGTAAGTCCGTATTGACTAAAGAGATGGGGGTGATAATTCTTACACAGGAAGAGATATTTATTGTCTTTTGGAATTCAACATATATGGCATCCTGGAAGGATTCCTGAGAGGTACCCTTAGCAATGAAAAAATTAAATAAAAGGTTGGGGAAGGAGAAGTTTTGCAAAATGGCTATAAAAATTCAATAGTAAAGCCATCTGGGCCAGGTTTTTCTTCTCTGCGTAGCACAGTAACTGCATGAGTAACTTCTGAAAGATCTGCCCCTAATGAATCAAAATCAATATAGTGTAAGGGAGCAAAAGTAATGGTTGGAAAATACTTGATTATATCTTATTGTAGTGTTTGCATTTATGGAGAATATAAATGTGTATAAAATAACAAATTAATTTAGGATAGTTTTGTCCTTAAAGAGTAGTCCCTGTGTTGCTTCGCAGGGATTCTATCTTGGTTCTGTCTCTTCTTATTTTTAAGTAATTAGCTAGCAATGTTTCCTTTTTATTTTGAACCCTATAATAAGTACTGCTTTTCAAACAAATAAGAGGAAGCCACATTCATAGTTAATCTGTTTAAGGTGAGTTTGCCGTCATAAGATTCTGTAAGAAGGACTTATTATTGGAGTGATAGGTATATTCAGTTCTTTTTATTTTGTGAAGGAATTGACTAGATTTGTCAATAATAGATTTTTTTTCTTTTGCAAGACAATTGCCGCTTCAAAGGAATCACAAATCATTGAAAAAGGAGTCTAGTGTAGTGTTGATAGCTAAAAAAATCGGAAGCAAAGACCTCAAACTGGCCGGGAAATTTAGAATTCAAAAGTAAGGTGTTACTAAAGCGCCATCTACTTGCATGAGGTGAAAAGGGTAGAAGATTAAGATCGGTGTATACTGGTGCGTGATCTGATATTAAAATTGATCCTATTTCAGACTGAAGGGCATGTTGGGCCAAAGATTTACTGAGCAGGAAAACAAATCTATACGGGATTGAGTGGTGTGGGGCTGACTAAAGTGTATACCAGTAGATCTGGGTGGCATAACTGCCAAATATCAACTAAGTATGGATAGATTTGTCTGGATGACAGCGAATTAGATCATATAACACATTGATTTCCGGAAGTCGGATATGTCCATCAGCATGAGGGTAATTAATGAAAGGTAATTGTAACTGAAAATATGCAATAAAAATGGTTTTTGCAAAAAAAAATAAGTATGGATAGGTTTGACTGTCAAATGCATATCCAGTATGGGGATCATGAATTTGATTGCATTCACCACCAAATATATTCATAACATAAAAGCAGTTTATCAAAAATTTTGGTTAAAAACCATTGTCAACAGACTGGACCTTTAAACATAAAAAATAGTTAAAGGTATGTTATCAATAAGGAGTTTAACAATGATCCGCAACTTTTTATGGCATAGAATACATACTCCATTTTTCTTCGCTAATGTTGAAGTGAATACATTACCTACACAGTATCTTTTTAACTTGCCAGCCTCTAATTCAGAAGGATGGGATTCTTGAAGTAATGCAAAATCCGTTTTTAATTTTGCTAAATGAGATTACCCTTTTCCTTTTAATTGGTTTACCTAACCCTTTAATATTCCAAGTGGTAACCCAGAATGTAATGCTAAAACAGTAACATGACTGATCCATATGTCCACAACAGATAAATCCAATATTGAAAGGAATGAGAATAAGACAAGCACATACCTACAAACTAGAGGAAGGGTGGCAACACCTAGAGAAATTATGGCAACCATACTCTAACCCCACAGGACAGCAGACAGGCTTGAATTGAATAAAGACACCAAATACAGATGTGACTATATGGGTACAGGATGCGAAGACTCCTATCTCCTTTATTGGAGAAAAGGCAATCTAGAAGTAAAATTTTGAATAAACAAGAGAAAAAGCAACATAACAATTAGACAAAAGAGAAGCAATCACTTAATGAATTTTATAAAGAAAGCAGGCAAGAAATACAAGATTACATTCAAGTAGTCTTTGTAGTATCCATGTTCTCTGCTCCATGTTGATGAAGACATTTCTGTGGCGCAGCCGGCTCCTTATGTGGTTCTTGTCCTAATTTTACTTTTAAATAGGCATGGAAGTATTAAACCAAATCTAGCTTTTAGTTGAGGACACATGTTGAGAAATTGTTTCTTATGATCTGCAGTGGCTTTAGCTACGTCCTGAGAGAACCAGTCTATGACCAGCCCCAAAAAAATAGCTTTTCGGTTTTGACAGCTGTCATGTAACTAATCCGTATATTGCAAGAAGAATAAAATGACTCCATTTTGTTGAGACTCTGGGACCAAGTCTGTGAGCCCTTTGTTAAGTGGGGCAGTAGTAGACATCAAGAAGTTTTGGCAGGATTGTTTGAAAGTTGACCGTCTAGTCAGAACTCTCTGTTTTCAGGAAGTCCATATATGCGAAGATTATTCCTTTGATTCCGGTTCGCTAGATCCTCAGTATGTTTTTTGAGGAGCTATTTCTGACTCCAGATAAATATGTGAGTATGCAGACTGAAGTTGTGTTATTCCACAATTAGAACTTGTGGTTCCAAAGAATACCATGTGCAATCCAGGTGTTGTAATGTCTAATTAGTTTCTTCCATAAAGGGTTTTAGTGTGTAAATTTCTTCAAGAATCTTCTCCGTAGAGGCTGGTATGGATTTCACTGGAGGGGAGGGGGGGGGGGATCTTTTTGTCTGAATATTGGATCCTACCTGATAATGGTGCTTTTGGGATGTGAATGAGATTCAAGTTTGTGTGAAGTTGCATCATCCATTTTGTTGCAACTGGAGTCTGAATCCAATAGTGCATTGTTGCAGGTACCAGAATGTTTAACATTTCTTATTTTCCCCATAGAAAAGAAAGACCCAAAAAATGCTGAAAAATAGGGGGAAAAATAGAGGAGATTGCAAATTTGCAGTCAGCGCATGAGGGAAGAAATTATATCGAACACACTGGAGGGTTTAATAGCAGATGTAAAAATTGTAATGCCCCTTGTGGAACAAGGTAATCCAGCCACACAATGAAAAGCAGCAAAGCACAGGAAAATATATAGAAATACTCCCATAATATGAAATCCTCCGATTTCAAACCGCATTATCAATTTTGCCCTTAAGTAATTCAGCCATGAGAGGGGAAAGCACAAAGAAATGAGTTTGAGTAATCTATGATATGGGAGCCATTAACATGGTCAGTCATGTGTTGCAAAAAGATACTCCACAGAGTGAGAGAATTCTGAGGTGAAGAGGCTCCTAGGACATGAAGAGGAAAAAAACTGCAGAGCATCCACCTGAATTGAGTAATGTGGGCTCAACCTCATGTTTGAAGAAAAATCCCTCCAGGCAGCTGCAAACAGAAAACCAGGAGCAGCAGGATTAAGAAGGTATTCAGCAACTCGCCATACCGTGGGGAGAAACACCTTACTGGCTCTCCCCTTGGTGAACGCTGGAGCGGTCTCCGGTTGGTGAAAGCTCCCCAGGGCCTCCAGAGCTCAGAATGGCGCTACCATCTTGGTCCGGTGCTGAAACCATGCCCCTGTTTTTCTTTAATCCTGGTTTCTTTATCCATGTATTTTGCTTGGTGAATTAAAATTTTTCCCATAATGACCACGCTTCACATTCATTCCCGCAATTCCAACTAGCCATGTTAGGAACATTTTAGATCCAGGTAGCCTGCCGTCAGGGACACAAAAGGTGTTGCACCTGGAACACAATTTGGTGTAATGCAGGAAGACCACAGCATCTCTTGTATGGCTTCTTCTATTTGTCTACCTGAAATGCAGACTCATTGAATGCGTTCTTTGATCATGTGATTGACTCTTTATACAAGCCCATTGGCTCTCTGTGGTATAGCACTGTCCTGGGGCGTTTTAATGCCCAGTCATGGCAGAATTTCTGCATAAACTCTGCTATAAACTGTAGTTCGTTGCTTCTAATTACCTTCCCTCAGGAATAGACTTTTCATGAAGTTAATGCAAATAGGTGTAGTGATCTGCTCTACAGGGTAAGAGTCTATCCGTTTAGAATGGTAATTAACAATCACAATGATATATACCTCTGAACCTCACTTGTGGCTGATTATATCCATGCCTAACTTAATGCACGCTGACGAACATCGGTCAAGGATTTCCAAGGGAGATGGGGGTGGGCTTCACTGGTAGCTCCCATTATTAGGTCAGAAAATGTTTCATAACTGTTGCTGCTTTAATTCCCAAATTGTGAAGTAGAACCTGTTTCCGGAGACGCTGAAGTTTTCACCACCTATTGTTATTGGGTAGGATTCCAACAACTTGTACCACTGCCTCCAAATTAATTGTGGCTGTCCTGCTTCATTAAGGAAGGAAGGATGGGGGGCTACGACATGCTTGCTGGAGCTATGTTGTTGGCTTCGGAGAAGATATACATTCTTGAAAGGAGTAGTTTCAAGAAGATCCTTCAAAACTGAGTGAAATATCCAGAAAAATGCAATAAAGTAAAATTGCAATATTTAACAGGCATTGGCAAACCCAATAGGTTTGCCAATGTGTTTTTGCAGTGTAGTATACCATGGTAAAAAGTTAGTAGCATAAAGGAGTGTCATGGAAGGAGTAGAATGTCGTAGAGTGGAAGGAAGTAGAGTTGAATGGCGTAGAGTGGAGCACAGTGCCAGAGTTCAGTAGAGTGGTGTAGAGGATTTTGCATAGAGTGGCATACAGTGGAGTAGATTCTCATATAGTGGGCTGTCATAGAGGAGTAGAGTCTGGTAGTATGTTGTCGAACAGAGTGGAGTAAAGTGGCATGGAGTGGCACAGAGGGAGCTGCATTAAGTGGAAAAGTGTCTTACAGTGCTGAGCTGCCAAAGGTTCAGATTGCTTGTGTGACATTTTCGTAATTTCAGTGTACTCAGGGGTGACATTTTCTCATGCGCAAAATCAAGCATTGAAGACGAGGGAAACATATAAATATCAGAAATTACACCCATTTGAGCAACAAGAAACTCTAAGATCATCTTAAAACTGCTGCAAAACACAAATGGAAGGGCACTAACTTCGCAGGAGGTGCTCACTGCGATCAGTGGATGCCAAAAGAGCTTGTGAAGAGGTGCACCAGAGCTGCAGGCTCTGGACCCCAACTTGCCTCATCAGTTGTGTCTGTGCTGTGTGTTTGGCTAGGAAAGCAAAACACCTGTAACACCCCCCCCCCCACCCCCCCACCACCAACCAGGCCGTACATACGCCGAGACAAGTAAAATGTTGATGTTAGGGTCAACTAATTAATCTGCCCAGTGTAATCTGGGGAGAGGCTGGGGACTGGGTGTAGTAAGTGGAGAGAACCATGTGATTGCCCCCCCCCCCCCGTGCTGGTCAACATCCTGCTCTAGTCTGTGCCTGCCGGCATCTGACCTGGTCAGTGAGTTGGTGTCCCCCCCCCTGGGGCCATCTGTTTGCCGGTCACTACCTGAGCTTCTGAAAGCACCCTTGACCTCAATCAGCACACGTCCTAGTGCCCCGTCGCTGGGTCTTCAAATGTCTTGCTCAGTGTGTGCGGTCACCTTCAGATGCAGTGTTGTGCAGAGGCCACGGGGAGTTGTGCGAGTGTTGAGCAGTTATTCTGCAGGCTAAGGTGCAGTGCTGTTAGGCGGCCAATAGGGGGCACGCCGAAAGTGCTCCTGTCAGCTGACTGTTCCTTTTCAGCCAATGTCACAGTGAGCCTGTGCTGCCTCAGAACCTCCACCACTGGGTGGGGCCTGCAGTGCAGGGGACGTGGATGTAGGCAGCAGCAGCAGCTTCCTGATTGCACTCTGCCATTGGAATTGACAAGCGGGAATATAATGAAGCGCGCACTTAGGACTCGGCCCCCCGGGCGCCCAGGCATGCCCTCATCGAAGAAGTAAACAGGACGGCAGCCTCAACTGCTTCCGGGTCAGCGTGACGTCACTTCCGGCCGGAGCCGGCACCTCAGGGGGAGGGGGCGAAGGCCTATTTAGGGCAGCTGGCCCGGGTCCTCGCCCTCTCTTTCTTTCCTGCGCCGGCCTCGGAATGCAGGGGGCTCCTTCAATCTTGTAATCTCTCCGGTGGTCTGTGCTGGTCGTCGAGTTACGCGTCGGTAGAGGATCGGTTTTCGTGAATTTGATGGACGGCGGTTGGGGGATAGCAGTGCTGCAGGTTTGGAAAGTGGAGAGCAGCGGTGTTCCCAGGGAGCCGGAGGTGCGGCGCAGCCTAGGAAGAGGTGATTAGCTATGGTGTGCTGGTAATGGTAAACTGAGCGGGGTTTGTCCGGTTGTTTTGCGGGGCAGTCGTGGGGGCAGCCTTGGTTTGTTTATGGTAGATGAGGAGGGGACGATGGTCTCAGCGGGTACCCAGTGCGCGATAGATTTGGAAAGCGCACGGGAAAGGAGTGGCCGCTTTGGTCGCTTCTCGCCCCTTGTACTTGGCTAATTGTTTTGACCCAGCGCCGTGTATTAACACAGCTGACAAGTGGCTGCTAACAACTTCAGCACCTTAATGGCAGGTAGCGTGACTGCTTCGGCGAGAATTCTACAAGGGTTCAAGGCAGCAGCCAGGATCTCTAGGCTGCGAGCCACTGAACCCCCCGCAGGT
The DNA here is from genome assembly GCF_964204655.1 of Triturus cristatus. Taxonomy (NCBI): domain Eukaryota; kingdom Metazoa; phylum Chordata; class Amphibia; order Caudata; family Salamandridae; genus Triturus; species Triturus cristatus. The sequence goes on along the minus strand of NC_140584.1, from coordinate 1,165,839,640 downwards.
AGGTTGCGAGCCGCTGAACCCCCGCAGGCGGCAATCATTTCGGTTTGCCGCCAACACCCTTAGTCCACGCTGCCCAGCTGTCCTCCGTGAGTCTGCCTGTTCAGTGACAGTCTGTTCTGATGGCCGCTGCACAACCGATCAGTCACTGACTCCTTGACGTCCACTCTCCCAGGCTTGGCGCGGCAATAATTCAATTTGCCGCAGGCTGTGGCGTGTGGCCATAATTGCAGACACAGGGCGGGCAGGCCGTTGCAAGCAGCAGGCAGCACTGTGAGTCTGGCGCCACCCGCAAACCAGTTGCCAGCCACCTTCTTCACAAACTTCCTACTCTAACAGCAGGTTCGGAGGTGACGTCTTCCCGCGGTGCTGTGGCCAAACTCTGCATTACATCCTGACTCAGAGCCGCGCTGCACATAATGAGATAGACCATGGGTACTCGCAAACTTTCTCTCGGGGGCCAAATTTACAGTGTGGTTTGTGGCTGAGGGCCGCACCGGTGGGGGCGAGGGCAGTGGGGGAGGGGGCGGGGCTAGAGCAACAAAAAAAACTGTGACCATGAGGTTGAACACCGGCCCCTGCAGCGGATGCCTTTGTCCACTGAGCCACCAGACCCGGAATACACACATCTATCCATCTATCTATATCGATCGGTCTCCCTCCCTCTATCACTCTCTCACTCTCTCTCTCTCTCTGTCTCCCTTTCTCTCTCCCTCCCTCTCTCTCTGTCTCCCTGCCTGTCTCCCTCCCTCTGTCTCTCTCACTCTGTGTCTCCCTCCCTCTCTGTCTCCATCTCTCTGTCTCACTCACTCTGTCTCCGTCACTCTCCCTCCCTCTTGTCTCCCTCCCTCTTGTCTCCCTCCCTCTTGTCTCCTTCCCTCTTGTCTGTCTCTGTCTCCCTCCCTCTTGTCTCCTTCCCTCTTGTCTGTCTCTGTCTCCCTCCCTCTGTCTCCCTCCCTCTGTCTCCCTCCCTCTGTCTCTGTCTCCCTCCCTCTGTCCTACTCACTCTGTTTGTCTCTCTCTCCCTCCCTCTCCCTGTCTCCCTCCCACTCCCCGTCTCCCTCCCTCTCTCTATCTCTCTCTCTCAATCAGTTTGTCTCCCTTTCTCTCTGTCTCCGTCCCTCTGTCTCCCTCCCTCTCTCTCTCTCTGTCTCTCTCTCTCCCTCTGTCTCACTCACTCTGTTTGTCTCCCTCTCTTTGTGTCCCCCTCCCTCTGTTCTCCCTCGGTCTCCCTCCCTCCCTCTCCCTCTGTCTCCCTCCCTTTCCCTTCCTCTCCCTCTGTCTCCTTGTCTGTCTCCCTCTCTCTCTGTCTCTCCTTCTCTGTCTCCCGCTCTCTGTTTTCCCCCTCTCCCTCCGTCGCACTCTGTCTTCTTTCCGCTGTAAACTCACCTGTTGCTCTCACTAGCTGCTGCTCCCCCCCCCCCCACCTCACCCTGCTGTCCCTGTCACCTCACCCCGCGCTGAGACAGCTTCCCTGGAACACGCACAGCCGCCGCACCAAGTACTTCACAGGTCTTTTAAAGACCATTCACTTGTTAATGAGGCTTTGTTGAATTTCACCTCTTCTTAGCGCCCCTGCATCTCCACTCAAAAGCGCCCCTGCATCTCCACTCATTCAGAGGGGAGATGCAGGGGCGCTAAGAAGAGGTGAAATACAACAAAGCCTCATTAACAAGTGGATGGTTTTTAAAAGAATCGCCCGGCCCCCATAGCTCCGAGCTGCTGCAACCGGCGATATAAAAAAACAGAGGTATGTTGCCTGCAAGGTCCGCGGGCCGCCACGAAAGGCTTGCCGGGCCGCTGGCGGCTTGCGGGCGGTACTATGAGTACCCGTGAGATAGACTGTAGCAGCACTGTCTGCCTGCTAGTAGCCCATAGCTCAGCTGCGAGGGCCACAAACCTGTGGAAGCAGTGTACGCAGGCTACGAGCGAGGTGCTCCCAGCTGCCACACACTCCATAACAGTTTTAGGCAGCACTTCAGCTGAGACACAGTCCTGCCAAGTACCAGACACAATGCTGAACGCATCTCTTGGAGGATGGTAACATCTAAAACGAGCATTGGCATAGCCAATAGGTCTCGCCTTTGGGACCTTATAAGTGTTTAGCCATGCAACAGTTGATGTTTTTGCACCAAGGATATTGTGCTGCATAACTAAAAACGTATAAGTTCCCAAAAGCGAGACCTATTTGCTTTGCCAATGCTCTCTGCAGCCCCAACACACTTTTTTGTAAAATAAACTTTAATAAGCGTGGCGCCGTCTTCACGGACACTGTGCTACGCAATGCAATAGGTGTTGCTTTTGGTATTGTAAATAACAATGCCTTTTAATTTTTTAAAGGCATTGCCATTTACAATGTCAATAGCTTAAAATAATGTCATTGCGAGGCCTATTGCATTGCAAATGCTTGTTTCTTTTGCCTCTGCTCGCTTATTAGGATTGTTGTGTTTTTTGGCCATCCGAACGTGCTCAGCTGATGGCTGTAAATCAAGTCCTTATGTTGGTTCTTCTGCCGTCCCTCAATCACTCTCCTCCAACTGTCACTTGGCCATGGCTGCTTACTTTGTGCTTCTCCGACCATCGCATACCACTAAAAATTGCATGTCTGTTTGAAGAGCCGTCTCCTTTGAAGTCTGCTGTGCCTGCCCTGCTCAGAGCAACCACCTATGGCTGGCTCTTCCCTGCAAGAATCTGCCTCCTCCTAATACAAAATACATTTCTGCAGCGTCTGAAGGGTTTATAAGCCTCGGCTGACCATGCCTCCTGTGAGGATGTATGTCGTTACAACGCACACTTTTACAACGCATGCACTTACAACGCATTTTTTACAACGCACAATCCATTACAACGCATGACATTACAACGCATGACACTACAACGCATTTTTAAAAACTACCTTTACAACGCATTCCATTACAACGCATACTACCATTACAACGCATACCATTACAACGCATAATATTAAATTGCATTTAAGGTAAGTATTAGATAGTATAGGGGTAAAAATTACTTTTCTAACTCCAGGGGGTGCAACAGCAGGGTAAGTGTTGGATAGTATAGGGGTAAAAATTACTATTCTAACTCCAGGGGGTGCAACAGTAGGGAAAGTGTTGGATAGTATAGGGGTAAAAATTACTATTCTAACTCCAGGGGGTGCAACAGTAGGGTAAGTGTTGGATAGTATAGGGGTAAAAATTACTATTCTAACTCCAGGGGGTGCAACAGTAGGGTAAGTGTTGGATAGTATAGGGGTAAAAATTACTTTTCTAACTCCAGGGGGTGCAACAGTAGGGTAAGTGTTGGATAGTATAGGGGTAAAAATTACTATTCTAACTCCAGGGGGTGCAACAGTAGGGTAAGTGTTGGATAGTATAGGGGTAAAAATTACTATTCTAACTCCTGGGGGTGCAACAGTAGGGTAAGTGTTGGATAGCGTAGTGTAATATTATGCGTTGTAATGGTATGCGTTGTAATGGTAGTATGCGTTGTAATGGAATGCATTGTAAAGGTAGTTTTAAAAAATGCGTTGTAGTGTCATGCGTTGTAATGTCATGCGTTGTAATGGATTGTGCGTTGTGAAAAATGCGTTGTAAGTGTAGTGCGTTGTAAAAGTTGCGTTGTAAAGGTTGTTCCCCCTCATGTGATAGCGCTTGTCTTTTATAGCGCCATATCCATGAGGATGTGCCTGAGACACAACAACATATTAAACCAAACAATTACTGCTCATTGCAACATAAACCATGCTGGTCGTTTGGCAGTGGCTTTCGTAACAGCAATCCAACACTGTCCCAAGGAGAAAAGTTAACAAGGCCAATGTATACATTTCTGATGTTTTTAAACCGCTTAATTTATTATATACGTGTGCACATCTCTCCCGACATTGACACGGCTCACAAAGCAACTATTTCTTTAGAGGGAGAGGTAGAATGTTAATGTGTGGGTTTGCTTAAAAGTGGTTGAGTATATTTGGAGGGCATGGGGGAAGGGAGTGGGGTTTTATAGAGGGATTGCTTTCCTATAAAGTTTTTTTCTTTACAATAAAACTATTATACCAGCAGCACACCTGTAGAAGAGCACAATTAATTTGCGCAGAATGGGTCTTTTAAAATTCCTTCTTCAGTACAACATCCCTTTATGTCACATTCGACCAGAGCTTCATTTGATGTCGCACGCAAAGAGGACACCGAATTGCTAAATAAATACTGGCTATTTACACGCTTTAGGTACTCCTCTTTAAATGCAGACTGCTTTTTTTTTTTTCATTCCACCCTGGAGTACACGATTGCAATACATGCGTTCAGATTGATTTTTAAGACAGAGTGGTTTACTGATTTGCCAATAATCACAGAATGTTGAGTTAATGCGAAGGCTCATATTTCAGTCCGAGGTTCCAAATGCGGCTGCTGTGGCGTTAGGTCAACAACTCCTTTGTGACGCGACCACTGTGAAGTTGGTGAATTGGGTATCTGTGTGACTTAAAGACATACCAGGAAACACAAACAGTTCTTTGGGCTGGCCCAAAATAGGGCCATGAACTTTTCTACAACACATTCCGCCGCCACACATTTAAGATTTACAGAGCTGGCTTGTGGTGGAGCGAACATCCATAAGCTGGCACACTCCGCACCTAAAATAATCTCAAAGACAGAAGCAAACAACGCCACTTTGCCAAGACCTGTTCAGCCGGCACTCTAGTTCACGTCGGAAACTAACTACTTAACTGTACAATGGCTTAACTGCGTACGCTTGTTTATGCAAACGGCCAAGAGCACAACGCTGGTACAAAATCATCTTCCTCTCGTGTGGACGGCTGGGATCAGAAGCTTTTCTAGAGCCCTTCACCTAGATTGCATGGTGGTGCACTGACCAGCTGCAAAATGACACCCTCGTTTGCCATTGCCCCGGTGAGTAGCTCCCATTCAAGACCTGTGTCTGGGAAAACATTACTTTATAGCGGCTGTCGCTTTAAATGGGCTGGTAAGAGGCAGACAGTATAGGCCTCATTCCACATTGTTTTCAAAATCAGTTAGGAATGGATCACTTGACCTGAGAAACCAGGGTCTGCAGTATTATCCGTTAAGTTCAATGAAAAACCCTCATTCCACGTACTCCACTAGCAAGGCGGTATATCTTGGTATTCCGCCTTATCTTAAAAACGTGACAGCATCATCATAGGGTTTAGTTTTAGTTGTCTGCTTCCTCCATCCGGAAGTGAGGTGAGAGTAGATGTGATGTTAAAAAATCATGTTGACCTAGATTGAATTTTTTTTTAAATGGTCTTGGTTCATGATTGTCTTGTGTATAGACTTCTTATCAGTCTCACGTACTATAGAGTCCAAAGTAGATTGATTTGGACTCTATAGTACGTGAGACTGATAATAAGTCTATACACGCACAGAATTGTTTTTTAAGACCATCATGAACCTAGACCATTAAAAAAAAATTCAATCTAGGTAAACATGATTTAACATCACACCTACTCTCACCTCACTTTAACACACCCACCACTTGCTATTTTCTCTTTGATCACTACTGCAATAACCAGTGGTTCTTCTCCGGATGGAGGAAACATATTTGAATATATATACAAGGAAACTGAGTGGATCACAATCCTTTCCTTCTCCCCATCTCTTGATTTAAAGAAACTCATTCCACATTGATCATGCAAAAAGTGTTGAAGAAATTGGTCTGTTGTGGCTTTTCATAATTAACAGCAGATGCCTTTTAGTCTCAGATCGTTTAAAAAAAACTGTCTCTCTAACTCTAAAGTGATAGAAAGTAGAATTCAAACCTGCAGATCACGGGTTACGGCGTGACAAAGGTGTGACCTCACTATACACACTATCAAAGCTATGAATGTGATGCTTATAAAGCGCTTGCACTGTGCTCCAGCAAGAAAAAACAAGCACGAGAATAATAATAACTCAACATGCGCGCACGCCTCGCGGTAAAAGTGGGAGGGTTGAGGGGAGTGCGGCCGAAGCGTTTCCCTTGCAGGAGCGAGCCAGGGGCACCATGTGTTTGCAAGTTAATTACAAATATATGGTGTCAAGCACGCTCCCGCAAGGGAATAGCCAAGCGTGCACACGTTGCCATTGAAGGCAATAGAACGCGTGCACGTTTAACCCCTTCGATGCTCATGACGGAGCGGTTCCGTCATGAGCATCGGCTGAGCTGTGCTCATGACGGAACCGCTCCGTCATGAGCACAACCCCTGGGGGAAGCGCTGGCGCTCCCCCACTGGGGCATCGATCGTGCCCCCACAGAGGGGGATGGCAGCGGAAGAGCTTCCGCTGCCTGATGACGTCAGCGCGCACAGCGCGCGCCGGCGTCATCAGGAAGCGTTGGACGCGCTGGAATTCATTTCTTCCAGCGCGTCCAACGGGGAGGGTAAGTGTTTTCTTGCGGTGTTGCGGGGGGGCCGAATTCCAGTGCCTTGAAGCATCGGGGAGAGGAAAGAGTATTTCCTCTCCCCTGATGTCTCAATGCTGGGCATTCCTGTCCCACGATCGCGCACAGCGTCGCAATCGTGGGACAGGAATGCCCCCACTAGACCCCAGGGATCTATTATTTGGCCATTTTGGGAGCGACCCCTTGGTCAAGGGTCGCTCCCCTGGAGGAGAATATGCAACAGACTTTTCTTCCCCCCCTGGGGGCAGATCGGTCCACTTTCGGTCCGTTTCTGCCCCCCAGGGGGGGCAGAAAAGCCCACTAGCCACCAGGGATTTATTTATTGTCGTATGGGAAGCGACCCCTTGGGCAAGGGTCGCTTCCCTGGGGGATATTTTTTGAACAGACTTTTCTGCCCCCCCTGGGGGCAGATCGGTCCACTTTCGGTCCGTTTCTGCCCCCAGGGGGGGCAGAAAAGCCCACTAGCCACCAGGGATTTATTTATTGTTGTATGGGAAGCGACCCCTTGGGCAAGGGTCGCTTCCCTGGGGGATATTTTTTGAACAGACTTTTCTGCCCCCCCTGGGGGCAGATCGGTCTACTTTCGGTCCGTTTCTGCCCCCAGGGGGGGCAGAAAAGCCCACTAGCCACCAGGGATTTAGTTATTGTTGTATGGGAAGCGACCCCTTGGGCAAGGCTCGCTTCCCTGGGGGATATTTTTTGCTCAGACTTTTCTGCCCCCCCCCTGGGGGCAGATCGGTCCACTTTCGGTCCGTTTCTGCCCCCAGGGGGGGCAGAAAAGCCCACTAGCCACCAGGGATTTAGTTATTGTTGTATGGGAAGCAACTCCTTGGGCAAGGGTCGCTTCCCTGGGGGATATTTTTTGCTCAGACTTTTCTGCCCCCCCTGGGGGCAGATCGGTCCACTTTCGGTCCGTTTCTGGCCCCGGGGGGGGCAGAAATGCCCACTAGACACCAGGGAAGTAAATAAAAATGGAAGTGACCCCTTTTGCAAGTGTCGCTTCCAGGGGGCAATTTTTATAATATGTATTTGGCCCACCCGCCCCGGGACAGAGTAGCCTTTTTTTTCCTGCTGTTTTCTGCCCCACCTGGCACATAACCCGATTGACCATTTGGGTAGTTACATAGCATGTTGTAATGTTTATTGTTATATTTTTTGTGAATTGCAATAGTAATGTGTTTTTTTTTACTTTTTTGTTCTAGGTGAAGGCTTTTGCTCTTTTCAGTTTGCCGTTTTGTCACTGGTGGTTCTGCTGTTTGTGTAGTTTGGTAAGAGACTCTTTTTTGTACAATGTAAATGTGTTTGATTTCTCTGCATGAATTTTTTTTGCAAATGGTGTAATAATAGCAGTATGTTTGTTTTTAGAGTGTCAAAAACTTTTTGCATTGGTGCTCGATGTGTATTTTGTTGTCTTGTGAGTAATTTGTTTTTTTTTCTTCTTTCTAGTTTGATATCGTTGGGTTTTGCTGTGTCACTGCAGAGTTGGTTTCTGGTGAGTGCAGCTGTCTCTTGTAATTGGATTGTATAGTTTTTGAGTACATTGATCTTTGTGATAAAGGTACACATTTCTTTACTTACTTGGTTTGCACATTGTTGGTTGTTGTTGACTTGTTTGTGCAGTCTTCTATCTTAGTAAGTATAATGGCTAGCCGCAGGATTACTGCTCAGCAGGTTGTTGGTTTGCTGTTTGAGTCTTCCTCTGACCATGGTTCAGAGACTGACTCTGCATCTGAGGGAGAGGAGGCAGGAGACGATTCTGGCAGTGAGTTTTCTCTCCGTATGGGGTCATCGGATGATGAAGATACTCTTAGTGCGGATGAAGTGCCTGTGTTAGAGGAGGAGGCTGATGTGCCGATAGTGCGGCAAGAGGCATCTGGGCTGCAGCCTGGGGCTGCAAGGCTTCCCGTTGGTGTAGTGCGGCAAGAGGCTTCTGGGCTGCAGCCTGCGGCTGCAAGGCTTCCCGTTGGTGCAGTGCGGCAAGAGGCATCTGGGCTGCAGGCTGGGGCTGCAAGGCTTCCCGTTGGTGTAGTGCGGCAAGAGGCATCTGGGCTGCAGGCTGGGGCTGCAAGGCTTCCCTTTGAAAGTGATGACCTCTGGGTTGCCCCTGGCATGGTGCAGCCGGCATTGCCAGAGTTTACTGGTGTTTCAGGGTCTAGAGTGAATACTGAAAACTTTTTGCCGGTAAATTTTTTTCAGTTGTTTATGGACGATGTGTTTTTGGCAGAGATTGTTGAGCAGACTAATTTGTATGCCGAACAGTTTTTGAGGGACAACAGTGCCAGTCTTAAGCCATACTCTAGAGCTACCCGGTGGACTCCCACAAATGTTGAAGAGATGAAGAAGTTCTTGGGTTTAACTTTTTTGATGGGCTTGCTAAGGAAGCCATCAATGTCTTCATATTGGTCTAGCAGTCCCTTGATGGCAACGTCTATTTTTCCGGCAGTCATGACTCGTGACAGGTATTTGCTTCTGCTTCGGATGATGCATTTTGTTGATAATGGTTTAGCGTTGCCACGAGATCACCCTGACTGTGACCGTCTTTTTAAGATTAGGCCTGTCCTTGATCACTTTGTTGATCGATTTTCTGAGATTTATGCCCCTGGGAAAGAAATTGCAGTGGATGAGTCTTTGGTGTTGTTCAAGGGCCGCTTGGTTTTTCGGCAATACATTCCTAGTAAGAGGGCACGCTATGGAATAAAGTTGTATATGCTGTGTGACAGTAGGACTGTATATGTCTCTAATTTCAGGGTGTACACCGGTAAGGAATCTAGGATTAACCCCCCTGGTTGTCCGTCCACTTTTGGAGTGACTGAGAAAATTGTTTGGGAACTTGGTAGAGGATTTTTTAACAAAGGCCACCATTTATATGTAGATAACTTCTACACTGGTGTGCGGTTGTTCATGGAATTGGCCAAAGTGGACACTCTTGCTTGTGGCACAATCCGCTCTAACCGTAAAGGTTTCCCGAAAGAACTGGTTTGTCAAAAGCTTGGGCGGGGACAGTGCAGTGCGTTGCGTTGCCAGGAGCTTCTTGCTGTGAAGTTTACAGACAGGAGAGATGTCTACATGCTGACTACCATCCATGATGAAAGCACTGCACCTGTGACTGTTTGGGGTCAGGTCGCTGAAGCGCGCAAACCTGTGTGCATTTTAAACTATAATAGGCACATGGGTGGTGTTGACAGAGTAGATCAGAGGTTGGAACCTTACACTGCTCTTCGTAAGGCTTACATTTGGTACAAGAAGTTGGCTATCCATCTTTTCCACTTGGCAATGTTTAATGCTTTTGGTGTGTTCCAGGATTCTTGCCCTGAGTCAAAGATGACTTTTGCTAAGTTTCAGGAGTCTGTAATAGGCAGCCTTGTTGTAGTGGAACAGGCAAGTGTTCCTAGAGTTGGAGTGGTGGAGGATGTTGCTAGATTGAAAGAACGCCACTTTCCAGATCACATTCCTCCCACACCCGCAAAAGATTTTCCCAGTAGGAGATGTAGAGTCTGTTGGCGAAGAGGTTCGCGGAAGGAGAGTCGTATGTACTGCCCCGACTGTCCTTCTCATCCTGCACTGTGTCTCCCTGCTTGTTTTAGAGCGTACCACACGCGAAAATTTTTTTGGGAGCATTCATGAGTGGTAAAGTGAACTGCCTGGTCTGTATTCTTTGGATAATTTGATTCTGTTTCAAGGTTGGTGTTAGTGCAATGTATTTAGTTGCTGATTTTCTGTTAGAAGATTTGTATCTATTTGCGATTTGTTTTTGTTTTTATTTTTTTCTAAAAAAATCCTAAATGTGATGGCGGTGTGTGTAGGCTTGCGCTTGGCTGTTGGTGTGTGTGGACTGGCACTTGGTTGGTGGTGTGCGTGGAATAGTGCTTGGCTGGTGGTGTGCGTGGTCTGGCGGTGTGCATGGACTGGTGGTCTGCGTGGACTGGTGCGTGGCTGGTGGTGTGCGTGGACTGGAGCTTGGCTGGCGGTGTGCGTGGAATGGTGCTTGGCTGGCGGTGTGCGTGGACTGGTACTTGGCTGGCGGTGTGCGTGGACTGGTGGTGTGTGTGGACTGGTGCTTGGCTGGTGGTGTCCGTGGACTGGAGCTTGGCTGGTGGTGTGCGTGGACTGGAGCTTGGCTGGCGGTGTGCGTGGAATGGTGCTTGGCTGGTGGTGTGTGCAGACTGGTGCTTGGCTGGTGGTGTGTGCGGACTGGTGCTTGGCTGGTGGTGTCCGTGGACTGGAGCTTGGCTGGTGGTGTGCGTGGATTGGCGATTGGCTGCCGGTGTGCCTGGACTGGCGATTGGCTGGCGGTGTGCCTGGACTGGCGATTGGCTAGCGGTGTGTGTGGACTGGTGCTCGGCTGGCTGTGTGTGAGTAGTGACTTTCTGCTGGTCACTACACACACTGCTAGCTGAGTGCCACTCCACGCAATCCATCAGCCTGTGTACTTGCTGTGTCTGGATTGTGGGCATGTGAAAGTGATGGGCCCTTGAATGGCGCTGTGTGCTGGTGTGAGTTTTGTTATGTGATGGGCCCGCGGCTGGCGGTGTGAATGGTTTTGTATGTCTCACACGTATGAAAGGTGGATGAATGGCCTGTAAAGAGGTTGGTGCCTTGTCGTGGCTTTACAGCTCACGAGCTGTGAGTCAATGGTTCAGTTTTTCGCCCTTTCAATTATTACCAGTGCATTTCATTTATGTGAAATCACTTGCTAATACAATTGTATCTACTGAACCATCACTCACCCTCGTGCCAAATCCAACCAGTATGTGTGTGTGCTTGCGGATTAGATGGCTGTGCAGTAATATTTGTCTTTCTGAAGCAGGGTGTACCTTGTCCCTTTTTGGTGAATTTTGTAATGTGTTGCTTTTGTGCCTGGTGGTGCGAATGGTCTTGTTTGTATCACGTATGAAAGGTGTGTGAATGGCCTGTAAAGTGGTTGGTGCCTTGACGTGGCTTTACAGCTCACGAGCTGCGAGTCATTGGTTTGGTTTTTTGTGAATTTAATTATTGACAGTGCATTTCATTTTTGTGAAATCTCTTGTTAATAACATTTAATACACTGAACCATGACTCGCCCTCGTGCCAAATCCAACCAGTATGTGTGTGTGTTTGAGGAATAGATGGTTGTGCAGGAATCTTTGTCTTTAGTTTCTCTGCCAAGGTACACTTTCCATGCAAGAATAACCCACCAACTGTAGATATTGTCGAAAACCCATGGGAGTTCATGGTGATGTCTCTTGTGAATTCCAAAAACTTTTTTATCCCCAATGTCCTGCAAACCTCAAAATGTCTGCCACATTTTCTTTGCAATATTATTCCAAAATTCTAACGCTGTAGGAACAATAGTTAATCTGGTTTTGCAAGGGGGGTCACTTTGGTTTTTGCCCGGTGCTCGGCGGCCATCTAGAGAAACCTACCAAACCCATGCATTTCTGAAAACTAGACACCCGGCGGCTTCCAGGGAGGTATGGCTTGCGTGGATCCCCCAACGTTTCCTTACCCAGAATCCCCTGCAAACCTCAATTTTAGCTGAAAAAATCACTTTTTTCACACATTTTGGGGTGGGAAAGTTGTGGCATCACCGGGCTCACACAAATTTACCACCACCCAGCGTTCCCCCAGGTCTCCCGGTAAAAATGGTGCCTCACTTGTGTGGGAGGCCCAAGTACCCGCGGCAGGCAAGGGCCCAAAACGCAGTGAGGCGACATCAAAATGGCCTATCGCAAAACCACCTGGTTTTGCAAGGGGGGTCACTTTGGTTTTTGACCCGGTGCTCGGCGGCCATCTAGAGAAACCTACCAAACCCACGCATTTCTGAAAACTAGACACCCGGCGGCTTCCAGGGAGGTATGGCTTGCGTGGATCCCCCAACGTTTCCTTACCCAGAATCCCCTGCAAACCTCAATTTTAGCTGAAAAAATCACTTTTTTCACACATTTTGGGGTGGGAAAGTTGTGGCATCACCGGGCTCACACAAATTTACCACCACCCAGCGTTCCCCCAGGTCTCCCGGTAAAAATGGTGCCTCACTTGTGTGGGAGGCCCAAGTACCCGCGGCAGGCAAGGGCCCAAAACGCAGTGAGGCGACATCAAAATGGCCTATCGCAAAACCACCTGGTTTTGCAAGGGGGGTCACTTTGGTTTTTGGCCCGGTGCTCGACAACCATCTAGGGAAACCTACCAAACCCACGCATTTCTGAAAACTAGACACCCGGCGGCTTCCAGGGAGGTATGGCTTGCGTGGATCCCCCAACGTTTCCTTACCCAGAATCCCCTGCAAACCTCAATTTTAGCTGAAAAAATCACTTTTTTCACACATTTTGGGGTGGGAAAGTTGTGGCATCACCGGGCTCACACAAATTTACCACCACCCAGCGTTCCCCCAGGTCTCCCGGTAAAAATGGTGCCTCACTTGTGTGGGAGGCCCAAGTACCCGCGGCAGGCAAGGGCCCAAAACGTAGTGAGGCGACATCAAAATGGCCTATCGCAAAACCACCTGGTTTTGCAAGGGGGGTCACTTTGGTTTTTGGCCCGGTGCTCGGCGGCCATCTAGGGAAACCTACCAAACCCATGCATTTCTGAAAACTAGACACCCGGCGGCTTCCAGGGAGGTATGGCTTGCGTGGATCCCCCAACGTTTCCTTACCCAGAATCCCCTGCAAACCTCAATTTTAGCTGAAAAAATCACTTTTTTCACACATTTTGGGGTGGGAAAGTTGTGGCATCACCGGGCTCACACAAATTTACCACCACCCAGCGTTCCCCCAGGTCTCCCGGTAAAAATGGTGCCTCACTTGTGTGGGAGGCCCAAGTACCCGCGGCAGGCAAGGGCCCAAAACGTAGTGAGGCGATCCCAAATGTCGCATCACTACGTTTTGGGCCCTTGCCTGCCGCGGGTACTTGGGCCTCCCACACAAGTGAGGCACCATTTTTACCGGGAGACCTGGGGGAACGCTGGGTGGTGGTAAATTTGTGTGAGCCCGGTGATGCCACAACTTTCCCACCCCAAAATGTGTGAAAAAAGTGATTTTTTCAGCTAAAATTGAGGTTTGCAGGGGATTCTGGGTAAGGAAACGTTGGGGGATCCATGCAAGCCATACCTCCCTTGAAGCCGCCGGGTGTCTAGTTTTCAGAAATGCGTGGGTTTGGTAGGTTTCCCTAGATGGCCGCCGAGCACCGGGCCAAAAACCAAAGTGACCCCCCTTGCAAAACCAGGTGGTTTTGCGATAGGCCATTTTGATGTCGCCTCACTACGTTTTGGGCCCTTGCCTGCCGCGGGTACTTGGGCCTCCCACACAAGTGAGGCACCATTTTTACCGGGAGACCTGGGGGAACGCTGGGTGGTGGTAAATTTGTGTGAGCCCGGTGATGCCACAACTTTCCCACCCCAAAATGTGTGAAAAAAGTGATTTTTTCAGCTAAAATTGAGGTTTGCAGGGGATTCTGGGTAAGGAAACGTTGGGGGACCCACGCAAGCCATACCTCCCTGGAAGCCGCCGGGTGTCTAGTTTTCGGAAATGCGTGGGTTTGGTAGGTTTCCCTAGATGGCCGCCGAGCACCGGGCCAAAAACCAAAGTGACCCCCCTTGCAAAACCAGGTGGTTTTGCGATAGGCCATTTTGATGTCGCCTCACTACGTTTTGGGCCCTTGCCTGCCGCGGGTACTTGGGCCTCCCACACAAGTGAGGCACCATTTTTACCGGGAGACCTGGGAGAACGCTGGGGGGTGGTAAATTTGTGTGAGCCCGGTGATGCCACAACTTTCCCACCCCAAAATGTGTGAAAAAAGTGATTTTTTCAGCTAAAATTGAGGTTTGCAGGGGATTCTGGGTAAGGAAACGTGGGGGGATCCACGCAAGCCATACCTCCCTGGAAGCCGCCGGGTGTCTAGTTTTCAGAAATGCATGGGTTTGGTAGGTTTCCCTAGATGGCCGCCGAGCACCGGGCCAAAAACCAAAGTGACCCCCCTTGCAAAACCAGGTGGTTTTGCGATAGGCCATTTTGATGTCGCCTCACTACGTTTTGGGCCCTTGCCTGCCGCGGGTACTTGGGCCTCCCACACAAGTGAGGCACCATTTTTACCGGGAGACCTAGTGGAACGCTGGGTGGTGGTAAATTTGTGTGAGCCCGGTGATGCCACAACTTTCCCACCCCAAAATGTGTGAAAAATGATATTTTTCAGCAAAAATTGAGGTTTGCAGGGGATTCTGGGTAAGGAAACGTTGGGGGATCCACGCAAGCCATACCTCCCTGGAAGCGGCCGGGTGTCTAGTTTTCAGAAATGTGTGGGTTTGGTAGGTTTCCCTAGGTGCCGGCAGCGCTAGGGTTCAAAAACTACAGCTAGTCACTTTGCCAAAAAAGGGTCATTTTTCACTGCAACATTGAGGTGTGACCACGTTGCGTTTTGCGCCGTTTCCTGTCGCGGGCACTAGGCCGACCCGCACAAGTGAGGTATCATTTTTCTCGTAGGACTTTGGGGAACGCGGGGTGGGTGGAAATTTGTGGATCCACGCAGATTCCAGAACTTTCCATCACAGAAATGTGGGGAAAATGTGTTTTTTTTGTCAATTTTTTACGTTTGCAAGGGATTCTGGGTAACAGACCATGGTGGGAGGCAGTCAAGTCACCCCATCCTGGATTCCCCTGGGTGTCTAGTTTTCAAAAATGTATAGGTTTGCTAGGTTTCCCTAGGTGCCGGCAGGGCTAGGGTTCAAAATCTACAGCTAGTCACTTTGCCAAAAAAAGGGTCATTTTTCACTGCAAAACCACGTTGCGTTTTGCGCCGTTTCCTGTCGCGGGCACTAGGCCGACCCGCACAAGTGAGGTACCATTTTTCTCGTAGGACTTTGGGGAACGTGGGGTGGGTGGAAATTTGTGGATCCACGCAGATTCCAGAACTTTCCATCACAGAAATCTGGGGAAAATGTGTTTTTTTGGTCAATTTTTTACGTTTGCAAGGGATTCTGGGTAACAGACCATGGTGGGAGGCAGTCAAGTCACCCCATCCTGGATTCCCCTGGGTGTCTAGTTTTCAAAAATGTATAGGTTTGCTAGGTTTCCTTAGGTGCCGGCAGGGCTAGGGTTCAAAATCTACAGCTAGTCACTTTGCCAAAAAAAGGGTCATTTTTCACTGCAAAACCACGTTGCGTTTTGCGCCGTTTCCTGTCGCGGGCACTAGGCCGACCCACACAAGTGAGGTACCATTTTTCTCGTAGGACTTTGGGGAACGCGGGGTGGGTGGAAATTTGTGGATCCACGCAGATTCCAGAACTTTCCATCACAGAAATGTGGGGAAAATGTGTTTTTTTTGTCAATGTTTTACGTTTGCAAGGGATTCTGGGTAACAGACCATGGTGGGAGGCAGTCAAGTCACCCCATCCTGGATTCCCCTGGGTGTCTAGTTTTCAAAAATGTATAGGTTTGCTAGGTTTCCCTAGGTGCCGGCAGGGCTAGGGTTCAAAATCTACAGCTAGTCACTTTGCCAAAAAAAGGGTCATTTTTCACTGCAAAACCACGTTGCGTTTTGCGCCGTTTCCTGTCGCGGGCACTAGGCCGACCCGCACAAGTGAGGTACCATTTTTCTCGTAGGACTTTGGGGAACGCGGGGTGGGTGGAAATTTGTGGATCCACGCAGATTCCAGAACTTTCCATCACAGAAATGTGGGGAAAATGTGTTTTTTTGTCAATTTTTTACGTTTGCAAGGGATTCTGGGTAACAGACCATGGTGGGAGGCAGTCAAGTCACCCCATCCTGGATTCCCCTGGGTGTCTAGTTTTCAAAAATGTATAGGTTTGCTAGGTTTCCCTAGGTGCCGGCAGGGCTAGGGTTCAAAATCTACAGCTAGTCACTTTGCCAAAAAAAGGGTCATTTTTCACTGCAAAACCACGTTGCGTTTTGCGCCGTTTCCTGTCGCGGGCACTAGGCCGACCCGCACAAGTGAGGTACCATTTTTCTTGTAGGACTTTGGGGAACGCGGGGTGGGTGGAAATATGTGGATCCACGCAGATTCCAGAACTTTCCATCACAGAAATGTGGGGAAAATGTGTTTTTTTTGTCAATTTTTTACGTTTGCAAGGGATTCTGGGTAACAGACCATGGTGGGAGGCAGCCAAGTCACCCCATCCTGGATTCCCCTGGGTGTCTAGTTTTCAAAAATGTATAGGTTTGCTAGGTTTCCCTAGGTGCCGGCAGGGCTAGGGTTCAAAATCTACAGCTAGTCACTTTGCCAAAAAAAGGGTCATTTTTCACTGCAAAACCACGTTGCGTTTTGCGCCGTTTCCTGTCGCGGGCACTAGGCCGACCCGCACAAGTGAGGTACCATTTTTCTTGTAGGACTTTGGGGAACGCGGGGTGGGTGGAAATATGTGGATCCACGCAGATTCCAGAACTTTCCATCACAGAAATGTGGGGAAAATGTGTTTTTTTGGTCAATTTTTTACGTTTGCAAGGGATTCTGGGTAACAGACCATGGTGGGAGGCAGTCAAGTCACTCCATCCTGGATTCCCCTGCGTGTCTAGTTTTCAAAAATGTATAGGTTTGCTAGGTTTCCCTAGGTGCCGGCAGGGCTAGGGTTCAAAAACTACAGCTAGACTCTTCGCAAATAAAGTGTAAATTTTCAGTGTGAAAATGTGGTGCGTTCACCTTAGGTTTTGAGCCACTTCCTGTCGTGGGCACTATGCCTACCCACACAAGTGAGGTACCATTTTTATCGGGAGACTTAGGGTAGTTCAGATTTGTAAAGCAACTGTTATTACCTATTGATTTTTGATGCATTTCTCCCTTCCAAATGAAAGACATTGTGTAAAAAAAAAGTCATTTTGAAAAATGACCAATAATTGTCATGCAAATATGAGTATTCCCAATTTCGAAAATGTGCAAATATGCACTGTTTCGAAACTCTGTAATTTGTTCCCATTTCAGAAATACATAGGTGTCTTTCATACCGATTTTTCCATGTATACATTTTCCCACAATAATTGCTATATACCCGGAACAAAAAAAAAAAACATTACAAAATGCTGCTCAGTTTTCTACTCTGGGTTCGTTGGGCTCTTGGTGAACCTACAAGTCCTATATGTCCCCACAACCAGGAAGGTCCACCGGATGTAACGGTACATTGCTTTCAAAGAGATGTCATAATTCGAAGAAGTTACAGGTGAAAACGTTGACTCAAAATGCTGCTTTTTTCAACAAATTTTTAATTTTTCCTATATTTACCTGTAAGTTTCTATAAAGAAACCTTGATGGATCTACACAAATGACCCCTTGCTGAATTCCGAATTTTGTCTACTTTTCAAAAATGTATAGCTTTCCAGGATCCATTATTGTTTTTGTACCCATTTCTACCATTAACTGGAAGGAGGTTGAAAGCACAAAAAATAGCAAAAATAGGGTATGTCCCAGAAAAATGCCAAAACTGTGTAAAAAATGTTGGTTTTCTAACAAAATTCTGTCATTCCCTAAAAGCTGGAGAAATGGTGATTTCAGCCCCACAAACCCTTTTTTGATACCATTTGCAGAGAAAAACCCAGAAGCTTTCATTTGCAGCCCGTTTTTCCCATTTTTCACAAAAAAAACAAAATGTTGCTGTATTTTGACTAATTTCTGGGAACCCTCTAGGAGAATCCACAAACCTTGGGTACCTTTAGAATCCCCAAGATGTTGGAAGAAAAGGACGCAAATTTGGCATGGATACCTAATGTGGTCAAAAAGTTACAGGGGTCTAAGCGCGCACTACTCCAAATAGCCCAAAAAAGGCTTAGCACAGGAGGGGAAAAGGCCTAGCATCGAAGGGGTTAAGGAACAAAAACTGAAGTGATAGCTTCAGGCCTTTTACCTAAGCAACGCATGTGCGCTGCATAGGCGAGACCTAAAAATCTTTTTTTTTTTTACAATACAGGAACATAGGGACTCCTGCCTAAAAAAATCTTTCTTGAATGTACCACTGATTTTCTACAGAGTTCTGGAAGGTTAAGTCCAGGGTCGGATTGGGATCACAATTTGGCCCGGGCACTGACGAAAAACGTGGCCCACATTCACGGGGCGTGGCTCACAGTCGCGGGGCATGGCCCACATTCGCAGGCATGCCCTTTCATGAAACGCACAAGGAATGTAAGTGGGAGGATATTGTTCTTGGGAAGGACACAGGGCCAAGGTGACAATGTCCTACAAGATGAGCAACTGAAAAACAGCAAGGCCCCTTTCTCTTAAAAAATATTCCCCAGCCCTCCAGGGCAGGAGCACCTGAAAAACAGCGAGGCCCCTTTCTCTTAAAGTATTATTCCCCAGCCCTCCAGCACAGGACCACCTGATAAACAGCGAGGCCCCTTTTTTAATAAAAAGATATTCCCCAGCCCTCCAGGGCAGAAGTACCTGGAAAAACAGCGAGGCCCCTTTCTCTTACAATATTATTCCCCAGCCCTCCAGGGCAGAAGCGCCTGAAAAGCAGCGAGGCCCCTTTGTCTTACAATATTATTCCCCAGCCCTCCAGGGCAGAAGTACCTGAAAAACAGCGAGGCCCAGCTATTTGTAATTTACTGAGCCCTCCCCAGCCCTTCACTGCCTCAGGGCAATGGCCTGGCAGGAGAGGAGATAAAGCAAAAAAACACAACTGCTGGGCCATCCATGGGAGTGGGGGAGACTAAGGGGAACATGGTGTGAGTTCCCAACATCACCTGGCCCCCACAACGAGACCCATTCTTCCTCGCCCACTATGCCCCAGTGTTGAAGGGCTGTGGGCGAGGTGTTAATGCAAGCACTGTTTCAGGGCTGTGTGGGTCCCAGGGGGGCCGAGGTGAAAATGGCTCAATGTCCTGAGCAACACCTGGCCCCCTTGGAGGCCGATTCTGGCACACAATCACCCCTCCCCAGTTCACCATCAGCGTGATTGCTTGGCAGGGCAGGGGTTCAAGGAGAGGCCACGGCTGGTCATCGCTGAATGGCCCCACAGCGAGGCTGCTTTCCTCTCCTTGTTCAGTGCTCTCTGTGGACTGGGAAAGGAGAAAAAAAATGGCCCACAGAGGGCACTGAGACACCGGCCCTTCGGCCAATGCCCGGGTGCCCGCATTACCAATCCGTCCCTCGTTAAGTCACCTGTATCCATGCGAGCAACTAGTTAAATAAGAGGTATACATGTTTAAATATCCATTCTGATTTTCGGAAGGATGTTTAGAAAATAGGGGCCATAATTCTATTGTTTATTTTTGATCTCGAGTTTCATGTGTTTATGACCAGATCCGTGACGACAAACAATGTCACTCACCCCCATAGCAACAACCATAGAATTTTTGTGAGTGCAAACATTTATTCGTTCTCATTTGAGGTATGAATTTGATAGTTTGTCTGTGTGATGACCAGGTGAACAAATGATTGGTTTCAGTCTTGACGTGGACCCTTCTGACAGTTATGAATCTGATCCAAAGCTGTTTTGTTTAAAAGATTATCTTGGTTTGTTAATGGAATACATCATGTAGGAAATATATATTCTATTTTGCATGATTAAGTGTGTCAAACAAAGAATTTATTGCTTTCTTAAGATTGTATGTCTGATATTTGTTTTGCTTTTTATGTAGGTGAACACTGCATAATCAGTTAGAGAGATAGTTATACTGTGAAGAAGGTGGTCTTATACTGTTTTTCCACCGAAACGCGTTGACGCCCCCTTGGTGTCGTTACTTTGAGGAACAATGAACAATCCGTGACATTTTGGCACTTTCCCTTACTGATTCCTTCAAATTAACAGGTTTGTTTTACATGACAAATGTATATGTCTGGAATGCTGTCTCTCTTATTTGTGCTGTTTTACAATTAGTACACAATTATATTTTCTAGGCTATCACTTTGAGTGTTTTTAACTATATGAATTTTAGTTATTGTACAATTGTTTTTTTAAATGTTATGCTTCATTAAACAGATTTTATTTTATTTAATTGCCTTTGGGTCCTTTTAAGACTGAGAGTGACTAGCTTCTGACTGATGACATAGTGGAGTGTGATTGGTTTGATTGGTGATTTCTCCAAGAGATGCTTCTCTTTTGTTATACTGTTTATTTATCTATTTATTAAGTTTTATATTGCGCTTCAAGACCCGGGGGTAGCAGAGCGCTTTACATGAGCATTAAGATTCCAGCCGGTACAGTAGATTCAGCTGGATCGAAGAAAGTATACAGACATTGCACATTTAACAAAAACACTTCTTAAATAAGCAAAATAAACTAACAGATATGGCCATGAGTAGAACGAAAATGTCACTGCAGACAATTAACACAGAAACAATAAAAAAGGCAAGGGAGCTAAAGGAGGGTAGTTTACCCAGGGCAAGGCTTCCGTTTATGCAGTTAAATGGGATCAGATGTTCATTGACCAAAACATGCAGCACCGCTCAAATTAGGAAAGGGGTAGAGGGAGAGATCGGGTCCGTTAAGTGAGGAAGAGAAGAAGAATCGAGTGAAATAGGGTGGGAAGGAGCAAAAGAGAGGAGAAGAGAGCAACGAGTTTGGAGGAGAATTGAGGAGGAGCTAGAGGTAAGTTTAAAATGGAGGGAGGGTAGCATTAGAGTGGAGAAAAAAAGTCAAGGAGGGAGAGACAGGGGAGAGGAGTCGGATAGAAAAAGACTGTCAGGGGGGAATGAATACCGGGGGATGAATAAAGGGTAGAATGTAGCAATTACGGACCCCAGTATTTGCAAAGAAGGTGGGATTTTAGGTCTTTTTTTAAGGTGTGGTACGAGTGGTTGCAGCTCAGGTCTCTGGGGAGGGCATTCCAGATGTTCGGGGCATTTCCCGAGAAGGAACGGGATTGTGTGGAGCACCTATTTGATAGGGGGGCGACGAGAAGAAGAGCATTAGAGCTTCTTGTCTGCCGGGCGCAGCCCGCTTTTTCAAGTTTGTCAGAGAGATATAGTGGGGTTTGTTGGTGGAGGGCTTTGTGTGTAATGCAAGCAGTCTTGTATGCTGATCTTCCCTCAACGGGTAGCCAGTTTAGGGCCTTGAGGGCTGGGGATATGTGGTTGAAGCGCTTGCAGTCGGTGATTATTCTGGCGGCAGAGTTGAGCACAGATCTGAGGGGAGCAAGGTGTGTTTTGGGGATTCCAGTGAGGATAGCATTACCATAGTCTATTTTGGAGAGGACTAGGGATTGGACAACCCATTTAAAGTCGTCAGAAGGAATGAAGGGTTTGAGTTTTTTTAGATGACGGAGGGTGCAGTGAGCTCCTTTTGCCGCATTCTTAATGTAGTTGTTAAGAGTGAGTTTATTGTCGATATTGAAGCCAAGAGATTTTGCTGAGTTAGATAAGGAGAGCAAGCAGTTCAGGGCATTGAGGTCAGAGAGCCAGCCTTGGATAGGGAGCTTGTTGTGTTTGGGTGAGAAGAGAATGATTTTGGTTTTATTAGGGTTAAGTTTGAGGTGATTGAAGAAGAACCAGGATTGGATCATACTCAGGGCATTGTTAAGGTGAAGAATATCGGAGTGGGATTTGATCTTGTAGTACAGTTGGGTGTCGTCTGCGTAGAGATGGTAGTTAATTCCTGCTTGTTTCAGAATGAGGGTAAGGGGTTCCATAAAGAGGTTGAAGAGGGAGGGGGAGAGAATGGAGCCCTGGGGTACGCCTAGGGAGACCGGCGTGGGGTTGGAGAGGCAGTCCTTGATTTTGATTTGTTGTGTTCTGTGTTGGAGAAAGGAGGAGAACGTTGATGCCAAAACGGGTTTTGAGTGAGTTAAGTAGCGAGGCGTGGTTAACTGTATCGAAGGCAGTGGAGAGGTCAAGGAGAATGAGAAGGCAGGACTCCCCATTTTCAAGGAAGGTCGTCGACAATCTTGAGCATGGCTGTTTCCGTGCTGCATCCTTTTCTGAAACCGGATTGCAACGGGCCAAGTAGTTGGAAATTGTCTGTGATTGTCGAGTTGTCTGAGAGCACATTTTTCCAGGACTTTAGATAGCAGTGGGAGGTTCGAAATGGGGCGAAAGTTGTTAGGGTCATTCGGGTCGGCTGATGGGTTTTTGAGGATGGGCGTGATTTGACCGAGCTGCAGAGAGACCGGGACAAACCCCGTGGCAAAGGAGGAGTTGATGATTGAAGTCCAGTAAGGGGCGATGATGTGCTTGAGGTCCTGGACGAAGCAGGTTAAAGTTTAGAGATGATGTTGAGGACGTCCTGTTCAGTGACAGGATGGAAATTTTGCCAGAAGGCATTATTTTCAGGTGTAAAATGGAGGGGAAGGAAACAGGAGAGGTAGAAACAGGACTATGTGTTGGAGTGCTGGGATGAAGGTGCTGGGTCGACGTGGGCGAGAGGGCTGAAAAGCTAACACCCGCAGGTAGAAGGGTAGGCGGGGCAGGGGTAGGGAGGAAAGGTTGCTCGATTTTTGTGATTTTCTCAGAGAAGAAGTTGGCAATTTCTGCACATCTCTCAGAGGAGGCAATCAGCTCCGGGGGGGCAGAAGATGTTTGTTTTCTAACAATATTGAACAGTTCTCTGGGCTTATTTTTGGCGCGATCAAGCTGGGAACGAAAAAAACTAGCCTTTTCCTTGAAGATGTGTTTCTTGTATTTCGATCTTGCTGATCTGAGGAGCGCTAGATGGGAGGGAGAGGGGTGTTGTCTCCATGTTCTTTCAGTTTGTCTAAGAGAACGTCTTTCATTATTCAGATCAGAGTTGAACCAAGAGTTGGATGGGATGCTTCTTTGTTTTTTTAGTTTGGGAGGGGCTAGGTGATCCAGCACCTCATTGACTGTCTTGTTAAAATGCTCCGTGAGCTCGTTGGCGTTGTGGGAGAGAGGGGTGAGCAGTAGTTGGGCTTGGAGTTCAGATTCAAGAACGTCTGAGGGAATTTGACTAAGGTTTCTGGACCATTTTAAGGGTTTGGAGATTTTTGTTGGTGGAGCGGGAATAGTTACGATCTTAAAAAGGATGAGGTGATGGTCCGACCAGTCAGTGGGAGTGATGCTGGAAAGGGATGTAAGGTCGCTGTCAGAAATGATAGCGTCAAGAGTTGCTCCTTTGATGTGGGTTGGATGTTGACATAGTTGTTTGAGATCATTAATCTCTAGGAGGTTACTGAGGCGCATGACTATAGGATCCTCTACATTGTTCCAATGGATGTTGAAGTCACCTAGGAAGAGATTTTTGGAGTTTGAAAGAGAGGATAGTGAGATGAAGTCAGACAGTTCTTCGGCAAAGAGAAGTAGTTCACCCGGCGGGTGGTAGATGTTGTGCAGTCGGATGGGGGGTGCCCTGTATCAAGAGTTCAGCATCAAGGTATTCAAAGGTTTGGTGGTCAGAGTCTTTTAGAAGGGAGAGATTAAGGACGTTTTTATAGATTGTGGCTAGACCCCCACCTTTTTAACTGGCCTATCTTTCCTGAGGATAGAGAAGCCGGGTGGGATGATTAGGTCCAGAAAAGCCGTTGAGTTGTCCTTGAACCAGGTTTCTGTCAGGAAGGCGATGTCAATGTCTTCGCTGAGTATAGTTTTGGATAATTCGGTTGCATGTCGGACCACCGAGCAGCAGTTTACTAGCATGCAGGAGAGGGGTTTTGGGCTATCTGATGTAGTAATGCATTGGATGGAGGTGAGTTGAGCAGGGGGTCGGGGGGAAGGTAGTGTGGATGGGATTCTGTTGATACCCGTGATCACTGGAATATTGGCATGTTGGGTGGAAAGGTCGGGAACCGACAGATAAGGGAGGAAGGAGTCACAGAGGTCCCTGAGGTCATAAGAGGATAAGTCGTTAACAGTGCGCATAGGCCAGCGAGCTCGGTCACGGGAGGGTGTAGTTCTCCACTTATTGGGTAGGTGCATGCCTTGGGTGCCTGTACAGGGTGCCTCCTTGTAGTTAGGGAGGACCAGGGATTTGAGGGAGTTGTAGTCCTTTCTGAGCCTTGAGAGTTCAGAGGTCACAATGGAGAGATATCGCTCGATGTTGGTAAGCGTCGGAGTTAGAAGAGTAGGTGAGGGTTCATTTGAAAGGGAGTGGGGGATGCAGTAGGTTTAGTTATTGTCTTGGGAGGACATCTAGCGTGTGGAGGGGGAGGGGGATCCAGAGGTGCCATTGGAAGGACCTTCCAGCTGTTTTGCAGGATGTTAAGCGTGTATAGAGAACGGTTGGAAGTAGGGTCATTCAGGGCAGAGGAAGGTGGAGAGTGGGCATTGGGGGTGATGGGAATGGTTATTTCCGAAAGAGAGGGGGAGCCATTCAGGGAGGGAGAGATTAGCAGCGGGAGAGGTGGGGCAGGAGGTATAAGTTGTAGGGGAAGGGTGAGAGGAGAGAGGTTAGGGGCGGGTAGAAGGGTAGGTGATGGTTGGTCGTGGGTGAGAGGTAGAGTAGGTATGACAGTCTGTACTGGGTTGATGTGTAGAGGTGGGAGATGGAGATCTAGTGGGGGAGGGGACCGAATGTGGTCGTCGGGTAGTTGGGTCTGGGTGGGGTTAGGAGCACTGTTCCCGTTAAGGTGCGCGTGCGCACCTCTATTAACGTGAGCGCGCACTGCCGTATGTGCAGCGCGCACACACCCACGACATCCCGCGAGTGAATCGCGCCGCTGCTTTCAAAAAGCGAGCGGCGTGAAAATCACTCACTTCCTGGATGCGGTGTCGGGAGTAAAGGTAAGGCGGGCTTGGGGGCTTGCGGCTGTCCGCACTTGCGGGGCAGATTGTGGGATTTTGTTTAACTATTCATGTTAATCACAGCCCCTTCACGAGCTGTGGTTAACATAAATACTTAAACAAAAGCCCACACTCTTCCCCACCAGGCCCGGCTCTAGCCAAACAGGAGCCTTGGCCCTCGCAGTGAGGGCTTGAAGGCAGACGCGCAAGGCCATGGGGCTCAAAGTGCTGCAACCCCCCGCCCCTCGTGTGTGTCAGTCCGGGACGAGACAGCTTCCCGGGCGCACACAGACAGTTTTAGAGATTATCGTAGCCGCACCCGAGTACTTCACAGGTCTTTAAAAGACCATTTACATGTTAACCTGGCTTTATTTATTTTTTCACCCCTTCATCTCCACATGGCGAAAGGCGACAAATCCTTTCTTTGACAATGGTAACCTTTGCCTACTGTTCTGCTGCATGGATTTTTATTTTTCTGTGCAGCGCAGGAGAGAAGGAGTTTATTTATTCCTATTTACCTTTCCTGACCCCTGCAGCGGCACGAGAATATGTTACTACATTTTTTTTCTTTTTAAAATCTGCACAGTGTGTGCTTCATTTAAACAGTTTTTATCATTATCATGGCTGATGCAGGACAACAATAAGACAGTACAAAATGCCCAGATAACACTGGTGATCCTGCTGGAGAGCAATCATTTGTCTGTCAGATGAACTGTATTTTATTTGGATAGCTCAGTGGGTTACTGCCTTTGTCACAGAGACCCTTGTGTTACTTGCAGTTCAGAAGTTACAATTCTAACATAGGACAGTGACCAATGAACTGTCATCAAAGAGCTGCAGACAAACATGAATGGTATAGTTAGAACTTGGCTTTTTTTTGTTTTGTGATATAGTTAGAACGTCCCCAGTCTTTCATTATTCTAATGTTGCTAAAATGAGTATGTTTGGGCAGATATACATTTTTATCAGTAAAGCTGACCCCCATGGAATACTCTTTAAATCCTAAGGTTGTGTTTCCCCAGACCAAACCCTCTTAAAATATTCTACCCACCAGTATGGATGACATGTGATTCCTACACCTTGTAATCCTCATTGGCTTATGTGACATTCCCTGTAGACTGATTTACATACTTTTATGATTCATTGTCTCTGTATAATGTGTGCGTGGTGTAAAGTACTGACACACACTACACTGATATGAGTAGCGCTATACAACAAATATAATGCATATGAGAGAGGGGCTAAGTAAAGATGAGGGGCACTGTTGGAGGGTGGCAGTGAGGGAATCTGAGGAAGAGTTCATGGGGAGAGGCTAGGGAGAGATGAGGGGCACTGGTGGAGGGTGGTAGTGAGGGAATCCGAGGAGGAGGTCATAAGGGGGAGGGGCTATGTGGAGATGAGGGGCATATGTGGCATGTGGCAGTGAGGGAATCCGAGGAGGAGGTCAATAGGGGGGGCCATGGAGGGATGAGGGGCACTGTTGGAAGGTGGTAGGAAAGGTATTTACGGAGAAAGAGGTTATTGGTGCGGCACCAAAAAAGACTTTCGCATCAGCGCTGAAGACGGCCCTGTAATGGCCTTTCTGTATTTGTTTATTTAATTTCGCAGTCGGGTCATAAAGGCTACTGTGGAACATACTTTAAAGTGCGTGCTAATTATATTTACTGCTATATTCAATGTTTTAAGTTTATAGGAGATTTTACTAATGTTTTTACTGGGAAAAATGAAAGTGGAGTCGTATGGTGCCTGATATGGGGCTGTGGCCCAAGGTCAGCTGTGACCGGGGTCAGGCGAAGGTAGTAATGAAGAGGGATTCTCCCTGAAGGCTCGCACAGAGGGAGCCCGAGAAGTGTCACTTGCCTGATACTCCCACCTCAGAAACCTCCTCTTCTCAATAAAGGAACATTACATGGAAAAAGCACTTTTTGAGAGTGATAATATTTAGAAAGATTTGGAAAAAAGTGCATTTTACTGGGCTTGTAAGACTAAGAAGAGATAAAGGAGGGCCCGGAAGCAGGCCTGCCTAGACATATATGCGACAAATCAAGCCCGCAGTGGCACACCCAAATGCACCCTTGGCCCACCCAAATAAAAATTCCTGGAGCCGGGCCTGTTCCCCACATGGCGCTTTACAAACAAGAGTAGAGCAAGTTAAAAAACCCAGCGTATAATTTCAGAAAGTACACACTGTGTTTTTAAAGTTGGTCTTCACTTTAGTTAGTAAAGCGCGGTGCGGGGAATATTGTGGGCTTTTGTTTAAGAATTCATGTTAATCACAGCTCATGAATACTTAAACAAAAGCCCACAATCTTCCCCGCACTGCGCTTTACTAACATAAGAGTAGAGCAAGTTTAAAAACACAGCGTGTACTTTCTGAAAGTGCACGCTGTGTTTTTAAACTTGCTGTGCTCTTTAGCATAGCTGCCAAGGTTTCAGATTGCTATGCGTGGCATTTTAATCATTTCCCTGTAATTGTGAATGACATTTCAGCAACTATGAGTGACATTTTCTCCCGAGCAAAAATCAAGCAATGAAACATAGGGAAACAAATAAATATCCGAAATTACACCCATTTGAGCTAGAAGAAACTGTAAGAAGCAATTGAAGTAAAGTGCACTAATGGGGGCGTGGAAACTGTGACGGTGATCTGCTCTGCCAATCAGTGCGCCCCTTGCTGAGTGGTAGCTGAAACAAGAGTATTAGCTCGATAACTGCACTTTTTATCTCCATCCTGAAACAGTGCAACATTCAGGTGCTGCACCTTTAGGTCCTCATTAGAAACAAGACTTCATCTCATTAGCACCTTTAAGCCCAACACAAAACATGATGCAGTCCAGTCTGTGGCACCATCAGGCTACACTGAGAATACATTATTTTGATTATCACCATACAGGCCAGGGTTTGCAGTTAGGATCATTCTGCTTTGTAGGAATGCTTGTCATAAAAAGGCTCACTGGGTGCTCAGAAGCAGGGAGTGAGCACAACCACATTGATACATTGTCTTGTTAAGTTACAAGACCATTGGCATTGTAATACCCTAAGATCATTTAGCTGGCATGGTTTACGTGTGTACACAGAGCATGCCTCTGCGGAGAAGTAGTGAAATATGTCAAATTCAAGCATGGATTTTATAAATTGACTTTAGGAGAATCCTATTTTATTTGTGTTTTACTAAAAAAAGGTTTTCTGAATAAAAAGGATTAATCAATAAAATCAGTACCTTTATGTAATGTTCCTAGCTCCCAGCTAAAACCCATTGTATGTTGTAAAGAGTATGGCAGAAGTGTTTTTGGATTAGTAGATTGAACAGCACAGAGCCTATATTCTTAGTTAACTACTTTTTGTATGTTAGCAAAGTGTAAACATAGATGAAGAACACACTCAAAAACACGTTTGAGCGTAGGCAAAGACTCCCATTTCCTGCTGCCAGTGCTGGATTTTGCCTTGCAATTATGCAAGAGGGGGGTGGCATTACCCCAGGGTTAGGCATCATCGTGCCATAGATGCCTGGAGCTGCCACCCTTATGCTTGAGCTAGTTTTATTCAAATGGTAGGCACCATCAAACCATGGATTCCCTTAACTTGCAAATAATTATCAACATTATGCCAGCGCCGGCTTTATACTGGAAATGTGCCAGTCACACACCTTCAGGCATGCGCTCCCATACTCTGGCACACGCACTCTCACTAACTGTGTTAAATGTAGTTACTCTGCGAGGCTGCAGTGCGTGTGGTGCAAGCTGCAGCCCCTCTCCCATGTGGTACCTACAGCATAGCAGGAGGTATTGGGTCGAAAATGCAGAGCTTGAATTCTAGCTAGTCACTTTGTGGTTTGAGACGTATAGAGGTTGGCTGTTATTTAGGCATCTATTTTAGTATTTGAGGAACTCCCTTGAATCGGCTGCCCTACTGTGCCTTGTTCTGTGTTTTGTTTAAACTTATCTTCAAGTAAAACATGATTGAAGGTTATTCCTCTGGATGCTGATTTTTCAATTTCAGGCTGAATTTTTCTATTTACTGTTCAAAAACACCCTTACGTTCTTACAATCAAAAGCTATATTACTCTTCCGCTCGGGTGGTCTGTCGCAGGTTTTCTGCCATTGCAATGAATGGAAATGCAGCTCTTTGATAGTTAATAGCTTACTGTTCTATATTAGGATTTAAACTTCTAAACTGCAAGTAACAAAAGGGGCAACATTTCTCCACCCAATGAACAGTGCTCCAGTTAAGAATCTTTAGTAAAATCTTATGATGGTACCACCGTTGGGGGCATATTATCAAGAATGGCGTTAAAATTATCGCCGCTTTAGCAGCAGGAAACTGCCGCTAAAGCGGCGATAATAGGCTTGATATTATGCCCTTGAGCATTCCAATAGAAGCCCAGGTTCACACCAGAACATGGGCTTCTATTGGAATTCTCAAGGGCATATTATGAAGCCCATTTTCCTGCTGCTAAAGCGGCGATAATTTTAACGCCGTTCTTGATAATATGCCCCTTGGAGTCTTGTGCTTTTCTAAACCTGAAGTGTGCTTGCCTGTGTAATCAATTCATGTCATGGAGTGTTTATCCAATTTGCAAACCGACCTTAAGACCCTTAACACGGTGCTGTATGTGTAAAAATGCACCATCTTTTCACTTATTAAAGTAAACGTTTGGAGTGACATTTGGCGCTGCACATGCGCGCGGTCTGGTTCCTGGCGCACATAGCCAAGGTTGCAGCGCACAGAGACCCTCCACTGCCGCAAAAGAGGAAAAAATTAGAGGGAACATTGGTTAGGAGGGGGTAGAGAGAGTTGGTACGTCAAGGTACTAAAGTGTTTCTCAAAGAGGGTGAGGTGGTGATCTGAGGCTTGTATGATGATGTTGCCAGTTTTTAAGATGGAAATGTCAATTTCACCGGGAAAGGTTGGGGATGGGGAGGTAGACAGTTTAAAACCATGAGGAATGTTAGTAGATTTAGAGATTTGAAGGTGGCGGAGGAAGGTGCTTTTCTATTTAGAGAGGTGTTTGGTAAAGAAAATGTAATTCGATTTAATGGGAGAGGTGGGACTAAGATAGGTGTCGGCTATTAAGGTTTCTGGGAGACAAGTGAGTAGTTCATGCTTGAAGTTTTTCTTGCCGTTTTTCGAAAGGTTGGAGGGGTATAGGATGTTCCATGAGTTGGGGCCAT
This sequence comes from Triturus cristatus, assembly GCF_964204655.1. Taxonomy (NCBI): domain Eukaryota; kingdom Metazoa; phylum Chordata; class Amphibia; order Caudata; family Salamandridae; genus Triturus; species Triturus cristatus. Next base: position 1,165,809,472 of record NC_140584.1, on the reverse strand, counting down.
GTCTAGAGAGTGCAGGATCAGGAGGAGAGAGGGAGGTGTGGGGGGGTGGCATGGTTGGAAAGTGGGGAGATTAGGGGGTTAAGGATGTGAGGGGAAATGAAGAGTGATAAGAGCGACTTGGGGGAGTCCCTCTTATAGACCAGCGAGTGGAAGAATAGGCCTGAGCGAGGGGGGAGAGATTAAGATTGCGAGGAGACTGGGGATAAATGCAGGATCTCAATAATCTACTTCCCACAGGAAGTTAGGGGTCCGGTCCGTGGGATAGAGGTGGGTAGTAAGGAGCGAATTAGGGTGACGAATTTGGAAGACCAGTTTGGAAGCATGTAGTACTATGGGTTAAAAAGATCTAGTCACCATTCCAAATAGAATAAAGATAGACTAGCAGTGAGCTAAAAAACATTTAAAATAGAAAGCCTCAAGATGAGGTAGATTACTTTGGGTGCAAGTAGCATATTAGGTTAACAATGAGGTAAATTACTTTGGGTTCACATAGCATGTTAGATTAACAGTACAGAAGGCCTAGCAGCGGACAAGGAAACATTTGAAATAAGAGCATTACAATGATGAGGAACAATTTGGAAGCATATAGTGCATTAGGTTACCGACCCGCAGCAATTCCGAAAAACAAAATTACAGATTGTCTAACAACGGGTAAGGAACCATATAAAATATCACAGTGAGGTAGGTACTATTGGGGATACATAGCGCATAAAGTAAAAAACATCTTGGAGCATTTCCAGCTGAAATACAGATTATCAAGCAGCTAATAAAGAAAAGGTTAAGGTAAAAAGTCACCAAATGAGGTAGATCAATGTGGGTGCACGTAGCGTGTTAGGTTAAATGCATCTAATAGCTATTCAACATCAGGTACGAAGTGTCTAGCAGCAGGGAGAGCAACATTTAAGATAAAGATAGAATATAAAGTTTTTGGAGCTCATCACGCATTTAGTGGAGGTGGAAAAGTTTAGGCGCACATATGACAACAGATTAAAAAATCCACCCACTGATCTGGTTTAATTAAAGGGGGTACCTTCCGCCCAAGAAGTCCCTTAATAAAGATAGGAGGGTACAAAAATTAAAAAGAAAGGTGGTGCATGTGTATCATGAACATCAGAGAAATAATGTAAAACAGGGTGAGGTGGGGTAGGTAGGACGGACACGAAGATTGCAGTTAGGAGTTTCCAGCAGCGATTCGGCCTCATCAACTGGGGCAGACATTAAGAGAGAGGAAGGGCAAGATGGGTAGCTAATGGAGCTCAAAACCCCAGGGTGTGGTAGGAAAGCCCAGAAGAAATTGTGCCTAAGGCATGCCACAAGTTACAAGATAATAAAATAGTGTGCGAAAGTTAGTGTTGCAGTTATAAATTACAAATTACAAAACCCATTACAGTTACAATTACGTACGACTAGAGGGCTGGTGCGTAACGCAATGGTGACTCATAGGGAACAGGACTTTTAGTAATAAACTCTCGCAGACTAGAGAGTATCAGCATACATAGTAGAGAGCAAACAAAATGCACGCAAGTTATGTTAAAATAGTGATTCAATGGAACAGTTCAATAAAAAATGAAATAAAAAATACATTATCTCAGTAACAAATGCCTAAATGTAGCTTAACTGGGAGTAGTGTCCTGACAAAGTTATGGGCGTGGAGCAAGAACCAGGCTTAATCACGGTTAACTTGGTTTAGGATTGTTAGACTGGCAGATGGATGAAAAAGGGCCACAAGATGGCGCTAATGCTTCATTATTATTCTTGCTTTTTCAGCGGTGTGCAATGCTTTCGAAGGCTGGGGGCCAGATGTTTAGCTGTTGGGTGCATTGATGAGTTAATGAAGGGTGAGCCTCACAAATTGGCAGACCCACCATTTACGAGTTGCTCAGTGAATGTTTCTTCAGCGCAGGGTGTACTGTTTGAATAGCACTATGCGGATGCCATGTAGACTACCGTTTCAGGAGCGGTATAGCCCAGTTGGGATCTGGGCTTTTCACCCACGAGTGATGCTAAGCCCCGGAGCTTCAATGGGGGGCTCAAGCGTGGCGGCCATTTTCAAATAGATCACCAATAATTAAAGGAACCCTGTCCCTTGGAGTAGTAGGGCCGCTCTCCTTTTTATAGACCAACATAAACCTGGCAAGCGTAAGGTGTGCAAGTCAAAGCAGCCTAAATGTGTAAGCAAACTAAAATACATGCAAACTAAGTGGGCCATTAAGAAAACACATGACACAGTGGCATAGAATAGAATGTTTCAGAGTAGAGTGAAGTGGCGTGGACCAGGGTGGAGTGGTATAGAGTATTGTAGAGTGCTTTAGCATGAAGTGGCGTAGAGTATTGGCGTAGAGTGCAGTGGAGTGGAGTGTAGTAGTGCATAGTAGAGTGGGGTAGAGTGCACTGGCTTAGAGTCTAGTGATGTAGAGTAGAGCAGCATAGAGTGAAATGGTGTAAAGTGCAGTGGTGCACAGTAGATTTAAGTGGTGCTGAGTAGAATAGAGTTCAGTGATGCAGAGTGGCGTAGAATGATTCGGTCCAGAGTAGACTGGTGTAGAGTGCATTGGTTTTGAGTAAAGGTATAGAGTGCAGTGTTCCAGATTAGGGTGGCGTGGAGTGGTGTAGATTACAGTAACGAAGACTGCACTGCCGCATGATGGTGTGGATAAGAATAGAGGTGTAGAGAGGAGTGGTGCAGGGAAGAGTGCAGTGAAGTGGTATAGGGTGGAGTGGAGTGGAGTGGTGCAGAGTAGAGTAGAGTGGGGTAACCTGGAGTATGCCTGGTAGTGCACTGCCGTTACAGATAACACATCTTCAATTGAAATGGCCATTACATTTGCACTCACATACCGTTTTACAGATAAAAGTATAACACACACAATGTGTGGAAATGTCATCACCCAATGTATTGATTTGATCGTCAGCACAGTTCATTTACAGACATTTATATTTTGTTATGTGCTAGAAAAAAAATAACATCTGTACAGCCTTCCTTAACCCCTTCGCAGCGGCATGAATTCTGCCGCGGCGCTAGGGGGGTTTGGGGGCAGTGCGGCGCCGCCATGCTCGTGATGGAACCACTCCATCATGAGTCACGGGCGAGCTGTGCTCATGACGGAGTGGTTCCATCACGACTCCGCCCACTCGCGCTATTCGCCCGCACAGGCGGGGAATTAGCGCCGCGTGGGCAGAGCGGCCGCCAACGGCCGCAGCATGACGGAACCACTCCGTCATGAGCACACGGCACCCGTGGCTCATGACGGAGTGGTTCCGTCATGAGCAGGGAATGGGTTAAGCAGACCCCCCCCCCCCCCTCGCTAGCATGATTGTCACATAAATCCTCTTTCTTTGTAGTCAGAGAAAGAAAAAGAAACATCGAGCTCCCTGAAAACACGGCTTGACATTTGACCTCCGTCTTTGAATGCACAGCAAATGTGACAAGATAAGAACAAGGTTTAAAGGCCTGTTTAGAGAAAACGAGTTTGTGGAAGAATACAGTAAACAAGGATTGGGCAACGGGAGGAACAAACTCGAGCTGGACAGCCTGAAGCAAATAAAGCTAATGCCTAGAATGCCAGAAAATGTGAATTACAAACAAAAAAGCCAATAGTAAGGAATGGGTGGAATGCATTCCTAGGTCAACTTTTTGAATGTTCTTAAGATGTCTTTGGCAAACCAGATAGCTGCAACCTAAAAATGGCCACTAACTTGAGCACCAATAAATCTGGTTCACACCACCCACTCTGCTTCCCAGAGAAGGGAACTACAACAGGACTATCAACATTGGCCGTATATCGTATAATTCAACTCCCTTTCCATTCACCTCTCTTTCCATTAATCATATTACACCACTTATTCTCACTGTTTTGTGCTCTTAATCCTCTTCAAGTGGGGAATTGGTATTGACAGGCGGACAGAGCAGCCCCCCTAGTTGAATTTTGAATTCCATTTCCCCCATATTTTGGTCCATTTGTGTGGGCAGCCTCTTCCTTCATATACCACCCTCTCAGCCTGCCTACACCAATCCATGCCGGTTTTCCAGTCTCTCAAAGCTAGAGCAGAATCTGCCCTCCATTTCCTTGTAATGTTGCTCTTAGCCACTGTGAAGCCTAGTGTGACCCAGGTTCTTTCTCCTGCTGTTGGGTCTGTTTTCTCCGAGATGTTTAATAAACACCACCGGGGTGACTTCTCCATCTGTCCGCACACACCGTAAGCACACATGTAGTAATCTTTTCCCAATATTCTAGTATTCTCTGGCAGTCCCACCATAAGTGTAGGAACGTACCTGTCTGTCCACAGTGTCTCGGACATCGTGAGGATTCAATTTTACTCATTGTAACCAGTGTACAGTGTAGCGCTTGTGTAATATGTTCAGTGCAATTTTTTAATTGGACTAATTTGAATCGAAGCGTATAGCTACCTCAGGGGGGATGCAAGCGCCTTCTGCCACTCTTCATCAGTGAGGGTTCCCTCATCCTCCTTTCACTTTTCCCAGGCTCTCTCTAAGGTATTGGGTGAATTATAAAGCAATTTCCCGTATGTCAATGATATTGCCTTGTCTTTAAGGTAGTCATCAAGGAGTCCATCCTCCAACGGGGAGGAGTCTGGGAGAGCTGTACCAATTGGGATTGGTCTTGACGGGGCATGTCGTATCTGAAGGTAGCAGAAGATTTCCATTGAGGAGAACTCATTCCCTCTGGAGGTCTGCAAAGGGCTTCATTTTCCCTCACGCCCATAGGTCTCCCACCCTAGAGAGTCCAATGCAGTCCCATTTATCAAAGCCTGGTTGATGCACCAACAGTCCCATGAATCCCACAAGTGTGTGGCTAGAGTAATCCTAAATTTCCATCCCAACGGTGCTGATTCCATATGCCAGATTTTAACCGTTTTCGATGTTGGGGGTGAGTAGGGATTCTTGTGGGGCATGATGAGTGCTCCCCACCTTCACCCACAATTTGCCCAGGAACCTGATCCTGTGGTGACGGAGATGCTGCCTCAACTTAAAGCCAGCAGGGCAGTACCTAGCATCCCTTCGCAGCCTTTCATTCTTCCCTTGAATTTCAGAAAGGTACAGTCTATTGCTCTCCCAGAGGCTACACACAGACTAGTTCCTCTGCGTTCACATGTATCACCATACATGCCAACAGGCCCCATGCAGGTGGCAGACTCTCGATTCTTGAAATCAAAAATGGCTTTATTTTAGCAGTATCTTGCCTATAACTGCCTCCACTGTAATATTAGTCAATGTGGAAAATGCATTCCCCCTTTTTTTATTTTATTATTTCCCACTTTCTAGTTGTACATTTTTGGCATGTATGTGATCACCACACACGTGGTAGGTCTCAAACACTAATTGGAGGTCCGTAAATCATCATCGCGGCCATTGGTACTATGTGAGTCTGAGGCCGCAGTGTTTATTGCAAAATTAAGCATTTGCCACATAATCCATCTGCTGCATAATTTACAGATTTTATCACAAAAAAGTTTGTTTCTTGCTCAAACGGATCTACAGTTATTGAACAAGCAGCAACAATTGTTGCTGTGCTGCCGAAGGCACTTCCCAAAGGTTAACTGTTCACCTTCCAGTAGCATATTTCTGTCTTTGGGTATTACAGTACTAATAAGATGAAACCCCTGTCTAGTTCTGACCTGTAAAAATAAAATAAACTGATATCACCACAATATGTGCTGCATAATTAGCATTTTCTGCTGCATAACTTGGTAATCCCTTGCCGCATATTTCCAGTGGCCCTGATCACATGTCCCACTTGATGAGGAGGGCGTATGTATGTAAGTCTAAACTTGAGGCAGAAGTAGGAACAGGTTCTTATCTGCTATGTTAGTCTTTATACAGTGAACCAGGTTTCTTGCCTAGTGCTGCGGCACGCAAGGAGATAGCCCGCCTCCTGATAAGTCTTTTAACATTAGAGTAGTTAAAGTAGGGGACTTGACTGAGTTGAGTTGATGAAGCAGGGGTGGTGTGGTTTACTGTTCCCTACACGACTTGCTACTCATCCCGTCACCAGACACAGAAGTGTTGTTATCACAGGACAAGGAGAACAAGCATTGGCAAAGCCAATAGGTCTCGCTTTTGGGACCTTATAAGTATTTAGTTATGCAGCACAATATCCTATAACTGTTGCATGGCCAAACACTTATAAGGTCCCAAAGGCGAGACCTATTGGCTATGCCAATGCTTGTTATAGGTGCGCTTGAAATGCACTACTAACAAGCTGTAGCCCGGTGACTGACGAGGAGGGAGGGGGAGAAGGGAGGGGGTAGTGAGAGCACACAGCAGGGGGTGGTGGCAGAGAGCGCCTCGCAGACAGCAAGCCTGTGTTTACAATCCCTAGAGGGGGTGGGGTCATGGCCTTCACAGACGCCTGCCAAAAGCTTTTTAAATGTTAGCTCGTCACTAACTAAAACGCCAGTGCCTCATGAAATCAGTATCCCGTGACCTTTGTCTAAATAAAACTCGCCGTGAAAACGAAGAGGACATGCCCCCGCTACTGCTTAAAACCCAGGTGTACGCGCGGTATATTTAAATTAACAAAGTGCTTCCGACTGCTCGCGTTTCTACATGCAAGTACAAAAAATAGAGGTAGGACAACAGACAAGGTGTAGAAAAAAGAATACAGAAAATGCGCCATCTTAACAAAGAGCGAGACCTATTGGCTATGCCAATGCTTGTTTCATGTGCAGCTGCCACATAAGAAGCACAAGTATGGCCAATTACATTCTTGAAGAACATTTATCTCTAATTCGCGAACATACTGGATCCAGATTTTCTTCATTTTAGACAAATGCTTTAACAAGCCTTCTCAGGTCTGTGATGATTTCAAAATAACACGTTCCCAATAACAGTTCTTTTATATGGAAACACTGAGACACAGTGCATGTTGTAGCATGATGAAAAGAGAACATTACAGGAATGGTACACCAAAATTACCCCTTTGCAGAAAGTCCCCCAGCGGGGAAAGCGAAAAGCACGCATAGTAAATTAGTGTAATCGAAGCAAAGTGGTGAGCCTGGTCGTTGTGACCGGGCGCTGCTTTTCCTGTGTAATGTGTGACGCACATAAAAGGTATATTCTGAGAAGAGCAGCAACTCTGATGAGAACTGGCCTGCAGGAGTGATGGTTATGACTCCTTTCACCACCGGTGCCTAGAGACCAATCTGTTTGTAGAGCGCCTTAAAAATAAATAAATAAAGAAGAATTAACAACTGTTAGGGACCAGCAGGGACAGCGTTGAAACTGAGAAAAAGAACAGAAGCAGGGTGGCAGAGGATAGCGGAGATCCGCAGGGGAGGTGGAGAGAAGAGAATGAGGGTGGTACGGGTAGAGACATGCATGAAGAGCAGCAACACTGGGGAGAAAGAACAGACCGGCGGTGACAGATGAGAGCGGAGAGACTGCCGGGGAGCGAGGCAACACTGAGGGGAGAAAGATCATACGTGGGCTGATTCGAGGGAAACATGGAAAGACTCAAGGGCAAAACAGACACTGCGGTAAAAGGGCAGGCTAAGGATCAGAAACGGCAGACTCTGGGGAAAGCAGTCAAACTAGGGAGGCTGGAAAGCAAGCAGACTCAGGGGAAAGTCGAATGACTAACAGTGAAAACAAGCAACTTTGGGGACAGCAAACATACAGGAAAATTGGAAGCATGAGGTGCAAGTAGTGAGACAAGGGGAAAACTAGAGGAAGAAGCCCGCGTGCCTCGCGCTCAAAGTTTAAAAAACATACAAGCGCGCACGCGGGAAAGCTTATTAGAAAGAACAAGCAGGAAGGGGGTGGCAAATGGTGTGCGCAGCCGCTTTGATGTCCTCAGTGGCCGCGCGGCTCACTGAGGACATCAAAGCGACCGCGAAAGTGATCAGGCAGTGCTTTTCAGGCTGCCAAATGGTGCGCGCGCCCGGCGAACATGCACTGTATTTGGAGGCCTGAAAAGCACTAGTTTGCACTTCCAGATCCCCCTTTTACAAAAGCTCTCGCGAGAGCAGCACTAAAGCGCTGGCTCAGGCGAGACCTAAAAATGACCTTTATTCCGTCCCACACCAAGATCCAACAGAGGAGCACAGTTTGTCACAAGTCTCTCTTCTGGTCCTGAACTTGACCAGGTTAGAATCTTCAGACACCAAGGTTCTATTGCAGGACTGGACCAATACAGAATGGATAGGAGGGCAGGAGACAAAAGGAAGAACAAGGAGATAAATGCAGATTACAATACATTTCCCTGGGAAGGATACACCTCTAACAGGGAAATGATTTTACAACAGTGCTTCGGCCGTTGCGGTTTTCAGAAAGGGGCGTGTCTGTGTGTCACTCAAATGCCCTGGCAGCCAGTGCTAGGATGCTGCTCAGATATTCAGAGCCACTCATTTGCATCATCTCAGGACTGTCTGGGGGCTCGCTTTTAAATGATAGCGTAGGTTCCACTTCAGCTCTGTGCTTCAATTAAACCTGCTGCCTACTTTGTCTTGATACTCGGGACAAGCCATTATGAACATGATGGTAGCAGAGAGCTCTGTGGCCGCCCTGACCAGAAGTAAGGGCATAGCAGACATGAGTGAGACCACAGCTGCTGGAAATGGAGTATTTGAAAAGTAAACGAGGGGCATATGCTCAAGAGCGTGTGATAACTACCGCAAAATTAGCTTAACGCAACTCTTCACATCGCAGTCTATCGCGGGAAACAAACGCTGTATTAACGTATTCTCAACACGGCGGTACCATGCGATAGTCCCACGATAATGAGTCAAATGACTGCGGTAAAATTAAGGCAACGCCGAAAAAATGCGAAAATAGTAGCGATGAGGTCAATCGCGATACAAAAATCAGTGATAACCAGCGACAGGCCTGCAATTCCCACGTGTCACGCGGGAAAATACACCATAAAAGCAGAGTAAAAAAAACTGTAAGATGACAATGTATGAGCACAACCCCACATCCGTGACGTAGAACAAATGACCACTGTCCCGTATCAAATCGGCATCTCCTCACAGTCACAAAGTACATTGAAAGGCAGTCTGCATGTAAACTGTGCCAATGCGGAAACATGCATGGAACACACTGTGAAACCGCATCTCCCCTTCACATTGCAGAGGGACAAGCAACCCCTCCTGCACGCACACGTGTCATGTCCATGGTCAATCAATTATGAAAGCATGGACGAATGTAGGGGCAGTGACTCCCCCTTACTTACATGCTGCCCATGTTGTGGGACTTGAGTCACAGGGTGCATCCCTGCATCATGGTGGTACATATCTGACCCCAAAAGGAGCCCTGTTGTTACCTGTAGGTCACAAATGACAGCCAAAATGGAATGATAAGGACCCATGCTCTGGGTACCACTTTCTAGGGACTTACAGGGATAACTAAAGTTGTGCCAATCGTGGCACAGTTTTTGGGAAAGAGGTCTGGCACTGGGAACCTGGTTAGCAGGACCCAGTGCACTTAGTTTGAAATCGGATCGGGCAAAAAGTGGGGGCTAGCCATGTCAAAAGAGGCACTTTCCAACAATTTTGATCCACTCTTGTTTCTCTACGTCATGGCCCACTCTGTCTCTCTTGGTCTTGGCCCACTCATCTGTTTCTCTGGGTCTTGGTCCACTCTCTGGGTCATGGCTTATTTTGTCTCTATGAATCTTTGTTCAAGAACTCTCTGGGTCTTGCTTCACTCTCTGTCTATTTCTAATGGTCTTGTTTCGTTCTAACTCTCTGGATATCGGTCCACTCTCTCTTTCTCTGGTACTTGGTTCACTCTCTATCTGTTTCTCTGGGTCTTGGTTCACTTTCTTACTCTACCAAATTTTGGTACTCTCTATTTTTCTGAGTTTTGATCAACTCTATCTCTCGGTGTTGTGATTCACTCTTGGTTCCTTCTGTCTCGAAGTCTTTGTTCACTCTCTGTCTCAGAGTCTTGGTTCACTCTGTGTTTGTCAGTGTTTGGTTTTGGATCGCTTACTCTTTTCTTCTGGGTTTTTGAGAAAAAGCTGAAAGGAAGCATCATTGCACAAGAGGTCATGCGGTGCTCTGTATTTTATGTCAAGACAGGAGGCCATCATTATGCATTATCTTTTATTAACTCCTTCTGGGCAGCAAACAACCATTAAAAGCTTCCAGAATAGAACTTAAAACATCACAATCAAAAAAAGAATGTTCAGTCCAAATATCATCTGTGTCCTCCATCTTCTTCCTCTTTTGTTTGCTGCTTCTGAGCAGATGAGTATGTATGAGCACTCTGTGTGTGGGTGATTGGCTTGTTTGCATTTCAATAATTACCCATTTTATGGGTATTTGTGCTTGAATGTTGACAGGAAGATGTATAATTATTTTTAATAGAATGAAATATTATTCTTAAGTATGTTTTGTTTTATTCACAGGTTTTTGCTTATACATTTTTTTTTTTAAAAGGAGAGATTCATTTAAAGTATTTAAAGTAGACAACGAACAGATGCTTTCTTTCTGCAGGTATGTAGTTTTTTCAAAGATTAGCTTACTTGGCTACTGAGCGTGTGACCACAAGCCAAACTTGAGCGCAGTGAACTGTTAGTTTCTTTGGTTTCTGATGAGAGGGCAGACAGTCCGAAATTTTATGGCTAGACCGGATGCTCCTATTATGCTTACTTTTCTTGCTTTATTCTAATTGCAGCAAGATAAAACTACAATTCCCAGAAGGCTTGGTGAAAAAAAACTACCAACCAATGGGAAACAAAGAAACAATCATTATCCAATCAGAACATAGATAGCAGTATAAGGTCTATCGTGACTGCAAACAGCCCTCTTTTCTTGCTGCTCGCAGTCAAGACAAGTACCTTTCTATGTTTTATATTAATTTAATTGAGTGTTTAAATTTGACTTGCGAATAACGTTACTTCAATTATTGTTGGCTTTGCGTTTCTTTGAAGCTTTGTTGCCTCTTTGTGCTTCGCGCTTCTGCGTACGTATGTGGGCTTTCCCTTTCCCTCCCCCCCGTGCTTCACACGCGTAGCCCTGTGCGCGCGTGCCTCTCTCACCGGCCTCCGAGTTCCCTCAGCCGGTGGCGCAGCGCTCTTTTAGCCCTCACGTCCCGGCATTAATCGCTCAGACCTCTTAGTCTTCCGCGCACCGTTTCCTCTTTGCTTCGTGTCTTCGGACAGACGCCTCCTGTATTTACACGCCCCTAGAAGGAGGAGTCTCCTTTTTTACACGCCCATTGGTTTTTCTTCAGGTTTTAACCCTTTCTTTACTGGTTTCTTGCCAGTTTCCCTGCTTTCTGCAATTATGCCCAATTCTGAAGAGTACAATGACAATGAAGGGGAAGTTTTTAAGTAGAATTTAAATTCTTTCATAAATACCTCTGTTGAAAATGCTGTTGAAGCATCAATGAAACGTTTGTCTAAAAACATGGAAAATTCTATTTTGAGTTTAATGACCAAAGCAATGGCCCAATCTGCGGGGGATAGCAGAAAACATAAGGTGGTACACTCCAAGGTTCCTTCTTTGGCGTCAAAAGTGGTTGGTGAGTCTTCCTCACACATGACAGAGGACGCGGTTCCTCCCAGGCCTCCTTCCAAGGAGGGGTTGAAATGTTCAGATGGCAAACATAAAACCAAGACCAAACACCTGGAGGTACCTCAGAAATTGATCATTTCTACTATTTATGATACAGATGACGATATGGGTGACGCCACTGATCTTTCTGATCTCTTTGACATTGTGGACCCTTCGTCTCCTCCTTCCAAGAAAATGAAGTTGGATGCTTTTGCATCTGAGCCGGTGCTTGATCCCAAAGGTACTCCTTTCTTTGATCCTGCTTCTATCAGACACCCAAATTCAACAGAATGGTTTCCCATTGATCACGTGGGAGAGTATATCACTGCAAGACTTCGCCTTCCCCTGGATAAGACTGTCAGAGCTAAGCTAAAGTCTGAGTGCCCGAAGCCCTCTCTCCCTTCACATATCACCTCTACTCCCGCTATAGACCAACCACTCATTACCTTTTTCTCCAAATTTGGCAAAGATCCACGTAAAGGGGTTGATAGGGCATGGTCTTCCTGCCAAGACAAGTTGCCTGATTTAGTGGGTCCCCTTGCCCGTATTTTTGATTTGGCAGAGTCAGCACGCCTTGAGGGCGCTGACCTCAATCCGGAGGATGTATCTATGTGGGTCCAGCGAGCCTTTTGTCTTCTTGGCAACGCCAACGCTGCCATGACTCATGAGCGCCGCAAGGGCCTCTTAATTAAGTTGGACCCAAAACTGGCCAATCTTGCCCCTCTCGATCCTGGTGTCAAAGCTGACGGTCTTCTTTTTGGGGAATCGTTGGTGAGAGACTTGAGTAAGTTCGTCACCACTTTTGCCTCCTTGGATAAAGCGCAGCAATCCATTAAGAAAGTCTTCCCATCTCGGGTTTTTGGCAGGGCCGGAAGAGGCAGGAGCCGCTCTTCCGGCCGTGGTTTCCAATCTCAAGGCTACTTCAACTCAAACCAACAGGACTTCAAACCCCAGTTTTACCCCCAGAGAGGTCGGGGTTACAGAGGCAGGGGCCAACGTGGCTTCCGCCACAACTCCTCTCAACAAGGTAGGTGCAGCAGCTCCTGTGGGGGGTCATTTATCCCTTTTCCTTCACAGGTGGCAGTCCCTTACTGCAGATCCTTGGGTTCTCGACACCGTCCAAGGTTATCGTATCGAGTTCTACGCTCCACCTTTTCAAAGGGTTCTTCCTCCTCCTCTAGTGTTCTCCACAGAAATGTCTCTTCTGGTGACCTCAGAAATACAGGCCCTTCTAGCCACAAAAGCTATTCTCGCTTCTCCCTTCGACCACTCAGGCTTTCTCAGTACCCTTTTTCTCGTTCAAAAGAAGAACAAAAAGATGAGACCTGTGATCAATCTCAAATTTTTCAATCAGTTTGTGGTTAATCGCCACTTCAAAATGGAGACAATTCTACATCTACGGGATACTTTGCGTCAACACGATTGGATGATTCGCATCGATCTCCAAGATGTTTATCTTTCTATTCCCATTCACGATTCGCACACGAAATTCCTTCAATTTCAATGGCAAAATGCCACCTATCGTTTTCGCTCTCTGCCTTTCAGACTTTTTTCAGCACCTTGGTGCTTCACAAAGGTGATGAGACCTGTCGTAGCTTATCTACGATCTCTGGGGATCAGACTCATCATTTATCTCGATGATATCCTCATCATGAATCTAGACAAACAGGCCTTATTGAACGATCTCAACACTACTCGCTCTCTGTTACTCGAATTGGGCTTCCTCCTCAATTTGGAAAAGTCCTCTCTCATTCCGGCTCAGAGTATGGAGTTTCTGGGTTTTCGCATAGATTCCCCCACGGCCTCCCTTTTCCTTCCTCAGTCCAAAATCTCCACTATTCATACGGAGATTTCCGAGGTTCTGCGCCGTCCCTTGATTTCTCTTAGATCCCTAGCAAGAATCGTCAGCCTTCTCTCGGCCTCTATTCAGGCAATCTTTTCAGGTCCTCTCCATTATCGGGCTCTTCAACGCCTAAAGATCAGACATATTCGACAAGGTCTTGCGTATTCCGATCAAATAGAATTAGATCTCGAGTCCCGCCTAGATCTTCAATGGTGGATGAACCATTTGGAAGCTTGGAATGGACGAACCATTTTCGCTTCCGCCCCAGATCTTGTATTAGAATCCGATGCAAGCCTGTCGGGTTGGGGCGCCCGTTGCGGACCAATACCGACTGGAGGTACATGGTCAAAAGAGGAGTCCAAATTGCACATCAATTGTTTAGAGATGCTGGCAGGCTCCTTTGCAATTCAAATTCTGGCACAGGACAAAGTAAGTTGTACCATCCTCCTTCGCATGGACAATGTTTCTGCGGTTTGCTATATAAACCATCTCGGTGGCACCAAGTCAGAGGTCCTAGCGGATCTGGCAAAAAGTCTTTGGGAATTTTGCCTCTCCAACAAACTCTCGCTCTCTGCAGAATACCTTCCGGGGAATCTCAACGCCGTCGCCGATTGGCATTCTCGCTATCTCCAGGATTCCAGCGATTGGAAGCTTCTTCCCTCCGTGTTTCTCTCTCTCTCTCTCGGTTGTGGGGTCCTTTCTCAGTAGACCTTTTTGCTTCCCGACTGAATTCTCAGTTACCCCTCTTCTTCAGTTGGCGTCCGGACCCCTTGGCTCTGGCGACTGATGCCTTCCTTCAAGATTGGTCCCTTCACCTCAACTATGCGTTTCCTCCTTTCCTGTTAATCAACAGAGTCTTGTCGCAGGTACGTCGCCAAATGACGTCTCTGGTGGTAGCAACTCCCTTCTGGCAGTCCCAGATTTGGTTTCCATCTCTCCTGGAATTGGCTGTGGACTTTCCCGTCCTTCTTCCCCCATTCCCCAATCTACTTTCGGACCCTCTGGGCAATCCTCACCCTTTAATTATCGACCAATCACTGGTGTTGTCCGCCTGGAAAATTTCCAGCCTTCCTCTTCTGATCTCGTCATTTCGCAGGAAGCTTCGGTCTTCATTAGTCGTCCATGGGCCCCAGGCACCTCCAAGGCTTACAAATCCGCCTGGTCTCTTTGGTCAAGCTGGTGTCTGCAAAAATCTGTCGATCCCTTTTCAGCCTCTTTAAACTTTATTGTTAATTTTCTGGCTTCTGAGGCCAGCTCCGGCAAATCCTATCGTACCATCAACCTGTACAGATCAGCTATTTCTCTTAACCCCTTGCATGCCCGCCCCTTTGCCCGCCCAGTGCCGCGCCTTGCATTAGCGGGCGGAGTTCATGACGAGCTGGACTCGTCATGGGCACAGCGCCACCGCAGCCCATGACGAGTCCAGCTCGTCATGGGCACTGAAGGGGTTAATCATGCCCATATCGATGGAAAACCTGCGGGAGCTCATCCCTTGATCTGCAGATTGCTGAGAGGAGTTCGTTTTTCAAAACTTCCGTTGGCTAAGTATTCTAATTTATGGGATGTTAATCTGGTTTTGCAATTGTTTTCAAATTGGCCTGATAACTCTGCTCTTTCTTTGAAAATGATTTCAGCTAAACTCACTATGTTGTTATGTTTAATTTCTATTAAACGAGTATCTGATGTGAAGGCCATGGATGTCTCTTCTCGCCAGTTCACTCCTACTGGTGTGCTGTTTCATATTCACAAACGCACCAAGACTAATTTACATACTGTCTTCTACCCCTATTTTCCCTCCAATCCCAAGTTGTGTGTCGGTCAATGCCTAAAAGTTTATGAAAGTAAGACCTCTGATCTCAGGACTTCCTCCAGCTCCCAGCTCCTTATTTCTTTCCGTAAACCTTTCCGCCCTGTTTCTTCTGCTACTCTGGCCCGCTGGGTTCGTTGGGTCATGTCCCTGGCCGGTATTGATGTCTCCGTTTTCGGAGCTCATTCCACTAGGGGAGCCATGGCTTCTAAAGCCTTTTGGGCTGGCTCCCGTCTGGAGCACATCCTGAAATCAGCTGATTGGTCTAACGATACAGTGTTTCGTACTTTTTATTGCAATCTTCTGTGGTTACTGCATCTTCTCTGGTGATAGATATGCTTTAAACAAGCATAATAGGAGCCTCCGGTCTTGCCATAAAATGTAGATTTTCCTAATATATTATGACGGAAAGTCTTAATTTTATTAAAGACACGGAGGCGAGTATTATCCCGCCGCAACACTTCTAATTGGTGTTCTCCCTCCCTACAGGCACTCCAGCGCTTCCACCGGCATCATCCTGAGGATACCCCGGATTCTGCCACGATCGCTTCTTCTGCTTCATCACCTACTGTGCCTGGATCTGACCGTCTCTCCGAGTCTCCTCTGGTGGTCTTTGGGAAAGAAATGTTCACGTGGACTTTGACTTTATGCATTTTGTTATCTGTTACTCCTTTGTTTTTGCATTCTCTGTAATTGCTCGCACAAGAAAGAGGGCTGTTCGCAGTCACGATAGACCATACTGCTATCTATGTTCTGATTGGATAATGATTGTTTCTTTGTTTCCCATTGGTTGGTAGTTTTTTTTCACCAAGCCTTCTGGGAATTGTAGTTTTATCTTGCTGCTATTAGAATAAAGCAAGAAAAGTAAGCATAATACTTGCCTCCGTGTCTTTAATAAAATTAAGACTTTCCGTCATAATATATTAGGAAAATCTACATTCACGCGCTATAGGGAACGCGTATGATGCAATGATCGGGAGGCAGAATTGGTGGAGGTGTCGGCGGTCAACATAGTTTTGTGATGAAACTGTTTTTTAAGGGCAGTAGATAAGAAACAAAACATTTTGGTTTGTTTCTGTGGCTTGTAGGCCTTCACAGCCGTTGCCCTGGTAACGGAGCGTTTTTCCTCACACGCTCGTTGCCGGCTTTGATTTTTTTTAGCAGGAAGAGCTATTCTGAGGAAAAACTTGAAATCATCCTATGTTAAAACAATTGGGAGTGAATTCTTATTAGGGTATCTGTATTGTACAATTGCTTGAATTTAGGTAGAGGTTTAAAAAAAATGTAGGAAATTGAGGAGATGGATAGTACTCAGAGTAATGATGAAAACAGGGAGGAGAGATTAAGGAAGATGGTGAGTGAGGAGGTTCAGGCAGCTGTTCAGGAAAACTTAAAAAGCAGGTTTTAGGGAAAAGAGACAGGAGAGTTTATGATGATGAGTAATATTTTTCAGTCTCAGAAGAGGATACTGTGAATAGAGGTCCAGGTGGGAAGTGCCTGGAAAAGAAGAGACATCTGGAGGACAGAGAAGAATAAAGGGGGCCCAAGCGCCTCACATGGAACAGATGCCCAGAGCGGCACACAAAAGGGTAAGCTGAACGCTGAGGTGGGGAATATTCACATTGATGAGGTAGAGATGCAGAGAGATAGATCCAGTGAGAATCCGGAAGAATATATTCTGGATTTAGAACATAAGGATGATTTGGAGGATGAGGAGAGTAATGTGGTTGTCAAATCTAGAGGAAAGGATATTTCTACAATTGTGGATCCTTTTGGAGAAAAGTTATTTGACCCAAGACAGATAAGACACCCGAGGGGAAAAAGATTGGTGGCCTTTGGAGCATGGTTCCCAGTATATTAAGGCAAGATTGAGAAAAGCTTTGGAAAAGAATGAACGCAATATAATGCAGGATGAATGTTCCAGACCCATTATTGAGCAGAAGGGGACTCAGACACCTAATTTAGACCCCGATTTTATTACTCACATGTTTAAGATGGGGAAGGATCCGAGAAAGGGATTGAAGAAGTCTCTTTAAGACTTCGCAGGATAAGCTGTTAGATATCCTTGGACCGTTGGCAAGAAGTTTTGATTCTGTTGAAGAGGCCTTTGTGAGAGGCACAGAGGTGGATTTGCTGCTCCTTAGAGGTTGGTGCCAGAGGGCAATTTGTTTTATGGGTAATGCCAATGCAAGTCTCTTGGCAGGAAATCCTAGGACCTTACTTATGAGGCTAAATCCAAAATTAAGTGAGATGGCAAGGAGAGAATCTACTGATGATGCAAAGGGTGTATTGTTTGGTGATGGATTGGTCACATCCTTAACAAAGTATGTTAAAACATTTACAAGTCTAGATAAGGCACAATTTTCTATGCACAGTTTTTTTGAAAATAGTAGTTTTTAGAGAATGGCTGGTAGGAGAGGGAATATTTTTGATAAAGCTAAGGGGCCCCTGCTAAACTGATACAACACCCAGGTGGGTAATCAACTAATGTGGGAAAAGGGTACACCGGGCACAGTGTGAATATCAAAAAGTGTTGCGTATCGACTCCCAGTTTAATAATTTGCATCCATGTATGACAAAAACATATAACCACACTTAACAGATCAGAAAGACTTATATATTTTTCGTACTTCTCTTTAATTAATACAAAATATAAATATTTTTTTAGGTTCTCCTCTTTTTTTAGTGAGTTAATTTCTCTGTGTGAACATATATATTTTTAGACAACAATAAATCATCAAATTGTCTGTATATAAACATAATATTTACTAAATAGTGCAAATTAAATCTGACTTAAATCTGACTAAAACATGATTAGACATTTGAAATAAAGATACAGTGCATATTTGTCATAACATGATTCTTTCTCAACAAGCAATTCATGAACAATAAATATTTCCTCCAAAAAACAATGTATTCAAATTTTTTTACTCTATGGGCGGTAGGTAGACACAACGCGTTTCGGCTAGGCCTTCGTCAGGAACCCGCTCTGGTTTGTATACTACATACAGAAAATAATTACAAAAAAACATATATATAATGATTAAAAGCCAATCTTAAACTTAGGAGTCAATATAGCAATCAAAAATAATATACACAATTTAAATTCTATCTCAAAGAAGTTAAAAGTATCAGATCTGGTCTAAGGTTTCCAAATTCGGTTGAGACTAACATCTATACATAAACTACTATAGACATGAGAATATGAAAGATTTTAGGGTGCTAAGTAGACAATTTGAATCTACATAGTCTATTGGCTAGGGAACCACTTGAATCATGCAAACATCCAAGATTTACACAATAGGTGCATACCTCTTGTTATTGTAGGAAAATAGGTACTGATCTGGTACATGAGATGTATCTTTATCTGTCGTGCATCACGATCATCTGCACTAATTAAAAGCACATATGTATCATAGTTATTCTCACAGGACTTTATGTATATTGGTCGATCTCTTTAACTGTTTTCATCTTTACTCTATATTTAATACCTGTTGTTATCTTTAGCTTAGAACAGGCAGATGAACTCTATGCGTCTTCTTCAGATCAATATTCTGTGTGTTCGATGATTTATAGCCGGGAAAAATACAGGTAAAATTCGAAGTCAAAAAGGGAATATATGTCCAAACCACACTTATTCTATCAATTTACTTTTATTTGATTATCAGTATTTTTTCTTGAATACGATATTTTGCTATTTTAATATCATACATCCTCACTTACTTTAAAGTGAAGAATTGAAATTCAATGTGGCGTATGAATAAAAAGGATTATTTTGGCAAAGGTAGCGCATCCTGTCCTTCCTACAAACCAGGTGTCGAATCTTAGGGCCTGATTATAAGCGAATTTCAATCAGATATAATCAATGATTTTAAAGTTATCTGATATTTATTAGATTAAATAAAGGTGGCTCACAAGGTTGTATAGCATATATGAAATCAATATTAATCAAATATTGACAATGATTTTCAAGGTTATATAACATTTACTAAATAGATATGAACGACTCGCATGGTTAATGTACTTAACCAATGCATTTAGACACACATACCTGAATTAATGAAGAATTGGATTTCAATGTGGCGTCTGATTAAAAAGAATTATTTTTGCAGAAGATAACAAATTCTATCCTTCCTTCAGGAGAGTTGACGAGTCTAAGGGCCTAAATATGAGAAGATCTAAATCAGATATAGACGATGATTTTTAAAGCTATCTGATACTTATTAGATTTGTAAAATGCGACTCGCAAAGTTGTATAGCATGTATGTAGTTAATCTAATTGAGCAAGATTTGCATGAGGCACATCTGAAATTCCCTACCACTTTTTTGTCCCCTTCCAGATTAGATTGATGGAAGGTAGTCTCATTTTTCATCCTGGAATGGACTATATGGTCTTTTAGATTTTTATTCCGTCTGTATGCAAATAATGGTTTAGATATGATCTCTCCTTCTCTGGGTTTGTCCACATTTAGGATGTGCCAACTAGAACAAACTGCTTGACGAATTCTGGCATTCAACATGGAATGACGCGTTACAAAAACCACAGATGGATCTTTACTGGTTTTTGTATTTGAAAGTAAATACTGTCTGTCATAATACAGCGCCCTTTTGTATGCATCCCGTACGACTTTATTTGGGTAACCTCTTGCTTGGAATTTTTTCTTCATCATAATCGATTTTTCATCAAAATCAGTAATGTTAGTGCAATTACGCCAGAGGCGCAAAAATTCACCAAATGGTATGTTGTTTTTTTGGCTATGGGGGTGAAAGCTATCATAATGTAGCAGTGTGTTCCTCGCAGTGGATTTAGTAAATAGGACCACTACCAAAACTCCCATATGATGTTTGATAAGGATGTCCAAGTATTCTACTTGCTCAGTACTTATGTTATGAGTAAAATTGATGTTATTTTCACATTGTGCCCGGTGTACCCTTTTCCTACATTGGTAGGAGAGGGAACCCTGCTGGCCGGGCAGGTTTCAGAGGCAAAACCATAACCCAATGTATCAAGGATTCGATGCATACAGTGGAAACCCTGGAAGTGGCCAATTCTATCCTCAGAGTAAGAAACCAGGGAAGACGTGGTGTCAGGGAAGAGGACATGCCTCTAGTCAGGGGCAAGGACAAGGTGCGTATGGTTTTTGGTTCTATCCCATCAAGTGTGGGCGGAAGGTTAAAGTTTTCAGAAAGCAGTGGGAGACTGTAACATCAGATGCATTGGTTTTACAGACCATAGAAGGTTATCTAGTAGAGTTCGACACAGATCCTGTCCAGTTTGCAGAGCCAAATGAATTGGGAGGAGATAGTTCAGGAGGAGATGAAGCAGATGTTGGAGAAGAGTGCAATTCTACAAGTGAAGGAGGAAGAGAAAGGGTTTGTAAGTACTTTATTTCTGGTAGAAAAGAAGGACAAATGGTGGAGACCAATAATAAACTTGCAGAATTTGAATCCATATGTAAAGTATCGTCATTTCAAAATGGAAGGGGTTCACTTGTTGAGAGATTTACTTCAAGACCTTGATTGAATGGTGAAAATAGATCTAAAGGATGCTTATTTAATGATTCCTATGGCCAAGGTGAGTCAGAAGTATTTACTGTTCAGATGGAAGAATCGGCTGTATCAATTTCAGTGTCTTCTGTTCGGGCTATCAGCAAAACCTTGGTGTTTCATGAAGGTGATGCGTCCAGTAGTATGTTACACAAATGAAAGAGGGATGAGATTGATGATTTATTTGGACGATATATTATTAATGAATCAGGATATGGATCATTTGCTGAAGGAACTGAAAGTGATGGTAGATTTGTTGCAAAGCCTGGGTTTTGTGATAGATGTGGACAAGTCTATAATGTTGCCATCTCAGACCTCTGAATTTCTAGGGTTTGTGGTGGACATGAAAGCGAGTTGTTTACGCTTGCTGGAAAAGAAGGTGCGGAAGATCAAGCAAGAGGTATATTCCATGTCAAAGAAGGAATCGGTAAAGTTAAGCGAGTTGGCTAAAGTGATAGGCCTTTTATCTTCTTCTATTCAGGCAGTTTTTGCAGGCCCGCTCAGAGCTTAGCAGAAGGTTTTTGGTACAGGGATATGATTTGCTTGAACAAGAAAGCAAAAGAAGAGTTGATTTGGTGGAAGGAGAATTTGGAGGCTTGGAATGGAAAAGCTATTTTTGGGACAAAGCCAGAAGTTGTTTTGGAGAGCAATGCGGGCAATCTTGGTTGGCGAGCTCATTGGCCGAGGCAAAAGACAGGTGGAGTTTGGTCAATGACAGAAAGGGAGGAACATATAAATTGTTTGGAGATGCAGGCAGGTTTATTAGCACTACAGAGTTTCAAGAAAGACATGAGGGGGAGTTCAGTACTTTTGAGAATGGAAAACGTAACAGCAGTTACTTATAAACAAGTTGGGAGGAAGCAGATCAAAAAGGTTATCGGAATTAGCAAATGAGTTGTGGGAATTTTGCATGGAACACAAGATAGATTTGAAAGAGTAATACTTGCCAGGAGAGATGAATGTGGTAGCAGATTGGTATTCCAGGAATGTAATAGATAACAGTGATTGGAAGTTGAAGGAGAATTGTTTTGAAAAGATAATAAAAGTTTTTGGCCCTTTGGATGTGGATTTATTTACCTCCAGACTGACTTTTCAGCTGCCAGAGTATGTGAGTTGGAGGCCAGATCCAGGAGCAAAAGCAACAGATGCATTCTAACAGGATTGGAGGGAAATAATAGGTTATGCTTTTCCTTCCTTCTCGATAATTCAGAAGGTGCCGGACCATATGAGAAGGTAGAGAAGTCAGTTGGTTATAGTGACTCCTTTTTAGAGGTCACAACCTTGGTTTCTAGTGATAATGGAGTTAGCAATGGAGGAGCCATATTTGATGTGGGCTGTTAAAGGTCTTTTGTTGGATGTAGGAGTGGAACATCCTCTAGTGGAATCAGGTTCTCTCAACCTACTAGTTTGGAGGATATCAGACATTCAGGGAGAACCTCCAGGCTTTCAACATCAGCTCCAAGCTTACTTGATGAGTCTTGGGCTCCAGGAACAATGAGAAGGTACAGAAGGACATGGAAGATATGGCTTCCTTGGTGCCTGGAAAGGGATTTGAATTACATGGAGGCTGATGATGTAGAAGTGGCAAATTTTGGGGCAGGCTTGTTTCAGAGAGGAATGTCTTGTGGAACAGTAAGTTGTTATAGATCCGCAGTAGCAGCGGGACATTCTTTGGTTCATGGTCTTTCAGTGGGAAAGAGTCCTTTGGTATGCAGAGTAATGAAGGGTATTTGTTTAAAGAGGCCTCTGGTTGCAACGAAAAAATCTTTGTGGGGTTTGGATTTGGTTTTACAGTTATTTCAAAACTGACCAAGTAATAAGTATTTGGAGATAAGAGAATTATTGTGGCAGTTGGCTACTTTGCTGTGCCTTATTTCTTTTCGAAGGGTTTCAGATGTTAAGGCGTTGGAGGTGTCTAGACGGGTTTTTCAACCGGATGGCGTGGTTGTTGAAGTTTGTAAACGAACAAAGACTATGTCTAGCTCTATATTCTAAAAGAACAAATGATGGACAGAATGTTGAACAATGTCAAACATCCACCCCAGTACAGAGATCTGGGCCTAAATCCATCATATTTTTGCTCGCCATTCCAGTTTAATTTAAACCCAGCCATATTCTACCAAAGATTTGATAGTTCACCAAAACTTTGTGTGTTTCGTTGTATATAAGAGTATGAGACATGAATGTTGGATAAGAGAAGTGATGGAGTGGATCAGTTGTTAATTTCATACGTGAAACCTTTTAAAGCGGTAAGTAATGCAACAACTGCAGGATAGGTGAAAGCAGTTATGAATGAAGCAGGTATGAATGAAGCTGCTGTGGATATGTCTAAGTTTACAGCTCATTCAGCCAGAGGTGTGATGGCAAGTAAAGTGTGTATGATCGGGGGTCGGATTGAAAACATTCTGAAGGCGGCGGATTGGTCATCAGCTGAGACGGTTAGGAAATGTTACTTTAAGGCAGTGGATCATGTTTCAAAATGTGTTTTGAAAAGCTTTGAACATGCATAATGCTAGCCTCCTGTATGACATAAAATGACGGTTCTTATAGGTTAACTGAATAAAGAATCGAGATTTTATTAAAGACAAGGAGGCTGGCATTATCCCACCCACCCTTTCTGGGAGGGGAGTGGTAAGATCTTGATAAAAAAAAAAAGTGTGTATATATATATATATATATATATATATATATTCCTCCAGGTGCCCCAGAACATGAAGACGCCACTCCACGGAGGATGATTTACAAAACCTTTTATTGCAAACCACGGAAAGCAGCCCAGTCCTTGCTGTCCCTTACGCGTTTCAGTGTAACAAACACCTTAATCATAGGGGGAGGGGGAACTTGGCAAGATCCGGTGAGTACTTCACATCTTTTTGTCCCATAGCGCAGTCACTTTCCAGTAAGTTGCATGCTGGGTAATGAAGTCAAAATTAAACCTTCCAGTAGGGTCCGTTTTCTTGCCAAAATGTTTTTAACCTCAAATTCTTTATCGTTTTGCACAGCCCTCCGGTGGGCTGCTGGGTTGCTTTCCTGATTCAAATTACGCATCCCTCGTGCTGGCAGGCAATGAAGATTCACGGCCTCGCAGTCCTGTCATTTTCAGGTGGTGCATCTTCCGCGGCTTGGAGCCTGCCGCGTACAACATTCCTCCAGGTGCCCCAGAACATGAAGACGCCACTCCACGGAGGATGATTTACAAAACCTTTTATTGCAAACCACGGAAAGCAGCCCAGTCCTTGCTGTCCCTTACGCGTTTCAGTGTAACAAACACCTTAATCATAGGGGGAGGGGGAACTTGGCAAGATCCGGTGAGTACTTCACATCTTTTTGTCCCATAGCGCAGTCACTTTCCAGTAAGTTGCATGCTGGGTAATGAAGTCAAAATTAAACCTTCCAGTAGGGTCCGTTTTCTTGCCAAAATGTTTTTAACCCCAAATTCTTTATCGTTTTGCACAGCCCTCCGGTGGGCTGCTGGGTCGCTTTCCTGATTCAAATTACGCATCCCTCGTGCTGGCAGGCAATGAAGATTCACGGCCTCGCAGTCCTGTCATTTTCAGGTGGTGCATCTTCCGCGGCTTGGAGCCTGCCGCGTACAACATTCCTCCAGGTGCCCCAGAACATGAAGACGCCACTCCACGGAGGATGATTTACAAAACCTTTTATTGCAAACCACGGAAAGCAGCCCAGTCCTTGCTGTCCCTTACGCGTTTCAGTGTA
The DNA here is from genome assembly GCF_964204655.1 of Triturus cristatus. NCBI lineage: Eukaryota > Metazoa > Chordata > Amphibia > Caudata > Salamandridae > Triturus > Triturus cristatus. The sequence continues at coordinate 1,165,785,038 of NC_140584.1, read as the reverse complement.
ACAAACACCTTAATCATAGGGGGAGGGGGAACTTGGCAAGATCCAGTGAGTTCTTCACATCTTTTTGTCCCATAGCGCAGTCACTTTCCAGTAAGTTGCATGCTGGGTAATGAAGTCAAAATTAAACCTTCCAGTAGGGTCCGTTTTCTTGCCAAAATGTTTTTAACCCCAAATTCTTTATCGTTTTGCACAGCCCTCCGGTGGGCTGCTGGGTTGCTTTCCTGATTCAAATTACGCATCCCTCGTGCTGGCAGGCAATGAAGATTCACGGCCTCGCAGTCCTGTCATTTTCAGGTGGTGCATCTTCCGCGGCTTGGAGCCTGCCGCGTACAACATTCCTCCAGGTGCCCCAGAACATGAAGACGCCACTCCACGGAGGATGATTTACAAAACCTTTTATTGCAAACCACGGAAAGCAGCCCAGTCCTTGCTGTCCCTTACGCGTTTCAGTGTAACAAACACCTTAATCATAGGGGGAGGGGGAACTTGGCAAGATCCGGTGAGTACTTCACATCTTTTTGTCCCATAGCGCAGTCACTTTCCAGTAAGTTGCATGCTGGGTAATGAAGTCAAAATTAAACCTTCCAGTAGGGTCCGTTTTCTTGCCAAAATGTTTTTAACCCCAAATTCTTTATCGTTTTGCACAGCCCTCCGGTGGGCTGCTGGGTTGCTTTCCTGATTCAAATTACGCATCCCTCGTGCTTGCAGGCAATGAAGATTCACGGCCTCGCAGTCCTGTCATTTTCAGGTGGTGCATCTTCCGCGGCTTGGAGCCTGCCGCGTACAACATTCCTCCAGGTGCCCCAGAACATGAAGACGCCACTCCACGGAGGATGATTTACAAAACCTTTTATTGCAAACCACGGAAAGCAGCCCAGTCCTTGCTGTCCCTTACGCGTTTCAGTGTAACAAACACCTTAATCATAGGGGGAGGGGGAACTTGGCAAGATCCGGTGAGTACTTCACATCTTTTTGTCCCATAGCGCAGTCACTTTCCAGTAAGTTGCATGCTGGGTAATGAAGTCAAAATTAAACCTTCCAGTAGGGTCCGTTTTCTTGCCAAAATGTTTTTAACCCCAAATTCTTTATCGTTTTGCACAGCCCTCCGGTGGGCTGCTGGGTTGCTTTCCTGATTCAAATTACGCATCCCTCGTGCTGGCAGGCAATGAAGATTCACGGCCTCGCAGTCCTGTCATTTTCAGGTGGTGCATCTTCCGCGGCTTGGAGCCTGCCGCGTACAACATTCCTCCAGGTGCCCCAGAACATGAAGACGCCACTCCACGGAGGATGATTTACAAAACCTTTTATTGCAATCCACGGAAAGCAGCCCAGTCCTTGCTGTCCCTTACGCGTTTCAGTGTAACAAACACCTTAATCATAGGGGGAGGGGGAACTTGGCAAGATCCGGTGAGTACTTCACATCTTTTTGTCCCATAGCGCAGTCACTTTCCAGTAAGTTGCATGCTGGGTAATGAAGTCAAAATTAAACCTTCCAGTAGGGTCCGTTTTCTTGCCAAAATGTTTTTAACCCCAAATTCTTTATCGTTTTGCACAGCCCTCCGGTGGGCTGCTGGGTTGCTTTCCTGATTCAAATTACGCATCCCTCGTGCTGGCAGGCAATGAAGATTCACGGCCTCGCAGTCCTGTCATTTTCAGGTGGTGCATCTTCCGCGGCTTGGAGCCTGCCGCGTACAACATTCCTCCAGGTGCCCCAGAACATTAAGACGCCACTCCACGGAGGATGATTTACAAAACCTTTTATTGCAAACCACGGAAAGCAGCCCAGTCCTTGCTGTCCCTTACGCGTTTCAGTGTAACAAACACCTTAATCATAGGGGGAGGGGGAACTTGGCAAGATCCGGTGAGTACTTCACATCTTTTTGTCCCATAGCGCAGTCACTTTCCAGTAAGTTGCATGCTGGGTAATGAAGTCAAAATTAAACCTTCCAGTAGGGTCCGTTTTCTTGCCAAAATGTTTTTAACCCCAAATTCTTTATCGTTTTGCACAGCCCTCCGGTGGGCTGCTGGGTTGCTTTCCTGATTCAAATTACGCATCCCTCGTGCTGGCAGGCAATGAAGATTCACGGCCTCGCAGTCCTGTCATTTTCAGGTGGTGCATCTTCCGCGGCTCCAAGCTCCAAGCCGCGGAAGATGCACCACCTGAAAATGACAGGACTGCGAGGCCGTGAATCTTCATTGCCTGCCAGCACGAGTGATGCGTAATTTGAATCAGGAAAGCAACCCAGCAGCCCACCGGAGGGCTGTGCAAAACGATAAAGAATTTGGGGTTAAAAACATTTTGGCAAGAAAACGGACCCTACTGGAAGGTTTAATTTTGACTTCATTACCCAGCATGCAACTTACTGGAAAGTGACTGCGCTGTGGGATAAAAGGATGTGAAGTACTCACCGGATCTTGCCAAGTTCCCCCTCCCCCTATGATTAAGGTGTTTGTTACACTGAAACGCGTAAGGGACAGCAAGGACTGGGCTGCTTTCCGTGGTTTGCAATAAAAGGTTTTGTAAATCATCCTCCGTGGAGTGGCGTCTTCATGTTCTGGGGCACCTGGAGGAATGTTGTACGCGGCAGGCTCCAAGCCGCGGAAGATGCACCACCTGAAAATGACAGGACTGCGAGGCCGTGAATCTTCATTGCCTGCCAGCACGAGGGATGCGTAATTTGAATCAGGAAAGCAACCCAGCAGCCCACCGGAGGGCTGTGCAAAACGATAAAGAATTTGGGGTTAAAAACATTTTGGCAAGAAAACGGACCCTACTGAAAGGTTTAATTTTGACTTCATTACCCAGCATGCAACTTACTGGAAAGTGACTGCGCTATGGGATAAAAGGATGTGAAGTACTCACCGGATCTTGCCAAGTTCCCCCTCCCCCTATGATTAAGGTGTTTGTTACACTGAAACGCGTAAGGGACAGCAAGGACTGGGCTGCTTTCCGTGGTTTGCAATAAAAGGTTTTGTAAATCATCCTCCGTGGAGTGGCGTCTTCATGTTCTGGGGCACCTGGAGGAATATATATATATATATATATATATATATATATATATATATATAGTAAATTAATTAAATTAAAGGTTATTGATTATTTTGTACTTTTGTGGAATATTAAGGAGTCGGTTAATTTTGTGGTTTTGTTTCATTCTACAGACAATTAGAAAAGGATAGAGTTGATTTGAAGATTGACTATTGACTACTAAGATGTTCGGAAAGAAGTTTAAACAAGAGAGGAACAAGATGGAGGACACAGAGATTATATATGGACTGAACATTCTTTTTTTATTGTGATTTTTTAAGGTCTATTCTGGAAGATTTTAATGGTTGTTTTCTGCTCAGAAGGAGTTAATAAATGATAATGCATAATGCTCGCCTCCTTGTCTTTATTAAAATCCAAATTCTTTATTCAGTTAACCTATAAGAATCGTCATTGTGCCTTAGAAATGATTACGCTAGGTTTGTTGTTACTGGGGGATGAAGTGAATTATCACAATTTGTGATTTAAATGAATCTATCGAGCGAAAATAGCAGCATTCCTATTTCTGGTGTTACAGCGCAATCACGTGGTCATATGCTACAACTGCGTGTCTGAAATTCTGTTGTCTGAATGCAGTGACCAAGGTTGATTTAATGGTTATATTCAGGGCCACTTGAATTATGCAGCAGGAAAGTGCGAAATTATGAAGCAGCATTGAGTAAATTATGCGGCAAGAAAAGGCAAATTATGCAGCACATTTTTTAATAGTATTACTTCTTTATTTATTCACTTTTCTTCTTGTGAACCCTGTCTGAGTATTGGTTGCACCTTATTAGCACCTGTTTAACACCCAAATATACCAATAAGCAACAGACAGGTGACTAGTGCAGGCAAGGGCCTTCCACTGACGGCAACATCTGTCGCTGTTTTTTTAGCAACTTTTGAACCATGTGAGCTCGAAACAATTTTTTTGTTAAAATCTGCACATTATGCGGCAGATAATAGATTATATGGCAAAAGCGGCAATTCTATAGTTATGCAAAATCGCCACAGGTGCAAAATCACATAATTACATTGGTCCTGGGTATACTGTGATATTGACTGTTCTTTATACAGCTCTCTATAACACAAATGCAGTGTAATTATTAGATGTATCTTATAACCTATTTCGTGACATTCTAGTCACCGACTACGGGACTGATGAGGTGATCTTGCTTTGATTTTACCTTGACCTGAAAACCACTGCATGTATCAGAAGCAAGCGTTTAACTTGGCCAGCCATTCTGCCAGCTGATATTATTATCCAGTGAGACTAGCAAGCTACGACTGGGTAAAAACATCTCAGAGGAACAGAGAGAGGTCTATGAAATGTGACACATGGCCAGCTACAAGAAGCGTCCAGCAAGGAGGTAGGCTTCAAGGACGTGTGGCCAGTCTCGCCTATGTGTATAGGCACGCATAATGCAGGTATAACAGCTGCAGAAGAAATACCGGTAATGTGGACAGTGAAAAACTTTTGTTTGTGTTTTTTGCCTGTGAGAAATCAGGCTCTTGGTCAAAAGGAGAATGGTTCTATTGAACGCAGTAACCCTTGCGTTATCTTAACGATGGGGGCTTCATTTACCATGCAGGGCAGCACAGTAAGTGACTTTGCTGCGCTGCCCTGTGTCAAAAGAAAAGAGCAGGAACGCACTGTATCTAAGAGATACAACACATTTCTATCCTCTTTCACTGCACGGGCGCAAAAATGGCTGCTTTGCGCCGAAGTAGGCACCCTTGCACCTTGGGTGTCTGCGTTGTTGGCAGTATTGCTTTTGTACAGGATGGGAAACCTTCCTCACAAAAACAATCAATGGAGGCAGGCGTTTTTCTCTTTTTGTGTGTGCTGCATTTTGCAGCACCCTTAGAAAGAGGAAAAAACGAGGAAAAACAAAGTTATTGCTCCTTGTTACACCTCACCTGGGGAGGTGCACGGTTTTGACGCATTCCCAGATTTAGGCTATGTTGTAAATATGGGAATATATCAAAATCCATGGGCGTTGCATGGCAACACCCACCACAATGCCTATGGCATGCTCCCTATTGCAGTGTAACACACCGACTTGCGCTGCGCAGCCTTACACCATATCTACGAGGCCATGAAAAGCCACGCATGGTGGTTCTGCATAGCTTTGTAGATATGATTGAGAGGTCTGCGCCGCTGGAGCATCATTAAAAGAGATGCTCCGGCAGCGCAGGCCTCTTGTCAATGGGGCCCGATGCCACCCTGGACCGCCTTATGGACTTATTCTCGAAAAATCATCTTTTCTGGCAGAAGCCAGTGGCATACACCCTCAGAGACAGTTACAGCAAAAGAAAACTGCTGGGAAAATCTATGTAACCAGGAGAAGTCCAGATATTCTAGAAACACATTTGCAAGTTACTGCTTACACAAGTCTTTAAACTACGAGCATCAATGATGAATCTACAGGTGAATGTATACACAGTAGAGATGGCGCTGATGAGATCACTAAATAATTTAACAACCACAGCACTGGCTGTCTCTTTCAGGTCCGTTGCAGGCCTGTGAGAGTCAGCGTTCATCGCTCCTGACTGTCTCTTTCAGGTCTGCAGCAGGCCTGCTTGAGTCAGCGTTCATCACTCCCGGCTGTCTCTTTCAGGTCTGCAGCAGGCCTGCTTGAGTCAGCGTTCATTGCTCCTGACTGTCTCTTTCAGGTCTGCAGCAGGCCTGCTTGAGTCAGCGTTCATCACTCCCGGCTGTCTCTTTCAGGTCTGTTGCAGGCCTGCTTGAGTCAGCGTTCATCGCTCCCGGCTGTCTCTTTCAGGTCCGTTGCAGGCCTGCTTGAGTCAGCGTTCATTGCTCCTGACTGTCTCTTTCAGGTCTGTTGCAGGCCTGCTTGAGTCAGCGTTCATCACTCCCGGCTGTCTCTTTCAGGTCTGTTGCAGGCCTGCTTGAGTCAGCGTTCATTGCTCCTGACTGTCTCTTTCAGGTCTGCAGCAGGCCTGCTTGAGTCAGCGTTCATCACTCCCGGCTGTCTCTTTCAGGTCTGTTGCAGGCCTGCTTGAGTCAGCGTTCATCGCTCCTGGCTGTCTCTTTCAGGTCTGTTGCAGGCCTGCTTGAGTCAGCGTTCATCGCTCCTGACTGTGTCTTTCAGGTCTGCAGCAGGCCTGCTTGACTCAGCGTTCATCACTCCCGGCTGTCTCTTTTAGGTCTGTTGCAGGCCTGCTTGAGTCAGCGTTCATCGCTCCCGGCTGTCTCTTTCAGGTCTGTTGCAGGCCTGCTTGAGTCAGCGTTCATCACTCCCGGCTGTCTCTTTCAGGTCTGTTGCAGGCCTGCTAGAGTCAGCGTTCATCACTCCTGGCTGTCTCTTTCAGGTCTGTTGCAGGCCTGCTTGAGTCAGCGTTCATCACTCCCGGCTGTCTCTTTCAGGTCCGTTGCAGGCCTGCTTGAGTCAGCGTTCATCGCTCCCGGCTGTCTCTTTCAGGTGTGTTGCAGGCCTGCTTGAGTCAGCGTTCATCGCTCCCGGCTGTCTCTTTCAGGTCTGCTGCAGGCCTGCTTGAGTCAGCGTTCATCGCTCCCGGCTGTCTCTTTCAGGTCTGCTGCAGGCCTGCTTGAGTCAGCGTTCATCGCTCCCGGCTGTCTCTTTCAGGTCTGTTGCAGGCCTGCTTGAGTCAGCGTTCATCACTCCCGGCTGTCTCTTTCAGGTCTGTTGAAGGCCTGCTTGAGTCAGCGTTCATCACTCCCGGCTGTCTCTTTCAGGTCTGTTGCAGGCCTGCTTGAGTCAGCGTTCATCACTCCCGACTGTCTCTTTCAGGTATGTTGCAGGCCTGCTTGAGTCAGCGTTCATCACTCCCGGCTGTCTCTTTCAGGTCTGTTGCAGGCCTGCTTGAGTCAGCGTTCATCACTCCTGACGGTCACTTTCAGGTCTGCTGCAGGCCTGCTTGAGTCAGCGTTCATCACTCCCGACTGTCACTTTCAGGTCTGTTGCAGGCCTGCTTGAGTCAGCGTTCATCACTCCCGGCTGTCGCTTTCAGGTCCGTTGCAGGCCTGTGAGAGTCAGTGCTCATCGCTCCTGACTGTCTCTTTCAGGTCTGTTGCAGGCCTGCTTGAGTCAGCGTTCATCGCTCCCGACTGTCTCTTTCAGGTCCGTTGCAGGCCTGCTTGAGTCAGCGTTCATCACTCCTGACTGTCACTTTCAGGTCCGTTGCAGGCCTGCTTGAGTCAGCGTTCATCACTCCTGACTGTCACTTTCAGGTCTGTTGCAGGCCTGCTTGAGTCAGCGTTCATCACTCCTGACTGTCTCTTTCAGGTCTGCTTCACGCTCGTGAGTGTGCCTCGGTGACGTCAGTCTTTCAACACCCACATCATTCTCCTTAAAGAAGCCGAAGGGGGAGCTGTATTTCACAGCAACATCTTCGTTTTTGAGAAAGACAGGAAAACTCATGATGAAACAGTGGACAGAGTTTTGCTTGTTAGGTCTCGCTGAGCCCCAGCGCTTGCGCTGGCTCGGAGAGACATTTTATAGTTGGGATTTTTAGAGTGCTGCCTGTGGCCTAAAGCTTGAGTGCACGCGAGCAGCGGCCAATCACTGCTGCGCGCGCACCACTCGCGTGCTTGCCACACAGCGCTCCCGTCCAAGCGATCGCGATCACTTTAGCTTTGATCGCGATCGCTATTACTTTCGTTTTCACGGCCGCGCGGCCGTTACTTTTACGGCCGTGCGGCCGTGAAAACGAAAGTAATTGCTTGTTTTTTATGTCATTCAGGGAACACAGACTCCGTGCCTTTCTTCCCGCTGCTCATTTTTCTTTTTTTCTCCTTCTTACATTTACTTTCTTACGTCTCTCTCGTTCCCTTCTAATATTTGCACCCCCACTCCCTCCACTGTCAAAATTTCTTTCATTTTTTTCTTTACCGTTCTAGAGGCTCGTCTGGCCGTCCTCGAGAAAGTCCCGCTAGCCCATTTAAAGCACTGGTGCTTAGAGCTCGGGTTCGGTTGCTGCTTAGTATGTACCTGTGCTCTCTGGGAGAGATGCTCGAGTTGTAACTGGCCTGTAATGGAGGGAAGCTTACACCATTGCATTTGCTACCTGTGGTGTGTGCGCGTTTGGCAGAACTATTTCCGGTTCCTCTTGCTGCTGTCACCGTTCCTGCACTGATTCTTTGTGTTAGGGAAGATTTCACTGCTGCCATCCATCTTGTCACAAGTCGTGTGTGTGAGAAGCTTGGTGTAAATATGACTACTGTATAGAAGCCAAACATTTGCCACTCTCAGTGCTTGTTTTAATGCATGATGTGAAGGAAAAAGTGAACCCTAATAAAATATGTTAACAGTTTACTTTTGGGTTGCAGTTAAACAAGCGGTTAAACAAGCATCCATCCATCTTGTCACAAGTCCCGCTAGCCCATTTAAAGCACTGGTTCACAGCTATTCCGCTTCAAGCCTTAAAGGCAGGACAGTGATGCGTTTCGGGTTTCACAGAGGACCGAGAACTGTTGCAGTTGTTTGTTCATTGCTGCTCTGAGGACATCTCTATAACGCCGGTGTGTCAGTCTGCAACCCTGTGGGCTTTGCAAAGATTCCCCGTCATCTAACATTTCAGACCTTCTTCTGAACTGTGACATCATTGCTGACGCCACAGTGCCACTCATTATTAGCAGGGGTTGAGGTATTGACTACATCTTAACTAAGCAGCGGGTTTCCGAAGAACGCCACTGTCACCTCAGCAACCAAGTGTTCTGTGCTAGTCATCTTTTTACACATTAATCACAGCTGAGGGCGAGAGTGACATTCTTATTTTAAGGGCGAGTCTGTGTCTTCTGACATCGCTCTGACTGGTACTTTTTGTCACGACACAAGATGCTTATTTCCTTTATTCTTTGATCTCATCAGGTACCGCCACTTATGCAGAGTGGAAACTGTGGCAGCTAGGTCTAGGTCCCACTCTCTGGGGTTAGCTGTTGCCATTGGGGTGCGGTGGGGCCAACTCCCACTGTGTCACTCTTCATGGTATTGAAACAAGCTCATTTAGCACAAAGTTGCAGTTTCAGTGCCTAGACGCGCAAAAGCGGGCACGAAGTGCTTCAGTCTGATGCACGCCTCCATTCCTTCTTTCAATGCCTTGTCCAATGAGCTGGACCGCGCTCCGTCCCACAACATTAATTTTGATTTGTAGGGAGCTGTGCCAACAGAATCTTTGCACCGTGCTCTATTAACCCCCTAATGCAAGACAATATACCGGCGCGTTCCATAGTGCAGTGCAGCGCTGCGCAAAGGTAGCACCGCATTGCTGGAGGCCCCATTCATCGATGCACGAGAGCTAAGACGTGATGTTTCCCAACAATTGCCTTCCTATAAATGGATGGAATGAAAGAAAAAAACACGCACGCACATTGAATGCCAAGCTGATAGCAAACGGTAGTGGACTCCAGCCATCCTTGGCTCAGCTGGCAGTGAAACAAGGTGCATGCAGCTGGCAGACAGGGCGCGAGGAGTGGAGGCCCTGGTGCATGCGGCTGGCAGGCGGTGGCAAGGGGGTGTGGCTCTCCAACACTCGGTCGGGTGATAATGGGTCTCCTTGCCACCAGGTACGTCTGGATATTAGCTCCCAGCACACATAAATTTGCAGCAATCAGGAACAGTCTGCAGCTCTGGGATGAAAGAGCCCTTTCACATCACTCTTAAAAGCAAATAGTTACTGATGAACTAAGCCACAAATTTGCACAAAAGCTAGAAATCCGCTGCATGAAGCTACGCTTTAACTTTTCTGTGCCACCAATTGTGAATTGTTCATTGCAAAAGAACATATGGGGAGCACGTGGAGGCAATGGTGCCGTCCTGGGTGCTAAGCCAGACAAATGTTAATAGACTTCGCTCTTAAAAACAATCTCATTTTTGTTATGCATAATCTAACAACACCAGCTGTCAGGTATGCCTGTCTGCTCTCTCCCGCCTTCCTGCCAAGAAACACAAGTCTCAGCACGAGCAAGAAATGATTCCTACAAACCTTGCTGTGGGCTAGGGGCCCCCACATGCTAATGCAATAATATGGCATGCAAACACATACACTGCTGCCAGCCGCCTTACACGATGCAATATACCCAGCAGGAGATAAATAGTAAGGTTTATATTATAAAATGTCTAATAAAACACATACAATTATTGCTTAGATACACTGGGTGCAAGTTTAAAAAACATACATATATGGTCTACATTTTAATGAAAAATATACTTTACTAAGTGGTAGTAATAATGTCTACAATCTTAGACGCAAATTTTGTTGGTTTGTATTTGTCCCTCAATAAACTTTTGCCATTCCAGAGCTCAACTGATAGTACAAAGAATGTAAAGCTTCTTGGCTACTCTGTCTGTGCATTACTGTCTCTGTATCTCTGTGTAAGCGTCTTTGTATGGCCATCTCTGTTTTAGTGTGTGTGTCTCTGTCTCTGCGTCTCTGTCTGTGTATTACTGTCTCTGTATGTGCTTCACTGTCTTTGTGTTACGTTTCCGTCTCAGTGTATGCATCACTGTCTCTGTATGTGCATTACTGACTCTCTGTGTACATGACTGTCTTAGCATGTGGATCACTGTCTCTATGTTTGCATCTAGTTGTGTTTGTGTATCACGGTTTGTGTGAGCTTCTTTATCTTTGTCTTTTTTAACTGTCTTTGTGTGTGCCCTCTGTCTCTGTTTGTGCTTCCCTGTCGCACTGTGTGCCCTCTGTCTCTGTTTGTGCTTCCCTGTCGCAGTGTGTGCCCTCTGTCTCTGTTTGTGCTTCCCTGTCGCACTGTGTGCCCTCTGTCTCTGTTTGTGCTTCCCTGTCGCACTGTGTGCCCTCTGTCTCTGTTTGTGCTTCCCTGTCGCAGTGTGTGCCCTCTGTCTCTGTTTGTGCTTCCCTGTCGCACTGTGTGCCCTCTGTCTCTGTTTGTGCTTCCCTGTCGCAGTGTGTGCCCTCTGTCTCTGTTTGTGCTTCCCTGTCGCAGTGTGTACCCTCTGTCTCTGTTTGTGCTTCCCTGTCGCAGTGTGTGCCCTCTGTCTCTGTTTGTGCTTCCCTGTCGCACTGTGTGCCCTCTGTCTCTGTTTGTGCTTCCCTGTCGCAGTGTGTGCCCTCTGTCTCTGTTTGTGCTTCCCTGTCGCACTGTGTGCCCTCTGTCTCTGTTTGTGCTTCCCTGTCGCACTGTGTGCCTTTCTGTCTCTAGGTGTGTTCGTTTGTCTCTGTGTGTGCGTCACTGTCTCTGTGTGTGCACCATTGTCTTTTTGTGTGCGCCTCTGTCTGTGCGTCTCTGACTCTGTGTAAGTGCCTCTATCTCTATGTGTACGTCACTGTCTTTTTGAGTGCATCAGTGTATGTGTATGCGTTTCTGCCTCTGTGTGTACATCACTGTTTCTAGATGTAATTCCAGTCTTCATAATCTTTAAAACTTTCCATCTTTTTTTGTCGATGCCAACTCCTCAATACCCCATACCATTTCTCTTCTTGCACTACTGAACCCTTAACTTTCCTACCCCTTTTTTTGTGCTACCTACCTATAAACAACTAAACACCTAAAAGCATACACTAATAATAATCTCCTTCCCCAAAGAAACAAAAACGACACTTTTTAACATGTCGAACAATAAAAATACATTCTTACTTGCACATAACAACTCCTTTGTTTCACCATGCCAGTCTCACTTGACATGTGCCGACCTTTTTACCCCTACGCCCATTTACTCAAACTAATATAAACATTCTCTATTCTGCACAATAAATGCAAATACATATTTCGGTACATTTTGCATGCAATTGCAACTACAAAATTTTCATGCACAGTTGCATAACAACAAACTTGCATACCTGCATTAATATCTTACTTACATTACATGCTTCACAGTTTGCAATTTATAAACATTATCTTTGCATTTGGTAAAACTTATATTGCTAATGCCTCCAGCTCAACAAGTGTACAATATTCCAGTAGCAAACAACAATAACGTTTTTGCGCCACTTACTATAATACCACTAACAAAATAATCATCCTCAGGAAATAGGTGTATTTTTATAGCATCCATCTACCTAGCTATACGCTGTTAATGGCATATTATTTAATACACAAAAAAAATACACTAAGTCCCACAGCAAGTATTAAAAACAAGCATTTGCAATGCAATGGGTCTCGCATTTACGCGAGTTTGAGCTATTGACATTGCAAATGACAATGCCTTTTATTTTTGTTTTTTTAACATAAATAAAAGGCATTGTCATTTACATTGCCAATTGCTTAAACTTGTGTAAATGCGAGACGTATTGCATTGCAAATGCTCGTACTATTAATGGTATTGCAACCCCTAGAAAAGACACATGTTGTGCACCAAAAGTGTTAAGTACTTTTGGACATATGTAGTGGTGGCTGCCACCGAGTAGCACAGGGGTTGAAAAATAAATTAAAATGTTTCTTACCTTGCTGACGACCGCTGAACCACCGCCTCGCCTCCTGTCATTCTCTGAAGTAGGAAACACTGGCTCCCCTAAACTAATCACCATGCTGCAATGCAACGTTGTGATTGGTCTGAGCGCCGTAGACTGGATCTCAGACAGGGAAAGGGAGCCTGTGCATGTTCCTTACCAGGCTGTGTAACGTAGCCTGGTGGGGAACATGCAAAGTGCACAGGACTGTTTGGCCGGCCAAAGAGGTCTGGCAAAACCGTCATGCTCCCTTGAGTGCCCACCATTCCTCCCCCTTTCCCTTTTTCACTGCAAAAAATGCAGTGAGGCGGTGCTCCTCCGCCTTAGCAGAGGAGCTGCCACGGGACATGTGTCAGACAAGGGGATCCAATTCCTACAGGGCAACCCCACAAGCCAGACCACCGGAAAATAAGGATGCACTCAGATCCTTCTTAGGATTGTATGGATTCTACAGTAAATGCATGGACGGATTTGCTAGCAGGGCAGTTTGCCGCAATGGCGGAGGAGCGTCGCCCCACTCCAGGATGAAAAATAATTCATTATTGTTTTATTTTTCACTGGCAGCCGATGCTGGCAAGTTTAGGGTGGGGCCAGGCAATCTTCTCTGGACACTGAAGAGACTGGGAGGAGGAGTGGAGGACGCTTGTAAGTGTGCATGTAAGTTTGGCAGGCCGTCTTAGGTCGGCCAAACAGACATGCGCACTTATATTTCTCCAACCCAGTTGTATTGTACAGCTGGTTGGAGAAATGGTACAGGCTCCCAGTTACTTAGTGAGCGCCTAACCAGGCAGCTCAGACCAATCAGGACACTGCTCTCGCGGCATGAGAGCAGCGTCTGGATTGGGAGGGGAGTCTGGGTGCCTGTGCTGGCCCAGGGTCTTCCAGACAAGAGGAGCACTGAGTCGGCCAGCAGCGGGAGTAACAGGTAGGTGCTTTATTTATTACTTGCCCCCGCGCTGCTCCACCACTTTATTTGGGCATCAGCGGGTGTTGAGTTTGCCCTAGGGATCTCATGAAAAAGCTGGCTACTTTGTATGGTGAGATAAGGTTGGAGAGTAGATGAAGGCTTCTGTTGTACAAACTCCTGCCTCCCAGATCTTGACAGGAGAATTAGAATGGTGTTTCACCATGTAGGCCAGCATCAGGAGACTCTGGCTGCACTGGCCCCAAGTAAGTCAAGAAAGATCTCATTCTTTTGTTTTGAGGATTGCAGAAAGAGGAAAATATGTACTCAGAAATGAATAAAGCATTGCTTACCTGGGAAGGTAATACATTTAGGGGAATATTTACAAAGAAATGGCATGGCGCTGTGCCAAAATTTGCAGGGTCATGCTGCGTCATTTCCAAACGAAGGGATGCATCGTATTTAGAAAACAGAGATGATTGTTTATGTGCAAGAAGGTGTTCCTTTATGCACATAAACAATACATAATGGTGATTTGCTACTTCTATGTGTGTTGCGTTCTGCAGCCCACGTGGAACTAGCAAATCACCATTATTTAATGATTTTTTGTGTGTGCAGGAATGGACACCTTCCTGCACATAAACAATCATTGATGGCGTTTTGCTCTTTCTATGTGTGTTAGCAGAATGCAGCATACACACAAAAAGCAAAAACAAGGAGAAATAAAAGTATTTCTCCTCGTTGTGTCAATCTAACGCCTGCTTTTGCACGGTGTTAGTTTTTGGCGCAGCCTCAGATTAACAGATCCTTGTAAATCTGGGGCAGTGTCAAATAGCAATGGGTGTTGCGGTGGAGCACTCACAGCATCGCCCATTGCGCGCCCCTTTCACATAGATACCTGCGTGAAAGGGTACCACATTTGCAAGGCGACGTAAAGCCGCGCAAAGTGGACCAACGCCACTTTATAAATATGGAGCAGGGCATTGCACTACCTGAACGTCGGTAAAAGTAATGTTCATGTGGTGCAATCCCCTTGAAAATATATTCTGCCTCCCCACTGACCATGGCTCGTTACTTACTATTTTCAACGACAAATCCAGAAAAAACGGTGCCACAATAGGAAGGCTTTGCACAGCACTGTTAAATACCACTTCAGGGTTGAGGATCTCCCAGGTGATGAACATGCGAGGGATGATTTCCTCTCGCTTTCATAGGAAAGAGCTAAGTAATAGGGATTTTAGTGGTTTGGGGAAAAGTGATGATGTGACCATGTACTATATGGAATATACATGCTAAGGATATTGCAAGACACCTTGGAGTTCCATAACCTTTTTTTTGCCATATATTTTTATTAACTTTTCTTGTGGCATATACATTTGGATATTACAGTATGGTCATGCAAGCAGATGTAATTCAAGTGCCCCGTGCACCATAATTTCTACATATTAAAGGAGAAATTTCAATTTTGTGGTAACAGCAATCACCAGAATCATATATCAGAAAAACAATGATCAAACGATAAGTCAACTTTGCTAATCTCCCCTGTAACTTGACCCCAATCTCTCAGCCCAGGGTAACAAGTTATAGCACAACTGAAGAAGGGCGCAGCCCCAAAGGACAATAACTTTGTGTAACACAGCGGAGCCCCATCACTCGGTCTAGGAGGAGCGAGCAGAGCAATAAGCGTGATCATATATTAATTTTACTGCTCCACGCGATTACACCTCCCGTCACGAGCGCTAGTGACGAGAGTTCTGCAGATGTCCACCCGACCACATCCTTCTGCCATGTCGTGACCAGGGGTGCGGATTCAGCCTCCCCATCCATGGCAAAAGATCTTTTTGCCAACATCAGTGTTAGAGCTTGGAACCCAAGTAGTTGTCACATATGCGTTCCTACCCAGGAATGTAGACGGCAGAACGCTGGATCGCAGGGCAGAATAGATGCAGAGACATCAGAAATACAGGAGGTTACTCTTTGCCACTAGACCGCCATGACTGGGCAAAGCCTATCCTGGTGGATTCAGCCAAAAATCTGGGGTTTAAGTTTGACAACGACCTCTCTTGTAAGAACCAGGTGCGCCATGTCTCCTCTGTATGCTTCCGGGAGTTAAGAGCGCTGAGAAAATTCCTTCACTTCCTGCCGGAGGTCCGCAGGAGGACTACGGCCAATGCACTGGTAATGTCTCAGCTGGACTATTCCATCAGCCTCTACCTAGGGCTTCCAGCCTACATGGTTCACAGGTTGCAGACGATTCAAAACGCAGCGGCCAGATTAATTAGGACAGTGCAGTTTTGCCATCATATTTCCCCACATTTACGGCGCCTCCATTGGCTACCGGTCAATAGGAGGATCGAGTTCAATACTTTTACCTTGGCATACCGAGCCACCCAAGATCAGGGCCCGGGCTATCTGAGGCAGAGATTGCCAATACAACAACAAGATCGGGCCCTGAGATCAAATCACCTGCAACTGCTCAGGGTTTCCCGCTTCATTAAGGCCAGGATAGGGGGCAGAGCGTTCACGGTGAAAACTACGAAACTCTTGAATACTATGCCCACACCCCCCCAACTCAGCATGTTGGAGTCAGAAGATGCCTTTAGAAAGGCCTTAAAAGCCTTGTTTTCCAGCTTGCCTTAGATCGACTCTCTTGTTACCCCCCACCACGAATCTGAAACTTAGCGCCAGGACACCTCTATTGAGGTAGCCGTGCACTCTGTAAACGCCGATGATTGATTGACTGAAAGCCACACCATATGTTGGAAATCTGCGTCGACCTGTGTACATCTGGGACACATCGCCCTTACTCCTGGGTACATTTTTGCTATCTTGGTGGGATAAAGGTACTTGTGATGTAAATATTTAAATTGCGTAAACCTAAACCGTGCATTTTGTGTACTCCTTCTAATACAACCTAGAAATCTTTGGAGTTCTATAACCTTATAAAGAAACTCTGCTTTCGGCCTTGTTCTGCTATATAGTTACTGAGCTTCTCTAAAAGTGTAAGTTCCTTATAATGTACGGCAGAGGGTACTTTATCGCTTATACTGTCCCGTGCAAGCAGAAGAACCAGCTCCGGACTGCTTTCCTCATTCCCGCACTCAACTGATTATAAAATTATGGTCAAGCTTCTGTCAGTTAGTGGTCTGCTGACTGCCGAGAGCAGGGAACACACCCCCACCTCAACCTACCATGTCCATTTCTTTACTAGGTTATGTGTAACAGTTTTGCACCTCCTGCAAGTAAGCCATGCCAGATGTTACCCCAGACCAAAGATCACATCCAGACAAGGTGGAGAAGGAGCAAGAAGGACTTTCTAATGTTACAAAACCCGAAAGGTACTTTGATGACACTGGAGCTGGCGTGGTCAGAACAGTTGCTAGGTGAACCACTATGATTGATATAAACCAATACGTATCACATATGAGGTAATTAAATGTTGGCCTGTTTGGCACTTCATACACTAGAGACTATCTAATGTCATGTAAGTCGAATGGGGCTTTGAGGACACTGGCGCTGGCATGGTTAGCACAGTCTGAACCAGATACCAAAGAGGATGATCAAAGCACAGCAGCAAAGCGAGGGTGAGGCAGAGAGAACACAACACACGCAGGGGCACTGGAGGAGCATGAAGCATCAATGGAAGAGCCAGGTGCTGCCCGACCACCTGCACTGAATGCAGATGAGGAGCTCGCACCTGTAGAGCCCGGGCAGGTGAGGAACCTACGCAGAGGATACATCTGTATGCATTGCAGTGGAGGGCTCTGGTGCAGCTGCAGAGGTCTGTCCACACCGTGTCCGGCACTATCAACAAGTTATGATGTGTTTTCCTTGACTGCGCATTAATGACTGTATATAGATAGGCCAAGACAGTACAGGCTGAGAGTGTAAAAGTGAAGCCAGTTACACATATACATAGTTGGGTGGATTTGTGACCTAGTAACTCAGGGGTCTCACAACAAGTTTATATATCGGTGTGTATCAAGTATGATCACGAGAGTCTACATGTGTGAGTACAAACTCTGCGGCCTGTCCTGGGGGGCTGGCCTTGGTTTTAAGTATAAGCCCTCCTTTAAATCATGTATGTATTGTATTGGAATTGCATTTATATAGCGCTTACTACCCCTGACGAGGCGTCAAAGTGCTTTTTCAGCAAGTAGCACGCTACTCCGGAACCCATAAAGGATTAGTGTTGAATTAGTATAGTGAAACATGCAAGTACATTTTAAGTGGTGGATAGGTTAGTCAGTTATTTGGATTCAGAAGGATAGCAGGATAGAAGAGGGGGGGAAAAATAAAAGGTTTGTATGTATATAGCGCTTGTTACCCCTGATGGGTTGTTGAAGCACGCTACTCGGAAACCCATTAAGGATTAGTGCTGAATTAGTATGGTGAAATATGAAAGCAATTTGAGTGGTGGATATTAGTCAGTTATTTGGAGTGAGAAGGATAGCGGAGGGATAGAAGGGGAAGAAAGGTTTACATTCATGTAGCACTTGTTACCCCTGATGGGTGTTGAAGCGCTTTTCTCACGAGTAGGACGCTACTCCGGAACCCATAAAGGATTAGTGTTGAAAATTAGTATAGTGAAGTATGAAGTAATTTGAGTGGTGGATATGTTATTCAGTTATTTGGATAGAGAAGGGTAGGTGGCGGGAAAGAGGTTTGCATTTATATAACGCTTACTACCCCTAACGAGGCGTCAAAGCACTTTTTCGGCGAGTAGCACGCTACTCCGGGACCGATAGAGGATTAGTGTTGTATTAGTATAATGAAACATGCAAGTAAATTTTAAGTGGTGGATAGGTTAGTCAGTTATTTGGATTCGGAAGGATGGCAGAAGGATAGAAGAGGAAAAAAAAAAAAGGTTTGCATTTATATAGCGCTTGTTACCCCTGATAGGGTGTTGAAGCACGGTACTCCGGAAACCCATAAAGGATTAGTGTTAAAAATTAGTATAGTGAAGTATGAAGTAATTTGAGTGGAGGATATGTTATTCAGTTATTTGGATAGAGAAGGGTAGGTGGCGGGAAAGAGGTTTGCATTTATATAACGCTTGCTATCCCTTGATGAACTATGAACGTTTCTACACACTTTGTAAGATGGAAAAATACTGTGATGATTTACTGACATTTTAAAGTACACACATGTATTATTAGCTTATGGCAAGCGATATCAAATCAGTTTTAACTACAGCACAAGCTGCAAAAGTCATGTTGAGCTGCAAATCCCCTTCCTAGTTTTTTTTAATCAGGTCCATTAAAGGTGGGACCAAGTCAACATGATGGGAATGTATCCAGCGGTTTGAGTCTGAAATAATGAGCGACTTCCTTATTCCGTTCAAACTTATTGAGCCAGAAACTAGAGTAAGGAAGGAAGAAAGAAGGGAAAACACTCTGGAAAAGCAGTAAGCCAAGAATAGAGCAATGGAGACATGAACACACCAGTAAAAGAGAAGACTCTATGGACACATCTGACATCAGACAGGATCAACAGACAAACGAACCCAATATCACTAACTTTTACACCGCCACCCCCACCGATCCCCTATTCGAAGCGATTCACTCAAACAACACAACACACGCATGCCAAATGCCCAAATAAACACAGGGACTGGTCTCCTCCTTCCAAGAATCATCCAAACATGAGAGCTAAACTGAGATCTACATAACTACAGATCCTTAACATACTGATCGAAAACACACAGATCTAACCTAGGGTTCAACAACATAACATAGGATACAATTACAAAGGATAACAGGACTTTTACTAACAGTAAATTACCACCAGCAGTAGAGGAAATAATAGAAAAGTATTAGCAGTGTCTGGGTGAGAGATCAGTTTCCACAAACATTTATATATTTTATATGCCAGACGTTAAAGAACATTCACTTTTCTGATCGATTGTATCGTATAGCGCTGTGTTTGAAAACAATATTCTGCCAATGGGGAACTTTGACACCTGATAACAGTTATGGTATTTATTTGTGTATTCGTTTATAAAGTTTTATATAGCGCGAACATGGTATACAATGACTGCCCCAGTTTCACTGCCTCTAAGTATGAGATCATACTGAGTAATAGTGACGAAGACCCTGCTGCTGTGTTTACTAAAAGTGTCCAAACTCCAGTAACCCAAACGCGCCCCTCAAAATTCAAGGGTCTGACATTAGTCAAACACAAATGATGGTTTAAGGGTACTAAGAGTCTTGGTATCCATTTCAAAAGGGCTACCATCATCTGGCATTTGGTGCCCAGTGGGTGGAGAGACAGTCTATGGAGACCATGTTAGGCACCAACTGGCCCTTAAATGGGCTAAGCCCATAGGTATAGACAGTTCCAATGGCTGACTTCTTTTGATGTTTTCCAGAGAGATTTGTTAGTCAGTCAGTCAGTCAAGCTCTGAAATGCCCCACAATAGGTGGGAGGTGCAAGCCATACATTAGGTTACATCAAATACTCACAATGCCAAGTGCCTAGGCAAAATCCAAGCAGATCACGGCTTCTTCTCACTCGGATTCTCTGCCCTGGGAGAGAACAGAACAAAGTTAGACTTTTTCTTGGCTGAAGAGGCCAGTACTTCTAGAAACAGAACAGGTTTCCTGGTTTGTTGCCTACCGGCTGCATGAACGGAGTGAGATTTGTCCCCTGCACAGTGCAGGTAGCAAACAAAACTTGTGGCTGCCGCTTGAGGCTTGTCCGCTAGCTCCAGCACCTCTGAGGTCATTCAACCATCCTTTGGCAAAATATCAACACCACTGGTTTCCACAGAACCCTTAAAATGGACCGCTTAGCAAAAAGAGGGTGGTCAGGTTCTCTATCATTATCCTCATCCCAAGCATGGGAAGGCATGGGGACACCACGAGCATCACAGTATGAACCAAGAAAGACTAGGGGGCATATTTACAAGCTGTCGATATTAAATTATCGCCGCTTTTGCGGCCGTTTTCGGACGAAAAGCGGCGATAATTTTATCGCCTTACTCCTGCTTCAGGACTGACTTAGCCATGATATCCTATGGAAGGTGGATATCATGGCTAAGTTTGTGAGTCCCTATCAACAAGCTAACGCCACACTACGTGAGATTATCGCTGGGTTTCCAGCGATAATCTCACGTTAGGCAGTTAGCGTGAGGATTTTTATCGCTATTGAGATAAGCGTTTCTAATAGCACGCTATCGCAGCGATAAAAATCCACGTTACCCGGCAATAATTATCCCTGAGCGATAATTATCGCCGGTTGTTGCCGATATGCTCCTAAAAACTATGAGAAATCCTTTTTATTTCCAGAATTACCTCCTCTGTGAGATCACTGGCTATCTTTGTTGCAGTGGAAAGCATGAGCTGTATGAAACCTGGATCCACTGGTTTGGGAAAGACAGAATCCATTGCCGTGACGGCTTTGTGAGAATAGGCACTGATGGAGCTGAAGGCTGAGGAGACTTGCAAGGAAAACCTAGCGGCTCTCGGTGCTAAAAGCTACCGCTGCTATAGAGGCTGATATTGAGGGAACAACAGTGCCTTCTGAGGGTACGTCCAAGACTCTAGACTGATGCATATTAAATACGGACATCACAGCTTTTGGAGCAAAAAAAGTCTAATTTGGAAGATCAAAAAGAATTTAAAATATGAGGTTGAGTGCCCCCCCGTCTTCTTTTCTTCTTCTGAAAGCCTTGATCCCTCTTAAAATGAAAAGACTAGTGCTTATGCTCTTTATGCAAATTTTGCTTTAGATGTACAGAGAACACTCATTGTGAGGCCATAAAATGCCCAAGTATTATTTACTTTGATGTATGATGACAAGAGAGTAGACAACAGCTTCACCAAGGTTTGAGGCATTAGATGCAGGGTGATCTGTAATGCCTTCAAGTTTAACTCCGAGTATCCAGAAAAGAGTATGAGCTAAGAACAATAAAAGCATGGATCAGAGACCTGCAGTCAGATACACACGGAGATGGTAGGAGTTTGGCAGCACCTGGTCAGTCTGCTTCTGGCCTTTGCATCAGATATGTCCAACATGCCCACCGAGAAGCCCACTTCCCCACGGGGGTGTCAAGCAGTGAAGAGTCAAAAGGGAACCAAGACCTGAAGAGATGAATCAAATGTTCTAAAATGGAATCCTGAGAATGGAATGGAATCCATCTGGTTATGCCAGTGACCCCAGCACCAACTCCTGCCTCCCCCTTTAGAACTAGAATGGGCTGTGGGGAGGGGGGGTTGAAGGATCACACACTCCTTGGTGTAGTGAGCCTCTAGAGTCCAGCAAGACTGTTACCAGACCCATACCAAAGTAGAGAGACTTGCTTAACTGTTAGGTGCAAGAGGCCTGCAGCAAAGTACCTAGATGAACAAACCAAGTCAAACTCTTTGGTTTTGTGACGGCTTGAAATTCCCTGCTGGCGTGATGAGGCGATCTGATGGGGCACAGTCTCAGGAGAAAGAATGGTTTTGATACTAAGTCCCTCAAACTCCCAAGAGCTTTCAACCTATTCTCTGAATTGTGACGACAGGGTCTTTCTGCAAGGTAATTTTGCATTCCACAGGAAAGTTGGCTACACTTGGCCCTAGCATGGGGGGGGTCCTTTGGAGAAGACACAAGACGTAGGTGGTGCCTCACTACCTCGCATGCAGTGTACTAAGTAGCACGTCCCGTGTAGGAAAGTGGGTTTCTGTTGCAGCAACCCCCCCACTTTTTGCCAGACTACTGATGCACTTTGACTTGATGTGCCCTGGGTCCCTGCCAAACAGGTTCCCAGGGCCTGTGTTCTTTCCCCAAAACTAACCCGATTGGCATCTCTGGCCACAGGTCAGCTCCTGGTAAATGGTACCACAGGTACCCAGGGCACTGTGACCAGGGAATACCTCTAAGGGCTGCAGCACTTATTGTGCCACCCTTAGAGGCCCTGTACCTTTACACACACACACACTGCCTTTGCAGGCTGCGTGTTTTGGTGCAGAACAAAGTGAAGAGTCGACATGGCACACATCCCTGTGTGCCATGCCTACAACCCACTGCCCTGGCATAGATCAGTCACCCCTCTAGCTGTGTGCCCTATACCAGTGTGAGGGTACAGGTGATTGAGCCCTGTAACCCTATAGTGTCTAAGTCCATTCTTAGAAATTGTAAGTGCAGTGCTGCCATTAAAAATATATGGTGCTAGGAGCTTGTCATTTCTTGCTCCACAGCACCATAATAGCTACACTGAAAACTAAGAAGGTTCTCAGCACATTAAACCCACAGTGAAGTCGATGTTTTGTCATACAGGGAAATTAATACAATCTTCTCATTTGAGAAAATGAAGTCATTTTCCAATAATTTTAAATAAAACTGCCAACATCAGACTAAACCACAATGATGACTTACTTTCAAAAGTTTCATTGTGTGCTTCTTTTTTTTAAAAAATTTTTTTACAGAGGGGCTTCCAATATGTAAGAAGCCTAGGAGCCACTGAGGCTCAAAAAAGTGTCCAACACCTCTTCATGACTGCATGACAGAATAGAACTACTGGCCTAGATTTCTAAAACTTAACTGCTGACCATATTATACGTACGTGCCCCTCTTCAGCTTAGTAATTCTTTTTCAAACTCTCCCATACCAGTAATCTATAAGTTTTCTTATCCGATTAACTTCAGTATCCTAAGACAACCCTTAACTCTAGTGATGCAAACCGAACTATTAAACGCTCTCTTGAATCTTTCTTTACCTCCAGCTCCTGCCATTTTTTACTCTCTCCATTCTCCCTGATAAATTGCTCCAAGTGTCATTTTCTGAAATGTCTGCTTTCATCAGTACGCGCTTTTCAGTGTTGTTATATACAGAATGTGGGAGTGGGCATACACCAGCTTGAGGACTGTAGCAGGTAGGAGGCCTAAGAGAAAGTTAACATTGTAAAATCTGCAGGTTGGAAAGAAGAAGCAAGAGCTGAGGAGGTAATGGGGTCTTGAATGACAGGGGAGACCAGTTTACTGGTCGGTTTACTATGTGTTGGCAGGCGAGTGCATAAGGGTAGAGATTGCCACAAGTTATTAGTGCTGAGTCAGTAGGTGTTGAGCACACGTCCTGGAAGGAGTGGAGCAGATCTCATTGGCACTGTCCATGGGGCAAGGTTGTGGCCCCTGCAATGACAAGCCTGGCATGGACCTGCCATCATTCTTGAAGAGAAGAACCATGAACATTCAGGGCTGCAGCCTGATAGAAAGGGAGGCCTCACCAAAGCCCTCAGCCTCATTAAGCCATCAGAGTACCTGAAGCTGGGTGGAGCAGCTCATCCATGAGAGGTGCACTGCGGTGAGGATGATGAAGGGGAGTTACTGTCCCTGGATACAGTGAGCCAGATTTACAAACTGCCTGCTGTAGGACTATAATAATATTACTTGCTACAGAATGCATTTTACAAACTTACAAGTGGAAATCTCCATCTATTATTTTCTATGAGATCTCCACATAAGTAAGTTTACTACTTAGTAGAAAATGTGGGAGGGGCCATGGTGTCTTGAAAATGGGGAATGCTTATCACAAAATAGGATGGGTTCAGGGAAGGTTAAGGAAGGGTTTGGGGTGGAACATGCTCAAAGAAACACCCACCCACAACAGAGTGAGGCTATTTGTATTAACAAACGACACTTCTAAATATACGATAGCACATCGGCCACAGAACAGTTGTAAATGTACTCCATCCAAGTCTTGGAGTAAGTCTAGCTCCACACACTTCCTTAGAAAATTATGGAGGCAGGGGCTTAAAATAACGACCCATAGGAAAAATATATATATATTTTATAACACACTCCCATATTTATATATGGGAGTGTGTTATGAAAAATAGTTGTAGTTATATTACATTTTCATTTAAATATTTAAACTACTTATTTAAAAATAATAATCTTAGTAGCACATATTTGATAATTATTTTATAATATATTTATACATAAGAGTAATATATTTTAATCAAGAAGTTATCTTTTCAATGTTTATTTTGCTGAATAATTGTGCAGTACATTTTTATTATATAAGATTTTGGTTAATATTTTTAAATTCATCAATTATTTTTCCCTACACTTTACCATAGAGTAATCACCGCTCCAGTGATGGAGATCCCGACTATGTGTGAAAAGTTACTAATAGTAACTTTACACTCGTATTTTTACTTTTAAATGTCTCCACCTCATGATTTCAGGGGATACAGACATACACGTCTACTCTGAGATGTAAATCTACACTCAGAGTAGGTCAATAGAAAAAGTGTAAGACCTAGGAACAAGAGTACATTTACACATGAGTAAATATACATGTTTAAATGTACCTTTGTGAAAAGGGACACTGTTCCTTTGTGGGCAGTAACCTGTTGATGCCTAACATAGCATCACTGAGGGCTACCAACCTGTGGTTAGGTTTCTGGGTACCAGGGAAGATTCCTGGAATCAGAAATTGTCATAAGCTTCACATTTCCCAGCCAGGAGTCTCATACCTTCAAACTCTTGTTGACGTATACCGTGGCCCAGGCATATTCCACCGCCTACAGGCTGATGTTTCCCAACAGTATCTGACTGAAGTCTCTGCACGTATTGATGTCACACCTCGCTCCCAGACCGTGCACAAAATTCATGCACGAATAACACAACAACCGATGAACCTTGGCTGTTGTAAAACAGTTTCCGCTAATCATCCACGACCCCCCGGTTTCTTGTGAATCTGCCTGACTGTCCAGACACTCACCACTTTTGGCGGAGTGGAGCCTTGATTGGAGAGGAGGATTCGCGAAGGGGTGGAAAGTGATCTGCAGAAACTGTTTTTGAGGATTAAGCATCAGGTTGTATCGAACCATCCATTTGTGAATTTCATGGCCTAACTCATCCACCCCATAGGTACTATTCTTGACCCCCAGGCCGTGTGGACCCATGTGAATTACAAAGCCAAAAACACAAAGTTACTACTTAGGCTCTGAAAAGAACAGACACCCCAATCCCTGAAACTGACCGTTAGTCAACAGCAGTCTTTGGTGCTTCTTAGGTTTGGCTATGGTACCTCCCTCACTGGTGTCCCAAAGGGCATCTAGCCCTTCTCAAGGATGATGCAGCCCAGCTCGTCTGAAGCAGTTGCCATATTTGATCATATCAGTTGTGTCCTTACTACTTTACAATGGCTACCCGTCGACATCAGGACCCAGATTCTGATTGTTGATAAGCAACAAAGAACAGCACCCAAAGATGCTGTGCTCTGTTGCATTGCGTGACAGGGGGGAGCTGGAGAGCGCCACAGCCACACAGAAAAGGGTCTATTCTCCCCTATCCCTAGAGCTGGTTCTGATTTCAGCTGCCAAGCACCAAGCACACACCTTAGTGCCATAGCGCTAGGGTATGTGAGTGAATCTAGCATAGGTGTTGCACGGGTATGATATCCTTCCTGTACAAAATACTTTCCTTAGACAGGTGAAAAGGCTTTTCTACTTTATATGTGTGCAGCACAGTTTAGTATGCATGCAGAGTCAAAAAAGCACGGAGATATGAAAAGATTTCTCCGTTCAACACCTGCTTTTCAGTGGCATTAATTTTTGTCTCTAAACCATTTCTTCTGATGTTTGAGAATAGGGTTTCATGTCAAAAAGCATGGGTGGGAGCATGGGTACGCCCAAGTACCACCCATGTAATACCCCCTTGAAGCAAAGTAATACAAAGGAGTGTTTCACACTTTTTTGTGTTACTTTTCCATACAACTCAATGCAAATACCAATTTGCTTTCGTTTCTGAACCCCCAAAAAGGTTTTGCGTCGATTTAGCGTTACTAAAGTAATGCTAACCCAATGCTAAACCTTTGAGAATCTGGGCTCAGTTATGTTTACAAAATGATCTGTTTAGTGCATGGATTGCTGCACATTGACTCACGTCAGTACCCCACACCGATATTGAACTTCTCAGAGGGACTCCACTCATTACCAACATCAGAGACTCACTTTCTCAACATTAGAGACTCTCTTTGTGGAGACACTTGGCTTTAAGAAAAATTGTATAATGGCACAGTTATTCTCAGGGAGTCACTGTGAATCTGGAACCTCTCCCCTTTGAACTAAAGACACTCCCTTCCCATTCTACTCTAAAAAAAACATCTATATTGTCTCCGATTTCAAAGAAATGTGCTGGGTGGACCCTTTTAATGTCCTATCCCTAAGTTATGTGTCTATGTATTGCACGGTCTGCTCCTGGGTCACAATAATGTTATGCAATGTTATGTGTATTTGTAAAGCACACTATCATCTGAGAGAGTATCTTGGGGCTGAGCAGGTGTGTGTGCCTATCCCTGCCTAAGGTATGATGGTTCACTGAAAAGCCAGGTCTTCAGCTTCTTGCAGAATTCAAGAGAGGAGACTCAGATGTGGAGTGGAATTCCTTTCCATGCTTTAGGAGCGATTTGAGCGAACGCCCATCCTCCTTATCTGGTTCAATATATGCGTGGGATATGGGCGAGTAGGAGTCCTGCGGCGCAGACATGCCTGGTTCTTTTCACCTGGACTGTACTTTTCTTTGTCTGACCTACAATGTAATCTACACCTGTACTACGCAGCGGTTCCCACTACACAAAACTCCGAATTATTAAAGGCCACAGTCTCCATTTCAGAGAAACTAGAGGCCTCATTTACAAGGCCCCTGTGCTGCCGGAACGTCAATTTTAGTGACAGTCTGGCGGCACACACTGCAAGGCCACGTAAAGCCAACCTGCGTGGCTTTCATGGCATGGTAGATATGGACTGAGACAAGGCAGCACAAGTCATTGCATTGCCTTGCCCTGCGATAGAGGGGTGCCGTGGGTGTTACGGTGGGTATTACTATGTAACATAAGAGGTGGCATGGGGGAGCCACAACGAGAAAAAAATACAATTTCTTCTCCTAGTTTTTTCCTCTTTCAATGTGTATTGCATTTGGCAGCAGAACTCCCCTGTCTAGCCCTCAAAGACCCAGGGCAATGTCCCACCAGTGGAACTCCTCTATCTCTCATACACCTGGGCATTTTTAACTAGTGGAACACCTCTATTTAGGTCTCAAAGACCTGGGGCAATGCTCACAAGTGGAACTCCCCTATATAGCCCTCAAAGACCAGGGGCAATGTCCCACCAGTGGAACTTTCCTACCTAGCCCTCACAGACCCAGGGCAATATCCTACCAGTGGAACTCCTCTATCTAGCCCTCAAAGACCCAGGACAATGTTCCACCAGTGGAACTTCCCTATCTATCCCTCCCAGACCCAGGGCAATGTCCTACCAGTGGAACTCCTCTATCTATCCCTCACAGACCCAGGGCAATCTCCTACCAGTAGAACTCCTCTATCTAGACCTCATACACCTGGGGAGATGTTTGAATAGTGGAACCCCTCTATTTAGGTCTCACAGACCTGGGGAAATGTCCAGCCCCTATCATGAAGATGCCATATTTCGGGATATTGTTCAATTAAAGGCTGTCTGTTATTGCTGCAGGTGCCGGGATACACTGTGAGAACATTGCAGGTGTAATTCCCAGCCCCATATACTGAAAAGAGTTCTTTTTGGTGTTGTTTCAATTGACTTACGGGAGATTGTCTCAGTATCTACTTCATGGCCATCCATGACTTCAAAACTCAGTGGCGTTCCAATGTTTGGAGGTGAAACGCAGAGGCCTTCACTATACTACCCTGTTTACTCTCCACTGGCTGCCAGTGGGACTGTATCTGACTCCAAAACCCTGCTCTCCCCTCCCTCCTGAGGGTGCAACACTGGGCCACATCATTAGACAGAGGGAGAGAGGCAGGCAGAGAGGAGGAAATCCATGCCTCTCTCTTTAAAGATCAGCAACAACTGAGGTAGATAATTGCTCTGGCTCTTGAGATCACCTGGCCCAAGTGGATGATGCATGAGCAGGGAGGAGGTCATCTTGATGCCAAAATGTCTAAGAGGCAGGAATGGTTTGCCTGCACCTCTGGACATCGCCCAGTAGCATACATCTTCTCTGGATGAAGAGAGGATCTGCATTGTTAAACGTGCCGTTGACCAGGTAAGCAGTGTCAGATCTACTGTGGGTAAGGCCAAGGAATTGGCCTGGGTCTGGAGGTTCAATGAACGTCCACAAGAACAGCATCACTCCTGTATGGGTGAAGAGGAGCTAGATATTCTGGTCTACCTAGCACTGAGAGCTTCTGATGCCTGGAGGCACCTGAAGACCCGGCCAACCCATAAGGTAATATTCAGGATGTCACTGGCATAATCAACTGAAGGTGGAAACGTGAGACAGCTTTTTTGACCTCTTCAGATCTAAAGACGAAACATATTTCTTCATGTACATTTGATAGGGAAGAATTGCGGTATGGAGAGGGTGCAACGGTGGCAAGAAATCAGGCAGTTGTCATGCAGGCCATTTTTGGGGGCAATATAAAGGTTTGATTGCGGATTGAGTCAGTTATTGTAGAGTACAAATGTTTATTACCTTCAGATAACACCGTAGAACAACACCAGTCGTTAGTGTCGATGCATGAGGCTTTCATACTGGAGGTGTAGGGGGAGCCCTTGGGAATTCTCTGTAGCGCACATGCCTACATACTGAGGCTGAAGGCGAGAGCCATGAATGGCGTGTTGAGAGAGAGCTACATCTTTGTGGGCCCTCGAAGGCTAGAGACCTTCACCCAAACTGCCAGCCTGAGGACTGGAGACGCATTGTGGGCAAATTGACACCCATAGAAGCGTTGAAAAAAAGTGTCCACAAGCCACACCTCCACTATTTATGATTACACTGCGCAATGTTTGGTCACTTTCCCCTATTGTGAGCTGACTGTATGAATTCCCTTTGTGGAGTGTAGAGTCATAACGTGTGTCTTGGGGATTATTTACTCTACATTTCCATGCTATGTGTCCCCTCTCTAGGGCATCTCTTTCTCTTTTCCTGACTCGTAGTCTAATTCTGCTTCATCCCACCAACGTTAACATCAATGAACATGCCCAATCCAGTGCCCTCTCCAAAACTCCTTGCTTTACCTTTGTGTTCCCTTCTTAATTGCTCTTTCAACCCCCAGCTCCCGTCCTAGTTTCCTCTTTTTTCCCTACCTCGCCATTTTATGTCAAAAATAATAAATTGGTTAAAAACTTAAGCCTGCATTATTTACTTCCATTGGTTTGCGTAACAAGTCATTTTGTATTGATATAATTTCTGAAGAATCTAAGATAAAATAACAGATGTCAGTGTCGTACACGTAGGTCAATTTGTACAATAAAAAAATGGAGCAAAGCGGGATCTGGTCTCTGGACGCGGTGCAGCCCAGACACTAACCCTGGTTCGTCTCTTTTAAGAGCCTTTAAATTAATAGTTTCTGGGTCTAAGGAGAAACGATGCAAGTTCCTGATGGTTAGTAGTGGAAGATGGTCAAGAGCTCAGACAAAGACACCCTAGACATAACTTTCCCATATTACATTTTAATTCAGATACAGATAAAGCTCTGCTAGAGATGTTATGATCTGTGTTTTAGAAACAGTGTGGCTGATCAGTAGATCTTACTTCTCTTATTGTATTTTCATGAAATCTGGAAACACAGGGCCTTTTTTGTTTAATGTATTTCTTATACGCACAATCCCACTAGCAACTAAATCAAAAATAATTTCCTTTTTCCAATATTTGAAAAAAGCAAATACAGGAGTGGACCCAAAGTCATTACCTTGACAGGCATACCCCCCAGCTTTACTCTGAAACACCCAACCTTACATAGCCACATTTGGGGGATCCAACCCAAATCGTAGTGTCCAGGATACAAAGTAGTTCTGTTACGGGCAGGGACTGCGAAAGGGGCTCGGTTCATAGGACGTATGAAAAGTGTCCGTCGGGGAACGCTGAGTCGCAAATGGGGCAAAGAACTCTGCTGCAAATTCCACTATGTCATCTGGTTTGCGCAGCAGTAGGAACTGTAGGAAATCCGCCAGGATGATGCGCACGTCAGGGTGTCGTCGAATGTAAGTGGCATGGTCAGCACGGAGCTCCTCCTGCAGCAGAAAACCATGGTCAGTCCACATCTCAAACGTCAATGTAACTGTACAATATCATCCTTTTTATATTTTCTGGGTCATTAGTAAAACTTTGTCTTAATTTTTCAATTGTTTTGCATCACTACATTTTGATTTTTGCAAAATACAACACTTCATTTTTTTACTTCAATCACTTTAGCCTGCGTTATCTTCTCTTTCTATCAGTATTTAAATAATGCATTTTCATAGCTACGGTAATCCATTTTAGGTTGATAATTTCACAGTCTGCAGCTGAAAGCTGTAAACATCCTTGAGTCGTTTAAACTGTATGTGAACTCGACTATGCACCCATACACAAAATGCAATCACAATTAGAGATTTTTACATGAAATACTCAATGAGTCATTGGGTCGAAGCCTACCCGACTGTACAGCGGTCTGGTTACTAAAGACTTCTTGGCGACATTCTGAAAGCTGACCTAAGAATGCATTTCACCCATTGCTTACTACTGGCTCACATTTGTTTGCTTTCTATTTGTTGGCTTTATTTGTTTTAGGCTGTCCAGCATGTCTCTGACACTCTCGTGGAGCATAGGCTGTTTACTGTATTCTTCCACAAATGCTCGCTTTCTGTAAACAGGCCTTTACATTTTGTTCTTATTTTGTGACATTTGCTGTGTATCATTTTAATTGAACATAAGTAGGTTTGACTACAGACCTGTGATTTAGAGTTTTCCATCCCATCTTCACCTGTTCTACTCAGATTGTGCTATTTAGTGTCTTAGTATGAGCTCCCTTGGTAAGTCCATACCCCAAAGTTACCAATTGCATACCCATGCACTCTTGATTGGGAAGACAGAATTATGGACGAACCTGCTAATTGTGGTAATTTCTCATTTTCCCCCAGTATTTCACCAGACACTTTACCTGCCTTCATCAGGTGGCGTCTTCAGGTGAAACGCCACTGATCCCAAGCGTTACTGCTCATCCTATGATCCTGATTCAGCCAGTAACT
Source organism: Triturus cristatus (assembly GCF_964204655.1). NCBI lineage: Eukaryota > Metazoa > Chordata > Amphibia > Caudata > Salamandridae > Triturus > Triturus cristatus. The sequence goes on along the minus strand of NC_140584.1, from coordinate 1,165,753,721 downwards.
CCGATCACTGGACTAATCGGGATTACCAAGGACCTGGTTATGAGGCCCTTAACCTCCATTCAGGAGCACTATTTGAGGAATAATATGCAGGGAGGTAATTTTCTTAAATTATGCCCTTATGTCAGCCTACAGTTTTTGGCTAGTCCCAAAAAAATGTCAAACTGTGAGAGACCGCCCATAGGAGACAAAGAGTGCACTAGAAAGGGCTGCAAATGAAGAAGGTGCCAACTATCTCTCTAAATCTCCTTGAGCTCATGGGAAGGCCTTTACAGATTGGTTTTTAATTCTTTCCTCCTTAGCTATTGTGGGAGGAGTCACACTAGAATGAGATGCTCACAGGAGAATCCCACATGCCAAAAAGTGCCACAAGACCAGTACATCCCACTTTACCTTTCTGTCCAGAAAGCACGAGTACAGCTGCACGTCCTCTTCCCACTCTAAAATCTGCTTCCCAAACACTGGTTTGGGGTCGGGTTCATCTGTGTGGGGGAGAAAAAACTGTCAGATCGTCCCATTTCTTTCAGCAAATGTAAGCCCACAGCAGGAGCAGTAAGAGTAAATACAACAAACTGATCACATACACATTTCTTTAGGCCCATGGGTAAAGTTGTGTACACTATACAAGATGTAACTAAGTGGTGAAACACTGTGAGGGTGGGTTGGGGATTTAAAACGTCCTCCAGCAAGAAATGACTTCAGACCCTCTCCCCCATCCACTATCCTAATGGTGATTGCCTCCTTTGTACAGAGAAGGAACCAAAGGATTGTTGAATGGTACAAAGCAAAACACATTTTTGATGCTCGGGTACACGAATGGCCCGAGTCAATTCCCTTAAACATGGCTGGCTTCAGTTTATGGCACCGCCCTTTTTTATACTCATGCTGATGTCAAAGACAGACATGGGAGCCTCTGTTATCAAGAGGAAGGTAGGCAGAGAAACCAGAAGTAGATAAGTCACTATGTTGATGAACTCGTACTAACTCCTACATCCCAGTCCCCTTAATCCAGAGTTTTCAAGAATATAGGTCTCCTGGTGAGGAAAACAGTTAATTATGATATTCAGAAGCTGTGACCTGATGAAACATAGCGTCAGTTCTTGAGCTAAGGTGCAAAGCATAACGTTTGCAAAAAAGAGTGAAGTGTTGTCCAGAAGGCTGCTGCACAGATTGCTCCAGCTTAATGACAAGCTCAGAGACAGTACAAGCTGCATTAGTCCTGAATGAATGAGTATCAAGATGGAGTTGGACAGGCAGACCTCTGGTGGTGATCTGTTCAAAACTCCAGTAGAAGAACCAATGTCCAATAGAAAGTTTGAAGGCCTGTTTGCTGAGGCCTATGCCATCATATAGAGTAAAGAGTCTGCCTGAGGACATGAATGACCATATTCAATCTGTATAAAACACTGGGGCGCGAAAGGTCCACTCAGCATCCTCAGTAGGATTCAGGCAAAATAGTAGGAATTCAGATTCCTAGAAGGATCTCCGGTAGCATTCCAAAATGGTACGAATGCAGATTGTCTGATCTTAAATTAAAATATAAAAGAACAGTTGGTTAAAAAAAGGATGAGAGCAAGAGAACAAGTTACTTACCTTTGGCAATGCTTTTTCTGGTGGATATAGTGTCTGCCTATGGATTCCTCACCTTTTGAATTATACCAATGCATAGCATTCCACAGAAACTTTTCTCAATAGCTGTCCCATGTCGACGAGGACGTCACAATGGAACGGCTCCGTATGCAACTCCGTGTGACTTCATCAGAGCCATAAGAAGAACTCGTCGGCGTGCTGACATCAGTTTCACCCATTTTTCCATGCCTTTGAGGTGAACGGGTGTACCAACAACATTTCCACGAGTATATATAGTATACAGTACACAACAGCATAAGGAAATAACACACTTAGATATTTCCAAATTAAAACTACTTCTTAATTTAAGCAGAAAATCTCAAAGAAAACATTCGCATGAAGGATATATATATAAATCTATTTTCGTTATAAGCACATTGGCAATGGAGAGGTGGGTGGGTCAGTGAGGAATCCATAGGCATATACTGTATTCACCAGAAAACCCATTATCCAAAGGTAAGTAACTTGTTCATCTGATGGATATATCTGCCTGTGGATTCCACACCTTTTAAATATGAATGAATTAATGAAAAACATTTTGTACAGCGTGCATTACCCAAAGGTGTCTTAACACTGGGCAGATCAAGAGCCGAAGAGGAATGCAGCAAGCAGCATTTCTAGTCTAAGTGACTCTGTTTTTTAAAGTGGGAACAGTCAGGTCTTTAGCTGCTTCCTGAATAACTGCAGGCTAGATTGTGACCAGAGAGCAAGAGGAAGGGAGTTCCATAACCTTTCCCCCAGGTAAGCAAGTGTTCTTCTGCCCCAATTTACTTGTTTGATTCTAGGAATCATGACCATGTGCGCAGTGCTAGATCTAAGGATTCTGCTGGGCATATACCAGGAGAACCTTCCTTGAAAATAGGACGGGCCGGTACTATGAAGAGCTTTATGCATTAGGCACAGAGCCTTGGGCGAGATCCTCTTCTCAACCGGCAACCAGTGAAGGCCATGCAAAAGGTGAGACACTGATTTCACCTTGGGGATTTTCAGAAGAGTTCTTGCTACAGCATTCTGTAGAGACTGCAATTTTTTTATCAGGTATTTAGAGGTGCCTGGATAGAGGGCATTGCAGTAGTCCATTTAAAGGCCATTAAGGGCCAACATTACAGTCTTCTGTAAGTCGGACGGGATAAACGGGAGAATTTTTTTGAGAACCCATAGCATTAAATAGCCGCCTGAGGTCACTGCATTGATTTGAGCAGAGAAAGATAGTTTGGTGTCAAAGATGACTCCCAGGTTTCTTGCCTTCTGCACTGGCTTTGGGAGATTGCCCAGCTCCGGGGGCCACCAGGATGCATTCCGAAGGGAGATCTCTTTCCCAAAGAGCAACACCTCCGTTTTGTCCGAATTTAACTTGAGACATTACTCTGCGTCCAACTCGCGAAAGCAGCCATACATCTGCAGAATTTGTTTGCATGAGTCTCAACCTGTGACGAGATACCTACCACTATCTGTGTGTCATCCGCTTAGGATAACACGGTCAGACCAAAACTAAGAATGAGCTTTACCAGCGGGGTAACATACACATTGAAAAGAGTGAGACTAAGCGACGATCCCTAAGGCACACAACAGGGGAGGGAGAAAGGGCTGGACTTTGCATCTCTCATCTCTACCCACTGTTTTCTGTTTCCGAGAAATGAGCTCAGCAGAGTTAATGCAGTATTCCTGAAGCCTACTCAGTGCAGGCGCTTAATAAGTAGTGCATGGTGGACTGTATCAAAGGCGGCAGAGAGATCCAATAGGATAACTGCTGCTCTACCGCCCATGTCCACCCTGACTCTAATTTCCTCCAATGCGGCCACCAGTGCTGACTCGGTACAGTGGTTTGCTCTGAACCTGTATTGGGCAGGGTTCAGTAACTGATGGGTGTCCAGGAAAGTTATGATTTCCTCGTTTGTGGCTTTCTCTAACACCTTAGCAGTGAACGGAAGCTGGGAAATTGGTCTATAACTAACCACCAGCTTGTGGTCCAAAGAGAGTTTCTTCACCAGGGGAAGGATGGAAGCCTTTTTCCAGATGCTTGGGAAAAGCCCAGAGCTAAGTGCCTCATTTAGTAGATCCTTGAGTGGCCCAGCCACCTGGCTGGCCAACTTGTTGATGATCACTGGGGGGCATGGGTCAGAGGGGGCTCCTGATTTGATAGAACTCATGAGACTGATTGTTCTATCCTACTAGACAGGAGAGAACTTCTCAAAGGTGGGAGGTACCCAAGGCCCTATGGATACAAAGAGGTTCCTAGCTTCATCCTGATTAAGAGAAAGGTAGGTACTAAGAGCATTCTGAGAGAATACTTGAAAAATAGAGTTGACCTTGAAGTGGAAGAAATCTGCCAACTTTTTACAGAAGGATTCATCCAGAATAAAGGTGTTCCTGTTGTTCCATTTGGACACATTTTTGACAGTTTTAAAAAGTTCTCTGCTGGAGTTTGCAGCTAGTCTGATTTTCCCTGAGAATATTTTATTTTTTTCGGTTTTAATAAGCTCTTTATACCCCGAAAGAAATTTTTTATATATAGATCTTTTTTCGGGAGAATAGTCTAGCCTCCAAATGAGCTCCTGCCGCCTGCACTTAAGCTGTGCTGCTTTTAGTGCTGGTGAGAACCATGGAGCGGATGCAATTTTCCTATTCCGTGCTTTTTTCAGGCACCACTCTGATGCACGCTGCATCCAGCCAGTGAGTGTAGCGAATAGCTGCACCGTCAACGTCATTGACAGGAGAGGGAACTGACTTGGAAAGAGCATCCTGTGGAGCTTCCACCTTGGTATCCTTCCAAGGCCGGTACTTGATGATTCTAGCTGTGCTGTTCAGCTCTGCTGCACGGGATTGTGACTGAGAAAAAGATGGCCTTATTATCCGACCATGGGAGTGGCAGGATCTTATCTATATCTAAATCTGCACAATTTGTGAAGATACCATCCAGCGTCTGATTAGGTGTATGAGTGGGTACCTCAATTCGTTGGCACAGGTTGAAGCTATTAAGAGTATCCACCAGGTGTCCTGTGTCTGCGTAAGAGGACAACTCTAGGTGAAATGTAAAGTCCTCTACCAGGGTGAAGTTTGCATACGTTACGCAGGATTTCATAAAGGACTGGATTTTGTCAATGAAACCCCTTCTTGGGCCCGGAGACGGATAGATCAGCAGTCCTTGAAAAGTGTAGGATTTATTCAGTTTAAAACTGAACCTGAGTGCTTCACAATCTAGATGAGATATTGGTGTGAAACTAGCCTCAAGCGCATTGTGTTAGACAATCGCTAGCCCCCCCTCTTTTATCTGTTCTATCAAGCCTCTTAATGTTGAAGGTGAATGGGATAGCAGTCTTGATGTCTGGGTCCGACATGTTATCTGCTCAGGTCTCAGTAAGGAAGGTAATGTCAGGATCATGAGATCGGCAAATTCGTATTAATTCTTGATGAGTGATCGAGTGTTAAGAAGCATACAATAGTGTGCCTTAGAGAGTGAACCCATTTTAGTGATCCTTGCTTTTATTTTGAGAAATTCATAAAAGTCTAGATTAGACAGGTTATATTTACGTTGTAGGGACGAGAAAGGTAGTGGACAGAAGGTATAGTATAAGTTAGAAATCATTGTAATCCCTTTGAAAGCCCACAAATGTCCAAACTCACCGGAGTCGGGAGTGAATCGTTTCTTATTATACCAGTGGGACGCAATAGTTGAGGTACGGATGTTAGTTTCCAAAATTGAGTCAATGGAAAGCATAGTGCCTATAGTGTCCCTAAAAATTATATGTGATCTGGAGTAGGGATAGTTTGACATTGTCGGTGTAGATGTGAGTGGAAAGGGGTGGCATATAGCAGCCTTAACCTCGAGCCAAATAGGTTTGAGTAGAGGATTAGGTTCAAACCACCTTGCACCTTGGTAGGCCAAGTAAGCTGTTTGATAAATGGCCCAATCCGGGAACATGCAGCCTCCAGCTTTCTTGGTTATTGTCAATTTCTTGAGGCAAATGCGCGTTTTTTTATTGTCCAAGAGGAAGAGTGAAACAGCCTTATCAACATTGCAAAAAAACCCTGGGGAGAGGCGGGTGGCGAGGCATACTGGATAAAAAATGTATTGGCAGAGAGACCAACCTATTTGTTGTTTCAAATCTACCCCACCAAGATATGTTCTTAGGGGACCATGTCGCTAGTAAGCCTTTAATATTGTTTAGATTTTATCCTCATTGACAGAGGCAGATTCTCTAAGATCTCTGGAGAACCAAATAACAAGGTATTTGAGGGTGGTTTTCCATTGGAAGTTGGATGAACCGCCCGGTGTAGGGTGACAATGTTCATTAAGTGGCAATATCTTAAGTTTTGAGGATTGTGTCAGAGGAGGAATGGAGAGTGGCCTTCTCGTCTTTAATTTTCTGGATAATAGTATAATTACGCTTAAACTTTAGTTAGTCTGCCAAAGCTTCCTAATGCCAATAGTTTTTTTGCGTGATTGTGCGGAAATATGCACAATTTGTCACTATTTTGCCAAGTTTTCTTCAGGAGGATGGATCGCTAATAACTATGGTGAAAATACTGTGCTATATTATGCGTGCCACTTCAGAACCAATACTTTATTGGCTAATTTAGGTATAACTTATGCGCCAAAGTGACTGTTGAATACTTACAACATTTTCTCTGTGGTGTGGGGGTGATGGTTTGGCTCCAATTGAACTTTCCCTGGCAGGATCACAGTTTGTTTACTTCATGCACTTCCTCTGTACAGATTGTTCAGTGCATTTATACCCTACTATTAGACGGCATCAGCTGCCATTGCTCGTGGCTTCCCTTTATGTCACGTCCCGCATTGAAAGTTCAACAGCAATGGCTGACCATGGTCCCCCTTGGGGGAGCATTTTGCCCCCTAAAACCGGTAGAAAAACCTGAGGGGCTTAGGAGACAACCCAAGGTGAACATAGAACGCTTAGATATAGAACTGGTAAACCAAGCGACCCCCCAACACTCCAAGGTTGCCTCTCAGAACCTCTATCTTATTGGTGCTGTTGAGTTCTGACTCTGTCTGCTCTTGGCCAATTGGAAGTGACTGAAGTTGCAGACCATCACAATATTTTGAGCTGTGATGCTGTGGTCATGAGCCCCCTAATAACTGGAACCATTAGGCATGTTTCTCTAGAGCCACATACAGTGCTGGGTGGGACCATCTCTACTTCGGCGAAGGGTGAGGGGACTATCGCTGCACTGCAAATGGCTACTTTTGGATTTCCCAAGCGCTGCAGAGAATAGATGAGACCAATGTCACAGTTCGCAGTGATACCGAAAAAACAAAAAAAACAGCACCAGTGTGAGAGAAGTGAAGCAGAGGCTAATGCCAGTCAAGAAGTGAGGTGGAGGCTGATGCAGGGCACGGTGTGAGGTGAAGGCTACTGCAGGGCAAGGTGTGAGGTGGAGGCTGATGCAGGGCAAGGTGTGAGGTGGAGGCTGATGCGGGAGAAGGTGTAAGGTGGAGGCAAGGTGTGAGGTGAAGGCAAGGTGTGAGGTGAAGGCAGATGCAGGGCAAGGTCTAAGGTGGAGGCTGATGCAGGGCAAGGTGTGAGGTGGAGGCTGATGTAGCGTAAGGTGTGAGGTGGCAGCTGATGCAGGGCATGGTGTGAGGTGAGGCTGATGCAGCATCAGGTGTAGGATGAAGGCTAATGCAAGGCAAGTTGTAAGGTGGAGGTTGATGCAGGGGAAGGGGTGAGGTGGAGGCTGATGCAGGGCAACGTGTGAGGTGAAGGATGATGCCGGGCAAGGCGTAAGATGGAGGATGATGCAGGGCAAGGTGTAAGGTAAAGGTTGACAGTGGCAGCAGGCAGGCAGGAAACAGGGGTGGCGGGGCTGGGGGGCTGGAAGGATAGGGGTCGAGGGGGACCAAAACATTTTTAGAAAAAAAAACACTTACCTACTTGCGCCATGGCCTCCTCCGTCTCTTCTCCCTCGTTGCTGAAGAGTTCGGAAGCACACAGGCACACAGGTTCCCCTGACCAATCTTCGTCTGAGCGCTCTGGTTCGGTGCTCAGACTGGGACATGCAGTCCACCCAGGCTGTAATACAGCATGGGTGGTGAACATGAAATGTGCGCATGACTGTTTGGCCGGCCCGGACGGCCGGACAAGCAGTAGGCTCACTCAGTGTGCACAGTCCACTCCTCCTCCCTGAGCCACCAGCCCCACCCGCCCTAACCCAGCTCCACAGAACTGAAAAATAAAGTGATAATAACTTTGATATTATCATTTCATTTTTCCTTTTTCCACTTCCCCAAGGGCAGTGGGGCGACGCTCCTCCGCCTTGGAGGAGGATTCGTCCCTGAAGGCTGATGCAGGGAAAGGTGTGAGGTGGAGGCTGATGTAGGGCACTGTGTGAGGTAGAGGCAGATGCAGGGCAAGGTGTGAGGTGGAGGCTGATGTAGGGCAAGGTGTGGGCTGATGCAGGACAAGGTGTAAGATGGAGGCTGTTGTAGAGAAAGGTGTGAGGTGGAGCCTGATGTAGGTTACGGTGTGAAGTGGAAGCTGATGCAGGGCAAGGTGTAAGGTGGAGGCTGATGCAGGACATGGTGTAGGTGGAGGCAATGTGTAAGGTGGAGGCTGATGCAGGCCAAGGTGTGAGATGGAGGCGGATACAGGGAAAGGTGAAAGCTGATGCAGGGCAAGGTGTAAGGTGAAGGCTGATGCAGGGCAATGTGTGAGTTGGAGACTGATGCAGGGCAAGGTATAAAGTGGAAGCTGATACAGGGCAATGTGTAAGGTAGAGGCTGATGCAGGGCAATGTGTACGGTGCAGACTGTTGCACGGGAAGATGTAAGGTGAGGTTGATGCAGGGCAAGCTGTAAGGTTAAGGCTGATACAGGGCAAGGTGTGAAGTGGAGGCTGATGCCGGGCAAGGTGTAAGCTGGAGGCTGATGCAGGACAATGTGTGAGGTGGAGGAAGATGCAGGGCAAAGTGTGGGGTGGAGGCTGATGGACAAGGTATGAGGTGGAGGTTGATGCAGGGCAAGGTGTGAGGTGAAGGATGGTGCAGGGCAAAGTGTGAGGTAGAGGCCGATGGAGAGCAAAGTGTGAGTTGGAGGCGGATGTAGGGCAAAGGGTGAGGTGTAGGTTGATGCAGGACAAGGTGTAAGGTGGAGGCTGATGCAGGGCAAGGTGTGAGGTGGAGACTGGTGCAGGGAAAAGTGTAACGTGGAGGCTGATGCAAGGCAAGATGTAAGGTGAAGACTGATGCAGGGCAAGGTGTAACGTGGAGGCTGATGCAGGGAAAGGAGTAAGGTGGAGTTTGAGCAGGGCAAGGTGTAAAATGGAGGTCAATACAGGGCAAGTTGTGAGGTGGAGACTGATGCAGGGCAAGGTGTAAGGCGGAGGCTGATACAGGGCAAGGTGTGAGGTGGAGACTGGTGCAGGGCAAAGTGTAACATGGAGGCTGATGCAAGGCAAGATGTAAGGTGAAGACTGATGCAGGGCGAGGTGTAACGAGGAGGCTGATGCAGGGAAAGGTGTAAGGTGGAGTTTGAGCAGGGCAAGCTGTAAAATGGAGGTCGATACAGAGCAAGTTGTGAGGTGGAGGCTGATGCAGGGCAAGGTGTAAGGTGAACGCTGGTGCAGGGCAAGGTGTAAGGTGAACGCTGGTGCAGGGCAAGGTGTAAGGTGGAGGCTGATGCAGGGCAAGGTGTAAGGTGGAGGCTGATGCAGGGCAAGGTGTAAGGTGGAGGCTGATGCAGGGCAAGGTGTAAGGTGGAGGCTGATGCAGGCAAGGTGCAAGGTGGGGTCTGATGCAGGGCAAGGTGTAACGTGGAGGCTGATGCAGGGCAAGTTGTAACATGGAGGATGATGCAGGTCAAGTTGTAAGGTGGAGGCTGATGCAGGGCAATGTGTAAGGTGGAGGCTGATGCAGGGCAAGGTGTGAGGTGGAAGCTGATGTAGGGCAATGTATGGAGGTGGAGGCTGATGCAGGGAAAGTTGTAAAGTGGAGGCTGGTACACAGCAAGTTGTAAGGTGGAGGCTGATGAAGGGCTAGCTGTAAGGCGAAGGCTGATACAGGGAAAGGTGTAAGGTGAAGGCTGATACAGGGGAAGGTGTAAGGTGAAGGCTGATGCAGGGCAAGCTGTAAGGTGAAGGCTGATGCAGGGCAAGGTGTGAGGTGAAGGCTGATGCAGGGCAAGATGTAAGATGGAGGCTGATGCAGGACAAGGTGTGAGGTGGAGGCTGATGATGAACAAGGTATGAGGTCGAGGAAGATGCAGGGCAGAGTGTGAGGTGGAGGCAGATGAATAGCAAAGTGTAAGGAGGAGGCTGATGTAGGGCAAGGTGGAGGCTGATGCCGGACAACGAGTATGGGAAGTCTAGGCTCACATCCTTGTACTCACTACCAACCTGCAGACAAATTGGCATCATCCTGGTAGGCCTCCTTATGGCTCACTGTCCAACTGAATCGAGGCAGAAGACGAGCGAAACTGCTGTCCAAGAGGAGTGACGAAAAAGGGGACAAACAGAGGGCTGAGCACTAGCATAGGCAACATATGAAGAGATTCTACAGCTGCATAAACGGTCTGACATGTTAGGAAAGAAGGTCATGTATAGCCTCCAGGCCACACGCCAAGATACTGGTTTAGAGTCAGTGCCCACTAGCAGATCACACACGGGTACCAATGTATGACACACGCCAGCATGGTTACTGTCTTTTAGGGCTAATTTCAAGGCTTTGGGGTGGAAGGATGTGTTACAGGTTAGCGTTTTTTGTACTGCTGATTTTCTTACAAAGTGAAGCTCAGTGGGCACACTCAAAAAGGCCACAATTCCTTGCAAAATATGTAGGCAAAGTAAGGCTCTGTTTGTTAGGAGTGACAAGATTAATACAGCTACCTTACCTTTTTCTACCAAAATGGGCATGGTCTGGAGTGTCATGGTCACTGGAGATCCAACTTGGACACGGCTGGATAAATGCCTAGATGGATGAAAGACAGAAGCATGTTTATGTACAGCACAATGTCCTGGAAGTGGGTTGGACCATCAGACAAGCAGGAGCATATTACATCAACCAGCGCCATTGAATGACAAGGTCCAGCTGTCTTTCCTGGCATTTTGTAGGCGTATGCTACTTTCCAGGAGGTTTGCACCTACTCACAATGAAAGATTGACATATCAGCTCCAATGCGCATGCGTGCCAGTTTCACACTCCTTCCTCACAGACCTGGACGCGGGGACACAAACCCTTGCGAGGTATATCACTGAGTACATCCTCTTTTTGTGCTCAGTGGTAGTAGGTGAGAGGGTACCTCAGACCTCTGGGGTCTGTAAGACTGGCTCGCGCTTTCTGTTTAAGAATACTTATGTGGGGCGGGGAGGGCTGGGAGAGCAGGTACAATGCGGCTGCCCGTGGCCCCTGCAAGGGGCCACCCTAAAAGGGCGGCCCTTTAGTGCCATTTGGGCACTTACACACCCCTGATAGTGATTGGACTCAGGGAGGAGTCCTCTCGCCTTGGCGCGCGAGGCGCGTCACTTCCGGTGCGCCGAGGTCAGGGAGGGAGCTTATGCCTCCCCCGGCCATCTTGACGTCCTCTTTGCACCAGCCACGCCGTGCAGGGCAGCATAGGTTGGTTGCAGCTACCTGCCCTTGGATCGCCCGTAAGATAACCCACCATATTGCATACTGTTCTATGGAATAAACCTGCAGCAATGTTTTCCCAAACAAAAGTTGTGTTGTGTATTCATTTATTCATGCATGCTCAGACAGTGGATGGGGATGTTGCATATAATGACACTATGTATCCCATGTTACCAAAAGAGGTAAAGGACCTCAAACGCCCCGGTCCACCTCTCAAGCTTGCATGGCGGGTGCAACAAACCTCACTGTTTATTAGGATTCATTTTTTGTGTTATCAAAACTGCACTGAGTTAAAAATACTGATGCAAAGTGAAATTTACACAAACGTGAAGTGAGGCACGTTGTTTTGTGGCAGGGATAACCGTATTTTATCAGTATTCCTCCCCACTTTATATGCATTACAAATAGCTTGATAGTAGATATTAATTTAAATATAACTTATGAAATGAGGATTTAAGGAAGCATTTAGAGGTTTTCAAAACACAAAGAGAGTCACCTTGTAAACATTCTGGGTTCTTCTGTAGGACCAAGCTAGGAAGAAAAGGGTCTCTGTGTTTAAGGGAGTAGAACTCAACTACAGATGTAAGTAAGTTCACTGCCTTGAGCGGCACTGCACTGGCAGTGCTGGAAAGTGAAACATACAGCATACGGAGCCTGGAGACGGATGAAGAAAGAAAGGGAGGCATGAATATGGTGATTTTGCTTAAGATGTTAAGACTAAAAGACGTGTAAACCATGTCACAGAGGACTGTGACATGTGACATGTCACACACAATCAATAAAAGTAAACTATAAATACAATTAGAAAATGAAGTTTGGCGAGCACAGCTCTTTGTGAAATACAAATGAGTATGGCAGAAAAGAAAGAAACTTTATTGCATGGAAAATAGAATAAGCTGAATGTGCCTTATCTTGGTACGTTGTCGGTGCCTATCCTCGGCCCCACACTATTTAAGAGAAAAACTATTGCCCCAAATAACAGGTTTCCCATGCTCCAATGAGCTTCTCTGCGGTTCACCTCAACGGCTGAAAAAAGATTACACTCTGCCTGGAGTCCTCTTGGACTAGAATACTCCACCTGCAGCCCTTCACTTTGAGGAGAATACTCTAGCTGCAGCCCTTCTCTTGGACGAGAACAGTCAATTTGCAACCCGTCTGTTGGACGAGAGCAGTCTACCTGCAGCCCTTCTCTTGGACCACAATACTCTAGCTGCAACCCTTCTCTGGGACATGAACATTCTACCTGCAGCCCTTCTCGTGGACGACAATACTCTGGCTGCAACCCTTCTCTTGGAAATGAGCACTCCATATCCTGCCCTTCACTTGGACAACAACACTGTACCTGCAGCCCTGCACTTGAACGAGAACATTCTACCTGCTGCCCTTCTCTTGGAGGACAATACTCTAGCTGCAACCCTTCTCTTGGACGAGAACACTCCATCTGCTGCCCTTCGCTTGGACAAGAACAATCAGCCGCAGCCCTTCACGTGGATGAGAACATTCTACCTGCAGCCCTTCTCTTGGACAAGAACACTCCATCTGCTGCTCTTCGCTTGGACAAGAACATTCTACCAGCAGCCCTTCTCTTGGATGACAATACTCTAGCTGCAACCCTTCTCTTTGACAAGAACACTCCATCTGCTGCCCTTCGCTTGGACAAGAACATTCTACCTGTATCCCTTCTCTTGGAGGACAATACTCTAGCTGCAACCCTTCTCTTGGACGAGAACACTCCATCTGCTGCCCTTCACTTGGACAAGAACATTCTACCAGCAACCCTTCACTTGGAGGACAATACTCTAGCTGCAGCCCTACTCTTCGATGACAACCTGCAGCCCTTCGCTTGGACAAGAACACTCCATCTGTTGCCCTTCGCTTGGACAAGAACACTCTCCCCACAGCCCTTCGCCTGGACAAGAACACTCTACTTTCAGCCCTTCACATGGAAGAGAACACTCTCCCCGCAGCCCTTCACTTGGATGAGAACACGCTACCTACAACTCTACTCTTGGAAGAGAACACTCTAACTGCAGCCCTTCACTTGGACGAGAACAGTCTACCTGCAACCCTTCTCTTGGACGAGAACACTTTACCTGCAGCCCTTCACTTAGACGAGAACACTCTAACTACAACCCTACTCTTGGACGAGAACACTCTACCTGCAGCCCTTCGCTTGGAAAAGAACACTCTACCCGCAGCCCTTTGCCTGGACAAGAACACACTATTTGCAACCCTACTCTTGGATGAAAACACTCTACCTTCAACTCTACTCTTGGAAGAGAACACTCTACCTGCAGCCCTTCACTTGGACGAGAACAGTCTATCTGCAACCCTTCTCTTGGACGAGAACACTTTACCTGCAGCCCTTCACTTAGATGAGAACACTCTAACTGCAACCCTACTCTTGGACGAGAACACTCTACCTGCAGCCCTTCGCTTGGAAAAGAACACCCTACCCACAGCCCTTTGCCTGGACGAGAACACTCTAGCTACAACCCTTCTCTTGGATGAGAACACTCTACCTGCCACCCTTTTCTTGAACGAGAACACTTTACCTGCAGCCCTTCACTTGGACAAGAACACTACCTGCAACCCTTTGCTAGGACAAGAGAACACTACCTGCAACCCTACCCTTGGACGACAACACTCTACCTGCAGCCCTTCGCTTGGACAAGAATACTTTACCTGCAGCCCTTCACTTGGAAGAGAACTCTTTCACCGCATTGAGGAAATATGAATTTTTTATGGTCAATTGTGTCCCCTATCTTAGACCCCAACGGCTCCATGTACATGCTACGAGTACATGTATGTTCCCTCCAGTTCCAGCTATGAAGACGCAAATACATGTGCGTCCAACGTCAACCTGTCCTCTTTCAGATTCGCCATGAATGGGTCGAATATTCCATTCCTAAGTATGATTGGCCACCGACTTTATATGGTTCACTTTTCACGTTTTACAGTTCAGGCGAGTAGGCCCTGAATTCTGCCATCAAGCCTTTTCCTGCTTCTGCCTCTGAAATGCTCCAGCCTGGACCTGCATCCGTATCCATGAACTTTGTCCTACTCCCTGCGCGGCTAACGGTGCCTGACGCGGCCTGTTGCCTGCCAAAAACTGTATTCAGCCTTCAAGTTATCTGCTCCGCTCTTCATCCAATGCATTCCTGTCTAGTAGTTTAGGTAAACATCCTTCCTGCTACCGAGCAAAGGGCTCGGCCTCGCTGTCTTTATGCAAGTAATTCATAGCCTCTGTTACTATGGAAGATTCCTGCCCCCTCGCATCTCATGTAGACACATAGACGCTTGTACACGCACTAACAGTCAGTATAGAATAGGATGTGTCCGAGAAGACCTTTCCTTCCAGATAATATAGTTCCTTAAACACAAGATATTAGATATGATTTAGGACTAGGTTGTCCTGACACCCCAGACTTCTGTCTCCACATGTAGGGCTAAATGTCAAGTTCCCTTCACCCTCTAGTTGCACGTCAATCACACGTCATGCGGCTGCGCGCGCATCTCTGCCAAATATTTCTGCTGACACTGCAGGATTCTCTTATGGATCCACCCACTTGTGACATCATTTTAAATGACGTTTCTAGTATACGCCTATTATTACGCCTATTTTCATTACGTATGTGTATTCTTATCTGTATTACCAGCTGTTACGCCTCCTGCATCTGTCTTAATGTAATGCTTTTCATATATATATGATTACTTGTCAATAATGCATTGCCTATCCCTTCCTGAACCTTCGTGGTGATGGAATATGATTGCCTGGTTCGAACCATAATTCCTTTGTAAGGAATAAAGTCCTCTTCAGAACCTCTAATACCACGGATTCTGCCTCTTATTTTGACTGAGTTATTCTTACTAGACTTTACCGCATAAAAAATAGTACAGGTAATTTAAATATTTACCACATAAATTGGCGCCCGAACAGGGACACTTTCTCATCTCACGCGCCGGAGGTGCGTTGCAGGCCCGGTCCCCTGCCACAGCTGAACGGACAAAAACGCGTACCCGCAGGATTTCCTGTATCTCCCTCCGGCCAAGCGGGGGTGACTGAGGCTGGGATCAACACCCAGACGAGGCGGTGAGAAGTGCGAAGTATCCCGACCAGAGCCTAGCTGAGAGAGCAAGATCCGAGGTATACAGAGGCCCACCAGGTTCCGAAGTTCCGAGTCGAGTCCAGTCCAGTCCGGTCCAGTTCAGTTCAGTTCCGAGGCCTTCCGTTCCGTGCTACCCGGTGAGTACCGTTGCCGGGGAGGCATTTAGACGTGCACATTAATTTGTGCCGGTCATGACGGGTTTGGGTACACAAATCCGGTCTGCACTGTTTTAGCAGTGTATCTGTACTGTTTAGCAGTATATCTAGTATGTTCATGTATATAATTCAGTATTATCTAGTATTAGTATTATGTCGGTGACTAGTTTTCTTCTAATTATCATTGTTCGTTAAATGTTAAATGTTAAATGTTTTAATAGGTTTTAAAAATTGTGGTATGAATGAGTGTTCCTTATTGTGTTTATTGTATTAATCGTGTTCAAGTCCAGTTCGAGTAAGAATCAAGTAGCAAGGTTTAAAGATGCCGTTCTTTTCAAAATTAAGACAGATCAAAACTAGAAAAGGAGTACTCGAAGAGGCTGTTCCCGTTCCACCTAGGGACACTCCAGGGTACTTTATGTATCATAAACATGGCCTAGATGCCGTATTATATTTTGACTTATGGGTGGACTACACCAAGGATCTAGCAGAAAGTCAGAGGTGGCCCGCAGCTGGGACATGGGATGCAGATTGCATCATGAGAGTAGAAGAAGAATTATGGAAAAAGAAAGCCAGACAGTCACAGAAAGATGCCATTGAACTATGGCGTAAAGAATCGCATAGGCGCACAGAGAAAGCGCTCAGACAGGAAGAGAAAAGTAGGGAGAACTCAAATAAAGCCCGAGAAAACGTATTAGTTGAGGAAGGTATCCGAGTAAAAACAGAACAAGTAGACAGACAACGGAACACTGTTATGAATGGTATGTATCCTCTTTTGGCCGAAGGTTTACCTAAGGCCACCCCGGAAATACCGAAAGATTTGACACCCCCATTACTCCCGATTAAAGCACATCCCAAGACCGCAAAAGATATTTTCCTTTCCTCCTATTTAGACGATGTAGCTCCCGAATATGTTAATGTTCCACCACACACGCCACCTGTCGATGGTGCTCAACCCCGAGATCATCCGCCCCCACCTCCGCAACAACAAACTCCTCCGCACAATCCAACAGGTTCATCTGTTTCCACCGCTTTTCCTGCATCCACAGTTTCTACCTTACATCCCACAAATCCTTTCGTGCCTAGCACCTCAGAAGGTGCGACAGGAGGAGCGACAGCAATTTTTGCCACGCCACCGTCACGAAGTAAATCGTCTCTTAGAGATTTAGCAAACCAACGTACACCCCAAATAGCAACGTCCGACATGTTTAAGGAACATCTTGTGGATTGTAGATATGATCCAGTGCCCGGTAAAAATGACAGAATGCTGCTATCATCACTACGTATACGACGAGCTTCGCTATATTTAACGACACTACCAGGAATGGTTAATCATCTAGACAATATATATCGTTTTGTCCAAACAGGGCAAGGCCCTGAAAGTATTGACGAAGCCATGGATTACCAGAAAGTGGATATACAGAGATTACTGTTACGCTTCTTTATAAACTGCTTGATCAGAGACAAAGACAGGCCTGGGGTAGACCAGGATGAAATGCAAGTACTTACCAGATGGGGTCAGAATATATCAGAGGGAAAACATGATAAACAGACGTGTATAGTAGCTATGTGCTGAAAGATCCGCAAAGAAGTAGAGCGAATACATAAAGCCAGAATGGAGGCAGACAAAACTGAATCAGAGGGAGAGGAGGAGGAAGAATCAGAAATGCCCACAGGACAATTAGAAACGATAGCTTATGTAGGTAGGGGAAGACCTTGTAACAATACCAGATACTTCACTGATCCGATATGTCCGATACGTCCAGAATGTAATAGACATTTTCAAGCCCCTATGCTAAACACGAAGTCCCCTGAACACTTATTCCAGGCTGCTGATAAATTACTCCGAGACCGAAGGGGGTATCACATGCTCGATTCTATGGATGAACAAGAATTAGCCAGGTCAGCAGTACAATGGGCTGACAGTTCTGAAAAATACAGTGATGATGCGCTAGCACACACGTTTTTGAATCTTACCCCAGACGAACAGCGTTTAGCTGGTATATACATGATACAACACCTCCTTATATTATATAGAAGCCAACACTCCGATCCTGGTCCCCTACCTGATATACTGATAGAATTACTCACGAACAAATGGAGAGGTTCAGGTACTGATTTAATTAAAGAAATTCTAGAATATCGACACCAGTACATTGTCTTCGTATGCCCAGAACATGTTTCAGTTCCCCCCAAAGAAAGAAAAGCGTATCACATAGACAGACAGAATCCCTTACGCGAAGTACACCCAGTCAGAGGTGATGACAATACTTTTAAACGCGTGTTTGTGTACACGCCCATAACTAAAATTGAATTATTAGAAATGAAGAAAGTAGTACCTAGCCATGACAAAGACCCAGCAGGTTTCCACCGTGAGATAAAAGACATGTTACTCATGGGAGAGTATACATACCCTGACATTATGAAAATATTAAAAGTCTTATTACCTGCCGGTATTTACGAGAAACTCAAAGAAAAGGAATGGGAGGTGGGAGACCAAAAGATAGATTGGACAGCATTAGAAAACGAAGAAAAGGTCCGAGCTGCAGGTTCAGGGCTTGGGGAAAAGACTACAGCATTACCAGGATTATTAGTGCAGGTACTACCACGTTTATTAACTACGAAAAAGGAAGACTGGGGTGCAATTTCAGCCTGTAAACAAAAACAAGATGAAGACACTAGTGATTTCTATTCCCGATTTGAAAAATGTTTTGGTATTAATAGTGGCATAAAAGCAAGTAGTGAGTCGTATCCACATCTGTTTGTGACAAAATTAGTTGAAAATTCCTTGCCCCAAGTTAAGAGTAGAGTACTGAAATTCGAGAGTACTTGGCAAGGTAACACACCGTCTCAGATGTTACAAATGTTACAATATCATCACAATAGAATTAGAGAAGAACAAGAACATGAACAAAGACGTATGAAAGACACGAAAATGAAAATGCTTGTTGCTCAGTCAGTTCCAGCTGACGGTCATAAAAAGGGTGCGACGCAGTCCAATGATTCAGCGGGTCCTGTTAGAGGGACATGCAACTATTGTAAACAGCCAGGTCATTATATACACGATTGCGCAGTTCTGAAACATAATATCTCTACGGGTATAACGAAAGAGAGACCACGTCCGCCTAGACAGGATCAGATCCAACAACAAGTACCTCAGAATATACAGCCTATGCCAGCTGTACAACAGACCGCACCACAACAACAACAACAACAACAGCCACAGCCTATTGCTGCAACACAAAACACGACACAACAGATGTACCAGTATGCACAAAATGACTACCCAGAGTATCAGCGCTACACATGAAATAGCCTAGAGAGGGAAGTTGGCCTACCCCTTATTGAGGTTCCCGTAGACCAAGAGGGTCCTTACGTACAGAGTCAAGTATTAGGGAAAGACAGAAAGTTTCTACTCGATACAGGGGCAAGCAGAACCACTATCAGTCACAGCGAAGTCCCAGGGGCACCACTCTCAGGCTCACAAAATATTTCCCTTGGTTTTTCAGGAAAGCCCACTATTAACGAAGTATCGCAACCACTTGCATTCACAGTTGGTCCATTGACACGGACTACAGATCTATTGCTTACGAAATCATGTCCAGAAAACTTGTTAGGTATAAAAACATTGAAAGCTCTAGGAGCTATAATATGTTGTTCTCCGGAAGGAGTACGGTTATTTTTGCGTGACTTTAAGGGTCACTACGTGTCTAGAGACATGGATCACCGGTTACAGAATCTACCTGCACATTTATGGGCACAAGGCCCCACTGATGTAGGTTGTATGCACATTACACCATATCGAGTCACACTCAAACCAGGAGTGGTACTACCACGAATGCGACAATACAAATTACCGCCAGATGCTGTAGTGGCTTTACTGCAAATCATTGACGAGCTCATTGCACAAGGAGTGGTCGTGGAAACCGACTCCAATGTATGTAATTCCCCGATAATTCCGATTCTTAAACGAACTGATCCAAAAGCACCGCCAGTATATCGATTAGTTATTGATCTGCGCGAATTAAACAAATGCATTGTACCACAATACCCCGTGGTCCCAGATATCTCTTCATTACTAACAGCCATAGATTCAGAAGCAACGTTCTTTACTGTAATTGACCTCAAGAACGCCTTCTTTAGCGTCCCAATCGATCCGGAAAGCCAATATTTGTTCGGATTCAGTTTAAATGGACGAAGTTTTAAATTCACACGCGCACCTCAAGGATTCACAGAAAGCCCCAGCATCTATAGCCAAGCACTGAAAAGAGAACTTGACAGTATCCACATGCCAGCTAACACTGCCCTGCTTCAATATGTCGATGATCTGCTGATCACCGCCCGAAGCGAACCTGAATGTGAAAAAGCATCACTGACGGTTTTACATTTTTTAGCCGACAAGGGGCACAAAGTGTCCCCTTCGAAGTTGCAATTCTGTGTCCAGCAAGTTGTGTACCTTGGGCACTTGCTGTCCAAGGGGGGAAGACAGCTTACACCCGACCGCATCCAGTTAATTGTTAACATGCCGCCACCCAAGACACAAAAGGAGGTGCGGGCATTCATAGGCCTCACTTCGTACTGTAGGCAGTGGATCCCTCAATATGCATTTCTAGCAAAACCACTCATTCAGTTGACAACACAGGAGGCAGCGACATCGACTGACCTCCCTTGGACTCAGGAACATACACAAGCGTTTGAAAGCTTAAAGAAAGCTTTATGTCAAGCACCTGTTTTAGCAACACCATGTTACAGCAAACGTTTTACACTTTTCGTTACAGAACGTGAAGGTACTGCTTTGTCAGTACTCACGCAGGAACAAGCAGGATCACACAAGCCATGTGCCTATTTTTCCAGTACATTAGATGCCGTAGCCCAGGCTCTTCCTGCGTGCCTGAAATCAGTCGCAGCAACAGCTTTAGCAATCAGGCAAAGTGATGCCATAGTGTTAGGACATCAATTGACAGTACAAGTACCACACGCAGTAGAGGTTCTCTTGAACCGGACCCAAACACAACACTTGACTATAGCAAGACTGACGGGTTATGAATTGACATTGTTCCAGCCACACATAGAAATCAGACGTTGTAGTACATTAAACCCTGCCACACTTTTGCCATTAACTGGAACAGACCCACTGGCACATGATTGTATTGAAGTTATTACTATTACGACGAAACCCAGACAAGACTTGACAGATATTCCACTATCAGATCCAGACCTGACATTGTATGTAGATGGTTCATGCATGAGAACAAATACAGGAGAGTTAGTGGCCGCCTATGCAGTCACGACAGACACCGAAGTCATTGAAACAAATTGTATCGACACATTATCAGCTCAAGCAGCAGAGCTTATCGCTCTGACACAAGCCTGTATTCAAGCCAAAAATAAGAAAGTCAATATATACACAGATTCACGTTATGCATTCGGAGTCGTTCACGACTTCGGAGTCCTTTGGCGAGAGAGAGGTTATTTAACTTCTCACGGTGCCAACATCCAGCACGGTCCCCTTATTCAAGCTCTGTTAGATGCAATACATCTGCCGACTGCAATATCGATTATGAAGTGTAAAGCCCATACAAAAGTGACTGACATTATTTCTCAGGGTAACGACCTAGCTGACAGAACAGCTAAACAGACTGCTCAGAATCAGACTCATCCAACTGACACGACAAAGACAATAGTTCCGACACCAACACACTGCATGACAGTTAAGGATCCCGCCCTTGATGTAATTGATATACAGACACATGCCACACCGGAGGAAATAAAGAAATGGACCGAATTAGGAGGGATCCAAACGGATCAAGGATGGATGACGAAGGGAAAATCGATATGGTTTCTCCCCGACTCAATGGTTCAAGTCATCATTAACACAATACATAGTCCAGCGCATCTAGGAGAGAAAGCTATGCTAGACAGTATTCAACACATTTGGTTCAATAAACACTTGCGAGCAGCAGCTAAACAGAAAGTACGTACCTGCATGATTTGTTGTCAGTTCAATCCAGGAAAAGGCGTACCTGTAGAACAGGGTGGATTTCAACCCCCCGATCACCCTTTTGAAGTCCTCCAGACGGATTATATCCAGATGGAACGATGTCGAGGATTCAAATATGTCCTCGTAGTTGTATGCGCTCTTTCCCGGTGGACAGAGGCGTATCCCGTCTCAGATTACACTGCCCCGACTACTGCTAAACAGTTAGTTCGAGAATTCTTCCCACGGTATGGTTTGCCCCGTGTCGTGTACTCAGATAATGGCCAGCCATTCTCATCCGAGCTAATGAAACATGTTTCACTTCTGTTAGGCTATCAATGGAAATTCCACTGTGTCCGACATCCCGAGGCAGCAGGTCTCGTGGAGCGACATAATCAAACTCTGAAAATTAGACTGTCCAAAGTATGTAGAGAAAAAGGTGTCGACTGGATAGTAGCTTTACCAGTTGCGCTCTTTTACATGAGAATGGTAGCACACTCTCGAACAGGGCTATCCCCGTATGAGGTGATCTTCGGTAGACCACCAAATATGTGGGGGACGCCTATACCTCGTAAAATCACTGATGTTGATTGTAATATGCTGACAGATTACCTGGCTTCCTTGATGTCTGCACTACAATCTTGTCGTTCACAGGTAGCTGCAGCTTTTCCCGATAACACTGAGGTGAAGCCCCATGACGTGGTTCCGGGAGACCTTGTACTTGTAAGGAACTTCGACAGAAGGAACCCGCTGGAGCCTCGCTGGCAGTCGCCTAAGCTCGTCTTATTGACCACAAGGACAGCTGTGAAGATTGAGGGACGTAAAGGGTGGTTGCACTCGAGCCATATCAAGAAATTTCATGGACTACCATCGGATTTAAACGTTCAGCCCTGCATTCCCTCACAGACTGACTCAAAACTCCCCTTGGTTGAAAAGACAGAAAAAGAGAACTATAAACTGAAACTAAGGTCTAGCAAGTCAGACAATTCGATTGTTTAAGTCCTCTCCAAGGTGAATCGGTTGAATTTGTCTCTGACATGTATCCTCTAGACCGAAATAGAGAGAGAAATAGACAGAAACAGCTCAAGAAACATGCGTACTGTAAATCACTTCGTAGTCACTGCATAGTGACATTGTTAATTATGTTTTTTCTAAGTCTTCTGATTATTATTACCAGTATATTATTACACATGTATTACCCTATTTCCAAGCGTGCTTTCAATGCTACTGCCGAACATTCTTTTAGCGAGTTACCTCCGCATGAGTTGTCCTATAGATTTGCGCTGCGCAACAACACATTCATTAGTATGTTACATCATTCTCATCAGACCAGCAATGCTACAAATTGTTGGATATGTGGCCGACTCCCTCCCTATCAGAAATACAGGGGAGTTCTGCCCCTCTTTCCATATCCGTTCACACACAATGGCTCCTGTGGAGCATGGTTTAGTTTGATTAATTCCCTAGATTCAAATTCAGTAGTTTATCAAGACAACTGGGTATGGGGAAACCTGAACCTAGTTTTACTTAAAGTCTGCTACCCTAACAAGGAGGGACTTCCCAAAAGAACAGGAACTGATCTAGAAAATGAAGTATATGGATTAGGTAACTTTACACTTAACCTCATGATCCTGAATGTTGAATCCGAAGCTACACCAATCTTGCCCGCTATGTCAGTATTTCCAGTTAGAGGCGAATTATGTGTAAGAAAGAATGGTTCAATACACATGGGCCATAGTAAATGTACCACTGTAATAGAATTCAGTGATAAAGGCAAGTCTACATTTAGAGCTTCCCGTCACTCCTACTTCATCTGTGGTCACACCGCATATATACGCCTACCCCTAGATTGGGATGGTACCTGTTACATTGCATTCCTTCTGCCACCTGTTTTCCTAGCCCCGCCTGATTATCATAGGAATACCCATTTAGTACACAATAGACAGCAGAGAGATCTCCCGATTGTCGACTACACTGAAACAGCATGGGAGAAATACACAGATTTCAATAAAGGTTTCTTTCCCTACATAGGTACAGTCACCAATAGTAAGCTGATACGTAGATTAACTAGAACCCTTGAAGCAGTAGTGAATGAAACTACTTCCGCCTTAGGCAACTTAACAGAGGAGCAGTCTGCGATGCGGATTGTTGTTCTTCAAAATCGTCTTGTCCTTGACGTCATTCTGGCCGATAGGGGCGGAGCTTGTAGGGTCATCGGATCAAGTTGCTGTGTTTTCATACCAGAAAACGCGCCGTCAGTATATAAAGCCATAACTCGACTTCATAAGATCGTAAGCCAGATACACCAGAATCCAGGCACCTGGACTTGGTCCGGTTGGTTCTGGAGCGTGTTGTCAGCCTGGGGATGGAGGATCCTATCCTTCCTAGGTATTGGCTTTCTCATTCTATTCAGTTGCTGCTTGTGTCTACAATGTGGGCCAGCGATTTGTGGTCTGTGTACCACATCGTGTATCCCGCCTTCAAATTTTCATTCAAGATCCTGGAAGAAGAAAGAAGAACAAATGATGCTATATGAACAGATTGATGGATTGATGAAGATGGATATTTCATGAGGGTCCGTAGGGGACAAGGAGGGAATGAGGAAATATGAATTTTTTATGGTCAATTGTGTCCCCTATCTTAGACCCCAACGGCTCCATGTACATGCTACGAGTACATGTATGTTCCCTCCAGTTCCAGCTATGAAGACGCAAATACATGTGCGTCCAACGTCAACCTGTCCTCTTTCAGATTCGCCATGAATGGGTCGAATATTCCATTCCTAAGTATGATTGGCCACCGACTTTATATGGTTCACTTTTCACGTTTTACAGTTCAGGCGAGTAGGCCCTGAATTCTGCCATCAAGCCTTTTCCTGCTTCTGCCTCTGAAATGCTCCAGCCTGGACCTGCATCCGTATCCATGAACTTTGTCCTACTCCCTGCGCGGCTAACGGTGCCTGACGCGGCCTGTTGCCTGCCAAAAACTGTATTCAGCCTTCAAGTTATCTGCTCCGCTCTTCATCCAATGCATTCCTGTCTAGTAGTTTAGGTAAACATCCTTCCTGCTACCGAGCAAAGGGCTCGGCCTCGCTGTCTTTATGCAAGTAATTCATAGCCTCTGTTACTATGGAAGATTCCTGCCCCCTCGCATCTCATGTAGACACATAGACGCTTGTACACGCACTAACAGTCAGTATAGAATAGGATCTGTCCGAGAAGACCTTTCCTTCCAGATAATATAGTTCCTTAAACACAAGATATTAGATATGATTTAGGACTAGGTTGTCCTGACACCCCAGACTTCTGTCTCCACATGTAGGGCTAAATGTCAAGTTCCCTTCACCCTCTAGTTGCACGTCAATCACACGTCATGCGGCTGCGCGCGCATCTCTGCCAAATATTTCTGCTGACACTGCAGGATTCTCTTATGGATCCACCCACTTGTGACATCATTTTAAATGACGTTTCTAGTATACGCCTATTATTACGCCTATTTTCATTACGTATGTGTATTCTTATCTGTATTACCAGCTGTTACGCCTCCTGCATCTGTCTTAATGTAATGCTTTTCATATATATATGATTACTTGTCAATAATGCATTGCCTATCCCTTCCTGAACCTTCGTGGTGATGGAATATGATTGCCTGGTTCGAACCATAATTCCTTTGTAAGGAATAAAGTCCTCTTCAGAACCTCTAATACCACGGATTCTGCCTCTTATTTTGACTGAGTTATTCTTACTAGACTTTACCGCATAAAAAATAGTACAGGTAATTTAAATATTTACCACAGCATCCCTTCGCCTGGACGAGAACTCTCTACTGGCAACCCTTCTCTTGGATGAGAACACTCAACCTGCAACCCTTCTATTAGATGAGCACACTCTACCTGCAGCCCTTCACTTGGACGAGTACACTCTATCTGCAACCCTTCTATTAAACGAGAACACTCTACCAGCAGCCCTTCACTTGTATGAGAACACATTACCTGCAACCATTTGCTTGGACAAGAACACTCTACCTGCAACCCTACTCTTGGAAGGGAACACTCTACCTGCAGCCCTTCACTTGGACGAGAACAGTCTACCTTCAGCCCTTGGCTTGAATGAGAACACTCAACCTGCAACCCTTTGCCTGGATGAGAACACTCTAGCGGCAACCCTTCTCTTGGACAAGAACACTATCCTTACAACCCTTCTCTTGGACGAGAACACTCTACCTGCAACCCTTTTCTTGGACGAGAACACTCTACCTACAACCCTTTGCCTGGCAAGAACACTCTACCCACAGCCCTCCTCCTGGGCGAGAACACTCTACCTACAACCCTTCTTTTGGATGAGAATACTCTACCTACAACCTTTCTATTGGACGAGAACACTCTACCTGCAAACCTTCTTTTGGATGACAACACTCTACCTGCAACCCTTCTCTTGGATGAGAACACTCTACCTGTAGCCCAACGCTTGGACAAGAACACTCTACCCACAGCCCTTCGTCTGAACGAGAACACTCTAGCTGCAACCCTTCTCTTAGACGAGAATACTATCTGCAACCCTTTTCTTGGACGAAAACACTTTACCTGCAGCCCGTCACATGGACGAGAACACTGTACCTGCAACCCTACTCTTGGGTGAGAACAATCTACCTCAGCCCTACTCTTGGATGAGAACACTCTACCTGCAGCCCTCTCTTGGACGACAACACACTACCTGCAACCCTTCTCTAGAACGACAACACTCTACCGGCAACCCCTCTCTTGGATGAGAACACTCTACCTGTAGCCCTTTACTTGGACAAGAAGGCTCTACCTGCAGCCCTTCGCCTGGATGAGAACACTCTAGCTGCAATCCTTGTCTTGGATGAGAACACTCGACATGCAACCCTAGTCGTAGACGAGAACACACTACCTGCAGCCCTTCACTTGGACAAGAATACTTTACCTGCGGCCCTTCTCTTGAACGAGAACACTCTACCTGCAACCCTACTCATGGATGAGAACACTCAGCCTCCAACCCTTCTCTTGGATGAGAACACTGTACCTGCTGTCCTTTGCTTGGACGAGAACACTTTTCCTGCAGTCTTTCTCTAGGACATGAACACTCTACCTACGACCCTTCTCCTGGACTAGAACACTCTACCTGCAGCCCTTCACTTCGATGAGAACCGTCTAGCTGCCGGCCTTCCCTTGGAGGAGATCACTCTACCTGGTATCCTTCGCTTGGCCGACAACACTCTACCTGCAACCCTTGGTTGGGATTGTCTGGTATCACATTCAAATCGGCCATCAAGAATACTCTGTTAATATACTTTCTGCTGCCAACAGAGAGATGTTCAATACCTGAAGACAGTTGGCGTTTGCAGCACTATACATATAGCCTACAATCCAACTGACAAATATTCTCAGAAGCAAACAATTGGACCAAACCTTCAATTCTAACTAATTTATTATACATCTACAATAGCAACATATTGTATACAAGCTACCACAAGTCTGAAAAACCACCAGTGGCTACAAGATCATGGTACATTCTCCTAATAGATATCCTTTCAGTATGAGTTAAACTTCAGCAAAGCCTCAGTAAGCAAAGCCTCAATAGCTGAAGAGCTTTTGGATGAGTGTTACATTGGTACCCGGGTTACATACTTGTAGAAATATAGATCCACCCTGAGGAAATGGGGTTTATCAGTGGAGTATCAGTGTAATCAGTTCAGGATTCAGTGTTGTCAAATGAATTCATAATGTATATTGTAGTCTAAACCTGGCCAGATTCAACCCCCAAGAACCGAAAACCCCAATTATCACCAAATAGTTTAGATTCATTCTCAACACAAACCTCACCCTCAAAGAGCATCTCACACTATTAAGAAAGTAAAACCATTCCTCCCAGAAAGCATCTTCAGTACTACCATCCATTCCTATTTACTCTTACGTCTGGACAGTGGCAACACCCTGCTCCATGAACTCCCTGACACTACGGTGGCCCTAAAAAAGAGTCCTTCATGCCGCAGCACATCTAGCCAAGGATCTGAAGAAATTCAATCATTCTGTCCCAACCGGATGGGCCTCCACTGGCTCCCCTGTAGCCGAGTTCAGCTGCATTATCGACAAATACATCACAACCTGCCCCCTATATATCTGGTTGATAAACTCACCGTTTTCAGTGGCCGCTAACACACCCAAAGCCAGGCCACCACTAGACTGGAAATGAAGAAGTGAAAGAAAAAACTTGAAACATCCTTGCTCTATCTACAAACCCAGAATCTGGAACGACATCCTTTTCCAAAAGGACTGCCACAATCCTCCTTCAATTCAGGGAACAGCTAAAGACACATTCATTCAAAGAAAATGACATCTCAATCCCATAGGTAGTCTTTTTAACTCTCCAACGGTAACAGTCCCCTCCAACAGGGAAACAATTATGCTTGTATGATTTCATTTTTCCTTAGCCCTGTACAGCACTTCATTAACTCTGGCTAGGTATGTGTTACGTAAGCGAGGCATGGCTATATGTCATGGTCTGCAATGTAATAGAACAGATGCCACATGGGAGTATCAAGACTATAGATGGATTAGGAAACGTTCATCAAGATGATTCTAACTCTGAAGTTGCCTCACATCCTCCTTGCATATGAAGACCACATGGGTTCTGCTCTAAGTAAAAGCAAACAGTGAAAACGACATACATGTAGCAAGAGTTTGCCAGCATGGCCATTCGTTACAGAATCACAAGCTATGCCTATTCCACCATCATTCACAAACTAGGAAGTCTCTATAAAGGATGCTTATTCCACAGAACTACTGTAACAGGTAAGTTTCAATTCTCTTGTAGCGGTACATTGCAGGTTACTCAATCATGTATCCATGGCTGTGGTATCACAGCAGTATTCAATGCATTTATGATTAGGAAAGATCTACCGATTGCAGGAGCATAGCATGAACATCGTATAGTCTTTTCTACGCAAAGGGCTTTACAAAAAAATCTTACCCATCTGACAGGAAGAAGCACTGCCAGGTCAAGGGAAGATCTTCTTCTGACCAAATGCTCCTCTCAATCCCAAACATTTCTACAGTTTCCTTCCCAATCATCTGGTTTCGAACTCCGAGCTCAGTCTGGCAAAAAGAGATCAAATGGAGTAACACAATGCGATACATTTATGTGATGTACATTATAAAATGCAGGTGTTCATTAGTCCATTTGGCAGTTTGTTATTGGGAAATACTTTGGGCCAGATGTACGACGTGCAAAATAGCACCTCACAAATTGCGAGTCTTTTGCGACTCGCAATTTGCGAGGTGCTATTATGCAGGTACAACAGTGTGCTTAACACTGTTTGCGATTCTCAATGGGGTCGCAAATTGTAAAGCTCATGAATATTAATGAGCCGCTTGCAATTTGCGAGCCCATTGGGAATGACAGGCCCTCCCAGAGATGGTGGCCTGCAGGGCTCAGCAGACCACCATGTCTGGGACTGCTTTTGAATAAAGCTGTTTTTTTTAATACACCCTGTTTTCCTTAAATGAAAACGGGATGCATTTATATAAAAAGATGAAACGTTTTTGTTTCATTTTTTAAGGGCAGGTAGTGGTCCCTTGGGCTTTTCCTAACAAGAATTGGTGCCTCAAGCAGAGCATTCAAACTTTGCCCACTGTCAGGAGTGAGTAGATAATTCAGACATGCTGTAAAAGTTACCTACCTTCCGTAACGTAATATCTGGTAGAGACACAGTCTAGTCGCAGAGTCATTAACTTTTGAATTCTCCTCAGGTGCCAGTCTGGATCCAGAAATTTTTCAGCAGTACCTCTGAGAGCCCAGAGACGGCGTTGGGTGGCTCTGCGATGACGCTGACTCAATGGATTCATATAAGTCCCCTCCAATACACAGATGTCAGTTTCTTCTGTGAAACCTTCCGTGCCAGAACGTGGAGCGAATATAGAAACTGATTGCAGAAACATGGTGCCAAAAATATAAAACATCTTAGAAACAATATAAAAGAAGTAACAACAAATGGTATGTTAATAATGGATTTTAAAGAAAAACCCTCAAAGAATCGACAAAGCACAGGGCTACATAAAACCCTGCACCCTGTTGACTAACCTTATGCACTATAGTCCATTCATCAATGGTGATGAATGGCATGGTAATAGTAAACTAAACCTATAAAAACACCAAGCTGTTTGTTGATTCACACCATTACGTGACATATTGATAGTGCCAATACAAGATATGATGATACCAGACAAAGACTTTCAAAGAAAGAACAATTTGCCCAATACTGCCCGCTGGTGAGTTATACAGTGTGACAGAGAAAACACCCCCCACCCTACAGACCACCAAGTGGATGGTATGGCTCCATCTAAACAAAACCTATGTGGCCAGGCTAAGAGGTCTTTTGAGTCCCAACATAAGTTGAGACGAACAAGTTACTTACCTTCGGTAACGCTTTTTCTGGTGGATCCAGTATCTGCCTGTGGATTCCTCACCTTGTGAATATCCCCTGCGCCAGCAACATTCGGAAACTTTTGTAGCAGTCCACGCCGATGAGGTCGAAGACGACGTCACAGAGGCACGGCTCCGCTCGCGACTCCGCTGACGTCACCGGCTCCATAAGAAGACCTCCTCGGCGTGATGACATCAGTTCCGCCCCTTTTTTCCGTGCCTTCGAGGCACACGGACGGACTGACAGCAATATATATACACAGTATACACAGTACACAAAATGCATATCAACACACACAGTGTGGAAAATAAGTAACAAAGCACAAGAAATAACAAAATGCCTTTGACAGTGATAAACACACTTGAAACACCATCAATAGAATCACAGGCATAGAACCACAGGTATAGAAGGATGGACAACGGGGAGGCGGGTGGGTCAGTGAGGAATCTACAGGCAGATACTGTATCCACCAGAAAAAGCGTTACCGAAGGTAAGTAACTTGTTCTTCTGATGGATACATCTGCCAGTGGATTCCTCACCTTGTGAATAGATTCCACAGCAGTCCCCACTCCCGGAGGAGGGTGTCCACCCTTCTATACCAGAAAGTCCTGAAGGACGGATCGCGCAAAATGTCCGTCCCTCCTCACCTCGGTGTCCAAGCAATAATGTTTTGCAAAGGTGTGGAGGGAGGCCCAAGTTGCCGCCCTACAAATGTCCTCCACAGGAACACCCCTAGATAAAGCAGACGTAGAAGACTTTGCCCTGGTAGAATGAGCCCTCAAACCCTCCGGAGGCTCCTTACCAGCTAGGGAGTAGCAGATCTTGATGCATAGTACAATCCATCTGGACAGGGTGCGCTTGTGCACCGCACAACCCTTTCTGCAGCCTGCAAAGCCCACAAAGAGCTGGTCATCAATCCTGTAGTCTTTCGTCCTGTCCAGGTATAAGCTCACCGCCCTCTTAGGGTCCAAACGGTGAAGTCTCTCCTCCTCCTTGGAAGGGTGAGGGGGAGGATAAAAGGAAGGAAGAGTAATGGACTGCCCCAGATGGAAGGGAGTTACCACTTTAGGCAAAAACGCAGCCCTGGTCCGGAGCACCATTCGTTCAGCATGCACAGTCAAGAATGGGGGTTTTGAACTAAGAGCTTGAAGCTCACTTACCCTCCTTGCCGAGGTGATTGCAATGAGGAATACTGTCTTAAAAGACAACAGTCTCAAGGGACACTTATGCAAGGGCTCGAAGGGAGAACCCATAAGATAAGTCAGTACAAGGTTTAAGTCCCATTGAGGTACAATAAAGGGAGTAGGAGGAAATTTATTCATGAGGCCCTTAAGAAACCTAAGCACAATAGGTGATTTAAATAAGGACGGCTGATCCGGCAGGCATAGGAAAGCCGACAAAGCCGATAAATATCCTTTTACAGTAGCCACAGCAAAGCCTTGCTGAGCAAGAGAAAGGGCAAACTGCAGAATGTTAGACAAACGAGCCTTCAAGGGATCAATTGACCTCTCTCCGCACCAGAGAACGAATTTAGACCATCTATAGGAGTATATGGATTTGGTGGAGTGTCGCCTGGCCGATAAAATAACGTCGACCACATCTGGAGGGAGAGAGAAAGAATTCAGGTTGCCCCGTTCAATCTCCAGGCATGAAGGTATAAGCTCTGGAG